>NW_024104387.1:2075000-3475000 GCF_003945595.2 Pipra filicauda | reverse complement strand
GAGCTTAACCTTATGCGTAGACTGAGTGAAATGTTCTACTCCTTCCATTTGATAAATTATACATATACCTTATGTGTATAAATATACATTTCCTGCATACTACATTTCTGCAGATATTTCTTGTTTGTAATTGAGTATATTAAACAAAGGCAACATAAAAAATGAAGGGAGAGTCAGCACTGTATATTGCAGAAAGTGCCTGCTGATGTTAAGCAATTTAAAAATAAAAACAGTAGCCTGGGTTTATGAGACAACTTAATGGTGTTCCCTAATGATAAAAATAAGCATGTATTAGTGCATAAGTGTAAGGGCAAAGATAGGTTTCTGTCAGAAAAGAAAAGAACTGAGAATTAAACTCTAAGCTTGGCATTGGCACATATTTATGGTCTTGTGCTATTCACGTGTCTTTTTTGTGCCACACCTCAGTGGGCAGAGGTGGGACCCATGTTCTAGTCCATCCTGCCAAGCTACTCAAACCTATATCTCCTGGGAAAGACCCTCCTTCCTGGGCTATCAAGCACTCTAGTTGGAAGGACTTTCTCCATCCTTCTTCTGAATGGAGCTCTCCCTATTTAAATTGCCATAGATACAAACACAGAGAACGGGAGAAAAAGACTTTGTTTTCTGGTCATCTGAGGGTAACATGGGGTTTAATCCCTATGCCAGTGGTGACAGATTAGCCAAAGACAGTTTAATGTAAAACACAAACAGAATCTGAAAAGCAGGGAATAGAAACCAGGATGAGTAACCTATTCCATTACCTGGAGTAATGGTTTCTGCACCAGCCAAATGATTTATTAATGATTACACATAAATTAAACAGGAGAAGTTGCAGGAGCACACCTTAAGCCAGAAAAGACTATTTGGTTAGTTAATTGGTCCAGGTGACATCTTCTCAGGCACATGAGAGAGTTTCACCAGCGCTCCCATATGCTGGGGAGTGATTGCAGGGGTCATGCTGGTGTGTTTTATTACAAGAAAGAGAAGTCTAACTGTTTGATCTTATTTTGAAGAAAGATGTCCATTACTATATTTTGTACAAAATGTTTGCTTGCTTGTAGTGTGAAGTGGGTAGGTAGGTAGGTATGAGGAGCTACACATTGATCAGGTGATAAGCAAAATCAGCCCATTCCTAGTCTTTCCCTTCAACGTGCTCAAGGCTGCTCTTGAAGC
Organism: Pipra filicauda; assembly: GCF_003945595.2. NCBI lineage: Eukaryota > Metazoa > Chordata > Aves > Passeriformes > Pipridae > Pipra > Pipra filicauda. The sequence continues at coordinate 3,473,827 of NW_024104387.1, read as the reverse complement.
TGTGCACTAGTTATTGGACCATTCTTTAGCCCCAGTCACTGACATAATCCATACAAACAGATGAACAAATAAAAACCAACAGCAACCACGCTTCCAAAAGAGGGCATGGGGATGGGTGACCAGGGTTGTGTTAGCCTTGGGTTACGCTCTCAATTTATGTCTAGTTAGCCATCCAGCCTCTCTTTTCTAAATAAATGTTTGTGCCAAGAGCACCTAAACATTTATGAAAAATTTTACCAGCCGCCTGACTTTTGCTTTAGTGCCCAAGAGACTAGAAGTTGTATGGAAAACATATACCAGACCTGGATTAAATTCCAGGTCTCCCTAGTTCCTGTCTAGTTCTTCAGCTGCAAGACCCCCTGCCTCATTCCCAAAAGTTCCTCAATCCCCTTGCCCCCAAAATGTGTCAAAGTCATATTTGCTTGAGAAAAGCATTTATCAAAGAAAGGGCATGTGAATAATTATACCATGTTATTACATATGGCAAATTAACTTGTCACATGTTGGAGAAAGAAAAACCTGGGTTTATTGCTCTTGCCTGAAATGGAATAAATTCACTTAATGTCCGCATGCAGAATGAGACTCTCTTGACTGAGACCCCCTCATGTGATGCCACCTGCATTATTGTGGGCTTAATTGCAACACTTTTGTTGGTTTTAGTTGCACTTATTTGCTCTTGAGCTTGTCACATTCCCCTTGTGTGTGTTTTCTTTTTTCAGAGTTCTGCAGTGGTCCTGAAGCCAATGTAACAGAGACTGCTCTACTGAAAACTTTCTGAAACCATTCTTAAATTATGATGCATAATCTCTTGAAATTAAGTCAACGGCAAAATTTAAATGTAAGTTTAATTTGACACCTTCCACTTTACTGATTCCTAGTGTACAGAAAATGCGTCGGGATAGTACTTAAGATGACATTTAATTGCTCCTGAGTATCACACTACTCCGTGTAAAAATTTTCTGTAGTCTTTAAAAGCTTTAATCACAGCCTTTCCATCAGGGCTATACTTCCTAGGTATAAACTTCCTAGCTTTAAAGTGAGAGCGACCAAGAAATTCATTCCAAACTACACAGCTGTCCTCAGTACTTCTTTGTATCTCTTGATAAGTAAAGGGATTCTTAGTTGGAAAGAGTTTAAAAACTAGCAGGGATGGTTGTTGCTGTTGTTCTTTTAGCTCTAATTGAACGAAGGCAGGGAAGCACCAGTAAATAAGCAGCTGGAGGAAATAAGGAATTGTCCTTGCTTCTGAGGAGACCTTTTTCTAAATGTGCGAGAGGGTTAGCAGGCTCTTTTACTGCTTTCTGCTTATCCTGCACAGTTATAGCTCACTAGGCTGAAACTGGAGTTCCAGACAGAGAAGTGGAAAGTTATCCAACATTGCTCTCTTGTTTAAAAGTAATATATACATTATTGTTAGTCATTCCATGGCATTTGCTCTTACAGCTACATTTTAGTTAAGTGTTCCTTTCTAACAGTATTTTAGTGCTTAGATGGGCAAGCTACATTTTATCCATATAATGTTTAATTTAATAAGGCAAAATGTGATTATTTGAATTAATTAGAGCATGTAAGAACTCTGCGCGTATGCACTTTTGATAGTCACTTTTTAAGTGCATGCTTATATCTATTGATTTATAAATATTTGAGGTTTATTTACACACATTTGATATACCAGCAATGCAAGGTAGATCATTTGCAAGAGTGTGATAGTGTGAATTCCCGTTTAAGCAGTGAGCAGTGTTCATTAAATGTCCATGCTTCAGCCGTGTGCTTGCATGGCGGTATTTCTTCCTTTAAGGCTTAGCTATTAAATCCATTGTAAAATACTGCAGAGCTGTATCTCAGCCTTTTTAAGTGATCACTTGACTCCAGTGACTGTTTGGTATGGAAGCTACAGTCAAAATATGTCTATTTAAAACAGATGTAGTCATTAGGAGGCCCTCTAAACTCTACTTCTCAGCTTTTTTCTAACTCAAACCATCTCCTAAGCAGGTTCAGAGACAGAGGATTATCCCTGCTTCCCCACGTGTCAAGTGTAGCCACACTGCTGCAGTGCCAAGGGGCTGGTGCCGTAGAAATAGGACTCATTACTTAGTTAACAGAGAAGTTTGTTGCCATTCATGCTCCTCGTTCTGTCTCGCTGATGTTATTTAAATGTGAAGCTAAAAATAAATATTAGACCTTGCTTGCCAATAGGCACGGTAAGGAATTTTACTCCCCTGAATGCTGCCTGGGGTTAGCTTTGGTTGGCTATTTGTTGCATCACGTTTCAACAGTATGGACTGCCACAGGGAAGGTCCTTTGGGCCACTGTGATCCCAGAGAAGCTGAATGTCAGCGCCTAGGGTGAATTTAACCACAGCATGATGAGCTGGAGGAGTGGGCTGTAATAATCTGCTGTGAGAGAAAGCAGAGCCTAAGTAGGGCCTTGTCAGTAACAGAAAAGAAACAAGATTGTTTTCCAGGCTGCCCTAACCATGACCTTAGGATAGGGATTTCTGACTGACCCAGTGCCATGAAGCATTAAAAACGCAACAAATGATCCACTGGGCTCTCACTTCTTGACCTCCCTGCGAGGAGAGAAGCTTTTCTAGCTCTCACTGAGAGAATGATATCATTTCTGTAGTTATCTTTACAGCTTTCAGACTGAGTTTCTCACCTGCTTAAAGAGAACTGCAGCAACCACTATAATTTCTTTCAGTTATTTTCCTGGTTTAGGATATCGGTTCTTGCACTTCTGACATTTGTTGATGGGCCATCAACAATTCTACATGAAGAATGTAGAATTACCCATCTGATTTCAGTTGTCTTTTACTAATCTGTCATTTTGTTCAGATATCCAACACATAGCCCTTCTTTAGGACTAGGAGGTTTGGCACCATTGTGTACAGAGAGTAGGCAAAAAGAGGGACAGTTTTTCATGAGGAGTGGACTTGGTAGTCTACAAGTACAAAATCTTCCAGTCTCTCAGCTGTGACCCTGTTACAGAAATCACGTTCACCTCCTTCTCTGAGTGGCTGGCATCATAAGAGAACAAAGGCAGTAAAGGTGGATTTGGATATAGGTCTGGATAAAGTTGCATGCTCTTCCCAAATTGTCTGTGTAGGTAATGCACTGCATGATACAAACAGGTGTTGCCACCTGCAAATGGGTGTTGCAGGTGTGTTCCTGGTGTTATAGGTCAGGGTCTGAAGTGCATCCTCTATCACTAAGTAAAACAAACAGTGTGTCTGGAAGCCAAATATACCACTGCAGCAGTTTCAGTGGTTATGCTCTTTGAGTTGCATCTGTATATTGACTTTAAAGTCTTTCAGCGTCACTCTGCTGGTTGCAGGCTGCCCATATTATGGTTATTCTGTGCTGCTGTACCATAGACCATTGTGATCAGCCTCTGGATGCTCCTAAATTAAGGCAGACCATCTTTTACTCCTAAGAAACCTCCAAAACCCAGCTGCAGCCATAAAGCTGCTATCAAATGCAAGCTGGCTGCAGTTCAGAATCGGGGCCAATATTTTTAACAGCATGAAATTTTGTTGTAGGCCCTCTGGAAGGATTCCGTATATGAAATGTTGAACTGGAGCAAAATCAAAATTGAAGTCCCCTGTGTAGAAAAACGGGTGAAGAAAAGGTTGGCTGTGTTTGAGAAGGGAGATGCATCTCTCATATGTACTACAAATAGTACCTGATAATAATAATTTGGAATAGGTGTACCTTTCTTTACTGTTAACAAATGCATTATAATGTCATGACCTCCTTCGTCCTAGTTGGCATCAGTAGAACATACTGACCACATCAATCTCATCAACATAATCAGAAAATAACTTGATATTTTATGTTAGTAATTAAATCATAAACTCTACCCACTTTGTATGGGCCTGAACTTCCACATGTACTTTCATATTGCCACTGGCGGCTCTTTGTTTGCATTACAGCAGCCTGAGAGTAAACGAAAGGCAAGATCCAAGATAGGAAGGCAAATTGTTTTTGCAAACATGGCAAAGAAAGTGTGTGAAATCAAATGCCAATATTAATGCATGACATCTGCTCTCTGCTCCAGCTCTGAGTAAAGTAATCCAGTCCTAATTACACACTGCTGTGTCCTCTACCAGCTAAGGAGAATGGTGCAGCCACTCTTAGTACTGGTATATAAATTTCTTTCTGGATCTGATAGATACATTAGATGCAGGGCAGGCTTTTCATTTTTTGGCTGTCAGTTGCTTTGGGTAGCACAAAGAGTGGGGAGGAGAAAGGTTGCAGCAAGAAAAGATCAAAAATCTTCCAAAAAGGACTCTGCTCCTAGAATAAAAATTTTTCCTAGAGAACTTTCCCTGCAGACCTCAATCAATATTATTCTCATCTGAGTGCACATATTATTCATTAAGAAATATTGGCAAGATGTGCACTATAGTGTATGCCTTCATTACAGCCTCCACCTGCCTGCTTTTATCAGAAGATCTTCCGTAACTTTCATCTTCCATAACTGTTTCTGTCTTTGGATTCAGAGCAAAATCTTGTAATTTCACAGGATGGATTTATATTTAAAAAAAAAAAATGAAAAAGAAAAAAGAGTCCTCACTAAAATATTCATCTCTTTGGTTTGTGTATAAGTATTCCCGTCTCACAAGTTTAATGGATCAAGAAGATTATCACCATTAAATTCAGATTGAACTGGATACTGATGAAATCATGTGCAAAATGCAGCCCAGTGCAACAGACCCTCACTGACATGGGAATAGCTGGAATTCCTCTGTTGTGTGTTCAGCTGCCATACCATATCCTTTGTGTGCACCTACTGCTATTGTGCCAGCAGCCATTTTCCTATGGAATCAACATTTTTGGATGACATGTTGTTAGAATGATGATATGAAGACCTGGCAAATGTCATCCATGCCAAGTAGAGGCAGAGGGAGCCACAAAACATGGGGGACTGGCAGTGTTTTAGGATAGTGTCATCACAAAGAAATGCAAGCCTGACATCGCATTTTTTCTTTTCAATTCCTGTGTTTCTCTCTCTGACTATTCTGTGTTAGTTTTGCCTGGTCTCCTTAGCTGCAAGACAGTGAAGAAAGAAACTATCTTATTGAAGAAAGGCACTGGGATTTTTGGACAGTATGTCTTGCTCTAGCTCCAGGACCGGGACTCCTGTGCACTGCTGCAGTATAAGGAAGAGATGATAGTAACAGATTATGAAGAGACAGCTCCATGGCTCTGTCTCTGTTCACCCATCTCACATTTGATTAGTCTCTGCTTGACATCAGGCTGGGAGCAATAAGCTCTGATCATAACAGAGTATGTGGCAACAAGCCCGAGAGCTCCATGTGTCACTCCAGAACCAGACACTGTCTCACTGGATTCCTCCATAAAACAACTGAGGCAGATGTATGGATGCCAGATTTGTCTTTCAGGTCTACTTACTACACCCCCCAAGGTAAGGAATAAAAGGCAGGAGTACCTGCAGGAAAACATTGCCGTAGCAATGAACTTTGAAGTAGAGAAGGATACACAGGAAAGTCAATTATTGGTCCAGATGAAAGTGAGGGACATTATAGAAACAGTGTCACCAGAATTTACTCATAAGGTTTGGGGTGGTTTTTTGTTGGGGTGTGTACGCTAAGGATTCTTTCACACTTACTTTAAAGAAACTATGCACAGGTACTGCTGGGTGAAGAGGTGGCAGAGTCAGAGTCTATGTGTTGACTTGCTTAGAAAGTTTGGGCTAAAGACACATTCCTGAACTTTAGCTCAACTTCAGTTTGATATGAATTGAAATTTTACATCACTGTTGAGAACTGATTGACTGTACAACTGACAGAACATGTCTCACTTGAGCCTGAGAAAGTTTTGAGAGGCAGAAGGACAAAGGAGGCTTCTGCTGGAAAAGATATATCTCCTCCATGTATTGCTTTCCCTGGAGCCCAGGGGGATCCAGCTTCTCCCAGCTCCTAGTCTGGACCTCCTCTAAAGCCATTCACTTGGGTCACAGATTCCTACAGCCCTTCTCCCTAGCTGGTGAGAGGCTGATGGATCTGCAGTGTGTCAGACCCAACCTGACCCTCCAGCAGTTTATATCCATTCACAAAACCTTTCTGATGCTGGTTTCTCGTGTACAAAAAAAACTTCATGGAGTTCATTGAAGCTGAGCTGTTCAGGGTAGGGCACAGAATCTGCCTATTAAGCTTTTTATGAAACAAGAAGTAGACCACGAATTTAAATCTTGTTACTGTTATTTAAAAAAAAAAAAAAAAGAAAAAAAAGAAAATTAACTTTATGCTATGGAGAACAGCAGCAAAACTTCTGAATAACTAATTTATCCACTGTAAATTTCTCTAAAAGGTCATTACAGACTGTAAAGCCTAATGGCTTAGAGTGCCAGCATTATATCATAGTGGTAAAGAACTCATTCTCTAGAGGTAGTATTTTTGAAGCTTTGCCATTTTTCTTTTATCAAAGGAAATGCTGTATTTTTAACATGATTTTCTTTTTTAAATAATAGCCTGTATTTATGATAATATTTAAAAATCATTTCACGCAAAACATAGTAACAGAATCGAGTGATTTATTTTCACAATGTATAGGCAGAGAAGTTAAGTAGATCAAGCCAGAGTTTAGAAATAATTGAGGTCTGTAGATCTCAGGTATGTATTTAAGTGGTCTTTTGAACTGCCGCCCGTGTTCTGTGTGAACATAACTTTTCAGAGCACTTGCGTTTTTCCTCCTTTACAGGACTGCTGAATTGTGGTATAAGGTCAAGCCCATGGTCACTCTCTTCTGACACTAGCAAGGTAGGTGCAAGCAATTCTGAAATGGGTAATAATGCAGAGATGTTTTGTAGCTAATTTAGTATAGAGCTGTGTAAATTGTCTTGGTTATTTGTGTGAATTCAAGAAATAAAACCCAAGTGTCTAAACCGGCAGACAAAAGTCTCTTCTGCTGAGAAATCTGATTTTGAAAATAACTGCTAAATTCACCACGTGCAGAATAGTCTTCGGTATGGCCTGGTGCTGCTACGCTGTGGGATTCTGACTGGCACGTGACTTAATCACCTTCACTCTTGTTTTGATTTTTTTTTTTTTAATCCTGTCAGCTGAAAGATAAAATAAAAAACATATTAACCTCCCTGATGAAGCTTTATAATTCCCAACACTGAAACATTAACCAAGTCCTTAATTAAGAGAGACTGAAAGTAGAAGAATGCTTTTATGTCATTAGCTGGTTTTTGCTCCAGTCATCTGCCTCATTCAAGCATAGGATAATATGAAACCTCACGGGTCTGCTAAAGGCTTGACTTAAGTATATTGCGGACTCTGCAATTTAATAAGGATGGCGTGTTGTTCTTAAGAAACTCCATTTCCTCTTGCTTGTGCTCAAGTAAGAGGAAAAAAGTAAGAGCAGCTAGTGAGCAAGAACCTCAAGTTAGACACAGAGGTCCGAGCCCTAGGCCTTGCTGCACAAAGGTGTGTTTATTCCTGTGTGCCTTTTCCCTCACGCACCAGGAGTAGCAGGAATTAGTATTAGACCAGAAACTTTTCTAGGCAGAGCACAGCTGTTCTCTTTTTTCTGTAGTTTCTGCAGTATTGAGCTTGATGACTTCTCAGACCTGCCTAGACAAGATGTGTGTAAGGTACCACAATTGAATGAGTAACAGTGCACATCAGTGATAAACTGGCACCACAGCAACAGTGTTGTCTGGTCCTCCTCCAGCAGCGAGTTGTTTTAGTGCTTTGTTCCAGAGAACGGAGGGTTGGGGAACTGAGGCTTATTCCCAGACACTGATCTGTGAGAAGTTTTCCCAGTAACTCGTTATGGCGCTGGTTACCTACATAAAGCACTTTTTAAAGGAGTAATATAGATATTCCTCTCTAGTGTCAAGGTACTAAAAAATAAGTGTGGTAAAATTCTTCATATGAGGCTTTTAATCTACTGGGTGAAGGAGGCTCAAAAATTACTGAAACTTTCTCACTCCTCTGAAATTACTCACTGAAGAGATATAATGGAAACACATGTGGGGCAGTGCTTCACCACACTAAAAAAGTCATTTACCTGAAGTGGGGACCTTTACACTGGGGTTCGTCTCTTCACCTTATTAAAGTTGTAAACCTAAAAATCCCCGTAACTGTACCTGTAGGATTACAGCAGACTGTTCAAGCTGCAGGATGTGCGTTTGGGAATGGAACATTTTGGTGATTTTGGCATCATTATTTTTCTCCCCTTGTGTGACGCTTTCTCATGCGCATACATATGTGCAAAATTCTCTCTTGCTTTTTCCCTCCACTTCTTTCTTCTTCATCCCCCGTGACCACATCTCTCTCAGCTCAAGTGCGAATATCATTTCTTAAGAATGACTCCAAAGTCAACATCCATTTCCTCAGTTTCTTCCCATTCTATCCTTGACATCCCAAGAGTGACCTTGAGCTCCAATGCATGCAGACAAACGCCTGCTACTCAGTAGGTCTGTGATTCAATGAAACCTCATCATCCCTGTGGCAAGCTCAGAATTAAGGCTCAGGAGTTGCATATTAAGATCCTGAAATTCTGGCTTTGCACCCAGAAGTCTCCTTGGCCACACTGAAAAAAGGAACGGGCTCAAGGACCAAAAGTACACTCAGAAATGAATTGATGCATGATCTTCTCCAGGGTCAGTATTTTTCAAGTGCTGCTGTGTTCTTTCAAAAGAGAAAAAAAAAAAAAAAAGAGATTCATGGAGTTAGAAGGACCAAGTTCCTGTGGGTGCAGTATGAGCCACAGAGTGGAAATTAAAGACCAGAGAATTAACAGGGTTTGTTGTGTTACAAAGCTGAAAGCATTTCTATCCTTATATGTGTGTACTCACAGAAAAACATACTGCACTAATGAAACACAACTTTATGTTCCCAGTCATATTTATGCTTGCAAAGAATGAATGTAGCTCAGGAAGTTTGTTGCCAAGCAGTCTTAGCTCTGGGTTTGTTCGGTTTATTGTAGGGATGAAGAGGAAGTGCTTGTGGGGTTTTTTCACCCCCTTGGCTATAGGTGATGTGTACAAGGTGTGCCTTAAAGAGAGTGGGTAGAGTTGCCAAACAGGCAAGTTTATTAATGGATATCTTGACGTGGGTGAATGTGAAGATGGGGAACTGAGGAGGCGATAGTTCCCATGAGAGGGTGTGCAGTATTTTCTCCCCTGAAATCTATCAAAAATTGTCTGTCTCCCCTCAAGGGGAACGAGCCTGAACAAAAGTCCAAAAAAAGGCAACATGGGAGGACCTAAATAAAAGCTAATAGATGAGCTGAGCTAATATTAGTTTCCTGATATATAAAGCCAAATGGATTAATGGATCAGCTCATGCATTGCCTAAGGAAACAAAAAGAAAATCTTCAATACTTCTGTGCACATTGAGGGCATGAACAATAAAGGTCTTTAGAAAGTAAAAACCTAATTTGGGGGAATCAATTACTACTTCTTTTTTTCTTACACTTTTTTTTTATTTAAAGAAAGTTCATAGAGAGGTAAAATTTGGGTAACACTCAAACCAGAAGTCATGCGTCTCAGACACTACAATGATGGTCGATCTCGGCTTGCATCAGTCTTGCCTGAGCTCTTTTCAGCTTTCCAGCTTCAGCTAATGGAAATCAAGCCCATCATGGTAAACGTAGGAAGCAAGTACATTAATAGTGGGCACTAACATTAATTCAAATGGTAAACAATTCAGAACTGTTCCCAGCACATACCGGATTATGTATCATCTTACCTTCTGCTTCAGAGGGCCACTTCTTTCACAGGTTTTTAAAGTACAGAAGATTGTCTGCCACTGAGTTTTCTGCTTTGGTAAACTATTTGCAAATTCTGCTTTGCTCCCCATCAGTCCTATATACTTTTTTTCTTCTTGGATTTGGTTGCAAGCACTTTCACTCCAGAAGTGACAGCACGGCAATGCCAATCTGTTCCTTACTTTAAAAACAGAGAGGCAGACGGGGCAAGTTTAGCGAAGGCGAGATGTGGGGAATAATTTAATACAAAGGTAGAAAGAAAATTGAGCTTATTTATACAGTAACACGTGTGTTAGAGTAATGCCTCCCTTCCCCGTCTATACGCTCCCCCATTTTCTCTCTCACACACGTATATACACACACACTTTAACTGTGCTTTTGTGTTTTGTCAGAATTAATGAGAAAAGTTCCCTTGCCCTAGGGGTAATTAGTGTCCTTGGAGTTAAATAAGCTAATACTTAGACACCTCTGGCACAGGCAATTATGTTTGTGTATTGAATAATTGATTCAAAGAGGGGGGGAAGGGGCTGCTAATCAGATCTGAGCATAATGAATTGATTTAATTAACAGGGGAATCTGAGGGTCCCTGGGAAATGTGTGCATTTATTCAGCAGCAGGAGAGAGTGCAAAGCACATAAATTGAGAGAGAGAGCGAGCGAGCGAGGCAGGCGGCAAGTGCTTTTGCTTTCAGTGATAGGTTCACATCTTTCCTCCCTCCCACCCCCCTTCCTTTGAATATAATTTTAGATTTAGAGTGAAATCAAGAGAAAAGCACTTTAGAAGCCTGGAAAGCTCTTGCAGTAGCAACAGCAAAGGGGAGAGAGGTTGTGAGCGATCACACGCGATTACATTAAGACAATTTTTGACAGCGCAGGTTGGGGAAGGACGGAGCAGGGGGGAGCAGCCCCCGATATTGGTCCTTCCTTACCTTTTTTCTCCCCCCCCCCCCCCCCCCCCTCCCTCCTCCTTTGATCCCTAAACTGGCATTCGAGCTGCAGCGGCGGGGCCGGGGGCGAGGCGGCTGGTGCAGCAGCCCGGCTCCAGCTCTCCGGCGCCCAGCGCGGCCGTAGCCCCGCCGCAGCGCCGCTCCAAACTCGCGTCCCGGGGCAGCGCCGGGGCTGCCCCCGCGTCGGCAGCGCCCCGGTGGGTGCCCGGCCCGGCGCCTCGCCCGCCCCGGGGCCGCGCGGCGGCGGCTGGAGGGGGAGCGCCCCAAGGAGCCGGAGCGGCGGCGGCGGCGGCCGCCCTCGGCGCCCGGGACAATGGTGCTGGACAAGGAGGACGGTAGGTGGGAGCGGGGCGCGGGGCTCGCCGGTCCCTCCCGGGCGCCCCGGCGGCGGGAGACGGCGGGGAGAGAGGGACGGGCGGAGGGAAGGAAGGAGCGGGGGCCGGGGGGAGCTGCCCCGCGCCGCGGCAGGGCGCTGCTGCCCGGCCTGTCCCGCACCGCTCCGCTCACAAAGGGGTCCCGGGGACGCCCGGAACGGCGCCCCCTCCGCGCCGCCGGGTCGCTGCCCGCGGTGTGCAGGCCGGGCGGGGCGGTGCGGCGGTGACCGCGCTGGGGACACGGCGGCGCTGGCCCCGGCCCCGGTGCGGGCTGCGGCCGGCGGGGCAGTGCCTGACACCCGCAGCCCCGTCACCGGGCCGCCATCAGCGCCGGTGGCCTCAGCGGGTGTCCCCGCCGGGCCAACTCCGGTGGCACCCGAGGCCGCGGTGCCGAAATGCCGCCCCGCGCTCCCGCTGCGGGCAGGGCGGCCCTGCGCGCTCGTGTAAATTGCCGTGGAACGTCCCTGTGTCGGGCTGGCGGGGGGCTCTAACTCGGAAAAGTGGATGCCAGGCTGAAGAGACAAGTAGGAGATGCTTTCCTCTTTCCTTCGCTTTTTTCGCCTCCCCCCCGTCCCCCCCGTCCTTTCTCTTTTCCTTTCCCCCTCCCCTTTTCTTTTGATCTGGAGTTTCTGCCTCAGAACAGTGAGAGTCCGCCCGCCGCGACACCGCCGAGTCGGACGGGGCACGAAGAGAAATGCCGGGCTGGCTTGGGCGATCGGCTGTGTGGGAGGGGGCCGGAGCGCTGACAACGAGAAGGTTAAATGCTCACTGCCCCAGAGAGGTGCGTGGGGAGGGAGTCTCGCTGCACGCTCGTCACATGCCTCTGGGCCGAGAATCCCTCTCCCAGCGTCTTTTTTTTCCCCCCTCCGATTTCTTGAAGCCCTCTGAAGTAAACTGATGTAGTGTTATTAATGGGGTTTATAATGCTCCAGTCGAAAGCGCGTGTGTTGGAGAAGAGGGAATGAACTTATCTAACTGGTCAGCGAGAGATAACAGTAGAAAGACTTTTCTCGTTCCTCACCCCCTGTGCACTAAGGCAAGAGGGTTAAGTAATGACTGAGGAATTAAGCAAGGATAATTTCTTACTAGTATTTGGAACAAGGTTTGTGTTTCTCTCCGACCTCACTTTTGGGGATGACCTGCATTGCAAGAGTCCCCTGAATTTTGCTCGACTGTTGGAGGAAAAGGGAGGAAGGGCTCTTAACATCTCTATTAATACCCCTTAATAATAATAACTGGATGATGTCTTCATCCCGGTGACTCTCTGTCATGGGGTGCCTGCCAACCTGTGTCTGTTTCAGTGTGATTGACGGGCTAACAGCAGGATGCTGCCTCCATCGCAGAGGCGAGAGGCGCAGGTGAGCTGAGAGGAAAAACTGAGATCTGAAGAGGGTTTCATAATGGGGGTATTTGGGCTCTTTCAAGTGTCGCAGACATACTCATTAAACACAAGGAGCTCGGGGCCAGAGTGATGGTGGTGTAAGGAAATGAAACTAGAACCGTTGATTATCCAGACAGTTCTCAACAGCCTCCTTCCAGGAGATTTCATGAGCGGCTGTATAAAAGGGAATAATGGTGGCGATTGTAGAGGTACACAGGAAATTAGGGCAGGGTGCACTTAAAAAGGAGTAAAGTAGGAAACAAACCCCTGATGAGAGAGATGTGGAGATCAGGGCAACAAGGTGCAGTAATGCCTAGGAATCTCCTGTGCTGTTGATGGAGTAGTTATGCTCCAGGAGAAATTATGCTCACTTTTAAAGGTGCACTGGAGAAACGGGGGCAGGACGTGAGCCTGAAAGAAGAAACTTTTTTTATGAAGAGGTTATTTTACCTTTATACATTTCTTTCTGCCTGATTCAAATGGACTCCACTTGCCCGCTCATCTGTGAATGTTAAAAGGGGATGCTGGACCTGCATAGGTTACAAATGGACTAAAATGGAAGCTTTTGCTAACTAAACCAATACCTTTTGAAATCAAGCTTCAATGAGCTTGTTAATAAAAATGGGTCTGTTTTACTCCCATAAATGGCTCCTTTTTTTCTTTTTTTTTTTTTTTTACCCTTTTTTCCCAGAGGCCGGTCTGATTTCTACCATCTAAAAATCCTGGCGTTGTGGCTAGTATCCAATTCTCCCCTTGATTTAAGAGGCCTCGCCATGTAGGGTTTTTCTTTGAGGGGTGTTCTTCTTTTGAGGTCTCTGGCAGCAGTGGGCATATTCATAATTATTACTGTGTGGAAAAGACAGGATTTCAGGATTACCTCTCCCAGAGGTCCTGGTGCATCACAGGGAGGACACTTGCTGCCTTGTAGGTAGAGGTGGCAATGTGCCCCTTGCTTTTGCATCCCTGAAGGCTACTTGGCGAGCTGGTCCACGGCCTCAGAGAGAGCTGCCCCTTCTTCCAGCTCCATGCCAGGGCTGTGGCGCTGCCTTAGGGGTGTGTGCCAGCCCCAGTGCGACACCAGCATCGCCCTTGCAGTCCAATAACTGCTACACGGCTTTGTGAGTGAAAAGCTTCCTTGGCAAGCACGCTCCGTGGTGCCGAGAGGTAGTAGAGGCACAATAATACTTTTCTGCTGTTGAGGATGAAGGGGCATACTGAAAAAAATAACAACAATAATAATGTTTCTGACTTGATGTGTTGTGGCATTGCGTCGAGTTATGTCAGGGAGGTAACAGCATTTTGTGTGTTTGAAGTGACATAATATAACTTGACTGATGCAACATGACTTGATATTAGAAAATACTGGTTTACAGTGGAACTTTGGCAGATATCTTCCCAAAACAAGTGTTAGGAACCGAGAGAAGAGAGACGAGACGGGTGGAGGAGAGAAAGGTCGAGAGTGAAAAACTTCAAGGCTTGCATTTTAGTCAGTTCCACTGCGTAAATCAGTGCAGAATTTGCTGTGGGCAAGCCAACCTACACACCGTGCAGTGCATTTATAAATTTCAAGATAATGAGAGTTAAGATATTTCTCAAACACATAAATGTTTTGATTGCAAAGACCAGATTTCTGCTTAAAAAAGTAAACTGACATCAGGTATCATGATTAATTCCAACAGATTGTGTTAATTGTAGTTGACTTTAATTTCTGTACAAATGTGGTGGGGGTTAGAAAACTTTTTTTTAATTGTTGGTGTGTGAAATGAGTAAGCAGATAAAGTGTTTAAAAAAAAAAAATCTGTTTGCTAAGGGAGTAATCCAGCCTCTGTGACATGATGGAGCAGTAAAGGAATAAAATGTACATTGATCCGGTACCACGTATTTTTTCCTGAGTGCATTATGTCTGCTGGTTTGCTCTGCCACAGAAGTCACCTGCAGCAGACAATGGCTAACTTCATTTTCATCAAAACTTTGCCTTTCTTGTAGTTACCAAATAGTGTAAGTTAAAATGTACCATATATTTTGGGGTAAGTTTGTCCCTTTTGAAGGTGATAGGGTGGAAAAGTACAGAAACACGTGTGGAACATTTTTGGAGTTCACCATTTTCTAGTGGAGACCAATAGTATATTGAAAGTATTAAACTACCTCAAATCTAGAAAAGTCTGAGTTTTTGTTAGTTTTTGCATGGATGCTTTTAACTATTAGACTTTAATCTTTGCAATGAAATCCTCCTTCTTTTTAGCTTGTGACACTTCCTAAAAGAAAGTGATTATTTATGGTGGTTGCACTCTTACTCTAAAATACATATTCAACACTTACAAACAACTATCACTAGGAAACAGGAGTTGTTCGAAGCACTAGATGAAAACAGTTCAATGTAAAACGTTACATTTAACATCAAATATTCTCAAGGACTGTTAGGATTAAGTATTGTGAATGAAGGGGGAAGGAAAAGCCACTTCAGCTGGGGATAAGGAATCTAATTAAAAATCGGTATTAAGGATATATAACTTGAGCCCGCTCTCATGCTCTTTAGAGTACCAGTGTATCAGTTGTAAAGGGGAGGAAGAAGTATCATTAAAGCAGAAATCAAATGTTTTCTCAGATTAAAAGACCATGATGAGCGAAATGGTGCTGTCGATCTCGTAGTGAAGCGTCTGATCCCGCAATCCTTACGAGAGCCATCGGAGACAACAGATGACTTGTCTGAAAAAGGATTGAGAGTTGCGAGAGAAAGGATAAAAGACATGGGCCCCCAACTTGTCACTTTATATTTGGGCCCTGATGGCATTTCTGAAAAGTGGAGCAAACCTGAAAGGGTTTGTACCACATTTGATTAGGTAAATTCATTTTAATATCGACCTAGTGAAAATGGAACTGTATTCTCTGGAGTATTCCCTGAAACTAATACCTACGTGTGAAAACAAACCCAAAATGTTTGTACAGAAAATTAGTATCAAGTTTTAGGTCACCAGAGATGCGTGAAATCTAGCTGGGAGAGCAGCAGGGCTGGTGTAATGCAGCCCGGGTCGGGTCGCCGGCATCAGCTGCGGAGAGTTCTGAGCCTCTGACCTGCCAGAGGTACTGGCTGGTTTCAGACAAAATCCGCGCCCTTACGGGAGCAAATCTGGAGTGTGGCCGTGCTCTGGACTCAGGCAGTCCCGGGGACAAAGCTTGGCGCGGGGTGAGAGGCGGGCGGTGCGGGTCCCCCCCGACCCGCGGCACCTGGGCGGGGGCCGGGCGGGCTGCAGGTGGTGCTGCTGAGCCGGGAAGCCGCGCTCTGCCAGGAAACCCTGGCAGGAGGACGAGAGGGGGCCCTGGGAAACGCGTGCATTTATTCATAGCAAGTGTGCAAGGCTCACCAATCGAGAGGCAGAGGCAGCAGTAGTCAGGCTTAGGTATTCTGCCGTCTCTGAATATAATTTTAGATTTAGATTCTGCTTAAATCCAAAGGGAAAACACTTTATAAGGCTGAAAGCTGTGTAGTTGCAACAGCCAGGGTTATGAGCTATCAAAGGCAATTACATTAAAATAGATTATACTGCGTAAATTGAGCCATTTAGAAGGTGAGAACCAAAGAAACAGCTCTGATCCCCCTTCTTTCTAAATTGCAGTTTTAGTTCCTTGCAATTCTGAGGCACAAAAGTAGGTGAGGCTGCTTTTGTATCTGCAAAGTGCTTTATTTCTGAGTGTAATTCTAACTGAGTGCAATCTAGGTTAAAAGCTGGACAACTGGGTAATTAGAGCTCACTTGCTGCTAAAGGACGATCAGCTGTACCGTAGCTCATTTGTGTTCCCAGAGACTTGTTCTCCTCTCCCCTGAGCGGAGGCTGCTGGAGAAGGAGCATCTGTCCTCGGACTTTTCTTGATTGCGGAGATGATGGTGCTGGACAAGGAGGACGGTAGGTGGGCTGAGATTGTGTAAGCCTGTGCTTGGTGTCTTCCGTGTGCTGCTACTGTAGAAATAAATAGTTTTGAAACAGATGTGCGCTGTGCATATCAGAGTGCTCTGCTTTCAGCTTCTGATGTTTTTCTCTTGTGTAGGTAAAAGCATGCTTGCTTTTTATTTTTTTTTCATCTCTTCTCTGACATGATCAAACCAGTCAAGAAGGGTTTACCCCAGGCTCTGCTTGCTGAAGGACATAGCAGAAATAGCTTGATTATTTTTTTTAATATCTGTTTTGATTTTTCTTTCTGCAAGTTCCTGTAATATATCCATTTTAGCCTGTTTATTTTAACAGCTTTTATTGTAAATCTAATTTTGAGATTTTCTTTCCTTTTCATTGCATGTCATTTGGGTCTCTTTAATGTGCGCCTTCAATATCTATTTCTCACAGCTTTTCTTCATAGCTATAAACATTATGACAATAAGCTAATAAGCTGCTCTGGCAAAAAAAAAAAAGCATTGGTTTATTCTAAGAATTTACTCCCTTCTCTTAATGGCAGAAGTGTAGGTTCATTTGGGAGGTAATTTCATGAATGAAGCTGAAGGAGAGCTTGACTTATTTTAGGACTTCGCATATACTTATTTTTTTAAGGCTGACTAGTCCTTTTCAAGGATGCTTAAAGGGTACAAACTGATGTAAAGGATAACAGACAGTATTAGTTAGTAGCTTGAATGACCCCATGCCATCTTTTACACATTACTTATGAAGGTGTGCAACTTAACTGCTCAGACTCCAGTAGTTTCTGGGATGAACGTGGTAAGTCTAATCACAACTTTTTAATGAGTTTTTTTCTAAGGCTGCTTTGTGGCTTAGGTCTTCCTTCATAGTCTGTACACTGAAAGCAAAGAGTAAAACTGGGGCAGAGCAGAAGGCTTCTACAGCCATCCACATGGGCTTCCATCGAGGATGCTGCCTCTCGCCAAAGACCTTGGCAGCACTTTGAGTACAGAAAGTGGGAACTGCATCTGAACTTCTGACGCACATTTGTAACTTTTATCTCATAATTTCATTTCACCTTTATAAACAGATGAAGTGTGCTGTGTAGCGGATTCTTTTAAAATTTATCTCCGAACTTTCTTTAAGTGTTAAGAAAAGAGTCGTAGGCAGTTGTCATTTGAAAGTAGAAGAAATTACTGAATATTTGTAAGACTGTAGACAGGAGACAGCTTTTCACAGGGAGCAAAAGAGCTTGGAGAAACTGGAAGTTGAGCATTTTGGCAGTAGCATTGATTTTACTTGAATATGTGTATTGCTTTCTAAAATATTTATGAGAAAAATAACTTGTAATTCAGAGTCACTTACTTTCCTGTGTCAGGGTGGTGCTAATCGTGTTTTGTGACTAGTACTGAAAGCTGCCCAAAGCTAATAAGTTGGACCGATACGATTTTTATTCACAACCCATATCTGAACTGAATTAGTGCTGTCCTGGAGAATAATTTGGAAAGAAGGCTTGACTACTGAAAGACCAAAAGTTTCTCTTCTCTCACTCCTCTCCTTGCTTCCCAAAAAAGGGTGAGGGGGGAACACTACCTGATATTTTAGACCTAGCGTTTTGAGGATTTTGTGTCATTAAAAATGTGATTTATAAAATTATCAATCTAGTGTATTCATGCACACAGAATTTGAATCTAGTTTCTTGGACGGGATATGAGGTTTTGTTTCATTCTGATGTGAAGCATTTGGCACAATGACAAAATATGGACTTTTCACTAAGATTTTACACTTTTAAAATATGAGATCAAGCAGAATACATCATTATCAGTGCCCACTTTTATGCAGATTCAATTGGATTTTGACTGAGAGTTGACCAGTGTTAGATCAAAGTCCATGTATGAGTTGTCTTGCCCTTCTGAATTTATTCCAAAACTGGGAAATAATCTTATTTGGGGGAAAAAAAATAAATCACTGGCTTTATTTTTGTTAAAATCTCGTAAGTTCCTTTGTTAACACAGTAGAGCTTTGAAAAAGGGGAAGTAGATGTGGAGCATCTGTTACACATCTTCTAGATCAGCTTTGCAGTTGACTGGACTGTGGATAAAAGACCCACTAAGTGGTTGAGTATTGCTTATGCTGGGAAAACAAATGAAGCTAACGGGTTTCAAAGGCTTTGAAGCAGTGTCACTCTCAGAGGTGTTCAGTTGTTTTCTTTGGCAATATAAGTTGAAGCAAGCTAGTTTACTTTATTAGAGGCATAAGGCTACTCTTGTAACCTTCCTCTGACTAAGATGAATTTGGCTGACTGACCTTATTTTTTCTGGACCACACGTGTTGTGCTGGGTTAGCGGTTTTTGGGGGGGACTTTTTTCCCCTTGTTAGGACTCATCTCTCTTAAAGGACAGCAGCATTTCCCATATTTTGTTAAATCTTCCTTTTCAATTTGTGCTTCCCCATAGAACTATGTTCTGCTATGATGGAGCAATGCAAATCAACTAGAATAGCCCAAATTAATTCTTCACATTGGCGGCAGTGTGATTGCCTGCATGGAATCAATAATGCATCATAGAGGGATCAAATTTTGGAGTATAATGTGTGAATAATGCTTGACACAAAACAAAAATTCAGTCATCATAATAGCAATTAGGAAAAAGCTGCAGCTTATCCCAGCTGTAATCTCTGCTAACAATGAAGCACAGCCTGGTAATCAGCATGTATGGTATGAAATGCACTAATAGAAATCATGGCTCTTTGTTATGTGTGGTGGGGGTGAAAGTTTCCTTTCAGCTAACTTGTGCTGTGTTAACTAGACAGAGTATCCTTCAACCAAATTGTGGAGTGTGTGTGCACTTGTAAAAGCACTGATCAGCTGTGTGTTCATCCTGGTGTTTGCATAGACAGTAGCACCCCAAATCAGGGATCCTTTGTGTTTTCCAGCAGAACTCTGTTTAAATAGATCCCAAGAGTAGGCCAAGCAAATAATATATCAGAGCACTCCATTAAACGTGTACCTGTATGCAAACCTTGGGTTTTATTTTAAAAAAAAATCATAGTTTCTTTAAAAATGAAAAGAAAAATACAGATACTCATTGGTTGTGTGCATTGAGGTTAGAGAATGGGTCTTAGGTTGATGGGAGGTATTTAGGGCAATGAATATTAGGTAATTTGAAACTGGATTAGTAGGAGCAGTTGGGTTCCCTGTTGTGTAAGAGCCCATCTTACCCCTCACAGAAGGAAAAAAAAAAAGCAGCATTTGGAATCAGAAAAGCAGTGAAATTGATTGTATAATGGCAGTCACAGGAATGCTGCCACAGTGCCCTAGCCAGGACAGCAGAGCTGAGTATGCCAGCTGCCACATGGAAGTACCTACAGATAGGTAGATGGATATGGAGAGAGATCTGTCTCCAGCAACACAGGTCCAAGCAATCCTTTTCTGTCAGTAAAAATCATTATACACACAAAAATAAGGCACGTACAAATTGTGCCACGTAGGAACAAGAGCTGTTCTACGTGCTGCTGGGATCTTTTCTTTCTTTTAGTGTACCTTTTTCAGGTATACCTATTGAGGAATCACGCAGAGACAGAAAAGGGGAAATGGCAGGGTGGCTTTTCTGCACATGACATGGAATTTAATTTTTCTTTTGCCTAATATCCCTGAAGCTATCTCTTTTTTTTTTTTTTTTTTTTTTGTATCTCCTTTTCCCCTCTACCTCAAACCTTCTCCGTGGTCCACTGCTGTCTAGCTTACTATGTATAAAGAATGACTATACATCTTCCCAGACATCAGCTTATTCAAAGAACGATTGATAAAGGTCACCAAAGACCTTATTTTTGCCTACTTAGCTGGGTTATCCGTTGGATTTTTGAGGGCTTGATTTTGATGCACGTGGTCTTAGTGCAATTTTGGAGGTTTGGTCTGGCTTTAGTTCATGACACAATGTTCTTTTGTGACTCAAATATACAGGAGTGGATTAATATATTCATGAAGAGGAGATAGGAAGTTGTCAAAGTTGTCAAAGCAGTAATCTGAATAAAACCGGAGCACATTTGGCAGCAGAATAAACCACGAATCTCGGTCTAGCCAGAAAAGACCAAAAAAAATTTGGACTGTTTCTCCAAAGCTGACTAAATGTGGAGATAAGGTAATCTTCCTAGAGGTGCTCTCTGCCCCTGAAGCGGCAAATACCACAAAGCGTGATGGAACCACAGGATAGTAAAGTAATTGCCTATACCTTTCCAAGAAATGCAGGGTACTGCAGTTGGAGCACTGATAACCTAGAGATCCATTTAATAAAATCTCATCCTATGGGCAGAAGAGTGAAAGGAGTTAGCAGGTCTACGAGTAGCAAACTGCTTTGTATAGAAGTATTCCTGCTGGGCAATCAAATACTTCCTAGTGTTTGTTCAGGACTAGATAGCTGAAAGATCTGGGCTGGCATCTGTATAGGGTGTCATCATACTTCATTCCCAGATGCTGTTGACACATGATAATTGTCTGGTTGACATAACAAGCATTAAAACAGTGTAGGGACCTTTTTCAGCTTGGTAATAGGGCAAAAGAAGAAGCTTGTCCTTGGAAATTAGTTTGCTCTAATTTTGGTTTAATACAGTAGAAAGTATACTTGATACCCTGGCAGCAGAACATAATTTGTCTGCTTCGGACTTAGTGTTAAATTTTATTATCTTTAATAGATACAACGTGAACATGTCAGCCTGTTTGTCATAGCCATTCCAAAAATGCTCTCTTATGGTAGAATCTTCAGAAAAATTCCTTTTAAGAGCAGTGCATTATTAATAAAGTAATCCATTAGGTCTGGTGATAAAGGGTCACAGCAGAGTCTGAAATACGTTTCTTAAATGGTTAAGAAATTTATCATGGTTGGAGGATTAATTGATTTCATTTGGAGGCTTTCTTAAGGTTTTCAGGCGTTGTGTTTAGAGATGGTTTTATTCTCTTTGGAAATGTGCTTGCTGCTCAAAGTTTTGCTTCGCTGTCATTAGCATGAACTATTACATTTCTGCTAAAGGCAAACTGTTCTTTTAGTATTATGACTGATTGCATCTGTGAGGAGTCCTACTTAGGTAAAGAATATGAAAGTTTATGGCAAATAAGATATTTTACTTGAAATCAATTCAAAATCAGAATAATGGCATCAAGCATTAAGTGTTGCAGTAGAATAATAAAAAAGGCACTGCAGATGCTGCTAAATGCTGAACTATAAAACTCTAATGGGTCTACATCTTTTAAAAATTGGACAGAATTGTCATAATTTGGAACACATAGACGTTGTTTTAAACCGTATAGAAATCACTGCCCCCAACTTCAGTAATGTGCGTAACTGTTGCCAGGGGATGATTTATTCAGTGAATGTCGCTCCTATTCATTGAAGACTTGGGGGTGGAGGGAAGGGCGTTTAAAAATGAAAGTTGTTCACTATTAGATTAACATAATTAAACCTATAGATGGTCTGAGAACAATTCACCACAGCTACTGTTTTTCAGTTCTCAATGTGTAAGTGCGTGTTTTCCCTGCCTTCCAATGGGATGACTCCCAAGCCCAAGTTTTCAAGCGCGATGTGGGGTGCTATCTGTGCGAACAGATTCTCAGCTCTCCGGTGAATGTTCTTGCAAACTACTTTCTACTCACACTGTGTATCAAAGGAGATAATGGATGCTCTTGTCCAAATTTAGAGGGTTTTTTTAAATTGCATTGAACATTTCTGAATTCTTTACGCCAACGTTCAGAGCTCCTTGCATGGTAATCAAACTCTGAAAGGGTGATCTGGGCAGGGAAAGTACTATTTGCCTTCTTTTTAAACTATTTATATCAACAGTTCTAGTTTCTCTTAAAAAAAAAAAAAAGTGGATGATTGTTGCATATTCATGACTGAACTGCAGAGAACTTGGACCAGAATTAAACAATTAACCCTCTCGCCAATGTAAACATCCATTTGAGTAGAAGCCAGGGATGTTCCTACTTGGTTTATTATGGATCTGAGATATAGAAATGTATTCTGGAGGGCTGTGTTTCTAATAAATAAAAAGGCATAATGAGAATGTAACTGGGAAGGAAGACAAAAGCAGCCATGCTTTAAATTGTTAATGATGGTGCCAGTGGCTGCAGCTTTACCACAGCTGTTTAAATTGATCAGCTAGTGAAAATGCTTTGTTTTGGCATTTTCCCTGCATGTGCAACTCTTTCGAGGGGACTTCTGGAAGCTTTTCAGAAGGGAAGCATGATCTTTTTTAAAACTAAGCTTAGAACATCAGAGTTTCCAGTATTTTGAAATCCAGTATTTAAGGAAGCAGTTCAGTTTTTCTTTTGTAAAAAGTTTTTGGCTCATGAGCCGCTGTTTCCCCTACATTCCCTTTACCACTTTTTTCTTTTTTTTTTTTTTAATTTTTTTCTTTCCCCTCCACAAATGCTGCAAATTGCTCACTACCCATAAAAGCTGAGGCAACAGCACACTTCCTAGCTGTCCTTTTTTCCCCATCTCTATTTTACTGGTGCTGCTGAGCTTGATCAGAAAAGCAGAAAGGGGCTATGTCGATTTGCTATGCATCTTTTGGTCAAGCATCCAGTGTGAAATTGTTCTGTAAAATGTACTTTTTCAGAGGGAACTTGCTACTAATTTATTTCCCGGTTGGCGCTACCTTGCAGCTGACGTGGGTTAACCAATATCTCTTTATTGCTTGTATGCTTTCCCTCTGTTCCAGAGAAATGGGTATGTGTTTCAAAAGGATGAAGTCTCCTCAAGGCAAGTAGGTAGGAGAAGACTGGGCTTTCTGTATGTTGACAAGTGACATGGTAGTTCTCCAGCAGAGGACTGGCTTGAGCCAGTGAGCCTTGGCGTGTTTTACAGAACACCTCCTGCCTTGGGTTCCCCCCCAAAGAGCTCGTGAGCAGACCTACCTGGGACTCTTCATGGCAGGTGACTCGTGGGTAGGCCATGCCTTGAACAACCTGGTTTCCGCCTAATGTACTTGCAGTGAGGGTGGGTGCTGAACATTATTCAGAATCCATTATATATTTATCTTTATACTCCTTTGTGGAAAATGATTTCTGTAAGTACCCTGTTATGGTTATGAAAGCCCAAATAAGCATCAGTCTCAAACCCTTTGACCTGTCTGCACAGAATGGAGATCTGTTTTGAAAAGGACTCCTTTATATCTGTTTTTAGTCCATGCCCTTCCATTCATTTGCCTATACAAAGCAATAAAGGGTAAAACTAAAGTAACATAAATTGGTCTGTCTTCCTGAATCCATGTCTCGCTAATGTACCCAGATTAACTCAACTGTAAATTGTCTCCTTTGGATGTCGTGTCTTGCTAAAAGTTTCCTATATGATTCATGATTTGGATTGCTTTTAACAGCTATTGGCTAAGCAATATGGTAAATGTACAAGGTGATGCAATTGGCATTAGTGAGAGGATGCACAGGAGCATGTAATGCAGTCAATACTACATTAACTACTGATGCCCAATTACAGAAACTGGAAGAGTGGCTTTTAGGAGCATTAGGACTTGCAGAAGAGCTGAGATCACCTGCCGCTCCTTGCCTAAAAGCTTCACCCTTTACGCGCTGGGATCAAAGCAAACATTTAGTTGCTATTTTGTCATGTATAACAACGAAGGTATTTCTCCCCCCCCCCCTTTTTTTTTCCAAAAAGTGTCACAGTGATGCTTTTAGCACATGTAAAATCCTATCTCCATATTTCAAGATTCTACTTCCATCTCCTGGGGCAAGACTTTATTTGAATAAAAAGTCTTTAACCACCTCTGCATTTATTGTTTCTCTGAAGCTTACTACTTCAGCCAGGTTTTTTTTAAAGAAATACTAAGTGATATTTAGAGTGTCCTATTTCAGTGTGCCAGACCAGCCTCCCCTTGGCTGCCCCCAGCTCCCTTCCCTTTTCTAATCTGTATATGATTGTTTGTGACCTCAACTGGCTTGAAGTCTCTAAAAAGAGTGTTTTAAAATACAACCAGATACCACATAAAACAGGATATTTGAGTGTGCGACCTCTCTGCAGTCCGTGTTCAGATTAAGCACACATTGTTTCCACCACTGCTTTTAAACCCATTTGCAGTAGACGGCAAAGGACCACATTACACTAATAGACAGCACATACTTTTAGATTGAGCCGAGTGTGATCACAGCTTCTAAATCCATTTTAAAAATAATGAGCAATGTCACTGCTGCATGGCGAAGCTAGCAAAGTTCCTTTGGACTTGGAGCAAGATGGGAAATTAAGCGGCTCTAAGAACACTGAAATATTTTAATATAAAAGACAGCTGGCAGGTGGTTTATTGCTCTTGTTGCAGCATTTGTCTTTACTTCCAGCTATGATACTTGGCATATCACTGCTGGTTTTAATCCTGAAAGCATTTTGCCAGTATTAAGGAATTTGTGCACCCCAAGTGAGCATTCCCTGGAACTAAGCCCAGGATATCTGGGGAGATGTGCCTGACCCCCATGAGTCAGAAGTGGACTTTTGTGTTTTAGTTGTCCCAGGTTTGTTCATCTCTGCTTTCTCTTTGCACAGGCATTGCTGCCTTGCCCAGCAAAAGAGGAGGGTGGGATCTGCAGTGCCATCTGTTGCTGTGGCACAGTGCTGGGCGTGGGTCCCACCTTGCCTGCTGCCCCATGCTGGGTTACGAGGTCAGACCTCTGCAGAAGAAGAGAGAAATAACTTCTGGATCTCCTGGGAAGGACAGTGCTGTTGAAACAGTTGGTCTCCTTGACTGTTTTAGGAGCAGTTATGTTGATCCCCTCTCAATAGGCAATTTTAACTTTTTCATTTTTTTTTTTACCCCTGAGGTTCAGTCCAAGCAATTGCACACTTGAAGAGAAGCCTTCAGTAGCCTATCTTCCTGCCATAATTATGAGCATTGGTCACGTTCCCCTCCAATTCCTGCTGTGATTGTGTCAGTCTCATTCCCCTCTGCCATTTCATGGGTGCAACAGAAAAAAATTAGGTTAGACTGTGCTGTAAAACATCTGGACGGTCTACAGGCACTTCCTTAGTGACCCTTTTTTTGGTAGATGGTGCCTTAACTTTTTAGCCAGCAGTTGTGTTGGTTGTCCATGCATTTTCTCCAAGGCCAATGGAGTTCTGCTCCATATCTAGTCTGGGTTTTGAGCTGGTCCAGGGGCGTTTGCTTTGGCCAGGGGCAGGAGAGGCAGGGGCAGAGGAGGAGCATATTATTTTTAAGACGACTGTTGCTTTCAGGTCCCGATCGATGCTCCTTTGAACATCTGGGGGAGGAGAGCAGAAGGTGACCTGCTGGTTTTCTCCTTGCACTAATGTGTTTAAAAGGTGGCACCAGCAGTGGAGGCGTGGGGAAACCTGACTGAGCTCTGCCTTCAGCGCAGTTGAAACACAGACAAGTATCCTGTGCTTGATGCGCTTTCCAAGCTGTACAAACAACGTTTTAAAAGTCTGAAGTACCCAGCAGGGCAAGTCAAAACGTCCTTGAGTAACTTTGTGTTTAGACAGTGTTTTCTATTTTCCTTTGATCAGAAGGGAACAGATGTGTCTCTTCTTATGTGTGTGTTTGTGCACACCCCCCTGATGCACACGCATTCCCTGTCCTTGCACAGGGGCTGTGCAGTATTTTGGGTACACTGGTATTCCTCTTTGTTCTTTCTTATTACTGTTTTTGTATTTTTCCGGGGAATCTAAGCCGAAATTTAGAGAGGTCAGACTAAACAAGGTTTTAACTTACTCCTCTCACTCATTTCCCTATCTCTCTTTAATTTGGATAGAGGGGAAAAAAAAAAAGGCTCCCTTTAAAAAAAAGTATGCGTATGTGTAATCAATTCATTGACTAGTTTTTTGGGGGGGTTTTAAGCATTTGGTCTAAGTGGGCTGCTCAGTGAAATTTGTACATTCATAAAATAGCTGATTGAAAAGCAATATTTCAGATAAATACAAGCCAGCGATCTATCAGCAGTTGTAATAAAAGCTGGGCTTCAGGCTGTGATTTTATTTTGAAATAATAAGAATTGCTTTATTCTTTTTACTTGAGTTACCATGGTAATTCTGTCGTGTAGCAGTGTTATATTGATTTAGAAAGTGGACAGTAATATTTCTTTTGTGTTATTCTGTTTCTAGGGGTTGATTTCTAATTTCCACTTGGAGATTACTTTTATAAATTTCTTAAGTCCTTCCACTTTTTTCTCTAGCAGTGTAATTTTCCTCTCACACATTGCTATTTTCTGAGCTTATTGGTTTGCTCTTATTTTAAATTAAACTTGCTGGTTTCAAATATTGAAATGACATCTTTGTCTGTGTCTGTACTTTGGTTTAGCAAAATATTACAGTCTGCTGTTTTATGCTTAATAATTTAAGGGAAGCTTTATGTCTGCCATCAGTGGTTGTTGGTAACTCATGACTAAACCAACACAGAGCTCAAATCTCTGACATTTTAATACTGTGTAATGGTGCTTCCACCCTTCACACTGTTTGGGTTTTTCTTTAATCTGCCTTATGTGTGTGTGCTAAAGAGAATGCCAATTAAATTCTGAAGAGATCAGAAGGAGTTTTTGGGTGGAGCTGGCTCTTGGCCACTTCAGGTTTCCATCACACTTGAGAGAACCACTGGTTTTATCTATTGCACAGGTACCATTCCTGGCTACCCACCTTACTCTTGCAATTAAGAAGCTTCAGGTTTTCTAGAAGCAAAATTTTGACTTGCAGAAGTGTTTGTACGCACTCAGTGGCTGGCAAAAAGTAACAAACTCATTTACCTCTGTGCAGGATTGTTATATATGATTTTTCCAACCCTACCCATTCTGATTCTTTAGTACCTTAGCTATGGAGCACTGCTCTTAGATTGCTGCTGCTTTAAGAAATGACAGTCAAAACAGGATGTGACTGTTCCTTGTGGCATCTGTTTCTTTTATTGTGAATGAGAAATAATGCTTCTATTCCGAACCTGGGAAAAGAGGGGAAATGAACCTCAAGCATCACTGTCTTCAGAAGTGGTATTTTAGATCCTGAAACCAAAGCCATGAATTCTGCTTTCAAACAGAAGTCATTCAGCTGACCTTTTAGTACAGAGGGTGGGATAGGTACTGTGTGACACCAAGTACCAATTTGCTCGTTGGATGAAAACACCACTGAAAGGTTTTGCACTTCAGGTAACTGATGGGAGGGGGACTAAAGTCCTGTGCTCTTGTCCATTGGTTTCATTCCTATGTGAAGCTCTCAACAGAAAGAAAGGGAGTCCAGGAGCCCCAGCTAGTCTCTTCTGGAATCACTGGACCGTTTGCATGCAGGACTTACTGTCAGCTAGAACTGGCAGAAGAGGAGGAAAAGGGTGGCTTGGGCAGGTGGTGGTTGACCTCCAAAGGACTGAGGTATGAAGTACCTGGTAAAAGGCAAATGTAATCCTGGAATAAACTGACCAAGAAACTGCAAATAATTATCATTGTTAATAATGCTGGAGAGAGGCACTGATAGACCTTGTCTACCATGGGTAAATTGCAGATCCCTTATGCTAAGGGACAGTAAATCAGTGTGGAAGTAGGGGCAGAGAGGATGCCCATGGAGACCAGTCTGTGCTTCAACTTGTCTACCTTTGCAAACTGAAGGCTGATTGGTCTGTCCTTTATAAGGACACTGAGAGGGGAAGCACCAGGAAGGAAGGAAAATGGACTTTTTACCCCGAAACATTAGAACAAGTAGTTGGAAATGGCTAAGAATGTTTCTAGGCTAGCAACTTGAAAACTTCTGAGCTTTAGAAGAGTTGGTCTCTAGATCAGCCTTCCTTGGAGGATAGTGGAGGCATGAAGCTGACTTCTTGGGTTAGAGAAAGAGATGGTATGATAGCCTCTGGCTGCAGGAGGTGGGACTTGCTAGTTTGTCTTGGTCGTCAGTCCATGTTGAGGCATTTATGTCACTGTCTGTGAAGCTCTGTCAGCGTTTCCATATAAAACCCCATATTTTCATGAACATTCATTTATGGTGAAAGTCTGCACGTAAGATCCTGCCTGAGGTTACCTTTTTCTTTCCTATTAAAATTTTATAAACCCATCGCTTGGCTGGGAATTTTAGTTTTCTGTGAAAGTAGAATAGAAAGGGGGCCCTGCTGGGGAAGCATGGAGGGTATAGTGTCATTTTCTTCCTCAATGCTCAGTTTAAAAAAAAAATTATATAATATATAATAATTTTTATTATAAATAAAAATTAAATATATTTATACATTTATATTTATATAAATATATAAATGCTACAATCTTTCAGGTGAACTCCTTGATGAGAATGGCAAAAACCGTGTCTGCAGGTTCTGAACTTCTTTTCAGTGATGTGATTTTGTTTGATTTGAGTGCGAAAATGCATAAGCAGCTGCTGTTCTCAGAAGTCTCCCCTAGCTTTTTTGTGTGCAGGTGTTGCCTGTGCTGTTCTGCTTGAGAGCAGTGATCCACAAACTCTAAAACCTTCAAGTAGGTCCTGACCTGGGAGGCTGTAATGGCCCTTGGAGCCTTTACGGCCCATCGGGTGATGTCTGTTACACATTAGTCTGTAATAGCTCCAGAATAAATAACTTCTTTTTTTTTCTTAAGTCAGTAATTATATCTCTCCACAATGGAGTGCAATTGCTCTGCATGCTAAAATGCAGTTTTAAGGTAAGGCAACAAGAGACTGTTTAATGTCTCTGACAGTCTGGGTGCTGAGCACAGGTTTCTTTCTCCAGTATTTTCTTTCCTATTCCTTACTTATATTGCAGCAAATTCATGCTACCAGTGACTGAAACCTTGCCCCAGATTCTCTGTGATGTGGCAAACAAATACCTGATACTACTGGTCTCCTCAAAACAATGCTTTGGTCTTTCCCCACCATCCTTACTTTTCAGGAAGGGCTTCAGCTGATAATTTGCAATCTTCTTAGCAGGGCTTTGTGCTCAAGAGAGCAATCTTACCCTGATAGGAGAAAGGACTAGATGATTTAATAGACTTTTTTTATATTCATTTTGCTATGTATCTGATCTTTTCGTGGGATACAGTGCTGCCTGCATCCTAAATTGGGATTTGAGTTTGTTACCCCCTACCTAAAATATATTTTCTTTCCCTATAGTTCATTCAGTTATAACTCTGGGATATATCTTCTGGGACTGAGTAATTGGCTAGGTCACAAGTAATCTTTATTTTCACCAGAGAGATGTTTACAAACTGATGCTGTAGTATCTCTTTAAAACCCACTGAGAATCTGATTAAAGGCCTGAGGATCTTCTGCAAAGATTGCCTGCTCCCAGTTGACTTGAAAGGGTCAGCATGCTGTCACAGTTTCGACGACTAAGAATTAACTTAAGGCTGATTCAAATGCTACTCTCTGTGTACAGCATTGATTGGACTGCTTTCAGATGGCAAGAGGTAACTTTATCCTGCAGCATGTGTGAACTCCATTTAGTTAAATAGGGAAGCTGAATGAATGCAGTTGCTTGTGGCACAGGAGCTCAAAGGTGAATGCGTTCTACCCCTCCTGCCCTGAATTAAATACTTTGGGGAGGATGGGAGAGAAACATAATTCTTGTGGTAACATACTTGGGATACTGACTGCTGCAGCTGTTCTTCACCAAGTGCAGCTCCTAAGTATCCCATAATCTTCTCTTCCCCTATGCATGTACCACCCTGTAGGCTTGACCATAATGAGATGGGATTGCTTGCAGTGGAAACTGCAGCAGAGTGCTCTTTTGAATGGGAAAATAAACCCCAGACCCAGTTAAATGAGCTTGGTGCAGCATTATCACTGCTCCTTTTTCAGGAATTGAAAATTTTTAACCTGGTTTCGTGTGAGCACCAATGTTCAAAAGCATCGTGCATTAATGTGGGAATGACATTAATGATGTTGACTTGTGCAAAGCTGTGGGGTTTGTGGTGTCACAGTTCCAGTTGCTAGCCTTGGAGTAGCTTTTGAAAAGGCTCTGCTGAATGCAACCACCTGACACAATGATGGGCTCTGGGGGAAGCAATGCCAGGCTGCCAACTGCTCTGTTCCTGCACCATCAGTGCATGGACCAAAGCAGGCAGTGCTGCTGCTCCTGCTGCTGAGCCTGTCATGTAGAAGTTCTGCTGAGCACTTATGGGAAGAAAATGGGCTGAGCTGAGGTGTGCTCTTGAGGACCTGCTTCTGCCTGTCAGCCTCCTCCCCAAGCCAGCAGTTCCTCTGGCTGACAGAGCACCCAGGGAAGGTGCCCCACCATCACTAAACCTTCAGCCAGGACATAGGGGCCAGCTAGTGTAAGCATCTTGCTGAAGGTGGGGATTCCTGATTTCCTTTCTCCACTTATGTCTGGTAGATTGAAGACCTTTCTGGTGACAGTCACAGCACCAAGGCCCTTCTTGGGGGTTTGATAGAGGCATCAGTGCTGTTCCCAACTAAACAATCTCGAGGGTTTGGTGCGTCCGTGTTAAAGAGATCAGATTTCCCTGGGCAATTTCTTGGGGATTCTTCTGGGTTGCCTTGGAGTGAGTGCAATGTAGCTGTAAGCCAAGATCTTAGGCTAACCTAAAAACTTGGTGTGGTTTTTTTTGCTATTTTTGTCTCACAACTGTTGTAACAAATCCAGGAGGAAGAGGTGTTGGAAATGCTGACAGGCTTTGACTTAGAGCAAGCAGGGAGGCCATGCTACAGTAATGTTCTGCTCAGCTTTAATTGTGCCCAGTGCAATTTCTGTGTTCCCCATGGGCACTTGGCCACGCTTGCATCCAGTGTTGCAATTTGCCAGTGGTCACTCTCAGAAGAAAAATATGTGCTGGCAGAATCCTGAGTGAGCTGACGGCAATAACAACTGCACCACCCAGGGCAGAGGAAAAGAGAATGGTTTTGATGTCTCCTGTAGGTGACCAGACACAAAGTCAGACAGTTTCTATTTGCAAGACTTGAAAAATGACACCAGAGACTAACAGTCTTGTCCTCACTCCACCTCCTCTCCTAGACTGGAGGAGCTGCTGCCTTGTGGTCACTGTAGTTTAGTTATGGCATGTTTCACTGTACACAAATGAATCCATTTTCTGTACAGTAAACAAAGCTCTGATTGCCTCTTGGGACAAATATTTTGACCATCTTTTGCCATTATAAACTTTTTACCAAGTTAAACAGTTCATTGAACTAAGGAACTGTGGACATGTTGCAGCAGCCCCCACGCTTCGCTTAATGGATACTCAGTGTTTGCTTCTGCTTCTTTTCATCCTGTCCTCTTTCTGCTTGGGATGGTTGGCTCCTTCCTCATCACTGCACAGGATCCAAGTGTTTTAGTCTCGAATGATGACTTGTTTCCCACCCCCCTCACATCCCAAGGAGATAGATAAAAATTTGAGTTCAACAAACCCCTTGCCAAATCCTGATCTGCACTTAGGGTTTCTTAATGTGTGTTGTTCTCATTTATCTTGTGAGCTTACAGCACTGACTCTCCAAAGAATGCTTCTTCATGATGCTAAATCAAAGAAACCAAATATTTCTTGGTCTTGGCTCAAGTTTCTATTAGATCTACAGACCAAGTCAGTTGTGAGGATTATTGCGCTGGTCCCTGCTACAAGAGAGAGTCATGTGAGTTGTTACAGTACCAACTGTGAACAGTGTGACAAGTCTCATTCTGTTTCAATTAAATGAATACTCTTCAAATGGTATTAACCTTGTTAAAATTTTGCTTATCAAAGCAAGATCTGTAAAGCAAGCCAGGTAAGTGCCTATTACTGTTTGAAGTTGTATGAGAATGCAGGAGGAGGAGTTGATTTTGAACTTTCCTCACGCTGCATATCATGATCAAGCGCTTGAGGCAACTTTAACATCTGAATGATTTCGTCATTAAGGAGTAGTGTTGATAGCAGGGCTGTGTTTACTCAGCATTTCCCTGCCAGCTCTCAGAGCACTCCTTCCATTTAAGTGTTTACCCTTGAGTTTGGCAGAGATGCCTACCCAGTGAAGGAAAGGTCCTACACATCCTGTGGATGCTGAATGGCACTATTTTCATAAAATAAATGCTGAAAATGCTTTTTATGTCCTGGAAGAAATCACTGGGACATCACGTAGGAAGAAAAACCCAATAGAACTCGACCCTACTTTTGTTTATATTTGTTTGGTGCTATGCTATATAAGGCAGTGTATGCATACAGAAGAGCAAGAAATAATCTCTAAGTTATAGTGTTTGAATTAAGCATCCAGAAAAAGGTTGAGAAGTGCAATGAAAGTAAAGTAACTTTTTCAAAAAAGCAGGATTTTGGTAATCTGTAGTGAGATGAAATTTTGGTCTCCAGATTTCAGGCCTGAATGCTACATGCTGAATTGCAAAAAAACATGTAAGTTCATGTGATTCTTGCTTCAGTACCAGACCCAAGGGCAGATCAGCATGGGTGCTGGCTGTCAGTCTGCTTCCAGTTTACTTTGAGAGTAAGATTTTGTGTTATACTGTGTCAAATGCTAATCTGGCTAAGGCTTTCTCCATTGCTTATGCAATTTAATATGTCATCCCCACCTTCCCCCTTACTTGATTTACTCTGCTGTATAATGTGTATTATGGCAAAGTGCTTTTCCTCTTAAATAGAGAAAAATAATTTGGGAATAATGCACAAACCAATTAAGGCACGTCGCTGTGCTTTAAAAATATTAGCAAAGAGATATGCAATAAAACACATAAGTATCTTTGGAAATGTGAAAGTAAACTGGGTCTCTATGTATGGGAGGAGGTAAGTGTAGTCACTGAGTAGGGGAAGAGGAGGAGAAGGGCATTCATGAGTTGAAAGCAGGACATACTGGGGTTTTTTGTGACTTTCTGGTATTACTGGCTCTAATTGAGAAGAACTGATACAGAGGTAAACAGAAGTTGTGTGGAACCTGCCATTTTTAAAATATACACAGAAAAGTATTTCCAACTACTTAAGCGTTTGTCAGTGTTTGGTCTTTGTTTTACGTGATGACTGATCAACTAGTACTTAGTCTTCTCCTGAGTCTTGTGTGGTTTTGGCTGGTTTTGCATAGGGAGCCTCACAGGAACCAAATCCGAAGAGAAAAATGGGAAATGGTGAATGTAACATTGCTCCTTTGTGCCACAGTCCCATGCAGAAGGCTTCAAAAGGATGATTCCACATCTTGCTCTGCTGTGGGACTCTGGGGTGCTTGCAAGCACTCGGTGCCTTCAGCCCCTGGTGGCCGTCCTGTGGGATGCACTGCAGAGGGAGCTGGTGGTGTGGGCTGGCAGGCAGAGCTGGGAGGCAGAAGCCCCTGCTTGAAGCTTCAGGCAGCTGAAGACACCCCATGGGCAGCCCCCAGCCAGGGCCAGGGTGTCCTATGCCCTGACCAGCTCTACCTCACCTGAGGTGCTTGGCATGGAGGCTGCGTCTTGCTCCTGATGGACAGCGTGTGGCTGAAAGTCATGGTTTGATGTGTGGAATGAAGAGAGGAAGAGCAGAGACCTTCCCAAGTGCTGGGACAGAGCCTGCTTCTGTTTGTCCCTGTGCTGGCTGTGGCGCAAACCCACTGGCTGTGCATCACCTGGAGCTGCAGCCATTTACCTTCTGCATCTGAGGAGCATATCCGGCCTTATAACTCCATCTTCACAGCTTCCTTCAGACATCTGTGTGGCTCTGTACTCATCCTGCCTCTTCAAAGGGCAGAAATCTTCATTTCTCCCTCTATTTTTGAAGAACTGAGATTCTTGAGTCCTTGAATCATTTGACTTACCCTCTGCTATGCTGCCTTTGCAGCATCCCTTTTATATAATCACCGCTGCTCACAGTATTCTGTAATACAGCCCCAGTCCTCTCTCTAATAGACTGCTATGATGTCCATGACTTACATCCCTGAATTTTCATTACTGCTACAAAGACTTTTATGCACTTTAAAAGGGAACAGATGGATTCTTCCCTATTTTGGAAGAGATCATTCATGCCTGTCCACCTTCTCAAGTTCACCTATTTTCATTACTTTAACTTAAAATGATTTGTGGAGCCTTCTGAGCTCTCAAAATTAAACTGGAGCCTGAATAAGATTTGAACCTAGATTTCCCTCATCTAGCCTAAAGTAGATGATAGCTTCAAGGGAGGACCTAGAGAATAGTTCATTTTGGTTATAGTTCAAAACAGTAGTCAGTCTGTTCTTTCCCACTGTGCTCTTTCAGAGTTGTTCCAAGGAAGCTCACAAAGAGGCCTTTTGAGATTGAAGTGGGAACAAAGTGCTAATTGTTAAATTATCTTTTGTCCCCCCAAAACCTAAGGAAAATCATCTGAAGGATGTTAGTTGCATACAGAGTATTTCTGTCTCCACCCAGTGTTAAGTAGTCTGTTTTAGAAAACCTTTGTTTTGTTCTTTGCAGTTCTCAATAGGCTTTTGCACTCAAACAATATGGACTCTAGCAGGTGGCATTTTTGGCAAATGACCTCTTCTCAATACCAATGTTCAGAAGTTGGCCTTTGTCATCTTTTTCAGAACTATCAAAATAGGAGGTGAAGGGCAAATGTACTGCTAATAAGGTGAAGATGCACTAAGATCTTAGACCAGAAGAAAATCAGAATAACGGTTTCCAAAGAATTGAGTTACTGGTGAAGAGCGTGGTCTGATAGCTGAGTGTAGGACCCAGCAGCACTTCTCTCTAGAAACAAATGACGCAAACTTACAAGAGCGGGTCTTCTGCTGTGGCAGAGGTTAATTATACGAGTGGTTCTGCAACTTGCAGCTTTTTCTTCTGCGCTCTGCTCACATTTGCCTTTCTGACGTGAACTGCAGTAATATGCACAATTCATGTGTCTCTGTCTGATTTTGGTTAATTGTAGTAGTAATTACTAATTTCTAACCCTTGACCCGCTTTTTTAATCGCATTTTTTAAACGATCTTTTTGTGCCATTTCAGAATTTGGTGTTTGGTTTTTAATTTAGATAAATTATGCTAAAATGTTCTTGAGAGAGCTGCACACTAAGGTCAAAAGCTTTATCTGCACTGTGCCCATTTTCTCTAACCTATTTTAATAATCGTAGCTGCTTTCTTTTATGGGTAGCTTTTGTCTGAACTATGCTAAATCTGTCCTGTTTAGACCAGGCTGCTGATGTAGCAGTAAAACAAAGTGCTGCCGTGAGGCTTCAGGATTGCCACATGGGTCAGGGAGGTTCTAGGGTTGAGTTTCCCACTTCTTCCCTCCTTCCCTCTCTCCCAGCCCCCCAGCTCCCTAACATGCCTTGCCATGGGTCAGTAGTGCTCAGCAGTCATCCTGGACTGCGTCTGCAGCATCCCACCATCGTTGCTTGCACATTACTGGCCTTATTTGAAAGCCTCTTCCTCCCCTTTTCCCCATAAGTAAGAGGCAAATGCCCTGTGCTGCTGGCAATGGTCAGGGTCCCTCGCTATGCTGAGGGCACCATGAGCGTGCCTGAGCTGAGGGAGAGCTGTCTGGGATCACCGGGAACATCCACTTCCCCGCTGGACAGGCTGCTAACGGGAAGAGGCCCGTCATCCCAGAGATGTTCAGGCACCGTCATGAATGGCAAGGGCTGTTTGTCAGCCACCTCCTGGGAGAGGACTCAGTGATTTTGGGAAGGACACGTCTTTCTCCCTCTGCTCCCCCCAGACACAGGAAAGGGTATGTGTATTTACAGGCAGGGACATGGGCTGCTTTGGCTGTTTGCAGTAAACTGTGCTAGGTTTCATGCAGACTGGTATTCCCACCTTCCTCTTGTCCCCTCCTTATGCTTTCGATGGGGAAAGTTGAACAGGGTGCGACGTTTTCAAACTTGGAAACAGGTATTAAAGAGCAATTAGCTGGCCGGCCTCCCTGGATAAAACAGAGAAACCTTGCCAAAGATCTTCTTGTCTTTAAACATTTGTACAAATCTCTTGTCAAATATAGAAGTAATTGCCTTTTCTCGTTTTTCTTTTTCCTCTCTCCTCAACCATTTTCAGTCCTGCATCTGGTTTAATATAATGGGTGTTTGCATGAATGGCTTAGTTAGCCATGGTGGTAATAAAACACTTTAAATTTATTGTGACATTTGGATTTAATTAAAAAGTACACACTTAGAAAAGTAAAACATAATGTGTAGAAGGAGTCAGGAAGGTTTTTCTCCTTTTCTTCCAAAAAGCTAATTAGAGTTGTATTTTAAATTGTTTATGTGCTGCTAATCATTGTAATAAATCATTTATACAGAGAGACACACTCTAATGTGCTTGTGTAACTGTTTATGCTCTCAAGTTTCTATCATGAACAAATTGATCTGGAAGTGAATTTATTAACCACTAGGGAAGAAATCATTAGTGCTTTCTCTAAATATTCCCCAGGTACACTTTTATTATAGTAGTTTACTGTTTTTACTAAAAGTAAAGTTACAGGGCCTTGGTTTAATTATGATGCAAATTGACTTTCCATCATTTAAAAGGAGGGAAAACTGCCTTTTTGCTGGTAAGATATATCTGTGTTGGGTCTACCAGAGTGCCTCACAGCTTCCAAAGTCTTTTTGCTGGAAAAAAATTGTAAACTCATGCTTTCAGAGGAACTAGTTTTAAAACACCTCAGTGGGAAAGTTTAATCTCTTTAATCTACCTGGCCTTTGATAAAGGATTTTAGGACAAGGTGACTGTAGCCTGTCATGTTAAATCGTTTGCATCTGGCAGCACATTTACACTTATAAAGCAACTTGGTGCTTTCAGAGTGCTGGAGACCACTTGAAATCTCTTGGAAATAACCGGCACTGCTGGTTCACTGTTGCCAGTGAAGATACTGACGCAGAGATTTTCATGCGTAAAATCAGTAGCAGAACTGCAATCATAATCTGAGATTTTCTGGTTCATTGTGAAGTTTTTAGTCCAAACTGGGGAGTTACTGGCACCCCAGCAACTCATGAGGGTTTTTAAGGTGGGCATGTCCTGCAAGTCTGGAGGTGGTCGTGGAGCCCCATGTGAGGGCACAGGGAGCTGCATTCCAGGGGGATTTGCAGCCCACTGTTTGGGGCTGAGGGACAGCTTCCACGTTTGGAGGTGTTGCTGAGATAGTTTTCAACACTTGTACTTCCCCCATGGTAATAAATTGTGTTTCCCACCACACCCAAGAAACCAAATCTGGGCATTGAAAGCTCCAGTTAACGCTAGTAGGTTTTGTGGGTGCTTTTTAAATTTAGCTGCTATTATTTGAGTACTGAATTATTTATTTACAGGTCTAGCATCAGGCCACCGGGCAGGAATACCCACAGCATGGAGATTTATATAGCTGAATAGGTGGTTAGGCAGTTTTATCTGAAGTCCTTCAAACTGTGAACTACAGTGTAACTTGATGGGAAGGTTTTATTTTCGATAGGATAATCTTAATTTTAAAAAACAACAACAACAAAATCAAAAAATACCCACAACAAGCTCACCCAACAACCAACCCACAAAACTAACCAGTGTTCCACTTTTCAGTCAAGCAAACAGTCTATAGCTCTTTCCAGCAGATAAAAGGAGAGTGAATATGAGTAAAATTGTTCTTTTTAATACATATATCATTTTGAGGTGACTAAAAAAGGAGAGCCAGGAGGATGCATGAGAGGCAGCTGCAGAATGTGGTGGCACCAGGAGAGGAGCAGGGACAGGATTGAGCCAGAACTAGATGCAAGAACTGCTTGCACATTCGTACAGGAGCTTTCCAAAATGCCTTGGTGTGGAAGATGCAGACCACCGTGCTGAACTGCCCCAGGGATTTCAGCTTGTTTCTCCTGCAGAACCTTACTCAGGCTGTGTGTGTGCTCCCACCCTTGCTGTTTAATGTTCAGTTGGTTGTGAGCTGTCTCCATGTTGGTGGAGGTGTATTGAGTGCTTAACCATTCGTGTCAGCATGTCCATGGCTGAGAGTGTTTGAAGGATTTGATGGTTCATGTGTGTGTGCACGTACATGACAAAGATGACCTGTTGCCTTGGGGAGTTAGGCACTGGAGTACCTTTGGGCCTTAAGTATCTGCACTTTTATTTGAACTGTTTTTCTTTTAAATATTGCCCTTACCTTCTCATGGTTGAGTTAGTGTTATCTTGTTTTCTTTAGCCTTAAGGAGGTTCAGAAGTGACAAATGCTTGTGTATCAGTCCTGGCCGTCCAGGTGCCATGCCACCAGCAACCTGTGGGCGTGTGTGGGAAGAATTTATTGGTGCTTAAATTACAAAATGTCACTGAAGTGGCTTTCCATTTCTAGATTTTCTCTCCCGAAACAAATAGTTTTTTCTCACAAAATGAAGATGTGAATTCTCTGTCTCCTTTTAGACAGTATTTCAGATGTTTAAAGTCCAGTAATATTATATACACGTTGCTCGCAAAGTGTGAATTTTGTTTAGACTTCTAGCTATCCATTTTTCCAGAAATCTACTATATAGTGTTCTGCCACGTTAGGTTTCTCTAATAATCCATGAGAGGTTGTGATCAAGATCTATTACTGCATCTCGGTGTGATCATCACCTAATTTTGTGAGGAACTGTAGTGGCATTTCACTTTGCTGTTTGCAGGTGTTTAAATCTGTATTTAAAAGTCTTGGTGTACTAACCAGGCTTCAGAACTGAAAGGAATCAAAGGACGTCATGTGTCTTCTAGAAAATGTGGATTTTTTTTTTATTTTTTGCCTTTAGATCCTTTCATGGCCACTTTCAGGGCAAAATAAGAGGCCTTCGGTTATTTTGTATTCTGCTGAATCTGACACTTAGAAATGTAAATGTTTCTATCAGAATGCCACTAATTGATAATAATAAATGTCCCTTTATATGCAAAGTCACTTCTATATATATATATAGAGAGAGAGAGAGGTGACTTTGCATATATATATATATATGTGACTCCTGCTGTGATTCCTGAAGTCGTTTTTCCTTCAAAGCACAAATATATCAGCACTTAAAGCAACATTTGATATCCTCTTGCCATTTCTGTGGCCTGAGCCTATGTGTTGCTGTGGCTTCTTTTTCTTCTCTTGACACTTCACAAGGTGGACTGTATCCAAACATGGACCTTCTCTGCAGAATTGGCCATGAATTAATGGACCTCAAAAATTGTCAATGGCACTCTTATAGGAAATCTCAGAATTCAGAATTGGCTTGTCCTTTGACAAACAAAGGGAGAGGGAAAGGAACCAATGCAGCCACGTAATAAATGTAGTTGGTGGAATAAAGCTGGTGCCTGTTTACCTCAGTGGAGCCGAGGAGGACAAGTTGTTTTCTGCTGCTCATGCAGCTTTGGGCCTGTGAAAAAGCATCTTGAGCGATGCAAGCATGGATCTGCAAGCTACTCTAAATATGTAGCCTTGGAGAACCAGGTCTGTGGGTTTTGAAGCAGAGCTCTGTTGTAATTCCAAACCTTCTTAACAACTATGGTGTGCAGTGGCCCAGTAAGATTTAGTACCTCCTGTTTGAGGTTCATTTTGTCTCCTTCCTTGTTAAAAATTCCTTGTAGCTGGGCATGAAATTACCCAGGTTGACCCTTCTATTTGTAAGACTTTTAAGATGCTGGCATCCCAAAACAAGAGGACAGTGGCTCCTGCGTGATGTGGCAGGAGCTTTTTGTGGTGTGTGAGTGGTTTTGGATTGCAGAAGCACTGGTGGAAATTGCTACTTCACAGTTAAGGATGCAAATGAGGTAAACCCTCTTCTTTATAATTAAAAGTGAGTAATAACTTTAATATATTAAGGCTCTGTGAGAGGTGAGGACACAGGTTTGCTTCTGCCTTAGAAGAGGGTAGTATGCAGGCACTTGTGCTGATTCAGACCTTAACAGGGTGATAGATAGTGTTGCAGTGTATTGGCTCAAGCAAAACTACCAAATGGAGCTGTGATGAAGCCATCCATGAACTGCATATCAAAGACTGATCATTCTCTGGTGTTTATAATGCAGAGCATCTGTCTTAAATGTTAACTTCCAAAATATTTCTCTGTGTGCTGATAATGTGATGGTAACTGTGGAATGCAGCTTTACCATTTTTAATGCACTGTAACAAAAACATGAGCTCAGAGGTATATTAGTATGCTAATACATTAACATAAAAGTGCACCTTTTCCCTGCAAAAATAGACATTCCTCATTCCTCCCACCACAACTGAACAGCAGAGAAGATATTGTCAGTGGAGGTTTGCATATTGTACTGCAAGTGTATTTTGACACTAGAAACTGAAGAAATGGGAAACTAGATATGTCTGGGGAGTAACTACTAATCTAAGTGTCAGGTTTGATACTGGCAGACTCCGTGGAACCAGTAGCTCAAATCTCTGGAGGGCTGGCGGAGCCCTTGACCTTCGTAGCAGCAGATGAACTGTTGTTATTGCTGAGGGCTGATCTCAGAGAGAGGGGTGGGCAAATCTTAAGCATGGAAGTAGTGCCTGTTTTGCACAAATAGAGGATGTCTCAGAGCACTGATACATAGGAAGGGTTTCTCCTGATTTTCTTGACTGTTTAAATAGTGCTGCCTGTTGGCTTCACCTCTCTCTGGAAATGGACCTGGAGACCCCCATTCTATGGTTGTAATATGGGGGTCTCTAGGCAAGAGATGAGCAGTGTCAGCACTGGAAACAGGTTTTAAAAAATCAAATTTTCTGGTTGCTCAGGCTGTAGGAATATCTTTTGATGCAGCTCATTAAAGTAAAAGTAAATATTTTGGAGCTACCTGATTTGTGTCATTGGTGACGTCATATAACAGTGACAAGTTTTTGCTTCCCAGAAGTCAGTGTGTCAGTTGTGAGATAGCTGTAGGCCTTTGAAAGCAAGATACATGTCCATCACTCAAAACTGGCCAGCAGTCCTGGTGACAGACTAGAGAGAGCCTAGCAAGTCCTATTCAGCACCATCTTAGTGGCAGTACATATAGAGAGAGGCTGAGGGATTGGGAGAGAGAGGAGAAAACAACAGGGAGTTGTCACCACTGGGGGTTTCAGAGATGACTGAGCCAAACTCTTCTCAGAGGGGAGCAGAGACACTCACCTGGGAGATACCAGGTGCTGACCCAGGCAGCTGTCAGCAGGGGCAGACAGAGGCACAGTGGGATGGGCAGTGGAGGATACAGTGATGGTCCCACCATAGCGCTGGGAGGAGGAACTGACTGGCTGCTGCCTGGGCTGCATCGGCTTTCAGTGCGGATCTGCCGCTCCTCTGGTGTTGCTTGGTGGACCTGTTTGGCACTGGGGCTGGATTTCAGCTGCAGTAGGTTTGTGAATGAAGTGAAAACAAGGCTGAATCTGCATAAAAAGTGAGAAGTCTCTGGAGAAGTCTTCTGCTGTTTGATTCTCTGAAAGCAGAGTGGCAATTGCACACCCAGCAGTTGCTGTGAAATTGCTGCTATGGATAACCAAAAATGGGATAGATTTTTTTTACTTGAACTTTGGGGTGCCTGAAATGCAGATATCTCTTCTTTTTCACCCAATTCCTGTTTGTAAGTTCAGTTCAGTTAAAGACCCAAATGGATCTTGAGCTCTGGAAATCCTCATTCACACACTTCCATTAGGTATTAGATCTGGAGCAGATGTTGTTTTTCCTTATCAGACTTTTGGTTCACTGTGAATCAGGAATAAGTACACTAGTGGTCTATAAAGAGGAAGCAAAATGAATTAAGATTTCTGTATGCACATTACCACTTCAAATACTGTTGGCACTTAAAAAAAAAATTAAAAAGACCTCCTAGCACTTGAAGTAACAAATTACTCATCTCACGCTTTGCTGTGGCAGATCATGGCTTGCTTTAAAGTAACACTCTTTTTTCCTGTGCTTAGATAATTTAGACACTCCTTCTGAAAAGAGGTACTGCATGGAGTGCAGTAGAGTTGAGGTAGATTGGAGAAGAGGATTACATTTTGCATGTGGAAGCAATGAATGTAGGCTGCAGATAAACGACATGGGTTTAGAGCGATCATTGCTGCTACAGCTTGATTATTTTTCTCACAGACAGACTCTCTCCTTACTTTGAAGAACTACAGTACTCGTGTCTGCACCATATTTTCTATAACGTTTGTGCTGATTTCTGTTCCTCCACTTCCTATCTGCCTCCCTCTCTCACCCAAAAGTAGGATGCTACGATCATGGAACTTCTGAGTCTTCAGCAGTGGCAACAGGCTGCTGCAACAGGTTATGGCAAGGACACCCTATGGCCTATCCAAATACCCATATTATGTATTTCCTGCACATATCTGTTCCAGAGCTTTAAAAATGAAGATTGCAGAGAGGCTGATGTGGCTCTGGGAGCAGTCAGAGCCAGGAATAACGTAGGGTTGTTCAGGAGCTCTTTAGGTTAATAAGCAAATGTTTATAGCTGTTTCCTCACCAAAAGCTGTGCTGAGAGCCAGCTGGGATTTCTTGCTTGACCTTTGCAGTAGAGAAGAGGAGGGCATGGCAGGGCTGGATATGCGTGCTGGGAAACCAAAGCTTGTGTTCTGTGTACCAGCTAGATGTCCAGCCACATTTCCCCAGAACTGCAGTTGCTTTATGAAAGACGAGGCAGGGAAAGAAGGAATATAATGCGATTTGGAAGTAATAAGGTGGACTTTGCAGCAGACTTTTATTTTCACAAGCCTGGGTTATAGATATTTGTAGTCTGTGAACTTTTTCTTGAGATATCAAAATATTTGTAGCTTATTTTCTTTTCAGAGGGAAAAAAAATTACCTGGTGTCATTTGACACTGGTGGATATGTTTCTTTTTTTAATAAAGAGCAAATTTTCTTTAGATTCAGTTCCTTGATCTCGTAGAAAAATTGTATAGCATTGAAACACTAGGAATTAATCTAAATAGCCAGTGTGAGGTGAAAATGCTCCCTATGCTTTAATTGGCATGGCCTGGTGAAAGCCAGCTCCGAGGCCGCTTGCCTCACTAACTGCCCGCCTTGTGGCAGATTGACATAATTCCCTGTCCCTGGGGAACCATAATAGAGCACTCCCTGAAGTGCTCAAAAATCCCAAAGGGAAATAAGGATCTCTTCTTTTTTCTTTTCTTTTTTTTTTTTAATGGGTTTTCTGGAGTGCTTACGTTCATCCAAAGGTCTGTGGCTATTAAATAGAGGGGGTTTTAAAGGTTTTTCGAATTGCCACACTTCCTCCCTCTCCCTCCTATTAAGTGGCTTTGGACAGTTGCAGAACTTTGATTTCAAATTTGTCTAATCTCTTGAGATATCTAGGTAGGAAAAACTATTGTAACTGAAAATGGCTCTGATTTTTTTCCTTTCTTCGATTTTAATAGATATGTTTAGTCTACTTTAAAAGCTTTCTGGAGAACCTTTTCTAAATGGCTAATTTAAGCTTGTCAGGTTTTAATTATAATCTCTCTATACACAAGTTAAGATGCTTAATGCTAGTG
This sequence comes from Pipra filicauda, assembly GCF_003945595.2. Lineage (NCBI taxonomy): Eukaryota > Metazoa > Chordata > Aves > Passeriformes > Pipridae > Pipra > Pipra filicauda. The sequence goes on along the minus strand of NW_024104387.1, from coordinate 3,430,238 downwards.
AAAAGTTCTGAATACAAAGCAAACCTGTGTCAAGTTACAGAGCACTCCTACCCGTCTTAATTGCTTCTGGTCTGAACTTTAACCTTAACTCTCCCATCTGTCTTAGACATTCTCTTCTCTCATCACAACCACTTTCTTTTCTGTAGAGTGCTGAGGATCTGTCTTTATTCAGAAGGAGTTTTAGTCTGGAAAAAAATTACCATCAGGCTGTGGATGTTCAGCTCCTTCTTTGTCCCACTGCAGCATGATGCGTGTTCCTGGAGTGGAGTCCTGCTGCCTCAGAGAGCCCAGAGTGTGCCCTTACTTCTGCTGGTATGGGACTGCTTGTGGGAGATGGGGCACCTCAGCTAAAAGAGAAGTGCCCTAGATCTCAAATGTTGTGACAACTTCTGGTCTCAGTTAAAATCTCTTCCCAACAACATCAGTATGGTGGGGTTTTTTTTGTTCACAGTTTTACAGATGTGTCCTTAGGCAGTTTATTCATTTTTAGGGCAGTTGTCTGCCTCATTTTCTAGCTCTGACGCAGCCTTTGTGGCAAAGGTTAGTTGCATCTTTTTCTTAGATAAGAATGAGTTTCATTCGAGCTTAGAAAATTAGCCTTGAAAATACTCAGTCAGTGCAGATTCCTTCTGGAGAGTGCATTTAGAAGTTTGAATCCAAAATTGATTTGGAAGTGCTCTAATCTAAAATAACCCTGATGTTAGCATTGTTGTCTGCAACTCCTGCTAGCCCTGGCGTTCCGGTTCAGTGTGTTGGCACACAGTTCCCTGATGCTGTGAAATTGAGACTCATCTGGAGATACAGCCTTTTCTAAAAAGGATTGCAGGGCACTTAAGACTCCTTATTTCATTAGTTCAGTGAAGGAGTTCTTTTCAGCAGTCATGAATCTCATGATGAGGTGGACAAAAACTGAGCAAATCAAGCAGTAGGCTCTCGTGGAAATGGAGCGGTGGAAAAGCTGCTCAGTAAGTTTTTTGGCACGGAAGTGTAGCATTTTTGGAGCTGAAGGTTAGTGGGTTAGAATTTCTTTTTAGTCTGAGGTTTCAGGGAAAGCACTAGTAGATACATATCCAGGCCAGACTTCAGAAAGCACATCTCAGGAGGCTTTCAGTTCTGCACGCTGGGCTGGGTCATATGATTATTATTTTTGTCATTGTTTCCCACCAAGTGTAACCGTTGGCATCTTCACGTATGGTGAATTAAACGGAGCATAAATAACTGAATTGAAGAGCCGGCTTCCACTTTAAGGGGATCACTTGCTGCATGAAGCAGCGGTAATGATCCAGAGGAGCAGGATGTATTGAGGAAAAAAGTGAAGTACCATCCAAAGTGCAGGCAACAGGTCATAAGTTCTTGTAGTGGTAGTGGTCTGAAATTCAAGGAATAGGATTAGAGAGCTACAGTAGGTTAATGAAAATGGCTCCCTTAGGATCAGCTTGAATTCAACTCAGTGGTCAATCGTAAGAGGAGGAATGTCTTGTGCAATTCCAACTTCTCATCCATATTCTGAATACTGTGATGCTCCTGAATGCTTAATAGAGTAGAATATGCTCTGTTACGGTGTACTTCACATGACTCCTAAGATGCTTTAATGCAAACTAAATGTCATGCTAACTTGCCCCAAACCCTTAGTGCTCACTTTATTCAGGAATATATGGTGAATCGCAGCAGAGTTTTCAAAGCCTTTCTTGGACATCTCAGAAAAAAAGAAAAAAAAAAAAGAAACAAAAGAGAAAGTTGTGCAATTTTACTTGTGTCTTTCCCGTTGGCTAGGGTAATAGTGCTCAAATCCTGCCTCTATACGTCACCTCAAAGGAACTCATTATAGAACAAGTATACAACAGCTAATGCCAAGAAACCACTTTTCATTCTTATCAGCACATTTTCTTGTAAAGAAGGGTAACATTAATGGCCAGCTGTGGCTTGTGAGCCCTGACTTAATCAGTCGTGAATAACAAAAATTAGTTTGAGGCATATAGTTACTGGCCAACTGCAGCTATAACAAATGTTTAATGAACAGCGTTGCACTGGGGTCTGCATACCTTTTCCTGGGAATGAAAGGGGAAATGGCCAAGAGCAGGACTTTCTCTGTCCTAATTGCGGTAGCGAAATGGGGTAGAGTAAAATCTGACAATGGAAGCAAACTGTGGTTAAGTAAGGCTTAAGTTAGACCTCAGTAAACAGAAGAACAGAAGCAATGAAGTATGTAGCCTCTGTTTTCTCTATTTTCTCTATCTTGGTGGCATTAGGAGAACAACAACTTTGCTTGATACTGTTTGCAAGGTACAGCAAGTTCTTTCTGACAAACGTTATGCTGCCCTTTATCTAGTCTTGAAATTTTAAACTGTTTTTACCAGAGCTGTGTTCTCTGGGGTCAGCGCTGGGAGGGGAAGGATCGTTCCCGTTGGTGGTGGGCTGTACTTTGTATAAACACCTTGGGTCTTTGTTAAACTGCATGCAAGGCTGGGATATCCAGGGATCTCCTGTAGTCTGAGCAGCTGCATTACAGAAGTCATGGGCTTTTCTCTGGTCCTTCTCATACAGGAACTGTACCTGAGTAAAATGGACTCTGGTCCCCTTTCTGGCTCCTGCTGGAAAGGGCAAGACAGTGCTGGCTCACCATCCCACTCGAACTCTCCTCTGCCTCCCAACCACCTCTGGGTGGGTAGAGGAGTCTGGAAAGGAGCAAGGCAAAACCTTCAGGAGCTGGTAGTAGGACTTTCAAGGTAATTTTAGGCCCCTGGAGTCTGACTAAGCATTCCTGTGTTGACTGCAGGTGTGGATAAATCCAGTAAAGTCACACTAGATGTGAACCATTTTTGACACCTCTTCTGAGACTAGTTCATGTACTGCTGAAGCTTATCAAAGCAGTTCCACAAATTCCATGGCCTTTCTGGAGGTTGTATAGTGTCACTCAAAACTTCAGGGCTTGCAAAAGGTTAGGGTATTATTTATATCTATAATGATACAAATTCTGCTTCCCAAATCAGTATTTATTTATTGGTTACTTTCACAGTGCTTACCAATGCACAACTGAGATTGAGAGTCTCACACACAGAGACTTAACACAGACAGTCAGAACTGTGACCACCTCAGCTCCACTCTTATGCAACAGAAAAAGCATATCACTTGGATATATTGCATAGGGGGGAGATGGGATGCTCTCTTAACCGTGGTTTTTCTTTGCTACTTTCATGAGACAAAAATCCAGTCTGCTTTATTTTTTAAGTCAGCAAACTGATTATATATTGTAAAAGATCAGTGTTTTCATGGGTGAGTAGTAATTACAGAGTAATGGCTTAAAACATTTCCTGAAGGAACATAAAGCTGTTTTTAAAAGTCAAGAGTACATTAAAAGGATTACCATGTAGATTTGATTTTTAGATAACACTAAAATGGATCCCAAATGGACTTATGAAAAGGGATGCTATCTCTTTAATGGAAAGTGCATGGTCTGACAGCTCAGCATGCAAATGGTCCTGCAAAGGACTGTCTGTTGGTTTTTTTCCTTTCAACAAGAAGAGGGGGAAATAGCTCTCCTTGCCCTTCTCCTTTCAACTTTTTAATAGCAAATGGGTTGGTCTGGTTTTACTAGGAAAGGGAGAAGAGGACAGGGTTGGGGGATAACCGCATCTTTCTGAATCACTAGGGAAGTGGATTTCACTTTTTAGAAGGTCAGTCAGCAGCAATTGTATCTCTTACACAGATTGCATTAAGTAGATAGACTCCCTCTGTATTCTCTAAAGGCAAATCCTTACTTGCCTCTTACATGCAAATAAATTTTAGTCTAAGTATATTTATTACACTAATCTTGAGCAGGGCATGAGCATCAATACTTGTCTTGGCAGTAAATTTGGACAGGGGCAGGAGGGGCTGTTATTTTCATAATATCATAACTTGCAATCACTGTAGCATTTGCTATTTCAGAGTTGCCAGCACGACTTTCTGGTGATTGATGGTGTAAAATATGCTTTTGGCCTGGGTAGGATTTCTTCTAGAAATATTTAAAGGAGCATATTCATATTTCATTAAATACAGAGCACAAGGATTCCAAATTCTTCTGTGGTATTGCACAAACTTTTACAGGCTCCAAAAGTCTTGAGAAATTTCTATAAGCCTGTGAAAGCTTTAGATTGGATAGTCATCATTGCCTGCATTAAGGGCTGTGACAGATTGCTTCATCAGTGTACACAGAGCAGAACATCAAATGGCCATTTGGCAGTGGGCACTGAAATTCTATTAAGGTTGCCGAAAGCTTAGGTTGACATTGTATATGTCTGCAAAGAGGCAGAAGAAAAGATGATGATGATGATGATTGTGCAATGATATAGTTCTATTCTCCTTAAAATATTCACATATATAGCATGCCAAATCTATGAGGGCGATGTTAATGTTTCACTGCTCAACCTGAGCTCTGCTGCATCGCACATCTTTGCTTTTGTCTTGGAGCCTCAATGTGTTAAACAGTCCATTTTAACTGGAACGTGATAATTACACACATGCCTGGAAATAATTGAGGAGTTTTTACTTCTCAAATACTCTTTGGGTTATTTAACTTGATATTAGGTTTTTCTATTTGTTTTTCTTTCCTTTTGGAGAAGGGGAAGTGCACAAAGCCCTCCTTGTATTGTACATAGGTTATTCTTAAAAGAGCTGAAAAGCAAGGGATGAGTTCTTTTGTGAACATTTGACTCAGAGACTCTTCTTCCATGGGTTTCCTTTGACACACAAACCCACTAAATAAACAACTTTTGAGCTTATTGTCTTTTCAATGGTCACCTGCAAATTGATAGAATGTTGAGGAATATGGGATGAATTTCAGGCTAGTCTTCCCTAATAATAATTTTCTCTTCTTGATGTTCTTATACTGCTGAAAAGGTGATTTGAGAATAGTCGCTCCATTGCCAGACTTTTTTTCTGCTACAGGCACAGGGAACTGGCCACCTAAAATCAGGACCTTTGTGAGACTGTAGTAAGATAAATTGTGACTTATTGAGAAAACTTGATCAGAATGTTCTCAGATTACATTGAAGGTGGAAGAAATCTGCATGTCTCTTTACTGTACCCAGGGCTTCAAACAGTAAAAATGGATTTTACTGAAACACTGGATATGCTAAGAATAAGCTTTGGATATATGCCAATTATGAAAAATTAAAGCTCAAACAAGCATTTTTTGTGAGCACGGGGAAAAATGTTGCTTACCATAATGATTTATAGAAACTATTTTGCAGCAACAATTATTATGGTCTGTGTTTGGTCCTGCTGCCATGTGTTCCTTTATAGCTACAGGTTGCTCTGGTAAGAGCAACTCTGTAATAGAAGACTCAAAACTTGTGGCGAAAATGAAAATACTAATCCTAAACCTCCTGTCCTGATTCAGGACCTACATTGGTACAGATTCAAATGATGTGAATTATTATGTTGGAATTATTGTTTTGTATATGTTCTGTCTGAGCAAATCCTTGAAAACAGGGTCTCTGCGTGTGAAATGGAAGGAGGGTTTAAGCCACTCATGCAGCTTTGGGTCACTTTTAGGTAGCTGAAACTGCCAGGAGACACTAGACTCTAAAATATATTTCTCTAAAGCTTGTCATGAACTGTATGGTCAAAAAAATTGCTGTGCTATTGGTCACAAAACTATAGCATAGTTATATGGAAACGCTAATCAAAATGGTTCTCCTGCTAACTCCCCTCTCCAACTACTTTTTTGCCATGCTTGGGAAATCTGTTAACGAATGATTCAGAAGAAAGAATACCACAAATGAATTGCTAAAGCCACTGTAAAAATCACCTTCTGCATATTGCAGCATGAAATGGGAAATGAAAAAAGACTGTGGTTACTCAGTGAATAATTTTGATGAATGGTCTAAGGCTTGTTCATAAGCATTTAGTTGCAAGTACTTGGTGTTCCAAATGTAATGTTTTAATTGGATATACAGATGACATGATGAGTTTCACCTTGCTGGCCATAATTCTTCAAATGAAATTCTTGGTGAAGATGCCCGAGACAACTCTCTCTCAGTTCAGTGGAAGTGCAAGGTTTGACTTGTTTCACAGGGTGTAGTACTCATAGAAGGTGAGTAATACAATGCTGGGAACACAAAGTGAGTTTCTTTTTAAGGCAATGAAATTCACTGCATCTTTTTGGCAGTGACTGTCTGCATTTACTTAAATGGGTGATGCAGGACTAATGCTTTTAAATGATATCAGATCCTCTGATAAAAGACATAAGACTGCAGCCTATTTATTGTGATGAGACAGGAGTTAATAAGATTACTCCTACTCTTCAGTTACTTTTTCATCTTTTGCAGCCAAATGCTGGCGGTTTTGTTAGCAGGCAAAAGGAGGTCAGCTCATTTAAAAGGTGTTGATGCTAGAAACAAACATTTTTCCCCTCAAGTGGAACTCTGAAACCTAGGCTCAATTGCCCAACTGTCAAAACCCTGGTCTTTAAACCAAAATTGCTTTTAGCACTGGAATGCTGCATCCCTGTAATAACCACTTATATAAATTTAAAAAAAAAAAAAAAGAAAAAATTAAAAAAAATAAAATAAGTGTAACGTAAACCTGCAGTAATTGTGGTCTTTGCCAGAAGAGTGGTTCAGAAATGTGGTAGCTGTGTATGAAGGCACTGCTCAAGAAAGAATTGGTGGTGGTGAACAAAAATATGATTCCAGTGCTGTGTTGTGCAAGGTGCTGTACAACAAGGCTGGAAGCACTGTGCTGGAGTGGTTGTCACAAACCTTTCAGAGAGTAGATGTGTATTGCATGTATGTGTGCATGTAGTTATTTACTTTGTTGTTGAGCAAGCTTTTACGGTAAAAGTAGCTGATCTGAGGAAAAGGTTTGGGGTTTTAAAGAAAGAAAAAAGCCCAACCAACCACCAACAACAAAAAAACCCCAAACAAAATCCCCAACAATGACAAAAAAGCCAATACCAAAAAACTTGTCGAGGGAAAGAGTTAAAGCCATCTGCCTGAAAGCATTGTGTAAAACATACACACAATGTTGGGGAAATAAGCCAATTATGTGAGCTTCACAGGAGGTGGGGGACTGACCTTTGTGTATAATTAGTTCTTTTATTTAAAGCAAAGATTTTGAATAGAATAACTAATTAGCTGTCATAAATGGCAAATTGAAGATTTTGGCCAGATTCCTTGGGGAGTGTGGGAGGACGTCCCTCCTCCCGCCCCGTACTGTACGCTCTGGCTCTCCTCATTAGGGTTGTTTTTAGTTCTCTGCCGTGGTAATGAGGAGTGCAGTGGCGGCACTTCTCAGAGCCCCCTCTAATAAGGCATGAAATGCAGGTGGAAGAGAACTGCCTTCAGCTCCTGTGGCTCTCACTCGGCACTCGCGGGTGTAGCAGAGGGCTTGGGCATGAGAGGGGGAGGCCGAGGGGGGCAGGTTGGAGGGGGGTCTGAAAAGTCCTGGTGATATCACCTGTGTTTTATGCTCTGGACTTGACTGTATAAAATACAGGCAAGCTGCAAAGCCTTGAGGCATATATCATTAGCTAGCAGTCCCCCATTACTCTTTCAGACCAATTAACCTTTAGAGTTGCATTAAAGAAATTAGGTGGTGAACTTCCATGCTTTCAGAGGGGACCGGTAGCTCCCTGGCAGACCAGAGCACTGTGGAGCCGTACGCCGTAGGACCAGTGCAGATAACTGTTATTTAAAAGGTCTACCATTTATGAAAAGTTCCCAGGCTCTCTTGGAAACCAGGCTTTATGAACAGTGCCCTTAGAGAAACTGCGGCTGATTGCCATGTGAATAGAAATATCAGTAAAATGGCTTAGAAAAATTTAGAGGTGTACTTAGTGGACACTTGTTTTATAAAGCCAGCTGAATCATTTTACAGAAAGACCCCGACTGAGAAGATATGGGCTGATTAAAGCTTGTTTGTCTGACTGTGAATAGAGGTAAAGTTTAGATTACTCACTACAATAACAGCCTCTTTAGACACACACATAAATTTCAGTATGTCCAGAGGTGGTGTCTATAATTTTTTAATGTGTATTGGAGCTCTGAGCACTCAGAACAGGTTTAGTTTTGTATTTACCAGCAGCAAGTCTATTAAGTTGTAAAGGGCAAAGAAGGGAGTGTAGGTAGCCAGAAATAGAAAGGCTTCATCTGCTGTTTCTAAGAAAAGAGAGCACTGGATGTCTAGCAACAGGAGAGGAGAGAACAACTTGATGGTACTTTCAGAATTTGGCAATAATCTGTTCCCTTGTGATCACGTATTTAAATCTGTGAGTGTCCAGCTGTTAATTTTTCTAGTTCTGCAACACTACTTCTCATTTTCTAATCCTCGCCCACGCAGCACATGTGGAATTTGTTGAAGGTGACCCCTTTGTTTCTTGACAGCCCCAGTTGGACACCACATGCCCCTCATCAAATTGAACTAGGTATCTTGGTGTTTTTTGGCAAACACCGGGGAAAAATTGCGTAGAGAAATGAAGCAGCACCTCAGTGTTGCAGCGGGGAAATTTCCAAAAAGAAAGAGCAGTACTCCAGGTGGTTTCTGCCTGCAAAGCCCAGACTGCTTGAGGTTTGCTGGAAGGGAGGCAGGAGGAGGAAATCAGGGTTTGGTGTTGGCTGTGCCCTCTCTTTCTGCAAGCCTTTGACTGTGAAAGGGGTTAAGCTTCCCAAATGCTTCTCTCATTGCTTGGAAATGACATGGCAAGTGTTTGAGGAACCCTTGCTGATCAAGTTTGGCAGTTTTTGAAATTTTGTTTCACGCCTTGCCTGCTGTGTCAACTCACCAGCTAATTGCAGCTGCAACTTTCAGTAGTGGCGTGTGTGCTCCGTGCAGACTGGTTGGTTGGGATGTCAGAGGGAAACCTCACAGCCCAAAATGTAATTTCAAAACACTGAACCTGACCAGCAGAGGCTGACCTTGCTCGTTATTATCTGAGTGGGAATAGCAGCTTTGAACATCATATGATCTCTGAAATGGTACCTTTTTTCATTAGAAAGCCCCCTGCTGAACACTGACCAAATACATAGCTTTTTTCCTTGCTTAAGGTACTGCTTAAAAATATATATATCTGTTCCTTTGCTAGTTATTAGAAGCAAATCAAAGTGTTACATTCCCCTTATTCGCAGAAGCCTCTCATAAGACAATGGTGCTCCTGCAAGGGCGGGGAGCTGAGATGGCTGCAGTGAGTGAGGGCTGCCAGGGCCACAGATGGAACAAGAACTGCCACTACAGCCAGCCCTCAGCCTGCTTGCCATAGGAGACCCTCCTAACCTGTCCTAAGTAATCAAACCAGCCTCTACTAATGGTCCAGCCAGGGTTACATCCCTGTGCAAATGCCCTTGCTCTTGATCATGCTGCTGTTGCAGTGGAGCCCTCGCTCTGGGGGAGGGCAGCTGTAACTCTGAAAGGGCACTGGTTCCAAAAGTGCTCAGGAGCCTTGGGAAGTCTCACCTGGCTGAAGGTCTTGCATTGCTGAATCGCAGAGCTGATCTCAAACCCCACCCTTCTGGCAGCCTCTTGAGTGAGGGTTTAAGGTGCGCTGGTTATCCAGAATCTGCATCTTTCCAGATGTAGGATCCTCAGGTTACCTAGATGAAGCTTGCAAAAGAATTGTATGATGATCCTCCATTGTAAGAAACCCTCCTCAGCCTCTGAGGTTATGCAGCTTACATTTAGAGAGCCCGTTTGTGGCGTGGGTAATGACTTGCTGGTGTCTGGGGTTCCTATCTAAAATATAATTTGCACATCTAGGTCTTAGTTTTCATAGGTGCAAACTATTTTCTTTCATCACTGGTACTGATCTTACACAGTTTGCAAATGCAAATTTGTATACACCCCCTTCTCTGCCTCAGAACAAGGCAGCCTCTTCTCACAATGTGCTGTTTTCCTGGTGTGGTTTTGGGAAGAGCATAGAAATTACTTGAAAAGTGAAGCTTCTCCTTGCTCCTGAAATGTGTTTTGGGAAAAAAAAAAAAAGGAGGAAAAAAATAAAAGTGCTGTGTCTAGAACCACGGGGCCACTTCTCTTGTTCTTGTAAGAAATTCTCACCGGGTGCACAGGATTTCTGCAGTCTGACCTGCAGTATATTCCATTTCTGTCACTTCCCTGTCTTCTCCCTCTTTCCAAATGTGTGTTTCTCTGTGGCTGTGTATGTGGAATTTCTCTCTCGGTAGCATTAGAGGTTGCATGTGTGGCAGTCTAACACAGATGTAAGTTTTCACTTAATTTTTGGGGATTTGTCACTGGTGCTCGTAGAGACTTTGTGAGCGGGTTTCAAGTGTGCTGCAGCAGAGGGCAGGCGGGTTCTTTAAGCCTTTAGAGTTTTTTGAATGTTACTTGACCTGTCTCCATGCTGCTGAGACCACTTTGATTACAAATGGATCAATACCTCGCTGTTTGTGTAGAGGTGTCTTAAGTGCTATTGTCATCTGCTCGCAGCTCTGATGAAGCAATTATTACAGTAGGAGTGGTGGGTTTACATGTGCTGACCATTAGGCACTCTCAGGTCACCCTGGCTTTTAAGGAAAGCAGCGAATGTCACGAGAGTGGCACTGACTCGTCCTCTCTAGTTAAGGGATTGTTAATAATTCCATTATCAAGCTGCTTCTTTCTGGAACATCCAGTGCTTCCTACAGAAATGGCAGATTAACTTTGTCTAAGAGTATATAGCCAGTGACACCTGCTGCTGTGGCCCTCTCATCATCTCTGCGTTGGTTAAGCCCACAATGTATTTGTTACAGGCCCAGCGTTGTCATTTTCAGTGACTGACACCAGTAAAAATAAAAATTGTAACAAAGTAAAATGAAGGCTCCAGAGAAAATGGAATTCTGGCATAGCAGTGAATACTTTTGTCATCATTTCCTATCCCTGTCCTCCCTCACAGTACAATCCTTGTTTATTTTTCCACCTTGCCTGTTGATTCCATAAAATCCTTTCTTGCCCCCCTCTTAAACTTAGAAGGCTGATGGGTTTCACAGTTGTATCAGTGCTCACAAGGGAGGCACTTGTTACTTGGAGGAGAGGAAGAAGATGGAGACAGCCCTGTGAGGATGGTAGCCACAGCAAGTCTCCACCAGCCTCATGACTTGGAAGTCCTGTCACCACCTCATACTCAGCTAGCTCGTTCTTGCTTTGCGGTCCCAGCAGGGTTTTCCAGGGAGGAAGCAACTCCTGGCTTTTCACTACCTTCTCCAGTGATACGAGAGGAGGAGGAAAGCTCTAGTTTGCCTAAGGAGTGTGGTTTCAGTAGTGGCAGGGGGGCACTGGTTGGGTTATTCTCAGCACTCCTCAGGGACTTTTGAATCACACTGATTTTGGAGCAGCCCCTGGACTGCTTTAGCTTCCGGTGAGGCCTCTGTCACCAGTGGGGTTCACAAGAGAGGAAAAACGGTGGTCTACCACATCTTTTTATACCCCCTCCTCTCCTTTCCCCATCAAACTTGATCCAGCCAAGATGTTGGACTGGGGGTACGTGCAGTGGTGGCCCTTCTGATCTTTCTAATTGCCTTTGGCAGGTAATTAACAACACAAGGGTACTGGTAATGAGGGGAAAAGCAAATGTTGATATTGCAACCAGTTTATTCTGCTGCAAGATGTTAATTACAAAAAGTCTGGTGCATTGTGTCAACCCTACCCTCAGGAAAAAAGGGCTTTGTTCTTGCAAGCGTCACACTCCCACTTAGCCCCTGACAGCAGATGAAGTTAAAATTCCTTTGACTGTCAGCTTCTTGCAGCGTGAGCTTGATGTAATGAAACCAGCAGCAGTGTTTGCTCACAGATCTACCTATAGCTCACAGCGCTACCCCAAATGCCGGTAACCTATCCAAGCTGTCTGGATATCCTCTCAATGAAATGCTTTGTTTGCGTTGCAGGTGTGCCGATGTTATCCGTACAACCCAAAGGGAAGCAGAAGGGCTGTGCTGGCTGCAACCGAAAGATCAAGGACCGGTACCTGCTGAAGGCTCTGGATAAGTATTGGCATGAAGACTGTTTGAAGTGTGCCTGCTGTGACTGTCGTCTTGGAGAGGTTGGATCAACTCTTTACACAAAAGCAAATCTCATTCTTTGCCGCAGAGATTACCTGAGGTAAATAGAGGAACGTACTGTGGGCTCTTCCCAAAGTCTCTCAGCATGCTGCCAGCTGTCTGCGTTTCTAAACCTCTCCTATGAAAACATGTGCTTGTGCATGGTCAGCCCTGCCCAGAAGAGATTGAAGTTTCTTCCTCTGCTTAAGCATGGCTTTTTATTTGCACTTAAGGTATTTCGTACTCAGGGAGGTGGAACTCTGTTTTTAGGTGAAGGTAGAAGAAGAAAGTCATGACTTAACTCTACTTCTTATTATGAACCACCAAGAGCAAACAGTGCTTGCTGAGTAAATTAGGAAAAGACTGTTAATTCTTCTTGCATATCTCTGATGCTATACTCCTGCATATTGACTGAGACCTGAGACCAAATCTTTACCTTTTCTTTTTCAGTCATAGCTTTTAGACAGGCTTCTTGTGCTTCTATTGAGTAAGGTTCCTCCCAAGGGGCTCTTGTCCCTTCCCTAACTAAACAAAGTAAAACACAAAAATTACAGATCAACTTCAAAAAAAATTTTCTTTATGAGGAAATCAGCAGAGACCATTACTAACTGTGAGTTACAACTATCCTGTCAGTGTGTGTCTGCAATACATGGGGCTTTTTGCCTGCTGTGTATGGGGGTTTTGTGCAAAATACTTTATATAAACACAAATGAATATTAATAAGACAGCAGGCCTAATGCAAACATTCTTATGAGGGTCACACTGCAAAACACTCTGAGTTTTGCTTTGTTTTTGCTTTGGAAGAATGTACTTGATCTCCAGCTAATGTGTGTATTTTCTTTTTATTTTTCTAAAGCACTGATAGCATTTCCCATGCAACCTCAAACAGCAAAACATCTGAAGCAAAAACAAATCCAACACATGGCTCTAAGATAAGGGAGGTAAAATGCCATCTAACCTTGTAGTGTCCACATGCTGGCTAGACTAGTGTCAGTGATCAGATGTTTCATGTCTTTCAATGTAAAATGTATTTCAGAAAATCTTTAGTAAATATTTTCTTAGTAAACTTGAACAAACATGTTTCTCCTTCTAAAGATGAGAGAGAGAGCACTGAGCCAAACAGAAGAGATGAGTCCATTAGCTGCCATATGGGAGCTGTCACCTTGCCTTCTGGCCAGGCAGTGTACGGGAGCATCCTGCCCACATGAAGATTTTTGTTCCTGCTGGAGCTGAAATTCCTCAGGGCACACATGAAATGTCCCAGCTGAAATTCTGCCACACAGGCAGCAGTCACAGGTCCACACCTGGTTATGTGGGATACATTCCTAAAATCTAAGTGAAGAGGAGCTTGGGTAAGGGTGAATACATCCGAAGGGGAAAAGACAGGATAAGCAGCCTTTGGGAAGATAGAAAAGGTGTGATGAGGAAATATGTAACTATCTTCACTATAGTGAAATAATTTTTGTACCTTGCATAAGTTCTGAGTATTGACTAATGTCACAAGTCACTTGTGACAAGACACTCGTGGCACCCTGTCTGTGCTAATCTGAAAAAACTGAGCTCCAGAAGGTTCTTTAACACACTGATTTCTAACCTCAAATTAGAATCTTTGTGGTTCTCCTTCAGTTCAGCTGTACTCTTTTTGTGTCGTGGACATAATTCTGATGTGTCAATGAAGAATATAAGTTTTTGATCTTCCCTTGTTGAGGAAGCTTTTCATCACAGTATCACAATTGGGTCATGCTAGGTACTATCACAAGGACCCCCAAAATCTCTCAGGAGAACTACTTCCAGGAATAATCTTCTGTCCAGAAAGAATAGCTGCATTATTTTCTGGAGTATTTCTTTGTATACTTTATCTTGTTTATACATTATCTTTTCTTTTCTTTATCTTGTTTGCACCCAGATTGCCAAGTGATCGAGGTCTCTCCATCTGTCATCCTCCATTTCATTATTTATCACCTCTCTGGAATTTGTCATTTGTGATCTTGAAAAAGTGTTGTGTCTGTGCTTTTTTTTTTTCTTTAATTTGACCCTAAAGGTAGATATTCAGCTTTATTCTACATGTAACAGAACCCTGCTAGAAATACTCAGCTGAGCAGTGTTTCCCATTTACATTTGCTTTTTGAGACCTATGAGCTACTCCATGTTTTGTCCATTTAATAAGCACATATTGATTTTGGTTTATTCTAGTTTCATAACAAAAATAATGTGTGGCATCAAATCAGACTTGTTAAAGTGCCAAAGGACAGCAGTATTGATGCTGTAAAGCTTAAAGAACCTTTTCATCACTGTAGTTGTAGAGCACTTTGTTTCCTTGGTTTATGCTGAAAATGCTGCTTTGAGGTGCTGCTCAATCTTCTCACTGACCCCTAGAGGATATGAATTTTCTGGGGCACACCAGAAGCCTGTGCTAGAGATGGAAAAGAAGCCAGGCATTGCAGATCCCAAGGAAATGGCCCGTGTTCCAACTTTGAGAAGAGAGGGCAATTTATGACACGAAACATGAAAGGCAACAACTGGGACTAGTGTTTGACCATGGCCATGCAGCTTCTGTCTCAGCAGCAGTTAAATGTGGCCTCTGAAACAAAGTTCTGTGCCTGAAAGAGGTCTCATAATACCTTTGTCTCCATTTTTTGTGTTAGAATAATTTCTGGCCCACCAAGGGGGAAGTCTGTTGCTATTTGTGCAGCACAGTTAAACTGCAGAGAAGACTTATGTGGCCTTTACCTTAAATATTTTCCCTCATCAGAATTTAGGACGTTAAGAGCTTTGACCACTAGAAATATTTCTTATTTGATTTTCTGTTGGGAAGAACAGTATAATTGTCATATCCCAGGGAAATTGATGGAGAGTTGAATAGGAAAGAATAGCATTAATTCTGTAACACAGTTGTTAACTAGCATTCATTTGTTTAGCCAGCTTTATGGCTATCATGATTAGTGTGCTCACTAATAAGTAAATTTAGTTTATATTGGTTTTTTGGGAGGTTCTGCCAAACTGCTGTGTTCTGTTCTCCTCATGCTAAGGAATCCTTTCAGGCTGCTAGGATAGGAATAAGGGCATTGCTATGCAGTCCCATATTTTATGAGAGTATAAAGCAATTTTTTTACTTTAAAACGTCTTGTGTTGCCTTCTACACATAAATACTCTTTTCTTTCTCAATTTTAACTATTAATTCTATTATTAGAAGGAGCTAAAACTGCCATCACCATCTTCTCTACTGTCTGTTCACTCCTGGTAATTTGAATTTTTTTTCTTGGAGAATTATCCATAGCTATCATGATATAATTCCCTCACAGTTTTAGAGCTTCTATATACATTTTTTTACTCATTAAACAGCTCATAGTGTTTGGTCTACTAGTCAAATTGTAGCCGAATTCATTTCTAAAAATAAGTTTTCATACTTCACACTGTAGTCGCACCATAAAGGGAATGTTTTACCTGGAGAACACTCAGAGGAATTCCTTGTTGGCCACTTACTCTATATGTGAATATTGCACTGATATTTAGTAGGTCAACCATCATGTGAAAAATCGAAAGCTAGACTGATTCTGTACCCAGAAGTGTAAATATATGCACCTTTTATATCTATAGTCCAAAAGGAGTATTGCGGTGTAACGACCAGAAGAAAGAACTGGTGTTTCATAATCTCTTTATAGACCAACATTTCTTTGAATTTGCCTGGGAGCTGATTGTGCTGTTTAGGAAAACATGTTTCATCCCCTGGTGAGATGTGCTGCCCACTCCCCTTGCTCCATCCCCAGTTCCCATCAGAGCCTGCAGCAGGACTGTCCCTGCCCGGGGCTGCACAGGCCCAGCACCAGCCACCGCTTCTCTCATTGCAGCGAAGGCGACAGTGTATGGGTGCTTCCCTTTAGACAGAAGGGGCTCCTGGAATATTTCAGGCAAATTAGAAATTCAGCTGAAGTGGTTGTTAATTTGTTGGTCTGGGACCTTCCTGTGCCACCCCTCCTGTGGGCAGGTACCGCTGAGCCATGGCCACTGCAGGGACTGGGTACAGGGATGAACTGGGCTCCTGTCACTGGCATAGGGCAGAGGGTCAGGACAGGAGCACGCCCAGCTCCTGCCCCAGTACAGGGCGCTGCCTTGGAGCTGGATTTGTCCTGGGTGTTGGCAGCACAGTGGGCTGCCAGCCCTGTGTGCTGATCCTCAGTGGGTTTTTAGCAGAAATCTTTCCAATGTGTCTCGGGAGCTGCTAGCAGACCATAGCCTGATCATTTGTTTCAAAAGATAAACTGTCGTCATTGCTTGTGAAGGAACATTTGTTAACCTTCACATTTCATAAAACACTTTCTTGCTCATTTTTTAATCATGAAAGATGAAATTGGATCTCGAGTTGTTATCCTTGTGGTATCACCTCAGTCTCCAGCTGTGTCTAGATGTATCTTTCAATACATTTCGCCTCAGCAAATAGATTTACCATTTGTTTCATAATCACAGTTCCAGCATTCCTACCTCTAATTATTTTTGATAAGCAAGTGCTATTGAAGAAACTGCTTCTGGGACAGAGCAGCTTAGCACGCAGCTCGGATGGCTCCTCGCAGCCCCCACGCAGCGATGTGTGTTTGTTCCGAGGCGTAATTAAACGTTCACCAAGCTCCGCTTCACAGGGACGGTTTGGGTGTTGCATCAGGATTTCCCGTGAGGAACCGACAACTTAAATTTCACTGTGAAGTGCTGATGAAGAACGTGATTTTTCCTTTTTACTCAGCGTGGTGCCCTCACACGAGCAAAGGCGAGTCAGGCTCGCTTTGACAGGAGCAGAACTGTTGCTTCTGCATGTTTGATATGCTGGTGTTGGAAAAGTTTTTCATCATTTAAACTGATTAGGGCCTTAATTAGACTCCAAAGAAAGCTCAAAACCTGCATTAAAAAATGATGGCAAATCAGTAAGAGAGAAGGGCTTTCTGGGAAACCCCAATGCTGTTCTCAATGGGTTTCATGGAAATTCTTTTCACCCTGCTTCCCATGTGTTTTGATCAGTGCTGCAACCTGTGCCTGGCATTGGTTCCTTCAGCAAGCAGAGGAGCCCTGTGCACCCCTCAGCACTGTTTGTATCACGCAGGCTTGAACTCCACCCTTGGCAGCTCCTAGTCCAAACAAGGTCAGCTGCCCAGTACTGGGGTTTCCAGTAGTTCGAAACTGGTTGCTCTGCTCCAAATACCCCAGCGGGTTCATTCTGTTAATGAATCACTTTAGGAGCCCTTTAGATGAAGTGTTCTGTATCTAAAAAATGTGCAGGGTTTAATTTGCTTATGGGATAAGAGCAGTGATCTTGCACAAACATGGGAGCATGGAAGGATGTGGACAAATACCCTCGTTGTGGGCTTCTCCGGGTTGGTAACAACAGCTCTGAGCCAAACCATTAAACCGTGGTGGGACGTGTAAGCACAAGCCTTCAGGAACCGAGATGTGCGTGCTGCAACGGGCAGAATTTAAGTTAATCTACCAAAGACATCACTAGTGCTCAGAATGTAGCTTCAACCTGCAGAAGCTGCAACACCTTGGGAGGAGGAAGGAGAGTGTTTGGGACTTTTTCCCTCCAGAGAAGCATAACGGTGCATGCATGCTCCGAGAGTATGCCCTGCCGGATTTTCAAAAGGGACACGTTTAGCGTGGGAAGGGGAGGTGTAAATGCAGTGTGGCTGAACAAATGGTATCTTCTCAGAGCCTAAAAATGTTGCTAAACTGAAGTGCTGCTCTTGCATCGCAACAGGGAGTGTCTTGCATGCTACATCGGACACTCTCACTTCTACACTTGGTGTCTATACAGATTAAGGAGGATTAATTAGGCTCAAAATACAGTGTGTCTTGGCAACATTGCTGTGCTTTGTGATGTTAAAGTACATAATTATTTTTTCTCCATAGTAGCTGTTCCAGGAGTGTCTCACAGCCTGTGCTCATACTTTCTTTGTTCATTTGCTTTTTGCCCTTTTATTTCCATCTCCAAAGCCCTCAGTGAGGAGGAAACCTTATGGGGAGCAATTCTACCTGGCTGTGGTAGAATTCTAGCATGCTTCTAGCCCTTCCAACTTTGCAGTTTTCTGACTGCTGTATTTAAAATCTCCTAAGAGGACATTGTTGCACACGTGTTCAGCAGTGCCAGAGAGAGCCAAGATGGGTTTAAGGTCAGTGGCTTCAGTTACACCATGAGAAAGGCTGGGGCAGGGGAGTAGGACTTGGACACCTCCTACCTGCTGAGTCTCAGCCCCACTGTGAATATCCTTTGAAAAATATGGAGGGAGAGGCCAAAGGAGTAAAAATAAGTGAACATTCAGATGTGTTCTTCAACTGAAAACAGAAACGCTTGAGCAACCTTGAAGTTTACAGCCAGTAATCTCTGAACTAGTGCGGTCACTCAGCCAGAGGGCTGTTTTGTACAGCGCTGGTTCAGCTCCTCCCGCTATGCTGTCTGTGAATGCCAAACCCTTTGGCATGCAAGACGTAAATTCTTTGGGATTGAACTTGCAGGCTTCATGAGGGGACAGCTTGACCAATTTCATTAGTATCAAAATGCATTTCTTTTCCTTCAGCTGACATGACTTCCCACTGCGGCACTTGACAACAGTGTCTTGGATAGGAGGGTGAACCAGATAATATGTATTCACAGTACTGAATCTCCTATCACTAAGGCTTTCTCTAATATTATGCAAAGGCTGATTACAGGGAAGTTGTCTGAAGTTACTTTTAAGCTTATTCTTTTTATCTTTTTAAGTGATGTTTAGGCTTTCCCTGCAATTATTGGTATATTCAGTACTTTGGTCAAATCAGACTTGTAGCTCAGCAGATTTCTAATATCCACAGATGGGAAAAGTACTGATTGCAAGCTGTCAAGAGCCATCTTCGCTGAAATACTAGTTGTTGGTTTGTTTCAAATGGTAGGGGCAAAACCTTTTCTTTTCATGATGATGAGTTTCAGATATATAAAGCAAATCTTGTTCTACAGCAGGCCCTGATGAAACTAGGAAGTAAACAGCAGCAGGTATATAGGGAAGGTGTATGAGAAAATCTCTTTCACCTACTGACTGGAGAGGATATGAGTATGGGGTTCAGTAGGTTTCCAAAAACTTGTATATCTGGATAATCTGGATACATAAATATGTAGAAAAATCATAGAATCGATTGGGTTGGAAAAGACCTCCGAGATCATCGAGTCCAACCCTTGGTCCAAATCCAGTCCATTTACTAGATCATGGCACTCAGTGCCACGTCCAATCTGCGTTTAAAAATCTCCAGGGATGGTGAATCCACCACCTCTCTGGGCAGCCCATTCCAATGCCTGATTACTCTCTCTGTAAAGAATTTTCTCCTGATATCCAACTTAAATTTCCCCTGGCGGAGCTTAAGCCCGTGCCCCCTTGTCCTATTGCTGAGTGCCTGAGAGAAGAGACCAACCCCCACCTGGCTAGAACTTCCCTTCAGGTAGTTATAGACGGTGATGAGGTCACCTCTGAGCCTCCTCTTCTCCAGGCTAAACAACCCCAGCTCCCTCAGCCTCTCCCCATAGGACTTATGCTCCAGTCCCTTCACCAGCCTTGTTGCTCTTCTCTGGACCCGCTCCAGCACCTCAATATCCTTTCTGAACTGAGGGGCCCAGAGCTGAACACAATACTCAAGGTGTGGCCTCACCAACGCAGAGTACAGGGGAAGGATCACTTCCCTGCTCCTGCTGGCCACGCTATTTTTGATACAGGACAAGATCCCATTGGCCTTCTTGGCCACCTGGGCACACTGTTGGCTCATGTTGAGCTTCCTGTCAATTAGTACCCCCAGGTCCCTTTCTGCCTGGCTGCTTTCCAGCCACTCTGTGCCCAGCCTGTAGCGCTGCAGGGGGTTGTTGTGGCCAAAGTGCAGGACCCGGCACTTGGCTTTATTGAACTTCATCCCATTGGAATCAGCCCATCTCTCAAGTCTATCCAGATCCCTCTGCAGAGCCCTCCTGCCTTCCAGCAGGTCGACACTCCCTCCCAGTTTGGTGTCATCAGCAAATTTGCTGATGATGGACTCAATACATAGTTGTACGCAATATCTGCAAATGTAGATATTTATCTGTATTATTAAGTGTTTGGTCCTCTTTCAATTTATAATTCTTATCTTTTGGTGATTAAAAAACCCTCCTTTTTGAGGGGAATTAATAGTCTCAACTCAGCTGTTTAATTGTGAACTCATTTTGTTCTTGTGTTGTTTAAAAAAAAATCTGATTGACACTGCCAATTTATCCTTTCTGTACCACTCATTATTTATATGTGTCTGTCCTGCTTCCTCTTTTTTTTGTCTCCTGTGAAGTCAACAGCTCTAAAATTTTCACTTTCTGTGGAGGGAAGACTTTCTCCTTCTTTTTTGGTTATAAGCTAAAGTCAGACACAGGCTAGAGTGGGGAGAAGAAACAGGGACTCTCTCCTCGTAGGCAGTGACTAAACCAGATTGTTGTTCCTAGTGGTGACAGAAATAGGCAAGAAGGTTCTCACTTTAGACCCCCTGCACATTTTGGTTGAAGGAAAAAACTGTTAAAAGGTGCTAAACTTAACGTGTTAATGAGAAGTTTCTTACTGTTTTCCTACAGTAAAGACCCTTTACCATTCTCTTTTTCCCTAAAAAAATCTGCAGGGTTCTGTGACTTTATTGTAGTTTGAATTAACTTCAGGTGTATTCATGGAGCTGTTGAGGTCTGCATCATCCTGCAGAGGACTGCTCTTTAGCCCAGACAAGACTCCATAAAAAACATCCTTTGACAGTTGCCTACTGCTTCCAGGAGCTCTCCCTTCTTTTTCCATTAATTCATTTGCATTCAGAGCTGCTCCTGTATGCCAATTAGCTTTAATTTTTACTATACACACTGACATCAATGGCCAATGAGAAAAGAGCATAGCAGGGTTTTTAGTGTGCCCATAAACTACAGAAAATTGTCCTTGGACAAACTCCTGCTTTTAGGCTGGCTGACAACAATAGACATGGTGAAGTTCAGGCTAAGAACCATTAAACATAATTACTATCACAGGGTAAAAGTTCAATTGTGCTAAATTTTAAATCTGCATAGTCTATGCTTATTTACAAGCTGGCTGGGTCTTCCTGTTACATAAGGGGGAATAAATCTGTACTTGAAAATTGTTGCCTTTTAACTTCAAAGGGAAGTGAAAAAATAGGGGGTTTAGAAGAAGAAAAACAACTACAAACTGAAAGCTTTCTGTATTTTTCCAGCTTCTTTTATGCCAATGGCTCCAAGCTGGTAAGTAGATGCTGAGCATCTTCCGACAGATGTTTCTAACGCGCTTAAACTTTGTGTGCGTGAATGTGTAAGAGAGTATGGCATCTGTTATGAAGGTATCTGGAGGACAGAATGCAGATCAGTTTGTTTCTGTGGGGTTATTTTAAATATAACCACAGCTGGGGCTTGGGGTGGAAGATCTTTCTCCTGCTCCTTTTCTTCTCTCCCTCCTCTGATAATGTTGAGCTCCCCACCTCAGAAAGTTTCAGCTCAAGTAGCTGCTGGATCAGTAGATGTCAGAGGTGGCAGGTTTTCTACAAGCAAACAAAAAAGGCAAAAGCCTGTGCTCATTTGGTATTTTCTTCCAACAGGTTAAAAAAAAAATAATGTTCACTAAGCTACAAGTTACAGCGTATTTTTAGAAGCACGGTGAATATACGGGGCTCTAAATCGCTCTCTGAAAAGCAGATTAAAATTAGGAAGTGCTAGAATAAGTGTGAAATGTTCATCTGTTGGAAGAGGGAGGGTATGAAGGACTGTGAAACTTGATAGAAGAGAAAAAGATTAGGGTGCTGACTAGCTGGAAGCTACATTTATGTAGACATTAGAAGGCAACACGATTTCAGCTGGACAGAACATAAGCTTCAGATCTTATGCAAACAGTCAAAGCTGTTTAACAATTGGTTTACCCCCAAAACCCCTGAAAGGAGACAGGTGAATACGATGCCAAATACATTTTTCATGTTTCTTAAGCTAACTGTTTAAATAGTTAAGTGAACATCTGTCCAAATTTCCCCATCATTTCCATTTAGAAAAGTCTCCTATTTGAAGGCTGAAGAAAAGCACCTGCTTAACAATGCAAATGGTGCTGTCTGGGGCCCCTTTATTTTGTTTAATCTAGATTGAGCTCCACACAACTGTGATGCTAATGAATAATGGATATTTTATACTTGTGCATGTAGCAGTGCTGGGCACAGAGCAAATCTAGGATTAACCTCCCAATTTCCCTGCCTAATGCATTTGACTCATTTTTTGAGTTTGCTGTGACTTGGGTACTCTAAAAACGGATGCCTGGTTTTATGGGAAATAGGAAAATCCTGGCAAAAGCTGTCAGGCTTTGCTGTGCCCAAGTGAGGTACTGTGGAAAGGGGCAGCTACGTTGAGGAAGGGAAGGATGTCTGTAACAATGGCTTGATTTGCGAGCAGGTGCTCAGTGAGAGCCAGGGCGTTTCAGGGTGGAGACCTGGACACTTTTCACTGCCACATTTTTTCAGTCTGATCTGCTGGCATTAGGCAGCCAAGCCCCGTGCTCAGCTGGCTCCCCTGCCTGCCTTCATATGATGGAATCATAGGGCAAAAAATTTTGGTACTCCCTCTGCAGATTTTCTGTCCTGCACGAGTGTTTCAGTTTGGTTTGCATGGTTTAACTATCGGGGAAAACGGAGTGCTGTTTCTTCACAGGAAGGCTTGGAGTTTTCCAGCCAGGCCTAATGAAAGACCACTGATACCACTTCTAAAGAAAAATAAGGGTAGCCTTTTTTAAGCTGGAGAGCAAGCTGACTCCAGAATCACGGCACTGTGGGAGGGAGGGAGAGTTGTGGAGGTTTCTATAACACTGCTGGGTGTTTTAATTCACAATTACTGGCCAGTAATAATTAGTATTGATTAGCTTGGCAAATTGCAAGTTTAGAAATTGGTTATAGATTTTCCTGATGCTTCTCATCTCCGTGTTGTGGAATCAGCCAGAACCAATGGCTTGAAACAAACCATGAGCCCAAATCTGTCTGCGGGCAGCGACGCGTTGCATGCGCGGAGCTAATGGTCAACAGGAATCGTACGTCTTGAGGCCCATCGCCCCAAGAATACGATTTTTATCATCTTCTAGGCAAAGTAACTAACCCACATGCATATTGACCACAGTCTGGGGTGAGATTGGTTTTGTCAGCCTGTTGATCGGTGCCCCCAGCTGGTTCCTGCGGCTTTAGCCTCGCAGTGCCGTGGTGCCCCCGGTGTGCACAGGGGTCTGCAGGGACACCTTGGAAAAGGGGGCTGGGGGCTGGGGAAAGGTTGCTGCAGTCTTGGTTGAGTCCCCCGGCAGGAGCTGTAACAGCAGCAGACATCTGGGGAGACAGATAGTGAAAGCCAAGATGAAAATGGCAAAGCTTCCAGTGCTGAAGGGCTGTCCTCGAGGACTGGGGAGCTGAAGTGGAACGGCTGAGCATGCTGTTCAGGCCACCGTGGAAGGGCTTAGCTGGCTCCTGGGAGGGATGCGGATGTGGGAGAAGGGGGGCACAGCCAGGGGGGAGGGCTTGCTCTCCGAGATGCCTTGCAAAATACTGTGCACTCATTGCAAGAGAAATTATGTTTTTTCTTTTTAAACAGCAGGTAAGTGAGGTTCTTCCCGAGCTCTGCTATAGTGTTGCCTGCCAGGATTGGCAAAGTTTGCAGGACTTGTGTGTCTTGCTGCGAGAGGTGCCAGCCTGTCCCTCCACCAGGTTGTGGCCAAGCAGAGCAAACCCACGCGGAGGAGGATGGGCGGCTCCGAGCACTTTCCCCACTGCTGCAGAGAGGCAGATAGTTTTTGACTGAAATTTTGTGAGCCCCAAAATAGCGCTCCGAATGTTTAATGCTTTTCTTCATTAGACAGCAAATTAGCCCTAGGTTTGCAAACCAAATGAAGTTTCATCTCGACGATCAGAGCCTGCTCACCAGGCAGTTTTACCCCAAGTTCCCGCACGCTGGTTGGTCAGTGAAATGGAGACTGCAACTTCTATTTATTGGTGCAATACAGTATTTGATACTGCTAATTACACTTAATTAGTCCTTCCACCATTTAATTAAAATGGCTTCTAATGATTGTGCTTCTTTGGCAGGCTCTTTGGTACCACCGGGAATTGTGCTGCCTGCAGTAAACTGATCCCTGCCTTTGAGATGGTGATGAGGGCCAGAGATAATGTTTACCATTTGGACTGCTTTGCCTGTCAGCTCTGCAACCAGCGGTGAGGACACAGTTATTATACACACAAACTAATTTATACCTTTGCCCGCAAAATGGGGAAACGTTTGATCCACACTACCTGTCTGGGGCTCACAGCCTGCTGGTGTGGCTTGGGCTGGTTTATTAGGCTGACCTGGGTGATGCATGTAAGTACCTGTAGCCCTTTTACTGCAAATCCCCTTGGAGCTGGTGGGAGTTGAAGGGGCAAGGGGGGGCACACAGGCACAGACTGTATGCGAGCACAGCTGCTGCTGAATAAAACAAACTGATTCAGCGTCCTTTCAGGATCTACCCTCTTTGCAGAATGCAGACGATGGAGAATGGACCTCCTCTGGCAAACTGATGTTATCTTGCTTAAATCACATTTCTGACAGGCTCAAAACAGGGGATGGCAAAGAAGAAGGATAAAGAGAAGGGACAGGAAGGAAAAAAATACTCTAGCTAAGCCGTTTCCAACACTGGGAACAAATCCCTTTAGTTGTTGTGTAATTAACAGGGGATCTTGGTGGTATAATTTTGAGTAGGCCTTGTGTATTTCTGCTGGGTTTTACCCGGTGGAAAATGCACATTGAGGAGTATAATGAAGGGTCATACACAGCATTTTCACTTGGACTACCTGTAGCCAGTTGAATTTGGGAGGGCTGTGAAAAATCTTCCTAGCAGTGTGTTTATTGGTCATTGTAGGCAGAATGGAAGCCCACAGAACCAGATGTGATATAGTGTCACCTTCTGATGCATCCATTTATCCATCGTTGTCTAAGACAGACATGAAACTGCTTGCTGTTCTTACTGCTTGTTTTGTCAGGCTGTAGTGGCTGCCCAGCGTCCAAGGCCTGTGCTGGGCTTCCTGTTCTGAATCTGTGGTTGTGTTTCCCAAAGATGAAACTAGGATGCAATGCTTCATCCCATGGGGAGGTGTGAGAGATATGTGTGGGATAGGTGCGAGAAGATGGAGAACCCAGTTCCATAAAAGTCAAACTAAAAGACTGACTTTAAAATTCGTTGCTTAATCTAGAAAAAAGTCACAGTGGGATGTCTCACGAAGCAGCCATACATGTTACATGTGTGGATGCAAACCTGCCACCTCCCCTCTAACCTTAGGCGACCCTGTCTGCTTCTCCTTCTGTGCCCTCTGACAGTGGCTTAGCCCTTGAGATGGATGGGGTTGCAGCTGGTTGGTGCCAGAGCACAGAAGAGGCGAATCGGGTGAGCCGTGTGTAGCCCAGGTGGCTTTACTCGATCGCCGGCTGAAGGCGGAGGCGGTGTTTATTCGAGATACAAAACTCCCATTAATACTGTCGCCTCCACGGGCGCGGTGGCAGCGCTGGGGCGGCAGTGACATCTAGTGGCTCCTGGCCTCGGGCTCTCTCCAGAAACTACACGGAATCTTTCAGTTGCCCAGTCTTGTTTTGTGACTTTTGAACATGCTCCTGCCACAGCCATGATCCCCGACCAGCAGCATGTGACTGCACAGAGGTGATACCCTTATTCCCCGAGATGCTCCTTCCACAGTGCTAAATCACTGGTCAGTTCTGGGGTTTGTCTCCAGGTGCTGCCAGGCTCAGCCCTCAGGCTCAGTTCTCTTCACCCTGCTGATGAAGGCCAGGCAGGAGAGGGGTACTCCCAAACTCCACGCAGACATTAAGGCTGGAGCATCTCAAATATCCCTTCAGGCAGAGGCAAGTCTTGGCTATGAGCTGCGCAGGGAGGAGTGCTGGGTTGGCCTTGGAGTCTGTAGGATGACTATCTGTCATCAAACCCCTACTTTACCCTTCTTCTCTTGTGGAAAATCCTAGCGATGCCTAGTTTTCATTTTCAGTAATTTCTTTAAAATTTCACTCTTTTTTTCAAAGGCTCCAAAGAACCTCCCTCCCTCCCTTCCCTCTGCAGTTGCTAACACTGTTACTGTGCTCAGTGCAAAGTGCTGCCCTGCCTGCCCTTCCCGTAACCTCCACGTGCTGACACTGCCCGGCAGGAGAGCACAGATAATCCCCCCGATCTGGCAGAGCTGCGCTTTGATGCACAAGGGATTTGCTGCCCAGTTTGAGAGGAGCTGAGTTGTTCTGAAAGATGGGCTGAGTGGACAGCGTAGAGTTATGTGTAGATTGTTATTTTTGGCTGAGATCAGAGGGCTACAAACTTTTATGACTTATTCTGTAGAGATTTTGGCTTGAAAGGGCAGAGTGGAAGTGATCCTGTAACAGACAACATTGGATGCTGAACTGAGAACAGTGAGATTAAGTAACCCTAAAGTCAAAATTGCAGAGGTGGATGCCAATACTAGTTGTGAATTGGAAACCCCACCGAAACCCCTTATCGCTCTTCAGCTATGAAAAGATTTGATGAGGAAGACCTTTCTTTAATTCTCCTCTAGCTTCCTTGCCCTTCTATAGCTGGACACTGTATAGAGTGTTAAACCTATCAGAGCAAAATCTCTAATATTTTTACCAAGTGTGCAGTGTTTTCATTAGTTTCATTCTCTAAAACATCAGGTTTGCAACAAGTCCTGCATTGCTACTCAGCCTACTGTGCTTTAAACTCTTCTAAAGTCAAATGGTTATCATAGTGCTGAATAAAAGCTGATCACTGCTGTAACTGGCTAATAGGTCAGTGTTACAAGGGTTGCAGGAAATCCAGCTGCTTCTGTTGCCATTATCTGAAGCGTGGTTTTGCTCAGAAGAAAATCACTCTGTATAAATGGCAGGGTAGGTTCAGCACCTGTTTCTCACTGCTGCTGGCTGGAACTTGATCAGCCAGAGAGGCTCAGCAACGTTCCTGCTCCAAGCATGGGGGCTGGTGGTGCGGTCCCACCTCTCTCTCTTGAAGAGACCTGTGGGTTGGGACACGAGAAACTGAGCCTGAAGTTGCCCTGTTAAATTCTCGGTCTCCAGTTGTGATGCATCAGCTGAAAAGATCCCAGTTTACTGGTGGGTTTGCAGGACTGGCAGGTAGAAATAGTTGCCTTTCCAGTGAAACAAACCCTTCTCCCAAAACTTCACGTCATATTAAGGTACCCCTGCAGTGCATTTCAGTTCCCATGTGCTTGTACACAACACCCCCACCTTCCAACTCCCTAGTTCTCCAGCTCCTCTTTTGGCTCCTCTAGACCCAAACCAGGTTTAGCAAGAGACAGATGTTGATGCTGGTAGTAAGAGTAATTTTTGCATTTCTCTTCCTGGAGATTTATATGGTACTTAAGGTAGGGAGAAGTAGTAAAAGGCAAGCAGCTGTGTCTGTTATTTATAGTGAGTAAACCTGCTGGTGGGGAAGGTGGTGTTAGGGAGAGTGTATGCAGTACAGTTTTTAGCATAAGAGCTGTTAATTTAAATTGAGAATAATTTTTAGCTTTTTTATATACAGAAAAGGTTGAATTTCATAACTACTAAAGCATGTGCCACAGAGGGAAGAGGATGGATGGTCTCCAGGGAAATCCTGTAAAGGCAGAACCAACACTCAGTTCTCTCTGTACTGACTTGGCAAATTAATCAGCTTATTTGCAGGTGTCCAGTTGGAGAAAACTTGTGCCCATGTTAGACCTATAAAGGAGCTCTGAAATTATCAGTCCTGTTCTTTTAGCAGAAAATACTCAGTTTTATGGAGATGCTCTGCCTGAAGCTGCCTGAGTTAAAATGAAGAAAGTATTTCAGTCAAGGAATAAACAGTGCCAAAGCTCTGCCTGGGAACAGAGGAAATGGGCATTTGAGGTCTGCTAAGTCTCCTGAGGATGGGGTCATCTCCACTGATCTTCCTTCAGAGCCTGATTCAGAGATGCCATGAGGCACAGCCCCCAACCCAGGGTGCCTCTCTGCTTTAGGGCCCTGGGGCTGATTTCAGACTCAGCTCCTGGGGCAGGGAGGCACAGCTGTGTGTTCTGGTCTGTCATTGCTCTGCCAGTGTGATGGACAAAAAACAGCCCCTGAATTGGGTGCAAAGAACGTTATTTGTTATCTTAAGGAGTAAAGATTAGCTTCTGATTCCTGAGCAAGCAGACAGGGCAAAAAAGCTATTGGCTGTCAGTTCACACCTCTCAGATCTTATATGTGGAACTTTTTTGACCTTAATGGTCAAATAAAATTGTTAAATATCACAAGCTTCTCTGTCAACTTCAAGACAAACAGAACAATTTACATGGTATATAGAGAGCTGTGCCCTTCGCTCAATGAAGATAAAGGTTAGGAGTCCAGCCACCGGGAAATTTCTATTTATTGTTCAGCACTGTACACAAGGGGGTGAGGAAGGACTTAATAGCCAGTCCTTGCCTGGAAATTAGTGTAAATACTGCCTCACCCGAGGGAACTGTGGAAACATGGATACCGGCAAAAACTTCAAATAGTCTCTGTGTAATATCGGCCGCTTGATTTCTCAGTTGTAGAGCCGACACCTCTTGTCTGCAGGGACAAATCCCTTAACTGCTCCTGGTCTCCTACTGCTGCTGGTGGTGGGACCCGGCAGGGACCGGGATCTGCTCCCTGAGCTGCTTCCTACAACTGTGGCCTGCTCCCTGAGCTGCTTCCTACAGCTGTGCCAGGGAAAGGGATGGCAAAACCCTGGGGTGGGGAAGGGGAAAGGGAAGCGGGCAGAAGCACATGGGCTTTCTTGGGCTCCGATGCCACTGGCAGAGCTAGAAATCTAACTGGTCACCCAAGCATACTTACACCCACTAATTCTTTTTATCTTCCAGGTTCTGTGTGGGAGACAAATTTTTCCTGAAGAACAACATGATCTTGTGTCAGATGGACTATGAGGAAGGGCAGCTGAACGGGAGCTTCGAGTCCCAGGTTCAATAACAGACCCTGCTTCGCTGAAGCACTGTGGGATGGGCGCTTGGCCGCATGAGCAGCGAGGGCGCCTGTCAGCTTGCCTGCAATATTTTTTTAATTCTTGGTCCAGAGAGGACTATATACATTGTAGTACTTTTCCCCCCCAACACAAAGCAGTTACAATTTTAGATGTACAGTTGTGCCTGCTTAGCTGAGCACTGCATTGCCTGTATGTTTGTGAGTTTTTGGGGTCTGGGGGAGGGCTCTGTACAGTCTGTTTTCTGTATATAAACTGGAACATTTATTTTATGAAAAATGTAATGCAATTTTATTACTGGTGTGAATTAAAAATTATGAATGTTTCCTGGTCATCTTTGCTGTGGTTTCTTCCCCATGTGGCAAAAGCCTGTATTTCCTGTGCTTTATGTTGAGCAGACTATTAGAAACATACACACAGATTCCTGGAATCACATGGATCACAGCAGAGGCAGGTTCACAAACACCAGCTGGGGGAAATGCTGCTGCAGAGTTAGACCTCTCTGCTTGAACAGTGCAGAGACTTGTGTCCAACCACCTGCTTCCCTGTACAATGGGAGGGAACAAGCTGGAGGCAGGTGATGATTGGGAACCATCAGCGTCGCTGGCTGGGTCCCACCAAGGCTGCTGAGCTGCTGGCTGAGAGGCACCTCGCTTTGCACCTCTATGAACTCAGACAGAGCTTTTCCATGGCCAGGAGCACTTATTGGCCGGCTGATACAGTGTCTCCAGTCTGGTCTGTGAGGAGCAGGCTCCCTGCAGGCCTGCCAACAGGTGCCTGGGCATTGATCAGGATATTAATTTCAAGGCTGTGATAGGCAGTGGTGTTTTCCCATGGGGCATCGCTTGTCAGAGCTGCTGCAAGGGCTGATGTCAGGGTTTGAACATGACCGGGCGCTGATGCAGCATCATCCCTTCCCACAGCCCTTTTTTGCTTACTCTGTGCCAGGTGCTTTGACCTCCCACGTAACAAAAGCGATGAGATTTGAAGCATCTCCTGGAGAAAAACTCTGAACTGTGTTCCTGCTGCGATGCTTTGTGCAATGATTTTCAAGGTTATGCAATTCATGTGCAACCCACTGGACTGTATCAAACACATTTCTTTGTATGGTGAGTGTCACTTTAATATAGTGCACCAGTAGCTGTAAAGGATGGCTGCAATTCTATTTATTTTGTCTTCTGGCTTTTTCTTAAATTTACCCCCTTTCCTTTAATAAATAGACACCGAGTACTTTTTTTCTGATGTGACTTAATTGGTTGCTGGTCCTGGGTCGCTTGTGTGTGTTCTCTGAATTGCAAATGCCAAATACAGTGCAGCTTGGTGCTGTTCTGACTGTTGCATGAAATGCTTTTATGTACACCTGTGCTAAATAATGGCTTAATAGAAGCAAAACTCCAGTAGACACTTAGTGAGCTTAGACACTTAGTGAGCTTCAAAATATTGCCTGTCATCTAAAGCTACCTGAGACATGTGAAATGACTGAGTGATTTTTCTTCATAAACAGATGTTTTGGGTTGGGAGACCCATTATAAAATGTTTGGCCCCATCCCTCTTTATTTCCATAAATATGGAATAGCAATTTAAAAGCCACCTATAGCTGACTATGGATATGTGGTGTTTTATCTGCTTCTCCATTTTCGTGCTTTCTGGGGTTGGGGAAGATTGTCTTTTGAGAAACTGTAGAGTTGATGCTCTTTTTGTAGAGGCTGTCGGAGGTGGCCATGCTGGGGCTAAGGAAGGAATAGCTTGTTACTCAAATGTTTTGATTTCTTCCTTTGAAATAGGCTGCCAGACAGTCACTGCCTCTGCCTGTGCTCCAGAGTGATGGCTCCTCACCTGCCTCTGGGATTTGCTGTAATTCATCACACAATGGCAGCGCGAGGGTGCTGCTCTGTGGTGAGGAAGGAGGCAGTAAAACCAAACCAAAACCACTCACCAAAAACACGCTGGAGGGAGCTATTAATTTTTAGTTCAGATTCTTAAGGAGGGTTTTGGTACCAGTTTAAAAACTGAGTCCTTTGGAGAATGGTACCTTCTAGAAAGCATTTTTTTCTTGGCTTAGCTGGTCTACTTACTTCAGAATTGAAGGGAGGAGGAAAGTGTAACTTTTCAGAACTGCCTCACTAATGCCAGCTAATGGCTCTGCAGCTGCCTGATCTCTTGTACATCGCTGGGAAAGCTGCAGATATGTCACCCAAGAGGGAGGAGGATGCTGGAGTAGAGGGTCGTTTGTGCAGGAAATCCCACTCTACTGTTGGATGAACACAAATGGCGTTTGGTTGGTGTGAGCCACGTCTTGCTGTGTATGTGTGTCCCCACAATGGCTCTGCAGGGCAGGAGTATCTGAACTGGGCCCATTTGGAGGTGTCATTTACACTGTGGGCCCCGACTTACGTGCAATGGCTCTCGCTGCCTCCCTGCACTTGCCCCTGCTGTGAAATGCCTGCGCTTGCCCCTGCTGTGAAATGCAGGCCAGTACCCTGAGGTGCAAGGACTTCATTTCTGATGAGCAACCCACTTGATTTGTCACCATGGCTGTAGATCCAGTTGCTGATGTCTAACAAGGAATTTCACAATGCTGTTTTGTGCAAAAGCCCTAGCTGGCAACGGGGTGGGTGGGAGGAAAGCCTGGGGCAGGACACAGCTTCTAGCTGCTGAGTGGGGTGTGGCAAATGTCCAGTTGTCTTATATTAAAAAAAAAATAAAATAATAACACCAGGGAGAAATTGTGCAGCATCTGTATCTCTCTTTTCTGTGTCTGCCAGCAGACAAGGCCTGCCTGCCATGGCCTGTGCCCCGGAGAGTGTTGGAGGTGGGATATCTTTAAAAATAAAAATCCCAGGAGGGCAATGCAATCATGAATTTTTGTCTGAACGCTGCAAATTTGCTTAATAGAAACAAGTGCTGGAGTGCAGACCTGCTGTTGAATAATCGCTTCCACTCTACGGAGCAGAGCACGGAAACCTTTTGATGGTGTTATAGTCATCACTTGGCATAAATATTCATTCAAGGAATCAGAGCAGAGTAAATGGCATTTTAGCCGCTAATCATTTAGTATTAGCAGATAGCCCTTTTACTGCTAAAGATAACCACTGCTTAATCAGTTTAGTGACCACTGGCATATAGTATGACATTTAAGCCTGTGCCTCAGTCCCCACACTGAGGACATGGCTCCCGGTGACCCCTCTGTCCAAACCTCCATCATTTCCAATGTCAGCCCAGCCGCTGCCAGCTGCCAACTGCACTCAACTGGCTTTAACTTCTGCATTATGTGCCATTTGCCTCCTTATCTTAGATCAAAGAGGTATTTTAAGTTCATGCTACAAATGTTAAAATCGAGGATCTTTTTTCTTTTTTTTTTTTTTTTGTAGTCGGGGCTAATGGCTGATCATAGCGCAGTCTGATTTTGAGATTAAAAACAAGCCAGTATTTAAAGGCAATCGAAATCTTAAGCTTCTTCTCCATTCATCTTTAATGCTGGTGTAATTGCTGCACAGATTCTGGCTCTTCCTCCAGACTCAATTTATTTTACTTTTGGAGCGTGCCCCTGTCTGTCAGAGGGATGTTATACTTCCCTGAGCAGCGTTAGCGCTGTTGAGCAGTCCCGCCACCGGCAATCCAGCTCACCCCATTTCGTATCTTGCCCAAACAAGTTAATCTAATATTAACAGCGGTTTGTTACCTCGTTGTTAGCTTAATTTACTTTACAAGAAATGCTATATTTGCATTTCATCCCTCTGTCTCTGGCTTGCAAACCACGCTTCCCAACGCCAAGAAGGGACGGTTTGCGCCGCTCGGCGCCAGTCCCTCTGCACGGCGTTGCCACACAGAGGAGGAGGCCATCACCCCCACCAGGCATTTTCCCTAATTGGCCAAGGGGGATGTGGGGAGTTGGAAGGAGGATTTCGAAAGCCATAGAGCGGGTCCTGGAAATGCAATATTCAGAGTAGCGCAAATACCGCCGCTGCTCTTCCAGTAATAGAGCTGAGTCGCAGGCAGCAGTTTTCCCTGGTGGCAAACATATACAGTAAATGTCTTTAGTATGGAAATCAGCAGATGTGTGGGCACAGGGGCAGACGTTTGTAACACCAACAGGTTCTTTGGGCTTTCAGGGGGTGCTACCATGCCAGCCCCTGCCACACACCAGGGATTTGTCAAGGTCTCTCCACCAGCCTGGTGAGGGCCCTGGGCCTCACTTCCAAATTGCTGGGGTGGGGGAGCTGTGAGCAAAGTCCTCCAAACAACCACTCAAAATCTAATTCCTCAAATGACCCAGCTCCCAGCCCTCAGCAGCAATCAGACAGGAAGGCTCTTCTCCAGCAGCCTTATGGAGCTGTGCCAGCTGCAGGGCTGGGGTTGGCCTGTAGTGGCCATAGGTAACATCGATGATTTTGTACCTGGGGCTGTCCCCTCTAGGTTAGGGAATGTGGAGTTGTTGGAGATGGAGATGACTTTTGCCAGTGAAAGTTTCTGACTTAATTCTTGATTAGGTCACTCTGTGTCCCATTGCTAAACCCTGTACCTGTTTATGGGGTGCTGGCTTCCCACCTGCTCTAGCAATTGCTCCTTTCCCCTGTGCCAGCAAGGCAGCAGTGGAGCTGCCTGCAATGAGTTTGTAATATTATTTCCAAATGGAAACAGCAGTGGGGTGATGCCATTTACCCTGTCCTCTCACCCCCCCTGTGTCCTCAGACATCAGCTTCTCATGCAAAAAATAGACCTTTTAGCAGAGAGGGAGGTTGCAAATGTTTTTCTAGGGAAGCCCACTCAGACCCAGAGCTGATTCCTGGCTGCCTGTCCTGTTGCACCCCAACTCAGCAGATAGCTCCAGCTTCTCTGCTGGGCAGGCATCTCTCCAAGACTCTCCACCTCTCTTGTTCATCCCCAGGCACAGTATTCCCTGCAGCACCCTCCAGGGCAGGGCTGAGCTCCCAATGCAGGCACCGGCTCCAGGGGAAGCCTCAGTTTGCACAGCTTGATGTAGGTATCACTGCTTACAGGAACCAAATGACTCCATCTGTCTGGCTGGCTTGCTCTGGTTTTAATAGTAAAATGCTGAAGGATGCTGAGGATGACTCTGGCCAGGCTGAGATGTCTGGCGGGGCAGCTGCTTCATGGTGCAGAGGAAGGTTTTTAGTAAAGATGTGAGAGAAAGCAGGGCTGGAAGGACCAAACCTGCAGAAGCAGCAGAACATGGAGAGGTGGATTGAAGTGGGGGATCAGCTGCAGATGAAAGTACCAAATATTAGTAGCTTATTGTAAGCAATTGGAGGGCAAGTGCTCCAAACAGAGATCTGTTTTGCCACAAAAGCACTGTGAAGCACCTCGTAAGTAATGCAGAAGTATAAGTGTAAATATGAATAACATAAATATATTGCACTGGACACAGATCTGAGGCCAGTCATCCCAGGAGAACATGTCCGGGGGGAGATGATTTAAGCTACTGCCGCATTGCTTGTCCACCATCCCTCCTGAGGGCCAACTCTCCCTCCCCCTCAGGCCCAAGAATTCACTCTCCCTGGGGTTTTTGCCTATGTGAGCAGCTGAGTGCCAAAGCCAGGGGCTCCCATGCTGATGCCCAGTGCCAGATCTGCTCCCACCTGCCCATAGCACAGTTAGCTCAGCATGTAGGGATAAATACCACTGAGCAGGCAAATGGGTTGGGCCTCAGTGCAGCTGGAGCCTGGTGCCAGCCCATGGGCACGGTGTGGCAGCACCTGCAGGCGGTGGCATGGCCATGGGCACCTTGCACACCCGGGGCAATGCACAAATGCACATTCACGCTCCACCATTGACCAGACACGTAACCCTGAATTCCCAGGAGTTCCCTGGAAGGAATGTTTCACTACTAACGTAAAGAAATTAATTTGAGAAGAGCAATAAGGTGCTGCCTGCTCTCTGCCTGCGGGTGAGCAGAGGGGCCTGGCTGCCTGTTTCACTCTTCGATGGTAACACTTCTGGAAAGAAATGTTAATGCAACCTGAGCATTTTTGGGTGATTTTACTAAGAAAATTACCTTGAGAATAGCTTTATTATTATTAAATTGAATCAGGTATTTACTTAAAGGTCTTGACATCCTTGTAGAAACTGTACAAAACTGTGGTTTTATTTAATGAAAATTTTGTTGCTTGAAACCGGTGTTTCACTCTGGAGCTTGTCCTGAGGCACCGTGTGCATCCCAGCAGTGGGTGTCTTTAACCTAAGTGACCCGTTCAATGTTCAACGCTCAGGTTGAGAAGGAGGGACTTCTATTTGCAGTTTGGTTTTCTGAACAGGTATTGTCTTTATCATCATTTACTTCTTTTATTAATTTTTCTTAAATTCTTGCTGAACACAGCCCAGAGATGCAGTGAAGCATCTTGCCTTGGTAGCAGTAACAGCAGCCCTGGGGGGCTGAGGTGATGACCTCTCTGCCTGCCGAAGAGGAGGAGAAAAGGTGCCCTAAAGTCCCAGTGGGAACACAAAGGTTCAGGACATAACATTCTCCACAGCGGGATGCCTTGCCTTTGCACCTGAGAGGAGGCCCTGGGAAGCCTCAGCCTTTGGCAAGACACAAACATTAACACTGTGGCTCTGCCATGGCCGCAGCAGCAGCCCAGGAGCTGCTCCTGGCTGCCCTGCACCGTGTCCCCTCACCCCACTGGGGAGCAGCAGCCTCATAAATAATTCCTCAGTGTAATGGCAATGTTGTAAAACATGAATATTTAGTGCATGCATAATAGTTGTTTATTCATACTTAAATGTCAGCTGATGAAAACATATTTAAAAGGCTCCATTCCTGAGGAAGCACCAGCAGCCGGAGGACATGGGATGCAAAGTCACACTGTTTCTTGCCACGCTGAAGCCCAGGGGTGCAGTGACAGACCCCTGCACTCTCTGGCTGCATCATGTTCCCATTCCCTGGGTACCAGACCTGCAGGAGCCTGCCCTGTCACGCTCTTAACAGATCCATCTCCCACCAACAGTGGGTTTCGCGTTTGTGCCAGAGCTGAATTAGGCTAAAACTGCCAGTTTCCCTGGTGTGCCTGTGTAGCCCTCACGACCGAGCCCCGGGGACGCCGCTGGGACGGGCTGGGAGGGGTGACACTTGGCAGGACAGGGGTGCTGTGACAGCAGCTGTGGGAATGCAGATGAGGGTGCAGGCAGGCTGTCCCCCCCTCGTCCTGCCAGCCTCCTGCTCGCTCCCGCTCACGAGAGGAAACTCTCAACGCTTGGGAAGGGGGAAAAAAAAAAAAAAGAAAAAAGAGAGAGAAATAAATTATCAGTAAAGTAAAGCAACACAAACTTATGAAGGACAATTTTTTTTTTGCTGTCAATACACACAAAGAGACAAAAATTGGAAGCTTTTGAGGAAAAGAAATGCGTCTGAACTTCTGAGCAAGCGAGAAAGTACTGAAAAGCCCTGCCATGCCGAGCTCCTCTGAGGTAACTTCTGTGCTTGGAAAGAATATTTCAGAAGACATTTTATTCTTTAGAAGATGCCAAAAATGCAAGACTTGGCACTTTAACAAAACAGAAAAAGGAAAACACATAATCTTCTTAACTAGTAAGTCTTTGAGCCCAGGATCACATTGTTGCCATATAATAAAAAGGGATGTTATGCAGTAAATTGGGCAGTTAAGAATTCTGTGCATACTCAAAATCATGACATTTCAAGGACAATAAAGTTGGCTGGCTCGTGGCCATTGGCCATATGAAGAGAAAACAAAAAAACGGATTGTCAGCTGGTTATTCATACCGCATTACAAAACAAGCCTCCCAACAGGCAAACACTCTTTATTGCTTGTGTTTTTGCTCCAGAAATATATTTTTTAATTAAAAAAAAAAAAAGAAAGAGTTCTTGCAGCATTCATCTTACAAATGTTAACCCCTTAAAAGACAATTCTGACATGCTTTGCCGCTGGCTTTTCCACTTTATAAATGTTCTACAGACGAGGAAAAAATCAGAAGGAAAAATTTATTTCTCACAATGTATGAGCTGTCTGTTTCTTTATCGTAGAGAAAAAAAGAATCAAGGCATTCGAGACAGCTATTAATTATGTGGGATGCGATTAATTGTGTGGGATGTTTTGATTTTTGGGGTGTCTGACACGGAATAATCCCTGGGGAGTTGTTTTCCAGATAAAACATAGAATCTGTGGGCATGTGCCAAGTGGTGTCCCCAGACCTGCAGCCAAGGCTGAGGATGGTCCCAGTTTTGTGCTGGGCTGCAGGGTGGAGCTGGTGGCGCTGGTGTGCCGGGTCAACGGAAGGGTCGGCCCCAGCCCAGCAAGGCACAGCAGGGAAGGGCACCCACCATGTTATTTTGGCTGTGGTTGTATAACATCACTTTACCGTGACCTGCTGGACCATGCAGGCTCCCTAATGTCTGTATTGTTACTACAACATGTGTTTATGCACAAACAATGATTTCTGTTTCTCTCATGGTTGCATTACGTGCTGGCAGCAGTGCTGCTTTCTGGGTGCCACTGCCTGTGTTTTCCACAGGCCCTGCTTCATCAAGTTAAGCCAGAGGCTGGGAAAGCCAGACTCTGAGCCACGTACTGCTTAACCCCACACTTTTATCCTTTCATGGCTCTTTATTTCCATGATTTAATTTCTCCCCAAAGAACTTGATTCTGGCTTTCAAATAAAGATGAGCTTTCTAATAAGTACTATTCTCGCAGTCACTGTCCTTTTTAGAAATAGCGGAAGCACTACGATTATTGCATTGCTGTGTAACACTGGGAAGTACCAAATCCTGAAAAAGTACTAAGCATCTCACTTGAGCTTGATCAAAACCCTAACAGCCCCTCTGTGAGGCACACTGAAACATCAGTGAGGTGCACATGCTTGACCCTTGCTGGAACGTGCTGGGGGGCCACAGGGCCACAGCATGAAGGTGAAGTGCTGTGGGGACAATCCCCTCCTGGCTGATGTGGCCGTGGACAGAGCTCTGTGGTGTGACTGCCACAGGCCAGTGTCCAACCATCACTTTGGTTTTCACTTCCAGCAGGTGACCAGCTCCATTGATGTGACAGCCCACATGCTTCTGGTCCCTAGTGGGTCTTCTTGATGAGGTTTTATAAAAGTGATGATCCTTGAACCGTGTTTATTCATTTATTTGTAGAGAGGCAGGCAGTCTGGGGGAAATAAACAGAAGCCTTCCTTGCTGAGGGGAAGGGGAAAGGCAGGTTTTTGACACACTGCTTCCAATAGGTCCTTATTCTGTCTCTTTAATTGTCTCAGGGGGCTGTGCTGGAACAGCTGCAGGTTGTTTACAGCAAGATGATCAGGACTATATCTTCTGCAGGTGGCGAGGGAGCTGCATTGGGATGAGAAGCTGGGAGAATGTGACCGGAACAGGTATGGCAGTGGGCTTTTCTGAGCTTTTTGGGCTGAAGAAAGAGCAGGAGGTGTTTGTAATGCATCTGGTTGAGCTTTGTGAGGAGGGTGACATGGGCACGTTGTATGTGCTGGTGCTGTGTTGTTCTGGCTTCTTGCTAGGAGCTGCAATGGTATGTAGGGAAAGAAGTGTGGAATCACTGGTGAAGTCAGATGCCTTTGGTTGAAGGAGAAATCTTTGCCGTGGGAGGGAGTGACACCCCTGTTTGGTCATAGAGCTGTCCTGCTGGGGATGTGGACTGAGGGAAAGAGACTGAGTTAGGCTGTTGCAGTGACAGTTTTTTCCCCTCCTTCATTTAAGTAAATCTTTCCTGACCATAACTTAGGGGAGATGCTTGGCCAAAAATCTAGTGTGTTTTTTGGGAATTGCTTGTTGATTGGTTGTGGAAATGGCACCGGGATAGATCCTGAACTGATACAAATAGGTTCATTGCCTGTCAAGTCACTGTATTTCTCTCATCCTCCAAGTCCTGGGCCAGCTCCCTGCTCCTCCATACTCTCTGCTCATGCTTTCTGTGCCACTGTTCCCACACAAGGGCCTTGCTTGCTCCTTCTGCTTCTCCCTCTCCTCCCAAGTTCTCAAGCATCTTTATTTGCAGTGTGATTTGCTCAACTTTCTTTTTGTGTTTTAATCCACTTCAGTCTGTCCCCTGGTCCTGCCTATGCTCATCATTGCCCGTATCTACCTTGTTTTGATTGCACGTTCTGTGGGACAAAGTGCAGTGATGCCATTTTTTGGATAATTAAATCCTCCTGGTTGTGGTTCCAGTCACTGGGACAACTCGTGCTGCATCGTGCAGGAGGATATAAACTGCCTGGATTTGCATGCAGAGTCTGTCATCTGCCGTGAATCATTTTGGGATGCTTTTGCATGAGTGAAGCTGTTTAAAAATAAATTGTATTGTGTTAGACTAATGGAAGATAATAAATTTGTCTGGTCTTTTAGTTTAAAATTCATCAATGTCTGGAGCTGGAAGGGGGGAAGGAGCTGGAGGACATAAACCCATTGGGCAATTAATGGCCAGGAGCTTGGCACTTGCCAGGCTGCCATGATGCCCAGCAGTGTCACAGTGCCCTGACAGCAGGAGGACAGCACAAGCATTAAACACTTCTTAAAAAGGCAAAAACTACAAAAAAACCCTCCCGCTTTTAAACATCAGTTAACAAGATATCCCTTAATCAAAGTCTGTTCTAAGTGGTACTGTGCAAAGGGATTATTGCAAGATCAAAAACCTTTGAATTATTGAAGCCTTCAAACCCTGATGGTATTTGCTATCCCCTCCCTGTCCCCCATGTTACAACAGGGAGAGCCCTTTTTTGTTGGGCATAATTTCCCCAGGATCAGCTCTGCTCTGATTTTGGCCAGCAGTGTGGGAGAGGGGTTGCAAACTCAAGCCCAAAGCTTGTGCAGACTGTCACTGGGCAATTCTGGGGAGATAGCACACAGAGTGTGTGACCTGTCTCTGTGCTGCCTCGCTGGTGTGACAGGGACTCTGGGACAGTGCCCCTTGCAGGGGGTGCCCCATCCGGGCCATAGGGATACTGCAGGGAATGAACTTGCGGTGGGGTAGGAAAAAGCACACCAGCTGTAAAGTCAGCTTTGTGGTTATTTCTGGCCATCATCACCTGCTCTGAGCACCAGTGTCCTATGCCCTGTCCCCTCATGTCTCTGTCCCCCAGCATATGCTCTCTCTGGTTTCCCACTATTAAACTGCTGGTGCCTGTATGGCATCAGGTGGCTCTGGCATTTCTCCAGGACAGCATTCCTGTGGCCTGGCCCAAGGCTGTGGCAGAGGGTCCTTGCTCTTGTTAAGGTCCAGTGGCTTTTCCCCTCAGCCCCCCTGCTGATGCCTTCTCGTCCCGGTGCGGTTGTAAATTTGGGGTGATTCTGGCGACAACTGCAGAGTGAGGCCTGATTGGAGCCCACATAAGTAGGAAGTGAGGTGAAAGTGAGACGTGAAGGGAAAGCAGCTTGTTAGTAGAGCAAATAATTCACAATGAATAATTTCTTCAACAAACACATTGTTTGGATATCTATTTTTGAATACCTGCAAAGGGGCTGTGCAGTTCCTGAATCTGCTGGTTTGCTTTCTTTCTTTTTGGTTCGGGATGTGTGAGAGTGTGCTGGCTGTGTTCAGGCTGTCCTGGCCAACTGCAATGGCTCACACCAATTGCCACACTGTTACCTTGCCTGAGTACCCCAGTGCTCTCCCTCTGCCCAGCCATGACAAAGGTCCTAGAAACATCCTATTTCCATGAAAATATGGCCAATGCAAAAACACTTGTGTGGACAGGCTTAATATTCACCTAACACTGTGTAGGCAAACCTTGTTCTTTGATGGAAGACGAAGAAAATAACTGCTCATGTTTAAACTCATCTGAGTGTTTGAGACAATGACCTGGATGCATTTTCCCAGTAGTTCTTATTTTCTTACATCTGACCCAATACAACTGTTAGTTTTCCTTGAAATCTTCAGTGGCGCTCAACTGGGGAAACCAAGAGTGTAATTTATGGAAGGAAAAGTGCAGCAGATAGATGTTTTATATCCTGTGAGGTACTCCTGCCACTTAAAAGATCACTTAATGAATGGAACTTCCGGTTGATGTCATTTGCTGGTTTGTTAGTGGCTTCTCCCAAAGCCTTGCTTTGAGGAAAAGTGTTTTTAAGAAAAAAGTGTGTGTATGATCTGGCCTCTGCTGTTACAAGTGGTGAGGCTCAAGGCCCTGGAAACTCAGCTCCATTGTTGCTGGTAACATGATCTAGCAGCACCCTGGAAGCTTTCTTCCCTCACACCCCCAAAATATTGCATTTACAGCAGGAGGTAAAGCCTGTGAGAAAGCTGCAGGTAGAAACAGATAGTGCTTTGAATTGCTGTTGCCTTGCTTGCATACAGATCACTGATGGGGTTGATCTGGCCAAAGCTAACTCTGCCCATTGATGCCCACTCTGTCCCAAATCAGGGTCCCAAGGAGGCAACTTGGGCAGGTGTTCATTCAGCAAGAAGGTGTGATGTGTGTGTGTATGCTGATGGCTGACTACCCCAGGCAAGCAAAATAAGCTCAGATTTTATCCCCATCAGCAGTAGCTCAAACCAGTACACCTTTTCTGTGGCTGGTGATGGATGGCTGATGCAGCAGTAGGCTCCAGGGCTGCCTTCCTTGCTGCAGCTCTGAGAAGTGGAGTTTGGGATTAGGTGGAATTAGGGATTTATCCCTCAGCATTCTGCTATAAACCTGCCTCTTCTCATGGTGCCTCTGCCAAGTTTTGCAGGGATTTCTTGCAGAGTCACTCCTGGTGACTTCTCTGTTGTAGACCACCAGCCAGTGGTGTGGCTGCCCCCTCCCCAGTGCCTCAGCAGCTCTCCCAGTGCGGATGTGGGGCACAGGAGCCACACCTGGGGCTGTGCTCAGTGCTGTGCAGCAGGTTAATCTGAACCTGCAGTAGGATCGCTGCCCTGGTAAATCACACTGCTCAGGAGTTCACTAGATCAACTTTCTAGTTATCCTAGGTCTTTTAAAGGGCTCTTCTTTTTTTTTATTATCCAATTAACTATACTTGTTAATACAAAAATTTCTTTTATATAAAACCGAGCAAATTTTTTCTCTGCCTGGAGTGACATAAATAGAACTTTTCATATATAGCTTCAGTGTCCTGGGACTGATTTGTGGATATATATTGCTGCTTAGAAAGACTGTAATTTACAGGTGATTGTTTGGAGGACTTCAAATTACCACCACTCATATATATGGATATATAAATAAAAAATGAAGCTTCTCAGGACATTCTACATAAACAATTTTCCTGGGAAGAAAAAGGATTCTCAATAAAAATAATAATAAAAAACGGCAAGTTTTTTTTATATCTATGCCTCTACATAAAGTAAGGGTAGATTACTTCAGTCTTTCATTTTTATTTCAACATTTCTGGACCATTTCCTCCAATATTTTATCTTTTTTCTTCCATCACATATAAATAAACTCCTCTTATATTCCACTTCTGGTGGAACTGGCAGGTTTGGGGTCTGGAGGTAGCAGAAACCCTGCTGCCCAGCCCTGCCTGCCTACACTTCCTCCAAGAAGAATAGGGATGGGAAGGATTACCTCCAGCTGCCTTAATGAAATATCACTTCAGCCTCTAAGTTTCTCTCACAGAAAAATACATACATGCACAAAGAGAAATACTTTTGGAAGCTGCTTGTGATTTTATGGCCCTGTTGCTGGGAGCTGCTGACAGTTTCTGCTCTCAGCAATCAGGCTCTCTGTTAAAGCTGGATGTACCATAAAGTCACTATTTCACTTTGGAAGATATTTCTGTAAAGTTTTTTTAGCTTTCCTGGTCCAAGACAGAGCCATGGCTCACCCAAATCAGGATCAGGGGTCTGCAGGAGCGGCCAAAGGGCACATCTGCAAGATGAGCCCTGAAGCAGCACCACTGAGCACCCAGAGCTGTTTTTCCAGCCTCCAAATGTCTGTGCTTCAGAAGCAGCTGTGAGAGTCATACTGTAAGGTAGAGGGATCTTTTCTGCCCCTAATTTATCTAGTTGCCTTTTTTTTTTTTTTAAATTCTTATAATCTTTGAGGCATCTGCAACACCTATTCCATGGGTCTGTGATTTTTTTTTTTCCAAAGTTGTAAACAGATTAATGCAAGTTTAGATGACTTTATGTGACCTGAAAGTAGATAATTTAGTGGTAGTTAATGCTCCTTCTTCCCCAGTAGAAGAGGGGCTGTTTTTAGTCCCTTTATTAAAGCAAGCAACAAAGTCTGCCTTCAGCTTCCAGCGTGCACTTCCAACATAATTTAAGGGCTTAAAGATGAACACAACTTGTGTGGAGGAAAAGGGATGTCAAAGTAAAAAATCCCATGCTTTTAATTGAGATTAGTTGATCCATATTCCATTACCAAATCCTGTCCCGTGGCTGCTGTTCCTGCACAGCCGGGCAGGATTTATCAGCCTTGGTGCTCGCAGGCTCCTTGTGCTGCTGCTCTCCCAGGGAGCCGTGAGGAGTGAGGTGGGACAGGCTGCTGTATATCACCCATCTCCTGCTCGCCAAATGATGATTCAGATTCACACAGAGATCTATAAAAGTCAGTGGTTTATTACTGTCTTGTATTTCTGTATTAACCACCTCATTATCATCCCAAATGGAGTATAAATCCGAGGGTATCCAGTTGCTCAAGCCTGCGTGCTTGTGCTCCCCCGCCTCCTGCCTTATAAATCTTGGCTCTGGGTAACGGGAGGGACCCTGCAGTTTCCCAGCTCGGGAGCAGGCAGCGTTCATAAAGGACCAGTTTTCTCTGCTTGGGGCAGGACAGGCAGTGCTCCAGTTGTCTTGATCATGTGTGTCTGCTCTGGTGGCTGAGCTGCCGGTGTGGGGGAGCAGCAGCACTGGTGCTTCCTGCGGAACCCAGGAACAAAAGGCATTGCCTGCTGCCAAGCTGTGTATCTTACCCCTAAAATCTGGGAGATGTACAGGTC
This sequence comes from Pipra filicauda, assembly GCF_003945595.2. Taxonomy (NCBI): domain Eukaryota; kingdom Metazoa; phylum Chordata; class Aves; order Passeriformes; family Pipridae; genus Pipra; species Pipra filicauda. The sequence goes on along the minus strand of NW_024104387.1, from coordinate 3,386,346 downwards.
CCTTGGAGAATGGTCTGTCTTTGGAGAATGGTCTGTCTTTGGGGTCTGGGGCTTTTTGTGTGCAGGGTGCTGGCTTTGCTCAGCCCTGTGGTTGCTGATGGAGGCCAGTTATTAAGTGGCTGGGAACCATTCGGAGCAAGCCCCAAATAACCCAGCCAAGGCTGCAGGACACCTGCTTTGGGCACTTGGCATCTTGGTCTTGTGATGGAAAAAGCCTGAAATAAATAATGAGGCTGGACCAGGCTGGGTCAGATCATGTCTCAATCAGCAGCAGCAAGGAGCCATGGCTAGGAACAGGATGCACCTTGAGGTGCACGGGAGATTCAGTGCTCTGGAAAACCCTGAGGATGGCCAGTGAAACCTCTCCTATGCACTGAAAGGAGTTTTTATGTCATGTCCATAGTTCACCACGTGTCAGAGTCAGAAATAATTGGCAGATGAGGTGCATGAACTTTTGATCTTTGCCATGATGTCTCATCCCTGGGAACATGTGCCATTAGCAGGAGACTTTTCCTGTAGTTCTAGGCTAACATATGTGCTTCTAAGTATCAGTGAAGAATGCTATTCTTAACAAGGAAGTATAATTTTCCTATAATCAGGAAAAAAGTGCGACCTTTGGACCAAGATCTCCCAAAGGCAGCACATCTGTTGGCCTCAGTAGGGTCTGTATCAACTGGGACACTTGTCCCACAAATGAGAGCTTGTGCATTTTATTGCTCAGCTATTAACTTCGTAAGGACAGGCTGGCTTATGCTGTTATGGTTTGGGACAGCTCAGATAGGACTAGTGCAGTCTGGCATCACAGCTTCACTGCTGTCAGATATAAATTCCCCACATTTTACTAAATTAATCCTTTTTCTATCCTGTTTTCATTATGAAAAAATGAGCTAATTATTTAACATCTCCAAAAGACTTCAACTGAGCCACCGCAAATCTGATCAACTGTAAAAAAAATCATTTTTTCTTAAAATCCCTCTCTCCTCAGTGAAGAGTGTGGCCTTTCTCCTCAGGCTAGTGCTAGATGCTGAAAAACTCACACCTGCGCAGGAGCTTGGTTCACTGTACCCCCTTCTGCCCAGCCACTCAGTGTTTGCATCATAACAGTTTGATGTGATGGAAACTACAGGTAGAGAATAAGACTGAAGGTATTACAGAATCAAATAGACTAATGTAACTGTATGTAAAGAGTGAGCCAAGACGTTGCTTTTCTCAGAGAGCTTTTCTTTTTTGTTTGTCTCATGACAGACAAACAAAAGAGAGCAGACCAAATGAACAATGGGGAAAGCAATATAATTTAAAAATTATAAATATTTTCTGTTTCTGCATAATAAGGAGCATTTTTTGAGTAGCTGCCTCTTAAAACCTTCACCTCACTACTGGCTATTTTTGCTGCAAGTTCCCATCCAACACAAAGTGATGAGTTTCCCAGAATTTGATAAATTACACCCCTTCTTTGCAAATTATTCTCCTTCAATCTTCCACCACCTCTGGTCTTGACACATGTGCTGGAGAGGGCGACAAGCTTTTAAACCTCATTTAATGTGTGTAACCAAGACTTGCAGAGTTTTCTGGGTCTCTCAGAGGTCACACTTCTCAACTCTGCATGCATGCTTTTTAAAAATTATTATTATTATTTTAATCACAATGCTGCTGCTCCTGAGCCGATTCAGGCACCCAGGTCATGTATATTCTAAAGCAAAGCTTTTGATGAGGGGAAAAAATATCAGGGACATATACATTAGGGACATAATGAAGAGCCTGTTTGATGCTATGTCCAATGCTGAGACTGCCATGAGGATATGAGGCTTTTCTTCTCCTCTTCCTCCTTCTTCTCCTTGTCCGTGAGCTGCTGAACATCCCTTATCGCCTCTCCTCTGACACCGAGTTCCTCTCTCGTTGCTCTTCATTATTGGACACTGAAACATCATGTAGGTGCATGAGGTGGTTTGTTCTGTCTCTTATTTCCCTCTTTTGGGTCTCTTCTCCCCTCAGAAACAACCAGTTCTCATTTGGCATGTTCTGGGCTGTTGGCTTCAGGCAGGTTTTCCCTCATTAACCTCTGAAGATACATTGGTAAAATGTCAGTGTCATACTTCATCATGTGATGAGAACCATTATGTGCACATTGTTAGGCCTGGATTCATACCTACACCATCTCTCTTTGGCTCTCTGGGAGCCTCATATAAAGATCAAATATGATGTTATGGATGATGATTAGAATGAGGAGTCTTCCTTCCCCTCCTGCTCCCATTCCTTCTTTTGTTTTTTTTTTTTTGGGGGGTGGATTTGTTTGTTTGTTTGTTTGTTTATTTTTGTGGGGGTTTTGTGTTTTTGTGTTGTGGGGTTTTTTTGGTAGGTTTTTTTGTAGGGTTTTTTTGGGTTGGGTTGGGTTTTTTTGGTAGGTCTTTTTTTGTAGGTTTGTTTTTTTTTTTTTGGCACAGATGAGTCAGTTCAACTGCTGCCTTACTCTTTCATGGACTGACACCTAAACTCTAAAGTAAGTCAAAGGTCTCCATTGCTGGGCCATGCAGGCTGATCCAAAAATATGCAGAGTAATGCAGCAGCAGCACACCCTCACCAGTGATGGACACAGCTGGCTGCTGGCTCCTGACCAAAATGTGGAGGCACTGGTTTGTTCGAGGGGAGGGAGAGAGCCATGATGCCAAAATTTTTGGAAATTCATGCTCATGGGTACAATCTCATACTCTTTTAAGCCCTGGTCCAGCTGCTCTAATGTAATTTTGGGCTCCTGACGCCAAGTCAGCACCAGAAGAGAGTGAGAAGAAAGATATTTAGTCAGGAATGAAGACATTTCCCCAAACCCCCATTCGTTTTTGGGTATACTTTTGCTGGAGTGTCCCCACGAGCACACTCAGCGTTGCTCTGGTCACTGCAGACTCCTCCAGGCAAAGATGATTTACCCTGACTTTGGAGCTGTCACGAATGAAAGGCACTTAACAAATGCTTCAGAAATAAGAAAACCTCTGTACTGCTCTCCTCGTCATTCACTTTCAAATTGATAAGTTAAATACTGTACTCCAGCATAAACATTTCTCAGGGACAAAGTATAAACATTTCTAGTGGAGTGCACTTAATATAATTTTGTTTGCCAAGTGGCGCTGTTTCCTCCCAAGCTATGTCTATGAGAGGGTTTTATTTAAATGGAGATATAAATTAATTGCACTCAGCACAGCCTCTTATCCCAGCCCTCTCCTGCATCTGTACCCTTGGACTCTGTGAAGGGAAGGGCAGGTGGGAGCTGCAGCAGGACAGCCTTGCTGAAACACTGGCAGGACATCACCGCAGCTGTTCCCCTGCTGCCTCCCCAGGTTCCCTTGATTTATTTTTTTTTCCATTAGAAGAGATATGACTGTATTTGCTTTAGTTAGATGGATGCAGATGCAATTTCATGAAAGACTTCCTTCCCAAGATGAGAGTTAATGCAATGTTTTGTGACCTGGCTATATAGTGATGGGCGACACCAATTCTCAGACTGGATTAGATTAATATATGTCAGATATTTTAAGGTTTCATTCATTCAGGAGAACAAAGCCTAATTTTAGACTTTGATTGAAAGCCCGTCTTGGTAATAGCATGGCTAATTTCCTTTCAAAATTGGGAAAATTTAAGTTTTGACAATGTCTTAAACCAGGCCCAGTTATTAACAAACCTGACATCTGTCTGTCCCTTCTCTACCTGAGTTCCTATTTAGGTACAAATTATACAGAAACTGGTCAAACCTGACTCTCCTCTGATTCCTACTCAGTTATGCATTTTCTTCATTCCTGAAAATACTTTGGAAGAAAGTAAGGAAAAGTTCTACCCTTGTGAATGGAAATCAGTTTTCCAGTCCAGACTAAAATTTGCATGTTTTGCAAAGAACTGCAGATTACCACAGCCACAGGCAGGTGTTGTGAGTGCCATGGAGCCTCTCTGCCTCCATCACCCCAGAGGAAGGCGGGCAGTCACAGACTCACAGAATCATAGAATATTAGGTCCGAAGGGGACACCAAGGATCATCTGGTCCAACTTTCTTGGCAAAAGCACGATCTGGAAAAAATGGCCCAGCACCCCATCCAGGGGACACCAAGGATCATCTGGTCCAACTTTCTTGGCAAAAGCACGATCTGGAAAAAATGGCCCAGCACCCCATCCAGCTGAATCTTAAAAGTGTCCAAGGTTGCAGAATCTATCATTTCCCTGAGGACATTATTCCAAAGGCTGATTGTTCTCACTGTGAAAAAATTTCCTCTTGTGTGTCACTGGAATATCCCCAGGAATAACTGGTAGCCGTTACCCCTTGTCTTTTCCATGTGTTTCCCTGTAAAAAGGCAATTTCCCTCTTCTTTGCAGTCAGGAGCTTATTAACTGCTTTGGTGTTTGTTTTCTTGTCTGTGAGATGCCAGAACTGCTACATGGAAGATTTTGACTAAAAGGTTTCTTCCAAAGCAGTCTGACCTGCTCATTATGAAAGCCAAGGGGAGGTTTGAGGCAGGGGTTGGAGATTTCAGCTCAAGTGCTAGAAGGTCCCATGGATGCCAGCACACTTGAGGCCCCTCTGAAGCTCTGCACAGCCCTTCCCTGCTGGGAGACTCAATCTGTCAAATCTGCAGAAACAAACTTGTTCTCATAAAAAAACACAGCAGAAATATTATGGTACGAGTGGAAAGACATACAGCCATGGTCTTGCTGCTCGTCAGAAAAATGGCAGCTACCTTTTGTACAACTCTTGCCTTCTTTCACTTTTTTTACCTTTAAGATTAAAAACCTTCCAAAGAAGGCTTACAAGGTTTATGGCAGAGGTATACAAGAAGCGAATTAAAATTCCATAAATATATTTGGTGGCTAAAATTTATATATCCTGTATTCCTCGGGTATCTAATTAGATCCAAGAAGAAAATAGCCCTGCAAAGGATAGGCATTTTGTTCAAATAATTTTAAAGAATTGAGCTAAATAATGGCCATTTTATACTGCACACAATATAATTGTTCTTCTTGTATTGGGGAGCAGTTATAAATTATCTAGTATCCCATTCAGTCTCGTTGCCACGCCAAGTACCAAACAATTGTGAATGTAGTTACTGGGCATGTAAATTCGCGGCTTTCTGACAGCTATACCGTTATTGCCGCTGCTAACTAACATTCTGCATAAAAAATGCAATCCCTGGGAAAGAAGGAGCATTTATCTAAGTGCTGACATTGAAACATTCTGAATAACTCTTTGAATCATTTGTACTATTATGGGGAGAAAATGTAATTATTGTAATCAGCCTTGAGTCTGAGGCCATGTTGTTTTAAAAAAGGAAAAAAAAAAAGAAGGGAGAAGGGAGGGGGAAACCAGATCTGAACAACGAAAATGAACCTTGATAATGGAGCAGCCTTGAATTCCACTTCATTTATCACACTAATGGATGTCAAGATGACCTCAATCAAACATTTTGTTTTCCAGTTTTAAGCAATGGAAAATGCTTTTTTTTTCCTCTGGGGAAAAAAAAAAAAAGGAAAGTTATTTAAATTGTTCCTAGTAATTACATTAGAGTAGAAGGTCAAAGTCAATATGAAATAATATCAACCAACCTTTTGATGAGTCTAGTCCAGGCTTTTTGCTGGCACAGTTTACATATCTCTATAATCCTAGTGCAAGCCTCATGTTTCTCTTTCCTTATTCCTTATGTTTTTATACTTAAATAGAAATTGCATTTTGTGGTGTTTTTATTAGTTTTCATTTGGAAGCCCAGTAGTACTTCATCTAATACTTTTAAGTAAATGATCATGTGGTTTAAACACCACTTTCCTGATTAGCGTATTTCAGGATTGGGAATAGCTGTAAAAAAGGCAGAGAAATCTGAATAAAAAGAAGTTTATGACAGCAGCACTTCATGAAAATGTCTCAATTCACCTAGGCCAATCTCGTGAGGCACATCAAATGGGACCTGGGGTAGGTCCTGGGCAAAACACTGTGAATGTGGGCCCTGTATCCAGATGGCATGGCAGGATGTGTTGATGAGGGAAGAGCAGTAAATGTTGTCTGCCTTGGCTTCAGCAAGGCTTTTGACACTTGTCTCCCATAACATCCTCGTAGGTAAGCTCAGGAAATGTGGGTGAGATGAATGGACAGTGAGGTGGATCAAGTACTGGCTGAATGACAGAGCTCAGAGGGTCATGATCAGAGGAATAGAATCCAGTTGGAGGCCTGTAGTCAGTGGCACTCCCCAGGGATCACAACTGGGTCCAGTCTTATTCAACTTGTTTAGCAACATGGATGTAGGGATAGAATGTGCTCTCAGCAAGTTTGCTGATGATACAAAGCTGGGGAGAGTGGCTGATACACCCGAAGACTGTGCTGCCATTCAGCGGGACCTTGACAGGCTGGAAACTTGGGTGGAGAGAAACCAGAAGTTCAACAAGGGCAAGTGTAGGGTCCTGCACCTGGGGAGGAATAACCCCAAGCACCAGCACAGGTTGGGGGATGACTGACTAGAGAACAGCTCTGCTGAGAAGGACCCGAGACTCTTGGTGGATGACAAGTTGACTATGAGCCAGCAGTGTGCCTTTGTATCCAGGAAGGCCAATGGTATCCTGGGGTGCATTGGGAAGAGAGTGGCCAGCAGGTTGAGAGAAGGGATCCTCTCCCTCTACTCAGCCCTAGTGAGGCCACATTTGGAGTACTGTGTCCAGTTCTGGGCTCCTCAGTGCAAGAAAGACAAGGAGCTGCTGGAGAGGGTCCAGAGGATGAGCACAAAGATGATTAGAGGTCCGGAGCATCTCTTTTATGAGGGAGCTCGGCATGTTCAGTCTACAGGAAAGAAGACTGAGAGGGGATCTCATTAATGCATATAAACATCTCAAAGATGGTGCCAAGAGGATGGGCCAAACTCTTTTCAGTGGTGCCCAGCAACCAGACAAGGAGCAGTGGCCATAAACTAAAACACACGAAGTTTCACCTCAACACAAGGAAGAACTTCTTTACATTGAGGGTAGCAGAGCACTGGAGTGGAATAGGCTGCCCAGGAAAGTCATGGAGTCTCCCTTCCTGGAGACATCCAGAATCCACCTGAACACATTCCTGTGTCATCTGTTCTAGATGACCTTGCTTTGGCAGGGAGGTTGGACTGGATGATCTCCAGAGGTCCCTTCTAACCCTAGCAACTCTGTAATTTGAATATTTCAGTTCAGTAATATCTCTACAATGCACAAGAGTATCCAGATACCTTCACTTCTCCTCCCCATGACTGGTAAAACTGTTGGTTGGATCCAAATTTATCCAGGGCCCAGAGCTGCCTCTGCTGGCTTGTCATCTTCTGGATAGTTCTGGATGTTGTGTGAAAGTGTCAGTCTCCCCCTCAGAAGTGGTGTGACAAGCTGTTTTTTTTATGCTGCTGTGCAAGTGTAGTCCATAATTTGCACCAGTGTCACCTGTAGCAGTCCAGACACCCAATGGATGTATTTTGACTCATTTAATTCGGCAGACCAGCACCTCTGTGGATCCCCAAAGTATCTGGATTTTTAATGCTAGAACTTAAAAAAGTGCTTATGTTAGTGTCTTTGGACAGCAAAAATACCATGGTTTATTTAAAAGACATCTTTCTTCTTTAGAAAAAGATATGATGCAGTAAATGATTTGTAAGCAATTTGCTACAACCCTCCCACCACAGGAAGAGCATCACATGACAGAACACTGCAGGCTCACTTCACTGTGAAGCTCTTGGAGCAGTCTGTGCCAAATAAACTTCTTTGAAACAGTCACAAATCATCCATATGGTAAAATATCACCTCACCTCTCTTCGCCAGTAACTCAGTGTTTAGAAAAATACTTTGCAAAAAAAGTGAACCATGGATGTCAGGCCATGGAAGGGGCCCTCCTGCAGGATGTGCAGAGCCCAGCTTGCCCAAGACCCCTGCCCTCCCCAGTTGGGCCGAAAGTATCTGCATGGCAGAAAAGAGCAGGAGCAAACAGGTAAGAAGAAAGATGTGCAATGCCTAAAAGGATGTATAAGAAAGGCAGGGCACAGACCTCAGTGTCTTTTGTGGGAATAACAGTGCAGTGTGTAGCAACCTCAGGCTAAAAGACAGACCAGTGAATCATAATAGGGGAAAAAAAAAGTGTGGACATCTTTAAGTTAAGCTTTTAAGAATAAATAAATCTGTAGAATGGGATATAAATCAGCTGCCTCCTTCCCCCTCCCTTCCTTCCCCGCCCCCAAACACTCGCTAAAGCGATTGGAAACATTTGGGTCTGAAAAAAAAAGGGAAAGCTATAAGTGCTTTTTCTTTCTTTTTTTTGCCAAATCATGCAGAAGATGCTGGCAGCTGCAAAGATTCAATTATACACAATGCAAAAAATAATTTAAAAAAATAATGGCACTTGAAAAAAAATTGCCTCTCCAGAAATTGCGTGGAACAATAAATCTGTTAATTAGCTAATTAATATTCAATTGGGGTCAGTGGGCTTAATAGAACCTTTTTCTGAGACCCAAGAAATTTTCCAATCACAATGTTAAGTCTGCCCACTTTCATTATCATCTAAGCACAGGCAGCCCTTATCAGGCCGCCAGACGCCCGGGAACAATGCGGCACCATTATCACGCCGGCGCAGCGGGTGCGGGTACCACAGTCGGATGTTGCAGGCTGTGAAGTAAAAATGCTTGAGCATTTAGGGTAATTGATATATGGGTTCTGCTGTATTGTTTAGGGCTGTTTGTTTGCTCTACTGGTATTTAAGGCAGCGGAGCATCAGAAGATTGATTTTCATTGGTTCCCATTTTTTTTTTTTTTCCTTTTTTAAGGGAATCGATGACAAGTTGTCAGTGCAGGACCCTGACCAATAGCATCTGGCAAGTCCCCCCCATGGCACAAGGGCTGCTGTTGGCCAGGCAAGCACGGGGCAGTGTGCCTTCCGCCAAATCTTGTCTGGCAGAGATGCTGCAGCAATGCTCACCTCTGTGGGACGGACATTAAAACCCACATCACTATAAAAATAGGACACATTTAAACCAGCATTGCTATAAAAAATGACAAAGTGCAAGATCTGTGTTATGAATGGTGGTAGCTGCTTTTATTTATTTTTCCAAGGGTCTGCAGTTTTCTGCTGTAAGGCCTGCTGTACTTTTCTCCCCTTGATATCAAAATATGGAAGCGAGTCTGTTGGCTTTGGGTCTCCCCACTGCCCCCCAGGTTAGGAGAAGGCTGTAAATTACAGCTTTTAGAGTTCACTGGACTGAATACCATTGTTTATGGTATTCCACAACATTTCATAGAGCAGTTTGTGATTGAAATTACATCTGTTGTTTAGCTGGCAGTAAATCCTCCAGGTTAGCTTAGAAAGGCCATCTAGGTCCAAGCAGTTTGACACAGACTCCTTAAATCACCGTCCCAGGCCTCTGGCATGTACCACACTCTTGTGATGATTAGGTTGTAAATGAAAAATACAGTTGGAGTTACCTCTACAGAAAGGGGACTTGATCTACAGGACCTACCTGCCCCTCCACTTCTTCACCAAGCTTCATCTCCACACGCTATTGCAAGTGACACCAAAAAGGGTGAAAATTGCCTGAATACTTTGCAGCTTAAAGTTTCTCCAAAAACTTGTCCATCAAGGAGCAATTCTGCCTTCCCCTCTTGGCGTGGGTCCCTCACCAGCCGTACATTTTTTTGAGAAATGGTCTCGGAGAGCTGAAAAAAAGGAGATTTTTCACGGGAAATTTGGAGACTGGGAAATCCTTTTTCTTTCCATCTTTCTGCTTCTCACAAAGGATCCCTGTAACCAATATTCAGGGTAGAATATAATTACCTAAAAAGAAAAACTGAGAGTTTTGCAAGTATTTCCCAGGTGATGCAGCTGTTGGTTATTTGTGTATTTGACTTGAAACTAGAGACTCTGAGTTATGGATGGCTTATCCCCGAATCTGCTGGAAAAGAATATTTCCAGTGATTTCTTGCCAGTGCAGCTATAGGTTAAATGGTTTACAGGTGTGGGCCTTTCATGGTGGTGGCTCCCCTGTCTTGTGCAACCCAAGGAAGTTTTCTCTTGGCACTCTCAGGAGGACAGGGGTGTTTGTTGGACGGGGTTTCTGGAGGAGATGGGAAGGTGCTGCACATGAGGGGACACCAAGAACCCTTCCCAGCCATCAGTAAATGCTTGTGCTTTCCCTTTAGTCTTGCTGTGGTTTTTCTGCTTAGCTTTTTGAGACCAACTTCACAGTACTCACAGGCTTTATTTTAGGGGCATGGGCTGGGGAGGGGGAAATCAATTTTTTTCTTTCTCCTTCAACTTTCTTGCAAGTCACTGCACTTTCATATTTATTTCCCGGGTAGCCTCTGTGCAATTATTCCGATTAGATCCCTCTTGCCACTTCTCTGCTATAGCGCGCTTACCCTAAACCTTAAAAAGAAAATAAAAGCTGTTATTTCCTATTTTCATAAATGAAAAGATGTTTCAAGTATTGCGAGACACTGAAAGAAATTCTGCAGTTTGAAGATACTTCAACTTAACTACTAATTGCAGGGGACCAGTGGGCGTAATTTTGGCACTATATTAGCTTTGCCACTCCATGAATAATTTGCATACAAAATGCTTTATTTTGGCAATCTATTAAAGAGCTATACAGTATTTGTGGCTTATCGCATTCACGCAGGAAGCAGGATCCTTGGCCATCTCGTTAAATTCTGTTGATGCATAACAATTTAAAGCATGGCACAAGCTGGTATGACATTTAAAGATGCCTTCACTTAATTATATTACACAAATATTGGGTTGTTTATCCTTGGGAATAAAGTCTTTTTGAAGTCAAAGTTGGCATGCGTATAAAGGAGTGAATTTTAACTGATCCCTCAAGTGGGCCTCCTAGCTGCAAATTGGGGTTCTTGCATTTTTTAAATTATTTGTGATAAGAAGTATTACACTTTGAATACAGCCACTGGAGTTTGTTTGGTACTCCCTCCCTTCTTCTCCCCTAATGGAAAATGTGGTCTTTAGCAATAAATCGGCACATGAAACCAGAGGGGTAAGTGGAGGCTGGGGTGAGAAATGGGGCAAACAGTGGCAGTTGTAACAGTTTGTGGCTGCAAAAAATCCTCACTTTGGTCTTAAACAGCAAGAAAAAATCATGTAAGAGTGTATACCGACTGTTTGCATAGAAGCAATGGGGAAATGAGGGTAAAAGAAAAATCAATGCTTTTTTTTTTATCTCCAAAAGGATAATCAGCATGAAACAAACACTGGAGTTTGGGTTTCTCTGTAGATAATAAATTGAAAGGCTGCAAATGTAAAATTCATATTGTTCACTTTAGTGGGGTGATCACATTTTCTTCAGTGGTAAAGATACTTTTATATAAATATATCACGTGCAGAAGCTGAAGGGAAGAAGGCTCAGAGGAGGCTGGGCAGAGGGGTCTCCAGGCAAGTAAGAGGGAGAGATCCTACATGAGGAAAATGAAACCATTCTTTTGCCAATGTTGCGAAGAAAGTGTGATCTTTTTGTTCTGTAGATGGTGTTAATAATAGAGAATTAATCAAATTTTGGCTCACTGGAGAATAAAAGAGAAGATTGGTGTGTGACCAAAACTCTGCATTGGAGAAGGAGCCTTCCTCTACTTCCTGCCCCACTTTGACCAGGGAAAAACTAAGGCAAACCCCAACAAACTACTGAACAATCCTGCCTATCCTTGCTCATAAGTGAATAGGATGAGCTCCAGGTATGGACAGACCATCATGTAGAGGGTCACTGCACATCAGCTGAACTACGTTGAATGGCTGCCCATCCCTTTCTAGATTTATTTTAGAAGCAAAATGTGGTGGCTTGAAATGACTTTATGTTTGTTGGGCTGGGTAATCAGAAACGTTCAATTCACCCAGTTCTCATGTAATGTAGGAAAACATACGGTATTTCACTCTCACCAAAACCAGTCATAGAGAAGGCAGTCACTAAACCCAGCTTGGAGTGCTTGTCTGGGTAGTTGTAACTAATATTTTTTGTCTTTGGTTTAGCTGAGATACTCTCACAGAAAAATTAACTTTATAGCCCATTTCTTAACATACTCAGCTATTTAGAGGAGGTTCAAAAAATGGTACATATATATATATTAATTTTAATTCTGTTCTTTCTCTTACTCAGCTGTAAATCTGCTGGCTGCAGCTCTGAGCTGGGGTTCACGCAGGAACTTCTTTGCCCCTAAAGTCTCAAAAAGCTGGAAAGAAGGGCTAGTCCTGGCATGGTGGCCTCATCTCCTTCTTACTTACCCTTTGCAAAGTTGCACTGCTGTGAATAAGTATCTTGAAAATCACGCAGGCCAGTGGGAATTGGCACTGGAGGCAGAGCTGCTCATTTTGCTCAAGGAGAAGTTTGGGTCCTCGATCTACTTTTGGCTTTGTTGTGTGTCCTTCCTATAATTAATTAACTAATGAGCTGATATGAAGTAATTTTATATATCTTGAACTATTGATAAAATCAGTGTTGAGTATATTAGCAATTAGGAAACTAAGAGGATGGTAGGAATCCTTACGTCCAATTAAGTACTCTGATTTAAATTACCGTCCTCCCATTACCCTCTGTTTCGATCTATAAACTGTCCCTTACTGAAGATGGATGTGAATAGATGCACTCCTGGAGAAGCTATGCCACGTCTTGGACTATCTGCCAGTGCAGTGGGATGGATCTGTGCACTGGCACTACAACCCAAGCCCCAGCCAGGCACTCAGACAGACGGAGGCGCCTGAACGTCTTCAAACATACAAGCCTCCTTAGCCTAAATCCCATTGGGTTTTGGGAAGGTTTAAGACCCCAGCTTTGCCTTCAGATCACTTCATGAGTGCTGGAACATCTTATCACTGCTGGTCCCCATGGCCAAAAGTGATGGGATGTGTTCCTGAAATGGGCAGACATGGAGAAGGGTCTGAGTCTCTCTGGTGTCCCTGAGTGGTACAGCCCCACTGAGGTGGCCTGACAGCCAGTGTGGGACTGGCCCAGGGTGCTCTGTAAATTAGTTAGGCACATCAACAGCTTTTCAAATCTGGCCTTACAGCTTTGGTCCTCAAAGTGTCATGGAACCAGCCTTTAGCTGGTTATGGCATTTCCAATGACTAAGCACAGGTGAGCAACTCCCACTGGTGTAACATTTTATGGGGAGTTGGACATTACCTAAATTTTAAGGGTCTGCACCAAAGGAGTGGCTCAAGTTACTGTCTGAAAGTACGTAAGTATTTTAAACCTCTGGTCTTCCCTATAAACTGTCAGAGGACTCATCTGTTACTAAAAAAAAAAAAGGTAGTAATTTTTAGTCCTTCTAAGTGGGAAAAAAAGGGGGGAGAGGGGGTTTGCACAGAAATATTCTTATGTATCAGAGAGGAAAAGTCTGCTTAAAGCACTGCTTTGTAGCCATGTAGTCAGGTCTCCTCCTGCAACTGTTTCTGACACGAATTAAACAGCATTCAGACCTACCCTGGTAAACAGCATATTCTTTACTGTTTTACCAAGTGCAGTCCTAATTTTCATCTTATACTTTCTATTTGTTGTGAGATTTGGTTGAATAAATTCTAGCTCCGTAATAAACATCTCTCGGAGTTAATGGACCAGCAGAGAGTCTGCTGAGCTCCAAGCTGCACCAGCGATGCCAGTGACTCCCAGGGAATTATTTGCAGGTGCAGGCACTTGGCAATGTTGGGGTTTGCCAAACACAAGCAGTAATGACTGGCATAAAAAATTTGGCTGGTGTGTTAGATAAGCTGGGCACGCTGCAAAGCTGCAAAGCCATGGCTCACAGATCTCCTGCCCCCAGTTCAGCAGCAGTTCCACCAGATATCTGCCTGCCATCAGGAGAAGAGCCTTGTTGCTGTAGTTGTAACACAGGCTGTGGCACAATGTGATGCTCTGTTGCACAACCTCTAAGGACGTAATGGGGATGATATGGAGGAAAGTGAAGAAAACCTGTACCATCAGTTCATACTCATTAATAACTGGGATTTTTTTCACTTTCTTTCATTTCTCTTTCTTAACTTTTTTTTCTTTTTTTTCTTCGCTTTTTTTTTTTTTAAAATTACTTAATGTAAAATTGACAGCACCGATTTTCATAGCTACATCAATTTTTAGTTGCAACAAGTTAGGAAACAGAAGATGTGTGCACACTGTCATCATTTGTCCCTGCTGTGTGAGCCTACAGTCCCAGCCCTCACAGCCATACCTACCCAAAAGGCAGGTGCCCAGCCTTCCAGGTTTTCTGTGGGTGTTGTATCAGGCACACCCAGCCTTGGTCCTTGCAGGGTCAGCCAACTGCTTTTTCTCCGAAGATTTTTTGATGTGTAGCTAGCTTGAGAGTGGGCTGTGCTGGTGGCCAGGATCAGAGCTGAAGGGAGTGGGTAGGACAGGCAGGAAGTGCTGGGATGGGGGCCCAGGTGGGAGGACACACACAGGGTGAGTGCCAACCCACGTGGCTGAGCTGATCTTGCATTCTTCAGGGGCTTTTTAATTTCAGTGGGCGAAGCCTGATTTGCAGATAGAATTTGGGCCTTTGGGCTAATTTTATTTAATCTTACAAGATCTCCTGAGAGATTTTTAATGGGAACTCTGTATTAACTGTCCCTACAGCTGCACATCCAAAGATTATTTAAACTTGAATGTCTTCTCAGCCTATCATTGAAAATCATAAACTATCACTTTTACCCTTTTTGCCAAGCCCTTGATTCTTCCTTAGTCCCTGTGCTGTTGTAGCCCCAGTGGCTCTCTGTGAGGCTGTCTCCTCCTCTTAGAGTTTCTGACAGTGGGATTTTCTAAAACAAGACATACTCATGTCATTCTTCTTTTCCTCAGCTGTAGGAACCGTCTATCAGTAGTAGCAATACTGGTGAGCCCAGAGTTTTCAGCTAAGCTTTAAACATATAAAATGGGGACTATAGCTGAAGCCCAGGTGGCAACTGGAAGAGGCCAACCAAGCAGAAATAAAAGACACAGAGGGGTTGAATGACTTCAGTAAAGACACGTGGAAAGTGAGCAACTGCCCCAGAAATAACAAGTCCCATGAGACCTTGGTTAATGTTCTGCTCTTTGATCTGCCTGTCTTTTGGTGACTAATCCTACCTGGCACTGAGGGATGGATGTGCTGTATGGAGTTGGGCTGTCCATGGATTTCTTGCATGAGAAGAATGGCATTTGAATCACACCCTAGAATAATCTTCACATGAGCTTATGTGGGAGGTGCACGTGCCTTCAAAGGTGTAGGGCTTTACTTCTAAAAATTACCTTGGTGATAATGGATGACTACAAACACCCTCTCAGTATTATTTATGTAGTTTGCTTCCAACTCCATTTTTTTTTCTTTTTTTTTGTAGGGGTGTTGGGGTGTTCTTCTGGGGTCTGGTTGAAGTTTTATGGTCTGCGCATTTGCACACTGTCAGGTGTGGGCATGAGAAATGCTTTACCCTTGACACTTGGCTGTTTCTCTCATCTGACAAAAACCTGCTGTGCTCTTTTTGCTGGTTCTGATGCCCCACACTCCACATGTACTTGGCCTGTTTGGTGCTTTAGCATTAAATCATTGTTGTCCACACGTACAGGGTAACATCTCTGGGTAAAATGATCTGTGTTGGCATTGCTTGCACTCAATGACAGCATTTGGTTCAAGCACTGAATTAAATCCCAAGTGGATATAAACCGAGGTGGCTCTGCTGACGTGCAGTTGTCAAGCCCTGCCTAGCCATCTTCTTACCCACCAGTGCAGAGTCATGCCATGGTCTTCATGAGGCTGGTTGAAGCACTGCTGGGTCAGAAATCAGTATAATTGATGATTTCCTTCTTCCTAACATGATGGGTATCAGCCACAGGACATGAGCTCCTGTTTGATTAGCTCTTAGTGTTGACTTGTCCTACTCATATGATGCACAGTTTAATATGTGGAATGTTATATTTGAAAACTTATTTTTTAAATACCGTATTTATGTGGGGTTTTTTTCGTAAAGTCTAAGCAATAAATTAAAAGGGATAAATAATGGGTAGATACGCCACAATACACATTAATTTCTTGATGTTTTTATCATGTATGTAATGCAAAGTACCATAACCAGTTACTTCATCATCATCATTAACACTGAGAATTAAAACTTACATATATAAAATGTTATTATGCAACACCTTCATTTTCTTCTGGTATCTTAGTTAGCTCCATTATCACAAATGAGATACACTCTCTTCTACCAGCACCCACCAACAAAATGGTGTTCCCATGTAGTATGGGACAGGGTTCAGCACCACCTAGGAGGGATGCAAATGATATAACGTGTGTGCTTGTAAGGCTGTAAAGAGCATTGAGGTGCTGCTGTTACAGTAAATGAGATTGCTGTTGACATGGCTTCCCACGAATTCCTATGATTTGCAAAAGATGATGTTGAACAGCCAATTACGTTATATTACTGCTGACTATGAAACAAGGATCTAATCTGAATCTCATTGATGCTAATGAACATTTTTACACTGACTTCAAAAGGTGCTGTTGGATCAAGCAGCAAATTATTTTCCTCCAGGGTATTTAAATTTTGATTGTGCCCCACAAAACTAGAATCTCTGGGGTCTAATGAGCAGTGCATAACTCTTGCCCTGTTACAAGGAAAACGTAGAGGCTGACATGGATGAAACAAGGTGGTTCTTTCCTTCTGCCAGCTATTTGACAGTTGCGACAAATTGTCTTCTGCCATGAGGTCCTAGTAGAGACTCAGTTGTTGGTACAGAGGGCAGGGTCAGCAGTATAAACTTTCAGAGCTTCAAAAAAAACTCCAACCACAAGGTGTTTCTATAAAGCACATATTTCTGGCCTACTTGAATCCAGCTGTGTGACTTTCAGGTCAGGAAGAGGAATTACAATACAATCTTAGCTAACTTTTGATTCTCCACAAAAGGTCTTAACAAAATTGGATGAGTTTTATATGAATATGTTAGCAGGGTGTAGAATAACTCTTTGCTTGCCTTCTTCTCACTGAACTGGTAGGTAGCCTTTCTAGTGTGAATAGAGGCCTTTTTTTTTTGTAATGAAAGACTTATGAAAATATAATAAGTGAATGGAAAGAGAAGCACAGCAAGTTCTGCATCTTTTCATTGATCTGTTATTTTTAGTAAATCACATGTAATCATAACACAAAATCCTTGAAATATGATGTGACAAATATAATCAGAAATCAAGCTCAACCTGAAAATTAAAGGCATCGGCTCGCACAGTTCACGAAAGCAAGAACGTATTTTAGACAGTCTAGTTAGCATACTGCAATCTATTTAGCAATGTAGTTAGCATACCACTGCATCTGGTGCAGTGCTCTGTTCCTTATTAATTTTCAATACATTTGTTCACCTGCTTTATACTTCAGATCTGCGGGCTGCTGCCAGATGTGCTATGCCATTTCCTCGGACTGAGTCCAGGGTTTACCGTTCTACTCGCCTGATACTGCAACTCTTTCAACACCTGCCCTTGCCCTAGGCAGGGGCAGAGGAGATGGGTGTTAGGAGGGCAGTTCAACATCCAGTGTGAACACATGAGGCGAAAATTAATTATAGCATACACTATATGTGATAGAAATGAGTTACTGCCTAATTATGTCTCCTGTTTCCATTCAGATGATTTAATGCTTGTTGTGAGCCCTTGGGAATTCAGACACACTTTAAAGTTGTAATGAGTGCTATCATTATTGCTTTTGACAGTCATTGAGGTATAATTATCTGATCATATATTTAAAAAAAAATCAAAACTTGTTATATATGAGTTTTAAACTGGCAAATTACGGAATAGTCACCTTAGGAGCACAACTGCTCCGCTATTTTCTGTAGTGGCACTGCCATCTCCTGGAAAAACCGAAGTTGTGCTTCCAAATTTTTCACCTTGAAAGAAACTTCTCAAGAGCAAGGGAGAAGTTAAGTACAAAAGCCAACAAGCTCTTAAATTTAAAGCTTTAGGAGTTGCTAAGGTGCCTGGTTTCAGCATAGAAATTTTTTCTGTTCTTTGTTATTGCAGGATTGTGCTGAGGAGCAAGAATGGATGTGGTGTTTGGAGTGTTGTGGGCTACTTTTATCAAAAGGAGATGGTAAGAATAACTAGATGCTCCAGCGGTTTGGTGTTTCTTTACAAAGCGTAAGTTCCCTAAACACATAATGAATTGCCTATCAAGAAATTGTGCACTATCACAGTCTGTTACCCAGAAACAGATGCTTTCTGATTATAGGATTTTAGCAGTAAAGAGGTTTGTATTGCAGTTTTCATCTGAAAGGAGATGGCATTGTATATTTTTGTCTGCTTTCCTGGCCTTTCCTGAGCCACCCTGTGCTAATTAGCACTGACCATCCTACCAACTTACTAAAAAGGGGTTCTGGCTGTGGTTGAAGGATTTCCCCCAACTCCAGACACACCTCTCATGTCTCTAGGTGCTATGCTAATTTTCTTACTCAGATTTTACATTTGTCCATATCCCCAGTTGTCCTCTGTCCCAGTACCAGGTTTTCCACCCAGTTTGGACTTTGGACTGCCATGTGTGACCTTCAGCTTGAAGGGGAACTGTAGTAAGAGCCACTCACACTCTTCCCAGGCTCAGCTTCACAGGCTGGGTGCAAGGTCAGATAGAGGATGAAGATGTGGCTGTGCCCACAGTAGAGAGGGACTCTCTGCCTTAGCTCTCTCTTGCAGAAATGAGTAGGAGATGGGCACCCACATCTCATGTGGGGCTGCCCTTCCTCGGGAGACCGGCAGGTGAAGCGCGTTGCTGCCCAGCCGTGTTGCTGCTCAGCTGTGCCATCTCACGAGCAGGGCTGAAATCCCCCTCCAGCTACTTCACCCCTGCCTTTTCTGTTTGCACAGCCACAGGGCTATGGGAAGAGGGCTCTTGTTCCAGAGAAACAGTTTCTTAAGGCTTTCTCAAATTATGGATTTCCATTCAACTACAAAAGATTAAATCCTTCCTCACTTGCTTTTTTGACATCACCTATGAGACCGTGCACTTTACACCACACCCTCCAAATTAGAATACAATTCTAAGTACTTTTGAATTTACCAGGCCTTGTTTTCAGGCCTGGTATTTCATATGAAATATTTTCATATTTTCAGTCCAAATTCCATTTACAATTGCTGTCTCTCTGCTAGGTAGGAGCTGTGTGTGAACTATTCATGTTTTATTATCCTCACTCTGCTGTAACAGTGGCCCATCACTCCTACACCTGCCTCAGCTGGGCCCATTCCCATCTCTGCAGTGCTGGAATACAGGTATGTTGGATGCTCAGTCAGCCAGCCACACACAGCTCCAAATGAACAGTTCCCTCTCCCATCACACTCTGTATGCTGCAGGGATGCTGACCTCAGAGACATCCAAAAATTGGATTCACATATTTTTTTTCTGCCTGTGATGCATGTAAGATGTCAAAGCTGCTGCAGAGGAAGTTGCTATCACTTGGTTGCCCAGCCTTTCATTTCTTACTGTGCATAGTGTTGAATTGCTCTCTGAAATAATCCTCTGGATAGTAGGATTGTGGAAAGTGGCACCCATTCCCTTGACTATGGTCAAAGCAGAAGTAATGTCTGATCTGTTGAGGATTTTCCATTTATTAGAAACATTTAATCTGCTCTGCAAGATTTTTATATCATACCTTGTCATAGACCTTTTTCTTATAAAAGAGAGGTTTCCTCTTAGGCAAGAAAACTTTTCCTGTGGTATTGTGGGATATGTTCATGCCAAGTCGATTACTTAGTAGTCTCTTCCTACAACTGCACCACTGACAGATGAGGAACATTTGCACATCTGCAAAAAGAAGAGAGGCAACAGACTCTTTTTCCTCCCTGAACACATTTATTCCCTTCAGCCAGCAATACTTTTCTCTCAGGCTTAGAGCAATGTTTGATATTAGTTTCACAATAAGCCTATCTGGAGACAACATCAGCAATGCAGAGCTTTTACCCAAGACAGATTGTGAAACCAAATTGCTTCTGTTTTTCTAAGTATTCAGATGGGCATCTGCCAAGATTCCTCAGTCATGAGATACTGCGAGTATAGTTCGAACTGGCCTCGTAAATACGGACAGGAATTCCTACAGCACTCCAGAAATTTATTTCTGAAGAGCTCAGTTTTTCTAGCAAGTCATTATCCTCTCAGTTATTCTGTACTGAGTAGCCAACAGTGGCCTCAAAGCAAAAACACAAAACAGAAGCATTCTCAGCATCTTTTTTTTTTTTTCATATGGCAAATGTTTTTAATATGCTGAAAGCTACTGTTTGAGACCACCTGCAGTTCTCAGATGAAGCTCGAGGCTTCCTTGGTACTTCTGATGCTGTTTTGAACTTACACACTCATTTTATGATCAGCTTTTCCTGGTGCCTGTTTTCAACAGAAATGCTTGTTTTAATCAGTGCTAATTTCACTCCAAAAGTAATGATTTTTTTCGCAGTACAAAAATGGCTCTCTTAGAATCCTCTTTTCTATCAAGTGTGCTACGTAAAGTTTGATGCTGTAACATAACGTTTCAATCACAGCATCACCTCCATCCTCCTTTTCCTCAGGAACTCTGCGGGCACTGCTACTTCACATCATGCTCAACAGAACTAGATACACATTTATTCACCCTGACCCAAAAATTAGTACAGTAATACAACCTGTTCTCTTTGTTCATTAGCCAATTGCCTGCCTGAGGGGGCTACTAGAGGGCTGAGCTCAGCAGAAACTCTGGGCACAAAGAAAAGCTTCCTGTGGAAAATGTAAGTCTGGTGCTTCTGGTCTGTCAGCTCCAGCAGACTCCCGAGGTGCAAGAGTTGGGCAGACATGAGAGGCACAGAGAGCATTCACGGAGACACAGGCACAGATTTTCTGCCACAGCCATCCTGCAAGGGGCTCTTGCTGTAGCAGACACCAGGCTGTGGGGCTGAAACCTAAAAGACCCTTCTGGCAACTGGACCATTCCCCAGCTGACACTGAGATCAGCTGAATACAGGTACTTCAAAATCTCTGCACCAGGTGATGATTTGGCCCATTCTACGTAATCTATATTTTTTTTAATCTTTTTTTTTTTTTTAGCAAATGCTGTGTAGTTGTAGATGATCATCCTTCTTAGAAAACAATGATTTATTCCTCTATGAAATATCTCTCTTTGTTTTTAGTCATGTGAGAACAAAATATTGGCAACTTGAGCCTACAAAACAGTTGATTGATTTTCTTTGAAAGTCTTTCTCTCTTGCCTGGCTTCCAGTAAAGCAAAAGCCCTGAGAGGCACAGCAGCTTTATAACAGACATAAATGTTTATGTCAGAGGTACCTGAAGGTAGCCACACGAATCCACTTTTCCAGTCCCTTTCTCACACAACTCCCAACTTTTCCATGGCCTGGTTCTCCTTGGCTTTCCACAGTAAAAGATACCCCTCTACAAGTAGCATTTGGGTCTGGCAGTGTGGACCCAAAATAATTTTCCCCCGTTGAACACTGACAGTCCTGCCAGTCACAGTGTGCACGGAATGTGCCTCTAGAGACCACACCAGAAATGCTGACCCCAATTATAAACCCAGGAGATAATCCAGATTGCCTCTGTACTGGAGTTCTGTTGATGTCAGTGAGAATTTATGGTGCCTCCCAAACATGCTGGGGTCCATCCAGGTGCACCTCTCAAAGACAGCAGGGCTCATCCTACATGTGGCTGTGCCTACAGCCACCAACAGAGCCAGGCTTTGGGAGGTTGGCACCTTTCCCCACACAGCATCTTCTCTAAGGGATGCTTTGCATCATAGTCAGCATGACAAACACCCCCTAAATTATCTGTAGCTGAGCCACAATGAATTCAGGATGAGGAACTTTTATTTCTAAGTAAAGTGAAAGTTTTGCCTGGTAATGGATAAAATTGTAGTTTAACTGGCCCTAAAGGTGGCTGGCATGTAGTTAAGAGGCCATGTTCTCTAGTTCCTACTGTACTAAATGCATCCTCTAGCTGAAAGAAAACAGTGATTATCAGAAAGTCAATTGTCATTCTGCCTCTTTAGAAAAATTCCCATTAAAGATAAAGCCAATTTTAATTAGATTAAGTATCCAATTACTGTAATTACATTTTTTAAAAATTCACATCATGAGGATGACCCTTTTAAAAAGGGTTACAAGAATAATTAGTGTATTCATATTAACCAAAATGTATTGGATAATATTTATACCCAGAAGGCAAAGTACATTACACATATTTCACCTTTGGGGAAAGCTTGCAAATGTTTTGGCAGTGGTATGAATATTTATAGGGAAGAGCGTGCTTTAGCAAGATTATATGAGAAAGCATTTATATGCTCACAAATTTTTACCCAAGGGTAAAGTATACATAAAATGTAGTGCAGAGATTATGGATATGCAAAGTACGATTTAAGCACGGAATTTATATCAGTTTGTTTAATTAATTGGAGCAGAATACTACTTCCCTTATTTATTTTTTTTGGTGACAGAAGGGCCCACAGAATTCCTCTGAACTTTCTTTCTGCTGATCAATGACACCAAGAAAGATGAGAGAAAGGGTCTTTCCCCTGCAAGGCATCATCTTGTCCATAGGTTAAGCCATCCCCTTTAATGTGTTCCTGATCTCATTGTGTAAGCGATCCCATCTGCTACCTGATGTTACCTGAACAACTCACCATGGAGCTGGAAAACATGCAGGCAGCCTCTACTCAACACCACTCATTTAGGGGCAAATCCTCCAGCTCTCAGCAAGGAGAAGACTTGAAGATATGCCAAACAGGTTTGGCAAGAAAGAAGACAAGAAACCACATCCATGTTCCAGGCTACCCACAGAAGGCACAGAGGATGTGACCCATTTTTGTTTCTTAGGTACAGCACCGGCTCAGCACTCGGCAAGGGCGGAAGCTGTGCCAGCCCTTGTGCTGTGCACAAAATCCTCACTGCAGAACAGAGAGCACAACACACCACAGAGACCTTCCCAGAGAACTCTGCTGGTGCAGCCCAGCCAGTGATTTTTGCCTGCTCTGCAGCTAATCAACAGATTTGGGAATTACCAAGGAATTACATTCTTCCTCATAAAAAAGCTCTCAGGCTTCGTCCTGGTGTTTGCATCGACCTACTGCAGCAGCATTTGGTCCTTTGCTACTCAGATACTCTGCAGTGAGAAGTATGCTTGCAACATGCACACAAACACCTCCCTCAGTCAGGTGAGAGAAGCTGTGGTAGCACTGCTTCTGACAAGACTTAGATATATGAGGAGGCTCTTGTGTCAATGGTTAGCTTGATTAAGTTAAAAAATTTCTTCCTGATTTACATTTATATCAAAGATTGTTCATTTTTATAGCAATTTATATGTGGCCAATCAAGAATGAGCAGACAAAAGAAAAAAAAAGTCAGGCTTAAAATGATTCATTCAAGTTCTTCCACATTAATTTTCTCCTCACTGAGTTATCAGCAATCATTCTTGAGTATTCACGCCTTTCCTGGTTTTCAGAACTGTTGAATATTGCTGTACATAATCCAGAGTTTAGTATTCCTTAGGCCATAGACTGTGGCCCATGCAGATCCTGACCTATACACGTGAGAAAGGTTCTAGCTTCTGAAGATGACCCTTCCCTTATGAAAGGAAAAAGTTAAAATAAGTTGCAAATGCTTTTGCAAAGGGATGGTTGTTTCGATGCTCACAGTGCCAGTGTGGATAGCTGCATGAATGTGTACAACTCACTCTGTCCTTTGCTGGGTTTCAAGCTTTCTTGCAAAATAAATTAGCCCAAGAACATCCTTAGGGAAAAAGCATAAAAACAAGGGAAAAAAAAACCCCAAAACTTCTGATTCATACTGGATAAATTGCCTATTAAACTTTGTCCCATAATAAGGAGAAACTGGGAAAGTTGGCAAGCATGGGATAGCAGAAAGACAGGTAAGTGGGAGGAAGACAAGGGTTAAATAAATAGGAATCAAATTAAATTAGTTTCCAATGTTGCCTTTCAGAAGTTCAAAATAAATAATTTGTTAGAGATTTCTACTGATACCTGCTGAATATCTATTACACCAGCTGGAGGGAATTTTGCTATGTAAGAGTTATTTCTGAATATTATAAAGGCTGTACTTATATCAGTTTGGAAACATAAGTCAAAGAAGACATTTAGCACTTACAAGAACACTGTTCTGTGAAAACATCTCTTTCCACGTAATGGCAAACACAAGTCAAACAAATCTAAATACAGTGAAACCCACTTGACGGGGCTGACTTTTGTGATGCCCACATGAGCAATCAGGGTGTTCGTGGTACTCAGGATATGGTCTGAAAAGCACATATTCAGATCAGAATATACTAATGTTATTTTCCCTTCCCAGAAGGTAGAATCGTCTAAAACATTCTCTTGATCTTCTCTGTTATGCTGCTGTTCTCAACATTGTTTTGTGTGTCTAGAACTAGAACTGGGTTCTACAGCAAGCTAAACCAGAAGAATTTCACCTGTGACTTCCACAGATGAAGGACCAGATCTGTCCTTATAGTGAAGTCCAAGAACCCTGCAGGAATTCTGTATTTGACTGTAGAAAAAAAAAAGGGTTTTATCAAGTCTTCCTTTTTATTTTTTTTCAACATAGCTCTTGATGATTGAATCTGTGCAGTCTCTAGGTATAATCCAGTATCAAGTTCCTTGCTTTGGCTTTGAGCTGCTCTAGGCTTTTTGAGTGGCCATGGACCAAGTACCACGTTGGGATCAGAAAGCTGATGATTCCACATGAAATGGTAACGCAGAGCATCAGTCTCCCCATTCCTCTTGGCTTTGAATGATGGGGGGAAAAAGCATTGAGAAAACTGCTTTAAGCATTTAATTTTTTCTTCCAGTGACCTTCCTAGGAACAAGATAAGAGCGGAAAGGCAATCTGCTTTATCCAAACCTAATCAGCAAGGAAGCCCCCAAGTATCAGTGTTTTGGATCAACTGGCTTGATGACACTTGGAATGGTGAAACCACCCTCTGACAGTGGCAGCTCATGTCTAGAAAGGCTCAGGAGGGAGAGCACCAGCTGCTCTCCCAGCTGCTATGTCCTCCCTGCACATCCCAAGAGTTACAAGGGAAAGAGAAGTGATTCCAGGAATGCTGTGCCAGGTTGGTGGTGTTCTCCTTGTGGTCGTAGAAAGTTGTTTTCCTTTTGGCTTAAGGACTGATGCTTTGGGCAACTTCAGCATCATCAGATGCTGAGGATGATGGTCCTAAGCAACTGCAGTGTCTCACTACTGTATGACGCTAAAAAGGTTTTTCTCCTCAATGAAGAGACAAAAGTTGCTGCTTGTGGTAGCACATCCATTGCCAGAGAACAACAACATATTATCCATTGCAGACAGAGGGAATTATTTGTTGTTAGCGAACTCATGACACATTTCTGATCAAGGTGACACTCCTTTTGATGCCTCTGCTTGTTAAGTTGGCCTCTGGAGGCATCAAGAGCTGCTGACAAGTTTAGGAAAGCGACAGGCACTAAAACAACAGCTCCCACAATTCTTATTTCCAGGGACAGAGTGGGGACTCCCAGAAACCCTACTGTGAGGAGCCTGAGACCTGGTAACTGAGCAGTGGGTGAAGGAGCTGTGGAAGGGGACAGCCCAGCTGAGTAAGTTCATAAGGGTTGGTGGGGCCTGGCCAGGGGCTGCCACCTCTCCAGGGCTGAGGTGCTCAGTAAGAATGACTTCTGGAATTGTCCACCCGGTTCCAGCTGTTCAGTCAGTGGATATCTTTCTTGAAGCAATTTAAGAGCCTGTGGTATTCTGCTGCCGTAGCGGTCTGCAGCGTTAGTCAAAGCAATTCTGCTCTCAGCTCAAGTCTAATTAAGGGTAGCTCTTGCGTAAAGTGAGTTAAATTCAGTAGTCACAGCCCAGACCCCATGGAAAATAGTCTAATTCAACTACAGTAATACAGTGTAATATAAATATAATGGAAATACAAAACCATATAATTTAATTTGACATGACTGGCAGTATTTTGCTTAAGTCGGTGAAAATGCACGAGTGCAAACACTGAACTTCCCTCTTCGATCTTTTAGCGTTAGTGTACTCGGAAGGACATTTCAGGATGACTTTGCACAGCAGCAACCCAAAGAAACGCACTGAAATATGCATATTTCAAGCTCTCTTTTGAAAATATGTGCACATTTATAATTTTTAAATGTCTTAGTTGCAGTAAATTGAATTAAGTATGGTCTGTATTTTTCTACACTTTTCCTGTGTGCTCAAAGGAGGGAAACAAATCCACATGGAGAATCCAGGTGAGCCATGGCCTCAAACCAGTGCCTTTAGCCAAGAAGCTTTCCTGCCCCTGCAAGCCCAGCTGCCCCCCCACCAGCAGTCCTGCCACAGGAAAGGTCCTGGCCCCTTCCCAGGCCAAGGGGAGCTACAGGGACCAAAATGCTGCTGCTGCTGCCATCAGCTCCTGGCACAGCAGGACATGCAGAGCTTTGGGCACCCTGTGCCCACCTGCCCCGTCCTGCCATCACTGCCAGCAGCAGAGACCAGCTGGGATCCTGCACAGCAGTGAAAGAAAGGGTGCAGTGTAGATTTTTTTTTTTCTTTTCCCCCCAGTAGGTTTGCAGTGCTACAGGCAAGGAGCAGGTGAGAGCCTGGGAAACACTTATGGGAGGTTAGGAAAATTCATAGAATCATGGAATGGTTTGAGTTGGAAGGGACATTAAAGACCGTCTAGTTCCAACCCCCCTGCCATGGGCAGGGACACCTTTCCTTAGACTAGGTTGCTCAGAACCCCATCCAACCTAGCCTTGGACACTTCCAGGGCTGGGGTATCCACAGCTTCACTAGGCAACCTGTTCCAGTGTCTCACCACCCCCACAACGAAGAATTTTTTCCCAATATCTAATCTAAACCTACTCTCTTCCAGTTTGAAGCCATTCTCCCTTGTCCTGTGCCCTCTCCGCCCTCTTCTGCTCTTCTGAGGTTCGGGGCATTTCCACAAGGACCCAACCCAGACCAGACCCAGGGATCCCAACACCTTTACCTTGAGATCCCAACACTTTCATCCCGGCATCCCAACACCTTCATCCTGGGATCCCAACACCTTCATCCTTGAACCCCAACACCTTCATCCTTGAACCCCAACACCTTCATCCCAAGATCCCAACACCTTCATCCTTGAACCCCAACGCCTTCATCCCAGCATCCCAACACTTTCATCCCTTCATCTCAGGACCCCAGCACCTTCATCCCGTTATCCCAAGACTCTCACATCCCAACACCCTCACATTCCAACACCCTCACCTCGTTATCCCAACCCCTTCGTTCCCACCGCCCCGGGCCCCCCTCAGGCCCCCGCCGCGCGCCTGCGCGCGCCTGCGCAGAGGCCTCGGGCGGCCGTCGCGGCCATGGCGGGCTGGACGTGCTGCCGGGTGGCCGCCGTGTCCTGCCTGGTGCTCTGCCTCTCCCTCCTCCTGCCGCGGACCTTCCTGCCCCGGGGCGGCGGCCGGCAGGAGCCCGGGGCCGCTCCGCACGCAGCGCCCGCGCCGCCCGACGGTAAGAGGCCGCTCCTCGCCGTCGCTCCCCCCCGTCCCTCCCCGCCCCGGTCCCGCTGCCCGGGGTGAGCCCGGGACGGGGGCACCGTGAGGGAGCTCCCCCGCCCGGGATGGGAGCGTGGCGTAGTTCCCCCTTCCCCCATGCTCCTCCCTTAGGGACGTGTGGAGTGTCAGAGGATTCATTCGTTGTTATCGCTCTGATTTACCTCTTTTTTTTTTTTTTTTTTTTTTTTTAAATCTTCCAAATTTCATTTCATTTATGTGTGGGCTGTTAAAGCTGCTGAAAAGTGACATACCATTTTGTTTTTTATGTTGTTTTTTTTCATTGCGATACATCACTTTTTATTTGAAAGCTTCATTTAGTTATTTTCTGTACAGAACGCTTTTGTTGTTGCATACGAAATAAAATTTCATTTTAATCGCCTTCACTGTTTAGTTTCCTACTCCCAGCGTTTTACATTTTGTTTTCATGCACCAGGTCCTCATCGTGCTGTGCCATGTGATGACTCATTTGGGCTCACGTCCTGTCCCTTGAGCTGTGTCCTGTGTCCTTCGTGCCTGCCCTACCACTCTGCATGTCCCCTCCTCAGTTCTGGAGAAATGGGTTCTATACAAGCATCTCCCATTCTTTTTATGCCTGTTGCCTTCTACCGTGGGTGTTTTTCCCCAAGGCACTTACCAAAGTAGGTGGTATTGTAGCCCCAGGTCCTGGCAGAGCAGGAGTTCTGCCCAGGGCTACCCACAAGCCAGAGGTGAGACCCATAGAAGTGCAGAGAATTTACAGGTTCTAATGGATGCTGTCCCACAGGGACTCATGTTCAGTGACTGTATCTTATGCATCCCTCCAACAGCTTGGTTATTTCCTGTCTGCACACTTCAGTGACATTGATTTCATTTACCAGGGTATTATAAGGACCTTTAGAGTGAAGTTACTGCTAAAACAATGTTACGTTGAACTGAAACGTAGGATTTCCATAGTACAGCCACCATTCCATGGTTACCGAGTGTGTCCTTGGCCTGTAAGAACTTGAAAATCGGTTTGTCAACACTGTAGATTTGCAGGTTTATAATTTCATTGCAGAATCTCCTAACACTGAAAACCTGGAATGGTAGCTGAGTTTTTGACAGCACATCAAGAGCAGTGCTGTGAGGGTATCGTGCTGGGCCCTGCAAAGGCCCAGCAGGCACTACAGAGGCTTGGTGAGGATTGTGGAGTCACCTGCCTGAAGCAGGGATGGGAGCAGATGCTCTGGGAGGTCCTACTTGTCTCTCCGTTAACTTCTTTTCCCGTGCAGCTCCTGACTGATCCTGCAGTGTTGCCAGATGATGGAGTTTGACACGCCGTTTTCCCACAGCAGTGCTGTCCTAGGCAGTCGCCAGTTAATGTTGCGGTGCTTCTTTCTTTGGCTGACAGAAAAATAAGCTCTAAAAAAAACCCAATGAAAAACTTGCCCCCAGATTATTTCCAGTGGCATCTGCCTGATGAATGATGCTCATACCTGAGCAGTGCTGTAATAGGCTGACTTACCACCACCAATTTTAAATGCTTAAAACAGGTAGCATAAATACTCTGTCCATCATCACTATGTAGTATAAATACTGGTCCCATCATCCTGCAGAGATCAGAGTACAGAAGGAGTCAGTGTGTGTCTGGTGCAGTGCAGGCACTCAGCTTCCTCTCCTGTTGCACCCCAGCACCTGTCTTTGGCTGAAGATGTAATACCTCAGCTGATCGGTTTCAGATGAGAGTTTATAGCCCATATTTTCAATTTGATAGCAGGAATTTCATTACACTCGCTCTGCAGACCAAACTTTATTTCACCTGAAGTTATTTTTTTATTGGAAGAATAAATCTTGATTGAACAGTTCAATTCATATCTCTGTCATTAGTCGTCCTCTTCAGTGCACTGATAACTGCAGTTACCTGACGGGAGTTTCAGGGACTTGAAGTAATCATGTCATTCTTGAAGTTAATAAAGTGCTTATTGTAGTCTTGGGGGCAAAATGTCTCTGAATAAAACATGGTTAAAGTTTACTACCATTTGTTAGAACTCACTGTTACCAGAAGGCTTTTTATTGAAACAGTCTTTAAGCATGGGAAGGGCACTTTCTCTAATAAAGCTATTTTCAGAGGTCTCTTTTAGGAAAATGGTGAGCATAGAACTATAGAGGTTAATATTATATTCCAGATGGGAATGTTGTTCTTTTTCACAGTAATAGTTTCATGTATATGAAAAAGCTTATTTAAAGACCTTACTGTGCACATAACACATTTCTAGTCTACTTCATGGACAGGCATTGGAATTTTTTTGTCTTTTGTAAAAAAGAGGGAAAAAAAGGGCTACTAGCAGTCTAAGAAGTACATTTTAAGTCTAGTGTTCATATATATATGCCATGCATTTTATGAAGCTACTCTCTAAGCTGGTAGTTTCAGGAAAACTGTACAGCTTCATGACAGTAGCAGTCTGTCTGCATTCTTAGGAACAATCAAGTGGCATCAGCTTTACAAGAAAAATACATGACAGTTCAGGCAATGCCTCTGCTCAACTTGGATTTATGCAATGCACACATCAGTTGCCTGCAGGTGTCCCGAAGAAAATGAAGATTTTTCCATTTGGGTTAGTTTTTGTGTTTTTAACCTGCACCTGCAGTATTTAATAAAAAAAAAATTCAAGCATTTGACTGTGTCCATTAAAAACACCCGTGTGGAGGTTTAAAGTAAGGATTTCAAAATTGTCATGCTTTCTAATCTCGTTGAGTAGGTTTCTAGAGTTGTATTGTTGGGAACAGAGCTACAGCTATTTTGTAAATATCAGTAAAAGAGCAAGAACTAAATGAATGGATACTGTTCACCTAGTTCACCTTGATCTTAGTATGCCAGAATGAGAAGTGTTTATAAAAACACTTACAAGACAAAAATATAAACGACTGCACATGTAAAAAAAAAATCTAAAACATACGTTTTGTGATAGTGTATAATACTGAAATAGAGAGTTCCCTCCACAGTGAACCAAATGAACTGGCAGTGTTATAGAAAGGATTAATTACTTGGGCTTTCTGTGGGCAGACATGTTCGAGAACTTAGAGGGTGTTAAAGAATAGCAGTAGAAATTATGTAATGGCTTGAAAGAGAATTCAGATTAAATGTTAAGAAAGCAATTTCTGTGTAGATTATTCTAAGCTCTTATACCAAACATGGAGGTTATGCAAGAAAACCTGGAAGGGCATTTTCAGTCTGGACAACATAAAGTTACATTATCGCCAAGTCCATATGTGTTTCTGTATGTGCCACTTGCAGCTTTAGAACCCTTTGGCCAATTCATCTCACTGGATAGAGAGGGGGAGAAGATAAATAGTTTATGAAAATACACTGCTGAGAGGGGCTAAAGAGTGATTCCAGTCTCCTGAGGTGATGGCTTCAACCAGAAAGGGAGGTCCTGCATATCCTAGTTAGCAAAAGCTTTGCTTAGAGCACACATCTTTAAATGTCAAGTCCAACAGAACAGGGGAGGACAATGTACAAAACTTTTGAGTTCTGAATCTCACAAAAGTATATTTCCTTTCTGATCCCTGTGGCAGTCTGAAAAAGTGACGGTTTTCTGTCAGTCACTATGATCAACATTTTACCAGGAAAATGTAAATGGCACCTAAGCCTCTCTAAGCATGGGAGTCAGTGTACAGTTTGAAGACAGGATGAAGGACTGGGATTTACATTGCTGAGGCAGGAGGGTAGTTCTGGATCCAACCGTCACATTTTTTCAGTTAAAGTTGGTTTGTTCTTGGGGCTGTGTTTTTTTGGTTTGTTTTGGATGCAGAGTAAGAAACAGTAAATGTCTTACTTGGAAAGAACACAATCTTAGTATTTCCAAACCAAAGTAGTGTGAATGTGGTTTTGAGATAGAAAGAAAAACAAAAAGGCAGAGCATGAGCAGAACTGTGGGTGCCCCTGAGGAGCTACTCGAGATTGGAGGAGCAACAAGAACAGCATACTTTGCTGTCATCTTGGACAAGTCACAGCTTCCCAGACTGACATTTCCCACTTCTAATCCTCCTCCTACACTTCTGGGGTCTGAAGATCATGCACGTTTTATAACTGAAGCCATGTGTCGTAAATCTCCTGATGAAGGAAGTACAAACCTCATGTAGCAATGTACTGTATGTCAAACGTTATTTTTTTACTATATATGTACGTATGTGTCCCAGCATTTTACAACTGCTCATATGTTGCAGAAAGACCTATTACCCAGACTAAAGAGTTGCTGAATCACACAGTATCTTAAGTCTAAATAACTTTATAAATAGTCAAGGTTGGGCTCAGTAGCAATTCCTAAGCCACACTGAATAGAACATGTAACAGCTTTCTTGGAAAAAAGATGCTTGGATGGTCTGAATATCATCATCTGATTGGCTGTTGTATTAGTTGTGTTATAGTTTTTAAGATTTGCTTTTTTTTCAGTTGAGTGTTAATATTTTGTTAAAAGATTAAAAACCCTATAGTCATTCTAATGTGAAAATGCCATTAAGAACTTCATCTACATTCAGAAACCTACAGTCTTTTAAACAACACAAGTATTTGCTGGGGCATGATTTCATTTTTTGACTTAAAGCTATTGAAGGGATGGGATTAGATAAAACATGCTCTGCTTGCCCTGTAGCTTGTTTGCAAAGTTGATTTGAAGCATTAAAGTGACAAAATTATTAAATGTGTTGGATAAATCTTAGGTAGAAGATTGCAAAGCCAGACAGGGTGTATTTGGTAGAGTTATGGCATGAAGCAATCAGGTCTGCATGAAGGCAGCCCTCGGGCTGTCTCAGGGAAGCTGAGAAACATTTCAAAAGCAGAGGAACACTGGGCACCCTTCAAAGCTACATGGAGTTAGTGCTCTTCCCACCGCATGGAAAATTGGTCCTGTTGAAGTGCACACCATCAGCACTGGCAGCTGGATGGTGCATCAAGCAAGGACCCAACATGTGCCTTTCTGTGCTCACGTACAAGCGTCACTTGATTTTGTGGATGGAAAGTATGTTGTTGTCTCCCTTTGAAAGTGGTTTGTTTCATCCCCGAAAGTGTGGAATCCAGTCGCATCACCTACTGGTGTGTGTGCTGGGGGTGCTGGGATTTTTAATAGCACAAGGTATCTTGTTCATTTGACAGTGGCATCCAAATTGTTATGATTTACATTTATATACTGTGTATACTGTGTATTTAACAGTTTTGTGCGTGTTATGCTTCTAAGTTCCCTGTGCCATCAGTTTCATCTGTAATTTGCATGGGTTCTTCACAGTAAAAAGCTATGGCAAATAGTATTTTTTTAAATAAGGAAATAATTATAAAAGTTTAAAAATCAACAAGGAAGATTTAGAAGTAGGAGACATGAAATTCCCCTATAAAATTATTTTGATAATGAAATGTCTATTGTGTCTCCCTTTGGCCTGATTATCTTTAATTGAATTGAGTCTTTTAAATCACAAGTGAGGCCTTATGGATAATTTAGAAAACTATTCCCTTTAAATACAGCTTCACCTCTTACAATTATTTTCTACTTTCTTAATATCTCTCTCTTTTTTTTAAATAAAGAACATTTGCATAAGATGTTTTAAAAGGGTTTATCTACCCTGCTGCTTCATCCCCACCTCAGTGATACTGCTCTCTGCACGACACCACACTTGTTTCCACAGTGACCTACTGCTACAGGGCATCACTGCTGGAGCAGTGGGACTTGTAAATAAGATGCTGTGCTTTCCATAACAGACTGTGAATAATTCCCCAAAATTTAAGTGCAAGATAACAGCTTCCTCAAAGTTAAGGTAATCCAAGAGTGGGTTTGGTCAGCGATGGTGTACCCTGGCAGTTTCACTAAAGAACTCGTAGAATGTGTGCTCTCATCTACAAGAAAAAAGTGTTTTTAATAGTAGGACTTCACAAATTATTGATACCACTTCCTAATAAGTATTTACTACAGTTTTCTCTGCTCAGGAATTTAGCTTCCTATGATGGTGTTTCCCAGCAGGACCAAATGTTAAATAAATTTTTCTCTTGCGTTTCACAAAAATCTTTGCAGCTGGCTACTCAGAGAAGTAAAGTTGGTTATTTTCAGTGCGGTTTCAAACCTGGTTTTCATTTCCTTTTTGTGAGCACACGCAGCCTGTCCCAGCACCAGTCGGCAGTGTCCAGGCTGCGTGTGCCAAGGAGGGGGAGTTTTACAGCTGGCACCAGGGAGTGAGCTGCAGCCCAGCCTGGCACATCCTGTCTCTGGTGCTTTCATCCAACGCGTCCTGCCGCCAAACTCCATGGTGGAGTAGCTGAGTAATTCAGTTCAGACCCACTCAGTGGAAGGGAATGCAGGTGCATGTTCAGGCTCGATATGGAGACAGAAAGCAGGATGTCAACTACACAGAGAGTAAAACAGTGAACTCGATGGCAAAATTGTTGAATTGATGGCAGAAAGAAAACAGAATAATGCGTGAGCTTAAATTTATCGAGGCTCATGTGCCTTTCAGTTGGATGAAATCACCTGTAGCGCCATTTCAGGCTGTCTGCAGTCTTACACTAGCATCTGTACATCCATATATGCTTCCTCCCCTTTCTTGTTTTATATTACCTCTGCCTAGAAAGGCTAGAAACCTCTAAACGTTTTCCCTCTAAAATGCCAAAGATAATACGCCCCAAGCTATGTTCAGTCTCCTTTTTTACATTGCTTTACCTCAGACCTTTTTAAGGAGAACAGCTTGAGGGGCCCTCACTTTTCTTTCTCTTTCATTAGTCGCTTGGTAAAATCAGGTAAAATACTATTTCTTATGGCAGTAGCCAAAAATCTATACTGAGCAAACGCTGCAGCCGTATATCAGGGTGTTGGATGTGTGGTGGTTTATACACTAATATGCCTTTGCATAATATTGAAAGATCAGGCTCACAGCAGAAAACCAATATCTTGTTGGAGTTTCTCTTGAGCAGAGAAATAAGAAAGACGTTGGGGTTTCTTCCTGTCGGAGATGCTGATTCATAGGGTATTCAGGCAAGTTTTATATATACATATATATATACCTGCTAAAATCCATGCTTTGTTAATTACAAGCCAGCTTTTTCTCTTCTTAAGATATTTTAACGGTGTAATTTTACTCGAATTTTATAGGAGTAAAATTGCTGGGAGTAAATTGCTGTACGTAAACCCTAACTCCTAGCACTGCAGATCGTAAGTGACTGAGGATTGAGTTTACAGACTTAGTATTTACAGCCCAACAGGTTACTCATTCATTGGTGGTGGTGCATTTACAAGTAGAGAAAACGGGTCAGCTACACCTGCTGCAGCTTTAGGCTGCATGTAAAAAGGTGAAAAGTAATTGAAGAAAAATGATCATTGTATCTTTTTTTTCAGGGAAGCTTGGTCGCTTTCCACTGAGGATGCATTCCCACGCCACTCCTGACGGCCAAGCTGCCCCTCATTTTCCAAGGTCTCACCTAGCTGAAGCAGTTGCCAAAGCCAAGGCAGGTGGAGGTGGTAGTGGAAGCACTGGTGGAACTGGGAGAGGTCTTGTGGGGCAGATTATCCCTATATATGGATTTGGCATCTTCTTATATATCCTGTACATTTTATTTAAGGTAAGACAAACATAAATTGAAAAGTCGGGGAAATAACAAAAAGCTTTGGAAAAGAAATGATGCTCTCAATTGTGTACCTCATTCCTGTTCAGCTCTGCTCAAAGAAAATGCTTATTTTGGACTTTTGACTGGTAGTCAAAAGATTGGAGTACCCTGTGGGTTTTGCTATGGCAAAGACTGTAGCACAGGGACAAGTTGCTCTGATCCTGCATCAGCCTCTGACCTCTTACAATTTTTTAAAGGATATTTTTTCCCCCCTGGAAATGTGTATGTCTAGAACAATGTTAGATTAATTTTGAATATACACATAGTATTCTTTTCCTTTATTTGTGACTACATATTCTATGTAATGTGTATGTCATGTGTTGCTTTATGTATTTAAAGTGGCAGAGAGGGATTAGAGCAACTGTGTACCTTTTAGAACTAAAGCACCACTTTTTGGGGGAGTGGGAGTTTGTAAGATTGTATTGACCATGATATAAATGCACTAGCTGAGGAATGGGTTGAAAGCTAGTTAAAAAAAATTCCCCTCAAGTATTTCACATGTGATTTTAACTTCTCATCGATTTTTGTTACACAGACATGATTTGCATGTAGGTGATGACAGTCGGCTATGTGGGAGGAGGGAGAAGTGGACTTTTGGAAATGTGGGGTTTTTTTTCCTTTGAATAGAAACAGCCTGAGCAGTATCCAAAGAGTTGAGTCTGAGCTGGACAGAGTAAAGAATGAATTGGGTGAACCAATCACAGAGATGAAAAAAATAGCCTGCAGCTTCTGTCCAGAGAAGGGCAACAGAGCTGGGGAAGGGTCTGGAGCACAGCTCTGATAAGGAGTGGCTGAGGGAGCTTGGGGGTGTTGAGCCTGGAGAAAAAGAGGCTTGAGGCGGCCTTATGGCTCTCCACAACTACCTGAAAGGAGATTGTAGACAGGTTAGGGTCAGTCTCTCTCCCAAGTAACAGCAATAGGACAAGAGGAAATGGCCTCAAATTGCTGCACCAGGGGAGGTTTAGATTGGCTATTAGGAAAAACTTCTTCACTGAAAGGGTTGTCAAGCACAGGAACAGACTGCCCAGGGAAGTGGTTGAATTGCCATCCCTGGAGATATTTAAAAGACATGTGGATGTGGCACTTGGGGACCTGGTTTAGTGGTGGACTTGGCAGTGTGAGATTTACAGTTGGACTCAATGATCTTAGAAGTATTTTTTAGCCAGCCAGTGTCTGTGCTGCAGGTACAAAGTTGGGAAGGAGTAATGGCAGAAACCGTAGCAAGAGGGACGAGTAGGGTCACATGTAGTTCCTTCAGAGCCTGCCCTTCATTTCACAATAATTGCCAAATGAGGTTTTTTCCCTCCTATACACAGAATAACGGAATGGAAAATTCAGAAATTATTTTTTATGAGTTATCTTCTCACTGTGCTTAAAAATATAATTTTTTTCCAAGTGTCTTTCAGAAGTTTTCAGCGGGCAAGATCTCTTAGGCACATTTCACAGTTGTCTGTTTTTGCTGCTGGGCATGCTTTTCTGTGGTTACCTTCTGACATGTTTTAGTTTTCTGTATTTTTTCCTGTTGCCCTTGGGGCTTATATAGTACTATTGTGGTATTTCACAGAAGGGTCATCTTTTTTCACTCCCCAGCTGGCTTCCAAGGGAAAAACTACTCCTGCAGAGCGGAAATGCCCAGCTGCTACACCTGGAAACATGAAGAGGAAAATTAGTGAGTATGACTTCGAGTTATATCTGTGTAGCTGTTGGCATGGTCCATGGTTCTTCAAGTTCTGGGCACACTCTAAAGCTGCTGTTTGCCCCCCATAAAGAGCAAGCCAGAAGCTTCTGTGTTAGAGTGAGCAAGAGTTAAAGTGAATTACTTCACTGTCACTTTCTAATCTCATTCAGCTAATGAGACTCTGCAATAGCAGCTTGATCCCAAGCCCCTCTGGAAGGAATGGCTTTTCATGAGGTTCGCTGAATTAACTGTACGGATTTGCTGAAAAGCTGTGTAGCTAATGATTAAAAATGGATAATAGGATGTCCATCTGTAATTATTCTGTAATCCGTAATAGTCTAGTAATAGTACAGAGATATATTATAAAAGCTAGCTTCATTTCTTTGAATTTGTGAATTCTTAGCCTTTATCAGGCACTCCCCTAATTTGTCCCTTCCTTTTTTTTTTTTGCAATGAGCAAAGTTTTCGTAGGTGCAATAAAGAGATCAAATAGTATTCTGAAGTGTTATTTTGATGTTGCCTAAACATTGGTGAGAATAGGTTCAACTATTTGCAGACACTTATTAGATAAATTAATAAGCTTGCTATTGAAGATTGGAGGAGTACTTACAATAACAGTATTTAAACGTGTTGTGTTTAGCTGGCTAAACTGTATTAGGAAGGAAAAGTACTTAGTGTTTTACAGAAACTGCTATCAGTAAGGTAATTCTCTTAACATAGCTGTAATTATCTTGACATTAATGTGCATATTAGGAATACCTAATGTACTCAGTGCTATAGATTGTGTTTTCAGTGCATTGTTCCTGGAAATTTTGTGCAGTTTATTAGCACAATTATTAATTGTATTTTTTTTCTCTAATGCTTTGTAAGAGAAACTAAGTTTGCAGTAAGTTAAACATATACCAGTGTTATAACCCAAGGAACTAGCGATGAAAGTTATTCTGCCTTTCTCTAGAGCTCTTCATTTATATTCCTAAAGCATTCATGGCAAGCTGTAGCAGAGCAGGGGACAGGTCACTGGACTAGGAATCTGAAGGCTGAGTCACTACTTACATAGTGACTTGGATGGAGTAACTTCCTTTCTCTTTGCCAGTTTCCCTTCCTCTGGGTTTAAAGTCTCAGACATGCAAAATAATTACATCAGTGATACATTAAGTAATGACATTCTGTGCAGAATAGAAATCTTTCTTAAAAGATGGATGCTTGTGGATGGATTTCTCCATTCCTACTATGCTGGAGTTCCATTGTGCCTTTGCGCTGCTTAAATACGTGTGCCCGTAGCAGCTGAATATTTAACTCACCCAGGCTGGTTTCAGTTTGTTCTGCAGTGGGGAGCAATGGAATCTCAGTTATGGGATTTTGAGCGCAAGCCACAAAAGCCCAACAAGGAGCTCAGGCATTTTTGTTGACATCCATGCTGCTGTATCTTGACTGTTAATGCTTTTGGCCAAATGAAAGCCAGTATATGAGTGTTCCTGCACGTGTGTCCACTGTCGTACTATAGCCACAGTTTTTGGAAAAGGGTGCAACCATGGCAATGGTGTGCTCTGCTCCCCAGGCAGATTCCATGGGACACTGATGTTGTTCATCCCAGTAAGCCTGGCACACCTGGGCAGGGCTGGATCAAGCCATCAAGCCCATGAACTTGATTCTCTTTGAGAAAGAAGTGGTTTCTCAAACCTTGGACTCATTAGAAAATGCTCAAATGACCTTTTGTATCTGTTCCTAGAGTCCTAAGAGGGAAAATCCATGAGAACTATTAATTCTGGAGTAGACAGCAAACCACTATGGTTTCCTTAGGGAAAAAAACAAATAAGCAAACACACACAAAAAAATATTTTTCCCCCTAACTTCAGTCTCCAGGGCCCACCCAGTTATTGGGAGGTAGCTTGGGAGCATTTGAAAGAAGGTACTTTCTGTGTGTCCTGTTACCATTGGCAGTAGTCTTCACCTTCTTAGGCCAAGGAAAGTAGGTAGAAATCTCTAAGCTGCATGTTTTAGTTTCCTCACAGCCGGTTTGGTTTGGTACAGCATATGCTACCTGTGATAATGGGACAGAGATACATTTTCAAAGCTCTTGCTGACAGATCTTGGGATGGTTTCTTTGTTTTACAGCTGACTATGAGCTCACTCAACTCCAGGAAAGACTGAGAGAGACAGAAGAAGCTATGGAAAAATTAATCAACAGAGTAGGACCTATGTATGACAGGTGTGTATCAAATTACAGCATTTTAAGGAGAGATCCTGCTCTGATTAGAAATTAAACTTTCTTCCATTGTCTATATTAAAATAGCATTTTTATTGCTACTTTAAACTGTAGAAATCTGATTTTAGACATCACACTTTTTGTTCTGCAGTTTTTCCCTTTCAGCATCAATATGTAAAATAAATAATTTTTTCCAACTTCATTTTCCTTAAACAGAATAGCAACTACCTCTACCTTTCCCTTTTTTACAGTGTGTTGTTTGGAAGAAGATGACAGGTATGTGTAAACAGAAGATAAAACCTCTACAGTTAAAGTACATAAAACAACCTGTCTTATGTGACCAAAGTAATATCCTGAATTATTCTTTTCCAGTTCAATGGATTATTTTTCCAAATTGAAATGCTGTTATAATCTATGTAAATTCCTGTTAGAATAGGCATAAAATATTTCTTTAAGGGCAGAACTGTATAATATCTGATTACATAACTTAGTTCCACCCTCTAAATTCATGCATTTGCTTCTAAATATAAAAGACAAAAGAGTTGTAAAATTGGCATTTAAAATTTTATTATGTTTATTAATATTTGCTAAAAACCTGGTACCACTATTCTGCATTATAAAGAAACACTGGAAACAAGTCTATGTTTTCCATAAGGAGTGTAAAGAACAGATCAGTAGGACAGTGCATAACTGCAGTGTCTGAAAAATGGAAATACCATGAATATTAACGTGAGTTTTGCAATCAAAACCAAGAGCTGTTCAGGTTGTAATGCATGTTAACTTTGTCTGGGCCAGCCAAGGCCTGTTTTAACCCATTCTGTAGGAACAATTCTGTGCTGAACTTGCACATTTTGTTCATTTATGCTTCAAAGTGTGTAGTTTTGCCCACTCTGTGCCATGCCCTGTACTGCAGCTGCACTCAGCTCAGGCAGACGAGGTGCTGAGCTTGCCCATGTTCAGCCAGGTTCCAGCAGGAGAACCCCTGAGCTGCCCTGGTTTTGTTAGTGAACAGAAGGATACCACTGTGACTATTACTCCTCCGTGTTTTGGAGAGCTGACACAATGCTCTGTGCGCACCTTTAAGCTGACAGAAATAGGCTTATGAGCTGCCCAGACTTTGTGCTGACTCTCAGGATAGGATGTTTTTTTATGGAGAAAATCGGTTTAGGGTCTGATCCAGTATTTGTTCCACTCTGTGTTATTGGCTCAAAGCCTCTATTTAGTAGAACTTCCCTTGTTTGTTCAACCAAACTATTTATATAGATGGATCTAAAGGTCTCAGGGGAAATCAGAATCTGAATCTAATAAAGAATTTTGTATGCAGCCTCTTTGAAGAGGAGGGGGGAAGCACCTCTTGGTGGAGCAAATAGCTCTTTTCAAATACAATCAGATTTGGAAGCTTTCTTAACCTACACTGTGATACTCATTAAGTTCAGTAATACTGGATGAATGTATTAAATCCTATGGTAGAAAGTGTATTTAGAGCACAGAGTACTGAGCCTGGCCTATTCAGTCTGAATGTTGATAGATTTAAATAAAAAGGAAAGAGAAAGAGAGTGAAAATTATTTGAGCTTCATTTTTTAATATGCAGTTAAACAGAAATCCTTGCAACAGAAAAGTCAAAGGCAGAAATAACTGGTATCAAGTTTAAAGTAATGCTGAAAGACCCCAGATGAGACCATGTCCCTTTAGACTAGATATGGCAAAGCAGCAGCCAGCTGGACAAGTGAAGTATTAGTAACCAAACCAAAGGTCATATTTTGCATTGTCACAAAACCTGATGTATCACCATAACCCACAGCGCTTGTCAGAGTGCTGAGGTCTGAGCTCATGCCTCAGTGTCCTCTCACTATACCTCAGAAGCATTCTCCTCCTGGATGAACTGCTCCAGGATTCATTCTGGCTTTCTCCAGGTGAAGATTCTTACAATCCAAAGACATTCTAATTTTGTGTATTTTCTTAAAAAAAAAAAAATTGCTCTCAAAATCTGGATGAGTTGGGAAGGATAGTTTATTCTCAGAGAATGCTGTACCATGGAAAGAAATTCTGTTTCAAAGAAATAATATATACTGTCCTGTTTACCAGGCTGTCAACTGGAAAAACTTTCCTTTTTACTGTAAACTGAGCAAATGTGATATGGAAGAGCAAGACGGTCTGTGGGGTGCCATTTTTGGGCGGTAGCTGCATTTCAATAATGATTATTTTAAGATCAAGCTAAAAAAACACCAGTTAAGATGTCTGAAATGCCATGTTAGATTATGGATTTTCAGTGCAGTCATGATGGCTCTTCAGGAAATGTTCTACCTCAGAGTAAGAATAAGAAACCTTTACTTTACCTGTTAGTGAACACTTTGGGACTCTACAAAATTTTAGCATTGCCATTATGAAAAGTAATGGTTGTGTTGGAGCTACAAATACAGAGAGCAAAAGTAATGACCTTTTCTTATACTGTAAATTTGTTGTCCTCTTAGTATTCCTAAGAACATTATATCCTGGTAAATCTCTCATATGCAGGGCAGCCAGATGTCTTACACATTGCCAGCATCCCACAGTAAGTCTTCCCAGAGGCCTTAAATAGAGTGGAAATAACATGAACTTTAGTTTCTCCCTCTCTACAGGGAAATTTGTCTGTTAAGGAAGGTGTTTGGAGGAGGAATAATCTGAAATACAGACACCTTGTGTTGCAATAAGACAGGGGTATTTTCTAATGAGAGTATCCTGCATATTAGGAATTTTCCTGTATGAAGTGCTGCAGTGATGCAGCTGCATTGATTGATCCTATTATCTGAGCTAGCGTATCTTTCCATTTTGCTAAACAGATGGGTCTCTGTCTTCACCCAAGTGATATATATTCAAATTAGGTACAGTTTTGTCTGTAGAATTAGTTTGGCAATTCTGTTACAGCTTCAATCAAAGGCAGTTAGCTGATGAAACCATTCCTTTTTTTGGAGCCTTTTAATTCACATCTCAAATTCTACATCTGTATAACCCAGACTTATGAGAAGATGCTGCCTCACAACTTCACTTGTTTTGTGGAACAGATTGCCAGCACAACTTGACAGGACTCAGTGTAGCCTCCCTATAGTGTTGGGATATCAACTTCTCAAACTGTGTGGCTTAGTGCCCCTCAGGGGAAGTGCAGATAAGGGATGTTTTGCCTTGTGATCTCAGTCAAACAGTTTAATCTGAGTAGGTGCTAATGAAACCAGCAGGCCTGCTCCTGAGCTAGGTTCAGTTACAGTCACCTGTGTTTGCAGCTATGCACAAAAAAAATCTAGTTCAGGATCGGAACTCCCATCACCATTGCACCAACCAGCAGTAGGATGCTAATCTTGGCTTTGAACCAGTGTTACTGTGCCTTTAGTGGAGTAGCCATTGTGTCACTCATCATTCCTCTATATGTAGAGTGGCACAAAGTACCTATTGGAATGCTGCTCTAGTCCCAACAGCTGGTAAGAGGAGAAACTGAGGATGAACACTGCAAGTTTATGAGAATTCAGGTAACTGAAACAAGGTTTAGATAGATACTAACCACCTAAAGCCAAAATCATTAATCTGTTTCCAGCTCCTCTCTTCTCATTTCATTCCTAAGATTCACTGAGCATTCAGTCTTGGAGATTATGTCTGTCTGATCTCCAGTCCAGAGATCACCAGAGATCATCTCTCTGACCTCACACACTGCCTACAGTTCAGCATTCTGTGCATGCCAAGGCCCACCCTCTCCAAGGAACTAGGAGCAACAGATCCTGACTAAAACACAGGAGCAAGAGATCCCAACCAAAACACAGCGAGATCCAAAAGAGCGCTAGAGTAGTACCTCAGATCCCTGAGACTCTTGAACTGGCACTTACACAAAGATCAAACACCTGCTCAAGGACAACTTAAAGCTCAAGATATCATAATTTTAAACTTGAAACTCAAGATGAAACAAGCACCATCAGTCAGAACCATTTTCACCCCTAAGTATAGCCAATGTCTTTTTTACTCTGACCTACCGAGTTAGTAGAGCACAGACCACCACCCTCCAAATACTCCTTTTTTGTCAATAAGATTTTTAGGAGCCTTTTTCTTTCAAGAGAAAATAACGTGTAATGACTACATGATCTTATCTGTTGGAAGAATTACTTACTGTTACAGCAGTAAGTAATTATATTACCTGAGCTGTAGTAATTATTAAACTCAGCAGTGTAGAACCAGTCAAAATCATATTTTGCTTTTAATCTGATAAAAATCTCAGTCCTCTCCCACTCTCTAATCATAAAGGGCAAGTTAAATGTAACACCTTCTTTTCATTTTTAAATCTTCCTTCCTGCTTCTACCCCCCCCTCCCCACCAGGCAGCAGTGTTGACTCTCTATAATAACAGCATGATCTGTCCAGTTGACATTTCTTAATGAGGCCTTGCAAATTGAATGGTCATAATGAGGGATCATAAGAGTCTTGAGAATAATGATGTTTGAGTAATTTTGATCAGCCCACACAAGCTACAAATGTAGCATAGGTTCAGAATTACATTTCCTTATAATGCTTCAAACAGGGCACTGCACCCTAATTCTTACCTAACAGTTTTATAAAGGCAAGAAATTTCTGTAGTGTCTCTTGCTTGTGTGTCACTTTGATCTTGCAGGCTTTACCTGCCTTCCTTTACCTGCTTAAGTTTGCAGACTTTCTGGATAAAGGAGTGAACTACACTGTGCTGAAGTGCAGAGCACATGCACATGTTGAGGAGTGATCATACTACAGACAGGTGTCTTCAGACTGTGCTGCTGGGAAGGACCAAACAGTTGGGTTCAAACTCTTTTAACAGTTTGTAATAACAGTGGACTGAACTCTGGTGTCTAATATTTTCTAGCAGGACTCAAAATGTTACAACAGACCAGGAAAAAATGTTGCTTCAACAACTCCGAGAAATAACTAGAGTTATGAAAGAAGGAAAATTCATAGATGACATCTCTCCTGAGAAGGAAGCTGAAGAAGCTCCTTACATGGAAGATTGGGAAGGTAAGCGAGAGCTTTTTGTACCGTAACCCTTTTGAGAAAAATTGAATAAGGATTACTTTTGGTCCCAAATACTTTCAAAGTTTTGGTTAACTTTATCCTTCCTTTCCAGAAGTTAGTGTTCAAACCTTTGCAAAAAGTTTTTTTTTTTCCCCAACCATAATGGAAAAAAAAATAGATTTTGAGGCACCAAGCATTGCCTTTAGTGTAAACACTACACTATCTGATGGCAAAAGTGGCATATGAATATTCACATACACTCCATCTGCTGCTGGGGCTTGGCTGCTCTAGTTTTATATCTTTCCCTGACTTTGCTGTGCTGGATTTCACAACAATCATAGACCTCTTGGAAATCATAATTATTATGTTTAAGATAAATTACAGTTTTTACTTTTGATTAGTCATTTTTTGTTAGCTCTAATGTTGTAAAAGCCAACTGCAGGAAGTCTGTCTTTTAAAAATTATTTATTTTAGTGTCCATTCCATTCCTTGGTGTTTACCTGTTATATAAATGTGTTTTCAAGATGTCTTAATTGAGCTGCTCACTACCATTATTTTAAGTGCAGACTTAATTTCTTGCTTTTTAAAAAGCTTTCAGAAATTATCCAAAACATAAAGCATAAACAGTGGCCTTGAGCTCTGTTTATAAAGTGAAGTTCATAATGAAGTTTCTAAAATGAAAT
This sequence comes from Pipra filicauda, assembly GCF_003945595.2. NCBI lineage: Eukaryota > Metazoa > Chordata > Aves > Passeriformes > Pipridae > Pipra > Pipra filicauda. Next base: position 3,341,684 of record NW_024104387.1, on the reverse strand, counting down.
GCATAAAGTCATTGACATATCTGGTTTTTCAATTTTCTAAGTAATGCTGTCTATAGCAAAAGTCTTCAAAGCATGAATCAGTCAATCTGTAGACAGGAAAAAAAAATGATCTATTTAAAGATCTAAGACACAATTTTTACCTTTTAGCTCCCATAGCTTTCAGCAAAGCTCAGGTGTTCACTCCTGAAAGTCAGGGTTGATAACCTGGCTCCCTGAAAATAAGTGGTTTTTTTGCCATCATCTCCCAAGAAGTCATGTTTTGCAGATTCTTGCCATGGATTTAATACTGCAATGTACACATGGCATTAAATAGCTGACACACTGGCAGTGCTAAAAACAATTGTTCTATCAAACTTTGCATTCATCACTTAAGTCTGTACTACTTTTAAATGCTTCAGCCTTCATATCACTTTATTCCTAAGGTTATCCAGAAGAGACCTATCCTGTCTACGATAACTCCAACTGCTGCAAGCGCAAACAGGACACAATCCTTGTAGATTACCCTGACCTGAGCCAACCCTCTCCAGAAGAGCTGGCAGAAAGAATGGAGGGCATGGAAGATGAGGAGTATCTTTGTGATGAAACCCAGCTAACTGATCTCACCACGGGAAGGGGTGGTCAGAATTTAACACAGAAAAAGGATGAGGCGACTCTCATTGGTGAAGAGAAGGGGAACCTTCGTCACAGCCAAAGCACTGAGGACTGCTGCTGCTGTTATGGGGATGATCCTGCTGTCATAGCAGAGAATGCTGGATTCCACTCTGAGAGCTGCAGTGAGGCAGAAGAGACAACCCAAGAGGACATGTCTGTGGAGTCAGAAAATGAAAATGCAGCACTAGAAGAGCAAAAAGCCAGTGATGCAGATGAAACGGGCACACTGAGAAAGCGCAACACGAAAGGGCTTGATTGATAGGGAACATAGTGGATGTTACCTGGATGGTAAAGGTAGAGGTCATAAACTGTCATTTGTGTGGCTTTTGTTCCCAATGAGGACTTCCCTATGTTCATGTCCTTGTACAAATTTAATTCTCGTGGTACCAGTCATCATCTACCTGAAGTGGAAGCCAATGCCCTCTTTCATGCACTCTCGTCATGGGTTACCATGATGTTGCCAACAGCGCTTTGTCCTTGATTTTTGAAGCCTGGTATCTTGGAGCAGATGATATGGAGCAGATATTTATGACTCTTTCCAGTTCCAAAGGAACAGTCCTTGGTTTTGCCCTTTGTCATCCCAGAGTTAACCAAATGTCTCTTCTGACTTTTTCAAAAATATCTGTGTGCTACCAGTTAGGAAAATTAATCAAATTCTTGTGTGTGTATATATATATATATATATATATATATATATATATATATATATGAGTGTACAGGACGCTGGAGGAGAAAGTATGCCTTCTTTCTTTTACCTGAATGTTACCTGATCAGAACAGATCACAGTCACACATGACTTTCTCAATTGTCATTGCTGCTGTACGCCCAAGAAACTGTTGTCACTACAACCCACAAAACTCATATGCTACCCCAACCCACAGCCCATTTCCCAGTTATTCTCTGTTGCAGGAACAGTGGTCTAATCCACGTTGTGTTACTTGTGTGAGCCAGACTGAAGTGCTGTGAGTTGTTCTTTAACTTTGCCATAGGTGTGGTGAAACTCCCAGGCGAGAGCAGGAAGTGGACTATATAATATGTGAGAGCACTAAAAATATCCCTAGAGATTAAAAACAAAAAAAGCAGCTTTAAGGTTTGTCTATAAAAACAGAGAACAGCATGAGGGTGCCCCTTAGACTGAACCCACCCTTCTTCCTGGAAACCTGCGGGGTTTTTTAACTCTTGGAATGTTGTTGCCACTGTTTTGCTGAGGGGACCCCAGGTATGGGATGAGGACAGTGCTGGAGCGACAGGCTCACAAGGGGAAGTTGGGCGGTCCCTGTGTCCCAGGGACAACCTTTCTCATGCAAGCAACACGGCAGGTGGGAGTGAGCCCCAGGAGAGGAGCCCTCAGTCTCCTCCAATGTTTCAGCGTTTTTCAGACCACAGGCCCATCACAACCAAACCCTGATGTACGGGGCCACACCCAGCCCCAGTCACAACTGACATCACAGTGGCTTGGTTGTGGTGTCACATCACCTCACTGCTCCGGCACTGTAAATGCAGGGCCCCTGATGAATACCTGGAAGGAAGAGGAGCTGGACCAGCAGGGTGGATGGTGCCCATCTTTGTGCAGGACAGGAGCACAGGGCCACTTCCCGTGATGGCAGAAGAGGAAGGCATGTGCCAGGAGGCAGCAGAGGAGAGGGAACAAAATCACGACTCTCTCGAGAACACTGTCACCCTCGCTTCCCTGGTCAAGGCCATGCAGAGCTTGGTTCTGTGCCCAGCAGGGGACGTTGTGCAGCCCAGAGATACCGGCATGCAAGGGAGCAGCCGGAGCAGTGACTGCCAACCTTCACGTGGGACAGCGAAGAGACGCTTCCCACAGCCACCAAAGAAGAAGTCATCTCCCCTGGGCCTGAAACATGGCAATCGACGGTGCAGGAGGAGGAGGAGGAGGAGGAAGAGGACAAAGAAGGGGAAGAGGAGGAGCATCAGCCCTTGCACGCTGAGAACCATTGCCAACACTCAAGCAACGACATCCAGCGCACAGCTCTGGGAACACCGGTGGCCCAACCTCCGCCGCACCTTCATCACTCAAAAATAAACGACAAGACAAAGATAAAATGCTGTCATCCTCTTATTTGGCACTTTGGCGACAGCATCTGTGCTCCTGTGTCCCCTGAAATAGGAGGCTTTTTTTGGAAACCTTCTGTTTCCGTGTCCACACACTGCTTTGCTGGTGCCACCTTAAGTTCTGAGGTTTTTTTAGGCTGTAACATCAACAATTTCAGACTGGCTTTTTTAAATTCAGTAAAATTATCGTAATGAAGGCATTCAGCCCTAGGAACTTCTTCTTTCCAAATGTGCCAGGTAATATTATGGAGGTCATTCTAGGAGTTAGTGTAGATAATGCAGCCATTGGTCATAGCCAACATGGGATCACATGGGGAAGGTGATCACAGCTTCTCAGGAGTGCCTGGCCAGCACCCTACAATCGGCCCAGCCTCCACTCCTGTGATCAGCCCAGCCTCCACTTCTGGCCATCCTCTGGCTCACTCATTCCATCTCCTGGCATCAACAGATTATTTTGCTGATTGCCACGGGTAGTATGAGCCCTTCCTTCCCATCCCCTGCCCCCACGCCCCCTGAAGGGGTGCCAGCTCCCCTGCTCTGAGCCTCAAGAAAAGGGAAGTGAGTTGAATTGGCTTCCACCAGCCTGCTGTGCTAAGGTGACAGCTGTCCCTCAGAGGGTGACTGGCATCTCGGGCCTGGAGGTGGGGTTTCTTCAATCTGAGGACGAGAAGGTTCCCCGATGAGTGAGTGAAGGTGAAGTCAGACCCTCTGCAGCCTTGCATGAAGAATAGTAACAGATCAAGCCAAGAATGTAGGCAGCTGTTCCTTTGGAGAAGCAGCAGACGGCAGTTCTGCCAGGAAGAAGTGCTGGCCTTCAGCATGAAGGGCCCTTTTAGCTGCTTCACAAGGAGTTCTTTTCAAGTTGGGAAATAAATTAAAAAACCCCAAACCAATAAACCAAGAAAATAACAGTAAAAATGCTTTCTTCTTCTCTTAGTTGGGACTTTGGTGACTGCCTATGGATTCCTCTGTCCCCTTCTGGTCTCCCCAGCCCAGGAAGGACTCCGATGCATGTGGTATGGGCCCAGTCCTGGTGAGGAGATGGTGAGGAGTCAGGGCTCATGGCAGGTTGAGGCAACTGCCTCTGGTCATGAGGCTGGGGAGGCACTGTAGCAGGTGGCCCAGAGAAGGTGTGGATGCCCCATCCCTGTAAATACTCAAGGTCAGGTTGGCTGGGGCTTTGAACAGTCTGGTCCAGTGGAAGATACCTGTCAGCCTCACCTCTGTGTTCAGCCAAGTCCTTAAATCGTGCCCCAGTATTCTCAAGGAAATGGTAGGAGATGCGCTGATCACGTTAGAGACCTGCTGTGGGTACAGGTGCAGCCGAGTGTGAGGCTGACACCCTCTCCCTGGATTGTCACAGACTGGCAAGTGCTCACTGGGCATCACCAGAACCACAATGCTCCCCAAGCTATAAACCCAATTCCCGTGGGCAGGCATCCCATTGCACCTGCACCCACCACGGGCCTTCCTGACACTTTGCTTTAACGTAACAGCTGGATTCCTCTGGTCTGCCAGGGCCACCTCCACAGAACTGCACACATCCGGCCCCTGGTGCTGGGTGTGCACTGACAGGGTGGGGTAGGTAGGGGGGCATGGCAATGCCACTCACAGCAGCTGGGGCAACCCATGGGAAGGGCCTGTGCTGCATCCAGAGCCAGCACCCAGCCCTGCTTCACACCCCAGCCCAACCAACCCAGCTGTCAGAGCCAGTCTGTATCCCCCAGTTACAGGTCTGGTTCACAGACTGCCCTCCCCGACGCCGTCCCAACGCGGCAGGTGCAATCATTCCAGACATACCAACAATCCAGGTAGTCTGGGGACTCCATCTGCCAGATATCACTGCAGGAAAGTGAATTTGTGTTGATCAGAAGCTCCTGGTGATGGCTACCATTCTGCCAAGCTGCCACTCCAGGTTAGAGCTGCCCAATCCTCTTGGCACAGTGCTATTGCGTGTTCTTTGGATAACTCTGCTGTACCAGACATTTTCTGCCAATTTTGCAAACCCTCAGCCAAGGGTGTCCCTTTTGCAGTGCTGGGTCTATTTCCCATTGTTTCAGGCACTGAGAGGGACTTAAATCCCCATTTTACATGAAAAAAAGGGACTTGAGTTCCCCTTCTACACATGCCTTACGAGGGACTCTAACCCCCTACACCTGATGAGGGACTCGAAACTCAAGTGCCTTTGAGGGATTATAACCCCCTGCAGGATCTTCAAAATCTTGAGCAAAATGCTTCACCACAGGGCAGAGTCAAACCCACCCTTATAATTTAAACTAAATCTGCACAGGGAATTTTAACACTCACCCTTTGGCTCCTCCCTGCTCCACAGCTCTCGGGGGAACTCACACAGTGCCAGCAGCTGGATGTTTGGAGAAGGGAGACTCCGAAGGTGGTGTTGTAGGGTGCCATCTGGATTGCCAAACTGTTAAGGAAACTTTCCCATCTGACTGTTCTGGAGCCACTCTGGCAGTCACACTCCTGCCACCCAAGACTTTAACTGCTGAAACCGAAGCCCCTTTGCAGTGGGTGGTTCCAGTGAACCAGCAGGTGCCCTGTTTTACTCCCTACACACCCCACACTCACACAGACAAGTTTCCCTCACCAGCTCTACCCTGGTTTCCCCATAGCAGACTGTCTGGTTCCTTTAAGTCATTTAATTGTGGTGCAGGGACATAAGAACTGCTCAAGCTGGGTGCCTCTGGAATTCCCTGGCTTTTGTACGCTTACAGTCTGTGCACCTGTGCTCCTCACATGCCCTTCGCGCCCCTTACACGTGCCTCTTGGTCCCGTGGTGATATTTGGTCTGGGGTCTTCTCATTGTTCATTGGGTTCTACAGTGTTTTTGGGTGATGAGCCACCACCCAGGTGACCAGTGCTGCAGGTCTGGCTTGCCCTTTGTTAGGAAAAGGGTGAGCACCCGGTCAGGCCTCACACACCAAACTACCTGCACCAGGTGTATTCCTCAAGAGAAGACCCACACAATTGTTATTGCTTAATGAAGGCAGCTGGCTGTAATTAGTGAGGACCCTCACTACAGCAGTGGGAAGCATTTGTAGATCCTCATGCTGTGGTGTGGAGTGAGGACTGACAACTTCAGTTGTCCCCTGGGGCTGGAATTGATCAGTATGTCCTTTGGAGCTGTTCCAATTGGCATTGGGAGTTATGTTCTCCTTGTATGAGCAATTCATTTGTGTGTTACATACTAAGCTTCCCAATTACTTATAAAATTTTAATTCCTAACTCCTGTCTGGGTTTTGACCTTGCTGTCTTCCACCCTCCCACAGTCCTTACTGAAATTTTTGGTGGACAAGCAGAAGTCCAGAATTTCTTTTCCAGCCCCTCAGCACGGGTAACGTGGTCCCCACAGACACACCAAACACAAACTGCTCTGGAGTGTGAGTCAAGAACTAATTCTCTCACAGCATTAGTGAAAAAAAGCAAAACAAAATGAAATGAGTTTTCCTTTACTAACACAGAGGCCAGTTGCTAGGACTCACTTTTAACACCTGTGACAGAGCTAATGCTTTTGTATTTCTTTGCAGCACCAACAGGAAAGAATGATACTAATACAGGTAGGCTGTGTGGTGTCAGAGAGTCTCAAGAGCTCAGCTCTGAGGTCTTGATGGCCTTGGCAGCCCCTCCCCTGCTACCAGTAAGTGCTCTCTGAATGCAGCCAGCCATGCCTTGTGCAGCAGCTTAACAGCAGGCTGCAAACTGGAGTTCTTCCTGTTTAGATAACATTTCCTTTTCTCCCTTTGCTTCAGCTTTCCCCCCTCTGAAACGGAAATGTCTACTTAGGTGAGCATTTTAAAAAAGGACCATCACATGTGTGTGCCCAGCTTTCATAATTATTAATTGTTCTAACAGAAAACATTCATAATTTGAAGTAGAGCTTATCTGAACAAAATCAGGATTCTCAAAGAACTTCTATTAAATAAGTAAATCAAAATCATGGGTCAGAACATCAGCAAACCTGGGAATTCAGAAAAAAGTTATAGACACTCAGATGGACACCCAGTGGAACCAGTCAGGCTTATTAAAAGCTCCTCTACTTGTGATGTTTCCCACCTAGCAAATTAAATGGCTATACTTTTGTTAAAGCTAAAAGAAACAGCATATGTGTTGCCAAAACTAAACATTCTAATAAAACTAGATGTTAAAACCCTAAAAGGACTTAGTTCTTCTTCGATATTTGATAATGGTTACAGATCGTTTCAGGCATTCCATGGGATCAGAAAAAAAGTACAAAGTAAGATCACTGCTGGTCCCAAAAATACTCTAAAGAGCATTAGTTAATAGTATGTGAAAAACAGATAAACATGTAAGAAGTTTATCACCTAACTCTTTGCATTAGCAATTAGTGTCCATATGTTGGATTTTTGGATTTTTTAATTTTCCATCTGACTAAGTAAACTATGCTTAACTTTGAGGCCTCAGAACAATTTACTGCAATAATCTTCTATTTAAATGATATTTACTTGCACATCCTAATAAAAATACTGTTTCTAACCTCATGTATCACAAACACTGGACAAGAGAACCCAAGTAAAAGTTAGAAAATTACCTGTTTTTTAATGATTTTCTACCAAACACGTATTTCAAAGCAGATGAATGCAACAGCAGATCAGACAGACTGAGCATCCCATGCACAAATACAGCTGGAAAGGTTGATCTAGTCAAGTGATTTTTCTCAGCTTTGGAGCTTCACCAGTTTTCAGGGTGGGCAGATTCCTAGACAGCAAATAGAAACCTCTCATTTTTCTCAGTGATCTTAGACAGTGCACAGAGACCACTCCTCCTCTGCTGGTAACTACCTGTTGTGATCAAACACCTGCCAAAGTGCAAGATTACCCAAAGCTGTATTGTTCCTGACAGAGGAAATTGTGAGTCTCCTGTCACTTAAAGTTTCCCAGACAAAAAGTCTGTGCCAAGGTTCCCAAGCCTTGTATTCAGAAAATTTTCTCATGTCTAACCTGATGGCAGTTTTGAATCTGTTTTATCAGAGACATGGAGGACAGATGCTTTTCTTCTGCTTGCCAGCAGCTTTGGACAGGTTTGAAGCTTGGGGATTTTTGATACTGGGCAGCTGATCATTCCTATCTAAGCATGAGTTCTTTGCTCTTGTCCTAACTGAACTGCACCCTAGGTTTTTCTGTCCATTTTCCAGAATTATTCCAAAATCACAAAGTGACAGAAATGAGCAGGCCAAAAGTTCAGTTCTTACCAACAGCCAGACCTGGAAAGAGTTGGTTTCTCTCACAACAAAGACACTGAGGCAGCAGGAAAGAGACACCCAAGGCAGCAAACGAGTGGCCTCTGCTCGGCCGGTGTTCATGAGGAATCTCACTGTCCTCTTCATGGAAATGGGAGAGAGGAGTATTTCTATAGCGTGTACTCACTTCAAGACTTTGAGCTCACAGTTTAAGAAAAACTTACAGACCAAAAATGACTACAGATCTGGTAAAATCTGGACTGATAGTATAACATCCTAAGGCATTCCTGTTGGCATTCAAGGTAAAAATACAGTTTAAATGGTACTGGAAACTCCTTATGTTAAATAACCTCCATACTCGGTGTAGATAATTTATCAAGGTGTTTCTGACCTTGGGTAGGGAAAGACTTAGTTGTTTCAAACAAGTTTAATATTTCTGGGACCTCTATGACATGCACAGGGTAAATTATGTGAAAGTACAAAAATCAGTCGTTGCACATACTGGTAAATAAATACATTTACTCCGGAATAACAAAGAGTTTCTTTAAAAAATTTAATTTGTAAAAGCACATTCTTGCAGGTTTATCTAAAAGTCTCTATAGGTCTGAACAAAAAGGAGATGCCTGAATAGTCGAAACAGGCCAAGACAGTCTTGTGTGCAAACAAGCATAACGTGTTACAGCCACTATGACAAAACATGTCTGGTTAAATATTAGTTCTCACAATTAAGTCATTTTTTGTCAATTTTGATATATTCCACTCTTTAAACCCATAGAATATAAAGGAAATCTAGACTTAAACATATCCAAATTCTACTGTATATCATTGGTTTATTTAAGAAAGGCAAAGAGATGAATAAGAAAATGTTTACTGCAGGAATAAAAAAAAAAAAATAAAACCCCCCTAATTAAACTGCTTTTTCATTTTCTGGGGATAGAAACATTCATGTAGCACATTTTGTACTTCTTGAAGTTTAAGTAAATATGTCAGAAACAAAGGTTATTTTTCTTTACAGGCAGATATAGTCACAACACATTCTAAAATGGGTATTTCTTCAGCTGCTCCCAAACACTGGATCTTTCAGACTGTCATTAGTTGGATGAAGATGATGTTGGAAAGTACAAAACCAGCTCCGTGTCTACTAGGAACTCTCAGAAATGAACCACCTCAAAACTATTGAGTTTCTGAGATATTTCCTAAAGGTGCAACGAATTACAAAACATCTTCCACAGATACTTTTCCCCTTGTTTCTTGCCGTTGAATATAAGAAATTGTTCAAAAAGGAGAAACAAAAGCCCCAGTCGTGTAATCACAGGGTAGAAATTGACTCACTGCACGGATCAATCCCACTGAAAAGCCACCTCAAAGGAAGAGCAGATGGCTCTGTGTAAAAGGTACAGACACTTACATGGAAAGCATGAGAGAGAATTTTTTTTAATCTTTTCAACAGAAAAAAAAAAATCACTTGTTCAAAATTGTTATAGAAGTTTCAAATATTTGACTCTTTTAGAGAGATTTTGAAATAATTAACACCAAGGCAAATTAATATAATGGTTTATATGTCACTGTGAACAGAGGGAAAGAAAACTGAGTAATACCACCAAAGAAATTTTTTTAAGACTATATCCATATTTATATGTGTGTGTGTGCACAGCACAAATATTTGCACATCTACCTCTGGAACACATTGGGAAAGTCATAAATTAAGCCCACCCCTAATACTGGGAATCCATCTGTACTGGACATGTATGTATGCCCCCTTTATGGTTTATAACTGCCAGATGACCTGATTTTCCTGTCCCCAAGTTTGAAATAAACTGTTAGTTTCAATCACAAGAAAAGATTTTTATACTTTTAAGATACTACTAATAAAATTAATAAACTCCCAATATTTATCTTTTTCATACATGTTTTTCAGTAAGCCACCGTAAAAGGTTTGTTTCTTACAGACCTTGTTTCTTAGAGAAACTCCCTCTGTGATTTGCTAATTCTTGTGCAGGTTCAGTTATCCACTATTTTATCCCCTAAATCATGGGCAGTGTTTTGTTTTTCTAAATGCTCTGTTTAGTTGCAGTAAGGACATCACAGAATTTGACAGCACGTCCTAATGGAAAAGGTCAACTTTTTCACCAATAGACATTCTAGATCTCCCTTTGAGTGTCAACAAGTCTTCATGGGATGTGTGTAAGAGCCAACTTTGGCCTCCTTTCCAAATCCAACTTTGTGAAGTATTCATGCCAGTAATGCCCAATTTTTGCAATCCATCTAAGCCCACTTTTAAACAAAAACAGACAAGAAGACATCAGGACTGTGGGACAGACACAGAAATGTGGCATTATGGAGACACAAGAGAAGTTAGAAAGAAATGTTCAGTTACATTAGCAGGCTTGGGATTAGGCCTGAAATAGAAATAAATGGGTGAAAGTGTCATCTTGAAGAGATATGCACATAAATCGGGCTGTTCAGGAGAGAAACACGTGGTATGGGCAGAGTTCTTACCAACATAACACAACACAGGCAGTGCCCATCATAGTGTATCAACCACCACTGAAATCCGTGACTCACTCTAAGCGATGCCAAGCAGTGTGGCCAATTCTCCAGCAAAAAATCACCCTACTGTCATTCCCCAGCACATCCTATTGCCTCGTCTGCATGCTGGAGTTCCTCCACATCTGTAAATGGAGCTTGTTTGCACTTTGGTTTGCTTCTCTGTAACTGCATTCCATGGATTCTGTGATGCCTTTTTTTGGGCTTAGAACTCAAAATAGTGCAAGTGTAATAAAAAGGTGTTATCTTCTTATATGCAATGCAAACACACGGAAATTTCAAATAACTTAAAGAACCACAGGTCCCAATTTTTGCCTTCAGGAGGAGCTCTTTCTTCAGTATTGGGAGAACTGTATTTTAATGGCTTCGGTTCAGCATTTTCTTTGCTAAGCTTCCATGCACGTCCTTGCAGCCGTGTCCTCTGACTGGTGACAGACACACAAGGTAGGAAACAGCACACAGGGAAAAACATGCACTGTTACAGGGCAGGGTGGACAGTAAGCATGTAAGAGTTGCACTGCTTAGTGATAAACCCGTCCGTAATAAACCCGTTGTGTGTGTTTCTCTGATATGGTGGCTGCTTGCATGAATGCTAAGAGGGGCTGTCATCCTCCAGATCCAGGCAGATATAAATGAAGAAGAAAAAGAGAAAGGAAGATTATTTTCTGACAAACAAGCATACCTCTGATGGGCACTGTAAAAATAAACCTAGCTATACTGGCATCATTTACATCACGCTCCTAGCATCAAGCTCTGCCGCACTGGTAAAGCAGCTGCTTTCAGCATACAGTCCCCAGACCCCAACATCCACAAAAACCCAAGAAGAAAGCACACTCTTGTCAGGAAGCTTAAATTCACCATACAGGTGGCAATAAATCAGGGAGTGCTGAAAACTACTGCAGTAGGAAAAGAGGACTTCAGAAACGTGGCCTCAAGGGTGCAGGTGCTGAGCTTGGCAGGTGCAATTCAAGGAGCCAACTGTTAGGAATGCTGCACTCTAAGTCCTAAGAGCCACCCTGAGAGTACAGAAGGGTGAATCCCTTTACGTATGTTCTCCAATATCTTGGTCAAAAACCTGTTCAGCACTTTAAAATTCACCAACGACCTTGAACTACACAATGTGATGAATACCCGGGTGGAGGATTACACAACCTGAACCGAAGGCCACCTTATTTCAAAATGGGAACATATACACAGGGATTTAACACACTTTAGTTCACAGACATTGACTTTATAGAAGTTTTACTGACTTAGTGTTCTGGAGTGTCCCCATATGGAAAAACCTGTACATCTTTGAAGGGAGAGAAAGTTATAGACTGGGGGGGCGGGGTGGGGAAATCAGGGAACTGAGAACAAAACAAGGCAATTGCAGTAACATAGATTACTAAGAAGCTGAAAAGCATCTACCACCTTCAAAAAAGTATTTGAAGTGCTACCAAATAGGAATTCATCCTCATGGACTTGTGCTATGTAGTCCAAAAGACAGAATAACCAGCGCTTTCAAAAACAGGGGTTGGGGGTGATTCCTTTTTAAAGAAAAGAAATCCAACAAAAAACCTTGTCATGGTGTCACTGAATTCAGTAACTGTTGAGAGTTTATCACAGTTAAAGAGCCATATTCCACAATCAGCTTTTTGAGATGACATTGCTACAAATCAGGAGTACACATCACTGATGCAGTCCTACTTAACCCAGAAGTTAGAATTAACAGAACACAGAAAATCTATCTTTTTAGCCTACATTATAAAGCACTGAATCTACAAATAAATACAGTTAAAAATGAAATAGAGCCCCATTGTTGGGTTTTTTTTCTTTACCTCGGAAAACTCAGTGGACTTGGTTTAAGTTTTTTGCAGAGCAACTTCTCAGTTCCTGACACTTGCACAGGACCCTTGTGTTTGTTCTGGGCCATCTTCATAAATTAATTTGCATGAAACTTGATTACAGTGCAACTTCAATTGCCTAATGAGAACTCTGTATAATAATACTCACCTGCTGCTCCCAGACTTATGTGAGGCTTTACTAGCACCTTTCCAAAGTGCTGTTTTTAGTTTGGGGACGTTTGTTAAGGCTGATATTTATCACAGATTGGCTCCAAGATGGAAGATAGTTCAACAAGCATAAAAGTATCAACAGAAAGCCCCCCAGAAAGGAACATTGTGCTATTTTGGTGAGAGAGGGCTGTTATCAAAGATAGGCCCTCACACTGTGTCCCAGATGTGGTATGCAACAGGGTATCATAGATGTTTCATGCACACACTACTCTGCCAGTAATAGGATTCCTGGTTGGCAAAAATAAGCCCTCTGTCAATGCAGGCACATAGCACTAAGTGTCAGTGACTTTGCCTAGAAATTCTGGTTTGTTTCTTGGATGAAAAGTTTATATTTTTAGTATCAAATACCAAATCTCCACATGTAAATCTCCACAGCAGAAAATGAGGCAGAGACTTTATTAGAAAACACTGCTCTATTTGTGTTCAGCACTGGAAGTACTGCCCTTCAGAAATAAATGCAGAGGTGCACAAAACAGCAGAATCATAAGGCAAAACTCAAGGAAAGCATATTATAATAGCTATGTTATGTTTTTTCCAGCAGAACTATCAAGCACTGCTCATACAACTGAGGAAATGGCTGGAAAAGGCAACTGCCTCTCAACTAAATCAACTTGGTACACCTATAACTACTTCAAAGACTATTTTATTTGAACTTAAACCACATCTTTGAAAACATTTTCAAAATAGCTAAAAAATGCTGTAATGTTTAAAGACACATCAGGATCAATACAGTTCTACATCTAGCCAGCAAGGACAGGAGATTCTCCCTAGGGAAGAGAACAGGATGGTAATAATTGGGTTATCTTCAGCTCTCTCAGACTGGAATGAAGACCTCCTGTTACAAGGTGCCAGAGCTCACAAACTTGTTTGAACACTGAACTTAATAGAACGTCAAAGGTTGGACTTGATGATCTTGGAGGTCTTTTCCAAGCTTAATTATCCTATGAGCAGTGCCCAATGCCCACTGCCACACAACATACTCTGGTTTTGTGTAATGATGAGATTTTCTGCACCGGCAAAATAAGTGATCTTATGATATAGTTTTCCAAGACATCAAGACTAAACGTTGTTAAGGTTACACTTACCTAGACAGTAGGCATAGCCTTTAAAAAAAATTTTAAAATTCAAATGGAATGAAAATATTCCTGCTATTATTTGGTGAGTCAACATAGGAAAGGTACGTGATTTCTTACGTGACGTTCCAGAGTGCCTGAGAGAATTAGGAAGGGCACTCTTGTTAGGACTTCAGAAATCTCATCACTTACTGTGTTCCTCATTACACTGACAGATTCCTGCAGTCAAAGCCTGGCAATCTGCACAGGCCAAGCTCTGTTTGGCTTGCACAGATGAAGCTGCAGGATCAGAAGCTTACATCATAAATGAGAGCTCAAACTTCAAAACAAGCTTAAGGAAAGAAAATTTTGAACAAATAATCTCGTTGAAATGTCACGCAATCTGTAAGCATTAAAATCAGCTAGATTTTAATGTTAAAATTTATAAAAATGTTTATAAATTGCATTCTGGTACTTTGAGAGAGTCCACTTTATAAATTACTGACACTTCTAATGGCATTGTGCCAACTGGGATAGCCTCAGTAGGAAGCCACAGATACAGGGTGAAATGTGAGAAACATTGCATTGTAAACATCCCATTTCAGTATAAAAGTAGTCATAAATGATAAGACTCATTGTTTTAAAATCAGATGTACGTGACAGAGTCAAAGTCTGCAGTAAAAACAGTTTTGAACAACTGAGTCACATCCAAGTGAAAAAAACAAATGAACAACAGCACAAAAATGCAATTTGCAGCACAATCACCAAGTGTCTTGGTTTGCTCCATAAAAGCATAAATAGGTGGTTGCATTAACTGAACCTCTGCAATGTGTTCAGGAATAATAGTTTTAAAACAACTGATGCTGCAAAGTAAAACACAACAAAGAACACATCGCTGTGAGAAGGAAATGTGTATCAGATGGTTTGTCCTACTGTTTTTTCTGCACTTTCAGTAACTAAAAATGACACAAGGTAGAAAAACTGAAGCCTCACTGAAATCATTGACAAGATTTCCATAGAATTCAACAGCATCATGATTTTATCCTAAGAGATTGTTTAGCTATTCAGTTTCTACACAGGTGGCAGAAAACTTCATATTTTTACTGAGGTTCCTTCAGTGAGCATTAATAGGGTTCTGAGCATGGCAACACCACTTGTCATCCACCAGCCTCAAAATATTCCTGAGAAACTTCTCAGAAGATAAGAGAAAGACATAGGCAGGCTAAAAACTAGTATTTCCATTCAACTTGTTGGAATGGAGGCACAAAGACATTCCAAGATTTGCACAAAGTCAGACAGTCAGTTGGGATTACCAGCCAGGTGACCTGATCCCCAGGCCTGTGTTCTATCAGCTGTTGGACAATCTGAAAGACTAGGCTGATTTTAACACAGATTTGGGCTCTTCAGGGTTTTTTTTGCACCCAAGCACCAAAAGAGATGCATGAGTATTCACTGGTACTTGCTAGGTACTACCTGCTACTCTCAAGTAGGACTTCGTTCCAGTTCATGTGCTTAACAAGCTTTTGCCAGAGTAATTTTCAAACGGTCATTGCAGACTTAAATAAAACCACGAAAAGCTTCCAGTGTTATTGTGTAATCCAATTATAACGTGAATAGGAAAGTGGGTTTTTTTCCTCAAAAATGTAAGCATAATTTTCCTGAATGGTATCCTCTTCCTAAAGCCATCTAGCAAACCAGAGTACTGGTTCCATTAAACAGTTTCAAGAAAGCCAGTTAATTCAAGTCTTCTCATCAGTGAAGGTACAGATAAACATACCCTTACTGAAAAAGGGGAATCTATAATTTCTAGGCAGTTAAATAAAATACAACATACAAAATAAGTTTTAATGCATTTTCATCCAATATACAGGCATTTGTGAGTATCAGCTACTGAGCTATAGTTCATAGCAAAATACCAAAGCATTGAGAGAGTTGTGCAAATTCTTTTCTTAGCTCCTTGGTGAGCAACAAAAAGAACTGAAAAGTGTCTACATAATTAATTTCAAACACTTGCAGAGCAGAACCCTGGAAGGTACTTTTCGTACACGAGGAGCAACCGAAACCTGTTTTCATTAAGTAGCACGTACAAGAGAAGCTTGCACCTACAGTTAAATTAATTCTATTGCAAGACTTATGTGTATAAAACTATTTTATTCTAGTAATCGAAATGAGGCCTTCTGAGAAATCTGAGTTATCAGGCCATAATTCTAATAAAGGTGACTGCTGTGCTGTCCTTAATTGCCAAGCTAAGTTATTTACTCGTGAGTACATGCTTCTCTAAAAGCAGGAAAGTCTGGAAAATGATGTTTTAGGAAAGCAATGGGGCAGATAGTTAAGATGCCACAGGATCAAACCCAAAATCTTTCCTCTGATACCTGCCACACATTAGGAGAAACTTTCCCTGCCAGGAACACCAGGTAACCCCCTGTTCTGTCCTATTAAAATAAACAAAGACAAAATATTCCAGTAGGGGTCTAGACTCATCATTCCTTCAGGGCAAGAACACTTTCTTCCCAGTCCTTTTTGCATCCTATGTGAAATCACTAATAAATTAAAAATTTAATAATAAAATTTGCAAAAATGTAAGATACAAGAACTGGGAGTGATTTTCCATACTAAGGACTGGATTGATTTCCTTCTTTTTAATGGGTAGCTCTCGGGTAGGGGTAAGATTTTTATAGCAGAAAAGCAGGTCTAACACTCAATACTTTTAGGGACTCAGTGGTGTCTCTGCTTGTTTAAAATCCCTCCTTTGTTCATCATAAGGGAGCAAAACCTCAAAGTTTGAATTGATGGCATTGGTTCACCATGACTGATAAAACTCCGTGGTGTCATTTGACTCCACAATAATGTTTTTCGATTGTGCAGCCACCAGATTTTATTACAGAGCCCTTTTCACTACAGCTCCTTCAGTTGTAGTACCTCATGAGGGCAGCCAGCTGGGAACTCCAGCACTATTGTAGGGAACTTGAATAGCCAGAGATTTGCCCAGTAATTATTACAAAACTATTCTCACAGATTTCTTAGCATCAGAATTTGTAACAATAGCCTATGACATTACTATTTTATGTGCCATATATTATCCTACAAAAGGAACGGAGTGATGTCTAGCTTCTAAAAAACAAACTCTATTATAGGCAACTAACACACTTCAGCTCACAAAATCACTTTCAACCTTTTGAAAAAAGGAAAAAATAAGGCAGCACTACAAAGGGAATCTAACAGCCTGCCTCCGGGTTTGTGGACAGCTCTGCTCACTGATTTGTAACCAATGGTTTGGAAACTCCAGTTACTGAATGTTTACTGAGAAAAATTCTGATTATATTTTAGGCAAGCTTTTTTATCTGCTACCTTTTAATGTGTTAATTTACTCTACTGAAAAGCCAAAGGGCCAAATTCATCCCTCTGATAAGGCTTCTATTGTAGGAGCATCACTGAATGTGCACCAAAGGCATTATTCATCTGTGGAGAGATCACTGAGCAATATTGTCAAACACTTTTGAGTTGCACATCCTTAAAAACAGATAAAAGAATTGTGAAGAGAATGAGAAGGAACAGAACATCACAGATGAAGAAAATTAGATAAAGGGCCAGGAAGAAACTGTTTGATGTAAACAGAGTGACAAGTTAGATTAAGAACTCTCATTAAAGCATGCAGTATTTGCCTATAAGCAATTCAGGCAAGGAATTTGTTTACAGCTCTGCCAAAATCAACAGCAGATGCAAAAAATCATCAATATTGGGATTTTAAATAATATTAAATCTACTGTATCCAGACACTCACTAGGACTATGTGAAGTAAATACACAGCTCAGGGCCATTATATTCTTTGTCACACTGAGTAAACAAGGTTATGCCCTGTTGCACATTGACATGCAGGGCCAGCAGAAGTTATTGATATGAGTGTGCCATTAACTACACCTTGGTTACTTTAGTATGCATATATCTCTGAAAATACTTACTGGTATCAAGATTTTATTACTGGTGTGGAGGAAAATCTAACTTTGTGAGGACAGTGTAATTTCAGGTATGACTCTGCTAAGACTTTACCATGTTAGGAGAACAAAATTTAGAGATGTGCTGGAAAACTTGTGATATCACCTCACGTTGACATGCAGTAAAGATGTTCACCAGAAAATGCCCATCAGAAATAATATAGTTTTTAAATTAAAAGTACCTGCTTCCAGAGCAGATGGTAAAGGTCAGGTGAATCAAAAGAACCCAGTACCTTGCTCAACAACAGTGAGGAATCAGGGTTTTGGCAAAGGCCACTAGGAACAAATCCTATTCTAACTAGACCAGATTTAATGAGAGCTCCTCATTCTTCAGTCCCAGGTTAATATCCCCCCCTAGTGACCTCAATTTATGGTGGGGAGGTTTTTCCTCAGCAGCTCGTTGGCTGATGGCCTCATACAATTCTTCTAAGATGATGGGAATTTGAGTCACCACTTTCCTCCTGGCATGGTTACAGGTTAAAAAAAATACCTGGCTGGGAAGAACATGCAGTGAGAGTGAAGTTACACAATGTGCTGGCAGCAAAACTATCCCAAGAAGCTGAACTCGCCGCCTTTCCCCAGCCCCTCGTTCTCACCCTTGTGCAGGAGTTCACTGCACATGAGCTTCCTTTCATGCCAATTCCCAGTGGGGTCATGATGTGAGTCAGACCATTGTTACAATCTGCGTTAAAAATAACCCTTCCTAAACCAACTCCACTACAAAAGCCAGCAGATTGTGTATTTGCACCATAAGACACTTAGTTCCTTTGACACAGTGCTGTGCACAGAGGGAAGCAGAAAACTATGTCAGGTGCCACTTTCTCAGGCTTTAAAGAAAGCGTATGACTGGCAAGGCACAGAATTAAAGCCATGCAGATTCAACCGTTCCCGTGCTGCAGAGTTCTTGAAATCCATATCACACCTAAATGCCAGCAGTGGGAATTCTTGACTGGTTCTGCAGTAGTCTAAACAAAAAATTCTGGTTGTCATTTGAGCTAGTTTTTAAAGACTGATATGAGGTAAGCAAAGGCCTAAGGGTCTTCTCTGTTAAATTTAAAGTGAGATGACAGATAGGGATGTGAAATGGTGGGAAACCACCAGCTACAGAGAAAAATATCCAAGTGCAAAGCCTAAGGATCAGGCTGCAGCTCATGATTCAACACTTTGGTCATTCATTGAGGGAACTGACTGCTCATTTTTCTCTAATAAAAGCTGTCTTTTCATTTTACACCACTGCATGGAAAGGCTTCTTGCAAAAAGATTTGAAAAAAAAGGCAGAACTTCCTTCCTGTTAACTGAAGATAATATTTGACAGGCTGAGTCCATTGACAAAACACTGTTCAAAGCCAGTAGACTCAGACTCTTCTCCATAGATTGTTTAAACGGTTATAAAAAATGCTGGCAATCACTTATTTTCATCTCTTCCATGAAATTTCCTTATCTATATACTGGGAAGGAGACCTGAAGGCAAAGGTGAAGAAGAGAGTATATTTTTTTTATTAATTGAAATTATACAGTCTAAATGGCACAATCTTAAGGAGAGCCTTGTGGACTGTCCCTTATAGTCAAAAAGGACTGGCAACTATGAGACAGTGATTTGATCTCATTTTTGCATTACATAATCTTTGGTTGTGCAATGCAAGAGTCTATAAAGAGTAAAAAGGAGGACCTGAATCCATGCAGTATAAAATGCTACAACTTCTTCACTTGACTCACATTTCAATACCCTTCTGATGAACTACATATAAATTCTATTACTTTGTGTACTATTATGGATAACATTGTACAGAACAATGGCAGAAAGACTGTTATTTTTAAAGGTGTTTTACAGTGTGCTTTCAGTTGCAGCTCTGGGCCTTTGAGATGTTCAGGAGAGAAGATAATAGAATGTTTTTTTCTTTGCTTGTGTTTTGAAACGGTATTTTTTTATATATTCCAGATAAATCAGAAAAAAGGAATCAAAAATTCCACACTATTTTAAGGTATTCTGTGTCCTGCCAGTGTCTCATTTGTATGCAGTATACACTAGATTTGCCTAGAAGGATTTAGCTCAGTAGCTGGCACATTTACATCAGAGAACAACATACACAGTTTCAATCGATTTCAAGCATTCTTACAATGGGAAATAAATATGAAAAGTGGTTGTCGCTGAAAGTTCAAAAATGCAATCAACAAATTGTAAAAGCTCAAAAGGCCAGACAAATTTAATAAAATATTTCCATTTACCTTCCTCAGCTTTACACAGCCTGTTCAAAATAATAAGATTTGCTGCAGAGAGCCTTTATCCAACTGTTTATATCACTTCATACAAAATATGTGTTTGAATTACCAGAGAAATACAAGGATATAAATTCCCAGCACACGAAATGCCAAATTCAACATAAGTTATGCTTTCTTGGCATCTAGATGTTTCCCTTTCCCTTTTCTGTACTTCAAATACATTTTCATTTGAAACAAATTAAAAAGCATGTAGATGTTAAAACATAACAACAGCTTAGAATTCAAGTGACTTGTGCAACATTGTTTTGTGCTTTCTACTTCTCCATTTCCTCCTACTGCAATTAAAATTCATCATGCCCTACTACATGTACAATAGCAATGCATCAAGTTCAGTCCAGTATAGGTTTTCAACCTTCAGACTTGGCTTT
The DNA here is from genome assembly GCF_003945595.2 of Pipra filicauda. Classification (NCBI taxonomy): domain Eukaryota; kingdom Metazoa; phylum Chordata; class Aves; order Passeriformes; family Pipridae; genus Pipra; species Pipra filicauda. The sequence goes on along the minus strand of NW_024104387.1, from coordinate 3,321,446 downwards.
ATACTACAAGAGATCCTTGCACAATCAAAAAAAAAAGTGCATCTTTTTTTCTGATCTTTCTTTAACACTGGATGATGTGAAGCTCTGATTAGTCGATGTAGGAATGCAACCTTGAGGTATGGATTGCAGCCTCAGAATAATTCTTACATGTAAAAAGGAACTTTTCGAGCGGTCACGCCCTTTCTGGATTTAAAAAAGACACCACTGTAATGGTGCTACTAGAGCCACGGTACAGTACATCATGGCACATATCCATAACATAACCAGGGACATGAGATAGAACTTCTATTTACAAAACCTTGATGTCACTTCCAGAAAAATATGACAGGGAAAAAAAAAAAAAAGGAAAATATAATTTCCTGAATGTCCTGAATTTTTAGAAGATTCCTTTTACTTTCTCTTCAGCAATAGAGTAGTCCTCCACAACTGCATTTTCCCTGACCTTTTTATTATGGACCACAAGTGACACCAGCAGGAATTGGGAATCATATGGCAAACTGCTTCCTTTGAGAGGATGCTCACCCACGCCCCTTTACTCACAAGCCAGCTTGCTGTCAAAACTGGAAAGGGCAATTGCAAAGGCTTGAAGTGCACACATTGGGTAGTTGTAGTCCATGGTGAACACATCCTCAGCCACGCGGCCAAACTGCATCACTATATAGTCAGCTGCAAGAAAGGTCATAAAAGGTGACAGAGCATTATTTTTGTTTGCAGTCCTTACTAAATCAGTATGCATTCAACATCATCCTCTGGCCCAGTTCAACGATACACAAACAAAACGTGCTCACTCGTGAAACTTCACAACACTTATTCATGCAAGTGGGTGTGCTGATAGCAGAGGGGGAAGCAAGGATAGCTTGAGTGATCGAGGGTTGAAAGATTTGTTACTATTAAAAGAAGGACACAGATAAAAAGTGGTTTTTGCAAGCACAGAGAGAGAAAATGGCTTCTTTATAGAATGTTCAAACCTCTTTCACAGATCTAGTGCCAAATTTCACGTGCACCAAGAACTAGTTAATTCTATTCTCACTTAACTTCAGGCAAGTGGACAAGCAAAAATAATTGGGGAAGAAAAGGTATAATTATTATCTAGACCTAATCATATCTCTCTGTTATAGCATGTTCAGAAATTCTTCCCAACTTTTTTCCCTTTTGTACTCTTTGTCAGCAAGAGGAAATCTAAGCCTCATTCACAGTTGGAAATGTTTAATTGCAGAAGCAGGTGTACCTGTTTCCCCCTATAAAATGCAGCAAATGTATACATCAATGTTTCAAATTCAGTGTTGCTCTCAGAGACTAGCACAGCCACTTTCACCAGTTTCCCTGCAGTCTGCATGGCACTGGTCTAGCCTGGTGGGCTCCAGCACAAGTGACTGTGCCTGCCTAAAGTGGGCATGAAGTGGGGCAGTGCTGCTCCATTCGAGCACTTGCCTTTATCCCGGCTCCGACAACTGTACCTAAGCTTGAGAAAAAAAGGGAGCTGCATGCTGATGGCAGAAAGCAGCCCATCAGTAAGGGCCTGGGGACAGTGTGAAAGGCTGTTCTGACATTGGCAATGTTCTGTAGGGCTAATGCCACAAAGACTAGTAATGGCAAGTTGGATGTGCAGTGGGACTGGTCTGACTGCCACCTCCAGCTGGGCAGTGTGTGGGGACCAGAGCAAACAAAAAGAACCAAGGAAGGATTATGTGATACATGTGCTTGAGCAGAGTGACCCGGCCCCACGGTCCTGCTGACTGCAGGACTGCGAGGCAGCTGGGCTGAGAGTAGAAATGACTTTAAACTGTTGCTCAGTTCATAAGCTGGGCAACCACAGCAGAAAACTCAGACAGCACATAGCTCTCCCCTGTTGCAAGCATGAGCATTTAAACACCTAACTTGTATCAATGCCACGGCCATATGGCAGAGCAGCATTAAGCTGGACCCACAGAGTTCAATTAAACCTGCTCAGATAACAACTGTAAGCGCAGAATCCCTCCCAGGCTGTGCATGCAGTACTCTTCCTACACATCACTGAGAGCTGTACTTACGATCATTGTCATGAATAATTTGGAAGTTTTTCACCGAGGCCAGTGTGACTCGACCATGGAAATTTAAAACATAGGACTGGGTGTCATCATTCCAGACTGGCGTTTTGTTATGGAGCTCAATGACACTCTCTGTGTTTTTGTTCTGCCATCTTGCAAGAAGTGTCTCATGTTCCTGCACACATCACAGATACACACTTTGCTTTAACATAATCACATGACAAAAAATACATTAGAAAAGAAGATAAGAATTCATAAATCCTAGCCCAAAAACTGAACTGTTACCCTCAATCCTTAAAACAGCTTCAATGAACGAAAGAGAGAACTCTGAGGATCTTCATGTGAATGTCCTTTCCACCATTTGGAAAATGTTAGTTGTAACTTTTGTTACCAAAATACATTAATTGTTATGCTTTTGTGAGTCACAGGACTAGTCACACATCCTATTGTTATGCAATCGTTCAAACACCACTTTATTTACCTCTAGACCTTCAGAAATGCAATTATAAAACCCCGACTCTAACTGAAAGAGAATTCAAGTTATTTTTTAGTGTTGGTTGACGGTGTGACTTACATTTCGTGGCCTGATGGAAACTCTTTCGTGGTCCATATTCATTCCTGGTATGATCACACTCATTTTACGAGGTCCTTTAAACCCCAAGACATTTGTTTCCTAAAAATGTTTAGAAAAGATTTCATCATGTTCTTTATTTTTAAAGTTAATTTCTTCAACAGAGAGACACAGCGGCAGCCATGGGAACTTATTTGTTAGTCAACTAGAAAAACATCTTGAAACTCCCACCTTCACTGGCACTGCCAAACATTCTAGCTTTGTCTTAGAAGCTCCAACAACAGGAAAAATGGAAATAGAGAGGTTTCCAAAAACATTCCTAGCATTGGCTGCCAGCACCTTAATATAATTTAAAAACAAAAATCCCTTTGTTAAAAAAGGATATGAATTAACCAGATTGCTTGGCTACTGCTAGATCCCAAAATAAAGTAGTTGCAATTTAAAAATCATAAAATGCAGTCACACATTTTGATGCGAGACAAAATTAAAGATATGGGACCAGTTCCATTTATTCCAGAGCCAGCACAAAAGCAAACAAGAAGAAGCTGCCAGTAAGAGCATCTGTTAGCAGTGCTGTGGTTTTCAAAGTCTTCAGATATGTTATGCTTAGAGATGAACATGGTAAAAAACAAACACATTAGCATGAAGGCAAATTTTCTAGCTATGAAGACAGGGAAAGTAAAGAAATCACAGGGGCAGCAAAAGTAAATCCATGGAAAATACAAGTTCTTGCATTAAACATGATCTGATGCTTTTGACCATATTTTTACAAAATGGTCAGTAAAAGCTCTCCAGCAGAGGACAGCTCTCACTGTCCTCTCAAAACACAACCATTAAAATCTAAACCAGCCTAAAGCCTTATTTTTATCTGACACTTCTTTTTTTCTCCCTCAGAAGCAATTAGGGCCAAATATTTCTCTAAGTCATCCTATGCTTTTGAAAAAGTAAAGGGCAATATTTCCTAATCCACTCAGTAAAAGCTGATTTTAGCATTAACTCCAGCAAATGAAACAGTGAAACCTCTGGAAGTTCATATCCTCAAGTTTCATGATAATTTTTTTTTCCAGTCATATGGATTTTTTTTCCCCTCTACCATTCTGAAATGAAGGGCCGTGGACATACACTAAGGAATCTCAGGAAGGACATTCCCATTGGTGATATTCCCAGCAACATACCACAAGATGCCAAGAACCAGACAGCCCTGCCCTCCAGCTGGTGGAGCTTTACCACTGGGACATTTAGAAATTACACATTCAGATGTCTCTGCTTTTATACTTTTAATCAAAGTGTCCTGATTTTAAGGAACACTAAGCTTTTTAAAACATTTCTACTCTTGCGAGTAAAAAATCCAAGGATGTCAACTCACCAGAAACATCTGAAAAATATGCCTAAAAATTACTTGTGCAGTTTTGTCATCCATCAGACCTTTGAAATAACTTTGTTTCAATAAACCATCTTGAGATTTTCCACAACTCTTTGAAGTTTTTCATGCGTGCAAGAAAAATTCCACTGAGTTATTTTACCGAATACTCCTGAAGCAATCCAGGTATATTCATATTATCTTCCTAACTCTGTACATTAATGAGAAGATTCTGCCTCTTTTTTGAATCATTTATGTCACATCTTTGGCAGAGTAAAACATGTTATCAATTCAGTTGGAAGCGTTATCCTTGGTTCTGCGTCACGGTGAGACAAAAACCAATATGACTGCCAGTAAGAGAGACTCAGCACAGCAGAGGACAAGTTCTAAGAAAAAAATTCATGCTTATGCTTATTTTCCACTAACTACTGGCAATTTTAGCCTTCTCTGCAATGCCTTACAAGCTTTTCTTCTCATCAGGCAGCAGTTATGCTATACATAATTAATTTAGATGCTGACTGGTTGAAGACATTGTTCAAGGTAAAATTAAATAATAGTGCTGAATCACTTCCCTCCCAACAAGCAGTATTATCACTCTGAAAAAACAGTACCATACTCTTTGGATTTACTCAGAAACACTGAAATTGGAACTTCTGCCACATGATAAGAGAAAGGTCACTAGTTGCACATTACAACCATCACCAATTATCATACATTGTACTGCAAATGCTGCCCTTTTGATAAAATCATGGTACTCAACTGGAATTACATAAACATGGAATACATGAGGAAAACAGGACAAAAAGAAGAGCTTTAATTAAAAGCAAATCTTTCCAATACACCTGCATCCAAATACAATTATTCCCCCTACCTCCTGTCTCATTCCCGGCTTCTCTTTTATTTCCCTCCTCCATGATTTTGTGTGTGTAAATTCAAGACTACAAACGGCATTATTGGGGAACAGAGGCCAAATTCTGTTTTTACACCTTTTTAATGCCACTGACAGTCTTAGTTTAAACAGGAACACAAGTGCTGTTAGCTAGCAGAGACCCATTGACTCAACCAGGACACCAATCATCAATACCAGCTAAGGACTTGGCCCAGTACTGCTCAGAAGCTGCACTCTCTGCCTTAGCCAATCCAGTCAGCTGTTCTGTGAGCATGTGTCACAATAAACTGGATTGAAAGAACACAGAGCCTCTCCACAGGGTTGTTTTTAAAACCTTACACACTTCCAAGAAGCTATGTAAGCATCTTGCTTTAGCGGCAATAGCTGCCACGATAAAAGCAGCAAGGTGTATATCCCAGCAGCTTCCAGGACACTCACAGTTTTGTTACCCCAATTTTCTTTCAGCCACTTCCCTTTCTGGACTTGTTTCACACATCTGTGCTTAATATCTTCTGTAGAAACTATAATTCCATAGAAAGCCCAAATCACAGAACCTACAACACTGGAGCACAATGCAAGTGATTGAGGCCTGAGTAGAGACACGAGGTCTTGTTGCTTTACTGAAACCTGAGTCACCCCTCAGAATGTCAGCTGAGCTCCCTGCCTGCAGAATCTGACACAAACTGAATTGTGAGATTCTATGGATATAAAGGAATCCAGCACAGAAAATCGTGGTACAAGTATTACACCTCACTGCTCCTTGATAAATTTTGTCACGCAATTCTGCAACCAGCCATTAGGTGCTGCTGCAGGTTTATTAATATGCTGGGCTGCCAGCAGTGCGGGAGTAAAAATGGTTAACAGCACCTGAGAGAACTGTCCTTGCTCTCTGTTCCCGACCCTTGAAACATGCCCTAAGGTGAGCTCCACAAAGAGAGTCCTCGACACATTTATCTCACAGTTAACAGATGCATCACCAGTTTCTGTCTGTATAAACTAGACCTGCTGAGGTGATTAAGCAGGTCATGCTCAGTAAGTTGGTGGGAGTGGGTACAGCTTGCTCTCCACATGGGTACCTGATCAGATGAGCTGAGGGACAGTGAGAGGCATAATGGTGCTTCTAAAGTATTGTTTTTTATAGTTTTTGCTGTAGGGGAAATCTCAAGGCAGGAATTAAAAGACTGCCTTAGGACAAGGGTGTTTCAATACTGCTCTTCCTGGCACTCTTTGCTGTGGTTCTGCTGCAGCCAGGGACAGTAATCTCACTTTTACAAACCTGGTTAATAATGAAATACCATTCCAATTTCCTTTTGTCCTCTGGCCACAGCACACCTGCAAGCCTGCTGCTTTTCTCTGTTATTATAAAAAGTAATTTTCTTATACAAATGTCCAAATTTCAAACTGCTGATTACAAATACACATATAAAAGCAGCTTATCTCAGCCACATTGTGCCAACAGTGGCCATGGTTTGGTTCTTTCCAACATTCACACTTCTAGTTACCTCTTCTGACCACAACAGCTTTTAATTTGGCAGTGTTCATCATTCAAAAATTATCGTTGTTGACTTAAACAAGCAATGCCTAAATTTTTCAATATATAACCTTTTTCAATTCTTTTTTATTTTCTTCTTGTATTTTCAATTTCCACCAGATGATTAGTTGCCCAGCTCCAGGGAATGCCCTCCCATATAAACCAGTAAAATTACCTATATTAAACATCTAAATTCTAGGTTTCTACTGAAACTTCAGTCAAACTGACACCAAGTCCTGGAGTTTCTTGCTAGTTGGATTTTCTGAGGGTTTTAAATCTAACAGGAGTGGAGGCATATGTATCTGTTTCTCTGTCTATCTCCAACTGTAAACTATGTGCCTGAGTAACAGCACACATGAACAAACACAGTATTTATACTGTATCCACAGAAAAATTGCATCCTAAGCAGCAGGAAAAGAACACGCTGGCAGCTAATACTGTCCCACTTCAGTACTTTTGGCACTTTGCATGGAAAGGATGGCTCTCTGCTTTCCTGCTCATGTGCTGAAATCTTCCAGACACATTGCTCCCCACAACCCAAAGCTGACCTTTCTGGGAACACATTCTGTGCGTACACTGGGTATGTGCTGGACCTTGAACTGACAGATTTCCAAGCACCCTTGATTAAAGTTAGGCAGGAACTTTTCAGAAAAGCCATTCTTGGATATTTTTATCAGAAGTTGTTGATTTGTGAAACCAGACAACTTTCTGTAGCAGTGTACATACCAACTTTGAATGGAAGGATTTCTTGGGCCCACATATTTCTGGACAGAAAGAATCATGTCAACAAAACTGTTACTTATCCAGCAATTAGGAAACAGCAGCAACTGTGTTTCAAGTCTTCATTGTCTGCATTGCTCCTGACAAGTGCTATTTACTGTCTTATAAGAGGCTGGTCTCTCTCATTCAGTACAAGTTTGGATTTTGCTTGGGGTTTGCTTAGGTTTTTTCCTGGTAAAAAAAGAGTTTTAGAATTTTTATCCCAGTCTCTCAGCTGCTGCAGACATACCTGTCCAGCTACCTGTGATTTGGATGAGAGATGCCTCCTCCAAACTGCCATAATAAACAATCACACTAGAGCAGTAATGCCATGCACACAACTCTTTGCAGTTCAGGAGGCTCCCTCAGCTGGCGCCTGCAGAAAGCATCCTACCCCCTCCAGGGGGTTATGTAAAAGCCCCAACACCTTCTGACCAAAGGTGAGAACTGGGCTATGTGTTGAGTGCACACTTTTTACCTCTGCTTTCCACTGAATTTCCTGGTTTCTCTAGTGGAGATCAGCTGCTCTGTTACGTCCAAGTATGAATGCTGATTTACATAATCCTAAGTGAGAAGGAAATTCAGAGTGCTGTTTCAGAAACTGAACTGCCCTTCCTGCACATTTGGCCTGTGAGCAGTACTTACATAACAAATAGCAGCTAGCTCCTGACGCAGGGTACTCGCCTCCAGGCTTGATGTTGTTTTCATTGGATTTACTCCATTGTCATAAACTGTAAACTTAGTTCCCATAAGATTTGATCTATCAAAAAAATGGAAAATCCAATCACCATTTGCCAGTAATGCTGCTTGAGACATCTATCCTTTACTGCACTGTAGCCCCAAAGGAAAGAGAAGTATTGAGTAGAGAGAGCTGTTATTTCTAATCCCAGGTAAATGGCAACTCCTGGATTAAAGGCCATAACAAAAACATAACAGTACAGTACAGCAGAGTATATTAAAAGTCCCTTATCGTTACACTGGAGGCTTCATCTTGCAAACTAGAAAATTCAAGAAAGCAGTAAGGAAACACTCAGCAGGGTTATTTTGTTTGTTTGCTTGTGTTTTTAAAGTATGCTTACTCTGTACAAAACTATCTGCTTTCTTACCTGACTACTAAACTCCACTGGAATATAGGGAGTGATTTTTATAAAGTCATAAATAATCTTTCCTATTTCAATGGAAAGGAGTGCAAAATACAATGTAGGACATACAAAACCACATTATCCTCATTCTGTGTCTGAGCTGCAATAAATAGCACGTGAAGTTCCAAGATCCACACAGGCAAATGGCAACGAGCAGCACAGGTCCTTTCCTCAGGCACAGATGATCTAAACATACATCGAGAGGCTCCAGGTATCAACAACAGACTGGTGTACAACAGGGCGACAGACAGAAAAGAAACATGTCCTTCTGAAATAATTCCACTACCTGCAAATAACTGATTTGGGTCTTAAGGAACAGGCAAAACCAAAGAGATTCTCTGTGTAACAGACAGTACTTCCATTCCAAGGTATTTATATCAAAAGAGGCTAGACACAATGTACTCATGCACTTCTGAAAATCCCATTAAGATAAGTTGTGCTTGTACACCCTTGAGAATCTGGCCTTTGAGCATTTAAGAAGCTTCAGTCCTGATGACTTTTAATAAAATGTGATCCTGTAAATACTTGAGAGATTTTGAAAACATGCCTTGGATACTGGTGATCTTTAAGACCATTTTATCACATGATGTATGCAGTCAAGCCTCTAATGAAGAAGTCATAGTGGCTTACAGGCTTCCTAATATCAAATGAACTTTGTATAATATAATAAAAATTCTTAGATTTAACACTGTTTACCTCAGTTTTCCAATAAAACTCTCTCCACCCCGAGACAGGTCAGTTGGGTCTATAGAGATGAGGTAATTAGAGGTTTTACTCTTCTTTCGTTTCCGTCCAGCTAACAGAAAGACCTAAGCAATGCAAAAAAACATATTCCAGAATGCTAAAGGGATTAGCACACACCACTTCCTGCCCTGATATATAATAAACCACAGGCAATTTTTCTGTCTTCCAGCATCATTAGCAAAGTAACAGAAGGTCTCCTGACAGAAGGTCTCCTGGGACCTAGCAAAACCAGGGGAAAAAAAAACTGGAAAAGGAAAATGACTTCTATTATTTATGGTTTAAATAATTAAATTTGATCTATTTTGTTAAATGTTTCATTCTAAGTTGCTCTGGCTCTTCCAGTTGAATTGAAAGTAGATGCTTTTCAGGCCACAGAACGCAGAGAGCCCCAACTGCTGACAGTCACATAAAGGTGCCATGCATGGATTATTTAAGGCCAAAGATTAGACATATGAAGAAAGGCAGTGGAACAAAGTGATACTGTTGTTTTGCTTTTGGAAGACTGTAGGACAGAGCTCAGTGAAAGTGAAAATACATTTAAAATATACATTTTCTTTCTAATACTTCTTCAGATTTTTATCAGTTTTTTAAATTCAGATGCAACTGGTATGCCATTCAAGTTATTTTATGACCTTTTTACCATGCTCCCTTTCCAAGTGGAGGTAATAAGTAGGGTACATCCCTCGATCCATTCCCTTCTTGTCTCTTGTGATTCTGCATTTGACAGTGACACCCTGTGGAGCAGGTCTTATGGCAAATTCCTCCAGGTCATCGACGTCTATGAGAGGCTCATTTGTGGAAGGACTGGGGGCTGAGGCCGCTTCCTAAAACAATAAGCAAAATTCAAGTTTCTCAGCTTTGACTTACAAGGTTATAAGTACAAAGGAACGGCATTTGATAGCAGTTGCAATTTAAAAAAAAATAAAAATAAGGGACATATTGTCTTCCCTATTCTGGTTCCTTAGCAGCCTTGAAGACAGTTTGTCAACGTAAGGATCTCTTCTAATCCAATCAGTCAAGCTCTTGGCTACCAGAGGCCTGGGGAGCAGTTACCTGTGCAGCTGATGCTCAGTGTACAGACACAGCTGGCAAAGCAGAATGGGGTGGCTGCACAGACAGAAAGCTGTGCAGTTACACAGCAAAACCTGGCTCACAGCTTCCCATCTCAGTGCCCCCCTTTTTCCAGAAAGGCCACACTCTAGGACAGTGATGGCCTTTGGTGAAAGGAAGAAATGGGATAGGGAGCAACAGTTTAAGCTAGATAGAGGTACAACAAAGATGAGAAGTCAGTGCAGTATATAAAAGAGTGGGGCACCATCAACTGGTTTAGCAAGAGCCTGTGATTTAGATTGTTTGAACAATCCAAAGTCTTATTTTATGTTCAGATGGTGGCAGTGAGAACAGGGTGGGAAAATGCCTAGAAAAAGTCAATGGCAACAAAAGATCCTTCTGAGCACCTGCAAGAGGTAGAAAGGTAAATATTTACTGCTTACCTTTCTCTTCATTCAAGTTTAGACAATATTTGCTATTCTTCTCTCCAAGTCATTGTTTTCATTGCTTGCTCCTGTGAACCCTGAGAGCTATCACAGTAAATCACCTTGGAGATACTCCAGTGCATATTAAAAACAGAACAAGAAAGCCAGGCCTATCCTGACTGCACTCTGAAATCATGCAGTACATAGCACCTTGCATGCCCCTTCTTCAGAACTCTCACCTTACCTTGTTGGATTTCTTGCTTGTGGCAGAACCAGGTCGGGTGTTACTGTTTAACTGTGAAGAACTGGAGCTGTCTTCATCTTCCTCATCTTCTTCCTCATCAAAATTCATGCTACTTGAAATGCCTGAGGAGAAAGCACCACACTTATATGAAATACTAATACATTAAAGCCTTCCATACTTGCTGCAAAACATCACTTATCGTGCTGCTGCACCCTTAGGCTCACAGGTGAGTGAGGGTGTGTGTGAGGGAGGTTCACTGTGTGAGGCAGTGTATGACCACATGGCATGTCCCCTGAGAAGCCAAAACATTCCAGTAAAAGAGAAAGGAAACATCATGGTTTCCATTTCACAGAGAAGATCAAGCTACCCAGTGATAGAGGAGCAAACACCCAGTTAGGAATTAAATTCAGATCATCTTCACCCAATCAAGTACTTCAAACACAATCTGAGAGGACAACCTGCCAGAGCCACTTATAATTAGAGACCTTAATAATTAGAGACCTTAATAATTAAAATATAATCCCTTTTACAGCACACTTTCAACAGCTCCTATGAAATCTGCTGAAGAGTAGATCTTAGACTGAGAAGAAATATTCACATGAAGGAAATGTTCTCATGCACCTTCATTTCATGTAAAGAATAGTATCAGCCCAGGCCAACGGAACTGCCTTACAGCACTTGAAAATTTGGCTTTGCAAGAATTCAAATCCTCAGATATTTCAAAGGGAAACACAACTTTGAACATCAAATAGGTCTTAGCAGCAAAAACCATCAATGGCGGGACATTTGCCAGGCCTGGTTGTTCAAGGAATATCATGCAGATGAAGCTATCTCAGATTCAAGTTTAAACTCTTTAAGTTCCACACATTAGAGGCTATATTTAATCCTTATAAAAAAAAACCAAAAAAACCCCACTTGGTCCAGAATTCCCATTATTGGTAAGTCCAATGCAGAAGGATAAATGAAATGCAGACTTCCAGAGCCAAGCAGCATGGGCATAACTAACTTTTTCCTTCTGTACTTACCAGGAACATGATCCAGGGCGACAAGACTGGATTGGGAGGTGGAAGAGGACCAGGATGGATTTGCATGGGGATCTGGGAAAGGAAAAAATCCAAGGGTTTGATTCTGCAAACCCTTAATTGAGTGAACAAGCGTAACTTGGCAAGAGGACTCTGCAAAGGGCTAAAGGCTTATGGGATGGGGCCATAATGCTGCCACTTGAATTTGCAATTATGGACATTTTATCTTTCTGCACTGCACAATCAAATTCACCTTCTGCCTGCTTATACCTCCTGTCATCTTCTTTTTTAGTGCCTTGAATAAAGTCAAAAAACCCTGAATCACAGAGCTGAAGCTTCAGAAAACCTCATCCACACTGAACAGCTGTGCCACAAACCCTCCTGTGTGTGATGCAGCACTGCATGGTAGGGGCTCGGCCTACTTTTGAATTCTAACAAAAAAACCAAACACCTCAAACCTGATTGAATAAGTGATACACACGGATTCTACACAAATATTCATTCGGAAACACTGAAAGAAGTATTCAGAGTCATAATCAGACAGCCTAAATTCTACCTCAATCCCTGTGCCTAGTGTGTCCACATCATTGAAAGATGAAATCAGGCCCTCTGTTTTTCTGGGAGTTCCAGGGACATGCATAAAGATTTTCACGTAGCTTAGTCTTTTGGAACACAAACTTGGTCTGCAACAAGCAGAGACTGAACCAAACCAATGCACAGAAATATAAACAGTAGATATAGACTCAATAACTGTTTACTTCAGTTCACATTTTGGAACAGATGGAAAAAAAAAAGATATTTAAAATGGCTTTCGATGCCAGATACATACTGGATAGTGAAACACCACCAGAACAGTAAGAGTGAGTGTATAAAAGTAAAGCAGAAGCATATGCAATGCCTGCATTCCGTTCAGCTGCATCATGAAAGGTCTCATTATCCACTTCTTCAGTTCCCCCAGAAGGGACATACACCGCAGAGTACAACAGTAAAAAGTTTCAATAGGATCTGGTTATGCAAGGGAGGCCTGAGTTCACAGGTCAACAGATATTTTCAAAGCCTGTAGAACTCACTCATTATTAATCACACGGTCATTAATCACAAGCATTATTTCTTAATAATGGCAACCATGTTCTAGGCTCTATGCATGGGTAATAGAGACAGTCCATCTCCTCAGCTGGCAGCTGTGCAATAAGGCCATACTTCATATCCACAGACGTAATCGGTTTATTTCTACACCTGTGCCCACTGTTTCACCACCAATATTTTAGCTGTGAAAATTCCGTGCCAGCCTTAGAAAAGTCTGCCCTCATGACCTGTGGGGAAAAATGCTTCAGAGAGCTCCTGTTTTGGTTTTGAATCCAGAAATCAAATCTATTTCTCCCCAAATCTCAAAACAGTTGTAACTTCAGGTGTCAAAGAAGAACTAAGATTAAATTGCTCATTCCATGTCTCTACAGAGACATATTGCAAACTGATAAATGTGAGGCCTACATGCTAGTTATTCAGTGCTAAAACTTACGGAAGTCTGGCTCTGTCCTAGTGACTCATTTGCCAGGGAGGAACTCTACAGATTAACACTTTGGAAATCAAAAGGGCGAATATTTCCTGAAGGAAGAAAATTATTCTAGTATGGCAATTTCCAACAGATGGAGAAATCAAATAAAGCATTTGGCATTTTCTTGCAAGTGGCTTATGCTTTTCACACTCAGTAGCCTATAACCTCTTGTCTCGTATCACAACTTGACTCACTGGGGAAGCAGAGATGTGTTAAGAGAAGTTTCTCTCCACCAAGTTAGTGCCAAAGAGCAGAACAGGCATAAACCAGGGCTACGCAAATCTGATTGGACTCAGCCTTTCCCATTAGGCTGGTTAGCATTTCATAGAATCATAGAATATGCTGAGTTGGAAGGCACCCATCAGGAACACCGAGTCCAGCTCCTGGTCCTCTGCAGGACACCCCAAGAATCACACCATGTGCTTGAGAGCATTGTCCAAACGCTTCTTGAACTCAGACAGGCTTGCTGCTGTGACCACTTCCCTGGGGAGCCTATTCCAGTGCCCAGCCACTCTGGTTGAAAAAATTTCTCCTGATATCCAGCCTAAACCTCCCCTGACTCAGCTTCATGCCATTCCCCTGTGTCTTGTCACTGGTCATGCGAGTGAAGAGATCGGTACCCGCCCCTCCTCTTCCTCTCATGAGGATGTTGAAGACCTCAGTGAGGTCTCCCCTCAGTCTCCTCTTCCTCAAGCCAAACAGACCAAGTGACCTCAGCCCCTCCTCATACGGCTTCTCCTTCAGATGCTCTCTAATAGCTTAATGTCTTTTCTATTGTGATGCCCAAAACTGCCACACAATTCAAAATGAGGCCATCCTAGTGCAGAGCAGAGCGGGACAATCCCTTCCTTCGACCGGCTGGTGATGTTTTGCCTGATGCCCCCCAGGACAGGGTTGGCTCTCCTGGCTGCCAGGGCACTGCTGACTCAGATTCAACTTGCCATTGACCAGGACTGGATCCCTTTCTACTTTATCTCTGTGTTCTTCTCCTTTTGGTCTCATTCCACACAAGAGAAAGACTTATGGGAGACAACAATTCTCAATGCTTTTCAGACCAATGGTGACATGCCAGTAAGGACATGCCACAAGCAGTGAAGTGGCAGTAGGAATCCACATGAAGAGCCTTATTGACATGTAAAGTGTCACATCAATACTGGGATACACAAAACTTTCTAACAAGCCTCCTCTGTTGGTATCAAGCAGCAAACCATACACAAATAGTCAAAATATTTTACTGAGATGCTGCTAGCATTGTCTTAATACCTTTCTTTGTGTCTCACCCATCACAGGTCTGCTGTTAATAAAAACGAATAAACCTTAGTATTCCCATTTTAAAAAAGTGTCCCCCCCCAACTTGAAGCATAGTAGTGATTCACTTTTAGCAGTGCCTGTTCTGATCAGGAGTATACTCAGACCTAGTAAAAAAGGTCACATCATGTATTTGAGAATACAAAGAAACAAAGCAAAACAAAAAAATTCCACTCACTGCTTCTATTAGAAATAAACAAAAATTTGGGCAGAATAAAAATATATGTTAACCTGGAAAAACCCATCAAAACTAGAAGTGTCCCCCAGAGTAAAAATCTGAAGGCTGTGACCTAATTTGAGAAGTCTGTGGGTAGTTTTTAAGTCAATCAGCTTTAGTTAGTAGTGTGCCTCACGATTAAATATTCTGAGCCATGGTCTAAGGCAACACAATCACCACACAGATCAGAACTTGTTAGTCATGCCCAACACCCCTGCAACTCAAATGCCCAGGAAATAGCGCACTTGGAGAAAATCTGCCCATTTCAGTTGAAGCTGCTCACATCTGCAGGGTAACGTCCCAGAAAAAATGAATCCTAGTGAGAACTGCTCTGCAGACAAGAGGCGGCATTTAGGTATGAATAGTCTATTCTACATGAGTCAAGTTTGCACTTACATTTTGCTCTTTATACACAAAGAGTTTGTTCTTAAAGCATCAGAGCGCTCTTGGCTTGAGCCATCTTTGCTTCAAAAGCTGTACACTGAAGAAGAACAACTCCAAAGCAAATGTCTTCAGAAAAAGCTTTGTGAGGATTTCAGGATTTTTTTTTTCCTTCCTACAGTTACTGTCTAATGAGAGATAACAACAGTGCAGGAAGGAAGAGACAGACGCATGAATGTGTACATACACAATCTATCTCCAAAGCATACATGCCTCTAGGAAAAAAAAAATATTCCAGAACATTTGAGGACTCTGTGTGGGAAATGCTGCAGAATACACAGTGCTGTACTTTTCACCTCTGCAATTATGAACACACATTATGAAAACGTGAACAACATGTAACTGACAGCACAACTAAAATGAATATTCTAGTTTGAACATTGCTATTCCCTGCTCTTTTTTTAGCCATCAAATAAGTGATTCCCAGAGTTGTACAATATAAAAATGAGAACAGATGGATGTGAACATTAGCATCTGCCAGGTACCTCAATAGCACTGCACTGCAGATGGGGAAGTCACATCCCTGAGAGCCTGCAGAGCTCTTGTTCCTTGGGACAGTAGAGACTTTCATTATCTTTTTTTTTTTT
The DNA here is from genome assembly GCF_003945595.2 of Pipra filicauda. Taxonomy (NCBI): domain Eukaryota; kingdom Metazoa; phylum Chordata; class Aves; order Passeriformes; family Pipridae; genus Pipra; species Pipra filicauda. Next base: position 3,305,574 of record NW_024104387.1, on the reverse strand, counting down.
CTTTTAGGTTTGGTTTTGGTTGGGGTTTTTTTAGATAATAGAATAGAGCCTAACAGGCTCTGAGGAGAAGAAATACAGACTAACAAACTCTGCTTAGACTAGGGTTGAGAGTGAGAATATGAAAAGGAGTCAGTGTACCTCAAGCAAGCAGTGAGAACATGAAGGAAGCTTTGGCTACTTACCCTTTTTCTGCATTGCTGTTCTAAGATCTTGTTTGCTTTGCTGTTGTTGACCACTAGCCACTTTCTCTCCATCATCTTCATCATGGCTGGACTGTCCAACAGTGAGAATCTGCACTTGACTTCCTATCTTCTGAACATCATCTTGAAAAGCAGCTGGGCCATCAATCCCTGTCAGACAGCAGCAAAAGCCTTAGTTGTCTTTCTGTTAAGAAGGTACTGAAAAGAGAATTGCTCACTCGCAAAAAAGCATCTTTTATAGGAATCAGAGATTGGATGTAACCATTCAATAATACTTCCAGACTCAAACATGATTAAACTAGCCTCCAAGGCAAACATTTTATTTCCTACATGCTACACTAGAGAATCTCCAGAAGAGGATTAGGATTTCACTGTTGCTCTCCTCACTCCAAAGCACACCTATCCATGCACCAGAAACACTGAAAACTAAACAGAAAAGAAATCATTGGAGAGAACTGACAAAGAAAACATAAAACTTTCATAAGGACACACAACTGGTCCAGAAACACATGAACCCAAGTCCCAGATTATGCCATATCCCCTAATAAACAACACTCCTATCATGAAACAATGCTTCCAAAGTTTCAAAATGCTGGAACATTCACAAATAGTTCTAGCAGTGTATACAAGACAGGGCCAGCCAGTCTTGTCTAAGCCTAAATACACCTTTTGGGTTAGTAAATTGCCATACAGTTAATACACCAGAGCAAAACTATAAACAAGATATTACATATTCCCTGGAACCTCCATCCTCTGAGATGTTTAAATCCTGAACAGGCTCAGTCCTGAGCAATCTGCTGTGAGCAGGGACATGGGACTGGACAGTCCCCAGAGGTATCTTCTAGCCTCAGTCATGCTGTGATCCTGTGGCTTCTCACCTCAGTCAGAGAGAATCTATTTACCTCCCTACAGCTGTAAATCACCTCTGAAGACAGAAATAGAAAACACAAGGTGGGGTATGTTCTTATCACGAGCTAACTTTTTTTTTCCCTTCAGGAAAACAAGTTAAAACATTGTATTGCAAATGTACTTCAGCTCTTAGTTAAGATGTAGTGCTGGAATATGTTACTAAATTAGCTATATAAAAATGCACTTTTGCATTTGATGAAAATTGTAATATTATTATGTACAAATATAGTGAATACCATGAGCTGTATACTGTTGCTGTTGAGGAATTTTTGTTAATAAGCAAGCAACATTGTAGAGAATTTGCAAGCAATACAAAGAGCTAGTTCAGTAAAGAATATGGTGCTTCTCACATCAAACAAAGCTGAATAAATCCTGTGAGAAGGAGCTGCAGGGATTGGGATTTTTTTTGGACTGCGATCTGCAGCAGAAGTCCCCGAGAATACCATTTCATCCTGCTTTGCCAGCAGCTGTCAACTTGCATTAGAAGACAACTGGATTATACATTTAGCATGCTTAACTGTACTTTGCAATATCTGCTGTCACTGCCACTGCGATACAGAGCATAAGCGGAAAAGAAAGAGGTCCACACCCTCAGGAACAGCACTGGTTGTGCAACTACCTAACAAGATGCAGCCCAACACTGCAGAAGTGTTAAACTGACAGAGTTCAAGACCACAAGGAATTATTGATTCATCTCCATCACACAGACCCTGGCAATTTCTGCACCAACCCTGCAAATTCTGATTTACTTACAGCAAAGCTAACAACAATTAACAACAAATAAATAATCTGTCCATACGGCCTTGAAGGATGAAATAAAGTCCAAGGAAATGTCTCTGTGACCTTGCTAGGATGAAAATTTCAGAAGCAGCTCTGCATGATGCAGAATGAACAGTATCATTTCCTATGCCTTACGTATAATATGGCAGTGAAGAGCATAGCATTTTTCTTAGAAGTTATCTCAGGATAAGCACTCCTGCAAAAGTGCTCTAGAACAGAAAGGCAGGTGCTCAGATCCTCTGTGGTATTTTTAACAGCTTCAACTATATTTACCATTATCATTAAAGTGGCTACCTGTAGTTAGGTTCTTACCTTAATAATCAGAATTTTAAAAGTGTTAAGCATCCGTGAGTTTAACAAGATGCCTCATGAATCTATCTAGCCCCTTATTTAGCCTTGGATGACACAAACCTAATTTTGTTCCTCCTTTTCAGAAGGAACAAAACACCTTAATTATTCCTCTTCAAAGCAGACATTGATCTGCAGCAAATAAAATGCCTTCGACAGCACTAGAGATTGCACTGAGGCTGCTTTTTTTCAGATGCCTGCAGAACATCTGCACTCACATCCCATGCTGTCAGGAACATTGTGTATTATTAGGCCTTAGGACAAAGGCTACATTGGCAGGTCACACTTTTAGAGAAGAAAAATCAATTTCAGTATTCTGAAGAGTGCATCACTGGTAGAGTGTGTTATTAAACTTTATGAATGGTTCCACTGGGGAGCACATTTAACGGGATGAAATATGTAGCCAGACAGAGAGGATAAAAAAAAAAAAAAAAAAGAACTTTTGTTGCATGAGAACACTGTAGATGGTTCATGGCAAATGTAGCATTAACTATTTAATACTTGTGTGTGTGCATACATCTTTGCACACACACATCTTTGTAGCTATATGTGCACGTGTTAAACAGTATTAAATACAAGCATACATTTTTCTATATCATGAGATATAAGCTCATCTTCCTAAGTCATAGTTCAAAAAGCAGCTTTACCATCACTTACCTAATGTCTGAAAACAGTTCCAAGTTTCCATAATGATAATCAAGGTGGATCTCTCAAGGTGTTCTCACTTTCTTTGCCTCACTGACTCATTTTCACCCACTTACCAGAAGGATGCTCCTCTGTGCAGTAAAACAAACTAGTTTTCTATATTTATAAGTTCCCTGACTTAAGGAACATAGTCAAAAGAGGCAAAGAAGCTGAGTGGGTTGTGCCAAAAAAGAAAGTAATTATTGCTATGGTCAGCATTTTTTACAGTGTTTCTCAAAAAGCAGGTAGGAAAAAAACCTGATGGAGATGTCCTTGAATACCTGCTAAGAAGTAAAGGGAATTACTGAGAGGTAACTGTGAAGGAGGGCAAGGAGGAAAGTAGAAGATTAAAACAGCCCTCAGAGTACCAGCTCCTTCAGTAAAGGCCTTCTGGTACACTTTGACATGGTCACATCTCAGAAGAAAACCAGAGGTACCAGAAATGAAAACAAAGCAATACTGAAAAAAAAAAAGCATCAGTAAATGAGTATTACTGGCACTTACATCATATAAACTACTATTTATCAATTGCCTGTACACTCTTAGCACCTAAAAACTTCCAAACAATATTTATAAATAGGAAGTATCAATCTCTTAAGAGCTGGTAATCTAAACTACAACATAGAATGTTTTTATAAACCGAATTCACCTAAATTCTAAGAAATTCAAAACACCTTAGGTAGACATGCACTTCACTTGGATCTCAGGTATGGGATATTTAGATAGGATTTTTTTTCTTTTGCTTTAAACACATAAAATGTTAACTACCTACACCAAAAAAAAAAAAAAAATCACAAGATCCAGGTCTGGAATGAGAGGAGAGAGAAAAAAGGTATGGGAAAAATAAATACGAGAACTGCCATTGAAAACCTTGGGAAAGAAATAAAGTAGCAAAATTTTGCTTAGTGTTCATAATGTATGAGAAACAAATCTAAGTTTTCATGCATTTTATTGTACCACATTATGCCTGTTTGAAACTTCAGCTTCCAAAGCATGGACCAACAAACCAAAATCCATTCGGTTTCACTGGACTTTGTAAAGACAATACATTCTGAGGAAATGAAGCTAAGACCTTATTTAATTGTTCCAATCCAGCAGTTAAAGGAAATCTTTTTATGGGAGGGTCACCAGGCATACATTTCTCTATCCTATATCCACAGTAGCATCTTGCTGAACAGTTTCCAATCCTTTTGATATGTCCTATAGATAAATGTTAAAATTAATATAGATGAGCCATCAGAGTTCTACTAGATGTAGTTATCCAATTTCATCTGACAAATTGAGCAAGTATAGACCACACGGGATGGAGGCCATAGATCCTGGAGTATATCCCTTCTCCTTGGCCCTACAGATCTAGAAGTCATTAAAATAGCATACTAGCACTAGTAAAGCACTACAAGTACAGTTCTGGGTATTCATTTGAGCCTCATGCATTTTTATGCCAGCTTCACTGTCTTAAAAGTTATTTTTCAGAAAAGAAATACACTTCCTAAGCCTATGTGCAAGTCAAAAACCAAGGGTATAGTCACACTGAACACAAAGCTTGGATCAGTTCACTGAGAAGTCCTGTCTAAACCCAGAATCTGTAACAGAATGGGTCTGAGTGGAATTCCCTCTCAAATCAGACAGAAATTGAGCATTTCTAGACATCTCATCAGTGAAATTCTCAAAGTCATCACAGTCTAATGACACCGCAATATTACAGAAGAATAAGAAAATGTAAGAGGACAGGCCAGAAACACAATTTTGATTATTTCATTGCTCAAAAGATAATTAAGAAACAGTACTTAAAATTTTTAGGGGGCAGAGGAGTAGGCGGAAAGAGTCAAATGGGAGAAAATTACTACAAACAACCAAGCAATGTATGAGCTCGGAGATGTATGCCTTCAGAGAGGCAGCTGATATGTGTGGCCATGACTTACAGATAAGCATGAGATCAAGAACAAGGAAAGATTTTGCTATCTGACAATAGTGAACAGTGCACAATGGTAGTCTTGGAAAATTTGTTACAGATGAAATATGTGACAACCTACCCAGCAAGAAACCACAGGTGCAAGCATAGGGAGCCAGCTCTCCAAAACATTATTAAAATATTCAGCTATATACTGCATGAATCCCCAGAAACTGGATCTTTCAGGAAAAGAATCTAATTGTATATTTATAAACATCATGTTCCTCTCTGCATGTTTTTATACATGTAAACATTTTGCTGTGAAAATATTTTCAGCAAATGTTATTTCCTCTAGGTACTTTTACATGAACTTATAAATCCAGGAAAGAACGATTAACTGATTATTAAGAGAGCCTTAGGACCCCATGAAAATATAGATTTCTAATTTATTTGAAAACAACTCCTTTAATAAATTAAGAATTTCTTTATAGGATATTTGCAAACTAAGAAAGAAAATACAAAGAAAAGTATGGTAAATCAGAGAGAAGTAATTGAGCTCAGTGACTGAAAGGCAAACGAGATTAAGTATGAGGAAAGAAACATAATTATGTCCCTGTTTTACAAGTGAAGAACTGCAGGATAATAAAGTTCTTGCTCTCATTTTATATAGCATTTAAGTACAAATTTGATGTGTGAAGACAGACATACTGCTCACAGGCTAAGTTTCAAGAACATGATTAAGCCCTTTGAAGATCAGCTCTGAAAAGTTGACCAAGGTCAGGCAGGAGGTCTCTGGAAGAGAAATCCTCATCTTTTGAGCTCAGTTACTGGTCTGACAAAGAAGTCATATCCACGTGGACAACACCAAAGGCTGTGGCCAGCAATGACCCTGCAACTGCAATTGCTCCTCAAGACCACTGCAGAGCAGCTCTTCCTCCAACTGAGGGATGGCAGCACAAACCTTCAAAGGCCATGGCTGGCCTGCTCTGAGGTCAAGGACAGGGAATCTCAGAGAGATCTAACATCAGAACAAATAGTTTCTGTCCTTTAAAGAACTTGGCTTAAAGCAAACCCTGCTGTCAATATTTTTTAAGCCATTTCTCAGTATATTCCTGTTCTCATAGGGGCCATGCATCCACTGATAGGGGTTCAAGCAACTGCAAAATCACAAATGGATTTGGTTAGAAGGAAAGGGGGTATGTAGAATTTTTTTCCAAAAGGACCTCTAGAGAGCTTCTGTCAAAAGAAGGACTATTGCTAACACCAGATCAGGTCGCTAAAAGAAAGTGCTTCAGCATCAAGCTCTACATTCACTTTGATGAAATCTAGAAAACAATAGCAGGAACTGTACATTCATAAATCTTTATCCTGAGGAGGCCAAAATTATTTCTTCACAATCAAGTTCATGTGTCGCCAAAGCACAACCTGAAAGGTTTGTCAGATCTAGAAATAACAGGACTTTTCTAGGTGGAAACTCATTCATCGTTCCTCCTACCCTTTCTCTTTACAGGGAAGGCAAGATAAATCTGCTCTACATGAGCTTCCCTACCCCCATCAGAAAGGAAGTGTTACAGTGAGAAATGATGCCTCTTATTCAACAAAAACTGCTGCTTTCTTAGCCAGCCAGTGTTAATGTAGCTGCTTGTTACATATAAAAATGGGACAGGATGCACAAATCAAAACAGTCAGACAGGCGTGAAAGAGAGAGAAGAAACACGGAAGAAACAAACCAAATCAAAACATGAAATAGCCATCCTGGCAGGAAAAGAGCTGAGTGTAAGAGCAGCTCGCCTGCTTCCTGACTCTCATAAAGTCAGCAGGATATACCAGTGTACTATATACATTTAATGTACAACATAAAAGAAAATTTTCTGGGAAGGTACTGTTTATTTCAATGTTTTAAATGCATCCGGATCCCTGATTTCACTGACAAAAAAAAAAAAAAATCTTCATTTATATTTTCCATGGCAGTTCAGAGCAGGGTTTTCCTAGAATGTACTTACACGCTCTGAGTGCCAGAGTGCTATTTAAAAAAACCCAAAATCTAACAACCAACAACAACTATTCACAGAATGATTCCTGAATTTTCATACCAGATTTCACTTTGTATTAACTCCTGGCTTTGCAGGGTTTTCTGGGTTTTTTTGAGAGTTCCGTTTTATCTTCCTGATTTACCCCATTCATAGCCAAAAAAACCACTTTATCCTGTATATTTATTAACTTCTTCACAAATCTACACTGGCAGAAAAAACGCACCAAACAACAAAACCCACACCACTGTGTACTTGTAATACTTTCAGGAATCTCCATTTTTAAGGCATCATCAAGGTATTTTGATAGCTAAAGATGCTCTGTTTTGGTATTTGTAATACTATGTAGGGTGCATAATTTCCACAGGTTCCTGCTGCAAATACTTTCACTCGTTTGCATTATTTTTCTGTTGAACCACCAAGTGATACTGTACACTGGGTTCACTAATATCCTTAATCACCCCTTACTAGTGTTACAAATCAAACCAGAATTTGATCTGCTATCTGCATTGCAAAGACAACCATTTTACGTATCTGTTTGTTACATTTTGAGGTTTTTCCCTATACTGAATATTGTCAAACCATAAATGGGAGACCAAAGCTTTCAAAAATATCAATTTAATGCGCTAAGCTACTACAAAATGTCGTCAATTTACTGCATTTGCAGGATCTGCCTGACAAAAATTATGGTTCTTTTTTAAAAATAGGTACAGTGTATACTGCATACTGCCATTAAGAAATACCAGTAATAATCAGATTTAGAAAAAATTGCTGAATACCATGCTACCCATCACAGAATTACAAAATGCACTGCCATGAGAAGTTAGCCACATTTTCTTGCCTTATGTCAGTGTAATCTCACTAAACTTGATATTTCTCTCACATTTGTCTTTAGCACATTGTTCTGATCATAGTTTCATCATTCTTCAAGTCACTTAAAAAGCATTACACATCTAAGATCAGAGTGCAGTCATTACTCTACAGCTTCAACATCTATTCATGTATAATTCAACAACTTTTTCTCTGAATTAGCTTCTTATTCTTAGGATCTGGTCTAAATGTTCTTTTTTCTTAAAACACAAAGAACTTGGCTATGCTTAGAAGGGCAATATTCACTACAGCTAAATATTAACAGAAACCTTTAAAATGCTATTTTAGTATGTAAAGTGAATTCACCCCTCAGCATTTGTCCTGCTTGTTTACAGGACATACAAAGGTTACAGTCAGAGTGGAGACTGAAGCAATTGCAAAGATATAAGTAGAACCTAAAATTTCCCAAGATTTGGTCTAATTACCAATGAACTCCCTCCAACAAAATCTCTTGTGCCAAAAAATGGCATAAATCCACTTACCCTTCATCCATTTTCATTAGTTAGAGCTGAAGTTATCAGCAAATCCATTCAATACTATTAAAAAATCTATTCTTAAAATTCACATTTAAAAGTAATTCAAAAATTGATACAAGTTCCTCTATAGGGTTCTGTTACCACTTGCATTTTCTTCAATCTCAAGTACAAAATCAGCTATGTCTGCAGTGGACTTATCAGTAAAATCCAACCGGAATTTTTAAGACGTATTTGGTTTTACTTTTTCATCCAATAAAAAAAATATTTTGGAGCTTTGATAAGAATGGAAGACTGGAAATCCAGTTATAATCCCCTGCAAACACTCCAAGTTTACAACACTGTCAGAGGTAAACAAGATATTACTCCAAGGGTGACATTATTCATGAGTGAACAGTAAAACATCAGTGTAGGGAAAAAGTATATGAGCTGGATGAGAAGGTGTTATGTGCATGCTCTGAACGTAATTTAACTGACTTTCATGTGTTACTAATCATCAACATAAACTTCAGGAGAGGAGATACTCAACACTTCCTTTAGTATAATTAATGAATAACGCCTCCACTCTCAGGAAGCATAAGATGGAATAAGAAGGAATACATAAGATGCAACTGATGGGCAAATGCTGGAGGCCAGGGAAGAGCACACATAGCATAATGGGATGAGCAATAAGAATTGCAGCAGAAGCTGCATTTCTAGATTTCTAGAGCTAACAATATTAGTTTCCAACACATGGACCAGTATCAGCAAGCAAAAGTTCTCAGCCTACATAAAGTGACATTACTTTTACTGACATGCTTTTATTAATATATGCCAACATTTGCCTGGTTGTGGAATCTTTCAGAAAATGAATAAAAATATTATTGGCATGTGAGAAAAAATACCAGGTGTTACCTGCTGTGAGATAATGGAAAACTGTGCAGCTCCTTCACAGCAAACACACTCTGCTCGTGGGCTAACTCACCTACATCTGGTGGAGCTGCCCAACAAACACAGCCCCAGACACACATCACTGGGCTCTGCAGAACAACCCAGTGAGTGTTCCTTGCTATGTGCCTCACTAGGCCTTGGAATATTTTAGCCAAGAGCTCATAAGAAAACTGCCCAGAACACATATGTCTGTATACAGACAGTGGTCCTATATAAGGCACATTTGTCACATCAAACCTACTGTAACTACCAGCACAGTACCTTCAGTTATGAACATAGCACAGACACAGACACTCCATAAGGGCAAAACAGACATTATATGAGATGAAACAGAGCCTCAAGGCTATGCCATAACCATGATTTAAGTATTAGCTTGCATAATGCTCCTTTACAGCCTAAACCAGGTTTTCTGCTAAAATAGTAAAAGAATTTTTACTCTTGAGCAAGATGTACTTCAAAATAAAATCTGGCATTTGTATTACTATGCTGGAATGTCATTACTTTTTACATTAAATTGGGAAACATTAGCTCTCTGTTCCATTTATTTTGCCAACAGTTTTTACATTCAGCTAATTTTACCTTTGACTTTTCCTTATTATTTTAAGCCCAGGTACTGGCACACATCATCTTTTTTCAAATGTATGAATAAAGTCTTTAGCTCAGGGCCAGACTGTCTAACAAAGCCTGTCTAACCTAGGGCTTTCCTTGCAGTCAGAGGGACTACAGACAGAGAGATACTGTAGATTCAGATCTCAAGAATCAAGCTGCAATACGTAAAGGATTTTACTAAGGTAGGCTCAAGTCCTGCAAAATCCCTATAGATAAGCCCCAATACTCTGACCTCAATAATTAACCTTATTAGTCACTGCTATCTTTAAACAGACTTGTCAAGGATATACACTAAGCAACAATGGAGACACTGTTGGACATGCACAACACCGGAATACAGGGCAGGATACTGTTACAGTGGCTTTATTCAAGAACTGCAAATTATTGGAAAGTTATTTCATTTCATTAGTCAGTCACCACCAAATAAAAAGTAACTGAATGTGGCATAACAACCTCTCTCTCTTTGTGAGTGTGCATATATATAACATAAAATTTGAATATCAGTAGCCTTTTGTAACTACCAATAGTATATTTTTTATTTTACCTAATCATACACAAAATCATTGCAGAAAAACACCTCAGGAGGGATAGAGTAACACTCAAGTAACAACTTGAAAAACCCCCTTGAGGCTGTTATCTCAATTTTGCTGAACTGATTTTCAAAATGTCCACTTAAATTCTAATTTACAAGAGTATGGACAGAAGTGGCTGCAATTTAAGGCTGTTCCTCTGAATTACATTACTTGTAGATAATCTAAAAAACCACACTGTTGTAAGATGGTTCTCATTTCTTTAACAACTCCTTTAACAAGGAAAACACCAGCATCCTTCCATCAGTACTTTCCTCCTCCTCTGCAATTTGAACAAACACTGTCCTTTGGAAAAGACTGCATTTACAAATTTTAGTCCTTCACTCCCAGGTTGTACATGCCCAGAAAAGACCAAGTCACACACATTTTCCCATCTCATAAAAATTTCATGAACTTACTTTTAGACAATTTTCAGATTTTCAAAGAAATGAAAAGAAAAAAAGAGAGAGAATTGACTGCAAAAGAATTAATTTAACATCTGACATTCAGCTGCATGCAGCTAACCTTTGTGTTTCCCTTTTTTCTCCTTTCTGGTGCTGCTAGTCTGACAGCTTGCAGCTGCTCCCTTGGTTTTTTTAGTTGGTTTCGGAGCTTGGGCGTCCACTACCACCTTTACATCTTCCTGTTCGGCCTCCTGCACTGCTTCAGAGATTCAGGGCACCCCACCAAAGAGAAAAACAGAGAGGAGAGAGAAACAAAGAGAAAGAGACAAGAGAGAAAGAATTGAGAACTCTGTGAAGGCATAAAAGAGAAAGCAGACATAGCAGAGTTTGGTATTTCAGACGATTCATGCAGTGAGGAAAGTCAGATAAACCAGAATTTGCAAAGCTACAGTAAAAACCTGAAAGTGTTAAGTTAGTTCGGATATATTTCCTCACTTCTTTTCCTCCTCCCAATAACATATCAACTCCTAACTTTCAGGCTAAAAGTGACATCAGAATATTAATGTGTTGCTGAGCTATTGTAGGAAGCACTTTTCCTCATAGTAAAGCTCTGCCAGGCTGATCATCAACAGTGGCAGCACGAAGGCAGAAAAATTTTATTTAGACTTTGTAGCATCTACGCTTAGAGTTACATCCTAACTCTGTAAACAAGGAATCATCTGCAGGTTACCTTCAAAACACATCTTGCACAATTGTGTAACACAGCATGATGAGTAGATTGGCCATACATTTTAGAGTAAAACTATATCCAAGCTGAATTTAAAAACTCTTCCTACTTTGTAACATACACAAATTAATTCCTTAGAAGTTTCTACATAACATGCATGGCATAAACTGTGAATGTCACATAATTCATGCAATGCTAGTTGTTTTCAAAGTAAAAGAGGCTTTAATCATTTTCCTAAAAGCATTACACACTTTGAGGTCAATATTTGCATCCGTGAAAGTAACATACACACCATAACTCTTTCTTCTGGCCAGGCCAAGCCTTGAAGTTAAATAAATATCACAACTGCTTTTGTAAAATACATAGAGGCATCTTCAAACTTCACATGCCAAACTGTAGGTGGGCACTAAGACATTTTCAGGTTGGCTGCTGGTCACTGTTAAGGGCTAAGCCCCACTGGCTTCATGTGGTGACTGCGGTCTATCTCCCTGGCATTTGGACCTCCCACCTTTTCTTTTTCCCAAAACTAAACCGCTTTCTTTAAAAGGATAAAAAAAAAAATCCCCTAACGACCCTTACTGGAAAGAACTGGATGCCCCTAAAATTACTTCAAAAATATCCTGACAAACTTCATAACCCCCCTAGATGATTCCCAATGACGTGTGGACTGCCACTAATCTCTCTTTGAAGGGTAAAATCCTCCCTAGGCTTCTGGTCTGTGAAGCAACTCTCCTCTTCACCAAATCCTTCATGTGCATGAATAGCAACTGAAGCACCAAGGAGATTCTCAGAGAAGAAAGATGAGACGGATTTAGTCATGTCTGTGTAGACTGTAGCTCACAAACCCACAGCCACCCTCCCCAGCACAGCAATCTGTTATGAATAGCATTACATTCACAACACAATGAGCACCTGAGGCACTCAATAAACACATGCTCCTTTTCTCATTACGCAGAGGAAGAGTTCAAGTTTTGTAGAGAATATACATTATATTAGTAGAGGAGTGATTAAAAGCCCAGAGAAACAGCTTGTCACTGCCCAACTTCTCATTCCTGTCTATCACTTACTAATCACAGGACTGCAGTCCCTTTGCTGAGTGTAAAGGAGTACTGGAAATGAGTAAGACAATCAAAGGAGTGAGTGCACAGGATGCCAGAGAAAATGGCACATAAAAGACAGTACATTGGGTCCTATTTCCACAGGCATGGCGGTCTCAGACTAAGCAGGGAACCAGAGTCCCCACTCCACAGTCTTTAAATAGGTGTGATTTGCCAACCCAGCATCTATGCTATATTTGTAGCTCAGCCTCTCTTTAAAACTAGGCTGTGTTCTTTTGTTTTGAAGATAATAATCCATGTTACAATTACATTCAGTACTTTAAAAACAACCTATATTAAATGGCCAGACTGTTCTCTAAATCATTTTAAATCTGGGCACATTCATTCACTCAGAAGAAGGATCATTTACTTGGTCCAAAGCAATGATTAATCAGCAAAGGATGAAACTTTCTGACATTGTTAATTCCAAAGTTAAAGACTTATCTTCACTGTCTTGCTAACCATCCTTTGATCTAACAAGTAAAAGCCTGAAGTTTTTTTAATTACTTTTGTCTTATAATTTTTAGCAAGAGACTAACAATATCTGATGATAAGCACAGCGAGGGAGCTCCAAAGGACAGAGAAGGAAATATTTCCAGTGCTTTACTCTGTAAGGTAGAGAACAGGATTTCAGTCCAGTAGCCATTTTGAGCATATCCCTACACTGCTGTCTCTGGTAAACAGACACAAGTGATGGAGGCTGCAAAATAAGATTTAGGCCATAAACTTGAAGATACTGCAGCTGGGTTCATGAAAGGGATTGGCACAGAATGTCCTGTTTCTAAAGGATACATTTCTAAGCATTACCATTACATTTAAATGTAATACTAAATCCAAATCTGATCCCAACACACCATCTTCACAACAAAACCATCTTATTCTTAGCTATTAGCTATTTAGAAAATAGTAGATACACTCACTCATGTTTTCTCTTGTGTTATCTCTCTAGATACCAAATAAAGCATTTAGTTTGCTTTCTGGACAAATTCAGTTCAGGACAGCCTGAGTTCCAGGAAAGTTGGTTATATACTTGCATTTAAGCACCGGGAAAGCACCGCTCTCCCCTGCCCACAAGTGCCAACCTCCCCAGACATCTCATGTGTAAGTGCTGCCCACTGCAGTGTGGTGGGAAGGAGAGGTTTATGCAGCACAGCAGTTCCTGACAGCAGGCCAGCCAGGTCTTGGATCCTTGCAGAGGAGGGGGCAACAGGCTATTTTTGAAGCCTGCTGACCCACCTATGCTGTGAACCTACCCTGCTCAGTGGGTCCAAAGGCTTAGATGTGGAGCAAAGTAAAAATACTGCTTTCCTTTTCCAGAGCTTTCTCCTGCCCTGGAGAGTTGGAAGAATGACCATTTCTAAATCCCTCTGTGCTCACTCTGCAGCTGGTCATTAGCATGTGGAGCTTTGAACTTCTCAAACCAGCACTTCTAGTCTGCCTTTGTGGAGATGAAGCAATTCACAGAGGCAATGTTTATCCCCAACCATGATGTCAGGAGATCAAATGTCTTCCCCTCTGCCCTTTAGTGATCTTTGGATCACTAAGTAACGGTATGACAAGAATTTCCCTTCTCAGCAGGATGGGAACATTGAGGCAAACTCTAACCTGCATTCTCCATGGGCTCTAGATAGCCCCATAAAACAATTTACAGTTCCCTGCAAGAAAGCCTAAATAAGGAAAATGAGATAAACTGGCCTCCCTACATAATATTCACCGATACAACAATATGATTATGTCCTTAGCTGGATGTTGAAAAGTTGAAACAATGATAGGCAGTACCACAGGATAAATAAAGAACCTTAAATGCAGCTATTTGGAGATGAAGTTTCAAAGACTGTCACTCAAAAATGCATTAATTTCAGTACAAATAGAAATTTAGGCAGCTTTAAAAATCCCTATTGATAATTATCTTAAATAATAAGAGACTACATTTGAAAATCTAGCCCAATATTCCATATGTCCCACCCCAGATTATTAAAATCTCTACTTAAAAAACCCAGATATTTTCCTTTTCTATACGAATTATTTGTTTGTACTAGAATTTGCATTTAGACAAGAAAAAAATGGAGGAGCAAGTGCTGTAGTGAGTCAGTATTCCAAACAGAAAAATCCACTGGACTCTCAGATCTGATGTTTCATTCTCATTTGAACTTACAAATTGTAAAAAGTAGTTTTGAGATAAATGCCAAGCTTACAAATAAAACTACTACATGATTTTTAATTTCAGTGCTATTAATTCATGTTCATTAAATCAAGTACTGACTACTGCCCTCCATACAGTATTAGAGAAAAAAAATACTTGTGGAGAAAGGAGCACAGATTGGGATATTTATTCAGGATCTGAGATGAAAAGAAAAGAGGAGTAAACAACATAGTTTATTAATAATAGTCTATTAACATAATACAAGGTGAGTATAGAAGAGCTTCCTCAAAGCAGAGAAGTGCAGTGTCCCAGCTTTGCCTTGCATCACCAATGCCCTAAGTGCTAAAAGGGGAAAAAAGAAGCCTCTCCATGAGTCTGTTCTGTGTTGGACAACACCGCATGTTACAGGAATAAAGCTACAACACACAATCAAATAAAAGGATGCATTTTGTAAGCACATGAGTAAACTATGTTGCAGACAACTCAATATTTTTTTCAATTCTATAAGCTATCCATACATATTTATATGAGTGAATGAAAAGGAAAAACATGTTTTTTCATCTGGCCTTCACAATGAGAAGTTCACACAGGAAATTAGTTTCAAAGGAGCATGAATGAAAATGCAGATTTTTTTTTTCCATTTGCATGACCATTTTTCTTGATGTGAGTGCTTGCACATTCATGATCTTAGAAGAAGAAAAAAAAATCTATGAATCGTAACTTACAAGTCTCTATCACATAAAAATGCCAAGTGCTAAAAAAAAAGTGGTTTTGATCAGTGCATTATGTGAAAAATAAGTAATTGAAAAATCACAAAAAGTAAAAAAATTATAAAATTGTGCAGTCTGTCTGGAAAACACCTTAAGTAGAAAGAGGTTGAACCAGATAATGAGGTATGTGAGATAAATCACTGGTTCCACTGCATAAGGCAGATACTCATTCTATTTACCAATGCCCTCTCAACAGTAAAAGTGAAACCCAGAATAAGTACCATGCAATGAAAGATAAACTACAGTCCAGTCAGCGTGTACCTTAACAAATCAATGAAAATTGGTAGCCCTTTTCTTACTATTGCCTGAGATGCCCTTGTGTATTACTGTAAGAATGGCTTGCTGTCTTACTTTGTAAAGTTCTAGCCTTAGTCAATGCCGCTGCTTATTTGGGCTGTTGTTCATTATTACTTTATTTAATCAACTTAGATTCTGAACTGGTCTAGTATTTCTATAATCATCTAAAAGACACTGGATTCTACTAGAAATATTCTGAAGATGAGCAAATCCGCTATATTTTACAATGCAATGAAATATTTTTATATAGTTTTACATAGACAAAAATCGTTAAATACAAGGGCCTGAATTAGGGTAAGAACTTTGCTGTGTTAGTTACTATTTAATCTAATGCAAAGATTTGATTTCTGCCTCAAAATGCTCATAAACAAAGCCATTATTCTTGCAGCTAGTAAGTTACAGTCAGATTTCAGATTCCCAAAACCTTATATTGCCTATAAATTCCCTACGGCTCCTTGCAGTTTATGTCTTTAACACTGATGTGTTGACCAGGCTGATGTTAAAAAGGTGAAAATACTCATAAGTGAAACTGAATGTGAATGGGCTCTGAAAAAAGGAACCAGTGTACATCAGAACCTCGTGGTGCTTAAGGACATTATTAAAAGCTCATTGGTTTAAGAGTTCCCCAGAAAGAACAAAGGAAGGAACGAAATAGAAGATTCTTCTTAGCTTCCATGTATCTGTTGCCTGATCCTGGGGAGGGGGAAAGGAAACAAAGCATGAGAAATGGAGAGTTAACAGCAATGAATTACACTCTGGGAAAGCAGACAACTTATAAGGAAAGCTAAAATTATCCATGAAAAATCTATGCCAGGAAGATTAAAGACAGTAAGAAATTACATAATTATTTTGTGTATTAGGGCCTTGGGGGCACAACCAGGTTTTAACTGCCCTGACAGGCCTTGCTGTGGGCTTTCACCCCCAGCCTGTCCACGGACCATAGGCTTTATTTCACCTCAGCCTGGAGCTATGCTGTAGGTGTGCTGCCTCCCAGCTGTGTCTCCTGGGAGGATCCTGGCACTGTAGGGAATTCAGCTACGTCACAGACCAATATGTATGCTGCAGTATCTCCTTTCCATCCTGACTGGCACCCTGGAGGGCCCTGGCCCCAGTTCATCCCTTGCCATGTCTGGGACTGCGAGAATCCTGTTGGCAGTGCCCAGCTCTGCCTGCCGTGTTCCAAGCCTTTGGGATGGTGCTCTGCCTGCAAGGGCATTGTCAGTGCTGGGGTCACCTCCTGGCCCCTCCTGCTGCCAACACTGAGATTGCCCCATGACTAAAAATAACAGCTACATGTGAAGTAGTAACTGAAAGTGAAAATACTTTCAGTGGAACTTTAAAACAAAGAGAAGGGAGATGTTTTCAAGAAATTTTAGGCAATGGCCTCTTAACTTCCTTCTCCAATCATGCAGGAGCAAGAATCAAAAAAAGACCTGTGAAACACCTGCTACTCACTGCTCTCCGATCCTCGCTGCTGGGTTAGTTTGTTTATTTTGGAAAAGCACTAGTGCAGTAAGGACTGCTGACAAATCAAAAAGATGCTTTAAAAGATTAAGGTGAAGAGACTGCAGCTGAAATAAAGATTTCAGAATATATGCTTATTGGAAGTTAAGTATTTTGCCCACATGATGCTTGGAGTACTGCTGGATCTCTCAGTATTAATAGCCCTTTGCACAAAACATTCCTTGCTATCTTCAAAAAATAAACTAATACCTTCTCATCTCAAGGTCAGTAGAAAACAAGGATAGCAAGACACTGATTTGATGAATACGCAAATATGTGATTTTTTTAAATGAATAGGTAACTGATGTCATCTTTTGAAGTTGACAGCTTGATACTAATCAGAACTCTCCCTCATCATTCATGGTAAATAAGCAGAATGACACATCAAATTTAACAATCCAGAGCCATAACTTTTCATCAGAAGTCTGTTCAACACACCATACAACCATCACATCTAGATGTGCTGCCAAATGTCAAAGGAGGAAAGTAAGAAAGTAATTTTGCCTTTTTACACATGGTTAATCTAAATCTCTAAATTGGAAGTTGCCATGAAAATTACTCTGAGAGTATCTAATTGAAAAAAATTTTAATTTCAACTCTTTAAAAAAAAAAAGCTACAGCTGCAACAAAGTATGGTAATATTAATGAAAGCATATCTGGCACTCATTCAAATATCTGCCTTCCTCAGTGCTGTGAAAAGAAAAATCACTCCCCAATGGAAATTCACCATTTTCACAGAAGTAAAATTACTCTTCTCTGTAAAAATGAGCTTTCATCATTTGCATTAAATGTAATTAAATAATGTAATTAAATTGTTGCAGTAACTAGTGTATCTCTGCATGCTATTTGGCTCCAGGAATGCTCAGTACATATTTGAAATCCAGATTGAAAAGAACTATATTCACAGCAGAATTCTGCAATGTCAAATAAGGCTAAAATGTTTGTTTAGATTTTAAACAAACTTCACAAAATAAGAGGAGTAGAGATACATGAAAACAAGCAAACAGATGTAATTGTGACATATTACAGAATGGGAAGCAAAATATTTAAAAATCTTTAAACAAACAGGTAGCAATATGTCCTTATGAAGGACACTGAATCAAAAATAAATCACAACACAAGAAAGAGAAGACAAAACAATCTGTAAGTGATCTCTCCTACAAAGAGGGATAAAATTTCTTCCAGTGAATAAATGTCTTTGCTGACTTTTACACAGAATTTAAACTTAATAGCAATACAAAATGTTGTTATTGATTCTTATTTTGCTATATATAATGATGAAATAGTGATTAAGATGTGTTTGGTACTGCAAGAGAGAGAGGCCTTATTTGTAATAGTAATAACTAAAGCCAAACATCATGGAAGTCAAAGGAAGGATACCTATTGCTTGAAATGGTAGGCAAGAGCCCAACCTACAAGTGTATCTACCTGGTCTACAGATGCTGACAGGCAAACACTGTTACCACTGGTAGTACTCCAGTTCAAATTAACCGCTTACGGAGCGGAGTGCCAAGGATGCTTTATCGTGAGTTGGTCTGTTCAACTTTAATTCATGCCAGTTTCCACAGATCTCTTTTATTGATTAATTAGGCATCACGCCAACAAAGGATTTAAAAAAGATACACTACATGTGAGTCATTTGCAAGCTACAGTATCTGAAAACTTTTGCCTGTAGGTGAAATATGGGCAGGAACTGAGAAGAAAATTTTTGTCTGGAGAATTGTGCACGGTGCATTCTGCAGTCACTTCCTCGCTGGAAGGGCACCCATCTCCTTAAAGTCTCACAGCACCCAGAAGAATTGCTAGTAACACTTGGAAGGGAACCCTTTTATCCTACCAATGTGTCACTTCTGTGCCTTGAGGTTATTTAAGAAAAAATTACAGCAATTCTGGTAACTTTCCTCCTTACTGTGTGGAGGTGTACTTTCAGCAGAGTTATTTTGTTAGTTATTAGACTATCAAAAAAGAAACTCAAAAAAGCCCTGTACCTATTCAGTTTCATCCTGAATGAAACTTGTCCCACCATCTTCAATCCTGAGTAAGTGCAGGAAAGCCACGTCTGTACACGTGGAAGGAAGCCACATTCCCTTAGTGAGCTGCCCCAACCAAGCTCACTCATAGTCCTTAATTAACACCCCTTCATCCTATTGCATCTCAGATCTATTTGCACTTCTCTTCTTTCAAGCTAGATGAAGCAAAAAAACACGTAGCCAGAGGACTAGCAGCAATCACCCTGCAGAGATTCAAAAGAAGCCAACGGCTCCTTCATATAGACAAACTTAGCTTAACTAGCGAAATATGCTGTTCCAGTATATCTGCCCACAAGTACCTCACCAGGCTGATGTTCTATTCCAGAACAAAAATTACTGGCTTTTTACTCCACACTCTGATAATTATTCTGGAATTTAATGAGTTTTTATTCCAGAGCAGAGTTGCCCATCAGGGAACCATTGCAGCACAGATAACTGCATCAGAATAAGCTGTGGCAGTGTATGAAAGAGAATTTCCCAGCGCAGAAAGCCCAGCATCTCAGAATCCCTGAGATGTTATCTCTGACCTACTTTGCTCAAAGTACCATCTCCACACAGGCATCCAATTATTTGTTGAAATCAACAAGTACTTTTGTGCTACACAGAATTAGTACAAGCTAAAAAAGAGAGTAGAGCAGGATGATAGGTGGAAAGAAGTGTTCTTTCTGTAGCATTTGCAGCACAGGAATTGATTTCACAAACATGCTCATCCAAGCAATGTAGTTCATTCAGTAGACCATCAACTCCCATCAAAGAGTCATTCTTAACTTAAAATCAGCATGCCCATAACAGCAACAAATGAACGGAAAAGAGCAGAATAGTTCTTTAGAAACAGCCCAGCTGTCTCATGCATCCGACACTGCCACATACAAATGTTGTCATTGAAGGGGAAGAAAATGCCAGCCCTGAAGCTGAACACCACAGTTAGAAATGGTCACCAAAACCTAACTACGTACCAGGCAAACGGGGTAACTTGAGACACTAAGCACATTCCCAGAGAAGACCACGCTGAAAAAGGACACTTCTGGAGTTCTTATAATATTTTCAAAAGCAACATGCCTAACAAAGGATTTTACAAGGCAATAAAACACTCCACTAGGTAATTAAATTCTCCTAAGCCGGCTTTTGCTAGCTGCATGCTTTATTACAAGGAGAGTTATCCCAAGGGATTAACAAACTTTGTGTTGAATATGACAAACTTTACTATATTTTTCTGGTCTTCTGAAACCTTGTAAAATATTGCAAAGGTTTGAGAGATAAATTTAGAACAAGCTGATTTAAGAAGAATAAGTTCCTAAGTATTCCAGTAAATGGGGTGGTATAATATTACAGGAAGGGTCACTTTTACCTCAAGAGCACAGTAAATCTCACAGTCAGGAAGTCCACTCGGGTGCAAACTGGTGCAAAATTTAGCTCAGTTAGTGCAGTTTTGAAATTTGCTACCATTTAGGGGACGATAATGTCTCTCTCTCTGATTTGTGAAAATTAAAACCTTGATCAACTGACAATACAGGAGGTTTAGTAAATCACAGCACCCCTGTACCATAAGATACTACTTTTTAGAGCAGCTCTGTACCTTTGATAAACTATTGAGTGAAAGAGGAAAAATTTCTGATTTGTCTGATTAAAAAATGAACAAACTAGAATTTTGTGCTAAATTAAATTCTTAGGTTGGACTGGAAAGAAATTTCATTTAATCTTCAAAAATTACATCCCAGACCCTTAGAAACAGTAAAGAGAAGGCAATATTACTAATTATTTTTATATTTATTAGAAAAACATAATTAAAAGAATACTTTAAGGAAAAAATAATTCTCCTTCTGAAATCACTTATGGTATCCTATCTACTTGCAGAAACAAGATAAAAAAGGTCCATTATTACCAAAACCTTAACATTTAAACAGTGCAATTTCCAGGTTCTAACAACAAATTCTGTAGCTGTAACCAACCAAACATTTCCACCAATTGCTAACTGGGGGGAAAGACTCTGAAACCTGAACTTCTCAGAGCATGATTAGTTAGTTAGTCCACTAAATACCAACCTTCTTGTTGAAAGATACGACCACCAACTGAAAATAAAACAACAGGGCAGACAAAAAGTACAGCACAGGCAGTATATTGATAGAGAGCCTGAGGAAAAGTATGCACATATCTTTTCAGGGGGCCAGAAAGCATGGGCCATATAAGCACAGAACTAAACAATGCCTGGTTTCCTTAGGATTTATTTCTGATCATTTAAGTCTTTGAAGTCTAACAATACAAAAATGGCTTTAAAATTTTTTTCCCTATGGGTGTGATACTTGAACTTTCTCTGTCCCTACTGGATTCTGTAATCTTTAATAAGAAAATGGATACATTGTTCAAGCTTGAAATGTTCTTCTGCACCTACTTGCCTATTTTAATGAACCTTGCAGAAATACGGCATCTTTGAAATCATTATATTCAGTCTTAGCTGAAATTAGTTGACAGGTTTCAAATTTATCATCATTAACACTGTCAGGCTTAAGCAAAGTTATATACAGAGGAATACACTGAGTGGAACCCATTAGTTTTACTTCAGCAGGCACCAAGGTTGAAAACACTTAAAAGAGTCACGGCAGAAGGGACAACCCACTCTTCCTTCCCCACAGCACTGAAAGGGTAGCTAGTTACCTTGTTCCT
Organism: Pipra filicauda; assembly: GCF_003945595.2. Lineage (NCBI taxonomy): Eukaryota > Metazoa > Chordata > Aves > Passeriformes > Pipridae > Pipra > Pipra filicauda. The sequence goes on along the minus strand of NW_024104387.1, from coordinate 3,283,649 downwards.
TCCTGTTAGGCTAGAATTGCAAGTTCTGATGTTTTTATCCCCAAACACAAGTGAAGGATATCAATTATTTACTAAAATATGCAAAACAAGAAGCTTTCTTCTCATTAGCATAAAGTTAACAGGGAGAGCATTATGCTATGAATCGCAGTAAACACACATGCTATAGATGACATTTTTATACCCTGATATATTGTGCTGCTGTTGCTGTTAAGATACGACTCAACCAACGGCGCCTGTTCCTCCGAGTGTTTCGTCCTGCGCGTCCTCGTCCGACTGTCCACATTGGACTGGACCATTAGTGGCTCCTGGCGCTTTTTTTTCTGCTTCTGCTCTAGCAGTGCCCGCTGGAGAAAATACAAAGAAAAGCATCTGTTACTGGACTCCAAACAGTAGCAACCTACAATGAAAAACAATGGATATCTTTACACCTTCTCCGGTTTTACAGTGGCAGCAGTTGGAGAGTGGGATATTGGGTAACAGGAAATCTTTCCAAAAAACCATGACTAACCCACTGCTAAAACACCTTCTGCTGAAAACAGCAAATAATTAGAATAGATCTTTCTGAGCAGTCCAGCAGCTGTTAGAGCTTGCTTGGAAATAACCCTTGGGAAAACAACAGTTTGAGAATACTGGTTGTGAAGCAACGGGAGGGTAAGCAAGGGCATAAGGCAGAGATGCCAATTTCAGTTTCTGTAAATTAAAAGCAGGTGATTGCAAACTAGAATCAAGTGATAATACTGGACATGAGCCTAATTTAATAGCTATAAAAGATGAACTTTAATTAAACACTTAAATTTCTCAGCTAGACCTGCTGAAAAACAAAACCTTCAGCATTCAGTGGCATCATAGGTAGCTCTCTTTGAGTCCTCTTCCACAACCTTAGATAACTGTTAATTTTACTTATCTATTACCTTACCATTTGTTTGCTTCTGTACAGTGATAGTTTAGCTTGTAGAAAGGAGATGCACTAAAACTGAAGAATAAGAATGGATAATGGACTCTTTCAGCTCCATATGTTATGTTGAACACCTCAACATGACTCCAAAGTAATTAGAATCAAGTACAGGATTATGGTATAAATAGAAGGTATTCGAATTTGAAAATGAGATGCTGGTAGACATGCAAGCTGATAAAACAATGGGAAAAGAAATGTATAGAAAAGGATAAAATTAAATGCACACGATTTAACTATAAATATGACAAAGTTTTTTGAGAAGGGGACCACAAGAAAATCAAAGTAAAAGCGGAAACCTCAACTCCCATTAAAACCTGACAGCAGAATTTCCTCAGATTTCATGGAAGAGGTTCTGACTGTCTTTCTTGTAAAAAAGTCATGTAGTAATACAGTAGCAAAATAGGCAACATAGCACATAGTGCCACTAGGTTACAGCCACAAGGGCTAGACTCATAGAATGACAAGCCAAGTATGTAAAATCTTTGTGGTTAACCTCTGTTGGCTGGCATGGCTGCCAGAACCTTCCGTCCTTTCTGGTCCATCAGTTGGGTAACAAATACATGGTAAGTCAGCTTAAAATGAGTCCAACGCAGTGGAAATGAGAGTCACTCAAACCACAGTCATAAGTCAAATTTTAATGGCAATCAGACTTCTAAATAAACCGTAACCTCCACAGATCTCTCTGTTGCATTTCCCCACTCAGAGGATGCAACTTCCTATCAATTATCAGATACATGTGTCAGTGACTTCATTACTCCAAGATCTATACTTCAGAGAGCAAGAAGGTCCTCCTCCAAGATCTTACCTGCCTGTCAAGCTTCTGCTGACGCAGGCTGCTCCCCTCATCATCCAGAACACTGCAAAGACAAAGGGCACGTAATTGGAACAAATTTATCACTCAAAACAACACTCAACAGCAGTCACTGGAGCAAACCCTTCCAGGAGTTATCCATACACAACTCCCACTATGTTCCATGGAAGTTTGCCTGCCCTAACCCGCAAAAGTTGGCTCCAGAGGATCTAAATGCAGTCAATGAAAAATTGAAAAACTCTGACTCACACAAACTTCAACAAAACTATATATTCAGGCAGTTCAAAAAGAAATAAAAAAACCCACGGTCTACAGCTTGGATTCTTCTCCACTGTCTTCTAATGTAAAACACCAATGTATACAGCAATGGGGTTTGATTGAAAATTTGCATATAAAGCATAGAAAAAGTGAGAAGCGTAAGAGAGCTGCTTAGCAACTCAGCAATATTTAAAATTACGTTAGGAAAATTAACTGTCTAATCTTTTGCACACTGAAAACTATAATTTATTCCTGAATATATGAAAAGTCACACTTACTGCCACACACTTCAACATTTACAGGCTGGCAAGATAAACAGCATTGCTCACTGCCATATTTCTTTCTGCTAATTGTTGCTAGTTGGGAGATTAGCTCCTGTGCATTCAATCATTTTCATTAATTAGATGTTAAAGACTGGCATTGAAATCAGAAAGCTATTTTTGTGAAGTATTTTATCAAACTACTGACTATGCGTTATTTTTCAGGAGAACAAAGGTCTCTATTGTAAGAACACTATGGTTAAACATTGAACATAGATAATTAAATCTTTTAAACAGTAATATGTCATCTACAAGGAAAATAGCGCTATAGAACAAAAACAATAGCCTCTTACAAGCAGAGTTCATTTTCTCTTACAATACATTTCTACAAAAGGTTAGTCCCTTCTCTTATAATCACTCTTAACAATCAAAAAGAAAATTAAAATCCAGGACAAACAAACCTGGATTCTGACCTACATGCAACCCAACTGTATTGCAATGAAAATTTCATAAAAAATGTGAAGCCCATGTATTAACACACACTCTTTAGGAGCCAGTAACATTATGGTAGGGTTGGATAGGACAGCTAATAAAGGCATGCAGAATGCCACCTTTCTAACGCCAGCATTATCAGAGACATGTAATTAAGCATTCCTGGTAGCATCAGCCTTTTGCAACTTATACTTGGGTTATTTTTTACAAAAGGCTGATATTCCACAGAATGAAACTATGCTGTTCAAGTACCTCAGGTATGAAATTACACAGTCTTTTGCAGAGGTAATGCATTACCCACAGTCCACAAAAAAAAAAAAAAAAAAAAAAAAATTAAAGAAAAAACCCTTCCCACCCACAAACATGTTCTGATTTACGTCAAGCATTCTTAATTTGATAAATTACAGAAACAAGTTATAAAAAGAAGACATACATTCCTCCATAGTATACAGTATCAGGTTTTCACAAGAGTGCTTCACTGCAACTGCAATACTTATTAGCTGCACTGCTAGAAAATAAAACTACCCTAATGGATATCTTTGGCCAAACAACTGCGTAAAAGATGCCCGAGTATAAAGTTTCAGGCTTAATGGCCTGAACAAATCCTTCTCGTTTCAGACAATGCTTGATAAAAAGCCAAAACCATGTAATGATGCTAATAAAGAACAGAAGAACTGCAGAGGCAGCAATGCATATACCATCCTGGCACAACACACGGAATAAGGGAGCAGGGAAATGTTCTTTGTGTGGTTCTAACCTTACCTGTGACTCCCTGGGAAGCCACAACAAGGTAAATTCAGGTTCAGGTAAAAAGGCACAGCTCCTTCAATTCTCTTTATGCCCAACCTTGGCATGGTAAACATGGCAGTTTAAATAATACAATAGCAAACCCCAATCAGGGGAATGGTGTGATTTGCATTGATTCAGCATTCCACGAATGCAAAGTAACTATCAGATACAAGAGAGGACAGCCAAAAAAGAATAAAACTCCATCCAAACACTATGGATGCAGTGACGCTATAACACCTCTCCACCTGCCCTTCTACTGCAAGACACTGCTTTTCAAGCCTCTGAATATATGCAATCAAAGCTGAGACTAAGAACAGCGTGCTTTGAAAACCAGATGACAAGCTTGTCTGGAACTTCCAGGTCCTTCATTCTCCCACTTCGTATTTTATAAAGTTCTGGGTAGTTTTCACAATCCTGTTGTAAATATGCAATGACAAGCCTTGCATTATTTAAGCTTAACATCCAACAACTAAAATGGAACTCCAGCTTTCTTCAGTGACACTGAGGTTCAACAGAATAGTTACTTCAACAATCCTCTCCCCCTCCAGGTTACTGGACTTGTATGAGCATGCCTTGCTCCCCCCAGCCAGCCACACCACTCTTCCAAATCCTTCACAGTGTAATTTTAAAAAGGCCTCATTACCACCAACTCTGTCTCTTTTAGAAGTTACTCAATGCCAGTACCACTGAAAAGCTGTAATTCTGTCCTTTTCTGACGCCTAAATAATGCTTATGCAACTCCAAATACAAAGAGGATTCAATTTAGTCTATATATTCTTCTGCTATAATAACACAGCACTCCAGTTTGAGACTGTGTAATTTGTCAATATTTTCTGCAGAAGTAGTGGACCTTGGAGTTGCTGATTAGCAGCCAACATTTCACTTTCCCTGATTTTCAACAGAAAAACTCTCCTAAGACTGGGTGACGTCCAAGATATGCCGTTAAGGGACATCAGGGCTTAAATATATGCATGCATAAATAAGTGAGTAAATAAATAATATAAGCTCTGTTTCCGTAGCAATTCCATCAGGTTCTCACTCTAGCTGCCTTGAAAAACATCTGCAGAAGAATCTGAGATGGAAGTGTGCAAGCACCACTGACCCTTTTTCTCACACTTCAGTGAATCCTTGCAGAAAGATTTAGCAGATCATCTTGCCACAGCATCTGGCAGTCCATACATTCTGTCAGACGCTCCAGGGCCTAAGAACTGAAATCCAAAAAACTTACCCTTTTCTTTCATTGGAAAACACAAAAGCGTAGGAGCAGATGCACAGCCTTTGCCCTTCCTGGTCTTTCAAAAAAGCAGAATTCAACTGCTCATCCCCATGGAAGAGTTGTGCACTTCTGGTGAGGACCTAGCCTGTCCTGCCCAGTTTTGGAAGTGGTCATAGTTTTGCTGCTCTGAGGTCCAAATAACTGGGATGGTCAGAGAGTAAAGGCCCAGTACAGAGGAAAAACTGATTAGAAATGGCAGGAAAGACGGCAGGAAATAATCTCATAGGCTGTTAGAACAATTCTGCCTACATGTTCGATGGGATGCTAGAAAATCCCAGGAGCAGCATGAAACTCTGTCAGTCTTAATAGAGAAATATAACTTTATAATTCATGAAAATTGAATTATTGAAGAGCATGCATACATATTAGCAATCTGCACAGCACGCTGAAGTATCCTGAAGATCCAGTAAGGTTCATTTTTACTCCTATTTGATCAAGTACCGTGCCTGGCACCTTGGCTACGGTTTTGACCCATTTAAAACAGAAAGTCATTTGACACTATATATAATATTATAAACAGTACTTCAGCTCTGCAGTAATAGTCTAGTTCAAATCCTGTTGGCAAATCAGAGCTTGTATATATTTCCTTGCAGATCATTATTCAGGGAAAATCCATCCATCTATATCAAACTTGAACAATCCATCCATTACAGTTTACTGGATGTTGGGCTTAAGAAGTCAAGCCTATAGCTCTGTATGGTAAAGATTCAAATTAGCAGCCTAGACCAAGGCACACAGAGACTTAAGCATTATATTTAGATACTATTATTTTCAAATTTTAAATACAACACCCCATTCGAATATCCCCACCTCCTGTTTTCTAAAAGGAAATACATTAAATGAACATTCACCTTTGTGTCAAAGTATTACTTTTCATACTACCTCTTTAAGATACAAAATCTATTTTACTGAAACAGTTTCAACATTAAATTCAATCTACACAAAAATAGCCAGGCCTATTATACTGCTGCATGTCATAACGAAGATAAAAATATACACAAAAATTTTAGTATTCTCAGCTTTTCATAATCTCTATTCCTTAGAAATTATTTAGAGAGAAACCCAAGACCTATCAGGTTTTAAGGATGAAACTTCATGATTACATGAAGCTTCACAATTTACTGCTGAGATGAAGGCAGAAGATTCTGCAAGTCAACATCTTGCTACATTTTACTGTAATTCCACATGGACTGATTTCAATTTAAGTAAAATCTGAAAAGCCTGAATTCAAATAACACATTTCACAGCAAGTACTTTGCCTTCACTCTTTGAACACGCAAATGCTTTCATTTCAGTAAGCCTCTGCAAGAAAAAAGAATTAAGAAGAAACATTTTTAATTAGAATGTCCAAGATGCATGTAGTCCCTGATTTTACTTTATTTTGGTATTTTTTAAAGTCTGACACAGTAAAACAGCTCTATTGTTTCTGCCTGACAAAGAAGGCAATGCTTTTGTTCCTTCCTGACACTGCTTCATAAAGGAACATTTTCCATGACAATAACATTTTTACCAGGACAAAGGTCCAAAATCTTACCTAGCACATCTCTGCAGCCCAGCATTAATTCAACCAAGAAGCATAACTGGTCGCACAAGCAGACACATCCTACCACTACTTTCATACACTGTTTAAGAAGTGTCACTTGCATTTTCTCTTTTTGCTACTTCATGACAATACATTACTAATGGCAGAACCCAAAAGCTCTATGTGAAATCAGGGACCTTTGCACAAGCAAAGTGAATGCACATAATTAGGGAAAACTCCTTAGACAAACAGTTCCATTATAAAAAGATGAGGAATTGTATAAGAAAATGTTCCTCCCATTTAGAACACTGAACGAGAAGCAATGGAAAATTAAAGGAGATATTTTCATCTCGAGTTTCTTCTGCCATATTGTCAATTGCCATTCAAAAACAAAGGATGATCAAACCAGACAGAAAGAAAAATACACCAGACCAATCTTCAAGATCACTCAAATCTTTCTGATGCACTCCTGTTGTAAAGAAAGCTGGTATGCTGCTGTGTCAAGAGAAACAGGTTCTGGGATCTTTTAGAGCATGACTGACTCAAAAGCACAAGAATGGGTGTAATGTGCCATTTGAACATTGCAGTCTCCAAAAACACATGAAATAAAATTCCTGTAAAGAGATAGCACTTGGCTTACTGGATACCATCTGTCATATTCACCCAATTACACTTCTCTGTAATCTCTATAAAGTCTCTGTAGTTCCATAAAACCCAACTGCTCTGGATAATGTTACTGTTAAGTCCTTAGGAACGAGCTTTCCCACAGCACTGATGAAATGCTACTGTAAAAGCCCATTAAAGGGTCAGGGACCTGCAGGTTGGAGTCATGCTCCAGAGGGAATGGCACACAGTTAGGTTCTTCAAACAAGTGAAATTCAATGAATTCCTCACCAGCGAAGTCGGCTAAAATGCCAGCACCTGCAAGTCCCCACATAAAATAAGATCTGCTCCCCCATGTACGCCATAAGCTGAGCTCACCAGAAACCACTTGGGAGAAACATTATATCAGACACACAGCCTAATCAAAGACTCAAAAATGAAAAAAATCACTCTGGAAGACTGCAAGGGCTCCCCTCATGCTAGGAATCATCAAGGCTTTCTAACCCCATAGCAGTTCCTCGCCATCCAATTTAGAGTAAAACCTGCAGCACTATCTTTATGGTAAAATGAGTAACTGCTTTCCTGGGCCATCTAAGCAAGGAAAAGTCTGGTCATTGAGGAGCAGCCCAAGGACATTCAATCTTAGTTTGCCCTTCGACTGCCAACAGCAGCAACAGCAGCTCTTGGCTTTCTCCCACGCCATATTCACAGGGCAGAAAGGGCAACAGCCTGCCCTTACTGGTCACCTACCAGTCACCACTGAACTGAGCAGGGAAGTACAGACACCAGGAACTGCTGCAGAAACAGAGACTGCATTTTTTTATGGGAATCTTCAGAGGAATAAAGTGTTTCACTGTGAATCTCACATGATAAATGAAAGCATGCCTGTCCAGGAACACAGCATCGCCTCCTCTGCCTGTGCAGCTGTTCCGAAGACCCTTAAAAAGACTAAAAAGGAAAAAGCAAATGAATAGGGGGGGAAAGGCAGGAATGTGAACGCAGATATTTGTATGAGAATTATCAGCACCAAGTCAGCCACAAAACAGAAGATGCAGAGGATCACACACTGCGATGATGATCCAAATGGCACTAAAAGTAATGCCTGCAGGGCAGATGGCTGATAGCACAGACTGCATTTGCAGTTGCACAAATAATTATAGAACCAAATGCTCTATTTTCTTTTCAAATTCTGGATGGCAAACTAGCTTAAAAATCAGCAAATTAATGAGACCTTCCTGAAAGGTTTTTGGTCCTATTTGCTTCAGTAAGGTTTATCTAAATGTCCTTTGTACATTAAGATCTATGACAGTCATTATGTCTGGCAACAGTTCTGCAGATTAACTGAGAGCAAATGTAACAACAGGAACACATTCATTTTTTTTTCTTAATTCCATGTAGATAATTGTCAAGATTAACTCCAGCCAAATCCTCAGCATGGCCACAAAATTGTCAGGGATCAGGTTAGGAAAGCTAAAGCCCTGATAGAATTAAATCTGGCCATAGATGTCAAGGGCAACAACACAAGCTTCCATCAGTGATAAAATGAAGACTAGATAAAATGTGGGCCCTCTCCAGAAGGAAATGGAAGACCCGCTTACCAGGGACATGAAGAAGTCTGAGGTACTTAATGACTTTTTTGACTTCACCAGCAAATGCTCCAACCACACCACCTGGGTTGTGGAATGCAAAGGCAGGGACTGGGAAAATGAAACATTTCGCTGTAGGAGAAGATAAGGTTCAAGATCATCTAAGGAACCTGAAGTCCATGGGACCTGATGAGATGCATCTGTGGGCCCTGAGGGAACTGGCAGAGGGAGTGGCTAAGTCATTATCCATCCTATTTGAGAAGTCATGGCAGTCCAGTGAAGTTCCCACTGACTGGAAAAGGGGAAACATTATCCCCATTTTTAAACAGGAAATAAGGAGGACCGAGGAACTACAGTCCAGTCAGCCTCATCTCTCTCCACCTGGCAAAGTCATGGAGCACATCCTCCTGGAAACTGTGCAAAGGCATGTGGAAAATAAGCAGATGACTGGTGACAGCCAACATGGCTTCAGTAAGGGCAAATCATGCCTGGCAAATCTGGTGGCCTGCTATGACAGGGCTCACAGCACTGGTAGATGAGGGAAGAGAAACAGACATCGTCTACCTGAAGTTTTGGAAAACATTTGACACAGTCCTGCACAATGTCCTTGTCTCTAAACTGGAGAGGCATGGATTTGACAGAGGGAGCACCCGGTGGATAAGGAATTGGCTGGATGATCACACTCACAAAGTTGTGGTCAGCTGTTCAATGTCCAAGTGGAGACCAGTGAGGAGTGGTGTTCCCCAGGGATCAATATTGGCACCAGCGCTGTTTAACTTCTTTGTTGGCAACATGGGTAGTGGGATTGAGAGCACCCTCAGTAGGTTTGCAGATAACATGAAGCTGTGGGGAGCAGTTGACACACTGGAGGGAAGGGATGACATCCAGAGGGACCCCTGATAGGGTGGAGAGGTGGGCCTGTGCAAACCTCACAAAATTCAACAAGGCCAAGTGCAAGGTACTGCGCCTGAGTTGGGGCAATCCCAAGCACAAATTACAGGCTGGGTGGAGAACAGATTGAGAGCAGCCCTGAGAAGAACTTGGGGGTGACAGCTGACAAGAAGCACAGCATGATCTGGCAATGTGAGCTCTCAGTCCAGAAAGCCAAACGTGTCCTGGGCTGCAACAAAAGAAGTGTGGACAGGAGGTCAAGGGAGTGATTCTCCCACTCTACTCAGCAGTCCTGAGACTCCACCTGGAGTACTGTGTCCAGGTCTGGGACATAAGAACATGTCTCCAACATAAGAAGGATGTGGACCTGTTGGAGCAAGTCCAGATGAAGACCAAGAAGATGATCAGAGGGCTGAAGCACCTCTCCTGTAAGGAAAGGCTGAGAGAGCTGGAGTTGTTCAGCCTGAAGAGAAGGCTCGGGGGAGACCTTATAGCATCTTTCAGTACCTAAAGGGGGCCTACAGGAAAGCTTGAATGGGACTTTTTACATGGGCAGGACAATAGGGAATGGCTTCAAACTGAAAGAGGGCAGGTTTAGATTGGATATTACGAAGAAATTCTTCCTTGTGAGGGTAGTGAGGCACTGGAACAGGTAGCCCAGAGAAGTTGTGGATGCCCCACCCCTGGAAGCGTTCAAGAACAGGCTGGATGGGACTTTGAGCAACCTGGTCTAGTGGAAGATATCCATGTCCAAGGCAGGGGAGCTAGAACTCTTTAAGGTCCCTTCCAACCCAAACCATTCTATGATTCTATAACAGCATTTTTCCTCTGTTTTAATTAAGAGTACATCAAACTAGATCTCCAATTTTTATGACTTCAGGTATATGAAACCAATAGAAACTGTAGAAATCAAGTCTTCTAAATGTTTCACTTAGACCAAGTTTTAAAAAAAAACATCATAGTCAGGTAAAAATATATTGTAAGATAGGTCTATTACAGGATATATACAACTAGACATTGAGCAAGAGCAAATAGCCCAAGAAACTCTCAGTGCTGAAGGGAACAACAGGAGCTCTGCAGATACTTCAGATATACTTTGCTGTAATGAGATACAGCTTTGAATAAAATTAAAACAAAACTGCAGTCATTGTGAAAAAGAAACTACTGTTTAGCATCTGAAATGTCTAGGCTGACAGCTTTCAGTGAGAATGGTAAGAAGCTGGGAAAAGATCTACTGAGATGAAAAGCAAAACTCTTCCCTAAAGCACATTACATGTTTTAAACAACTGAACTACAGGGCTGCCACTATTGCCCTGGAAAGATCAGGTGAACTAATATTTGTACAGATTCATTCTCTGCAATTACCCAGGACTGAATAGGATAGTATATGGCAGTAAATTGCAGGTAATGAAAATAACACCTACAGGAAGAGTGGACGGCTGAGATATTTCTTGCTCTCCCTCAACACACACAAATTCTGAATACAATGTCAGAAAAAGAATCTATGTCCCAAAAGAGAGAGGTGAATTCAATAAATATAAATGATGGAGCAAAAACACACAATAGCCTGTGGGTGATATATGCTAAAATTGTATTTAAAGTAGTTTGATGAGAAGCGCCTGGATAGGAGCAAATTGGGAAGGAAAAAAACCACTGTGACCTGGAGATACACTACCTGCAATGCAGATGGATCCAGATGACAAATGACATGACTTTCAGGAAGTGCCTTTATCAAAAACACATCGCTGCCAGCCACAGGAAAGATCCAGCCCTAGCAGCCAGATTTATCTCTCAGTACCAAAATCCAGCCAATCTCAGTCATTAAAACAGTAAAATGCATGCACAAACAAACCCAACCCATTAATGTACAAAGCATCCGACCACAACAAACAATAAATTAAATGAGCAGAAACTAGGGAAAAGTATTGTCTGGATAAGGAGACTGCATTTACACATACATACACTGCAGAACAGGAGTTCTCCACCTGGGCCACAAGGATTCTCCCAATTCCACTGCTGCACTGGTAAAAGTTGTCACCTAGAACAGACCTCTGCATTTCTGACACTATGAGCCATTGCAATGAAGAAAAAACCTGCATAAGATGACTGCTGGCTCCTTGCCCTCCCTCTCCTATACCTCCCTATGAAACATGGTTTTGTCCAGTTGGCAGCACACTGGCCCTATTTCACATCAAACACAGTGCAACCTTCCAAGACACCTGTAAAATGAGATTAACAAACAAGTTTTAACTCCTCTTGGAAACACCTTTGTGAAGCAAGAATGAAGCCTTACAGGTACAGTAATTAACCTAGAAACAATGTTGGCCTTTAAAATAATAGTATAATTGCAAAGTGTTTAACAAACAAAACACTGATCCCAACGATAGGGTCAATGCTGCAGGTGTTCAGTGAGGCTTCTCCCTGCAGTAGGCAAGCAAACACAGACACAAATACGTAGATCAAACATACTGCTGCTGAAATGGGTTATATTTGAGGTAATTCAGTAATGCAGCAAAGAATTAACAGATCCCACTGCCTACCTACGTGTTTAGGACAGGACAGGAAAAAAAAGTTGTATTTACTGGACTTTTAAAGGAATAGTTAAATTAAGCTATCAATTTATTCAGAATGTGAAGGCAAAAGAATATCTAGTTTCCCTTAGCTGCTTTAAAAATCAAAACTGAAGAAAAATATAGTAAGAATTGTAACTCTGATAGGAGGTGTTAGTGAATTGAAACAGTCAAGCTCCCTTTTCCTTTTTACAGGTGGTTTTACAGTTTTACAGTTTCTATGGAATACAGTTTCTATGGGAAGACATGTCATTTCATGATAAATACTAACCATGAACCAAAATATTTTGTCACTTTTTCCCCCCACACATACTATCTTTATAATCCAACCTAGTACTCTTTTGCTGGAACTGAGGAAAGCAGATGTTTTATTTTGGTTTGAGATCGTTCTCTGTACTACCTTCTATACAAGTAGCAAATTCTGACAATCCTGGACAGCGTTTTCAGTGGAAAATGAGTTTGTCAGATCCTGGTGCCTAACTACATGATATGGATTTCAAGATTGGAAAGATGTTGATGGCTGGCAAGAGTAACAAACACCATTTGGCCTAGATTTTGTACTCAATAATGAAAATTCAGTCATTATTTCTAATAGCACTCTATGTAGATGAGGTATTCCATACACTCTGATCTTCATACCTGGGCCCTGAATCCCCAAACCCATGAATTCAACCTCAGGAAAATGCTCCCACTACTTTCACACTGCACAAAAAGATGCATATGTATAAATCCCTCCAGGTTGGGATTTTTAATTATAAACTCCTGAAGACAGAGTTGTTTTCACAATGTGCATACATTGTGCCTGCACAAAACCAGATTCTTTTTCAGGTTCAGTCCTCCAGGTATTAACACAATCTTAGAAAACTACAGTAATAATAAGGTTGGGATGTTCACTTTCCTCCCCCCCCCTTTTTTTTTAATGAGAGAGAAGTTTTCAATCCTGGTAGACTGATGTCTGGTAGACTGATGTCTACAGTATTTAAAGATAATTTCAAAACAACTTACATATTTAATCTTTTTTAATTTAGCAGTTTCCTCTGAAAATATGATCTTGTGAGTAAACAACCTGAAGAGCATTGTCCATTTCAAAACTAAGCTAATCTTTTTCCTTTGCTTCTGTGTGCAACCAAATGTGGGTAAATGAAATCCACTCTCAAGACCTAGGAAGCAGCAGGAGACCTTTACAAGATGGTCAGAGAGTTTTCTGCAGCTGTGAAGCAAACAGCTACTGAGAAGCAGTGGCAGAAAACCAACGTGGAAGCTTTACTCATAACAAGTATTAAGGATTGTTATATAAAGCTGGTCCCTCTACCTAAGGCAGTCCTTCTTTTGGGAGTTTACAGCAAAGGCAGAGATGGTGACCACTTCAGTTGCTTCAGGTTGCAAAAAAACAAACTGATTTGGAGAAGCCTAGGGGACCAGACCTTGCTGTTTTAGGGGGAATTTACGAACTGATATATACTTCACCCAAAGAAAGACAGAAAGGCTTTGTATTCACTGAAAAAGGGAAGAGCAATGCAGTTGAGTCTTCCTCCAAAGAACCCTTAAATGCCGCTTGAAAGGTTTAGCTGACCCTGCTTCATTAGGTTATAATAAGCTTTTAGGGGGAGTTAGTTTCTTTATCTTTGTACAAAAAACATTAGCATCCTTGAACTGCTCAGGATTCCTTTAGTGGCACTAAATCATACCAAAGCAAGATTTATGCAACACCTTCTCTGTTACAGTGAAAACCTATTTTCTAGCCTGTTTTCTAGTTGTTCCTTTGAAGGTCCCTTCCAACACAAAACATTCTATGGTTCTATGATATACCTTTTGCCTCTCTCTGACAAGTAACTCCCTGTCAAAGATGCTATTAAGTCCAGGTGCTGTGTTGGAAGAAGGTAGCATTGGAAGGGAGGCAGCAGAAGTCAGACTACTGTCAAGCAAAGTGCAACGGCTCTAGCACACCATTGGTAAAATTATCTCTGTTCTCTAAGGGTGGAGGAGAAAAGTATGCATTATTATAAGGCATATCAGATTTCCTTTCTTTTTGTTACATTAAATGATTTTCTCCACATCTGTGTATTACTCCCAGTCAAGGAAGCTGAACTACAAAAGGCAAATTTCAGCCTGCGACAGCTTCTAACTTTCTCTGGTAAAAATAATTGTAGAGATAAAATAAGCAGGAGGGGGAAAGCATAACATGGAATAATAGCATACAGAATCACATATCATAGGTTGTATTAGGAAAAGGAACAAATATTACTTTTTGACACATTTAGGAACAAACCTAACTTGTCCCATTAAACCCATATTTCTATATTCTGACCATACTTTATTTAACCCCAGATATACTGGCATTCTTTTTTTCTGTTTCAAGTTGAAGAAAATATAGTCCTTTTAAGAGCAAAATGCATTCCCTACATTTACAAATACTTGAAAGTGTCACATCAAATAATGGTCTCGACACTGTTATGCAACATACCTCTTCTTGTTGCATACTGAGATATGTACACTGCATAAAATTTAATCAGCTTTGCTTTCCATAAACATTAACCGTGCTCACCAATTTGAATTTATACACCTGGTTTAGTATGTCAGCTTTAAATATTACAAATAAATTAATCAAATGTAAAACAGGTCAGATACTTGTCATTGTAATATTTTTAGTTCCATGTTCATTATGAATCATCAGAGTCCCAATTATACTTCTTCTTGACTACTCTGGCAATAGTTTTGTTACATTTGACAATCCTTTACCTTTTACCTAAGTAAGTGTACTGGAAAAAGTGGTATTATACAGTACAAACAAGTGCCAGCTCTTGTGCCACACAACTGAAAGATTACAGCTGTTTAAGTCTCCTACTTCCATCATCAAAATTATTCACAAAATACAACCCAAAACAGGACCTGTCCAGTGAGAACACTACAATAGGTAATGGAAATCTTCCCTGTGGTTTTTGCCCCCATTTCTGATACTTCCTCCCACAAAAACTTTAGTTTCCAGGGTTGTGACACTCCTTCTTGATGCAAGAAAGATTCCAACAGCTAGAATTATCTGCCTTGATGTGAATTGTAAACACACAAATCCACCTGGCATGTAGAGTTCTAAGTTCAAATCAACTATCAAGCTAATATGTTAAGTCAGAAGTTTTGAATCAAATCTTCAATTAGAATCTCATGACAAACGCTGCACTTGACAAATGCTCAGTTCACAAGGGCAGTACCAGAAACTGCAGAAAGTAGGGCATAGAAAACACAGGCAGGGAGGCACACATCAGGATTTTCTCCAGTGTTGTTCCAGGTACAGTATATGCTATCAATATTTCAGCAAATAAGAAACCCAAAATACTCAGGCAGTACAATCTCTAATTGATTAAAATTATGAAGTTGTCTTCATCTGGTTCTCTCAAACTGCCTCCAATGAAATTATTATTTGCTCTAAAAATTACTCTGGATTGTTCTCTCAACGCTTTAGAGTATATTGCGTGGCACTACAAAGAGCTGAAATGCCTTGCTACAGTGATATATAAAAGGAAAATTATGAAAAAGCATTTAATTAGTAAGAAGTGCGATAACTTGAGAAAAGTAAAACATTATCTGCTCTGTCCAGCTTGACCTCCCAACACACAACTAGACAAGACATTATTTCCAAATATTTCCGTATATACACATAGATACATGTATTTATATTAAAAAAAAAAAAAACCTAGGAGAGAAAATCTGGAAAGCTACTACTTTTTTTTAATACAGTCTGGAAAATTATCATAATTGACTGGTATGACAGAAATCCTGGATTCCTTCAGCGCTGGGCAGTTAATTGATATAGCAATTCTTCCTTTCATGACATAAAATTCTGCTCTACAAGATGTGTAAGAATGTGTGCTGCCAGCAAGAAATGAAAACTGTGGGAAAGGCTGTGAGAGAGGAGCCAAACAGCACACAGACTCACAGTTTCAGAGGAATCGGTGTCCCCAGAAAGCTGTGGATTTCCAGCTGAAAATCTCCTCTGCAGTATACAGCTTATAGCTGACACAGTTATTTAGATATTTCAAATTACTGAAAAATTAAGAGCTAATAAGCATGACCCAACTAATTCCTATTTCTAACTGCAACTTTCTTTTTCAAATTGCCGTTCTGGGCTTCAAAACATCATCACATGAATAGCCTGCGCGGTTCTCTTTGAGAGCCAAAATCAGTCCCCCAGGCAAGACATTTGAGACTCTAAAACACCATTTTCACTATATTTGAAGAAGATTGAAAATAGGGTTTGATATATGCACACCACCTAATTTTTATGGCTAAGATCCTGAACTGACTACTATAACTTATTATTGCTGGACATAAATATTGCCATCTAGGCCTGCTCAAATGGCTAAGTACTTGCACAATAAAAGCTTATAGCATGAGAAATGGTGAACACCAAAACAAAGGGCTGATTTTAAAAAAATCATTTATTTTTCTCTTTGTCTTCTAAACTGCTTGTCAAATATTCACCAGTTCCATCCAACAGCAATGAAGGAGGAATAAATAAAAAAAACCAACACAACAAAGCAACAAGGTGATTTTCATTATTGTTTTGAAAATTCCTAGGATTTCTACAAATATTTTGCATGCAAAAAGAGTAACCTTCTCTTTAAAATAAAGCATGCATAAGACAATTAGATTTAAAAAAAGGTGTGTCAACTCTAAGTATTTATTTTTCATACAATGGCAAGCAGCTGCCATCTGTGACTGTAACAAAATATCCAAAGGCATCAGATAAAAAAAAAAATCTCATCATTTATCCTCTCTACTTCTTTTTAAACTGTTCTTATTTGATTAAGCATTCTTTTTCTTTTTCACCATGTGCCAGTGTCTAAGCAAATAGGGTACCATGTTTTATAAACTGAAGGACAGCTCTCATACAAAGCCACGAGCATCCTTTGCCATTCATATACTGCTACAGATTTTCAGTACATTTGACCTCTCAAAATTCATAAAGGACACAATATCAGCATATTATCCAAGGAATTACGCAATGTGATTCTCATTAAGGTTGTGCCACTAATCCCTGCACATTGTGTACTGAAAATTTATGCTCAAATGATATATTTCTATATATTGGTAGAAATTACAGTTCTCTAGAATCAGATTATAATTACATAGGATTGCAAATTGTACATTTGTCAGTTCCTAGAAACCAAATGGACAGCAAAATCTGCAATTTCAATGCGAGATACAGATACTGAGAACACTGCAGTTCATTTACCAATTAAGACAAAAACTGTTTCCCTTGTCTTTTTCTTCTCTTTTCTCTAAGATTCAGGCATATTATGAACTCACAGAAAGACAGAGACAGCTTTATCGCCAGAAATAACACAAGAAAAATCTACTTATTCACTACGTAGAATAGACAAAGTCTGCTTTTTAAAACATAATTCAGATGTACAGAAGATATTGTATCACTGGGTTTGTGTGGGTTTGGTTGTTTTGTTTTATTCCCTTTGTTTTTTTAAAGGAAGATGAATGATAGTCACATCAAATTTCAATCTCTGCATTCAACCTGTGGAGCTCAAATGAATCTCCAATATTCAATTACATTGTGACAACTACTGTTTCCTACGTGGTTACAACTTACCAAAAATCTTCAAGAGAGAGAGGATAACCAGAAGCTAGAATTTAGTAAATGTCACTCTCCACCTATTCAGAAAAAGTGCAAATTGTTTCCCATCCCAAACGTTTTGATAATAAAGTAAAAAACAAGTGTGTTTAAAACCACTTCCATTTCTAATTTCAAAGCCAGTGCTGGTTAAGAGAGACACCACCGATGCAGCCACACTCTTGTAGCAGATTTGTTTAAGCATGACAGAAACAGGTCCTGAGGTAATTCAAGATACTACAGGTCTTGGATTTTGTGCTTTCCATTTTTCAATAAAGAAAACAAGTTTAATCTAATTTGCTCCCATGTGTCATTTAAAAATGTAACTAAAGACATCACAGTTGAAGTAGATCAGATTAACTGCTAAAGAAAGACTGTGTTGACAAAACCCCACCAAAAAGTTTATTAACACCGTTTGTGGATACAAAAATCACATCCAAACATACAGATCTATTTGCCAGGAGGCTGTCTTGTGTTTAACTCACAAAGTGAAGGCTGGGAGAATAAGATGTAAAGCATTTTTATTGAACAAAGAGCTGTTCAGGTGCTGTGACATCCGTAACAAACCATTACAGGAAACGGCTTTCACCATCCTTTTCATATTTTTTTAATATGTGGCTGAAGTTGCCATTTTAATTATTCCACTTCACCTGCTAGAATGCCTGTTAGCAACAATTTCAGCAAAAGCAATCTCCACTGGGGACTGAAGCACCACATACAGCACTGTCTGTGGACACACTTGTAAGCTTGCTTTTCTCCTATGAAACATTTTCAATTAAAATATGGGTAAAATGTGAATAGAAATATGTGATTATCAGACTGGTCGCTGATTTCCTAAAACAGGAAGCAAATCATACCATGCATGTAAAACTAAATTCAAAAAATGGGGGTCTTTGCCAGAGAAGTATTTAAGTTATCTGTCTCTCATGAAACATCTATGCTAATGTTACACTTTGTAGAAAGCAGGGAACACGTGTATCTCTGGAAGTTTCAGAAAGAATTCTCATTTCTACAAGGCATATGTAATACAATTTGACCAGAGCAGCCAAACATCAAATTCATTCACTGACAATTTGGTATCCATAAAATGAGGGTGTTCTGCCTGGTTACACAAGGAAGGTAAGTCTATAATTTCTTCAACTGATTAATTTCCATTAAAATTAAAGATGGGTAAATCTTTCTAAATCCAATAGATTTCATGATGAAGGTGGTGGCTGGGTAGAGGGAAAGACCTTAAATAGCCTCTCTGTGGAGAGGAAGTATTTGGGCTTAATAATATTATTATTAGAGCAATAAGAATCCACATAGGGAACATTCTGAACAACAGCTATAGGAATTCTGATTTCTAAAGCTGTATTGATCCTGGACCACTTCTTATGGGTATGTGAAGAAAATTCCTTCCAACTCCAACACCTTGTAAAGAAAGTACAGTGAGTTCATTTTTTTCTTGTCTACATATGCATAATTCTCATTATCCCAATGTGGATTTCTTCTAAACAGACAAACAGCAATACAAAAGAAATAAGATAGTCCTAATTAGAAGAAAGAAAGATGGAAGTGGAAGATAAAGGAAAGATAATTCCTTCCCCAACCTTACTACTGAGCTTTTATTCTGGAAAAGCCACACTTCTGCTGTATGTTCAGTGTCCCCATCTGTAACACAAGGGTAATACGCTTCTGCCTTTGCAGTATCTCCCAGGGCTCCACACCAAGCAGGACAAGAGAGGGTGAGATAAGACTGGCAGTGCACTACAGCACAATGCCAAGGTACATCCAGCCCCCTGAGGGATGTGTCCCACTGAGCCCTTGAGCCACGGTTACACTGTAAAATCACCAGGTGTGCGCCAGGCAGAGGAGACGACAGCAGGTGTAATCAGTGAGCACACGTACTCTCAGATAGAGGAAGCTGTATCAGACAAAGCTGAAGACCTCTTTTAACCATATCAGATGTAATTAAACCACTTCTGGCACTGTGGGAAGCTATTTCCAAATGCATTTAAGTAATGGAGAAAGAATCATTTTAGCTGTTGGACCATTAAAAAAGAATGAAACTAAGATTCCCCTTTGGGTCTAATCAACTCTCATACACTAGCAGATGTTTTTGTACTCTTCTCTGATAAATACATATGACTGTGTATCATCTGATTTCTTTATGGAACACTAATTGCCCACTGCACGAAATGTGTAATTGATGTATTATGTGATCACTGTTATTTGCACATTGCTCTAATACTTCAGTGCACAACCCGTGAGTTTGTGTTTATTGTAGGATACAAGGTGAGCCATTTCAGCCCGAAGGAGCATCCACTGAATATCACTCAGATCCATTCTGTCAGACTCAGAGGGCTCCATTTTCTTGCTCCTTCAGGACCTACCAAAACTGGAACAGGATGAGGAGTTCAACAGAAGAATTATGGAAGGAAAGCTGGCTGGCATAAGCAAGCTAGAAATTTGTAAGTCAGCAGCAGCTTCCTACACGTGAGCCTTCAAAAGTGTTTATCATTCTGGGGTGGTGTTCCACACTACCAGTGCACGTGCTCTCATCTTTACGTGTGTCAAACTGGGGGGCACACAGTGTGCCCCTCTGGACTGTCACCTCACAGCTGTGACCCCAGCAGTGACCAGGGACTGCTGACCCACGGTGCTGACTACGTGTGCCGGCAAACCACGCTGCTCTCCTGGGAACACGTCTGCTCTCCCCTGCTCCCGCCTGCTGACAGGAGGACCTCTGCTTCAATCTGAAACCTACCTTCTAAAGGCTCCTGATGATACTTTTTGGATGGCAGCACAGACCTGAAATCCTGCTCAAATATTTATCTGCTATATGATTATTAGAAGATTCAATTTAAGAAGAGCTGAAAGATCATAAGGAAATGCTGCCATTGACTTACTGACAAATTTAGCACAACTCACATTATGTCCAGGCACTCTCCCAGCAGCACTATTCTCCCCAAAACCAACATCAGCCATTTGACAGCGTGCTGGACAGAGCACTGCAGATCAAACTTCCAGATACAGAGGGCTCGTAAAAAGGGAAAGAACCACATAAACAAGCTGAAGAGTTTCTTTAAGTATTGCGTATCCTTAGGATACAGAAGCAGGCATTTAGTGATGTAAAAGGAAAACAAATGTCTTCCACTTCACAAAGTAAATAACTTAGGGAATTATTAGTAATGACTCAGTCGTTGTTAGTTATAGACCTACTCAAATGACATGAAAATAAAAAATACAGAAACCACATCATAGCCATTTCATGAAAAATTAGCAGTAAGATAGATGTCATTGAATACAAATTGAAAAAAAAAACATTCAGTACACCATCTTTCAATTTAATTTTTATTGCAATATGCAGTCAGGTTTGGCATTGTTAATCCAAGTCCACAGTAAATGCAATATTGCAGAGCTGGCTGTAAATTAAAACCCTTTGGGCTGAATTTTCACCTCAACGCACAGAGAGTTTACTTTGAGGATGCTTCACAATGTCAACTGGGCGTATTTACAGTTCATCATGCAATGCAGTGAAAACATCTATGCCTCTAATGTATCTTAGATTTTTATTCAGAATAAGCCTTTTCAGATGAGAATGAGATGTTCTTGCCAAAGAACACATAAAAACTGCAACGTGTTATGTGCTGTTTGTCATTTTGACTAAGCAGCACAATAGTCATTTTCCTCTCTTCTCTCTCCACCACATTAAGTGTTTTCAACAGATTCTGAGCACTCTTGAAAATCCAGCCATAGACTCTTCAAGGTTCCCTGTGTAGTATTGCATTTCATCCTTTGAAAGCCCTATACCAGCCTAAGGATAAAATACATCTATTCTGCACACGATTTTAAAACTTCTGTTTCAAAATCTTTATATTTTAATGGAATGCAACAAGCAATAAACTCAGAGTACAGCAACTGGATAGTCATTTCCAATGAGCTCCTAGTTGCTTCACTATCTCCTTCAATTTTGGTTATGGCTTATATTATGTGGCACCACATCAATGAAACTATGTCTTTTAGAAACTACAATTTATTGTAAGTAAAATTAATTTTATAAGCTCTAAAATATTTTCTTCCAAGTCTAGAGTTCACTGGATTCTTTTACCAGGAGTCTTCGTAAGAGAATGGCAATTTATCAAATCCAAATCTTGTAAACTCAGTGATCTCCAGAGCTTCAGAAGAAAATTTCGGGGGGTGAGGGGACAGGCCCAGCCCACATCAACAAATAACCTGAAAATCCAGGCACTCATCTCAGGTGTGAGAAATACCTTCCTAAGGAATGAAACATCAGGGCAGAGACTTGAACACCTGAACTTGCATATCCCACTTTTCAGGTTATGCAAACATATTTTCACATTTTTTCCAACAGAATAAGCTGGAAATCACTCTGTCACAAGATGCACAGGATGGGAAATTTTTTCCTTCCAATACTACTCAGAACAACCTCTATCTTGAAAAGCCTCAAGCACATAGTATTAAATTAATAAATAAAAGAACATGGTCAAGAATCATAACAGGAAGGAAAAAGGGAGGTAAGGAGAGAAGGAAAAAAAGCAGGAAGGAAGGAAGGAAGGCAAGAAGGACTTTCACTTTCATTTAAATTTCTCCTGTGCTGTTTTTTCTTGATCTTTAAAAACAGAGAATGATATTCAAGCCCCAAGGAGGTAATTAAGAATTTTTCAAGCTGCATCAATTCTGCCAGAATACTACACTATATCATTCTTTGAAATAGCCAATATTTAAAAGGCGTCTTCCAGGATGCCTCAAACTTTTAGTAATGTCATGATTTTTTTGTACTGATATGATGGCCCAGTTTTTCTGGATATTAATATATTATTTCTTAATTACTATATCTGGCATGTCCGAGAATTATCCTAATATTCTGAAAAGCCAGAGCCTAGATTAGGTCACTTAGAGGTGGCTAGTGCTCTTTAATAGCCAAAAATGAACATCTTTATTTCAGAGCAGATAAGGAATTCTAAATTAAAAGTTATATCCACACTGTGAACTGTGCCGTGACAGAGTCCCACATAAATGTAAATAAGCTAACACGTATACTGAAAACAATTTAAATAGGGTAGTCCCTGGCTTCTCCCAGACCAAACTGCAATTGCTCCTCAAAGGAGTAAATCACTTGTGCATTTCTGATGTGGTTGTACAGCTTTCAGCACCTGTGTTAGCTCATATACGGCTCACCCAAGTGCCTCCCTCCTGCACTGCAGTATGTAGCACGGACATACCACAGAGATCAAACACAGAAGCAAAGGATTTAACCAATTCCACACCAAGCAAAGCTACAGGGCTCTCCACGTCTCCATCAGTTGCCAAGGTGAGTGGCTCCAGTGGCAGCAGAGCACTCCAGTGCCATGCACACGGAGGTTTCCCAAACTGGGGGAACTTCAGGTAGAGCTGTGAGAGCCACCAGGAGCCTGCAGCTCACACAACCTCAGCGAGGCCAGAAGCAGCATCCACATCAGACTTCAGTAAAACCTCTGACACCATTTCCCATGACATTTTCCTGGAGAAACTGGCTGCTCATAGCTTGGATGGGTGCACTGCTCACTGGGTAAAAGACTGGCTGGATGGCAGGGCCCAGAGAGTGGTGGTGAATGGAACTAAATCCAGCTGGCAGCCAGTGGTGTTCCCCAGGGCCCAGGATTGCGGCCAGCCCCATTTAATATCATTATCAATGATCTGAACAAGGGGATCAAGGGCACCCTCGGTCAGTTTGCAGATGACACTAAGTTGGGCAGGACTGTTGATCAGCTGGAGGGCAGGAAGGCTCTGCAGAGGAATCTGGACAGGCTGGACTGATGGGCCAAGACCAAGTCCATGAGGTTCAACAAGGCCAAGTGCCAGGTCCTGCACTTGGGTCACACAACCCCGGCAGCGCTGCAAGCTGGGGATGAGTAGCTGGAAAGCTGCTCAGTGAAAAATTACCTGGAGATGCTGTTTGACAGCAGCTGAACATGAACCAGCACGTGCCAGGTGGCCAAGAAGGCCAATGGCATCCTGGCTTGGATCAGGAACAGAGTGGCCAGCAGGACTAGGGAAGTGACTGCCTCCCTATATTTGGCAGTGGTGAGGCCACACCTCGAGTCCTGTGTTTAGTTCTGGACCCCTCACTAAAAGAAAGATACTGAGGGGTTGGAACAACTCCAGAGAAGGGCATCGGAGCTGGGGAAGGGTCTGGAGCACAAGTCTGATGAGGAGTGGCTGAGGAAGCTGGGCTTGTTTAGCCTGGAGAAGAACTTATTGCTCTCTACAACCACCTGAAAGGAGCCTGTAGGCAGGGGGGGGTCAGTACCTTCTCCGAGGGAACTAGAGATAGGATGAGAGAAAATAGCCTCAAGTTGTGCCAGGGGAGGCTTAGATTGGATATTGGGAAAAAGTTCCTCGCTGAAAGGGTTGTCAAGCATTGGAATGGACTGCCAAGGGAAATGGTGGAGTCACCATCCCTGGAGGTATTTAAAAGCAATATAGATGTGGCACTTATGGACATGGTTTAGTGGTGAACTTGGCAGTGCTGGGTTAACAGTTGGACTTGATGGTCTTGGAGATCTTTTCCAGCCAAAATGATTCTATGATTGCATACATTTAACAATATGCAAAGGCACATGAGCTCTGCCTTAAGGACAGGCAGTAAAACAATACTAATGTTATTCTAGAGCAAGCACGAAAACTTTCTCTAAAACCTTATACTTCACTTTTTAAATCTGCAGCAACAGCCAGTGAAATGATTTAAAATTCAGTAACCTGGAAGAATCAGTTATCAAGGTCTGACTCAGTGGTGTGTAGAGACACTTTTAAAGTTATTTAACGTTGCTCTACAGATGCAGTGTCCCAAAAGAGGCATTATTTACCCGTATAACTGAGGTAAAGTTTTAGCATATAAGACTTCACATAATCCCTAGGTTTGCAAAACCCTATTTAATGGAAATACACACTCCAGGGTACAGTAAGTGTCTTAGTCTTTCGTTTTCCGCTCAACCTGACCTGAGCAGTTAGTCTAAGTCATTATCTGGACAAGTTATCTATTCCTTAACTTCCACAACACATTCAATAATTTCCTCAAATTTTTAGAAGTGAGAATTGCAACATGATGCAATGTAATTTTGTTGTTGTTGTTGCCACTGCAGACAAGTGAAATTGCTGCTGTAGTAACATTGGTTAGCAACACTCTGCTCTGGAAAAAACAGACCAATTTTCCTTATGCTTCTTGCTGTGGCACAGATACTATTAATGAAAATGCCTAGCCTTTAAGTTCATTCATTTTGCTTTCAACCTGATACCAAATTTGAAAGACAGAACTGTTCTGATCTCTTCCCTAAATATGGATCAAATACCAATGTATCTGTATTTCACTTGCAAATATAATTTCCAACTTAGTCGTCATTTGAAGTTAATCAAGGAATTTCTTCATCTTGTAATTTCTCATCTGCAGGTAGTTAGAACTGTGATTACAATTAAAATTAGCATTAAAAACTTCATGCTGTGGTTTCATTACCTGAGTCAAATGAGTTATATTTATCATGAATTATGATATTTACAGGCTTGTGTTAACATGCATCTCAACAGGAATCATGAGGTTTCCACTGAAATTTGCAATTCAAGACTTAATTTTCATAAACATCTGAGAATTCAAGCTAAAACTCAACTTCATGAAAGAATGACTCGGGTACTTGTGTTGTCAGAGAGCAAGATAAGTGTGTCACTCACAAGCACATTCGCATATTCATGTATTATAGACCACTTGCTGGTTATTTGCTCAGCTAAAACAGGAGCTCAGAGAAGGTGATGGCACCAATCCAATCCCCTTTTAAGTCAATAGAAAGGCTCTTGTGGCACCTGTTTGCGACGG
The DNA here is from genome assembly GCF_003945595.2 of Pipra filicauda. Classification (NCBI taxonomy): domain Eukaryota; kingdom Metazoa; phylum Chordata; class Aves; order Passeriformes; family Pipridae; genus Pipra; species Pipra filicauda. Next base: position 3,258,167 of record NW_024104387.1, on the reverse strand, counting down.
CTCCCTGTAAGCAACCACACAAGTGCACGTATGGCAGAGGGTGGCCTTAGACTCCACAGCATCCCAACCTCCAGGGGGAAGGACAGTAGTCTGAATGCACACAACCAGCATGCAAACCCGCCAAGTTCTTGTACCGGCAGAAGCAGTTCTCTCCTCCTCTGCTGTACAAGGCCCCACTGCATTTCCCCAAAGGAAGTATTTTCAATTGCGTCATTTTTTTCTCTTTAGGGATAAAAAAAATGGATAAATATTTTACCTCTCAACTTATTAGCAATACAAAAGTACTAAAGTTACTTCTGCTATAATCACTGAAAAGGAAAGTAAAGATATATTTTAGATTCTTATTGACATAAAAGAATAATACAAAAACATCTAGTAAGTAACTTAAGTACAGAGAAAACCAAACTTTTGAAGACCTTCCTAAGTGTCACAAAGCTACATAACGTAGAGATAAACTATATTGCCATCAAGTATTAGATAAAACAAGCTGGTATAAAACAACTGTGTCAAAAAACAAGTGTCATCTTTTATCATGTGCGCTCATCCAAAATATTTAATCCAATCTTGCCACCTTCTCCCATTATTACCTTTGTACACTCTATACACTTTTCTCTGGGAACACATTTCCTTACCTAAGTCACTATTCTCTAACTTCTCATTTTCCTAAGAACAGGATAGTCAAAAGAAGGTGATGACCATATGTCTGTAACAAAAACGAAAGCAAAAAGAACCATGCCAACGATCACCCCAAGCTTTTCACTTGCATTTTGTGCCCTTCTTTTGTACTGTCTTCTCAAGTGAAAATTTTCCAGCCTGAAGACTGTCTTGCTGTATACCTGCATACTATTAGCATTATGCAAACAATAACAGGGCCCAGAGAGGTGTTACATTCTCAGCTGAGTGCTCAGAACTTGCTGGTATCTTCCTGCCACTACCTCAAGATAAAAGAGATTGCAAAACTGTGGGAGAACAGTTCTTCTGTTCCCCGGAACACCATTTGCATGACACAGATTGTCACCCAGAAGGGCATCTCCTAATCCCAATTACTGGCCTTCACATACTACAGAAACAAAGCCTTCAGCAGTAAGTGAGATATAAAATAAACACCGAATAAACATCCATGATTAAAGCAATAATCTTTGAATAAACTGCTGCAAATACTGAAATTAATTCTCAATAATTTCAGCTTTAAAAAATTGCAAATGTACTAACTACTTAAGTAATACAATTAGAAGTTGGTATAGATTTATTTAAAAGCTACTAACAATAAAATAGAAATTAAACATCAAACATTTACAGAGAAGGGTATCTTCTGCAGACACCATATAGCTTGCAAGACAGAATTCTATTTTCCTGAATAATCTCAAAGTGGGAAAGAGAAGAAAACAGAAAAAGAGGCAAGAAGAGCAAGATGGCAAAATGGCAAATGTTCATAAGGAGAAAGAACAGAAAAGCATGAATTAGAAAATAAGCCATTAGTGTGAGGGGAAGAGAAATGAGGAGGAAGTGTGAAAAGAATCCAGCTCTCAATAATGGCAATTTCTAGTTACTAAAATAAAAAATACCACCTCCCAGAAAAGCTGCTGCTTGCATGTCTAAATGGATGCCACTTTAAGGAACGTCCAAAAACCCTCAGGCATAAGAATCAAAACTGTCCAACCCAGGGAAGTGCAAGAGGAGACATAACATTTCATATCCACTTTCCGGCTGTGATCCAAATCTGGCACAGATGGCTTGTAAATGATTGTCACTGCCAGAAACCTGCAAATGATCGTTGCTACCAGAAACCCGTTGGCCTGTTAGAAAATGAGTTTTAGTCTCGATCTGGCTGCTGATACCACAAAGGTGGTAGGGGGTGGCAGTACTTCAGGACAGTTGGGGCAGCCTGAGGTGCACCCTGCAAGAGGTGGCAAAGCCCCTTCAGTCCCTTACTTAAATCCACTTTTGGCACACTGCAAAGCACAAGACAACTAGGTTTCATTCCCTGCTCTGCAGCTCATCTCCCTTGAGCCTTGTCCCATTTCCATTTAAGCCAATTCACTGCAACTTCCACAGGTCTCTATTTCCCTCGCTGGTAAAACTAAAGTGAGACTTATTTGCCTCGCCTTTCTTTTCTGCCTGGTTGATTTAGGCTACCAGCTTCAGGGTAACAATTGCCTATGAGGATGTGCTTGTACAGCTCCCTCACGCTGATGCTGGGCAAACCAGGACTTTGCTTTCCACTGGAGTCTCCATGCACTACAGCAGGAACACCGTATGCAAGAGCACAGAGCTCCATGAAGGAAGAGCTCTAACTTAAATGTTGTAAAAGCACACAACTAGGCTAATTTTATACATCACAATAACCTGAGACAAGACAGCCTGGTTCAGAGAAGAGGACAGACATGCTCTTTGTACCCTTTTCCTTAGAAAAAGCAGGTCTCATACATTATCCATGCCGTTCAGCAGGAGGCAGCTGAGCGGAGCTCGCCTGCATTGCAATGAACCCAGTCACAAACCGCACCTTGCAGCAAGGTGAGCACTGTACCTGCACTGCTGCCTTTAGAACGTCAAAGCTTAAGCATAGAAAATATCCCAATGCCTCAAATACACGCACAAAACCAAATGTGGGACACTCTTGGTCTTCAAGGCCGTTCTTGTTCCAGGACTTGTTTACACGTCACACTTTCAGAAATCTTCTTATCTGCCCTAATTGCCATGATTCATGAATCTACAGCACAGCTGTGCTCTGCAATTTCCATCCTTCCCCTTGCAAATAAATAACTTGTGACTGTTTATAGCTGCAATACCTAAGCACAGCCTTAAAACCTCAGAGCAAATTCACGAAAGCTACAAAAATTGAGCATGATAAAACCTGTCACAAAGAAAATAATGATATTATTGCCATCATCATGTACATATCAAGACACATTATGCCACTGCAAATGCAGGCTGTGTGATCTGCTTTCTACAGCGCCCTCTGTGCAAAGTGCCAGGCCCCCCACGGCACAGTGCATGGGCTCCCCTGGGGCTACTGCAGGTTTATCCACACAGGTCAAGGCTCAGCAGCATCACACAGACACTTTACAAAGAACTCTGGGGACTTGCAGCAAATTGATTCCTACGTGGATTGTGCTTTTTAGGTGACAGCGTTTATATATTTCTAGTGGAACAGGTTAGCTGGTTTTGTAAATGCTGCTTTTTAAGTTATAGTAGTAAGATTTATTGTTAAAAGAGCAAGTGAAAATATAAGAACAAATAAGAGTAATAGGGACTGGGACCTCTATTTGACTGGGTTTATTGATACTTTTATCTTAGCTAGCAACAGTTTCATTTGACTATAGTTATATAGTATGGTGAACATGTTCATTTATTCAAGACACACCAATATAAAATAAAAATGAGTATGCTAATTTAAGAAGTTCTATAAATTAAAAATGAGTTCAGGAAAAAGATGAAACCAAAACATGTTTTTGAACAAAAAAATGGAACTCCTGTGAATATCCTCCCAGATACTTCTGCATTCTATTTTTACTGGAAACTGCTGTTTTCCTACAAAAGGAAAACACTACTGTGCTTGAGAACATAATTCCTCAAGAAGCTACATCTTACTGCTAACTGCCATTAGGAACCACCTTTGGGGCTGAGGCAGCAACATGAACTGCAATTGATTTTTTTTTATTGAGTCCAAAGTATTTTGATTTCTTATAATAAAGAACAGAGACATTGTCAAAAATGAATTCAATTTAAAGAAGAATTCCTAGCTCATTGTACCTGGTGTGTAGCTTTATGCAAGTGCCTAATCATAGGCTTGAATTTTTACCTATGAAATGTGTTTCATGAAAATAAATGCATATATTTACTTTTAAAAAACAATTTCTCAATTATTTTTCATAACATTAGCAACCTCAAATCTCCTCATCCTATGACTATTAGTGTTTCAAAAGCAGAATACTTAAGAGAAGAAAAGAGATTAAGGGCAAAATGCTAAAATCGGAAACTCACAAATAATATCTTTTATCCACCTCAGCACAAAAAATCTAGCATTGACACTGAAAGAATTGCTTACTATTTTTGTTGACTCACTCAAAATGTTCTCAGCATCTTAAAAGGGAAAGTAGAAGTTCGTGAGTTGTGGACATGCAGGTGAATTGCTTAATGAGCTGTGCATGACACACATGGAACTGATTCCCTCTGCCTCATTTCACTTGTAAGGAAAAATATGCCATTTTACTTAAGAAAATAAAATACCTCTGCATTAATTAATTCAGGTATATAGCTGAAAGGTACGTTCGATTGCTAGGAGGAACAGTGTAGGTTTAGGAGTCATGCTACCATTTCAAAGTCCATGCCAAAGTTGAAACTGTTTTGCCAAGCTCAGAGAAGGACCTGCAGCATTTTCTAGCAGACTGCACATCGGCAAGGCTCAGGCTATGTCACATATGTCTTTACAGACTTCATCATGCCCAACAGTCTGTGCTCTGTCCCCCACACTAGCAGCAGTGACATTGTTGGCTGTCACATGTCACCCAGACCATAAAGAAGGTGGTGAACAGGCCTCCAGGCTCTGAGAGTTAGCAAGGATTGAACTCACTACAGTAAACAAGAATCTGAAGCAATGGAGCAGATAAGTGTGAGACATTTTGCTCTCAGAGAGAAGATGAACTATTCCAAGGGGTGCACATCAGCTCTCTCCCTCATCTTGTGTATTCCACTCCTAGAAAATCGTACTTTGACCTAATTTATTAATACAGTGTTTTCATGTGTAAACTCAGTCACATTCAGAAATCATTGCTTCCTCGGAAAGTAAGTTTAGGGGATCCTGGAGGATTCTTTAAACATGTGAGTTCAATGAGATTTGGCTCCAAGTCAGGAATTAGCTCTGAAGACTGAAAAATGAGTCAACTTCTTGAGAGAATTCTATGTTGGAAGCCTAAATAAAGATATTTCAGAGCAGGAGCATGGTTCAGTTACCATTTGGTTTCGGGCAGTCCTCAGCAGTTTCTGGCCATAAACATGTGGTTAACATTCAAGAAAAATACTATATTAGAAAAGACATGAGTATCATCAAATGTGTTTCTCTGAAGATCTACTGCTTTGCCTCCCTTTGCTTCTCTGAGCTGCACTGAGCAGAAAAAGATGTTTTACTTCCTTCTTCAAGGCCACCGCTCCAAAAACCCTCAGCAAAGTTTTGGCATTGGCCTCTGCAGAGCCTTGTGTACAGTGAGAGAGGGGAGAAACTGTTCCACTGCTGCTGGGAAGAGCCATGAACAGCTGTTCCTCTGGTATTTCTGCCTTCATTACAAGGCTTCAAATTGCATCAGAATGTATCCACTAGTCATTTTTGAAGCCTTATTGCCAATTCCTTACGTCTTTTCAAATCACATGGGTTGAAAGAGCTATTGGAGAGAGAGTGGCAATATTCTCAGGTTCACTGTAATCAGGTTTCTTTCTTTCTGATTCTTTTACTGATTTGAACTATCACGTGCACAGATCAAAACAATGACCTTCCACTTGTGCATCTATCGTGGGGGGGCTTTTTCCCTGTATTAAGGAGTGATTTATTTCTATTTATGTTGCAATCATTGTGGCACAGACCCACTACAAACACTGCCATTGAGAATGGGGCAAACTACAGCTGACCTGCTCAAACACCTGTTTTTGTTAATATTTGTTAGTTTTATTCTGTAAATATTTTTAATTCCGTGATTCTCCAGCAACATTTAAAACAAATATTTATGTTGCTGTATCTACCTTGGTTTATTTACAAACAAACTAATGAAACAGACATGCTGTGCTGTCGTATCCAGAAGAGCATGATTTCTCTTTGTAATAATCCAGTTTGAAAAAGATACTTTAAAGAAAAAACAAAAACAAAAACAAAGAAACCACCAACCCATAATGTTAATGTCACTCCGAATAGCAGATTCAGAAACGGCCTTATTACTGTTCCACGGCACACAGCTCATCCCGCCCGGAGCGAGACCTTTGGCTCGGTTTCTCCTCGGACCGGCAAGTCAGACACAAACTATACCCTGGTTACAGCGGCAAACGCTCCCGCTCCAAACCCGGGGCGGGCGCTCGGGGCAGGGCAGGGCTGTGCGGTGGAGGAGGGCCGGGGGGTCTCCGCACACCCCGGGCCGGGCGCGCTGGCGCTCGGGGCTCCCTCCCGGGCGGCCGCCGCCGCGCCGCGGCCCCCGTAGCTTATGGCAACGGCGGAGCCAATGGCAGCGGCGGGCCGGGCGCTGCCATGGCGATCCCGCTCCCCGCCATGGCGGCACCGCCGCCCGCGGCCGCCCCTCAGCCCCGCTCCCGGAGCCGGCCGGCGGCGGGGGAAGCGCGGGGCCGGCTCCCCGAGGCTGCCCCAGGGGTGGCGGCCGCCACCGAGGGCGCAGCGCTCCGCCCGCCCCGGGCTGGGGGGCGGCGGCGGGCAGGACGGCTCCCCGCTCTCCCCGCGGGGCTGACAGCTCTGCCCGAGCCCGGCCCCCAACTTCGCGGAGCGGGACCGGCCCGAAGTTGGGAGGCGGGACCGGGTCCCCCCCTTCGGCAGCACCCGACCGGGCCGGTCCACGACCCGCTCCCCGCGGCGGGACCCGCCACCGCCCTGCCTGGGCGGGGGTCCGGCTGCCCCGGCCCCGCGGACCAGGCACAGGCTCCGGCGGTGACCCCCCGAGCCCGATGAGCGGCAGCGGCTCCCGCCCAGGGGGCAGCGCCGGTGCCTCAGCTCCACCCGCCGCCCCCTCCGCGGGGTCCCCCCTACCTGTAAGGGATCCAGTCTGCCTGATGCCGTGAACTCATCTCTCCCCGGCGACGCTGCCCGGAGCCGAGGAGGGGGACGCGGCCGCTGCTGCCCGAGTTGGAACCCGCCACGGCGCGGGCAGCATCCTCCGTCCGGGGCGGGGGCGGGCGCCGCGCCGGTTATCCCGGCAGCGGCCGCAGAAACATCCCCCCGGGGAGGACTCCCAGCGGCGGGCCGGGCTGCATGGGGAGGGGGCGGCCGGGGGCAGCGGGAGGCGGCTCCCAGCCCTTCCTCCCTGCCCGGAGCGGCGGCTGAGTCGCGCACCGGAGCGGGGAGGGGCGGGGGAAGGGCCAGCGCGGGCAGGGAAAGGCAGGGCAGCAGCGCCACGGCCGCGCCGCCGCTACCCGCCCGCCCCCCCGCTGCCGCCGCCGCGCTCAGGCATCGCCCGGGCGAGGCGGGACCCGCCGCGCCGCCCCGAGCCGGGCCGAGCTAAGCCAAGCCGAGCCGAGCTGAGCCGCCCCCCGCGCCGGGCCCGCCCCTGCCCCGTCAGCCGCGCCGCCACTGGGCATGTGCGGGCGCCGCGGCCGGCGGGGACGGGCACGGCTCGGTTGGGCTCGGCTTTGCGCGGCTCGGCTCGGTTCGGCTCGGCACAGCCCGGCACGTCCCGCCCTGGCGTCGGGCAGCGACCGAGCCCCGAGTCGGGCGCGGTCCGGGCATTCCTCGCCTGACCGAGGCGAGAGGTGCGAGGAGAGCGCAGCCTTGAACGCAGGCTCCTCTCAGCCCATCCCACCGCCAAAATGTATGAATTTCAGCAGCTCGCCCCAAAATGGTCGAGGAGCTACGGCCTGAGGGCAGTTTGTAAAAGCTTAACGCGGCTTAAAGGGAAAATCCGTGGTTTCTGTTTGCCAACAGCAGGCATTGCGGTGGTGATAGCCGCTGGACCTCGTGGCCACCTCGGCTGGCCCTGGCACAGCCACAAGCTCCAGCAGCTCTCCTGGGAAAACCTTGGTGGAAGGCTGAGGGTGGTTGGGAGCATAGTACAGCTATAGCTCCCTGAGGAACGGGCCTTTTGATACACGGGTGTCTTACAGGCCACCATCCACTCAGCCCAGCAAGACTAGCTGTGCTCCACTTCTATAGTCACAGCAGAAGTAAAGCCCTTTTAAACCATGTAAATCCCACCTCCTTCCCTTTGCCTATGTCAGACTATGAGCTTATAGAAACAGTTCTGGACTTTGTGGAAGAAACATGACCTGAAGAAAGAAATTAGTGAAAGATAAGAATTAATTAAAATCCAATCTCTATTTGCTTTGAATAATGTCAGTCCCTGGTATCTCACAATTCTGTTGTAGATAACATTTGTATTGTATATGGAGGAGATGTTTAAAGAAAACACTGTTACGAATTAACTGAAGTCACCTTTTCACACAGAACATTATTTGTGGAATAAGCAACCAAGGAATTAAGTGTCGCACCCTGGAAAGGCTAAGATAGTAAGAGGCACCTAAGTAACAAAGATGTGAAGCTCTGACCTGCTAAGCCATCCCCAAATTGCAGCATTGGTCTTATGCTTAATAGTTTGAACCCACATGGAAGAAGGGTACAGTACAGGTTTTCCCATTGCAAGGATTGCAGAACTAGAAGGATGAGTGATTAAGGCTGTGGAAAGATGCACACCTGAACAAAGTGGAAAAAAAAGAAAAAAAGAAAAAATATTCACCTAGGAAAATAGAGACGAGGAGTTCGGAGGTAAGTGCCCAGAAATGGTAGATTAGAACAACAGAAAATGAACGTTCATTTGGGGTTTGCAGCATAAAAAGCAGGAAGAGTATTATAATTTAGCAAATTAGAAACAGATTGAAAGAGGTACTTTTTCATGCAACGTAACTGTATGGTTGAATTCACTACCAAAGAAGACGGACTGAGGCCAGGAAGCCAGCAAGACACAACAGAAGGCGGTAGGCTTAACAGGTAACAGAAACATTACCGTATTCCTCACTGTTGTAAGGCTATTTTGTTTTCAATCCAGAAACCAGAATTTGAACATTTTCCAGAAGTCAAAATGAGACCTGCTTTTAAGGAAGAATTCCCTCACACCCGTGGGGATAAAATGATTTGCTGCTTTCTTGACCAATGTCAGGCACTGGACTCAACTGCCCTCTGTTCCAGTCAGGCACAACCTGGAGCTGTAAAACAACAGGTTCACGACCACCTGGCAGTGTTATTAGGTGAGGAGGCGGCTGCAGGAGAGATTCTCATCTCCTAGTACTAAGGGGTGTGTTTTTTAAGCATGCCCGTTTGCTGAGGCTTCTGTGGAAAAAAAGAGAGACGAAAGAACAGTTTCATGTCTTCAGGAGCAAATGCACACAGATCAAAAAGGTGCCTCTGAACCTTTGAGTCATATGAAATAGGAAACTGTCATTTAGCAGCCAAAGACCATGTTTGTGTTAACAAACACAAAGCATACAGGGTTACTAGGTGTTAAGATGGGAGACTGTGAGGGTGTGCTGGAAGATGGGGGTGCACAGAGCATAATGTCCAGCTATGGAAAGCTGACAGAGGAGAAGAAAGATCAGGAATATTGTAGGGGAAGAAGGGAAAAACAATTCTATGGTGTTTTATCTGCTTTCGAAGGGTTTATATATGCCCTTTCCCTCATCCTCCCCTGCCCCAATTCTCCCTCATCCCTTTACCATCTTTGATACATATCTTTTGTACTGCTTCACTGTCCAGTTTTGGTTCTTTCTCACTGGCAATGCTCTTCCCCCATTTCTGAAGCAGGTGAGCAGAGCAGAAAGGTGAATACCAGCCCTCTGCAGCTGGCAGCATTAAGAGCAGGGTTACTGCATATCTCTAACTCTGAGCAAAGTCATAACATCTTCTATGGACATCCCTCTGTTTTGTCTACATGGCACACAGAGCTATCTCTGAATGACAGGGCAAGTGCTACAGAGAAATCCTTGCCAGGAAAAAGACCAAGGTGTTCATTTTACTGTGTAACAAGCCTCAAGATTGCCCTTGAGGTGCAGATACATTCACTGGCATTTCTAGTAATTCTCAGCAGCTCAGGGAAGACCTGGCTTCACACACGCCAGTTTCTCCAAGGATTAAAACAAAAAATAGGAAAAAATACCAACATGAAAATAACCCTTACATGCAATGATGATTTGTAGGTGCTATCTGTGAAGAGAGTTGTACTTCTCAAAAGCCATGTTTAATTAGTTTCAGATACCAGCTTGATGGGCAAGGCAGACTGTTAGAAAAACAGAGCTTTAAAGGTTCAATGACTGATATATGAAACAAATGCAAAGCAGCAAGGTAGATGCAAACCTGGCTCCTCCACTGCCAAATGTGTCTCACTAAGCAACATCTTCCTCTACATACAGTGTGCTGTCTTTCCAATTATCCCTGTTTTGTCCTCTGTGTAAAATAAGTGTCCTACTAATATGGTTTTTAATTGAAGTGATGAATAATACAACACAACTATATCTAACAGTTGAAAACACCTGCATTTGCAACTGAAAGCCTTCTGGCAATCTGGGTAGAGAGCAAGACATCAAAGCAGGAGGACTCTGTTGAAAGGGAGTCTGGAGAACCTAAGAAAGCAGTAAAATAAGAAACTGATGTGAGCTCTTTCCTAAGTGTACAGATTCATGACTTTTAAGTCTAAGTTTCCCATGATGGGGAAATTCATTTTCCTATTATTTAGCCCATTAAAAAAAATAAAGTAGTAAATGTATATACTGATTTGAAAAAATGCATAGAGTGTCTTTTATAGAGAGGTTTTTAATCTACTTATATTCCTTATTGTTTCTCTTTCTAGGCCCACTGTTGCATCTGCACCAGTAAGCACGGCTCTATTCAGAGTTTGTGTGCTGCAGATATAAAGGTCTGCAGGTTGTGTGGCTTAGGTTTCCTACACCTCACAGCTGCTATAGTAGGCTCAGGATATGTATTGAATTAAATTCCTGCCGTGTTTACCTTTTTAGCTGACCTGAAAAGAAGGCTGAATTTTAAAAATAGGAAAAGTATAGTTATTAACACCATAGGCGAACACCATAACCCACCCTGGGTTTATTCTTTACTAGAACACACGTCCTAACTCACAGTTTCTAACTCATTCATAAGACATTCACAAGACTAATTCAATCTTTACTTTTAAGGTCTTTAAAAATGGCCAAAGCTGCCCATTTGTTGCCTCTAGATCAGCTCAAGCACTTCTATCCAGCATTTTAAATCTTAGAGCAGCACAAACAGAACAGATTTGGCATAAATGTGTAAAGATTCTAAGTTTTCCTTTTTTGTCTTGGACTTTTCTAATTTTAAGCTCCGAATAACAAGGAATAGGAATATGTTTGTGCTGGCATAACTACAGAAGTGATTGTGTTTAGATTTTTCCATTCCAATATATCTAGAATCAAGTGAACATACACGAAGCAAAATGATGCCAAATAAAACTTGTCTGTACTCATTGCAAATCTAGAGTTCCTAACAAAGTTCATGGAATTTTCTGTATAAAGATCAGATCAGTTGTGAGCGTATCTAGGATATTTTGTTCATTTGTCTGAAAATCAAACTGTGCACCTAACCAGGATCAGATGCCAAAGGTGAAGGTTTTGTATAATGAGCTGATATTTGGCAAGTTCAGTGCATTTCTTCCCAAGCTGTGAGTTCTGACATGCATTGAATCAAATTCCGAATAAACTCCAGGGATGGTAATAAGGGCATTAAAACTTCCACAAATCAAAAATAAGAAAATTCTCACAAAAACTAAACCAAATCAAAGCCCTGAATGGTAATAAACACTTCAGTAATACCAAAGACATGACAGAGAGAATTCTGCTTCTTATGGGCTTTGGATGAGGCTTATGCCAAGTTCATTGTCCTTGCACCTTAAACAGAAGCAGCCCAGGTTAGATCTTGTTTCCCTAGTAAGAAAAAAAGCATTATTTATGATATGCCAATTTCAACTATAACCAGAAAATTTTGTGGTAAAGGTGAACAATTTGGAGATGAAACTCTGGGAAGGAGACAGATTGGTATATGAAAGACTGATTGCAGCGTTTACGTGGTTGATCATCTTCCTCTCTTCATGAAAGCTCACCTTTCCTTATTGCATTTCATCTATTCTCATTCCAGTAAGTACATTTCTGCTTCTTTACTGCGAGACTGTGAAGCATAAATACTGATCAGTAACACACTGAAATAAAATCTATTCTGCAATAACAGAATAGAGTTCTCTTGCCATCCAGGGTAATTTCTCACTTTAGTCACTTCAGTTTGAACTTGCCCAGCTCCAGGAGATCCTGTCTAATATCAGGGTTTTTACAGTTAATATCAAGCTGACACCTATATCTACACATTCCTATAAAATAAGTATGAGAAAATGTTGACTTTTGAGGAGTAAGAGTTGTTAAGCTCACTTTCCCAGCACTAGAAATCAAAGCTCATACACCACTGCCCTTTTGTTTAATGCTGGTGGCCTGCTTTCAACACCTGCTAAAGAAGTTTTTAGTTCAGTCTGATACCACATCCTGTAACACCTTTAGGATCTCTCTCAAAATCTTACCCTGGGTATATCCAATTACTGTTTTTATTCTCCACTGTAAGTAATAAATCCTGTTACTGAGGTGAAAACAAACTATGTGACTGCTGTACATGAAGTCATTGAAACTTGAGTGAGAAACTAGGATAATCATAACTAGAGCTCCTGTCATATTTGAAATTGCTGTCCCATTGAATACTCACCTAAGTACAGTGGGGCCACTAGAAATGGATTCTGTTATATATTCCCTCCAGGCTCCCCTTTTTAATGCCCTTTTACATTATTCCTACATCCTGATACCTAAAGAGATTTTTCATGAAGGAGGAACTTTCCTATGACAATGCTTAAATACAAAATTGGATAACCCTATCCCATTTCAGCATACTATTTCACATAGGTTTTGCTTTAAAGGGCTCCTTTTCCCTTTGAAGTTTATTATTAAACCATATTTTACACAGTAATTTTGCTCTCATCTCCTGCATTTAGGCTCTTTGAACATTTCTCAACCATTTACGCTATTTACATATCACTCAAAGTGGTTAGAACACCAGCTAAACCAGACATATTTTCAAAAAGATTCCCCTGCCCAAAGTACACGTCTCTTGTCTATAAGACAGGTCTAAATTCATAGCAAACCAGATGCCAGTTTCCTGCACATGAAAATCATAAGTCACTTTTAGTTTGTTTTTCCCTTCTAAAAATCAAGGGTAGTTTTCAGTTCTGACTCCTTTTTTCTTTTTTTTTTTTCTGTTTTGTTTTCATGGAATCACAGGATGGATGGCAATGGAAGGCATCTCTAGAGATCATCTTGTCCAACCCCGCTGCCTAGAGCTGTGCCAACTACACCAAGTTTCTCAGAGCTGTGTTCAGACAAGGTTTGATTATCTCCAAGAATGGAGACTCTGCAACTTCTCTGGGCAGCTTGTCCTGCTGTTTGACCAGTCTCACAGTCAAAAGGTGTTGTCATATGTCTAAATGGAATTTCCTATATTTCAGTTTGTCCCTGTTACTCATTTGGTCCTCTGAGCTAAGATGCATCATTTTGCTCTCAGCCATCAAGAGGGGAACATATTGCATCTCCCTTTGACTCATGGCAAGTCTAGAGGACAAAAGAAGGCTCTTCCCACTCAGCCTGAGAGAGCCATGCTAGAATTTTGAATTTTTGCAAGCTGTTAGCAAACGGTAGCATATCTTAGCCTGCTGAAAGGATAAATCTCAAACCATTTCTTCATATTATGTTTCCTCATGTATTTTCTTTTCAGCATGGTGAGTAAGCAACTGTACTTAATACTGCAAAACCTCGGGATTAACCTAAAGCTAAGCACATCCTTCATAACTGTTCTGTAAAAGCATGCAAAGGCATTACTTCCAGTTATTGTAAATAAGAAAAAAACCATTGAAATTATACATCTAAAACCATCTACCCCAGCTGATGATATAGTTTTAGATGTTCATGCTTTGGTATTGGGGAATGAAACAAAAAGCCAAACAAACTCCTGTCTAATCTCAGAGATATTTCCAATTCAGAGATATTTCAAACTCAGGTGTGACTTATCCCCCCTTAAAAGCTGTTAACTTCATCTGACAATGAGCAGAAAATTGAAATGCTCCCTGCAGAAATTGTAAGTAGAACCAGAAATGCTTTGCCATAGGTGTTTGTTTGGAACATCATGATAATGACCTTCTCATTTTATACCCTCTAGATTTCTTCCATCAAACACAATTACTCAAAGAAGTCAGTTTATTACAAAAAAAAAAAAATAAAAGAGAGCCACAGAGTTTTAAAGAATTAACGTTCCATTACACTTTAGCGCAAAGCTGCAATCAAATTAAAATGAGGTTGAGTTCACTGTACAAGGAAAAAAAAATTGAATGGTTTTGTTTGGAATCAAAGCAGCTGGAAAACTGGAAACTTGCTTTAGAATAGCTGAGCGTTTTTATAGCTAGAAAACATTCTGCAGTCTTCAAAGTCTTCAGATAATATTTAAGATTAAGTAGTACTAAGTTATTATTTTCATTTGGTTTCTTTAAAATGATCTAGCTAGTAAAACTTTTCAAAAGGAGCAGGTATAAGTATTTAAATTATTGTTCTTCTGCACTCTTTTCAATAGAATGGGTTAAATGTATTTGATCTTGCAGTGGAAACACCTGATTTTCCTCCAGAATTTATGCAACTTGTTCAGTTGACTTACTGCAATCATCTACACTTCTGGCCAATCTATGACACTACTCGTAATATGACTGCTTTACATCATCTTTGTAATGCAATAAAACGTCACATTCACATTAGAGATGATAAACCGAGGCAAGAGCTAGATTATTTAGTTTGGCTGCAGTTAAATAGAAATCCTCAGGATAAGCTAGGAAATGATCAGTTGATCTTCACTGAAACATCCATCTTCAGTGCATACAAATTAGATTCTGGGTAGAGTGTGCCAAGCACTTTCTGAGTCCTCCATATTTGCCAGTACAAGGACAAGATGATAGTGCATTGCTTACTCAGTGTTTCCCTAAATTACAATCTAATGCAACTGGTAATAATTTCAAATGTACAGATACACTAAATTAACTTAAACTGCTGGCTGAGAATTTCTGTTTGCAGGCACTATTAATGTTATTGATCTCAGCACACCCTTTTGTCACTTTACCTCAATAGATGACTAAAGCTGTGGCCAAATAGTTCAACATAAGCTAAATGTGAGGCACTGTGTTCAGTAATGAGGTCCAGCCTAAAGAGCCTTTTTTTGTATGTTTTTGCATTTTCTTCTAAAATGTTTTATTTCACTGTTTACCAGTAAAATACAGTGATTTGGCTGTTGAAGTTTAACAGCTATTTGCTGGGCAGCTCCCAGCTTCCACTGGAGAATGCCAGGGCAGGAGTTTTTTGACTGGTGAAGCAGTAGCTCCCCACATGGGCACCTGGGCACTTCCTGCCTAGGGTTCTCCATGGACTGATCCTGCAGCTCCTGTGCCACCCAGCACCTGCCACCCGCACACCTTCCCACAAACACCACCCCCAGCAGAGCTCTCCTGCACTCACCTGCAGCAGCCCCCCAGGCACTCCAGATGGTCCTATCTGCACCTTTGCCAGCCCCTCTGAAACGCCTGAAGCGTCTGACTCAGAGCAAATCAGGTCCCACCAGCTCAGAGGGGAGGGCACCTGCATCAGGCCAGACCCTGCTGTGCTGCAGCCCTCAGTGCAACACATTTCATTCAGAGTGGGAGAGCCCAATGCTGAGCTACCAACAGTTCTGTGAGAACTGCATCAGCTGCATCTGGCAGACCATGAGCACATTTTCCCCATTAACTTCATCCGTGGTTTGAGCAGAGTCCCCTCACCAGCCAGTACAAAGAAAAGCAGTTTTGTTTGTTTTTCTGTAAGAAAAGTTGGAGGAACTGTTGTTTGCAAAATATATTTTCTGGCAGCCAGATGGGAATATCGGTTTCTAAACTTTCCCTTCTAGATATAAAATCATAACATATTTAAGCACCAATTAATTGCTAAGCAAAACCTATAACTTCAAAGAACGCTGTAAAAAAAACACAAAGGATGCATTAAAATAAGACTTCCACTTTAAAAAATTAAGTTCTTCAAAGAGACTTTTCTTGCATGGCAGAAGATAAGGTAAAGCAACATTTCATATGTAATTTTGGGATAAGAATTAAAAACAAAGAAAGATCAATCAAATAGTTTACATCTCTGTAGTTAAAACTGTATAAAAATTACATGAATACAAAATTATCTGAACCTGTGCAGATTTTTGTACAGGGAGATGACTGTGTGAAATCTTTTTCTTTATTTTGCTTTGCATAAACCAATCTTTTTTGGCCTCTCAGACCCTTTTCAGATAACATCCACTTCCTCTGAAATTACTGCAGGTAATTTATGGATGTTCTCTCTAATATCCAACTCGGGAATTGCTACTTTGACTCCTTGGGATTTCTTCACACCTCCTTATCAATGGCAATTCCATGCTCTTCTAAGCCAAATCCTGCTGCACTTTACTTGCATTGATACCACGTTTCCCCCTCTATCCTTCTAGCTGGGTTCATGTGCCTGATTCATTCACATGCCAAACCCAGTCAGTTATTTAGGTCTGGATCATAACAGTGGTAACATGATTGTAGCCGTGTCCTTCAAACCCCTTCAGGTACAGCAAGTTATAAAGGCAAACTGCCTGAAAGCAGAAATAATTCCAGCTCCACACAAAATGTGTGAAATTTAGGACTAAATCAAAAGGAAACTGTGAGAACAATGCAACACTCCTTCAGTGAATGTGCAGGTACAGCGAATGCTACGGAGAATATGAAACCAGGCAGATGATTTGAATTGGTAAAAGATATGATGCATTCACTTAAAAGAAATAATAATTATGTAAGCTTAGTCATAGGACTGGATTTGGTGAGAGGTCTGGGGAGAGGAAAAAGGTAAAGGGCATGAGACAACTCAGTCTGATACTGCCTTCCTGCTGGTACCACCCATCGTTCCTGTTCCTGCATGAATGATGTGGCAGTGTCTCAGTTTACATTTCTTTCACAGCTCTGCCTCATTTTCTTGAATTTAGAGAATCTATTAAGATTCTTCAGGAAAGACAGAGAGGTTCAGGTCTTCAGGAAGGGATTTTTACTGTCTCTGCCCCTGGACAGCACAGTTAACCTGAGGTCCAGCACACTTTGACTGGAAGATCAAGCAAGGAGAAAACCTGAGGTAGGGAAGAAACAGCAAAGAGCTGAGTGGAAGAAGGTATTATAAAACCCACCAGATTTTCTGCACTTACTAAAAGTCTGTTCAAAAACCACAGATGGCCCTTTTCCCAGAAACTACTAGTATGTTTGGCTATGTTCTATGTACATATAACGTACATACATGTTGTACCTCTAGCAGCCATAATGAAGCAGTTGTACACGATGGGTATTTGGCACAGGCTTTTTGCTGCTATACCTGCTCTGTAACTCTGCTCCCTCTCACAGAGACCAAACTGTAACAATGCCCTTGAGAATCCACTGTGCACAAAGCACTGCCTCTTCCTCAGGAACTGCTGAGCAGTTTCCTCGTTCTGACATTTGCTATTTATTGATCCTTCTCTACACTGCCTTCCCTTACGTTGGGAAGGTGGTAATGTAACAGCCTGTTTACAACCAGTGCTGTATTGTACTCTAGTATAAGAGAGATGTGTTGAGACACACATGGACTCAAAGGCCTAGAGAAATTCCCTTCTGTGCCTCTTGGCATGTTTTCCAATTTAATTCTCTGGCAGACCCAGTTTAACAATAAGATCCTGCCTGTGTACCAAAATGACAAAGCAAAACCAAGACTCAGTGGAGGAAATTAAGGAGAAACAGGACAAACAACACAGCCAATCCAGAAAACATTGAAAATGTTCAGAGGGGTTATAGGCAAATTGATGTGGAAAAGGAGAAAACAAGACAGAAGGGAAAATTATATGAAAAATAAACTCAGACAACAGGAGACTCAGGTCTAGAAGACAGAGTTGGGGTTAATGGACTAAATGCAGCCAGGGAAACTACACATTAACAGGTCCGTATATCAGCAGGCTGGGAGAAAAGAAACCAATAAAACAACAAACAACATTAGAACAATGAAAAGGCTCAAAAAATACCACATGCTGTAATAGGATATTGGAGTAAGTCAGTCAATTAGAAATGAGTCATAGATTAAATATGCAAAGGAATGTAGCACCTGAAGTAGTACAGAAGCTGCTGGTGGATATTGGTATTTTTTTTCCTATTTTCCAACTTCTTACTGCTTGATGGCCATGAATTTTGTTGCACAGAACATGCCAATCATACAGTAAATGAGCAACACTTGAAAGGAAACATATTGTATATTTTTCTGAATAGCAGATTTTACTTCAAATTGTCTTCTAAAAACAAACTGGTTTGTAGAAAAATACATTGTGTGTTAACTTCTGCTGAAAGTAGCCAGCCTCACAGAGTGCTGTTCATGGAGATCACGTGTTTCCCTCCTGTTGGCCCTAGCTGTCAAATACCAGTTGAAGAGTTCCTGTTTTTTCCTCTGCTACTTATTTTGTGTGCAGACAGTTCAACTGATCTAAATGTATTATTACATTGCAATAAGATATTGTAGGGTAGCCTGTGGTTCGGATGAAAATTATATTTTGGAAGGAAATAGTTGGCAATAAATGAACATTTCCAAATTTCCATTGGAACAGGTAGAATTATTTATGCACATGTAATCTATGTTCAGCCTAACATGATCAAGGTAAGGGTTCTGAGAGGAGGAAAACACAATTATACTGGCCAGCCTCAAGATGTATTACACTATGCTGTCCTAACGTCAGTAAGTGCCATCTCTCCTTGATACAATTTTTAATTATTTGCAATTAAGTCTAGCTCCGGATGTCTAGAGAAAATTGTTCATTAATTCAAATATTTGAAAGAATCAGTGAATATCATTTCCTTTAAATGAAACCTTTGATTTAACTGTAAATGAGAAAAAGAATACTGGAAAATTTTTAGGTTTTCATATTGGCATCCTGCTTAACCAAACTTCACTGTCCACCAGTGAGACTTTAAGGTGACAATAAAACAAAGGGTGCTTCTGTGCATATTTCCCCTACCCTGAGATCACTGTGCTGTACTCCTGCAGTATAGCAGTTGTAATAAATATTGAGTAGTATGAGTACTCCTGCCTGCTTCCATGACAGAGGGACACTTGGACCAATCTTAAAATGAAGAGTCTGGGCTCTTTTAACACCTACCAATCAGTGTTTTGTGTCACTGAATATGACTTATTTTCATTCCCCACTGACATGAAGTGAATTCTAGGCAGGTACAGAGGGAGATGTGCCTCTGTCCCAATTGCAATCTCGAGAGCAGAATCGATTCAATATATTTATCTTGAAAAATGCCAGGTTTTCAGCATCACTCATTTATTTCCAGAGATGCTCAAGTTACCTTTCATATCTTGTGATCAGCTGCATCCCTGAAGCAATCTATCTCCCCTTTATTTAAAAGAAAATATTCATGGCCAAAGGTACTGTGAGGAACACCTGTAGTCCCTGAAGAATAAGAGAACTCCAGGCATCAAACCAAAGCATCAAAAGAGGCAGCAAACTAGCAAACTGCAATTTAGCTACAAGAGCACATGAGATTGAATTTCAGCTGAATGAGATTCTCAGTCCAGGATCCGATGAAGTGATTTTGAACAGTCACTTCACCTTATGTCTCTCTTTCCTTATGCAATGTTTACAGTGTAAAAAAAACAGGCAGTCAAAATATGATGCAGGATGGCCCCCAGATGTATTTGTCTGCCCTTGCAGTGCCATTATCTGGATGAAGAGCTATGCTAAAAATATCCAACAAGAACATGTAGAAAAAAAATCGAAATCCATTTATGCTAAGCTGAACTTGTAAACCATCGTAATTTAGGTAAGTTAAAAATTGTGGGGTTTTTAAGAAGTCCACATCATGGAAGTGCCTACTGAGCACTCAGTGTTGAGGTACTAAAGAATTTCTCTCACTGCCTCGTAATAAGCATCTTCAGCAGAGAAGTTTAAGAAAACAGAGCACAGAGGTCTAATCCAAAGTTTCATGGCCTAAATGAGAGTAAGTTAAATCAATTTATAACGGACTGGGCACTCTGAGGTGGAAGAATGAAATTTACTTCATTAAACCAAAGGGTTTTAATCATATCCCCAAAGAACAGTCAGGCTGCTGATTGTTATATAGTATACCAGTACTGGAAACACCAGAATCCAGAGGCTATTCCAAACACATCCAGTTGGAAGTAGCAACTTCCATCAAAAAGCCTTGCAAAATTCCAGCAGCAGCCTCTAAGCACATTGGACTGAAAACAAGTTAGGGAATAGACTCCTTCCATACTTCATTTCAGGGACATACATGCTGAAAATTCTTCCAGGCACAAGACTAACACATGCAGTCCTCCTCAGCAGTGCATGTAAATTACAGGTTATGTGCATCAAAATAATACAGAAAACAAGGATGGAGATACAACTTCTATGGAGTGGAAAATCTGTTTTACTGACAACGCTTCTGATAATCTATAACTTTGCTAACTCATCTTAAAAGAAGAACAATCCCCCTCATGTCATTATATAAAGGCACATGGAAGCTATTTGGCTGCCTAATTTCTCACATTTCTTCAGAAGAAAGATTAGGATTTTAGCCCAATCTCTGCCAGATGTCCTTAATGGTAGCAAAAAAATGGAAGGTGCAGAGGGAACAAAGCATTTTCTTAACAAAATGTTTTCTACTCCAAATGTCCTAGGGCATCTGAAGGAAGAGACCTGCCAGCCCTAATGTGTGAGGAGCTGTCTTGCCTGGACAGCTGGCTGTCTCAGTGGTTTCACCAGCTGCCCTCCTTATTACAATGGATATGTCATTGTCCAAGACTTTGTCAAAGATGTACCTGGAGATACAGAGGGACAAGAACTAGGTGAACTCTTCTAAATTGCATTTGCATCATTGGGTGAGATTTTCATGTGACTACCACCCAGCTTCCATCACCCTGTCATCCAGAGCTAATGCCAAGTACTTTCATTCAGTTCATTCTCATCTTGCATTTAAAATTGATTTTTTTTCTACAAAGTATTTTCCCATAATACATTCACAGGAAAGGGAAAGAGTGGATTGACTTTTGCACAAGTGGAGATGTTGCAGGGCATGATCATAATTTATTTATTGGTATAAGTCTGAATAGCTTCATCTGAACTAATAACTCTCCTAAGTTAATTCTGTGTGTGATTTACTCTGGCAGACAAATTAGTAAGTGTAAAGAGATGGATAGAGCAGCCAAAACCTTTTCCATTTCAATTTGGAGGAAATATAGCTGCTGCTTTTTAGCAAAACATTGAATAAGAGAATAAAATTCAAAGCTAAACAACTGAATACTTGGATAAAATCATCTCTTTTGCTAACCAACCCTGCATAAGTGTTTTATGAAAAATACAGAGCCAGGCTCAGTTCCTGGATAAAACCTGTAATTATTTTATACAGACATATAGTAATTGAGGATGAATCAGAGATAGCTGAAGAAATAGCAGCTGTATCATTCTTCAGAGAAACAGTTCACAGAACTGCATTTTTAAAGATTCCTCAAGGGCAACTGCTAGCTATAGTCCATCTGTTCATAAAAATCAAAATGAGAAAAAAATCGATTATGGTTTAAATTTAAATCAGATTTCGAGCCCAAGCTTTTAAATTTCTTTGTCTGAGACTGCTGGCACACAGGCTTTAGTTTTAAGACCCGCGTGATCTATTCGAACAATGGCCGGCAGGTCACACCATTGCATGTTCAGGTCTCTCTTTTAGGCCAAATTTGTGAATGTTGCTGAGTTTTTCTCCCTTTTTCTCCCAGTCATACTGATATCTTAAACTTCAATTCCCATGGCCTGGCCAGTTTAGCAGCCCACAGCCCTCCAGGAAGGTAGTTTGCTGCCCTGGCCCTCTGCCAGGCTTGCTCCTGCCCCCGGGGTATTTGAGGGGTGGCTCTCTGACAGCATCTCTGTACCCTCACATTTCAGAGGCAGAGAGCCCTGAAAATCAAGTTCTACATTCCTAGCTCAAACAAATGAACTGTAGGGAGAAGCTGGATGAAAATATAATGACAGAAGTGAAACAGAGGTCACATCAAATATCATTTTGCAAATGAACAGGTTGGTTCAACATCTAGAATCTGCACATAGATATTAGTAGGAAGCAGAACTCATAAAGACAAATTGATGGGTATTCTCATATGCAAGGAATACAACTCGGGAATTAATAGAATTGAATTTGCTGTAGCAGCATAAACACCAAATTACATTTTTGATAGAAGAATGGCAATGATATGAGCTAATACCATAGCAAGACCTCTTCAGTGTTTTTAATTGCATTAGCAATGCGAGGTCAGGTCCTTGTCCTTTTATGAGACCAACTTCATGTTATTAATCTGCAGAGAAGACTTTGCATTCAGATGAATTTATCAACATCATCTACATCAGTTGGAATATATACTGCAAAGCCTCTGGAAGCAGGGAAAATACTATGTATAACAGTAAAAACTGCAAATTGAACTCCAAATTTCCAAAGGGACTAGCAGAACTTCACTGAGTTGGAGTGAGTGATGAAGATTTACATCAGCCGAAAACTTGGTCCATTATTTCTGTAATACTACGTAAGTCATCATAAAACATGACAGATGCAGTATTAATGATGAGCTGCTAAAACTTAACCAGGATCTCCCTCAAACCTTGCTGCTTCAATCAGTGCTATGTATGACACTTCTGGAATAAACTGCTCTTTCATTTCAAATCCATCAAATTTTATATTTTGCTTCTCCTTGAAGTGATTGCTTTTTGGCTGGGACAAGCTTTATAGTCAGGTCTTTGCTGGTCCTAGACTAGAATTCATTTTGTGCACAGCCTTCCTCCATTTCTGAGGATGTATGAAATTTGTGTGAGAGTTGGGTTATCTGATGAGCAAACAAGTTCCCTCTCACTGAGCCCCGAGGGTGAACAAGCTGACACTAGGTAGGATGAAGAGGAAATCCAGAATAATGAAGAAGGTAACTCCCAGAACCAGCTTTCCTATCCTTCACCCTCCAGGCAGTAAGAAGAGTGTGCAGAGAGCGTGAGAATGGCACTTTCACACACTTCGGCAAGACAGTAGCCTTGCCCATAGTACTTAATACTTCAAAGTAGAGCAGCAGCACATCCCCTCAGACACAGGAAATTTCTCTCCATGGATTCAGACAAGGCATTTGCAGGGTGTGGGGTGAAACTGCCCTTTAGGGCACACCTCAACTTTCCATGTGCTTATATAAAGGCATGTGAGGGAAGCAAGAGAGTATTTAGCCTGTCCTAGAGCCTCTTGAGGGAGAAGCTCATCCCATCTTACAGCTGTGCTTAGCCACAGCCTTTTAAAGGCTTTGGGCCTGCAGGTGGGTGAATGACTATCAAACAGAAGCAGTTACCTTTTCAGAGGAGCTTGGGAAGCCCTGTGAAAATGCCACCTGCACTGAGCATCCCATGCATCCATAAGTCATGCCATACTTCTCCAATGCTGGAGCCCTGGCTTTAAAAATCATACTGTTCCCAAATAAATTGAGGTTATTTTGATCTGCCTCTTGCATTTTAGCTTTAGAATTCCGGTTTTCACATTTTCTCTACAACAGGGAGTGCTGGAAGTATCTTCCCTGTAAATGGACAGGTTAAAGAGATCACAAGTGTTGTGACTTTAGGCTGCAGATCACAAGAGTCTCAAAGTGCTGGAAGGCAAGCAGTAATGTTGAGCAGGCACATAAGAAGTCCAGCTGATTTCAGTGGAAGTATTCAGTGTGTGCACAGTCACCACGAAAGAGTCCATGTTATAGCTGTATGTATGCAGCATTAGCATATTCATTCCATTGCAGACAACAGTGCTAATATGGTCTTGAGTCATTTATGATCACTAAGTAATTAACACTTACCTCCAGTATACTTCTGATTAATTTTTTTTCCATAACAGCGGAAATTGGATCAGACTACAAACCATCAATATGACAACTTCTTCCAGTACTTTGCATTTTCATATGAGATGAACCAGAAAAATTAACTAGTCTTTCCTCAGCTACAGTTTAGATGAATGCGTCATTTAGATCAACAATATTTTCCATTGTAGTAGTTTATATGAAAAAGAAAATTGAAATGAAAACATTTTTCAGCTACTTGTTGACAGTATCAGCACTCATGATCTGAAACATGCTGACTCAACAGCATTTTTGGAGGTGAGAATTTCTCCAAAGAAATGGAGAAAAATCAGAGATAGGGAAGAAAAAAAATCTACATGATAGGGCCAAACCTTGGCCCACAATAAAGCTGTTCTAGGAAGACGATGGTGATGAAGAGCTGATATAGGAACACATCACAATTGTCAGAATGACGTTACCTCAGATCAACACCAATCTGAGGGTTGTTTGGCATGCTGACTCCAATCTGGAGGCTAAGCCACCTATTCAGACTATTTGGTAAAGGGCTGTGTTTTCTGCCAACTCCAGGGTCTCCAAGTTGTACAAAGCTACACCAAAGGCAGAACAGGCCCAGGAAGCTTCCTGCTACTTGCTGCAAGGTGATAGATTTTGCTGCAATAGGCAAGCAGATCCTACAGCAGCTATACCTGCGCCTACCCGTACATGCTGTCTTTCTGCTCCAGCATAAAATGAAAATTCCACAAGTAACTCAGAAAAATGAAGTTCCTCCTAAGAACCATTTCCTAGGAGGACAAGAGCATTGCTAGAAATTGTTGCTTGTGTGACTTGATCCACAAAGAACATAAATGGTTGCAGATGGAGCAGACTTTGCATTTTCATTTGATTTCTCTTACAAATTTGTAAGAGAAATATTAATAGCACGCTAATGGTAGCAATTACTATAATGAATGTAACAGCTGGTACCAGCAGCTGAGCATACGTTGCGGTTTTATGCTTTCCATGTACGGCATGAGGTGGCTCTGAGCAGTTGCAATCACTGTCTTTCACTTTTCCTGAGGATCCTAAGGATTCTATTTTCGGCAAAAAGACTGTGCTTGTGGCAAAAAAGATGGAGAGCTACTTTTGTAAGTATGTCACCTCTCAGGAGGTTGTTCATAGCTCTAAGAAAGAGGTAACATGTTCAATGCATGGTCAGTCTCTCAACCTGCTCTGGTCCTCTTGATGGATATGGTTTCACCACCAAAGCAAGTATCTTTCAGTTGTGCATCAAGCAGTTTGATCCTCCTCTTCTAAAAGAGTAAACTGAGTGGAGGAACTCCTGAAGTGGAACTATGAAGCAAGAAACAGTTCTGTTCACTTGGAAACATTTACTAACAAAATGCATGTCTGGAATCCCAGGATTGCCACCCATCTGCTCTGCCTCTGAACAGACCCTGTGAGAGTAAATAAAACAGAAATGTAGCACAGATACTAACAAAGGACAGAAAGGAAAAAAGAAAATTGTTCTGGCCCACCTTCACTCACTTTAAAGCCAGAATTTTAATTAGAAGTGAATTAGGCTACTGCTCTGCAGATCATGGGCACCTAGCAGGTATCAGACTGATAAGTTTTAGTTAATGATGATGCCAACCTCCCAAAGGCAATGCAGTTCAGAGATTTACCTCCAAATGCCCAAAGGTGGCCAAATTCAGCATTCAGCATTCCTGGTTTGCACTTGGAATTAATGGCTATTCAAATGCTTTACTGTCTTCATATGCTTTTCATGCTAACACAGCCTAAGAGGTACTAAGGAGCCTGAGGCATTTCTAAGCTTCAGCAGAAGCATGCAGGAACTGAACCAAATGCAGGAAACAAAGGAAGCATGAAAGGAGTGGGCACTTCTGGTACTCACTTTACATGGTGTGAAAATTTAAAAGGTGACAATGACTGTGCCTATCATCTGCTCATCTACTGAACATTCCAGGATAATTGAATCAGAATTCTTGCCTGCCCTATCTAAGACAAGAAATTTCAGAGGCCCCTTTAAACCAGGGCTCAGACTATTACCCAATCAAAAAAAAATGCTATAGAAGTACTTCGTTTCTCCTGAAGAGCTACATATCCTAAAATTACCTTAAATCTTTCTCACAACAGAACACTTCCAGAAGTTCCATGTTTCCAGGCTAACATTCACATCTAGTAACACATTTGCACTCTGCATCTTGGGTCAAAGTTGACTCTCGAGGCCACATCTTCTAAATTAACAGCATTGGTTACCCCATGCTCTTGTCCTGAAGGAATATTCCAGCTTACACTACCATTGTAAAATGTAATAACTGCGTTTTTAAAATGTCTCTCTGTCAAATACTTACAACGTGAATAAAGCACAAATTTTACTTTTAAACTTTATGTGCATTCAACAGGACATTGAGGATTGCTGCATAATGTCAAAAGATGCAAAAGCGTGTAAGGCAGGGAGTAGAGAAATACACCAAAGTTTTTGTTGAAGGGAAATTAATGTCATAAAAGCAACAGAAAACAAAATACAGTTTTTCACTGCTAAAATACAGCTTTGGGATCTTTACTGTTCTGACATTGCTAGAATGCAAATCTCAAAGCACAGGGCTCAGAGGAAACAAACCGAAAAAAACCCCAAAAAAACCAAACAAAAACAAGCAGCATATCTACTAAGGTCTTCAAAAAACATAGGGACAACTTAAAGGCAATCTGTCAGTGTCACAGCAAAACAGACACAGTTGCTGACTTCAGCAAGGAAGCAGACAGATGGGTTTTGAACAAATGAGATACTCCAAAGAAGAATTGTCAGCACCTGCGTTAGAAGGACATTAAAATAATAAAACCTTGTGGTCACAAGGGCAAACACTGCAGATACAGGTGAGTCATAGACTATTTCAGGACACAAGTTTTTGAACCTCAGAACTTTAAGGGACACCTACAAAGTGGCCTCATATGTCTCTTTGTGACAAACACATGATCAGAGAGACATCCTCAGATGACTCAGCTGCCACGGCATCAATTTCAAACACCTTTGTCTGGCTTGCTTAATCCCTAAAAAAATCCCCTCAGTGAAGAGCAAAGCAGAAGTCCTACTTCTGCTTGAACAGAGGTGTGCCAAGTTCATGGGAATAATAGATTGTGTTGGCTAAATGTCACCACTGCTATGAAGTTTCTTTTGTTGAAGACTGTTTTCTTTAGAGAAAATATGAAAGACCGTGATCTTATTCAGATTCCAGAATATCATCCAGAAATACTGTGGTAGTGTGATCCCACTGCAAAACTATGGTAAAAGCTGTACAACAGCAGGTGTTCTGATCAGTCTTACACAATTTGAGAAAGTACGAAGAAGGAGATCAACAAATGCACACGGAATTGTAACAGATTAAAAAATGCACTTGATGTAAAAATTTACATAAACTCAAGAAGAGTCTGCATGGCCTTTTCTCTGGTTTATTTTGATAACACCAGCCAAAACACAAACACCTACAGTATGGGCAACTGTCTCACGGTGTTGCTGTAGGATTTTACCATTCATTTAATGCTGAAAAGGAGGTGGCTCACAGTCCAGATTACATGTCATCCTTTCTATTCCTTTCATTTTCTTACCGCATTATCTGCCCAACATTGTTGTTACAGACTAGTGAAAAGGCACCGTACTGTGCATCAGGGCACCTGGATTCTTCACTTTGCTCTGCCACAGGCTGACCCTGACCTGGAGCAAGTTTTATTTCTTATGTGTCCATTTTGTTCATTCAGGACCAGGTTGGTCTCTGCCACATATAATGCGGTGCGTAGCACTTTATGTAAGTCAGATTTTATGTAACCCATTAAGACAAGCTGTAAATATGCAGGAGGAACAACACTACATGTATTACAGAGAGGAATGCCCATTCAAGCTCATGGGAAGAATTTGTGCCTCTTTCATAAGCTTCTGCTGCAGGTCAGTGACTCAAGAGCCTATGCAATGCTGTGCCTTGGATCCACTGCTAGGACTGGGAATCAATTCACCAGCTGTATTCTGGCCAAATTACAGCATTATCACTTCAGACCAAGTGGAAGAGGAGCTTGGTGGCAAAGATACAATGTGGAAGGTCATGTTCAAAATCAGACTATTTCATCTTTATTCAGGGCCCTATGAATTTATTTGTCATGGTCCTAAAGAGCTACCACCACTTTCAAACAGGACTGTAGGGACAGGTAGCACAACTTTTCACAGGCTAGAAAAGAAAAAATTACCATGCACCTTAATAATTTAAAGAAAATCAAGTGCAACATTTTGTTTAAAGGCATAATTCAAATGAAGCATTAATATACTTGGGTCAAGTTTTTAACTATTTTTTTAAAAATTCTGTGACCCAAATAAAAGACGTAACAACAAAAAGCATGAAAGAGAGAGAGAAGGGGTAGGAGGAAGATAACAGTGCAACAGACATCAACATTGATCTTTTTTTCCCCAACTACACCCCGAATATTTCAGACACTCCCTATTTACTTATGTTCTGCTCTGGGTTCATTCCTGCCCTGATTAATGTTCCAGCTATTGAAAGCCTCTGATGAAGCCAGACCTCAAGGGGTTGCCTGTGGGCTAAATACTAAGGCATGTTCTTTTTAAATCTTGAGGTTTATTATACTCTGTCCCCTGAGACAGATAAAGCAATACATTAAATACATAAATCTACCACTGAGTGAACAGTCATGGGAGGATACATTTCTTGTCCCTAAATACAATCTTAGACAGTACCTGTGAGACTGTCCATTTCATTCTCCATTTAAAAAAAAATAAATAAAATGGTGGAGACTTACATACTTTTCAGAAACAGAAACACTTGCTGTTTTCTCCATATAGCTGTCTTATAATATAAAACGCAGTTTAAAAGTATAGATCTTTCTAGCTTTTGTACAGTTGGTTACTCACAATGCCCTGCCACACCTGCTGCTTTGTGTAACACCATCAAATTTTTCTGCGTGGAAAGATACTGTCCCAGTGAAGCAAAGAAACAAATGAAATTAATCAAGAGACATTCACCCAGGATAAAAATACCAGTTTTCAGTTTTGATGTAAGAAATTGCTGTGTTGCACATGCTGTCCACACTTCAGTTTCAGTATTCCTTACAAGTATTTGGTCTTTATGTCATTGTCAAACAAATCCCTCAAAGAGAACTTTTCTGACCTTTCTGATAAGCTGCCCCTGCTTTCCTCTTTAATGAATTATTTCCTTGCTGCCACAGCCAGTTTTTCCATTTCTTTTGGTCAATGAGCTCTCATGTCCCTGCTCATCAGTCCCACCATTCCTTCAGAAAACAAAAAGGCACAAACCACAACTAAGCTTTAGTTTAAATCATTAAAGCTGGATTTCAGGAAATTTTATGAAAATGGTCATAAAGTGTGATATGGCTCTCTAATTAACAGAGAAAAAGCACGAGCATAAACCTTAAACTGCATGATTTTCATTCATCTGTTCAGTGAACAACAAACATCCTTGAGCTTTTTGTGTAAAAAATTAGGTTAGTAATATCATGACTAGTATTTTTAAACATAGTGCTTTGTTTCAGACTCTTAATTACCAGCCTGAGTGCCAGATAATTTGCTGTGGGCTCTCTAGTGTGAAGACAATCTTCAGTTTTCCAATGTGTTTTTGCAAAGAACCTCCTTATTCCTGCAGTCAACTTGTATTGGTGTGTATGCGATTTAAGAGATCACTTTTAACACCTGCATGCAATCCTATCCAAGCTACCCACAGATTCCTCTGTCCCTCAAAAAGTAGTCTCACATCTGGACACAAACATATACCAGTAAGTTCACACCACCATTCAAGTTAAAAGCAACACTGTACTAACTACAATAATAACCTATTTTCAGGGTGTATTCCCTCTGGATAGGGAGCTGGTTTAATCTTTGATGACAGCAATGCCTTAACAGTGTGCTTTAAGGTGTCTGGATGTCCAAACTGCATATTTTCCTTTTTTTATTGGGGAAAAGACTATGTGTGATGTCATGCAGCTGAGAACAGGGTGGTTTTGGCAAGGGTACACCCAAAAGTAGTGGATTTTGGCAGAGATCCTCTAAGAGCCCAAGACCTTGAGCATATTTCACAGAAAAAGGAGCACAGCAGCTTTACTTACATACCCAATTTCACAAGGGTCTAGCTGAAAGCCCAGCTGATACTCTACCAAATCATCCCTGGGCTTCTCACGCAACTTATCCACTTGCCCAGAATCACCAACAAAAAAAATCCATGTCTTGTTTCTAAATGAAGTGACTTACTGATGTCTTAGTAACCAGCCTATTTTTATAATACAGCATCCTGATGAACATGGTCAGTCCACAGAAGCTGGAGAGTAGAAAGGCAGCAAAACCACCATGAGCTGGAACTCAAATGTCAAGGAGCACTTCTGCTTTTGGGATGCAGCTGAGCTGTGCGGTGCCTTTATTGCAGCCAGCGTGGAGCAGCACGGAAGTCTGCAGGAGCACTGCTCTTGGAAATGAGAACATAACCCAAATTCTGCCCTATTACACAAGTAAAAATCTCACCAAGAACCCAACTGAAGTCAAACTTTTGCCAGATTTACACAGAGATAACGGGGATTAACAATTTGGCCTCCCATACTATATGCCTTTGGCAACAACCAGAGGGATAGTGTCACATACAACTATCTGACTTGTTAAAATGAGGTTCAGCAATGGCAGATATGTGATTTTAAGTACTTTAAAATCAGGGTAACTATTTAGCACAAAGCATTCAAAAGGGTTTAGTATGCTGGTGCTTCCCAGTGCTCATTCAATATGGTGCAGAGGTCCATCACAGTAAGCTCCTGCAAACGGAGAACCCCCAAATCACTGACGCAAAATACAGCTTTTCCTACACATTGTGGACATGCCTGTAATTAATGTATTGCCATTTTCTTTTTTCCTTTATTTACATTTTTACATGGGTCACTGTTAAATACTATGGACAGTACAATATTATACCAAGACGGGTGGGAGTGGTTGGTGTGGGATTTTTTTAATAACCATTTAATTTAAGTAAGAAATCTAATTTATATAGAATATTATTTTAGTACTTTTCTAGAAACAGATAGATTTTCTACCATGGACTGTGAGGTCCAAATCCAAATGCAAGAATATCTTTCCCTGAATATGATTATTTTAATTGAGTTCCAGTGACTTAATATTTCTGCAATTAGAAAGTAGCTACTGTGGCACTTTAAAAGGTTCCTCTGAATAGCAAGCTGACAAGTGCTTGCATATCATTCTAAGAAAAATGACTTCACATTGTTCTGCAGACTATAACAACTATAATTACTCTTTTATTCAAAAATGTTCAACACATTTCAAGAAAGAATACAAAATCTTCCCTTAGTGTTCTAATGAGTTTGCTTTCTACTGAAGAGCAAATCCTTAAGCAGTAGAACATGTAAATTAAGTGTATGCGAAGAGTTGCCCTAAAAAAATGTCACCCCATCACTTGCAGTTAATTTGACTCAGTCTGACAAGGCTGAGCTATTTGGCTTCTGGGTACTGAGCTTACAGAGAGGGAGGGAGAAGTGTGACAAGCTCTGGATTGTACTTAGTTACCTGTCATGCTCACTGGACCTTTGCTTGGGTTTTGTCAGTATGCTCACTGTGGGTCTACGGAAAAGGAAGACAAATCTGGGTATTTAGTCAAACTATTGTTCTTTTCTTTGTTCAAAAGTCACATTTTAAGATTGCCACAATATTCGGAAACCTATTCAGTATTTTGAAATTACTCAACAGCTCACATCCCTGAAACTGATGGAAATATTACTGCTTTCTTCACCAAGCCAAGAATTTCATTCCTGGCCAGTTAGTTCCCTGTGAAATACTCATTATGACTTTGTGCTGCTTGCATTAGCATTACAAAAATACTTAACTGTTTTTGCTTAAAAACAGTCACTTCATATAACTCAAGCATAGGAACACAAATTTTATGGACAAAGTAACATTTTTGGAAATAAGTTCATAGTCATACTTTTAGATCAATTTGACAGAGAATAAAAATCTTAGGTGAACACAAGATATGATGTAGCAGTCTCTTTGGCATCAGGACAGCCTGCTGAGGCCATGAATGGAAATACCACAGAACATGATGAGTTAGAAGGGACCCATATGGATCACTAGGTGCAACCCTTAGCCCTGCACAGAACCACCTCCAAGAGACACACCATGTGCCTGAGAGTGTTGTCCAAATGCTTCTTGAACTCTGTCAGGCTTGGTGCTGTGACCACTTCCCTGGGGAGCCTGTTCAGTGCCCAAACACCCTCTGGGGGAAGAAGCTTTTGATAATACCCAACCTAAACTTCCCCTGACACAAATTCAGGCCATTCCCTTGGGTCCTGTCACTGGTCGCCACAGAGCAGAGATCAGTGCCTGCCCCTCCTCTTCCCCTCACAGGGAAGTGGTAACTGCAATGAGGTCTCCCCTCAGTCTCCTCCAGCTGAACAGACCAAGCGCCCTCAGCTGCTCCTCACATGGCTTCCCCTCAAGGCCCTTTGCCATTTTCATTGTCCTCCTTTGGACACTCTCTAATGGCTTAATATATTTCTTATACTGTGGTGCCCTAAACTGCATACAATATTCAAGGTAAAGTGCAGAATAGAGAGGGACAACCCCTCCCTTGACCAGCTGGCTATGCTGTGTTCAATGGACCCCAGTAGTGGGAATTCATTTTTGAAAAATACTCTCTTACACCAACATTTATGATTATAAGTTAGTCAAATTTCAAAGAAACTTAACAAAGGAGAGAGTCAATAGATGGTTCAAATTTAAAAGAAAAGAAATTGAAAAGAACATACAAACACCTTTACCTCAATAACCCAATATATATTGCACCCATATTTCAAATACTGTGCACAGTCCTAGTCCTCCCATTTTCACAAGGACATAGCAAACTGGAAAAGATGCTGAAAGGGAAACAAAACCAACTGGCAGCTCTTTTAGGGGGTGCTGGGAGAACTCACGCAGGGTGGCTGCACCTCCCCTTCCCAGTGCATGTCTGGATGTTTCATCCCCTCTCAGCCACTGTCAAGTGCAGATTTTAAGGACTGATTGAGGGCTTTGTTTCCTCCTCTCAAACTCTACCGTGGCTATAAAAAGGGAATAATCAAGTGGTCTGATTACCTTCTAGAGCTACAGTAATCTAATTAGTAAATCAAAATGATACGTGCATGAGAAAAATAATATATGCAACAAGATGAATGTTATGGAAGGGTGCCGTGCAAAAACTGTCCCTCCAGACAAAAACTGAAATAAAAGTACTTTCTCTGTTCCAAGCCACACTTAGTCTAATTTCTTTGCAGGTCAAGGTAGCCTAATTAGCTCTAAATAAGGAACACCCAGAAGAGTTTGTTCTATCATACAATTTTTTCAGAGCCTTTAAATACGTGATTCACTCAATTGAACTCTGGAGTTTGAAATTCAGACTCTTTTGGTGACCATAATGCTGTGCTTTCCCTCAGATATAAAGGCATACCTTCTCTTACAAGACTCCAACTCCCAGATTATGGTTTACTTTGTTTTGTTTTGTTTTTTAACTTATCTTGGTTTTAGCACAATGAATAAATACTTCTGTGGCATGATTTAATTGCACATCCTTCACATCCTTTCAGCTCAGCCCTTTGCCTGATGAAGCACCATCAGGTGGCACAGCAGAGAAAAAACAGGCTGAATGCCAAAGAGACGAAAGCATTTCTAGTGCCTGAGTGAAATCAGCACAGCACTTCAAATCTGGAGGCTTCTCCTGGAAAAGCAGCAAACAGGAACTCCCTTGCATTATGTGCCCAACCTCTATGCTACACAATTGCTGCAAAGCACCTCCTTGTCAGATATTCAGAGGTTCTGCACCAAGCAAAAAAGGATGAAAACCTCACCCTACATCTCTGAGTCACCTGTGACAAGGGATCGATTGACAAAGCTGGACTGGTGACCTTCAGAGTCACGACTGTGAACAGCAGGGCTGTTAGTTATGGGCACAAATTTAAACACAAAGATGAGCCATGGCATTCTCCATTTACCAAGGACAACTGCAAAATTCAGGTGTATGGTGTTTCTGGCAATGTTCGTGCTCACAATTAAATGCTATACTGAAGAGAACAATCATATTAGTTTCCATATGTTGGTGTCTGTCAATAAAAAAGTGCCAGATTAATAAAACTGTTTCACTTTTATGAAATATAAATGGAAGCATGATCCAACAGCCCATAAACCAGTGGCAGCTAAATTGATATCTTTCAGCTCAGGCATCATCATGCAAATCAGCAAATGCTGTATTTTAGTACTTGTGAAATGCTGATATGCATATATAAATCAGGAATCACTTTGCCAAGTTGCTCTCATGTTCTTTCAGTTTAAAGTGGCAAGAGCTTCAGCTAGATAATCTTATGGTAAAGTGTCACTGGCCACAGATAATACTGATTTTTTTCACAAACACACCATATTTTGAAAAACCTGGATATCAGCCAAAGTATGGTTTTTAGCTCCAAAGGCTTATATGATTTTTGAAATAGCATACTAAAAGAAAGAAAACAACAGCAGGCATCTTGAGAAACCAGATACAGGCTTTTGTAAATTATGTTTGCTTTCACTGCTACATAGTGTTCCTGGCTATTACTGGTTTCTAATGATAACTATTTCTGATTTGTGTCTCATCAGAAACCTCCTGAGATTTTCTTCACATACTTCCTTTTAAATGTTTCTCCATATATTAGGTAATTAAATTTTTTTTCACTATGTTAATTTTCCCAATTTACAACAGTGAAAATGAGTGTCTACAGTCCTTGATTATAATTCGGTTGATACTGATCTGTAATTTTGGATATGCTGTGCGATAAACTAAATGCTATAATTCTCTGCACAGTTACAGGGGTTTTTTTATAGTTTGTTTGTTCAAACAATTACAGGCAAGAATGAAACTCAAAAAAAAAGCTACGAATAGCAAATGAGTATGCATTTTGCATTTCTTTGTAATCAAGAGAGAAAAAAAATTGAATCAGAAAGAATAACTTCCAGTCTAAACTCCTATTATTATCCTATCTTCCAAACATCTTCAAGGCTACATTTTCAGATGTTGCCTGAAGTTTTATAAGTGAAGTAAAAAAAATATTTTTTTCTAATCTGTGATGCAGCACCATTTTATGTTATACTCTTAGATGAAGAAAATCATATAAACCACACAGTGTGGTTTTCTCAAGTGCACTGTATTAGAATGTCCCAGATGAGGGTTTTCCCTCCCAGTATTTCAGTGCTGGCAGCCTCCACAGTTTGAGGCCTGGCATACAAAAATTCACCTGTTTCACTAACTGCTTTATCCATACCGAATGTCTGAATCAGCCCAATCAGCTCCAAATTTTCTTCATTGTTAGAATGGACTAAAGGAACTCTTAACGTGGCTCTACTCAAATTGACTACAGTGTCTAAACCAAAGCTGTGGTGTTTAAATACAGAATCACAGAATCATTTAGGTTGGAAAAGACATGCAAGATCATCAAGTCCAACCTTTGACTAAATGCAACCTAAAACTAAACCATAACACTAAGTACCACATCCAGTTGTTCCTTGAACACTTACAGGGATTGGTGACTCCACCAGTTCCCTGGGCAGCCTGTTCCAATGCTTAGCTACAGTTTCCATGAAGAAATTCCTCCTGATGCTCAACTTGAACCTCTCCTGGCACAGCTTGAGGCTAATGTTCTCTGATCCTGTCACTAGCTGCCTGGGAGAAGAGGCTGACCTCCTTTCAGACAGTTTTAGAGAGTGATAAGGTCAGCCCTGACCCTCCTTTTCTCCAAGCTAAACACCCCCAGCTCACTCAGCCTCTCCTCATAGGACTTGTGCTCCAGACCCTTCACCAGCTCCATTTCCCTTTTTCTGGACACAATCCAGCACCTCAATGTCTTTCTTGCAGCGAGAGGCCCAGAACTGGACACAGCACTCTTAGGTGTGACCTCACGAGTGCCAAATACAGGGGGACAATCACTTCCCTGGGCCTGCTGGCCACTCTATTTTTGACACAAGCTGAACAACATGTTTAGGTTTTAATCATTTATCCACCATTGTAGCATCTACACCTAGACTAGGATTAACAGCTGATTTCTATTCCCAAATGTAATAACTTGTCTTGAGGAAAAATTCTGTGGAGTGTCCAGACAGAGAATTTGCCACTGTGTTGGGTAAGAGAAGCTAATCTACCATCAGTTAACTGGCATTGACAGAACCACAATTTGTATATTAGGCATCCATTAAGAAGTGGAAAAAACACCTTGACAGTACACTAAAATTTTGGTGTCCCTGGTGCCATCAGAAACTCAGATAGTGTAGAGACAGCCTGACCTCATCAGAGGACAGCTCTGCCTTCTCCACCACCCCTAGCCACTTGATGGGTGAGGCCTGAGGATGTGGCCCCAAACCCCCAGGACCTGGCTGGACCTTGGAGGCTCCATTAGCACCACACACACACTGGCTACCTTAGGCTGTGCCAAGGGCTGGGCTGTCAGAGGGAGCACGGCAGCAGCATTTCCCATGGCACACAGAGGGAGCAGGGCGGAGGTGGAGGCTGGACGCCGAGACTCGGCATGGACAGTCTCACATTCATACCCCTGGGCTGCTCAGTTCTGCCCTCTTGGCACCATTCCCTTGGTACTGGCACAGCTGCTTGCTGTGGCAAACATCAAACAATCAGGTTAAATGAAAATACAGGCAGCAGGAGTAGAAATTTAAATGAGACCCTTCCAACAAAAGATTTAAAAGAACCTGCAGTGTGGTATTTCATAGGAAGTAAACACATTTGCCTCATTTCTTTGAATAAAAACATTCCCTTTTGATATATGTATATTTAGGATTGCTTTGGGATTCCTTAGTTAAGGTTGTGTGTGAGAAAATGCTGAGAGCTGTCACCAGAAGCAATGAAAAGTATTTACAGAAAACAATTTTTAATATACTTGCAAAGATAGAGACAACTTTGAAGAGAGGCACAGAAACTGAATGAAAATAGATTTTTCAACCCAGACAAGCTGAATAAACAGTTTTGTCCCTATTTTCTGACTTTTAAAGTCTTTTCAAGCCACTAGTAACAAAAATAAATAACCAAGAGAATAATCAATTTCCACTGTTTTCCAGTTTATGCAAAATGGGTAACAGACTCAGCAGTATAACTTGAACAGAAATAAGGCACTATAAATTTCATGCCATTCTCCACCTTTATTTTTTCTGGTCATATTATTCTTCTCATTAGCTTTAATCGCCACGTTTGAACATTAGTCAAATCATTTTCTTTACCGATACTTCTTAATAACCACACTTGAGCCTTGAACTTGCTTCTCTCTTTGGCACAGTTCTTCCAGTTCTAGACTGTCTGTAAAGAATTTTTGCCTTCCTTCTCATATGCTGCTCTCTGAATCAACATATAAAGCTCTTTATTCCCATAATATACCTTCCCTTTTCCTTGCCTGGTGGAATCCCTTTTCACTTCTTCTCTTTTATTGACAGAGATCCTTCTGTCTGTGACAGTCTTCCTGTCTCACATACCCTTCCTGGCTCCATCCCATTTGAAGTTCAGATGAAGTTATTTTAACCCTTAATCATAGATTGTTCATTGTTAAATTAGAAAAGGAAAGTAAGGCTTTTAAAACATCCCTTCAGTACTCATCCAAGAGAGGTCATTATTGAGTTAAGTTGTACCTTTAGCATTTGGATTATCCCTCAAGTTGCTTAAGCAGGAGTAAATTAAAGTTCTCAAAATAAGTCTGTCCTTCCTCCAAAATTTAAATTAAAAATTTAATTCTATTAAAAAATATTCTTTCAGTGTTTTTGGATGAACATGAGGAAACTAAATCACATAGCTTTTTCAAAAGCAGCATTTTACTTCCAGACCAACTGGAAGTGAAAAATCAGAGGAAGTCTGTGTGGCCAGCCTTCAGAAGTATTTAAATCTGAGGACCACAAACTTGCTTTATCAAATAGTATGAGGCATCAGGTTTATTTGTAGCAGAAAATTATCCATAGCTATGCCTTAGTTGTGTCCGAGTCATTAATAGAGAGCCATTTCCTTCTATATCTTATTTCAGAGTACCAAAATTGCTTGGTCCATTCGGACACTGTGCAGGACAAGAAGATGAGAGATTTACTTCTCCATTTGCCTTCCCAAGAAGACTGTATAACCCAGCACATTCTTCTGTGGACTGTCCTCTGGCCTTGGCTGGAGGTTTGAAAGTTTGCCAGTGTAACATTTTGGGATGGTCCTTGCAGCCCTCCATTGAAGGGATCCTGCCTGCTAACACACACCCTCTCAGCACATAGCACTGCACCAGCTCCTTCCTGAGGATGTTATAAAAAGGTACAAAACCAAGTTCCTGATCCTTGCCACTGTGGCAGCCTCAATAGTCTGTATTCATCCAGCCTAAGAGAGGGTAAGGAAACCACTAGCACTAGCTCAGTGCCAAAGATAAAGTGGATTAATGTCTAGGAAAGGCCAGGTTGTCTGATGTCCCCACTGCCCTGCTGTGCATCTTCTTCAGCCTGGAGCACAGACTTGGAAATGGGATATGGGAACTCATATAGCATTACATCTTTTCCCTGAACCAGCCTCCTCTGTCCTTTGATGTTATTTTTTATAGCAATCAGCATTTTCTACATATTTCCAGTGCAAATCCCTGACAAATAACCACCCCCTCCCAAACCATCAGCTTTCCACCTGACAGGTACTTACTTAACATCAACTCCTACAATCAATCTCTCTGTTTCTCACTCAGACAGTTCATTAAAAGGTGCACTGGCTAATCTTGTGTAAAGCATTTTCTGTATCTTTAAAGACATTCTCAGGCAGTAAGAGTGCTGCATCCTATTCTCTAAGTTGAAAAGAATTATGCTTTGCTAGCAGAGATGACTAGAAATTTTTTGTAATGATTTAGTTGAACGTAAAATATACATATAAAAGGATTCAGGACATTTGAAGGATGTTGCATTGTTTGGGTAACATATCCAGGTGATGGATAATGGAGTTTCCATTGCAGAAAAGCTGTGTTCACACTTTTCTTTGAAGCAAATAGGTTTTGATTGGCAGTTTGGTAACAGGCCCATTACTACAAAAGTAGCAAATTCTGAGTATGGTGTTTACACATTCTAGCCTGTTTAGTAAGCACATATTGCTGTGACAGCCAAGTACTGGTACATGGAGATTGAGTTCTCCATTTAGTGTTTGCTACTGTACCTTTTGTGTTGTTCATACACCTTCAGACCAGCAGCCCACAGCAGGGCTCTCCATCTTCTGCAGTCAAATATATAAATATCTTATTTTAAAATTATTAAATTCAAAGGGGTTTTTTATGCCAGTGACTGGAAAACTGCTCCCTGTGTCAGTCATTTCTTCACTGAGGGTTGGGATTTCATTTTTGTCTCTTCTCAGGGAGTGGTCAGATAACACCATGTGCCTTTTTTTACAGATAAATACAGATGCTCCGAAAAACCACAAGTTTGCAAAGGCTTAAAAATTCCCTGATTTTGTCCCATATTTCATGGTCCTCCAAACCTAAAATGCATACACTGAACTGCCAGATAAGCCTTGTGTGTGCTTTACTAATCCCGGTTTTCATCTTCTCTCGCTGACAAAATAACAGCACTCTCAGAATGAAAAATGCATTCCCACTTCTAGAATTTGGCACTCAAGGTGACTGAGTGAGACACAAGGAGAATGAATTTTCTCCAGTACTGTTATGGCTGATTTCTAACTCAGTGGTGATACACAGATACCCAAGACACATATATAAATGCCTGATAAAGCACAAAATTCTTGTCTCAACGAATGAGGTATTTCTGAAGGTGACAATAAGGGGCTGGGTGAAAAATGTAGAAACTTCTGAACTAATTAAATAATTCACAGATGAATCAGCAAGTTGATCATCTTTACAGTAAAATATGTGCACCATGTATTCTTTATACTTTTTTAAATGAAGTTTTCCTTAAATAAATAACTCTGTTAACAATG
Source organism: Pipra filicauda (assembly GCF_003945595.2). NCBI lineage: Eukaryota > Metazoa > Chordata > Aves > Passeriformes > Pipridae > Pipra > Pipra filicauda. Next base: position 3,218,460 of record NW_024104387.1, on the reverse strand, counting down.
GAATTGCTCTGGGTAACTTTAAAAATACCAATTTACACACGAAATGTGTAATATTCTATGTTAAATTAGATTGTTCCGTTTCAGACTTCTATGTATTTGATAATGCCCTAAATGTTCATTTTCTAGCGTGGCTTGATGCAATAGTGGGACTTAATAAAATTAATTTTATAAAAGATCAGTATGTCAGTAATAAGTAAACAAACATTTAAAAACAAACCTAAAGTTAAAGCCAGCTCTGGTCTGGTTCATAGAGCCAAATGCAAACATACCTGCAGTTTCTGATGCAACTAATCATCAGCATTTCTCCTTTTTATAGTTGTTGAGAGTTACTAACAGTTTAATGAACCAAAATTTCAAGTCAATCTGAATTGAAAGTATTTCTGGTAACATAGGTACACCTGGGACTGTATTTTCATGCAGAAAGAACTTTGCAGCATGTTATTAATTACCATGTAACTGATATTTCATTACAGTCACAGAGTGTATTCCACCAACTGTTAACTGAATGCTTTTCACAGTGGCACAGAGTGACACTGAAAAACACAGATCAGGCCCCAAGATGTGAAGCAACACTGCAACTAGTATTTTACTAGGCTGAACAAGATTTCCAGAATCAGCAGGATGAAGACTGCTTGGTTTGCTATTAGCGTGACAGCTTCTCAGGCAAATCACATGCATTCTTCTCCTGTAAGGGATAAGCATCTTCTAATACAGACCAAAGATATTGGGCTGAGTCTCAGACTAAAAGAATCTGTGGGAGGATGTGGAGAGCAATCAGCTGTGCACGGCTTTAAGCGTTCCACCTCTGATTCTGCGGCCTGAGAGGGGATTTCCTTCAGGATACAGACATTCAGTCTGTCTGCAAGACAGCTTGGTCTTCCAGAGACACTTCAGTCCTATCTCACCACTTGTGTTTTCTACAGCTCTTTTCTCCAGGACAAACTTAAAATAAAAACCCAAACCTGATGGTAAGTGGTGAAAGGAAGGTGGTTCTAGCACTCCCATGTAATGCAAACTGGCGCACGAGTGATAACATTAACTTGGTAAATTCCTCTGTGCTGAGCTGTACTCTGTGTGTGACTGATACAGAGATGCTGGGGTGCCAGGAAAGAAGACATGTTTGTGACAGATGGGTGGATGTTTTGCAGTGTTGAAAAAGAAATGACACCTTTCTCAAAATGTCATTTTCCTTCTTGCACTGGCATCGCCAGGCATCACGTAGCTACTGGCAGAGCAGTCTCTGTGACACCCTGAGTGAGTGACACCCTGACTGAAGGAAACCTCAGAATGCAAATAGGTGCTGCAAAACCTATGGTTAGGTATGGGCTGATGGGGACGACGACAATTGCTGCCAATTACAGAGGTGATTTGTCACTCCACTGCTGATTCCTAATCTGGAAGGCACTTACAGACTTTCCCACTTCCCAAAAGGAGGCAACTTTGCCTCTCTGTAACTAGCGCTGACTTTCTGAGTCAACTCACCACAGCTCAAGGCACACCTCACTTTACTCTACCTCGCTGGCTCCTGGGCTGCACAGACATCAGGAGTTTGGCTGGCTACAAGCCAGGACTCCATCTGAAAGGCCATCTCCTACCTCTGCTAAACTGAGCTGTCTTAATTCAGCCTTTTGACAAAGGAACGACATAAAAAAAACAACCTTGCTCTGGTGCTTGGTTTAATTTGAAGTCAGCAATGCAGCAAGCACCCAGGCTTGCAGGAGGGATCTACAAGGCTTGCTAGTTAGCCAGTGATATCCCACCCCACAGGAGCTGCATTTTCTTGGCAATATTATATTTCTTTCCCCATTTTTAGCTGTTGTCTTTGAACTGGTTATTTCAAGGAAAGACTTTGTGTAGTACAAGGCTTTACTCCCAGTTATCCACTGCTGTGAACAATAATAAAATACAACAATCAGTCACCAACAGCCCAGGTAACCTAAGATTTCTGAACACAAGCCTTTCCTGCCCAGGTTAAGTGATGCTGCCTTGCTCTCACACCCTTCCATAAGCATTTACTGCTGGACAATGCATGGCTTTCACAACACAGACCTGCTGGTAAAGGCTGCAGGAAGCTGCGGCTCCACGGAGGTATAAGTGTTGTTCGGAAAGAGTGAGCAGAGCTGGCATTGAACAGACACAATCAGTTGACCTCTGATTGAATTAGGCCTGGAAACATTCAGAACTAGGAGGATTGTATGAACCTGGCCTTGGTTATGAGGGATACAAGCCCTGCATGGTCCCACCCAGCCAGGACAGCCACTTCACTGAGGTGTCAGATGTTGGCCACAGCAATGAGCACTGGTTCAGTGCCACCATGGGCCCTTCAAAGGGACACTCTCTATTAAAATCCTGAATAAATCTGAAATTATTAGAGAAACAAATAGCATTAAAGGAAAACTCGCTGTCTGGGTGTCCACTAAAGCCTGGGAGATGATCCCCTGGGGATGCAGACATGCAGTGTGTTCCCTCCCTCTCACACAGGCACTGTCCACCACCATTCTTACTGGGACCTCACCAAAGAGCAAACACCTCAGCAGTACATGCCCAAAGAAGGCAACAAGGAAAAGATTAAAAAAAAAAAAAAGAAAAAGGAAAATAAGTTAGGTAAACTTAGTTGCATCTTCCCAATAACATCTGCTGATTCTTTCAATTCAGATTTTCCAGTCACGCTCTACTGTCTCTCTGCCTAGCTGAGAAGGAAATGGACACTAAAAGCCATTAGAAGACCAAATCCTGGGCTTTATTGAGATAAAACAGTTAATTTTATCCTTAAGTGACTGTTTTATCACAGCTTTCCCTAAGAGCAGCTTTGCTATACAATTTTAAGTACCTCCTAAATCATATTTAGCATCTTTTCCTCTCTCAGTTCAGAAGCTGAAGTACTAGTACATTATACTTTAATAAAGATATCATCTAATTATTCTGTCTTTTGTAGAGAGTCAACAATGCTAAAAATAATTATAAGGTTATATAATATAATAAACTGGCCTGTCTAAGTTATACATGCTTTCATTTCTACCATGGCTTGGTTTTAATCATTCAAAACCCCATGCTGATCCAAAGCAGCAAATCACTGCGTATTCCACAGGACGAGCCAGCTTTTGGTGGAAGACACTTCAGAGAGTGCACCTCCTGCTCACATGAGGCACTACCCAAAAACAAAGTGGCCCCAACACATCCTACAGGAACACAGAACTGAGGCAATCCATGGAAAGGTTTGGGAGCAGCTTGCCTAAGTGCTTAATACCACATCAGAGCAGCTAAATGGCTCCCTTTTTAAAAAAAAAAGTAAAAACCAACCAACAAACCAAAACCAACCAACCAACCAAACAAACAAAAAACCAAAAAAAAGAAATAGCCCTGGAGAGCTATTCAGACCTCTTGCCTGAAGAGATTCAGAGTATCATCCAGTCATTGCTGCACCAAAACCAATCGTTTGTTGTTAAAATCAAATCTGTCTTTCACAAAGTCAGCCAAGTCTTGATCTCGGGCATGTAGTAACACATGGGCCATTACACAAATGAAGATGATGTGCTGCTTCTTACAGCCAGGATACTTCACTTTGAGAGTGACATTAAAATTGCAACAATTAACTCTAATGAAATTGACAATTATGTTTTAATGCAGTAATGGGCTGTAACATAATTAAGTAGAAGTTATCTGAGTGCTTTTCCCTAACACGCATATTCAGGGCTGTACTTTGATCTATAATTTGGCAAGAAGAAGAAAAAATGCAAAGCCAGTGGCTTGGAATGAGTACCAATAGCACTGCATGCTCCCTTCCTCCCCTCCTACTGATGCTCTCACAAGGCCAGTGTCTTGCTTTTGCAAACAAGATGTAATTCCATCTATCTTTTGTCAGGAGTAAAACACCTCTGCACTAGAAATCTTTTTAACTACAAAGGCAGAGCTCAGGACTTCCTGTTTTGCCAGAAGGCAGGAATAGGAGTCTTATCCTACGTTCAGAGACCAGCAGGGAAACCTCTCAGAGAGCCAGCCCAGAAGAAGGAGGATCCACCCTGCCTTCCCCAGCTGTTCTGAATGTCCTGCCAATTGCTGTTATTAGTGTCTACCCAGCAAAGGGTATTCATCACATACCATGTATGTGATTTCTCATTTATGCATTTCTGGTAGCAAATCACCTCTTTTATGGGCAAAGAAGCTAGAACACAGGCACTCAGCAACAGGTTCAGAGTTAATCAGAAAGCCAGTGACCAGGTCAAGAATGTCAGAAGGAGTTATAAAATTGCTCCTGGGTGATCTTTTAGTTTCGTCTGGAAGCAAGCACTTAAAGCTTGCCTTTGAAGTATTGTGAAATCCTGTTGGACTTCAATCCAGCAAATATTGTGCTGAAATTATAAGTATTTTAAGTGCTAGAATTCAACTTTTTTTTTTTCAATTTGGCCTCCTAGATCTCAAATAATCTGATTTGATCACCTAAAGAATTAAGAACAGGCATATATGTGTCAGAATACACCACTCTATCCCTGCAGTTTAGACCTTCAGTAAACAACCTCTCAGTGCATATATTACACCAGTGTCAGGGTGATACAAGTAGAATCATAACAAATTTTTAGGTGTGTTTGGCTCTTGACATAGTAGAATTTACACACAGTTACAGCTCTCAAAAAAGAATCTTCTTATACAGTCAAAACACACAAAATGACATGAATTGCTAAGAACCTGAATCTACTGTGGTGCTATACCTGCGAAAATGAATGCAGCATTTTTAGGCGAAGGCACAAGTGGTAGTTAGGCTGTCTTAAAATTAAGAAATATGTCTAAAATATCACTTGGACTTTTTTCCTTTTAAACAAAAGAACACACTATTTCAAAAGGATTCTGACAGCCTGACAAATGCTATTCATCAATGTTTTTCTTCTTTAGAAGAAAAGGATACAGCTACAGAGAAATCAGGTTATCTCTACTGCTGTAACTTGGTTTTTTGTGTTCCATCAGAGCCTTTCAAGCAGAACCTAAAATATTTTATTTTTAATTAGCTGTAGCTGAATATTTCTTGCCTTTCCTTACTTTTCCATACAGCACAGTAACCTCAAGATGGCGATATTTGCCTCCTTTTAGAGGCTGGGCTGACAGCTGGGATTGCTGAGGCACAGTCCTTCGTTATTAAAGCAAAGTGGAATTTCTTTTTGTCTTTGAGCACATTAAGGTGTAGCTGCCTCCTGGATATTTCTACATGCCTCCCTCTGATAAAGGTTCTTAATTGCTATTATCAAGTCTTGCATCTTACAGCAAAATAAAAGTGAATTTCAACTAAGAAAGTCATATTATTTCCAAACTTTCTGAAGTGCTTGTTTTCACCTCATAATCTGAAGTCCAAAAGCCGGGGTATTTTTTTGCAATTTCATCCCTAGGCCTTTGTTTATCATACCGAAACTGATTCACAGAAAAAAACAAAACAACAAAACTGAAACAAAACCCAAAGTCAGATAGTTTTCCTTATTTAGAAATACACGTAAATTCCCCCTTTGCACCCCCTCAAAAAAAACCCCAAACCAAACAAACATGCCCAAACTTACTATATATCTGAACATGAAGTGACCATTTCAACCACAGGACAACTGTTACCAGTGTTCATTTCAGCTTTGCTTTTGAATAAACACTGTATCAAAGGTGTTCGGTGGCTTCTGTGCCCCCCCTTAAGGCAGGCATGAACAAAATGTACACTTTTGCCAAAATCTCCTTTTTCCCACTCCATCATGCTGTCCAAGACTTTTCTTGGATTTTGTAGTTCCATCTAACATTAGTTTTCTAGTCCACCAAAACATACTCCTCTCTGAATTATCTCTGCCAAAGGTCAAGATGAAAGCTGGAAAGTCTTTGCCTTTTACATGTTTTAGGAGCACAGCACACACAGAAATATACCTGTCAAACACATACTGTCTCATTTCTGAATTTTCATTAAATAACAGTAAAGGAAATCAAATTAATGAATGCTCTAAAATATAACAGTTTGCCTACTGCTTTTTCAGAACGTCTCTCGCCCTTAGCCCTCTGTACTGCCATGCAGGGTGGCAGCCCTAGGTGGCTTTTGGCTACTCCACTAGAGAGCAAAAACCACTTTTTTTTCTGGTTCTATGGTAAAGCACCCTTTATGGGAGCTTTTTTTACTATTGCACAGATGGTTGGAAAAATTATTGGATACTGAGAAAAAAAAAAAGATTATTATTTGATATGAGGCAGGAGAGGACTGTTTCTGTGAACCCCACCAAACCACAATCAAGGTAAAGCTAAAGGGTTTTGCAGGGAAGATGAGTTCTTTACAGTGAGTTGTATTTGTGCTTAAAAGGTTTGTAAAGACAAAGGGTAACAACACTCAGAGGCTGTAGTCTGCAACATCCATGTACAAAAGATTATGAGTCAAATTTGTGAAAAAGAGATGTGAAGGTGCTAGTTTTAGTCCAGAACCTTACTTTTAGGCAGCTTCTACTGTGAGCAATGAACATTACACAGATCGTTTTGGGCGTAGGAGATACAGGTTGGTTTTTGTCCAGGAGCTGATTTAGCAGAACCAAAGTGCTGGAAATTTACAATTTTGAAGTTATCAAAGTCTGTTTGTAAACCTGGTGTCTGTCTGCAGGTTGTTCCTGTTCCCTGCACAAGGGCTCACCCTATCAAGTATTCTCTAAAGGAATTGCCTCCCCTGCTAGCCTGGATAATTTTTCTGTTCCTCTGTTAGCAGTTGTTTTGCTGATTCACCGTGAACTGCCTGTGTTAACCTTTATAACCGTGACAAGGCCACCTTCTGCATTAGGAGCAAGCAAAATTTACTCAAGCTGCCCCTGACTGGTGTGGTTTTATAGCTCTCACTTCCAGCAGCCCTTACAAGGCACATGTTCAAGGAAGTCCATTGCCTGACCATCTTTTGTTGCCTGTGACAGTTTCACAGCTTTTCTTAGCATTGCCACAAGCCATCTTCCTTGTTTTAAAACAGTGTGCTGTATACACAGGCTTTCAGCTCCTTTCACGTATGTGATGTTATTCAGATGCTTTCTGACATAAGGTGTCAAGCTCTCTGCCTTCACTTGAGTGTTTCTAGTACAAATTAGTAAAATTGCCTTTAAGTCCTGAAGAACTTCGGAGCTTGCCTTAGCTGAAGATGTTTTTGCTTAATGTTTCAACATATTGTTCTTAATAGCATGTCTGTGAACTGCTTGAAGCAAGCAAGCGGCTGAAGTGTCCTTGCAACACAGCAAAACCTTGTTGGAAAGGGACTCTTGGGACTAGTACCACGTCAGGGATACTCAGCTTATTTAAAGATCTGATAAAATACTTGGAAGGGTCAAGACAAAGAACTTAAAAGACAGAAGATTTGTTAGTTCAGTCATAACTCACTAGTCACCCCAGAGTCACTCACAACAGCACACAGGCAAGCTGCTCTTACAAAGCAGTCATGCTCTGGTGTATGAAGATACTGTTGGAGACCAGTCCAACAGCTGCTAAGCATCCCAAACTCCTGGTGAGGCTGATGAACACAGGAAGCTACTCACCTCACCAGCATAAGCACATTGAAAATAAAAGCCAAAAAGTACCTGGGTCATTTAGTCTATAGGCAGTCAGCACCACTTCTTAGATGTTCTCCTATGGATCTGCTCATGTTACTGGAGGTATTTAGATTACCTGAATCACTACAATTAGACCTGAATTTTACCAAAACTAGAATAACTCCCAAGTTTCCTGGTTTCTTACTTTTATACCCTTGGTTTGATTCTTAGTCCTAGCAATTCCAACTCATGTGAAGTTTAAATGTCTTTAGATGTCATTAAGTTAAAAAAAAAAATTAAGACAACAAAACCCGAAATACAACAACAAAACCCCACTGGGTATGAGGTTTTCACATTACACAGAATGTACATCTAGGACAGACAATGGGGAATGACAGAGAAGGAGCAATGCTCTTAAGACATGGGTAGCAGGTATTTTTCCTGGGTAGGGACTCTCTGGTTAGTAATGTTCATCTCCTCGCATCACCCAGTGCTTCTCCCACTCTCCTTGTAGGTGTTTCTTAAGTCCTTTCCTTTGGGAAACTGTAACTGCCTTACAGCCCATTTGCTGCTTCCCAAAGATTTCTCCCTGTCTGGTGGGCTTATAAACTCCAGCCTCTTTAGTGGACTTTAATAATAGGTGACTTTCCATAAGAACATGGACAAAAACCGTTTCTGCCAATACACCAGAATATTATTCTTAAAAAACATAGGCAGAAGGACATCCTCTATTTGAGAGGATGCTATGGAAAAAGTATAATAACAATGGAGAGTCAGTTACCCAAGAGTGTAATTTAGAGAGACATCATTGGAAGAGTTGCTTTAATTAGTGTCATTGTTATATCTGTTGCCTTGCTTATACTGCAGATGTGCCTTCTGCCACCTAGTATCTAGGAGCAAGAACTCCATAGGGACTGGAGTCTTTTAACCAAAGACTGGAGTCTTTTAACCTTTTTAACAGGAAGTCTTTTTAACCAAAACCAGATGCAACAATTTACACCAGCTGAGCTTTAGCCCTGTGGGCTTAGCTGAAAGTACCTATGGGACACTTGAAATGGAGACAGGTAAGAAATGAAGATCCAAAAAAACCCCAACAAACAGTTAGCCAGGAAACAGAGCCCTTTAGATAACCTGCAAACCAATCTCATGTGGTTCCAGCCCAGTGCAGGCAGCAATGACCACTGCAAAGCACATAAAAGCAGAGTTCCTGCAGTCACAGCCAGGGACAGCTAGTGAGGAATTGCCTCCTTAGAATTGGATCTGGCATCCTAGCTCCTGCCTGACCAGGGCCAAACAGGTGTGGATAAACGCCTCCCCTGCTCTGCTTGAGTACATACCTTCTAATGCAGCTCAGAACACAATTTGCCTTATTTGCAAGGAGAGCATACTGTTAGCATAGATTCTTGTTATCAGAGCCAATATTCAACTTACAGAGGCTGGGACAGACCAGTCTTTCCTGATAAACAGCCAAGGAGTAGGAGGGCACAGGCTATAGCCTTCTCTAAACAATACATGATTTGATCCCATTCCCAGTGTAGCCAAACTACCAGCACCAGTGGGTACAGAACCAGGAGCTGTACTAAGAATATCTGAAATCATCATCTTATGCAATTACAGTGCTATCTCATATCTACTTTGTGTGCTGAGGCAAGATGGGCACTCAGCTGCTCAGAGCACAAGGCCAAAGTTCGATTTGCCCAGCTCTTATATGCTCTTGACATACTGCCTGCTTGTGCCAACAGAATCAAATCCTGCCTGCCCTTTACTGCAAGGCATTTCCCACACCTCTTGGATAAATGCTCACCCTTCCTTCTAACTCCTCTGCTTCAGGCTCCAGCCAACTGTCATCCCCTGGGAGCCAAACATTTACTGCATGAAAACCCCAACACATGACAACTAACCTCTCTCAGTGCTTCTGTCAAGGCAACTGCTGCCTTTCAAGCTGATTTCACTGACTAATTAAGCATGGAGGCACACCAGACTGCCAACTGAATGGTGGTTGCAGCATCCATCACTCCAGCAGACTCCAATCTAATGGGCTAAAAGCTACAGCTTGAGAGCCCAGCCCAGCTTGTTCACTGGAATGGAAAACTCATTGTTTACTGTGCTCTAAAATTCCCCAAGTTATAAGGAGGGGAAAAAAACAAACAAAACCCCTTATGCTCTCCGGCCTTGAAAACATTAATTATGAATTATGAAGAGAGAAAAAAACACCTGCTCCCCTTTTATCATTAACATTTTATGTATTACACCTTTCAGTCTCTTTCCAAGCATTACAGCTCCTAAGGTTCTTCAGAGGCAGTTAAAAGTACATGGCCACACTAAGTCCCATTTGCCTACAAAGCCATCTCATCTGCTGTTTCCACCAAGGATGAAGTTTGTTTTCCTCCCATGGGTGTGCTTGCCTTCCTTTGTGCCTGTGCACATATAGTTTGGATGGAGTGGCTTCCCCATGTGTTTGTTGGAGCATTCTCCTTCCTGTTGACTCAGTAATACACACAAAAAATGACTGAACTGTGAGATGTTATTTATAAGGTTTCTTTTACCCTCTACAATGGCTTAGATCCTTGTGAAGACCCTGAGAAACAGAGCAGAGCCTAAATGGCATTTAGTTACACAAAATGTAAGGCAACTAGACCAAGAAGAAAAGGGCATTGAGTCGGGCACAAGGATGCTGAGTACCAAAGCAACCTGGAGTGTCCCATGTAGCTCCATGCTCACATTCTCACCCCAACTACATCTGGATTTGAAAAAGACACCTAAACGAAACACTTTCTCCTCTCACAGGGAGGAAATAACATATCTTAAACAGCAGCACAGATAACACTACTTATCTTTATTAAGGACACTAGATTTCAAGATTAAGACTGTAATTGTTGATGCCTATCCTGATCAAATCAAGATCTAAACACATTTGTGATGAGAAAAATCTCAACACAGCACACATTTGTTTTAATGAAAATATTTTCAAACTAAAGAAGGAAGAATTTAAATTGCCCTATCGGCATAAAGGGACTAGATGGCAAATTACTGCAAGTACATTTAGGTTGCAACTTTATTCAAAGAAACACCACTGATGTTTACAGAAAATGAAAATTAAGTTTCACTAAGCACTGATATCTGACCTCAATGTATAATTTCAAATCCTTTGAGACAGGTATGACATTATAACAGTGTATTTTTGAATCATCAGAGCCAAAGATTTTACAATCTGAAAAAAACCCTGATGACCTATTTTACATTTATATCCCAAATGAAAGAGCCAAGATAAAAAGAATAACTTCTTTCTTGACCTAGTAATATTGACAGAGACAATAATAATATTTCTGATGCTGAAATCTGGCTCTGATAGATGAGAAAATAATTACTGAATTTGATTTTTTAAGAGAAGACATCAGCAAACATCAGCAAAAATATCATGTTTATAGGGGTCTGTTTCTAAGAAGATAGCTAAAGAACAGCTATCTGGATTGGGCAGGTTTTTGCTCTGGATTGACTATTAAAAAATAGTTATAATCAAAATAAAGCAGATATACAGAGCTGAAGACTGTTTTGACCCTCTCCTGTAATGGATTACTTTGATATGAGAATTTTAAATAACATTTACATGTTTTAAAGTGACAGAATCCCACATATCTTTTCTCTCTTTTCAAATGTGACCCTAATTCCCAGCTGCAATTTTGCAACCCGTGGTTTCACTCCAACAGGCAGTTAAATAAGGGCTGCTACAACACTGGTAAAGGAGCAGGACAGGGTCTGTGCCTGGGGATGTGTGGGAGCATTAGGTACCACTGACCAGACAGGAAGCAAAGCCAACTCAGCTTCTGCGGGGAGAAAACAAAGCTAAACAAACAACCAAGCAAACAACAACACCAAAAAAATCCCTGCATAACCAGGAAGGTATCAGGGAATACCTGTAAGTGAGTAGTTTTAGTTGAACCTTTCCCTGGTTGTTCCAACATCTCTGTTTCGGTCTCCCCCAGGTCAGCTTTCTTGCCTGTCTTCAGCTGTTCATCATCCTCCCCTGTTCCCTTTACTCCCATTCCTGCCTCATCCTTCTGTGTAGTCTGTTGTAATCCTATTGCCGTAAAAATTCAGAGATTCAAAATACTTATTTTCATTTGGCTGTACATTCTCCTGCATCTATCTTCTCAACCCAGCTAGCATCCTGCACAAGGCAGCAGCCACCTCCAGTCCTTCCTTCTGCACCACCAAGTGCAGGAGGGATAAATTCTTCTTGATCCTCTCACAGTCTTACTGCTGGGCAGGTAACAGAAGGTGAAGCCTGCAAGACCCCATCTGTGACAGCCTCCAAGCAAACATCCCAAGTCACCATCACACTCCATAAAGTGCCACTTAATAATGACCACAGGCTAGAAGATGAGAATGTCTTAGAAGACAGATGCTTCTCTCGTGAATAGCTATAAAAACACAGTGAAGTGTTATCTATGTTCATACTTGGAGTTTCAAGGTCATGAAATTTAAGAAAGTCCATTTTTCAAAAAATCAAGACATGCCAGCTTTTTCATGAAATTTCTCTCCTGCCTCAGGGATGCAAAGCACCACACCATAGCATGTATTCCCAACTTTCCACCCTCCTGCTAAGGGTTGGTTTTCCAGTGCTTTCAACATTAGATGATAAAATGCTGTTTGGTATGCTGGCTTCTAACACCAGATCTCTACACTAAAGCATCTGCATGCAGCATTACTATACTTTTGTAATTTCATCCACAATCCTGATCAAGTTGCAAGTGCCATTAACCACAAGTTCAGCTCTTGCAGACCTCACTACAGGCAGTCTTTTTGCCACTTGAGTGTACAGCACAAAAAACCACTGCTGATTCATAAGCATCAGCATTGCAAAACTCAACAGCAAGAGAATTTTTCTAAACTTCGTATAGCTCAACAAATAGAAAGTACTGAAACACAAAGAGCAGAAATGACTAAATCTCCAACATAAGCTCCAAACATTCTTTTACATTTGAAGTACCTCCCTCTTTGAAGTGTTTTTCCATCCCAGTTAAATAATACCTGTTAGATAACCAGAAATAGAAATTGCTTGGAAGCTGTCAGTACTTGTTTACCAACTTGTCTTTGATAAAAATATAGATCTGTACAAGTTTATTTTGCAACGAAACAAAAATAGCTTCTCTTCACTGAGTTTATATCATGAAATTAAGACAAGAGAGGGGAGACAGCTTCTTCAGATAAATCAGTTCCTAAAAAGCATAAGCAATAAGTCCATGAAAACCTGGAACATCCAAATACCTTGTCTGGCAAAACATCTGTTTTCTCCAGCAACTTTTGCTGCTAAAATATTTTCCCAAAGAATTGTATGGTATGGGACAGTATCTCTTGAGCTTGTGTTCCCCAAGAGATTACACACAATTTCTGAAATAGGATACAGCCAAACGAACAGTAGAGCCGTTCTGAAAACATGAGCTTTTCTATAGAAACTGTTCATCCCCGCAGCCGGCCCCCCTCTCACTGTTGAGGAATACATTTAGTGCAGGTAGTTCAATCTGCAGCTTGCACTGCACCTTACACACTGAGCTACCTGCACTCAAATTTTTCCTCAACATCATGATACACTCACAGGACACAGGATATACCCAGTTCCATTTTCTTGTAAAAGTTTCCTTTTCATATTTTTCCATAAACATTTCTTGCCTGTATAAGTTTTACTTGTTAAGTACCCACGCCTGTCTGATCAGTGATACAAAGTAATTGTGGTCATGCCACAACTCTAACAAAAGAATAATATCCCAAAGTTCAAGCTGAAAAGAAATGTTTACTTGCAGAGCAGATATGTATTTTCCTCTTCCGTTGAAGAGAAACTCAGTCAGCTGCTTCTCAAGAAATAGTATTGGCCTTGACCAGTTCAGCTGGGATTAATTTAAGGAGAATGACAAAGCATGGTCAGCTCTAAGAGCATTTGATTGCAGAAAGCCCTGCAATAAACACCAGTGTTACTGCAGAATGATGTGAAAGGACAGGTACTCAGATGCTAGATGTTGCCTTTTGTGTAGAAAACATTGAAACCAGGGCTGCACCTTACCAGAAACCTATTTGTTGTTTGCTTAATCAAGATCAGAAACATTTGGGCATTTTATGCCTTTTGATTCTGATTTAGGAACACCCTAAAGCATGTGCTTTAAGGTCTGCCATGTCAGAAACACATTTGTTTGCTGTAGTGAGTAGTACATCTTTGCTTCTGCAACATTGAAGCCTATTTCCATCAACTGCCTGGTGACACCATCTGAATTTCAGAAATTGTTGTCCCTGGTTTGAATGCAAACAGGTTTGCTTCAGCTCCTCATGCTTCTCTCTACTAGTAAATACCCAAAAGCATGTATTTATAACCAAGGGTAAAAAGAGGCACTGAGTTAACTTTACTGTTGAATTTGTAAAATTCTCACTGCTATCAAACCAGAGCAGGTGTTTGGACAGCTTAGGTTTATTGAACTTGAACAGCAAATGGTTCCCTTTCAATTAAAAAGGGTCATTTCCCTGGTTGTCTACGATGCTTCATGCAGGTGAAGGAGCACACACAAGTTGTTGTGTAGAGAAAATGAGCTAAATTTCACCAAGAACAGACAGTAATCAACAATCCACCAGTAAACAAACATACTGCTTTGTCCATAACAGAACACAGTGGGGTAGTGCTCTGCCCCTGAACATGTTTAAGTGCTTATTTAAGCTTGCAGAGCTGATAGGAGAATGCAAGCATCCAAATCCTCATGCCTATGTGGGTAGTTATTTGAGCTGAACAGAGACACACAAAAACATACAGCTGTGGGACAGAATAAGGAATAGCTGGTCAGGAACTAGTGTGTCCATGCCCACAGATGTTCCTGGGACACACTGGTCCTGGGTACCCATACACACTTTGCCAGTGTGGAAACATTGCATTTTGTTGCATCTTTTTGTCAGGACCCACATGCTTCACTGGTTCTGCATCAGATGGGAGAGCCTCTCTAGTCACCCCCACCTGTTCAGCTCACACTTCTCTCAGCTGCCAGGCCTAGGAAGGATTTAAAACACATGAGACTCATAGCTTTGCTTTTTGGTGGCTGAGTACTGAGCCTAAGTTTTACATCAAGATTCATGGGATGGCATCAAGACAGAAAATTACTTCTGTGAGAACATACATACAGTATCAACATTACTTCATTTAAAAAGTCTAATTTTTAGTGTATTCTACAAAATAACTCTCAGCTCTCCTTGCTAATGTAATGAGATCTGTCGAACATTTTAATTTCAAAAGCGGTTTTGGATAACAAATCCACCTCCCCCCTCTCTAGGAAAAAAGATTATCGTCTCTAGGAACTAAATCAATAACAGCATTAAAGGAGGACTGGCTAAGAAAGACAGTTTGGGAATTAGATTTTTTTTTTTAATGCCAAGAGACTAAGCTATTACAACTAATAACATAGGAGGTATTCAATTTCTTCCCAGCCATACCTGAATGCACCCAATTTCAACACTTAATATATCATGAATTTGATCAATGTCATGGTATTTTTCCACTAAGTTACTCAAATCACTGATACGTTTGAAGTATAGGTAGTGTTTGAAAACAGTGAATGAAACCCTTACCAAAGAAAAATTAGCATCGAAATACAAAAGTAGAAGCAGGAAACTACACAAATAGATAAATTAGCCTTCCAAAAATTAGCCTTTTGCCTCTAGTCAGCCTAGCAGCATGTAGGAAAAAGCCCTCACATGCTGAAGAAAGCAAGAATTCTTGATCCACAGTCCTTCTGGCCTCATAGCTTTTCACATCTTATTATTCCTGAGAGAGGTACATGAGCTAAATGCTGGTAGAAATTCTGCAACAACACAACAGATCTCATCACTGTCCACCCGTAAGAAGTAACCTCTCCTGCAACAGCTGCAATAAGCACCAAAGAGAATATTCATATTAGTGGATCAAGTTCTCTGTCTTTTTGTATCAGAGACAAGAAGTGAAAGACCTATGGGCCAGGATTCTGAAGTTAATTAATTTTCTGGTCTCTGATACAAGGGCTGTGTAATGACCCTGATGAAAGAAGTAAATGCAGATATCTTTTCTGGTGTTTCCACAGAGGCATCAGGTCATGTAAATAAGCAGACTGTGCTCAAATGACTTTGCAATTCATTTTTTCTGACCCTCTCTCCAGAGCAGGGGTCTGTTAGAGAAATCTTTTGTGCATGGCTGTTCCTGTAGTGTGGAGAGTAACAGAACCCAATCCCACAGCTGAGATTTCTTGTTCCTCAAGAATTACAGTGTAAAATAACAAAAGCAGAGATAAGAGCTCTGTTAAAACTAACGCATCTATGTCTAGGCTAGGAAGAGTTTGGTACAGAAGTCTTGCTATTATTAGACATTTTCCGGTATTTTCCTGCCCACTAAGAAAGAGAAGCATTTTGAAGAACTCCAATCACAGCGGAACAGATGGGGAAATATTATAATAAATTCCTCTTGGCTTCAAGCACAGAGAAAGACAATCCACCTTTCTGCAGTTTTTGGACTTGGTTCCCACCCCTCCCCGTGTTGTTAGAGTTCTACTGTGATGGATTGAGTGAGATGCTCCTCATGCATCAACCTCCAGAAATATTGCCAAGTATTATTACCACTTTGGGCTGCTTCTCTTCCACCTCTCATATTCTTTCGGTGCACTGTTGTAAACAATTTTCTTTCTATGTATCTATTCTTTCTTGTATCTATATCTTTCTTGTACCTATTCTTCTTTCTATGCAGTATTCAGCATTTTAGCTAGTGATTAGTATTAGAGATTCCAATACCTCCTCAGGATGCATCCTTCCACTCCAGAGAAGCAAGAGTAACAGGCTGTAAATGCTACCTGCTCCTTTGAAGAGAGCAGAATTTGATCCTCCTGCATGACCAGTCCTTTCAGAGAAACATCTGACTTAAACAAGCAACCCCTCTGCCTACCTGCCCACACCATGAGGTATTCCCTTGTTCTTTTGTTATGGGCTGTGTGGCTCCCACTGGCAGGGACAGCACAGTGCACATGCTGCTTCATGGAAAAGCAATTTATTAATAAAGTTTGTTCATTCTTTGGCAGGCAAACACACTTGTTGATTAAATATCACTAATAAGCCAAGAGCAGATTGTGGTCAAAGAGGTGCCTGGGTACTTTTGGGCCACAACATAACCTCAAGATGACAGAACAACTCCAATTTTCTGTCTGTTTGCATTCATCCCTATTTATATGCAAGAGAAAGGAAAGCAAAGCCGGCTACATGTAATCATTACCTCGTTTTATCTATATATGGCACATGAAGTTAATCACAGGGATTTAAGACAAAAGTACTTTGTTGACAACTACTTGGGTGAGTGGGAAATAACCATGAATGGGAGCAGAGTTTTGCAGACTTGGTCCTGCTGGACTCTGAGCAATGCTGTAACTCCTTTCTCTCCAAATATAGGGCTATCAAATGGCACTCGAATTACCCTGAACAACAAAGTGAGTGTTTTTCTGGTCTGAAGGCAGACTATAAAGCAAAGGGGCAGAGAGGGAAAGGTGTTTTTCCTTCCCTGGGAGAGCAAGTTCTGCCTGAATCTCATGACCATTTCTTTCTGACACTGGAAGAATCAATTGGGAGTGAAGGAGCACACAGAGATGCTTTAAAAACCCTCAAGGAGGTGGATTATCCAGCACTACAGAATCCCTCTGTGTCCATATTGTTTGTGTTTCTCCCCCAACTCTGACAGGTTGAATGACTCTTTCTTTATGTCTGGAGAATGGGCAGCTTTTATTGTCTACACAGAGATTTCCAGGTAAGAGTCTTATCAGTTTCAATTATTATTTCGATGGGAATTTATGACCTATAGAGAACAATACTTGTTTGCTTGAAGCGTGGATAGCTGCAAGAAAACTGCTAGCTGAGAGTTATTCACAATTATTGGTCTGTAAATCATTTCACTGTCTCATCAAAAGTGCTAGGTTAGAACATGACTTTATGTTTACTTATAGAGCTCCTTTCATCTCAGAGGGATTACATCAGCACATGCTGGCATGCAGCTACCTCTGGGGTGTTATTCTGTTTCCATAAAAGCCATGGAAACACTAACAGTGTGAAGTGTGAAATCCAGCGAGAGCAGCAGAGAGCTGTGCAGGCTCAGACCAAGGGGCTGCCTAGCTCAGCATCCTGTCTGCAGCACAAGCAAATGGGGACACCCAGAGAAAAAAAATAATATGGCAAGTATATGCTTAAAAAAAAAAAAAAAGATACTTCTCTTTCTACTCTTCAAGTCTTTTCAGTTCCAGGCATTTCCTGAATCCATATGACAAACTTTTGCTGCCACAGCTTTCTCTGGCAAGCAGCTCCTCGTCTGCTGCCTGCTGTGTGAAAACCCACTTCCTTTTCCTTGTTTTGATTGTGTCTCCCACTAACTCAGTTTGCTCTGACTCCTAGTTCTTGTACTAGAAAATAGTTTGTTGCTTAAGGACACACTAAACTGGGAGGAAAGAGAAAAGCTCATTGTAGGTAGGATTCTAGGGTTCTTTTTTTTTTTTTTTCTAAAATAAGAGAGGAAAACAGATCTTGGCAAACCCTGCAAGTCCTTTGAGAGCAAGTATTTATACACAAATATTATACTTTCTTATAATACCAAGGGAAAAAAGTGAGGGGAAAATACGCCTTCAATTACTTGATCTGAGGTTCCTTCCTTCCTACCTCTTTCCACACCAGAACTGTGGGTTTCAGTTCAAGGGGCTTAACAGGTAGGTCTGCCATAAGCTGGTAAGCACCAAGATCCCTGATTCCTTACTTGCACCTTCAACTACCTCTTGCCTGTGTCATGAAACCAAAGTTTGCTAGAAAAAGTGGCAAATGCTCCAGCACAATCTCTCTGGCAGCATAATCTGTCTATAATGACAAGAGTTGTTTATTTCAATTAGAAAAATAAATGAGTTTTTTTCTGCAGGTGGAGTACTGCAGGAGGGTTTGGAGACATCAGGAGATTAAAAATACGAATATTACATATTTTTTGTATTTCAATATGGCAACTCATTTTCTCCCCCATTAATAGAGGTGTTAACATCTTAAATTGAAGGGAAGGCAGATTACATTCCATGTTACATTGGTTGCTAAAACACTATCTTGCATTAGGTGTGTGCAGAAAACACAAATTAGAGTTTCCTTGAAGTGTAGACTGGATCTTAAAATATTTCCTCCTTCCACTTTACATACAGCAAATTCCTTACATCTCACCTTGTAACTTGACTGAGGGTATAGGCTACAACAAGTTATGCTTCTACACCTAACTTTTCTTCATATATGAAGTTTTCTGCTGGAATAATTTACACTGACACCAACCAAGAAAATCACAGTTCTCATTACATGTGTAGAAAACAACACAGAAAGGTAGAAATAAACAAAGCTGTAAAGCAAAGAATTGAAACTGGGAAAATCAATTCCAGAATGTAAGTAAGAATGGCTGCTATGATTATGACAACTAGCATTATAATAATCCTTAGTACAACATGCAGAGTTCCAGACTGTTTGTTAAAGTGGTCCAAAATAGCTCCCTCACCCATTTAATGCCAGCAAATTGTGAATTTGAATGCATTCACCTGTATACTAAGTATCAGGCAGCATGTTTATAACATACCTGCCCTGCCACACTTGCAGATTTCCTTCATCAGCCAGAGTGATATTTTAAATATATTCATGCTTGGCTTCTTTAGCTGCCCTTTATGAGAAGTCTGGAAGTGCTGTGTGAAATTCATGGTTCACAGAAACAGATTGAGATATTTACAGATACAAAGCAAGCCTTAAAAAGGCAAATGAGCAAATGACTATGAGGCTGATGAATAAATCTTGTTTATAGTTACAATTAAATGCTGCCATAAATAATTCTTATTTCTCATGCAGATTTTTTTTTTAAGTAATACCCAGGTGGTTCTGAAGTTTTTATTTGGAACTCTAAAGCAAATGAGCACAAAATGCTTCATCAGGCCTAGGGGAATAAACAACGTTCTTCCATGGACTTTGGCCAAATGAGCCAAACCATTTCCTTTTTCACTTTCTGTTTTGAGAAATCCAGTATTTGTTCATGTCCCTATACGGCATGCCCTGTTCTAAAATGTAAAATATCTTTTATTGTTAAACTTAGGGGATCCTGACACACACACCCCAGTATTACACTTCCAGGTCTTTGCTGAAATTTGGCACTGAATGCAGCTACTCAAGCCAGGGGAATATCTGTCACAGGAGTCCAACAGAAGAAAATATGCCTAAAACAGCAAAGGGAGCCTGAAACTCCCAAGTTCAAAGAAAGAAGCAGACTTTTAAAAGCCAGACTTGCAAGCTGCTGCTGCCCAAGCACTGCTGTGCATCTCACTGCCCGTATTTGAAAAGTCCCAGGCACCGAGTGACTGTAGGTGTGGATCCTGAGCTGTTCTGTAGCATGTTACACACACATTCCATCCATGATTAGATTTTACTATTCTTCCCTTTCAATTTTAGTTGCACCACTCCTCTACACCTATTTTATTATGAAATAAACATGACAGTGTACAAAAAGAAATAGACCCCATTTTTTTTGTTTTCAGATCCCGTGAATCCCCTTGGAATACATTAAGGAACTAAAGCTGTGATGGGATCCTGTACCACAACAGGCTACGTTTTCCTGATGAAGTAATCAGCATTATATTTAAAAAGATCTGTTGTAGCATCTTTTTCTAGAGCAAAAGGAATTTGATGTATCTGATAAGCAGAATGAAAGTCTTTCTCAGCATCTTAGGCATAGCACATTCCTAGGTAGGGCCTCCAAAATTTCAGTGAATGTGATGAAGAAGAGGATGATTTTTTTCCCCCCAAAATGTGATAAACATACTGTGTCGATCCTCAGCATCAATTAAAATATCAAATATATTTTAAGGCTTTAAATCTGGAGCTAATAATACATTCAAACAAAGATTTTATGCACAGCAATAATCACCACTTTAAGAATAAGTTTTCTTCTATATGCCTTGGATATATTTGGTTAAAATATTAGCTTAACAGGAAAGAAAACTACGAGATGGAATCAACTGGGAAAAAATTTCCATGCCAGAATTTCCAAGTTTCTGCTAA
Organism: Pipra filicauda; assembly: GCF_003945595.2. Taxonomy (NCBI): domain Eukaryota; kingdom Metazoa; phylum Chordata; class Aves; order Passeriformes; family Pipridae; genus Pipra; species Pipra filicauda. The sequence goes on along the minus strand of NW_024104387.1, from coordinate 3,197,866 downwards.
GAACTCACTTTAAAGGAGAACAAAAAACGTTAAATAAATAATGTTGTTTCAAGCACCAGTGATTCATTTTGGCTTGCATTCTGTATTCCACAGCAATCAAGATGTTTTGACAGCATTCTGACAGGATTATCAGCAGTAATTAATCAATTCCCATGAAATGTTTCAATTTCAGCAGGAAACTAGAACTGCCAAGATTGTTGATGGCTCTGGTAGAAGCACTGCAACAAAACCTTCTCAGGTGATCATTCCTACGTGTTTATACAGAATGTGCTACATCCATACATTAATTTGTTATTGTGGTTTCTTGTGGTTAGATTTTATATTATGCACACCAGCCTGTAAAATTTGACATTGTAAGGGAAGAAGCTTCAGATAGTTTTTGTAGTTGTGGTAACACCTGTAGCCCTCATACATGCAGGCTTCACAGACATCCAAGGAAAACTTCACAGAAGCAATGGTCTTTGCTTTAGTAGAAAACAAAACCAAAACAATTTTGATTATATTTTAGCAGGGCCTGTTGCAATAGGACAAGGGGTAATGTTTTTAAACTGAAGGATGATCTATTTAGAGTAGATGCAGGAAAGAATTTTTTAATGATAACAGTGGTTAAACACTGGCACAGGTTGCCCAGAGAGGTGGTAGATGCCACATCCCTGAAAGCACTCAAGGTCAGGTTGGACAGGGCCCTAAGCAACCTGATCTAGCTGAAGATGACCCTGCTCATCCCAGCAGGGTTGGGCTAGGTTAAGGACTTCACTCCTTAACCTGCTGGCTTCACCTGTCTTCTCTGAGCCAGCACCTTTGTAAAGGTCCTTTCCAACCCAGACTATTCTATAATTTTATGATTCCATTCCCAAAGACTATCCTTTTCTACATTTTATTACTCTCTTCTCAGGCTCATGCTATGGTATCTGTCTGACCACACAGATTTTCAACACAAATGTAGAAGACAGATATTTGGCAGCTCTCAGAAATATAGACAGATACTTCATACTTACTGGGGACAAAGCATCCTGGAAGCTCACAATTTCCACTCAATAGGCAGCTCAGGTTCTTAAAAAAAGACCTTTTTTTTATTTCCAGAGATGCTTAAAAGTGGCAGAAGTAAACAGATGAGGCCTTGAAGATGGGCTAAACACTGAGCTGCCCTGGGAAGGAATCTGAGGATGCTGGATATGGTTTTTTGTCTCTCGCTTACTCCTCTTCCTGTATTTCAGTCCTTAACCTGCTGGCTTCACCTGTCTTCTCTGACCCAGCACCTCTGCTTTATACCATCATCCCATGAATTCCCTAGTACAGACCATCTGCAGTTCCCACAGTTGCATCCTTACAGGTAAAGCACAGGTATAGAAAAAGACACCCTCAGCACAGCCGTAGACTCAGGAGAGGGAAGCAATACTTTTTATCACTTACACAAATTCCGAAGTGATTACTTGGCCAATTCAGCACATTGGTGCATAGTGTAAAGCCAACCAGAATTATCAAAGACCAGTATAAACACACACACACTCCCTGTATATTTTCCAGGTTTGGTGTTCCTGATCCATGCTATTTAGCAGCTGCCCAGCTGTGCACTCGAAAGCAAGTGCAATGAGGCTCAGAACTGATTTCATGTGTCTCTGAATGAGCAATCTTGCCACCACTACATTAAAAGCAGCTAGTCTGTATGAAACCTTTTTTGAATATGTGTGTATCAAAGAAGAACACGTAAATCTATTTGTGGCCTCTGTCATCTTCCCTCACACCAGGGTGGCCCCAAGACTGGGACTGGGACCTGCCATCAAGCACTGTACAGAAGTAGGGCACTGCCAGCATCTACACTGGAAAGCCAGAAACAGTATTTTCTTTGTTTTCTTTTTGAGAACCATGCTAGCATTCAGAGAATCACAGAAAGGCTTGGGCTGGATGCACCTTAAAGATCACCCAGTTCCAAGCCCCGGGCATGGACATGGATGCCACCCACTAGACAAGTTTAATCAAAGTCCCATCCAACGTGGCCTTGAACCTTTCAGTGATGGGGCAGCCACAACGTCTCTAAGCAATTTGTTCCAGTGCCTCAGCACCCTCTGAGTAAAGAACTTCTTCCTAACTAAATCTTTCTTCTTTTAATTTAAAACCATTCCCCCTTGTCCTGTCACTGTCAGCCTGTGTAAAAAATTGTTCCCCTCTTTTTTATAATCCTCAAGAGTAGGTGGCAGCGCTGCCATCAGTCAGGCACAGCTGTTGGAAAGCAGTCTCCCCGTCTGTACTGGACTTTATAAAAGGTTGCTCTACCCAGCACAGAAATTTTAACAGAAGGGAAAGGGTTTGACATTTTGCAGCGTTCAGTGAAATGCCAGACATCTGCAGGGCATGAGAGGGCACTCTGTGTTCCCACTCCACCTTCTGCATCCTCCCATGGAGCTCTGGAGTCCGTGCCCAGGCATCATATCCTCCCCCTCAGCCCTGCACTGTGGGGGAGGCAGCAGCTCTCCACTGCAGTAAATCATCTGTCAGTTCTTTTTGATGCCATATTCCCCTTCATGCTCTTGGACTGAGTCTTTACAGCACATGCCTGTAAAGATTAAGCTTTGGTAGAGCCTTAAGTGTGATGAAAGCACCTTTGGAGATCTTGCGCTGTTATGACTCTGGTCTTAACTCATAGTTTTCCAGCTGAAGCTGAAGGCAGTTGCCTAGACAACAAGTCTCATTCAGCATCAGGGAATTGTCAGGGCAACCATCTCCAGCCATACCTGGGCTGTGCTAAACAGAACAACCAGCCATCAGACATGGAAGGCCACATCCTTACTTGAGTGCCTCCCAACCAATAACAAAATCACGTGGCACAAATTAGAACACTGGCAGAGCTTCTGAGTACCTGTCTTTGGGTCTCTCTCCTGTGCTCTGCATGCTGCACCTCATCTCCCTGAGAATTTGATTAGGGAAGTAGAAAATTATAGCTGAGAGTTTGGTTTTGTCACCCCAAAATAACATACACCAGAAAAACTTTTCCTTCTCCAAAATCCAAAACCACTCTCAGCTGGAACATGCGGGCTCTGCTTCAGAGTTTTATTCAGACTTGTTTCAGAGTTACGTGTCTGTGCCTGTTCAGATTATGCTAGGGTCCCCTATTTCTATATCGACTTCATCCAACCCTATAGTCCTTTTTCCAAAGGAGTGTCCCATCTGCCAGATGTCCCTGGCTGTTTAATCCCCAGCACCAAGTTCACTGCAAAGACTTAAATGGATGACACTTTTCATTTATTACATAGAATTAAAGGCTGGGCTCTGCATTTTAAAGTGTATTTTCACTGTTTTAAGGATGTGGTTTATTTGTGTGAGAGATGGGGCTCAGGCTCTTTGTTTATTCTGCTCTCTCACAAACTCCTAGCAAATTTTGCTAAATTCCACCATGTCCTTGCTTAAAAGTATCAGAAAGAAAAGTCTAAAGACAGCTATTTTGTTATTTCATAAGGATCTATTCTGCTATACTGGAAAGTTTGGACTGAACATTTCTCCTTTGTCCAGGGACTGCACAAACTCACTGAAACTTCTGATGCTAAAGTCTCTGTGTTTTTAACGTGATCAAGAGGCTGTTTTGTGAAACATCTTCCTACGGAGTTGGGGAATATTGTCACATTCTAGTCTAGCTTCACTTGTCATGATTTTTCTTAACCTTTATAATTATTTTAGTGTCAGGGTCCTACTTAAGTCACTTTAGTTGCTCCAAGGTCTGTTACAAGACCAACAGGGCTGTCACGGCTTAGCCATTTGGTCTTCAAAATAGGGTGATAGCCCACTAGGCCACTGGAGCAAAGCATACATGTGGCTGTGACTGTGTGATTTCTGATTGACCCATTACCCTTAACTTATTCTGTAGGTGTTCAAGTATGAAAACCCAGCACTGCTGGGGCTACCTGGGTCTTGCCAACTCTGTAAGAAGGATATACTTCAGAGATGCTCCCTTGCTAGTATGGACAGGAAGCAGATGTGACATTTTGAGCATGACAGTAAAGCAGTGTCCCCTGCCTGTACATAAGCCATTTTGCAGTTGCTGTGAGGCAGACTTTCCTGAATTTCCAGCGGTCTGGACCACAGTTTAAACCCAGGCATCTGTCAAACCTAGCTCAGAAAATGCCAACCACATTGCTGGACAATCAGTGCTTCCCTTCCCCTGCCAGCCTTTGCCAATATTGCAAAATGCCTGCAAAATGCAAATAAACATTTCATCATAAAAAGCATATCCCTGCAAGCCCCCTGCAGCTCTGAGCCTCAGGCCAGCTCAACGTGGCTACAGATTTGCTTCTGTCAGTGGGACTGTCCACCTTCCTGTGTTCCCCAGGTACCCCTGGCACTTGGGGAAAATCTGTGGGATGGGTGACTTCTGCTCCAGAAGCAATGATTTGTGCTCCAAAGACAGATTTCTGCCCAATATCATGTAACTTGAGTGTCTCAGAAAACAAGCAACTGGGGCATTCTTAAACAACCATCTTCTTGTCTATTTTGTTGTCCAGTGAAGCACAAGAACCAGCTGTATATAGCAAGATCTCTTACCTACCAACCCCAGCATCCACAGGCAACCAAGCACAGCATCAGCCACGTCACTTGTCCTGTGTGCCAGAGATCAAAGGAACTGTTATGTTTTTAATTCTCCATGAGGACCTGTGACTATTTTCATATTTCTCCTTTCTAAACTGCGTGCAAGTACCAGGCTTATGTTTTCTTGATCAGAGGATCAGAAATGACGCAGGAATGAAGAGCTGCATGGAGTATTTTAAGGAGACCAAGGAGTTTAAGTACTTCCCTAAACATATTGAGACTTTTTTAACATTCAGCCAATATGTTACCAATTTCCTACACTTCTAAAATGCTAGATCTCTTATTCACTTATGTTTTGGGGTTTTTTTTTATCCTAAATGGGCTTTTTATATCAAGAACTCTAATCATTGACCGACTTTCTCACTCACAATATGCCACAATTTCAATTTGAAAAACATACCTGGATTTGTTTAGCAGGCTGATGTTCCACCTAAATCACAGCTTAATCAGAATAGGACTGAAAATTTGTCACGTCAAAAGGGGCCAATACTTGCAAACTTGTTAACTCAACCATGGTTAAAAGAAGTAAACTCAAGTGACCTGGGTTGAAATTCAACTCACCTGAAAAATCAAGCAGCTGAAAAATAAACACATCTCCCAGGTGAAGTGATTCCTTAATTAGTGGCAGTAAAGTAAAGTAATATCTCATCAGTTTACTGTTAAATAACACAGATGGCATTATTGTATATATATGGCAAACAGCTATTGCTGAGTTGAGAGGTATATTTATGACAAAGAAAAAATGCTATTAACATGAGCCATTTCACATTGAACATATGAGAGACTAAGAGCTGAAAAAATATTTCAGAAGCATATTAATGATTTTGTGACTTCTAAATGCCACTAAGCCTTAAAGACAAAACCATGCTCCTTCTGTCTGCCTCAAGAATTCTGCCTTTTGCATTTACAAAATCACAAAGTATTATTACAAGATTAAGGTATGTGAGTTATCTTCAACCTCTTCCTGCTGACTTAGTAACAAACAACTTGTATGCAGCCAGTGCAGAACTGGAGTTTGAAGACCACATCTTGGAAATCTAAAATGCACTGAAACCTCAACCAAGGAAATGGTACTTCGTTAACTCTGCACCCTGTGGGGGGCTTATAAAAACCACTGCTGGGTCATAAATACCAGAGTGGAAATAAATACACAGATATTGTTGGTTCAGCTATTTTATCAGTCCTGTTCTTTAGTACATGGTATAGGAAATGCATGGCATTTTACCAACATCAAAGCCAGCCAAATCAGGTGCAGCAACAGCACCTACAGCAACACATATATTAAACTGCTTATCCAAATCCCACCTCCAGTTCACTGAACACAAACCCAAAGTCATGTAACAACGTTTTAAAAAACATGTTTAAAAATCACAAAGTCTGTGCTGAGGCCACTATGCCACATTAAGGTGGAGCATCAGCCACCTGCACTGTCACTGGTCTGGCACCCTTAAAAAAATGGCAAATCTCCATGACCACTAAGGACAACAGGTGTAGCCCAAGCTGAAGGAGGCAACCCATCCTTCCTCTGCCTTGTGGTTTAAGTGATGGAGGCTTGCCTTGCTTTTATAGCAAAGCATGTAGCTGGCTGGAAAGGACTGGACAGAGTTACTAAAAATGTCTGTTTTAGCAAGGGGCACAAGCAGGCTCAGAACTAGTTAAATTACATACACTTCTGCACTATTCCCACATTTCAATGTGATAGTCTCAATTACAGATGACAGTTTCTATTATCAGAAAAAAATGCACTGAGTGAGAAAAAGAAATAAAGTTTCTGGATCTGGCAGGTCTCAGAAATCCCAGCCCCATGTTAGCAGCCTCCTCATTCTTGCTTGTGAAGGCTTGACCTGCAGGGAGGGAGGAAAGCCTGCCCTGTCATTAATCACTGTGTCTTCCAGATGTCTTGTTCTTGGAGACAAACTATTAATGTAGAGGCCTCTGAAAAGCAGGAGCAATGCACCGCTGCGCTTTGGCATGACTGCATGAGTATGACATAGTTGGACAAAAAAGCCTTTTTATTCCCCCTCCTACAAGAGCCTCAGGGGATTCAGCTTCCTCTCAGTACCTCCTGAAATCTACATAAATTCTATTTTTTGCCACAGGGGCTCAGTGCTGAGTGACTGAGCACTCTGGAGTAACATTTCTTGGTAACACTTATTCTTGGTAACCAAACAGCTACTCAGGGGCTTGCTCGTAAAGTAAGTCCAAAGTGGGGGAGAATGTGTAGGAAAACTGCCCAAGACTGGCTTCCCCAAAGCTTCACGATTGCTGGAGGGTAAAGGATAGTCCATTTTCTATAGGCATATTTCCTAAATTTCCTGGCAGCTCTGCCTCAAAGACTTGAGCAGCTTCAGCCATGGCCATGACGTGCCCAAAGAGCTGAACTGCCTGTCTTCTAATCCATGGGGCCACTGACACCACCAACGCTATTTTTCATGATGCAAACTCTGGGGAAGAGACCTAATTTCCACATGAAAGTAATGTTTCTGATGAGTGTCTTAAGTTAGCAAGTAGGAATAAGGTGTATTTATTCAATTAAGTAGAGCATTGAAATTGATTTAATCAAAAAATAGGAAGGAATTATGCCTTGCAACACTGAGCAAGGCAGGTGAATGTGATATATATTGGGAAGTAGAGAGGAAAAAAGAATGCAGGTTTTGAAACAGAGGACCTATCTAAGCTTAGCACAGCTGAACTCACAAGTAGGATTTGGTTGCTTGTTTGGGAGGAGGGTTCCCCGTTCCCTCTACCCTTTGGTAACAGGCATTTTGAGACTGGGGGAGAAGAAAGGCAGGCACATGCCATTGGCACCTCTCCCCACCCCATTTCCCAAATGAGGAATCATAGAGTGGTTTGTGTTGGAAGGCAAAGATAATCTACTGCTGCGGCCAAGGACACCTTCCACTAGACCAGGTTACCCAGAGTTCCATCCAACCGTGCCTTGAACATTGCCAGGGATGGAGCATCCACAGCTTCTCTGGGCAACCCGTTTGAGCATCTCACTTCTGTTACAGTAAGGAATTTCTTCCTAATAGCTAATCTAAACCTGCCCTTTTTTGATTTGAAGCTGTTACCCCTTGTCCTGTCACTGCATACCTTTGTAAATAATCTCTCTCAATCTCTCTTGTAGGCTCCCTTCAGATACTGCAAGGATGCAATTAGATCACCCCGAAGCCTTTTCTTCTTCAGGCTGAACAAACCCAATCTTCTCAGCCTTTCCTCATAGCAGAGGTGCTCCATCCCTCTAATCAACTTTGAGGCTCTCTCTGGACTTGATCCAACAGGTCAATGTCCTACATGTGCTGGGGACACCAGAGATGGATGCAGCACTTCAGGTGGGCCTCATGAGAGCAGAGTAGAGGGGCAGAATCCCCTCCCTCAACCTGCTGGCCATGACTCTTTTGATATATCCAAGGACATGGTTGAGTTTCTGAGCTGTGTGCTCACATTGCCAGCTCATGTCCACCAGCACAGCCCAAGGACTTTCTTTTGCATTTCTTTCGAAAGAAGCACTCGGGATGCAGTCAGCACTCCCATCCAGACAGATTTCATGGCAAACGACAGCACCTGAGAACAGAGAGCAGTTTGCAGCTCTGCATAAGGACAAGATAAAATTTGGCATGAGTTGAGCCTGTTCCAGCTTCTAGAGACAAGTCCTTAGTAATCAGGTTTGCTGGCAGCATCTGCACTGTTACTTGTATTCACACAGTAGCCACTATTTGATGGTGCCTTTTCCTGCTCATGTTCTAGATTAGATGCCATGGTTAAAAGGAACAGGACAAAACACCAATGACAAAAAAGGAGACCATCTCCTGCTTCTGCAGACCTTACAGAAGATACTACTTCACTCTGAGACTAAATCCTTCTGCCCTGACAGAGACTGTGTGCCCTGGGAACAGAGGGATTATCCAGAGAGCAGCACTGCAAAGGAGCCCCAGTTTGCATAGTCCCCTCCCCTTTCTGCAAAAAACAAACTGTTAATGGGGCAACAGTACATGCAAGGTAAGAAGGCAGCAAAGAGTGGGACCAAGACCTAAGAGGCCATGCACATCACTCACTGCAAAGAAATCATATAATTTCAGATTAAACTTAAAAAAAAAGTCATGCCAATGGCATTCCCAGCAGTGCCCAGTCCTGGGTATTTTAGAGAGGTATCAAGGAAACCCTCCCTTCCATTCACTCTGACATACAGCGTCTCCTGCTGGGTAGGTACTTTGTGTTGCTCACCTGGAGCAGGCCCTGTCACTGCCTGAGCAGTCCCAGTTACTGCTGCCTGTGGAGCTGGGCTGCAGGCACATGCAGCATTCCTCCTCCTCCTCATCCTCCCAGGCCAAGGCCGGTGAGGGAGCGTGGCTCTACAAACTGCAACACAATGACACCTGTAGCCTTATGAACTAGGGCTTATTTCTGAAATTAAACTAACTTGATTCACCCTTTTAGAGAAAAGAGTCCTACCTGATATTTGAAAATATTTTTATTTAAAAGAATAAAACAATTACTTTTGTTAATAACTAATCAAGAAGTATTAAAAAAAAAATAAAAAATGTCAGGCATGATGAAAATGCCCTGTACTACAGAGATGCCTGGCTGCAAACCTACCACTGCACACACAAGGTTTTCAGCACTGCAAAGCTGTGCTCATTGCACAGCCACCACACTGTAATTCTGTTTCAGAACATGATTAATACCTCAAAATAACAGCTTGTATTTCTCTGGTCAACTGTCAGATAATACGCTAGTAAGACAGCACAGACTTAATTCAGAAGGAAATTGAATCCTCTGTGGGACAGCTCAGGCAAGTGAACATCTGTGAAGATCCACCCTCGTTTTCTCTAGCCTCATTCGCTGCTAAGGTGCAACAAAAATAAAACCTCTTTTGGGTTTTTTATGATGGTCCATTCCCCAGGGGTATAACTGCAGTAAAACTGGAAAGAAAAGACAAGACAGTAAAGCAGAAGAAAAAAAAAAGGAATACAAAGGAGAGGACTTGAAAGAGATGGGAGTAAACAAACTGTCTTCCTAAGCTTGCTGTATTTTTAAAGGGGTATTTCCTGCACTAACACCTTTACAGACTGAAGGATGAGAATATGGATTTGGTTAAAAAAAGGCTCATCTAGTGGCCCTAAAAGTCTCCTATGATATCCAGAGGGTGTCTGAAAAGCATCAAGGAAAAGGTAAAGTTCACAGTCACAGGACAAACAAGATGTCAGAGATAGCATGGAGCATGCTGGCAGCTCTCAGGGAACATCAGAGAGGGGACTTCACTGTAAACATCTAATTCTAGAAACTTCACATCTTCCGACAATCCAATAAGAAACACCCCTCCTACACCTGGGTGAGCAAAAGATAGAGAGTGGCTCATTGACGTCAGTAATCCAATTCCCTAAAACATGCTGGATAACACTCCTTGTTTCCTCAGCAATGTTCTGTGTCTTCCGTTATGAGATTATTTTTCTTTTGAAATCCATCGATCAGAATACTCATAAGCCCATCTGGGGCCTGGATGGAGAGCACGAGGCTGTAGTTAAATGTCAGCCCACAAGACTGTAACTAAAACAAAGCTGAGCTCAAATTTAAACAATCAGTATCACTCCAGCAAGATCTTCCCCTGGTACCTGGGCTCTCTTCGCTCCATCTGGCAAAGCCAGGCAGTGAGACTGCCCTCATGCACAGCATTCAGGTGAAGGTGAATTTTAAGTCAGACTAAGAAGCATTTAAGAACAGTCTCATCATACCACACCCAGCAGGATCTGAGTACATACTTAAATAGTCCATTGCACAGAGATGGGGTTTTCAGTAGTCCCCCCACCCCAAAAAGAGTTATAACTTATAAACCTGCTCTAACTTATGCACAGAATAACTTGACAGCGCCTAAGTTATAATGGTGCATAAGTTATAACTTCTAGACCTCATGCATGGAAAAAAATTGACAGTACTTGTGGACAGAATCCAAGTAACAATAGAAAACTTTTTGCATAATTTCTGCACCATTTTAAAAGATTGAATCTGAGATATTTCAGAAAAGGCTCACTAAAGGGCTTTAGTATTGTTCTCTGCTAAATAATCTGTTTTATTACTCCCTCTCTCAGTGCCTATTCTTATCCAAGTCACCTACCCTGACTTGCCAGCTACCTACACAAGAGTGGTGAAGAGAAACTTAGTAAAAAAATGGATTCTCGATATTTTCAGTGCTGACGTACATTATTTACTTTACCATACACAGAATTCAGAATTTGTGTACAGCTACACTGTGACTGAGAAAACATCAAAAAGGTAAGCTCAGGCATTACAGCTGTAGAAAACAGCAATAACTGGTAAAGAAGCCAGATCTGCAAACAGACTCAGGCCCCCATGCCACTGCTGGAGCATTATACTGCTACTGGAGGCACAAGCACTGAGGTTTCTCAGTACATAGGAACAATAAGTGCATAAAAACACCAGCAGCTGCTCTCTCTGACAAAGTCTGGGCCAAACAACCAACCATGAAGGTAACAGATAAGATTGCAAACTAAGATTCTTTGCAATGTTGTTCTTGGCATGATTCATAAGAACCACAGGAAAAGGATTTAGGTACATATTTCAAAGTGTGCAGAGGGTCCCACAGTTCAGTGAGGGCAAGGTGTAAGCAAAGAGAGATTTTTAACAGAAAGATAATTGTCAGTGTCAGAAAAATCAAGCTGAGTCAAAGAAAAAATGCATGGCTTCCTCTGTCAAGAGGGTTTAGCAAGACAAATTACATTTTAAAACAACCTACTAGTCCACACAGATTTCCTAATGAATGAATCAAATGTTCATGAAGACATTACAGTGAACAAAACAGAGTTTGGTCACCACATTTGAGCTCCAGTTGCCCTCCCAGGCACATTTGGGATGCCTGCCTGGGAGGATGCCTGTTGGACAAATCTTGGCTTTGTTTCCTCGGGGGCACAAGAGCGGCTGCAGGCAGCACCGCCTGTTGCCTTATTGGCAGCCAAGAGCTGATGCCCAGGGGAGACAGTAAATATCAGGAAAATATCACCACCTTCCTTCCCAGCCTCACGAGCAAAAAGCAGTGTGTTTGCACTTAATGATACCATAGTTGAGCTGACGTATTTAATAATCCCTGTAGTCAGACTGAAGACAACTCTAGGAGTTTAAAAAAAATGAATAAATAGTGGTGATTTAGCCTTAGCTCTTTTGCAAAGAGCAGCCCTCCTGCACCAGAAGCTGATGGGAGTAGTGCACCCTCACATAAGGTATAAGGCAGACATTGACAAAAGCAGTATAATATTGTATAGTTGCCCATTATTTTTCCTAACAGAAAGCAAATAACATCTGTGTGATACAACTCCTTCCAAATACAAGCGGACATTAGGAGCAAAAGCACTGGCTTTAAACAAGTCTGGAACATTAAATCTCAGCTCTCATTTAAGGCTAGTTCTTATTTTTTATTCAAAGTTCCTTTTCCTGCAATATATACACCTGCATTCCAAGCACGAGTAAATTGCCTTGGATCTCAGTACACCCATCGCTTTGGGAATCATTTTTCACTTGCAAAAGGATGAATGAAAATAGCCCAGAGCCTGATATGAACATCTTTGACTGTAGTATTCAACATCCCATACTCCTCAAGTTAATCCTCTTACTGTGATTAGCAAAAGGACAGAAGGGTTGTAAGGAGGGACTTAAGTGGGCTTTGGCCTCAGCCTGGGTTCATAGCCCAGACTGGCTCTTGTGCTTCTTGCGTGAGCGGCCCAAACTGAATTTCAAAATCCTCACTAATTAAATACATTCAAGGGATTTCTAGGAAGGTGAGAAATAAAATAAAGCATGACAGAGAGGAAAAAAGAGTTTGTATGGCCCATGCTGAAGGTGAAAGGAGTGAAATTTGAGGTGGAAAAATGTGGCAGAGTGTCTGTGCACACCAAAGAACACGTGGGAAGGAAACCACAACAGCCTTCAGCATCCCAGGCAAAATCACAGTTTCCAAGAGAAAATGACACATCTATCAGTGTCTGGATTTCAGATCTGCTGAAGCACAGTATGTCATGCAAGGAAAGCTACTGCCAAACCCTCTAAGCTTCTGTTCACTCCATACGCTGGAGCCTAGCTCCAGTCCCACTGTTTTCCAGCTCCCTCTCAATATTTATTATTCACTTGTTGCTAGTAAGACAAGGCTACAAACTATTCCTTACTTAAAAGGTTTTTTCTTGTTTTCACCAGAAATCTGCACTGTGCAAGTTGGCTCTTCTAATTAAAACCAACCAAACGCACTGACCACACACATCATTCTTGGTTGCCAACATTGCTTCACATGTGCATAAAAATGAAGACACTTGCTACAGGATATTTAATAATGAACAGCTCCCAGCTTCCATACTGGCCCCTCTCTTCATTTTCTCCTTTATTTATTTGCACCTTCCTACCAAAAAGTCTTTTCAGGTCTGAGTGCACTGTTTCATGAACCAGACGATAACTTAATTCTGAAAACTGGTTCAAAACTACTAGACCCTGTTACAAAGCCTAAGTTTCATTATTCTTCCTAAAACTAGCCAAATTATACTAAAAAGCAGAGTCCTTCTTTTGTTCCACCTCATACATAAAGAAATACAATGGAAGGATGAACAAACTTCAGTTGGGAAAGCCCATGCAGTCACACTTCAACAGTATTGCACTAAAAAAGAACAAAATTCAAGAGAGGAAAAAAGCAAAATTGTGCTTTTATTTTAGAAACCTAAACATCCTGCAGACAGACCAAACAGTCAGTGTGGAGCCAGCCTCTCGTGGACTGGCTATCAGATTGATATCCCCTGCTGAGTCCCTCCAGGCTGGTTCCTTACAAAGCCTTCCTCAGAAAGCAGAGCTGGCCCAGCTCTCTGGGAGCACCTTTCACCAACCAGGCAAATTCTCTTGAGTTTTGGTGGGATTTTAGGCTACAGCTGTGCAAAACAACCTGTGAGAGCATATGTAGAAAAGCCACATTAAGCACATTAAGGAATTGGCTTTGATACTTCAGGAGTACCAGCAGAAAATGTTTGAATACGATTTTCGAGTAGGATTTTAAAGCTGGAAAAGTTAAACTTCAAGAATTATGTTTTAAAGGATTGCCTGCAAACTCTGCAAAGACAAGAGTGAACCTAGGTAAGCTTGCACACAATTACCCAAGAACAAATCAATAGTTTAACATTAATATCAATGTCATCAGAGCCTGCAGGGGCTATGAGGAAATGTTCCATCCTTCAAAACAGCTGCTTGTGTTGACAGGCAGCAAAAATGCACAGCATGAAGGAGGAGGGTGCTGGTGGTGCATGAAATGGTGAAATTTCAAAACAAACTGGACTGTTTCTGAAGCAGAAGAGCACTGTCTCTAGTTTAGCAGCATCTAAGTATGACTAGAAGATTATTGCTACACATCCTGTCTCCCTAAGGACCCACAAATTGGTGGATGAATTTGAACTGACACATTTACCCGACCAACAAGCAATTGTATGTTTGACAGTGTGACAGTTTGTCAGCTACACGACCAAAACACATCATAGCCCCAGTAGAATAAAAATAACCAAACACGCAAATCAGGAAGCTTACAAAAACAAAGAAATAATCTTTTTTTTTTCAAGTAAGCTGACTTACCTGGATGATCTTTTATGTAGTGGACTTCTAGAGACAAATTGTAACTGAAAAAAATACTTTTAAAATTGATTTTGAGCTGATTTGTTGACAGGTTACACTTGGAAGACCTGCACTCCTCTGGGAGCATCTTTGTTTTCTTAACAGCTCTTGGAATCTTCCCCTGTTCTGACCTCAGCATTCAAGCATTTCAGATATATCCAACATCTGTCTCTTCTACAAATAGAGGTGACTGCCAGCAGAACTCAGCCCAGTCATCTGGAAGGCTCATGAGATACTAATTTTTCACAGACAGAGGAATAAACAAAACTCAACAGGTTTATTTTTATTTGCTGGTGTGTGGCACTTATGGATATCCAGGGCACTAGGGACCTTTTCCCATGAGAGCAGTGAGCCCTTCTCCTTGCAGGCTCCACTTCCTGGGGTGTCTCTGAAAGGGGTACTACCCCATGCCTGCTGGAAGGGTTGTGCTTGCCACTAGCCCAGAGCACAAAGCCAAAAGCAATGGACTTTCGGGGTGCTGCAAAGAGCTGACACCCCTGTTTCAGCCTCTTCTAGAAAGTGAGGGTTGTGGATACACTGATACAAAGAGATGCTTGTTAACCTGGTGAACACGACTGGATGAGGCAGTGGTTTTAGTCCAGTTATACGACATTTGACATGAACCAACCCACCCTACCTGCTTTTGCACAGCAAAAAATAAGATCAGCTTTGGCCTTTGCAGAGAACAGAATGAACCGAATATTATTTTTTTCTCTTCTTGCAGAAACATCCCCTAAAATCAATGATGAACAAGCCTCCCCAGACCCCATCAACCTGCCACAGCCACGTGCACTGGCACTTGCTGGCTGCATATGCAGCACCTGCCACAAGCCACTGTGTCAACAGCCAGGATGGTTCTTCTCTCCTGGTTCATTTCTGAAGCGGAAAACCCTCTCTGCTGGTGTTCAGCCACGAACATTAATCCTCAGACTTCTATTAGAAGTGACATTTACACTAATTATATACTGGAGAAAGAAAAGGTTTTCTTTTTTATTACAGTGCAGATCATGAGTGACGTGGCTGGTTTTTCTTTAAGATGCAATCTAACGCTGAAAGCTGCAGCGAGAGCACAAAGAGTATCTGGTAGCTCAGAGCTGCAACGTTCCATCTTCCTTGCATTGTGCACATATTCAGGCACAGCAGAGACTGACAATTGTGTGCCCCAGCACTGCAGATGAGGCCCTTAGTGTGTCTTTCAGACATGGTAACAAAAGGCATTCACACAGGGCATGAGATAAGACCACAGAACAGGGGAAAAGTGCTAATAAGGGATGGCAGAGCAGCATTTCTTGTGGCATATCACATGCCATTCTCTTCATGGCCAGTTATACTGTTTTCCTATTGCTCCATCTATCCTGAAGAAATGCTTGAGTTGCCTTTATAGTTCAAGAGACAATCTGAATGCAGATTTTAAGCATAAAGCTTTACAGAGGTTTTGGAACTTTTATAGAGGTCTACAACTGTACTGACAAAAGATGTGTATATTTTGTGTCTGTTTTTACTGTAAGCTGATTTAAGTCTCTTAAGTAATTCTCTCTTTCTTACTGTAAATTCTTAACTAATAGGTTATATATTGTGGATTAACTGATGACCAGCTGTAGTACTGACTTTTCTTTAAAAACTTACCCTTCACTCTCATTGCTGAGCTGCTGGCCACGATATTTGCTGCTTCAAACACCAACCATAGAATCATTTGTGTTGAAAATGACCTCATCAAGTCCAACCATGAGCCCAGCAATGCCAAGTCCACCACTAAACCATGTCCCTAAGTGCCACATATACACTTCTTTTAAATACTTCCAGGGATGAAGACTCAGCCACTTCCCTGGGTAGCCTGTTCCAGTGCTTGCAATCATTTCAGGGAAGAAATTCTTGCATTCATTAGGCATGTAATGCTGTACATGATCCAAGTAGGTTTAAAATATTTTCTCAGGCTACTTTTATTTAAGAAGCTTTAAAATTTCTTCTTCAGTGAAGTGGGAGCTGAAGTTTCTTCTCCCACACCTCTCTGTCAGGCTGCCACAAGCCACCATGCAGTCTCTGGAGAATTCATACACTCCAAGGATGTGCCACAAACCAACACGAAATCCTGAGCACGGGAGGATGCACATGAACACACCTGCAGATCCTTCCTAGTGTCTTGACTTGAGCAAGGAAACATCATTCCCATACTCTAGGTTCTCCTTTGCAATTGAAATTAAGATACTTTGTTGTGAAAGAAAAATAAAGAACCTATTTCCAGCAAACAAAATGCACAACGTTTATAAACTTATAAGGATTTATGTATCTGTTACATGAATGTTTTATTCTGGCTTCACTTGAGGGCTGGCTGATTGTACCCCACCTTTTGTCCCATAGAACAAATTCCACTCCTTGTCCCGCCAGGGGCTTTGTCCAATGACTACAGCTATAAAGGTACCTATTCCAGGAGGAAACATCTGAAGACACAAGATGGCACAGGAGAAAAGTGTGGCTTTGCTGCAACTGGAGAGAGGATCTGCTCTTTGTTGTTGCACTCCCTGCAGCAAGCCTAGGAAGGTTAGACCTGTACATTCTTCAGGATTCTACAGATGCTAATTCAAAGAAGAGAATTAAGTTTCCCTAAAACAACTTTTTTGGAGGCCAATTCTTATTTACTCATTGATGACAGCATGTCCCAGAAAAATCAAGGCAGAAGAGTTTAAAAATCTTCAAAAACAAAGATCTAAGATCGGAACTCTCCAACACCATGACCCAAATACTCCCTCAGAGCTTTTCAACACAGGATAAAAAAAGAAAAAGGAGAAATAGCAGCTTCAAAAGAAAGTCACAAACAACACTGATATCCAGAACAGACCAAAGATACAGATCAACAGAAAAAAGTTTCGAGCTGTCTCCAACAGTTGAAAGATCCTGAGAGTAGGTTTCCAAAAATATACTTGTAAATGCTAATGGATAAAACCTGTATCAATCACAATGCAGTAATTAGTGAATCTAGGATGGCTGCACTAAATCCCTCCAGGAAAGAAATAAAAAAATAAGTATGGAGACAAAGCAAAGAGGATAGGGGAGAAAAACTATGAATGTATTGGTCTCAGGAAGAAATGTGAGAAAGGAGGGACAAAACTGCTTTTATGGATTCCACTGCTGGTATTTTGTTGTGACTTGTTGGTTTGGTGGGTTGTTTTGTGAAAAAAAAAGCAACACTACCATCTTTGTTCATGTATAGGTGTAATGTGCAGGTTACCCATTCCTTCTGCTGTAAAGTTTCCTATTGCTCCTGAAGAAATCCTTCTGGACTAGCTATTCAGTTGTGACCCTCCTCATAAGAGCTGTGCATAGTCCACTGACCCATGGAAAGACCTTGCAAAATCAGGCAGAATCACTGCTTCCTTGCACAGCTTTTCCACATGTAGACTGCAGATTCCCAGTCTGCAGTATTTGCCCATATATTTGATTTCAAACTGGTCTCCTGTGCCCATGGGTTGACTGAATTCTCCACACTTCCCTAAATTGTGCCTTCCCAGAGATCAAATTCAACTACATCCATGGTATCAGAGCTCCCTCTGATACCATGAGCCTTCATAAACACCATTTTGACCTCAGTAGTCAAATTTGGGTGGTGGTGTGGAGGGTTAATTATTTGTCAATCTGGTCTCCAGCTGCTGCGTGTGCTACAAAGGACTCAGGTGGCTCAGCTCATGGGAATAGCTCTTCAGTCTCAGAGCAGCCAAAACCTATTCTCCATTTTCACTTTCCCATCATATTAACAGCTCTTCTCTCTGAGCTTTCATTTCCACCCAGGTGTGATGGGTAAAACCTCCACTTGCCACCTCCATTTCCAGAGAGCACCAGCACAAGGAGGCTTCTGAATACCCCATCTTCTGCTTCTCACTCCACTCCTGACACCAGATGTTTTCAGTAACTGCTCAGCCACGAGTTGCCTGAGGGAACTCAGCTTCACACAGCATTCATGTCCTACCTGGTCAGTGCTGGGTACCACCAGCAACTGCTCCAGCACAGAGTAGAGACCCTTCAAAGAACAATTCTATGTATACAGACCATAAACTCCCACAGGAGTATACCAAACCCAAAGAGAATACTACATGGAGCTCTCAAGCCCACATGGATGACATCTGAAATCAGTGAACTGGGATAGATGAATGCTTCCTGAAGAGATTGATAGGGAAACACTCTGCTACTCCATGTGCAGCATCCCCAAGAGTGAAGCACTGCATGACTCTTGGACAAAGCTGGTGGGAGGCAGCAAAAGTGCTGATGGGCAACACAGCCCAGCTGCCAAAACCTGCACCAGTACTAAACACTGAGAGCATGAAAAAGAGTCGATTTGGCTCTGCTCTGGAAGACAAGGATTTGTGAACACCCAGGGACCAGAAGTACGGTGAGCAGGGAGCATGATGATGCTCAAGCATTGAGGATGCTCAGGAGAGAAAGAAACCAAACAGGAACTGAATATAAATGACTAGTAACTGTCCAGAAAACAGCTTATCAACAAGGGCAGAAGGTGAAAGAGCAGCATTATTTCACTGTAGAAGTTACCCACTGAACCCAGAAGCCCTAAATACCCCCAGCTTTTGTTTAAGTTAATGCTTATCCTCCACTTTGCCTGGCAACATTCAGAGTGACAAGGAAATTGTCACAGCACTGAAATGGGAGGAAGGCAAAGATGTGCACAAGTTAAGACTGCCCTTTTAGGAAGGCCAACAAGCCAGGCCTGGAAATGCCACATGTGCTCATTAAGAACCTTTTCATATTGTACCTGTTTCCTTTTCACACATACAGGTCTAGGCTGGGAGGAGATAATGGCTGGGGGGGAAGAGGAGTTTTCCTTTGGTTAGGAGAGTAGCTGAGGTGAACTGTGTTGAATAGCCTCATTACCCAGGGCTCCCTCACCTCAGTTTTGCAGTCAGTGATTGGACTTGCTCTTTGTTTAACAAACTATCTGCAGGAATGATCTGTGGATATCCTGGTCAGCAAGTCTAAGGAAAGATCACAGTCACAGGGCCGAACGCTGTGATACAAAACAAATGTCAGATAAACTCCACTAGATAAACCTCTGCATACTGCATACAAGTGCTTTCATCTGCAAGACGTGCTTGGCCATTTAGATGGGTCATAGCAACTCCCCACATTTCCATGGGGAAAAATCCACGCATGTTCCAGAGTCCAAAGGCCAAAACCTTTGTTTAGTTCCCTTCATTAGATAGATGATGAGCATTTTTGCTTTTAAGTACAGACAGAAATGTATTTATGGGAGGCAGTACCTGCTCCATTGGCCCTGTCCCTCTATACCTGCAATGCTGATTCATAGAGGCCAACACAAAGAGTACCTGGGTGTGCATCCAGAGAACCACGGAATCACAGAATATGCTGAGCTGGAAGGGACTAACAGGGGTCATCAAGTCCACCTCCCGATCCTGCACAAAACCATCCCCAAGAGACACACCATGTGCCTGAGAGTATTGTCCAAACACTTATTGAACTCTGTCAGACTTGGTGCTGTGACCACTTCTTGGGGATCCTGTTCCAGTGCCCAAACACCCTCTGGGGGAAGAAACTCTAACATCCAATCTAAGCCTCTCCTGACACAACTTCAGGCCGTTCCCTTGGTCCTGTCACTGGTCACCATGGAGAAGAGATCAGTGCCTGCTCCTCCTCTTCCCCTCATGAGGAAGCTGTAACTGCAATGAGGTCTCCCCTCAGTCTCCTCCAGCTGAACAGACCAAGTGCCCTCAGCTGCTCCTCATACAGCTTCCCCTCGAGGCCTTGAGGAAGCTCACTAACAGCTTAATATCTTTCTTATATTGTGGTACCCAAAACTGCCACAGTATTCCAGGTGAGGCCACCCCAGTGCAGAGCACAGTGGGACAATCCCCTCCCTCGATCAGCTGGAGATGCTTTGCCTGATGTCCCCCAGGACAGGGTTGGCCTTCCTGGCTGCCAGGGCACTGCTAACTCATATTCAACTTGCCATTGACCAGGACTCCCAGGTCCCTTTCCATGGCACTGCTCTCCAGCCTCTCATTCCCCAGTCTGTCTGTACATCCAGGTTTGTGCCTCCCCAGCTGCAGAATCCAGTACTTCTCCTTGCTGAACTTCATATGGTTAGTGATTATCCAGTCCTCTAATTTGTAGTATCTCTTCCAGTTCTGCATCCAAGTCATTTATGAAGGGCCTAAGAAGGAGCCTTGTGGAACCCCACTAGTGACAGGTCACCAGTCTGATGTCACCCCATTCACTATTACCCTCTGTGCTCGACCTGTGAGCCAATTGCTCACCCACCACATGATGTGTTTATCCAGCTGTGGGCTGGACATTTTGTCCAAGATACTGTCAGAGACAGTATTAAAAGCTTTACTGAAACTCCAAAAGATTACATCAACTGGCTTCCCCTGATCAACCAGGTGGTTTACCTTGTCATAAAAGGAAATCAGGTTTGATAAGCAGGACCTTCCTCTCATGAATCTGTGCTGGCTGTGACCAATAACTGCATTGTCTTTCAGGTGTTTTTCAATACCTCCCAGAATAATCTTTTCCATAACTTTTCCGGGCACTGAAGTGAGACTGACAGGCCTGTAGTTTCCAGGGTCCTCCTTCTTGCCCTTCTTAAAAAAATCGAGACAACATTCACCAGCTTCATTTGTCAGCTTTCACACAGTGCTTGGCTGTTCACAGTGCTGTCCCAACTTCTGTGGCCACTGGTGAGGAGCAATGACCCCAGCACTATCAGTTGTTTCACAGGACTCTTGTGAATGAGGTGAGAATCATTAACATTGCTTTACAAGCAACAGTGTTTCTTGCCCAAAGGCTTACAGGTGTCCCTTGAGGAATGGGCAAATGTTATTTAGCTTTACTAACAAAACTCCTACAACACACAAAACTGGAGCTCAGCTTTCATGAAATCTTGCAGTAACTTCATGTTCCAGTCCAAGCACATATGGAGCCATGGGAAGGTCTCAGCCTGTGGTGGCTTGGTGTGAGCCTGCAGGACAGAAAGGCAGCCTGTGCCCAGCCAGAGGCTTTGGCCTGCACCACAGGTGCTCCAAGATGCTCAAAACAAGAACCTCTTATTTCCTTCCCTTCCTGGCAGAAAGTTCCCCCAAACCTCTGCCACTGCTCAGTGAGACCAAAGCTGGCTGCCCCAGCTTTGCTGGGGGACCAAAGCTGGCTGCCCCCTTGACATGTTCCAAAGGCAAAAGTCAGCCACCAGGGTTTGGGGTACAAGAGAGTTAGATCCTCCTTCTGCAACAGGGCTGGGCACAAGAGGGGTGTGGCAGGGCAGGCCCAGTGTGTGAGACCAACTCTGCACCATTTTTCAGAAGGGAAGGCTGTGAGTAAAAGCAGCAATTCACTCCTCAGCCTCTCAGCACTGCAATATATACAGGTACCAATTCATAGAGCTTGGCTTTATTAGGAAAAGTTTCAAAATCTGGAAACTGGCCACCTAAAAACCAGCCTGGGCACTGAAATGTTGCATTTCTCCCCCCAGATGAAATACAAAAGCCTAGCAGGGTGGACACATGAGTGTAGCATGTTCCTGGGTACAAGGCTGATAAACAGTCATGAAGACTGAAAACTGGAAAAATAGATTGCAAGCAATACATAAGGTCAAATCACAGTGCAGTAGCACTAGGAGAAGACACCCAAGAGGAGTTTGTGTGAAATTTCTGGATTGTTCACTGCAGGTTTGATACCAGAACTGCTGCAAACTTGGGCTGCATGGGACAGACTGAATACTACAGGATCTCACTGCTGGCATCAGATGGAAAACATTCTCTTTGTGGGACAATATATGCATAAAAGCACAGCTTGTTGTATAACTCAGTTTTACATATACATAAACATATACACTTTTTTTTTTTAAGGACACTGTTCCATTGCCACCACTGTATGAATCTGTAAATTTTCTGCTGAGGCAGTAGGACTGCACTGAAAATGAATGATACTCTCTAGATGCACATATAAACAATATACACCCACGCACCCAGGGAGCATGAGCAACACCAAATACCTGTTCAAGCACTAAAAACCACTTCCGTGGGCATTTCTTCAGGACATCATGGTGGCCTGTGGGAGTGATTCAGTGAGATCCTAATACTGCTCATGCTTAGCATCTGGTTCCATTTCAGGTGTAACATTTACACGGACAAAAAGTAAAAAAAAAAAAAAAAGAATATGAAGTTTGTACCTTTTTTTTTAATCCAGGCTTGAAGAACCTGTCAGTCACAGCCATGAATCACATAAAAACAAAACTAATGCTACAATAAATTTCTGTTTCCCGTAAGAGAAAAAACACACATGCTGATATGAAACACGGTGGGAATATTGCAACTGTCTCACTGAGACACTGAATTCAGACCTGTCAGCAATGTGGTACCCAGGTTGTATACAGTGTTTGCTTGAAAATATCACTCTTCAGCCACATCCTGGCTCCCTGCTGTCTCCATTCCCCAAGGTTTAGCTTATAAGGTAGAAAACCTGTAGGCACCAGCTTCGAGCAGCAGTTCCTACAGACCACCTTTCAGAAGTCTGGGTGACTGCTGAGGTGATCGTTGCGTCTCAGTGCCCTGCTCAGAGGAGAGAGACCAGGAAACCTGTGCATTCAGGGCTGGGAGCACCCCCGGTGCAGCCACACAGGGTGAAACTACCACCCTGATTTCCAGACAAACACCTGCCAAACAACAGCAAACGCCGCTGCTCGAGTTCCTGGGAACCCAGGGTGTCTCAAGTGTATTTCAGACTGTTAAAGCATTAGTAAAGGGTTTTGCTTCCCTGAAGAGGGCTCTCCGCCTCAGTTTATATA
Organism: Pipra filicauda; assembly: GCF_003945595.2. Taxonomy (NCBI): domain Eukaryota; kingdom Metazoa; phylum Chordata; class Aves; order Passeriformes; family Pipridae; genus Pipra; species Pipra filicauda. Next base: position 3,174,840 of record NW_024104387.1, on the reverse strand, counting down.
AACAGCGTGATGGTTTTACAATATCAGGAAGGGGGAAAAAAAAGAAAACAACAAACCAAAACAAGACAGACGATACCTGTTGTAACTCCATCTACTGTAAGACATGTTCCTGTTGCTGCTGACACTATCCATCTCCGGCTCAGCTACAGCACTTCCAGCATTGCTCGTCTCCCGCAGGCACCGGCTGCTGGGCTTGGAATTCAAACACCTTTCTGCAGACGGGCCCGCCGTGGGGATGCGAGCAGACGCCTCCGGCCTTCCGCGGCAGGACCGAAATTCACCGCGGAGCAGCGGCTTCGCATCCAGCTCTGGATGCTCGGAGCAAACCACTGTCAGCGCAGGGAGGGAGGGAGGGATGAAGAGAGGGGGAGGCTCCTGGGGTCCCTGCCGAGGGGACCCGGCGGCGGGATGCTCTCAGCCGCCCGGCAGACACGAAGACGCTCAGGTAATAAACTGGAGCAAGGGTGCTAAGCTGCTTAAGAGATATTCAGCGAGCCTGTGCTGAGGAGTGCAGCAGCTTGTGCGCCTCCTGCTCCAGCACACACGCCTTATTTATTTATTTATTCTGGTTGCCACAGATACGGGTCCAGCGCTCTGACATCAGCCGCCTCCCACCCACCACCGGTCCCTGGGTCTCGCCAACACGATCTTCCAGGCAGGCACCGATCACATCCCCGCATGTGGGGTCAGCGCTGGGAGCCGGCTGTGCTCAGGCAGCTCCACGGGATCATCTCCCCTCCCGGGGCATGGCCTTGCCGCTCATCCTCCCGCAGCACTCTCTGCAGCCCGTGCTTGGCAGGTGGGTGTACAGGCTTCTCCAGGGGCCACTCAGAGTTCAGAAAAAATGCTTTGCACACCCCATTTCAGTCACCGTTTTTCAACAGCCCATGGCCCCAGTTCGTCCCAGATCTGCAGCAGCAATGTCACAGCCCTCCAGCCTCAACGTGACCCTGGCCTTGGATGCAGGACTGAAAGCCAAACAAAAGCACCTCATGGCTCCTGCCCTCGTGTCCCTGGTGGTAACCAGCAGTGTCCAGTACCAGGGCCTGTGGGTCTCTCATTTCACCTGCCAGCTGCAGGAAGCACAGGGGATGCAATGCTCCCAGGTGCCCACACCTGCCCACTGCTGGCAATCAAATCTTTCCTGCTCATTGAAGATTTTCTGATTAGTGTGATAACCACAATATGAGGGGACTGTGCGAGAGTAGTTCAAACTGAAACACTTTACCAAAACAACAAAACAAAAACAACCAAAAACTTTCTTTAAATTAACTTGTGGTTTTCCTTTCATGAAAAGAAAAGTTAAACAGAGCTTGTCCAGCACCTTTGCCTTTTCAAGAGGCTTTATTACAGCTCTGCCTTCAAACTGTGCAGTGGTTTCTTGCATCTCTTCTTAAAATATTTTTTTGCTCTCAGCTTCCCAGTGTCACGAGATTGTGAAGTTTGCATGGCTGTGCAGTGTCAGGATCATGACCCTCTGCACGGGGCATCCTTCACAAATCCTACCAAAGAGCAAGGCTTACTGATGGTGCTCTGAAGACAGTCCCAGAACAAGGATGTCTGTAGAGTCAGGTGTAGACAGACACAGGTTTGTTTCTCCAGATGCTGGTTCAGAACTGCCAAGACCTTGTGGTGCACAGCACTGCTCAGGGCACCGTGCCCTGCCTGACACTTCCCTCCTGATTTAAGGAGCTATCCCTTCTCAATTTCCCATAACACCACAAGCACAGGGGCTGCCCAGAGGACCTGACCATACCCTGACCAAGAGAGACGCTACCAGAAGCAGTGTCAGGTCAGCACAGTCACCCCCGGGGTGACTCAGGATGTCTACAATACCCCATGTGTCTACATACTGTTCTCAAACCTTTCCCAGCCAGTCTTTGGCCTGCATTAGCACCTCCTGGACCCTTTCCTCACTGCTTGGTCACCCAGGTGGCCAGCCCTTGTCTAAGCAGTATGCACTCCCAGCTCCTACATGTAAAATCTCTCAGGAGTAACTACTAAAAATCCCAAGCTTACATAACTATGGACTGGAAGGGACTTGGGTCAATGAGGCTCAATCTGTCATCTCACAAACAACAGTATCTGATGAGTGGTTTGAGGCTGGTAGTGAACAGCTCCTTGAGCTCCACCCTGCTAAGAGACAGAGACTTCCCTTTCCTAGTTCGAAGGTATACACAGACATCTGTTATCCACTTGTTCATGAAATGTCCAGTTCCTTCAGTTCAAGTAAATGAATACCTGTCATCAATCTTTTAACTTCCAGTCTTCATTTTCAGAGGGTGAATAGGCCAAACCCTTCATGCCTTCCCAACGGGATAGGTAGAACCAGTCTAATAGCTTTTTTCATGTATCACTTTTAACTCAAATCAAACCTTTCCTGAATATGGGTGATATTTGTCAACACTTTCAAATAAGGAAAACATCAAGCAGGTTTCCTTGGAATGGCAATTAAGACGCCCAGACTCAAGCCTTGCTCCTTGTATATACCCTGTAAGTCTGTCATCCCAACCTCTGTAACAGAGGCAGCACATTCCCATTTATCTTATTTATAATCCACATTGAGTGACTTGAATGAAATGGACCATCTGAAAAGGAGGGAGTTACAGCCCATCTCCTCCACCTACCTGCTGTGCTTACCACTGAGACAGTTGTAAATGGGCAAACTGAAACCTCACCATTTACTTGCCTGTTGGATTACTTAAGCCAACATTTTTCACATGGGAGCAGCTGAAAATCACCCTGGTGAGCCCCTGTATCCCAGAGAAGCCTCTGTCAGAAGCAAACACTTAAAGGCACATCAATAAAAGCAAGGAGTACAGGTTGGCTGTTGGACTATGGGCTCTCCTCTCCACATGAGAGAAGCGTAGCTCGCTGGCACCTCAGGCTCCTTCTCACCATCCTGGACCAAAGCACTGAGGAGGAGAACATCAACCATGGTGGTTCGTGCTGAGACCCCCATAATTATCTTGTCCCAGCATGCTGAGGCAGGTGGGCTTTGGGTTGACCCCACTGACCCTCATGGCAAACACAGCCTTTCCAGATGAGTAACACACCAAAACCCCACACATAAACAGAGTACCATTTCGGCAGAGCAGTGCTTGGACAACTGGCCTGTGTCTGCTGCAGGGGATCCCTTCACACACGTACTAGGAGAAGAAGTGTTCCAGAATAAAACCAAGTGTGGTCTCCACTGCTTTGCTGCAGGTAAACAATGGTCTAAGACTTCTCAGTAAAATACTCTGGACAGCATATTTACCTGCCAAGGACATAACTGTCTCCCTGCTTCCTGCATATGGTTGATAAACTCCCTGAATGCAAAAATCTCCCAACTCTTCTGCTCAGGAGTTTCTCAATTCTTGTTTCACTATTTCAAAACAAACACTAATGACTGACAGTGAAGCCTTTGCCTGTGATTAACTGTGATTACCTCCAGCTCCTGGTGCAGAGCTGTGGCTTTCCTCTGCAAGTCTCCCAGCTCCACTTCTGCCCCCAGACCTCACAGCCTGCATTGCTGAGAGTATCACTTCGAACTTGAAATTTCCAAAAAGGCTTCAGTGGGGAAGCTGGGGAACTCATAAGCCAATGCAAGGTGAAGAGACACAAAATGAGATCCATGCTGGAATTCAGTCAGAAAGATAAGTGGTTGTCTTGCCACGCGTTCTGCTCTGCTCCCAGCACTGCAAGGCTCATGTCACCACGTGTTTGTGCATGGCCACATCTACGCACATCCAAACTGAGTCACATCTGCTCCCTGTTCTGAGAAATTCCCTCTGACCACTGCAGATACAGGGACATCTCAAAGCAAGCATGTTTAATGTGGGGGAAGCAAGGGGCTAGACTTCTGGATTACAACATGTGAGTGCTGGAGCATAGAATTTCAGTTTTTAAAATTGTTGAGAGGCTGCCCGACAGAGTGCCCATCCCAGTGCTAGTTGGGGGAAAGACTGGAACTGAGCACCAAGAAAACACAAAACCTTCCTTTTTTTCAGGAGTTTAGTATATGGCAAGTGACCTTATCACCCAAATTAAAGTGATCTGGAATATTAGCTTGAGTTGTTGAAATACCACAGAAACTGAACTGGCAGCAGGGCTGAAGCAAACAGGCTGTTCCTGCATTTCAATGCTGGCACATACCCTGCTGCAAACAAGTGACAAACTACCTGCTGAGTCACTGGATGAAGCCTAACAGGTTTAACAGCAGAAAGTCAAGAATCCTACATAGAACAACTCAGATTAGGTATTCTAGAAATACTCTAAGTGCACATTTTGGCATGCCCAGACAGTAATTTTCCCAGCAAAACATCGTGTTTGTGACCAACCATTTGTTCCATCATTGGGTGTCTGTGGCTGCAGAATCTGCCCCTTCATTACAGTCCAGAGGTGAGCTCTGTAGAGACACAGACAGCGTTCTGCTCTGCCCAGCCAGAAAGGCACTGACCAGAGCAGACTATGGCATCGACTTTCCTGCTCCAAAACCTCAGCACCAGCGCGGACCTGCTAAGTGGATGAATCACCAGGATCTCCCCTCCTATGAGCAGGATCGCGGCTGCCCCACCAGGACTGCTCAGGCCGTTTTCCAGCCACCACCCCAAACAATTCCTCAATGAGATTACGAGTCCTTCAGCAGTGCTAATTAGTGCTTATGCAAGCAAGGATTTCTCCAAGCCCCTGGGGCTGCTGCCTGGAGAGGACGATGCTACCTGGTCTGCAGGCAGTGCCCAGAGACGGGGACCTGCACAGGGGCAGTGGAGCACTAATGCCCTTCCTTTCCCTGCTGCTTCTACAGAGAAATTCCTCCCTTCCTCCTCCTGGGGGGCTGCCCCGTTGAAACTCCGACCAGCCAGTCTCCAGGTGAGGAGAAGATGAAAGGAGAGTGAGGACAGAGGAGATCTGGTCCCCTAAGCACCGTTTTAAGAAGGGGCTTTTTCAGAAAAATCACCATCACGTGATGCACAAACACTGTCCCGCCTCCAGCAGGCAGCCGGGGGACAGTGCCAGGGTGACATTTACGAGTTACCAGCAGGAGACTATTATAACCCAGCCTGCATGTCAGCTCCAAAGTCAGGTTGGATTGAACAAAACACGCATGTTTTCCTTCAACAACCAGACGCGTTTTACGACGGCCACAGGAAAACCTCAAAAATCAGCTACAAACCCTTTCACACCTGGTAGACATCCGTGCATTCCCCTGCAGAACAAACATCTGGGCCCCACTTAGGCTTATACCTAAGCCCAAATACAATGACCCTCGGGGTTTGAGTGCACCTCTGACTGAGGTCCATAAAGCAAGAGCCTCTCACACCTGCTCCGGACAAATTCAGGAATTAAAAATCTTGACTATGCGTTGGCACCACTTGACCAGGAGCAATGTGAGATGCTATGCATGCCCAGGGATTCAGGAACAGCACTGCAGAGCCTACATCCTCACAAGGGCTCTGCTGTTTTACAAGAAGCATGAGATGCCTGTGAAAAAACACAGCTTAAAGGAAAAAAAAAATAGCAAAGACAAGCTGCAAGGTAAACTATATTCCACCACAGCAGAAGACAACAGCACAAAAGCACCAGAGAGGAGAGGTTAGTTAAAATGAGGAGAGACACAAACCAATGGGACGAGCACTGGCAACTCCGGGCCGCTTGGCATCTGTGCTGGGGACTCATAAGCCAGTGCCTTGGATGACATAATGTTTTATGCAGGGAAACTAGGGAAGGAGGAATGCGCCTGTTTGCTTTTCCACATGCCCTCATATTACTCTGCCAAAGTAAAGCTCATGAAAGTTAGGCTTAACGATTTTTTCTGAAAAAGAGAGTATTTACATCCTTAAGAGCATCTGGCATAATTCTGTGTTTCATCTTCCTTTCAAGGGATAATGCAGTTTCTAAAAATTGCCTCCAAGAGCCATTATAATTTTACACTGCTCCCGATATAATAAACAGCTTCATTCGCCAGTCTCCAGGCACTTTACTAAGAAGCAAGCATCACTATTTACATCTTGCAGAAAGGAACCTGAAGCAGCACAGCTTTCCCAACAGCAACCAAGAAACTCCAGGAGACACCCCCACTGCCTGCAGCCTCCGGAGTCCTGTTGCAGCACCCCACACACTGCAATGCCCTCGAGTCCTACACAGCCACAGGATGACCTAACTCTCTGACAATCTTCTGCCAGGAAGTGTTTAGAGACCTGACTATGCCATTTGTGATGGTTTCAAAGTCCCTCTCTTCACAAATATAAGGAACTGGCACTGCACTCATGGGACCTGAACCTCTTCCTTCTTTTTAAGCAACTAGAAAACACTGTATTTACTATATATATATATACATAATGTGTATGCTATATTTGCTCTATAGAAAATACTATAATTACTAAACCAGAGGAAGTCCATAGCAGCGTGGGTGCTGATCTGCATTTTTTAGCAGGTTCTGTGTTCCTCATGGATCATATTACTGAAAGGACAGCATGCTGGTTTCCTCCATCTGTACAGTGCTAACTGCTAAGGCAATCTCTTAGTAGCTCATTAGCTCCTTTCATCTCCTACTCATCTTAAATATTTCCTGATTTCCCACATGTACAGAAATGGTGGTACATAAAAGATGAGACTGTGCTGATGGGTGAGCATAGTGGCCTTCTGTGAGGTATTGCTCTGTTAATCAATAAAAATATAAACTGAAACACAAAAACTGCTTCAACCATTCGGTATTTCCCTTGTGCTAAAGAAGGTACAAAGCAGTTGTGGACACTGATGCTCCATTCAACCACGTCCCCCTCCTTTGGGACACTAGCAGCCCCCCAGTGTTTCCCTCAGGCTGTAGCAGCTTGTGTCAGCCCTGAAAGCCCCCAGAGTCAGCTGGCAGCACTGCTCTTTGGGAAAAGACACAGATAATTTGACACGTACCCACCAGTGCTTGCTGCATAAAGGCTTTGTATTTCCCAAAGTTTTGTTTCTGTTAGTCACGAGGCCCTCACGGCACTGGGCTGTACACGGGCACACTATCTGAGAAGGCAGCACGAAGACAGGTGAGTGATTCAAGACCCCAAACCACCACTCAGATCCAGCAGCCATATCAGATGCTTCAGCTCCAGAAATAGGCTGTGAAGGAATTGTTCCTGAGACATAGAGGACTGAAAGTTATCTTTGTCCTTCATCAAAGAAAAAAAAAACCAAAAAACAAAAAACAGAAAAAATTAAGTAGCTCAATTCCAGTCACCATCTGCTGGGGATTTTTATATTGCATTCTTCCCCGTGGACTGCCACCCTCCTATCTGCGAAAGAAGTTCCTAGCTTTAACAATAGAAATTCAGGTTCAATGAAACCACAGTTATCTTTAATACATATATTTTTAAGGGGCTTAGATAAAAGAGTGACTGTGCTTACAATAATCCACATCATCCAGCAAAGCACAGAAGTAAAAACCTAAGCATCAGAAAAGCCTAACGACTTCATTGCAGCCAGGTTGAAGCACACACACCCTGAGAGGTGTGCACTGAGCAGCTGTATTTGTAACACAGCAGAGGCCCAGGGAAACGCTGCCCTCAGCTGACCCTGCTCTGTCCCTCAAGCTCCCACAGGTGCCAAGTGCTCCCCAGGAATCTCACAGACAGTGTTTGACTCCTGCACACTATTCTCCAGAAGAATTAAACTGGATAATGTCCTCACTGCTGGGACAGAGCTCCAGGTAGGGAGGCAACTGGGCACAGAGGATGTCCCACAGCAATGACAAGGTTTAGACTAAAGGACAGTCTACAGCAAGGGCAGATGCTGGTGCTCAGCCCTGTTGGCCTCCATCCATCCTGTGGGACACTGACAGTTTGGTGTCATGTTTAAACCATGGGGTCCTCCAGGAGCGACATCAGCCCCACTACAAAACCAGGTCTTACTAAAGGTTTTAAATCCCTGCCCTGCACTACACACGTTGTTCCCCTTCCTGTTCCTCCCTAGTTCCTGCCAGCTTCAGCATTCAGAAGCAAACTGTCAATGCCTTGTTTGGTTGTGTCCTCGAACACAATACTGATGCTCCTGCAGATTTCTGTAGCTACCACAGACAGTGGATAAGCAGCCAGCCAGGCAGTCCTGTCCTTAAAGCCCTGCAGTAACAAGGACTGACATTGACTGGCTTCTAATCTGGGGAATTTTAATCATAGAATGGAATTATAGAGTGGTTTGAGTAGGAAGGGACCTCAAAGACCATCTTGTTCCAACCCCTCTGCCATGGGCAGGGATACCTCCCACTAGACCAAGGTGCTCAGAGCCCCATCCAACCTGGCCTTGAACACTGCCAGGGATGGGGCATCCACAACTTCCCTGGGTAACCTGTTCCACTGTCTCACCACGCTCCAGTAAAGAGTTTCTTCCATAAAGCAACTGTACATCCTGCTAGAGAAGACACTCAGTAGCAGAAGCTTAAAAACAGGGATCCTTAGGCTTTATAGATCAGAGTCTGGAGGGTGGCAGGGGGAAATCAGTAAATTTACTCCTTTAAAAAGTAACTTTTAAAGCTTACAAAATAAGTTACTGTTGTTTAAATGTCATGGAAAATGGAACATGAAGTACTTAAAAATATAAAAAAGTTAATTTGAGATTTTACAATGAAATCCAGAAACACACCCACATACTTCAGGCTGTCCCCTCTGCTGGAAAGTGGGAATTTGGCACCTCAGTATAGTGACACAAGCCAAAAATGAAGTGGCCACCACATCTCCAAGGACAAAAAAATGTCATCCTCAGTAGAACAGGCAAAAAAGCACCAACAAATCTGCCTGCATCTGCCAGCCCTACCACATCTCAGGGGATTTGTGAGAAACAATGACAGATCTCATCCCGGAACATGAATACACCCCAGTTTCACTTTCCAGTTTCTTAACGTTCTGAAATGAATAATATAATTTCCAGATATGGGAAAAGAGTCGCTTGATCCTGCTCTGGCTGAGAAGAGCTTTGAAGTGCAAAATCCTTCACTAGACCATAAAACCATAGCAAAGATCTGCTCTTGCGCAGGGCATTATTCCAGAGGATCCACATGTGGGTATAGTAAAGTAGCTGAATCTTTTGGCAGGTGACCAGTTGGAAGCTAAACTGCACGCCTTGTAACATATTGATTTCTCATTCACAGGCAGCAGCCCATAATTAAAGAGCAAAGCACCTTGTCCTGCACACAAGCTACAATATCAGTTTCATGGTTCACATAAAGCATCTGAGCTGCAAGCCTTCACTGTTTGTCTCCTTGTCATCCTGCTCGACAAGCTACTTCTTGCCCAGAAACAACCAACTTCTCTGCAATGGGAAGCAGCATTTAACACATTCAAAAAATATAACAGAGGTACCTGACTACGCCCCTAAGACACATTGGCTGCACAAGTCACCGCTCCAAGTTGCTGGTTTCCACTCATCCTTCCTGGCGTGCCTGAGTGCAAACCTGCCCCCCAAGTCTGTCACAGGCACTCTGCTCTGCTGAAGCTCTAAGATGCTTTAACTGAAAACTCTGGGTTTAAAATGGGCTTTGCCTTTGTCCTTGTAAAATTCCACAGGCTCCTGTTGACCCATTCCACCAGCAGCTCCATGTCCAAGTTTACCAACTGTTTCTCCCCAGTTTGGTGTCATCTGCAAACACGGTAAGGGTGCACTTATTTATCTCCTTCAGGTCACCGACAAAATATTTAAGAGGAGAGGTTAGATCCAGCACTCCTCTTGTCACCATACTCCACCTACAGGCCAGTCCATCACCCACAGAGACCAACCACTACCCTCTGACCCCAATCCACCAGTCAGTGCTTTACCCACCTGGTGGTCCATCCACCCAGTCCACAACATCCCAACTTTGATACAAAAATATGTGGGGAGAAAGCCTTGCTGAGTTGAGGTAAAAACCATACACTTCTCTCCCCTTCTCCACAAATTCAGTCACTTTATCACAGAAGGCAAACCTAGTGGTCAGGTTTGAGGGACTCCAGTAAATTTGTGCATTCATGTGGACCATTCCCAACCACTTCTCTTTCATATGCCCAGAAACATGTTCCTGGAGGACTTGCTGTGTGACTTGCCAGCCACAGATGGGAGGCTGACTCTCAGCAGTTCCCCACATTGCTCTCCAGGCCTCGCTTGAAGAGGAGTGCAACACTTGCTTTCCTCCAGTCACCAGGAATTTCCCTGATCTCCATTAAAGATGGCCATGAAAGATGTCCCAGCAGCCTTGTGAGGGCAGTAGCACGTTCTCTCACCATCTTGGATAGAGCCCATCAGCTCCTGTGGTTTTGGATGGGTTGAGCCCTCAGAAGCAACCCCTGCCTTGATAGCCCATCCACTACTCCTGACTCTTCTCCTCATTCTACCTTCTCACATGGACCTGGGACACCTGGTTGGTCAAGAGGCAGTTAAGGCTCTGGGTACTGTGTCTATTGTCCCTAAATAACCCAGCAACAGTTCCCCATTTTCCTTATCCAACGAGTCATACCTAACTCTGTCTGGAAAGACAAAGAGAGAAATTGTCTGGAATAGTCTGCGGAATAGTCTGGAGGAGTAAGTCAGATCCAGTCCTAGTAATATGAAGAAGTCAAATACTAGTTCTAAGGCATTGCTCTAGTACTACACATGGGAAACAGGTGTGTATTCCCTATTTGCAAATTCAGAGCCCTTCAAAGACATTACAAGTAATACTGCCGGGAAGAAATCATCACAGAACAGCTTCTGGCAGAAGTGGTGGAGCCCAGACCTTAGAACTTGGCAGTGACAGATGCCTTCCCAGACACCTTACAAAACCAACAAAACGTGGTATTAGACCCCGGCAGATGCCAACAGCATCATGAAGCTGGCTGTTGAAATGAGGAGCTGAATGATCTCAAGCTGGTTGTTCAAGAGTAAGATAAACAGGAGAGGTCTTTTAATTTAAAAAAAAAAAAGGCAAGAAGTTAAGATGACCTGTTTTTAAAAAGGCAGCTGGAGTAGAGAAGTGAGCAACTTCACTGCACAGCTTGCACACTGGGAATCCACAAGACAAAAAAAAAGTACCAAAACATTCTGAATTCACAACGTATGCCCTTCCATTTCCCAGAAACACAAGTGGTCGAATAGATACTTTGAAAGCAGTGTTAGGGAGGAACAGAAAGTTACAGCAAACACAGGGTGCTTTACAAAGCCTTGAAACTGCAGCCCTCAGAATCGCCAAAAATCAGCCTTTTGCACGAGAGGGACGGCTCTTTAACAAGCAGCATCAGCTCACAGAGCCAGTGTGGTACTCCATGCTTGCATTAAGGCACTTCATTATTCACAAATAATAAAAATCATCTCAAGACAGAACAGCAGAGCCTCATGAGGCAAGAGATAGGAAAGAATTCCTTTTACAGTCAGACAAGCAGACATTCTTCTGAGAGGCACTGAGAGACGGGCAGATTTCAGAGCATGCAGGAGGAATTCTGGAATATACGTGAACTTCTACTCTGTTTGAAAGTCATGGCAGGTGTTGCCTGAAACCTGCAGTAGAAAAAAGAAAAGCATTACAGTGCTGATTCACTTTCAAATGGCAGCACCACAGTCAAGCAACTTCCCCACTCCTCAGAGAAATGCCAGCACTGGTGCCTAGATGAGAGGGACTACATTTGTGTCATGCTAACAGCAATCATCATGTAGATGTATTATTTAGCTGAACATGAAGTGTTTATACGTAACTTTCTGACTGCAAATTGTACATGTTACTAGTGATATACAAATATTACTCATCTTTGCTTTGCCTCCTGTATTCCTAGCACAGCCAGCAACTAAAAAAGTTTGGCAAACTATAAAGAAATTAAGAACTTGTACAATATTTTAATTAACATGCATCTAATGTTTTAGACTGCAAGCATCCTTCCTGCTTTTCACATCAATTTCTTCACAACCATTATTTATAAATCATTGGTATTTTTTCCCCAGCTACTGACCATACAGATTTTACAGAGTTCATGCACAAAAATTCCTCTGAATTAGCCCTGACACATGGCCCCGTCTAATTATAGATCAACAGCTTTGTTATGGTTCTCGTCGTTCATTCCTAGCCTGCTTGTAAAAATAGGCACTTTAACTCTGTACAGGGATTTCGGTGAAAGCAACTAACTGCACGTAGGGCTGCCCCTGGTGCCATCTCGTGGTGGCCCGTAAGAGATCCCTGGACATTCAGAGGAGTACTTGTCCTGTGCTATTGCTCTTCAATTCAGTTTAAGTGACGTGAAATCTGTCTCTAGTATGTGTTAATTCATGCCTAGCACTAAGAGACAATGAACCAAGAGGTTTTATCACTGCCTCTACTTGCATTTTTAGTGCCTGTATTCCCCTTGGTAACTTCTCTCTCTCCAATACTTTCACACCAGAAGCATTTTTTAAAAATGTAGTAACTTATGAAGTCACTACAGAGTACTGAGTACCAAATATGGTGTATCTTACTGCAGCAGGATCCAGCTGAAAAAGTAGCTGAACAGGCTAGTATTTGCTTTCCAGCAACAAGGCAATGCATTTAGTTCTACATACTACCTGCTGGTTGGCTGAGGAACATGACTAATTATATTACATGCATTAACGTAATTTAGCTTTTGTGTAGATCTGTCCTTTATATTTAATCCACAGGAGTCTCTCAAACTCTCCAAAATAACTGCAGTCTTACAAGTCTCGTACAGCAAGCAGAAAGCAAGCCTAGCACATATTCACAATGTTTCTAAGTATTAAGCTCTCCTTGTAGTTTAATCCACTGCCTGTGGATTTAAAGTTCTGTCTTCTCAGCTACAGGCTACTCCAACTACTACCCATCCTCATTCCTGCACCTGAACTGTTACATGCCAGTGTTTCCATGTTCAGAGTTCTACAAGAACATTTGAGTATCAAGAATATTCTTAAGTTTTCTGGCCTTACACTACGTGCACACAACACTGGGATTAAGACCTTGAACATATCTCTACTCGTCCCCAGGCAAAACCTAGAACCTGCTTCAAGCTTGCAGTTTTAACTTGGCTTTACAGGAGAGCCAGGTAGGCAAGGCAGAAGAAGTCACATTTAGAGAGTGGTAAGCACTGCATTTATCACCTGGGATGCTCTGAGCAAGAGCCCACCTCGACAACTTTAAGCCCTTCAGCTTTTGGCAAAGACTGCTGCCCTGCTGTAGGTCAGTGCAGCAACATGGGAAACATGACCATGCCCCCACATTTCCAGCTTGATTCTTTTCCTAAATTCTATTTGACAGGGGGTTTTTTTACCATGGTTTTGGTACATGAGGATAACCAACTTCCAAAATCCATGCTTAAATCAAGGGAACAAATGCATTCCTGTTTAGCAGACTCCTGATCCTTTCAAGGCAACAAACTTCTAAATAATAAGTGCAGATAATTTTGGGCTTGTGGTGACTGACTTCAAAAATATTCTGTTTGGAATAAGCTCATCAAAGTTTTGTAACAGATTACATGGCAAGGCCAGTCAATGACAACTACAGCTATGCCATAGGTAAAATCTTGTCACATAAATGATGTCAGAAGAGCATTAGCTAATATTTTTGTTTGAATCCAGACTTGAATTTTATCAATGATGACTAACCACAAGGCCATGCATAAAGTCAGAGTTTTCCTTGGCATTAGTGGGAGTTAACGCCTTCCAAATATATTTTGCTCTGTTAACCCTTTCACAACAGCGCATCTCATGCTCCTGCACTGGGCCAGCCAGGCTCACTTTGAGCATTTATCTGATGGCCTCTTGCCTGAGAGCCAACATGCAGCACTTCTACAGCACCAACAACGCTTGTCTGTGCAAGGAGGGGGGAGACAGTAGCTTTACTTCTGCAGAAAGAGATGGGGCACGGCCAGGGTACGTTACATCTGTACCAGCAATAACGTGGCCAGCAGGACCAGGGAAGTGATTGTCCCTCCGTACTCAGCCCTGGTGTGGCTGCACCTCGAGTCCTGTTCTAGTCCCTCACTTCAAAAAGGACATTGAGGTGCTGGAGCGAGTCCAGAGAAGGGCAACAAAGCTGGTGAAGGGGCTGCAGCACAAGTCCTATGAGGAGCAGCTGAGGGAGCTGGGGGTGTTTAGCCTGGAAAAAAAGGAGGCTCAGGGGAGACCTCACAACACTCTCAACAACTACCTGAAAGGAGGATGGAGCCAGATGGGGGTTGGTCTCTTCTCCCAGGCAACCAGCGACAAGACAAGAGGAAACGGCCTCAAGCTGCACCAGGGCAAAACAACTTTTGGTAGAAAGATCATCCACCTCATGTACCCGCACAACCCTGCAGTTTTACCACACTGGGTTAGTTCTAACCCGCAGCAGAAAGAATGACCAGCAGCAGACAGCTCAGGCAGATGCCCAGTGCAACTGGCTCGAAACAGACTGAACAACTCGTTGCACTTTATTTATCTCCTTTCTGCACAAAGTCAAATTTATAATTATCAGCACTATCACTGGCTCTACTACCCCTGGTCAGGCCATGTCACAAAAAAAGAGCAGGTTTTAGAGGAGGTGATGTAATACTTCTGGAAATGCTCTTCTTCACTTGAATGGTAGTTCACATGTGAGTACTGATAGAGAAGAGTTGCCAGGTCAGAGAAAGCAAATACATTAACCACAACAAGCATAAGGAACTAGAGTACTCACATGGAAGTAATTCTTCCATAAAACTTGTCCAAATGCATAAATAAAGGCTTTTGCCTGTGAGTAGGACAATCCACCTCAGCCAGTGGAGTAGCAGCTTCAGCAGTGTGAGATTCCAGAAAGAGTCATTTTGTGCTTTGAAACACAGATCCCAACCGTTGTCTGTGTTTTAAGAAGAGCAGGAGGTCATTTCTGGGTACATTTTAAGCATTCCAGATTCCTGAACTGTAACTTGAAAGGATTTATGGATGTGGCCTTGAACTGAAGTAACTTCAAACATAAGTGACAAATCTTTAAGCACTGCTTCTGCCAGGTAAAGGCACAAGAAGCTCTCTCTTGGGTTGTCAGCTAAACTCTATCCTACAGCAATGTGGCAATGTTGTAAATTCATAACTAATCCAAGGCATGTGGACAGGGGCTACTACTTTTAGAAAGACTGACAAGATCCCCACTGTATTTTTCAAGCTCCACACTAGGGCCAGAAGTGTCATTTTTCACCATTACCTTCAGGTACAACAATCAGAAAAGCGAATCATTGAAATACCTAAGCTGTTTCGAACTCACGACCACCTAGATCACCATTACTGGCCAAAAATCTGTATTACTTTTCTAAATATTTGCTTCAAGTCTAAAGAGTAGGATCAAAATGCCTACATTTACATCTCCTTAGTGTGCCACATACAAATCAGTCTCAAAAAGAGACGACAACATTACAGAGAGAATTTTCTGTACGTTCTCTCCAACAGAAGCCTTAAAAAGCACATGCACGTCTTAGTTAATAAACTTAGAACAGACTTCCACAGCAGCTGCTGGTGGTTCCACTTTTGTTTAACTTGTTTGTGAAGCTCACCATGTTTACAATGTGGCTTAGCAGGAGTAGGTTGCTTAGCATCAACCACCTCAAAGCTCTGCAGGAGGAAAAGCAAAGGTGTGGGGCGCTACCACCTCCTCTATCAATTACAAGGTGCATGTTAAAAAAGACTTATCTATATAAATCTATTACTTAAAACCATTCTACCATGAGTGAACAGTTTAAAAAAAAAAAAAAAGGGAAAAAACTGATAAAACCTAAAGATATTTGCACCTCAGAAGTTCAGTCCCAACACGCATGCTTGTAATTTGTTGTCTTAACTCATTCTAACGCCACACATTCAGTGACTTAACTCCAGAGAGGCTTTACATAGTTGAGAAAACACGTGGTGTTTGCTACAGGCTGTAATTTCTTACATTTGACTTGAAAAATGCAATACATCTCCCAAATGTGCTCCCACTGTAACTTCTTTTTTGAATCTTCTACACACTCCTCCTAAGCAGCCTTTCATCAACCAATAAATCCATCGGAGGGGAGGAAGCTACCCACTCTCTCAAAACTGCATTACACAAGCTAATCTAAATTATATTAAAAAACCCTTAAATTCCTCTGCAATGCCTGGCACCAGCACTACTTCAAGGTTTAATTCTTTTCTGTTGTAAATGTAACAGAACTTGTTTAAGTCTTGTTTCCTCAGGAGACATGTACAGATTTATGGCAGAGCACCTGACAGTGAGCATAACCTGAATATACAAGAATTGTTGATTGGACCACTGACTACATACTCCAAGCCAAAACAAACATCAGCTTTTATCATCTGTCATGACTTAAATTGAAATGGCTTTTCTTTACTTCCAAGCTTGAAGAAAAGGTTGTGCAGACATGCATATCTATCCCCTAGCCGGGTTCCATCACGTCCCTCCCCCCCAAAAAAAAAAAATTCAGGTTTTGGAAGAGAGTCAGAAAGAGGCAGTGTGCTTACCCCCCAGTAATGGTTAGATCATCTTTAATTCTAGCACCTGAAGTTATACAAGGGTTTGCTTAATAATCAAGTTTCAAAGAACTGTTGGACACATTCAGTAAGGTGACAACTGTGCAATACCACTCAGTATTTCAATATCAGGGACCATACTCTTGAATTGTTTAAACACAATCCACAGAACTCAAAATTAAACAACCATCCACAGTTTAACTAAACAATCAGTTAAAAGTCTTACAGTTTAATAATTCACATAATGGTCAGTCTTTAGTAAGGGATACTGAAATTCATTAAAAGACAACACTAGATTTTACTCTATGGGTGTGCTGGGCAGGCACATAATTGGCCATTCTTGGGTATAACCGGAAAGGTAAGGAGTAGTTTACCACAGTTTGGCAAATCCCACATTTTGTCAGTTAAAAGTGAACTGTGAGAATTAAATACTCATCTTTACATATACACAAGTTATGCTGTGAAAGCATATTTGCTTACAAACATATAAAAATACTTGTTAACTAGTTTGATAAGAAAATAATGTATAAAAGTATATAGCAAAAACATTTAATCATCTCTGACAATGGAAAGATCAAATTCAATTTTATATCACATGAAACAAAAACAGCTACAATTTAGTTTTCCTTAATCCCTTACCCAGAAATACAAAGGAAGACACAATTTGTTTTCAAACATAATGTGAAATTTCTTAAGCTGAAATGCCTCAATCCAGAATGAGCTCAGGTATTTGGCCATATCCTAATAGTAGCAGTAATCATCCTGTAGCTGTTCTGGATTCATAAAATAAATACAGTAGACTGTTTTGGCCACCAAAATAAAACTGCAGCATAAACGAGAGATGAAAATTTTAGCTGACAATGAAATTCAGTGTAGGTTTCTTAAGGCTAGCTGAATACTCAAGTCTAATTTAACTGAGGGAAAAAAAAAAAAGCCAATCCACCCCCTTTTTAAAAAGTATTCTCTGTACTTCAATATAGGTCTCTGTAATAGCTAATGAAATGTCAGAAGTAAAAATAAATTAATTCACAAGAGACAACTTATGCATCACTTCAACACCTTGTCCTACACGGTTTTGTTTCATCTCCTTTGCGAATAAAACTCCACAAGGCGCAAGCTCTGAAGGGAGAGAAGGAAGGAACTGTGGTATTAGAGAAGCAGCCTTAGTGTTTTGGTTTGAAGTCTGCCCCAGGATGACCGAGTCTTCTTCAAGAACTATTCTGCCAGCTTCTTGGACTAAGGCTATTCTGGTGACCACTTTTAGGACATGCACATAATAAGGCTAGACCAATACCAGAAGTGATGTAAAATGATGGAAAGAAAAAAAATAATCTGGCAGTTGATAGCTTGGTTCTTGGGATTCTCAGAAAATAACACAATGGCAGCCTTTCTTGTCTTTTTCTTTCCGTGTTGGCTCTGGTGAAGGAGGGCACTCTTGTTCCTGAAATTTCCTGGAAACAGGTATTTCAAATTAAATTCACAGAATCATTTTCAGGTAAATAAACATAACTACTGTATTTAACACTTTCTTTTCACACTTTTTTAGGGAATGGACTTCCTTTTTACACACAAATTACTGATTAAATGAGTGATAGTTTTTGAATTCACCTTTTGGATTTTTTTTTTAAGAGAAGTTTTTACAGAGGGTCAATCTCCGATTTAGTTTATTACATTTACTGACTGGGTGATCAATAAAATCTGAGAGATTAAGGTGACAAAATTATCTTTCGCATATATATTAGATTCATGTAAACATTTTTCCCAATACACAGGAATATTTTATACTGGAGAGCATTGGTCAAAACTTACAGGTAACAGCAGGCAGATTTCCCACTGCATTTTGATACATTTCCTGTAGCTATCCGTTAATATAGGGACATTAATTATCTTGTCTCAAGTTATCATACCTTATAACTCTGACAAGTTCATGAAAAGCTTGGTCTACATTCAATCTGATTTTTGCTGAGGCTTCCATGTAGGTTACTTTAAGTTGCCGTGCTAGCTGCTGGCCTTCCTCTTGTGTCACCTGTAACAGACATCAAGCTTTAAGTTCAAGGGTTCTACAAGCACGTTTGTACCAGCAGACACTCCACACACATGTCAAGGATCCATTTCCCTGGAACAATAATGCTTATTTGGCCACAGCTTAGTTTCCACCCTGTCCACATAATACGACTGGGAAACAAATCAACATAACGCATCTTTTCAAGAGCAAGGGAAGACTTTTTTTTTTAAAGAAGTTTCTGCAACAGACAAAGGCTGACCCTCCAAGACATTTCGCTCACTCCAGCTGCCTCATCTTCAGTTTTGCACAAGATCGAGTTTTCCTTCACAGGCAGACAAGAGTTCCTTGCTTTTCCTTAAAGCAAGTACTTCAGTCAACATCTGCTGGATTACTAATAAATATGAATACCACTGCTAAATTTACTTTCTCATTGTCCCACCTAAATTAGAGAAATAAATAAAAAAAAAAGACTACTTTTAAAACAACAACTGCTGTTTAGCTTCTAAATCTTTATAAAAAGTCCTTTAAAAAAATCTATTTATGACATAGCAAAATACTAATACAGCCAGTTTTAAACATAGCTTAAATTATCAGAGCTCTAAAAATCCATGAAGCTTCCAGGTAATCCAGAAATATTAAAGAAATCCTGTCTACATATTGCCTCCTTGGGACAACAAAGGAAATAATAAGCATCATAAGAAGTTGGTATAAAATTTAAAGCGATGAAGCAGAAGACAGGAAGCGAGTGGACCATTGTAGAAAGGAGGAATAAGTCGGTCATAGGGCAAAACCAAAGGAGATCACTGTGTATTTTTGGATGAAGTGGAAAGCAGAGAGGTCAGAGAACAGAAGGCCACCCTGAGTGGCGCAAGGCACGTGAGGCTTCAACGGGAAGGTCACTCACAGGGCCGGGGAGGAAAGGGCAGCTTTTGGTGATAAAAGGAAGTACAACAGATCTTGCCAAGACAATGCCAAGTGGAAGAAATGTCAAAGATTACACTGCTTTCACAGAAAAACATTAAACCAGCACGTAGAGGACTGATATAAGAACAAAAATAATGAGGGTTTATTTTTAAATGAGTTTTGAAAGGGCACTCAGAGTATTCACTTATATTAAGAAGCTACTCAGAAATGGAAATAGAAGGGACTAGAAGAGCAATGGCAGCATTCACCACAGTGCAAGACCTAGAAGTACATTTTAGCTTGCAAAATAATTTCCTAACAGCTACACAATGGTTTGACAGCCTTCATGCTTCATCTCCACATGTCTGATTCCATCCCCACTGGTACTATATTCATACATTTCCTGCTGAACTGAGGGCTGCTCTCTCCAAACCCTTATGGAGCTCTACAAGGAGCCCCCAGCACCCTGTGCCATTAGCTGGAGTAATTCAGGATACATCTGCTTATCTCAAACACTCACAGAAACTATGTTTCTGTGTTATTATCATCTGCTGAAGCCAAAAAACAAACCCTCAAAACCAACTGAACCCTAAGATCAACTACACTGGAGCTGCCTTTTAAACTGCAGGACACATAAGGAGAACAACTGGAATTCTTCAATCCTCCACTGCTGTTTGAAAACTGAATCATAAGACTTGTGCTCCCCTAGTTAGAACAATTCCACTTCAACCCTCCACTCTAACCCCAGATGTTGAAATATCCCAATTCCAAAGCTTATGAAGGCTGCACTTTGACAAACATTCATAGTTGTTTTCTGGCACATCACTGACACTGTAGAATGTCCCAAAGTTTGCATCAGAGCTTCCAGAACCTTCTATATATCTCTGCCTCACTCAGACAAATAAGTTTAAGTATGGATATAACTGGTTTTGCAGAACTAACTCCTTTTACTTTTCTTCATCCCTGCATAGTTTATCGTAGCCCCAGAAAGCGAGAGGCTGAAGTCTAATAAAAATAAATAATTGGCAAGGAATGTACAGTCCTGAGGAGAAACTGAACTCAGTCTTTAAACATATGTGGTTACCAATTTCTTCACTGTTGTATCTAACGCACATAATAGGTACAAGTCAAACTGACACTGCAATAAAGTCAAGCTACACTTCCACAATATTCTGCATTTAAAATATTATAAATACATTAAAGTCCTTGCTGTATTTACTAGAATAGCAGTAACTGCTTAATTTGAAAACAATCTTTTTGTCAATCTTACAAGTATATTGTCAAGTAGCTTGTGGTCAATTTTTGTGACCTCAAAGTCAGTTTAAAAAAATATTTGGTTTGGAAACACTACAGAAATATTTGCAGTGCCCAAGCTGTAAATTAGAGGCCTGAAGATACCAGTTCCATCTTCAAAGCTGAGGGAAATGTAAGTACAAACAAAGAAATGCTTGAAAATAAAATCATGAATTTTAGTCTTTTTGTTGTCCCTTCTCAAGTACAACAATCCTGTAACATGACATGTTTTTCAGTAAGTGTGATGGGACAGCTTAATTAACATCACCAGTAAAATAAAAACTAAATCCTTTTTCCTCCAAGAGGGCTGTATGTTATTTTGACAGAAGTAAAGAGAACCACAGATTTTATGGTAGTAACTGTGTGTACATCTGTGTGTCTTGGTTCTGCAGTTTTAGCAAGCTTAAGGCTGAATACGAATGAGAATCACTCAATGCTTATCCTTTTTGCTATAACATATTTTATTGTTTGTTTTTTAGGTATCACTCACAATGTTCAGTCATTTAGTAAAAGTCTCTCAAATTAAAACCCATTACAGAAGATGTGAGCAAGTCAAACATGGAAAAGCCTATTCTTCACTTCTCTAAGTTATCATTCCTCTTTCTGAAACAGTTTCCTTTTGAGTATCTGCACAAGAATCCTGTGAACATATGGCCATCTCTCTTCACTATTATATCTGATATCTGTCAGAAATACGGAAATTAATTTCTGAAGTTTCTATGTTACCTCCACCTAAAGCAACTCTACAAGGCTGCCTAACCTAACACTGCATCTGTCTTTTGTTTGGGCACTTACACAAGACTAAGGGACACGTCATACCCCTGTCAGCAGGCAGCAGCTAAGTGTTTCCTCAAGTCTGAAAGGAATCCATCCCTACCACCTTGTGTTCACCCTACCGTGTTCTCGGCACAGAAACATTGCCCATTCCTGCTCCATTGCTCCTGAAGAGTGTATTTGCCATCCTGATTTTCTGCCTCACCAGCCCACCCACGGGCGCTGTTGGTTCATGCTTACAGTGGGCTGCCGTAACATTTTCCTGCAGGGGTAGCTCACTATCCACTAATTCCGGTTTGCCCACATTCTCCTAACAAAGGTCACTCTGGCACATGCAAAACTGTGGTTATGAAGCACTGACACACACTCAGACTCCCTGCTGTGTTCGGATACTAAATCAGATGCCCAGCTGCTCATTATCTATAAAGCTCAAATCACACAAGCCATGGGACGACCCGAAGGTCTGATCCATCTGTGAGCACAGAGGTGTCGCTATGCACGACCTAAGGTCCCACCACTGGCAAGAAGGTATCGTCACACTTTCATATAAGAAAACAATAGATAAGAGAAAGGCCAAAACAAAATGTTTTGAATAGGCTACCACCCAGGTCCCTGTACTGGTCCACTCCCTGAAATAAGCCACCTCAGGCCAAGCTATTTGTGAAGCAGTGAGTTTGCAAACCCAACACATTAAACTGCCGGTTTGCCAGCACTTAGGCTGCTGCCAGTCAAGGTCAAGGCATGAGGCTGCTTGCCTGGGATCACCACATTTGCTCATCATCTCTCCACGCATAAACTGAAGACCCATGGACCTCTCTTTAAAACCTTGCTTTAAAAGAATCTAGCAGCAGAGATGATCTCAGCACTGGGTCACTGTGTTAGTTCAGTCATGATGCAAAAGCAAGAACTAACATTTAATGAAACCCAAGCACTTTCCTGTTGCAACTTGGATTTTTCTTGAAACCCTGCCATCTGGGGAATGATCAGACTTGACCCAGTTTAAGCTAGCAGTTATCTAAAAAATAAATATATATCCTGCACTGACAAGTCTACTCCTCCAACAGTAGTGGTTATTATTAAAACATCTGGTGCTCTACTGAATTATCTTACTGTAGAAACATCCAGTGTCAAGTTGTACAGAATTAACCCATTTAAGAGAAAGACTGCTACACAGTGTGAGCAATGAGAGATGGTGTTTCAATTCTGGTTTCACAGTCAGCAATCTGTGACTGACTGGGGAATTTGGAAACACTAGCAGCTTCATTCCTTATCATACATTCTATAGAATTATGTTTGCTTGTCCTCTAATGACTCATTTTTCTTTGTCACCCTAACCTGTGGACATTGAGAGACAAAAATCACAAGAAGGATGCTTAACTCCATTTATCTATGCAGTTATTACCATAATTAAATCACTATTTCAAACTTATTCTTTCACGTCTCTTCTTCCAAAAACACTTGTGAGTTTGCCTATGGTATATAAGAGCCACCACTATTTTGGACTATATCTTTGGTAAGCCCCAACAATTCATCAAGATCACACAATTGTTTGTGCACTTCTGCTGTACAACCCAGTTCATGTATTTCCTGAGAAACAGCTGCCACCACACAAGGATGATTAGTTACGCCTCATTAGCTTCCAGATTTATGGTGTCACAAAGACAGTACTCTGTTCAACCTCAACACACAGTTACTTGGATAAAGGTGTGGTCAGACCCTTGAGACATTCAGAACTATTGTATATGTTTAACTCTTCTGGGCTCTGGGAAGATCTGTTGGTTCTATTGAGTATCATCTGCCAATCCAAACACACATTAAATTACTTTCTTGAACTTAGTTTTAGTCTCTCTGAGGTAGCATGTGTTTCACTAGTCTACCTCCTGTCTTCCACAGAGAGCAGGCAGATGCTCAGTACAAGCAGTTTTGATACCCAGTTTCCTGAATTTCTAAAAATGCTACTTAAATTCTGAAGCTGAAAAATGTACATCTAGGATTAAATGAGTTCAGAGAGAAGGACAGCATCCTGTAGAATCAGATGAGTAAAAGGAGCACAGTGTAACGCCAGCCTGGCTGAACAGGTTTTTGATGTAACCCAAGTGAGGCCTCAAAGACCACCAGACTGAAAACGCAAAGGACTAGTCTTTCTCCTGGTTTTGCCTACAAGTTGCAGCCTGGGGACATCCCACACTTCCCACTCACCCCAGAACTCCTAGGCAAGCCTTTGCTCCAAGACCTCCCATCGCAGCTGCCTGCACAGCAAAGAGAAGTATGACCTTGCTTGTCAAGCTGAAGTTTCACCTTACTTGGGGAGACACGGTGGCAGGACTAATTTTCAGTCAGATCAGCGAGCTGGTCCCACTCACTGACTGGATTCCTGCGTCGAGAGTTCACATGATGGAGCAGAAACAACCCCACAGATGAAATGGAGACTCTGGCTGCATTTAACATTCAGCTGATAACATCTAACTGCTTGGTGCTGCCAAAAGGCGAGGTCTCACTTTCTTACCCCCACCCCAACTCCTCCCTGCTTTGCTGCAAGCCACAGTCCCACCCCTTCCCATGCTTACAGCGCTGGCACTCAATTCTTTCTGCAAGCTGATTTAGCTCACATAGGTCCCAGGAAGTCATTCCTGCTCATCTGTTTTACTCCCCTTCCAGAGAGATGATTCAACTCAAAGCGCTTCAAGTGAGAGCTAAGGCCAGCAAAGGAAGGAATGGGAATGTGAAGTCAAGAGGGAGGGGAGCCTCTCCCTTTTGGAGAACAATTATGTCAGCTCAGCATCCCCAAACCATTCCTTCACACTGACTTCAGCCCAGCTGAAACACACCAAGTGATGGGGAAGGGGCAGAGAAGAGTTAAGAACATATAAGGAGTTGTTCCAGTGAGTGATAGCCCCAAAAGCTATGCTCATCAGCATCTAATCAATTAAGGTAATTATTATAGCCATAAAAAGCAAAAGGAGATTTTGGTGACATACGCTTTTGTGTTCAGATATAAGCAGCAAAACTGCAAAGTTAAGCAATTTGAAAACAGCTGCTTAGAGCTTGAATGTGTACCAGCCCACTGCCAACTGAAAAATCAGCAGGAACCAGGGAGAGAGGGATAGTAGAACAGGTGATGGGCACCTTTCTGCCTTCAAGGGAGAAACAGAAGTGGTTTAAAAACATTAGGAGGGTGGAAGACAGAGAACAAAGTTTGTAACTGTTTCTAGAAAGGGATCTACAGGATTACCAACTACATTTGCAGGTATCCTCTGAGAACTGGGGCTGACAGCAATGATGTTATTTCCCTCCCAAAGCATCTGTTCTTCAGCAATTACAATTAGCAGATAGTTCAGTTTCACCTACATGGTCTCCATGCCAACGTTTGTGCATGAGATAAAGTACATATGTTTCAGGACTTGGGTTAAATCTGGGAATTTTGATGGGGGCATGATGGTAACTGAAGAATGAAAGTTTCACTTCTGCCTCAGGGACAGGCTGATAGTTCAGTGCACGTGTGAGTACGTGAAGTTACTTCTGATGAATTTGTGAGCTACTTCTGCGAAAACTTTTTTCAAGTCAGTATCTTTCAGCATAGGTTTTAATTTCATCATGATGTTTCCACACCGGTTTTGGGATAAAGAGGCTGTGACAGTCAAGGAGCTATACTCAAAAGGAATTTTTTTTGTGCTAAATGTTTTATGTAGTATTCAAGAAATTCGTTCAACAATGTACTAACTCACTGAACTCGTTAACATTATTTGATGTAAGTCTATTTTGTAACTGCTTTTCGACAGAGAAAAGATTTTATTCAGCAAAGAACAAGAATCTGTGTGAGCACTTGTGGGCAGAAACTAAGCCACGTCCAGGTATACAACTCTAAGAATATCTGATTGTTTGAAACTATGTTTTCCTTGTGTAACTTTTAAAATAATTACAGCAATTTTAGTAATATTTAGTTTGCTCTCAGGAAAAAAAAAATCATGCTGTTTGCTAACAAGCTTTAGATGTCATCTTACTGTCTCAGGAGAAAATATTAAGCTTCTCAAATAAACTGCTGAAGAAAATAGAAGTTTGACATCTGTTCCTTTCCTGCTGCTATAGTAAGATTATTTTCATTTCAGCTCAAATTCGTTTGATCCATTAAAAATCAATAGCAAATAGAGAACACACATTTAAAGATCCTTCTTTAAATAATTCTAAACTAAATCTTTTCAGCTGTCTTACAACTAGAGGTGAGGATGAAATCTACTAGTTTCAAAACTTTAATTTGAAGGCACATAAGTACAAGAAGTAACTGCGTTGCTGTACTTCCAACTTTTAAAGCATTAAGTCAGTTACACAGAAGACAAGTGGCCAAAGAGAAAACAGTGAACAGCTACTACTTTATCCATAACAGCAGTGAAAGGTAAAAGCAAGGGCACTGAAGTCCAAGGATTGCTGGAGCTAGTGCTGGAACACATTCTGCTTGGCACAGCGCGGTGGTGAGTAACAGAACGGAGGAATTAGACACGTTCATGCCTGAGTAATCAAGTCATGACAGAAAACTCTCAACTCCGTGAATATATTTGGTCTCAACATAACCCCACTGAGTCAGAGAGAAGATGTGCTGTATGTAGAATGCCATCATGCTTTTAAGATTCTTCAAGTACAAAACCCGAGTGTAATTTCTTGCATTGGAGTTAGTTTGTATGATATGACTTTTTTCATTTGTTTGTTCCCATTCTGGCTTTGGGAGGAAAACTGTAGAGTTTCTGGAAAAAAGTGAGTAGTAATAGCAAATGAATTACCTGTCTTTGGTGGTCCAAATCTGCTTTATTGCCAACTAGAATCATAGGAAACTCATCACGATCTTTCACTCTAAGGATTTGTCTCTGAAACTTATAAATTTCTTCAAAACTGTAAAAGAATAAAAGTAGAGCATCAGTGTACTAATTCACAGATTCCCAGGTTCTGCAAAAGTTCAGAAATGATGAGTCACCTATTTGGACTTGCCCTGCCATGACACACAAGCACAGACAGCTGCAGGCACTCCAGGGTCTGCTGTCACAGCATGACCAGTTAGAGAACCATTCAACACTCAAACTAAAAAAATCCTCAAGTTAAAAGCCTGCTATGCACTGGGCTTAGGTGTGGCTGCAGGGTGAGCAGAACGCTTACTGTGCCCCTCTACCCAGAGACCAGAGAATCAAGCAACCACAGTCCATTCTACAAATACTGACTTCGGAGTTCAACTCTAGCTAGAATATTCAAACTACAGCCTAGAGACCCTGCTGAGCGATATTTCAGCTGGAAACATCCATAGCTACTTCTAGGAATTTGGGGGGATCAAAGATGGAAAGTTTTATTTCTTCAAAAACAGAAAAATGGCAGGGCTAAATGATCAGAAAGCTTTCTGGTTATCGACTAAGTTATACCAGGTACTGATGCTGTTCAAGCAGTAATGAATACTCCAGAAGTGTTTAAGGAAAGGGCAGCAAAGCAGAAAGCTTCTTCCAGGACAGTATATTAAACAAGCTAATTTTGGCCTAAACAAGGATTTTTGGAGACTAAAGAAAGAAATCACTGCTTTCAAGTGAACACTGTGAAAGCTACATAGCTACATAAGGAGCTTCAGCACAGATGCTTGCAGACAATCACATCCCTTTGGAGCCTTCCCAGGCACTATATTTAATGCCAGGCATATGATCTGAAGACATTTACACTTAGATTTGCCAATTAAAATTTAAAAGCAAGATGATCATCAGTAAGAAAGTCGCATTAAAAAAAATGAGGTAGCCAGACACTTCATCCAAAGGTGAATTAGAAGGAAGGTGTGCCACTAAGCATAGCTCCCCATAAACTTCTAAGAAGATAGGTTTCATTTCCACTCTGCAGCCATTCAGTCAATTCATGGGAGCAAGCAGAGTGAGCACTGCCTGCAGAGGAGTGCAGAGACATACCCTAAACTGGATACACCCATCCAGAAACCCAGAGCCAGGTACTTGATTTTGCACATGGCAAGGGGATGAATACCACAAATACCAGTCAATCCCAGAAAACTTTATATTCTGGACTGTAATAAAGTTCTTGAATAGAGCTGTCATTTTTTTGTGCTTGTTTCCAAATCCACTGTTGAAAGAGAGACACTTTCAATAAGTGATTGGTTCAAAACTGGCTGTCATAAGTGCTGAAAGACTGTCACACCTAGCACCTAAGAGTGAATGCATACTTAATGCTTCTATTTATTTCAATTAGGGATAATTTGAGAATAATTATGAATTGTTTGTCTTAACAACTTGACATCAGGCTTACCTTCCTCTATCTGTGACTGAGAAAACAAGCAGAAAACCCTCCCCTGTCCTCATGTACTGTTCACGCATCGCTCCAAATTCTTCTTGTCCTGCTGTATCCAGAACTGAACATAAGAAAAATATGGATTACTACATTTCATGTTCTTATAGACTGAGAAGAAAAAAAACCTCCTAATAAGCCATTATTTAGAACCCCTCCTGTACATCATAGTTAAACAGAAACCGCTTTTCATAGATACTCTGGATTTTTTGCTAATATTCCCAACAAGTTTTTGCACTGATTGAACAATTCAAGACGTACCAAACACACTGAACAACAAAAAATTTGAGGACTTCTGCTAATTCATGACCAGCTGAAACATCTGAAAACTGCTTAAAGACACAGCAGATGAGGTTTGGGATGGTTGTTGGTTTGTCCTTAAAGAAATCACTGACAAGGGAGAACTGAAACTTTTAAAGCAAAGCGCTCATATTGCACTTGGGAGACACAGCACACAACAGCCCAGAGATGTGTTTTTTCACTCCACCATGTCACCCAGGTAACTACCAGGCGTTATATAAACTCTCCTAGTTTTGTGGGCACTATGGCTTCAAACAATATCAAATTCAAAGAGTGATCCTTACACATAGGGCAGAAGCACTTCAAACCCTGGGTGTCTCATCAATAAAACAAAGCCAGGCAGCTTTTATCAGCCACACACTTACATAAAAAAAAAAAACAAAACACGTGCTGAGCAGTTGTTGAGTTGTAATTTCATTTGATGCCTGCAGATATAAACACAGGCATCAATAGCTCCAGGTTGTTTAGACTGAACTTTAGTTGGGCTACTTACTGTCCAAGCGTGCAGCTCTCTCGTCTATCACACATTGCTTGGTGTAGGAGTCTTCAATCGTTGGGTCATAATCCGTAACAAAGTAGGACTGCAGAAAAGAAAACAAGTTTGTGTGTTAGACAAGCACATAAAAGGACACTTACCAAGGAAGATGCTAAAACTCTACGCTTGACAGCTTAGGGAAAATTTGCGTGTTTATTCGCGTACAACCATTTGACACTTTATCCAAAGATAGCTGGTAATGACTTTCCTATTCCTAGTAAACGCTCGTAAATCATAGAAATTACTAGCAGAGTCACTGAGTTTACTGGATTCCCACAGGATTTCTAGCATTTTCTAGACATTAGTGGTAGCTCCTGGAATTTCTCCGCAGGAATCCCTAGAAACTTAGTTACGAGAAACCTTAGAGCCCCTAGAAACTGAAAGTCTCTCGTAACTAAGTTTCTCTGAACTTCTGGTAGGGTTTAGAAGTTCTTTGGAATTCTCAAAAGTTTCCAGGATTTCTTCCCCCTGTTTCCAGAGACAGTAATTTCTAGGAAGTGCCAGGATTTTCCCAGCTGTTTCTAGACCTCTCTAGCAGTCTTATAACAATTTTTAGCAACAGCTCCACGCAGCACAAGTGACACCTAGTTTGTTAGCTGAATAAAGTTTGTTGGATCATTCTTGTTCCCAGGATTTCTCTCCTGGTTTCAAATGACTTTAAGTCCACAAAGCCTCCAGAAAGACAACCCCTGAAAGCAGAATAAGGCACAAAATGCCTGTGTTACCCACTGCCTAAGCACAAGGCTCCACCAGATACTGCCAACCTGTTGCTTATCACCCAAACTGCAGAGCAAAGCGCATTCTGGTACATCTCTCTAGAGACTGAGTGACCTGGTATCAAATACTAGGGTAACAATGCCATCTGAAGACAAGTTTAGATTTCAAAGGATGAATTTTTAGCTTGCATGCAGTCATAGTTAAGTTATCTTCACCTAAAACTAAAGCACATTGGCGTAACAAATCTGAACCCTGATCAAATTCCTTCCCCTCTGTGCTCCCAGCAGGCACTAAGGATGTGCACTACCCCGACTGTGCAGAACTGAAGGAGTACTACTTACAAACATTATTCAGTTCTGTAAGCCAGTAAGGAATTAGGAATGTTTTGAAACTACATGATGGTTTGTAGGAACAAAAAAAAGAGGACTTTGTTCTTGCATTAAGAAGATAGCATCAAACCCAAGCTGCATTTCCTTATTCATGTCAAAATTCATAGTTCTCACTGAAGCATCTTTCCCATTGCACAAATTTGAAGATACCAACAAGACACCACTCTGTTCCTCCAAACTTACCAAAGTCAAGTTAACAGATGTCATGGTAGGGAAAACAAAAAGGGGGAAAAATAAGGAAGAACTGAAATCACAGCACCAGCCCACCAACCTTCTCCAGAACATCACTGTCAGTGCAGAATACAATTAACTCTGTTCTTTGCAGATGGTTTATTAACGTGGCTGTCTTTGTTCTTGTCCACTTTCAGTTTGGAGCTGCCCATGAGGGCTGACTGCAGTACGCTGTCCTGACTGCACCCTGTTGACCCCAACATTTGGACATGTCCACACTAAGGTTTCCAGTTTAACAGCATGGACCTGGGTTCCCCAGCAGAGCTCATCAACTGAGTTGCAGCTGCCTTACTGGGACAAACACATCACCAGTTGTAGCACACTCGGCCAGCTGTGTATACTATATATAACCTATGCTCACGTACCACAACCCTCATGCAGTTGGCCACAGGAAGAGTATGTACAGGTTGCTGTTCATCTATTCATTTAGATCTGGTACCACGCTGAAAAACTGCTGACCCCCACAGCAGAGACACTGAACAGCTCCTTTGCATTTTAGGTAGACACCAGTAAACTGTCCTCTCAGGATACACCTACACAGCAGTCTCAGTCGCTTTGCACCCAGACTAAGCAATCTCCCACAACACCACCCACACAAAACCAACCAACCAAACAAAAAAACCCAAACAACCCTCTACCCTGCCAAAAAAAATTCAAACAAGCCAACAGGCATGGGATCCTAAACACACCACCCAAACTTCAGGACTCCCAGGAAAAGTGCCTATCTGTAGACAGCAGAACATCTCATCACAGAATAAGCCACCAGAAGATGCTCTTCCAACTACAAGTCATCCCTTTACCTTGCTTCCGTGAAGACTGAAAGAGGAAAAAAGCTCAGCCTTCAAAACTGTTCTTTTCTTTTGCCTGTATTCTTGGCTCAAAGCATGCTACCAAGGAGCTTAAGAACAGACTTTCTGAGGAATGAATTTACGCAAACTATAAATTAGGTCTCAATTCTGTGGCCTTTAACAATCTTCGAAAGATGGATGAGAAACTTATGTGAATATATAGTTGTATAAATAAAATTATTTACAGAATCTGACTGTAGAAGGGACGATCATAAGGAAGGGAACTTAAGTCCTATGTTTGATTAAGAAAACAGAAAGCAATATTTATAAAAAAGTATTAGGTGACTAAAACATGGTGTCACTCTCAGTACATCTGGAAATTCAGGGTTCTGATTTGGAAGATAAAGCATGTACTCTGAAGTTACTCCCTGTCCCCCTTCGGCTTCAGCTTTCATTTCTCTATCATGCAGAATTCAAAGTTACTATCTGAACCTTTACATCTATAAAACAGTAAAGTATGCCAGGTTTTAAATAACAGGGAGAATTTGGAATCAATTTTTTTTTACTCTCACAAACCAGTATTAGTAGAACATCTAAAGCAGCAAGTTTATATCCAACAAGAGCAATGTTTTTCACTAAGAGAGTTCAGAAAAAGAAAACCATAATAATCTCAGCGGAATGCTTCTTATTTTCCTCATTATCTGTCCAAGGGCCAAGAACTACAGCATATTCTGTAATCTCCAGGGCATTTCTATGATTTCCTCCGCCCCTTTTAGTTTGCTGGGTTTTTTTTTTAAATAAAAAAACCCAAATCACTACACACAAAGCAAGAATGCCAGACTAGGTACAGAGACATGGAATGTGGTTCCTCCCTCAAAAAAGGAAACAAGATTAAGTTGCCCTGATCCAGCATCAGCCACATCTCAAATTCAGAATGAGCAGATGCCAGAGCTCCCCCATTTAACAACTGCTCTTACAAGCATTTTCTTCCCTCCCATGGAGCTGCATTGCCAAATCTGCTGTCACAGTCACTACAGGAGAGGTTTGCAACGCAATTAGTGTTGTGGTTTACCTCCAGGCACTGGACAAGACTCATATGCCTGAAACAGCTGCTAGTTTTGAAAGAGTTGCATTGGGACCATGTGCCACAGGACACATGACAACCACAGCTTGCAGGCCTTGTGCAGTCAGGGTTGATTTACAAAAGTTAGATGTAGCAGACACAGTATTTATCAATTTGAGCAGAATGGACCTTACTGCTGCTGTTCAAGCCGTGTTTAAAAAATTAAGGAATGGTAGAGCATATCCCGAAACATTCCATGAGGCCATACATTTACTCCTGACTGCCACCCTGCAGCAGTGGCAAGGTGCCTGCACACCCAACAAGCCCAACACCAGCATAAGTAGCTTTGAAGAGGTCAAGGAGTTTGTGGCAGAACCGCTTAAAAGACTAACGGGAGCACAATTCCAGCAGACACAAACCACTGACAACCTACTGGTTTTAAACTGACGCCAAGTCTAGACAAACTAGAGGAGCAAGCACACACCAGAGTGTTGGATTACTCGGGCCTGCCTACTGCTGTCTCCTCTATGAAGGCTGTGTGTGCAAGTCTTAACACCTCAGAGCATTGCCCTGCTAAACTACAGCAATACTGGAAGGCTGCAGCAGGTGTCTGGGATGGCAGCTGGTACAGAACACACCACACCACCCTTACAGACCAGGTTGTCAGATCTACTCTTCTAGGAGCAGTTGAGTCTCTATACGAGACGGAGGAGCCACGACTCATTCAGCTGGCTCCACTGCAGTTGGCCACTGCCTGCAGGAAATAATTAGAAGTAGCTAAATTTCTTCAAAGAAGATAGTAACTTGAACACACTCCTCTGTTACACCACTCCCTTAATCACTAGCAAAAATCAAGGCTCTTTCCACCCATCTCCTAGAAGGGAAACGAGAAGTCAAACCCAGTAGTCTCATCAACCATTCAATTTACCCAAAATATTACGCAACAGGTTTTCTAGGTTTTCTCTTTCTATGACTGCTGAGGCAATCAAGTCCAGAGATGGGAAAGCCTGCTGCCAAGGACACAAGTCCTTTTGCAGAGGGAAAAAAAACCAGAACAAAACTCCATCCCTACACTACCTACATCACTTATAGCTGGGCAACCCATCACCAAAATCCCTTCCTATACACACATTTGTCATCTTAAAATGCTTTTCACACAATCTCCTGGCCTTTGCAGGAGTTTCTACTTGCAGTGCATAGAAGCAATGACACTACTGTACAGATTACCGCTCTAGCAGTCTTTCTCCATTTAAGGCAATAGCAATCTCTAAATCATTGTTTCAATCACTCAAGTCTTTTGGTAAGGAGAACATGTGAAAACCTGCTCTCAGTTTATCATCTTCCCCCTTTTTATGCTGCCTTTAATGCACATAGAGAAATTCCCCCATTAGCTGGACTTGCTTACGAGCTCAAGTCCTGCTCCATACATTAAGAAAAACAACTAAGTAAAGACACCCCAGTGCTGATTTACAGCTCTTATGCACCTTTTCTTATTTACTCTTCATAAAGTAATCAACAGTCCACAAACCAAAAAGCCACAGGACTACTTTCTTTTGCACTTTTATGTTTTAAGGGGGGAGAGAAGTAGGATGCCATCAATGGGAGGCTGCTCTAAGCTGCAGTCCAGAGGTTGGCTGCATAACATTCTTCCCTTTATCTTTACACAAAGCTTGAAGGACACACAATGAAGGACAGCCTAGCAGTGAAAGCTAAAGGAGTGGTACGTGCCAAAATATATATTCATCCTTGCTCTCTCTATAATCTCCAACTGTATTTACTAAACACACAAATAATGTTTCAAAGAGCCACTGGTTGCTTATTTAAATTTTTTCCACATGTTTAAGGTTTTGATTCCAACCCAGTGAAGGCAAGGAAATAGAAGGGTTTCCACCCTCCAGCTGAAGTTACAGACCAGCTCTGGATTTAAATAAGCATCTACAATTTGAGCATTGCAAATAGCCCAGAAATCCTTCCTACCTATAATTTGTATGCTAGAACTTAAAACAAACATGTTGGTCAATGCTACACACCAAAGCTTCAACTTTAGACTTGAGTACATTCCCAAATAACCGAAATATAGGATCCCAAGACATCTCCTAGGCCGTGCTACTTGACAGTGTTTCTTTTGGCGGTCTCTCCTGTGACTACCTTTTGCAATATCATCTCTTCTCTAGGTTTTACCTCATTTCCCCTGCACTTCGCCAAGAACATGTCTGCACTTGACCCACTCACCCAAGCTGAAGCTCAATTCACTATCTGCAGTGGCACATCTTCACCATGGGTGTAGAACAAATAACAGTATCAGCTACAGCCCTATCACACACCACGCTGATAACATCAGAAATACTTAACCCAGAAAAAGACAAGAACCCGACCAAGTTCCCTTCATTTAAGTGGCTATTGCTGGCTATCATTCCAATTGATGAAGTCAGCGCTATAGTTTAAGACCAGAACTCTTGTGCTCTGGCCAGTTAGTAGGGCCATAAATGAACATCTTTTTGGTTGGGGTACTTGGCTACACTGCAACAGCTTTCTCAGCCATGAATTAAGATCTGACTGCATATATCAGTTTGCAATCTTCACCGTTTTGCCACCCATGAAATCTTCAGCCTCTGCCTTCAACCCTTCCACCCAGGAGGAGTGGCACAGCAGCCAAGTCTATACTAATGTGACCCGTGTCACACTGTGCCCTCCCCTCCAGGCTGCAGAGGAGGTGACTGTTTCTAGGAGTTTTAATCTACATTCCTGTCCCAAAGGAGCAAACAAGACAGGTTCTATGTCACCACAGACACGTTCCTAGAGGAAGGGTGGCAGTAACCTGCCACCTTGCTTAAGCACTACACTGGCCCTGGTCCAGAGCTAACCTGCCCAGCAGAAGGGGTAATTAGGCAAAGCAGTGGCTCAGGCCTCAGCACCTCAAAAGATTAAAAGAACCACCTCCTTTCACAGCACAAAAGAGGTTCTTTAAATCATTTCTTCAGAATATTTGAGTTGGCTGGCTAGAAAACAAGGAAAACACACAGGAAAAAACTTTAATGGACTTCTGGAAGCAAACATAAACCCAGACTGCATTCCAGAACAAGGGAACAGACACAGCAAAACACACAAATTTAGCATTTTGCAGAGCCCCATGTACTTGGGTCACAGAAAAAAATAAACAAACTAAGAGTACACCACTGATCAGAGAGCCTCTGACAAGCCTGTTCCAATACTTAACACACACCTCTCCAAGGGCAGGTGGTTCACTAGGACTCGATATTTCTAGACAGGTCTAACTGGTTGGTGCTGGGGGAGCAGGAGGTGGATGCTGTTGGGGTTGATGACTGGAAGTGCCACCTCTGCAAAGGTTTTGTGCAGTGCCCAAGCCAGTACCAGAAGAAGACTGCAGGAGCTACCCACAGCAACACAGCACGATTTCAAGCAGAAGCACTCAAGATGGCATTTAGGTTGCTTTCCTGCCATAAACAGTCACACTTTATAGAATGAGATGAAGTATTTTGGCGTTGAACATTGAGGAGAATAGCAGACCAAATGTCTAGAATTATGCTGATAAAGACCAGACTGAAGAAATAATGATTAAACCACTGGCTCATACTACAGAAGGCCAGGTGTATCATGCTCCAATCATCCCACATTCCTACAAATCTTAAAGAGTTTTTTTTCTTTTAATTATACAAACAGTAAGAATATCCATTCCTTTCTTCCAAAAAATATAAATTGAAAGATAGTCAGCTTGCAAGTAACCAGTGATGCTTCCCTCCATTTACACTACTTCCCACTGTTCTAATGTATACTGCTAGTGTTGTTATGGCTATCCAGGGAAACAGATGTCATTTGTCACTACAATTACTGCCATTATCCAGTGATGTGAAGCACTTAATTTCATGAACAGTGAAAACTGAGACACAAAGAGAGAAGAGCATTAAACTGAAGAAAGTTATAGTGAAAGACAGATGACATGAGCCATGTACATTTGGAAATTCATACACAGGTTGAAAAGTGTTTATTTGTTTCTGAAGAACTAGCAATACATATACATGTAATACTGAACTTGATGATTAAGTACATGCTTAATCAAATCTTAATGGTTCTGTTAAAGAACAAAAGCATAATAGAAAATGCAAAGTTCTTGAATAATCCATGGCAGAGTGTATCCATTAAATTGCCCCCCTGCCAGCATACAGTTCAAAGACAGAAGAGATAGTAGAATACAAAAATAAACACCTGCCTCGGTTAAGTATAGGTAAGTCTTCTCCTTAGCTTTTGACAATCCTTGCATTGCATGAAAAAGTTGTGCTTGGTCTGGAAACACTAAAAGTGTGAGTTAGGCAGATTATATGGCCACATACTCTTCTGTCTCTCCCTCTCCCCTTCCCTGTCCTTCCACAGACACTGATCATGGAGTGAGCACATCAGAAAAAGAAAACTACCAAGAAAACTGTGTTCAGTGTATGGGCACATTTAATGCATTTAGCTAAATATAACACAGCTCTTTTCTTTATGGACTTTGTTTTGTGCACTACTCAAAGTACCTAAAAACAAAACTTCCCCATCCCTCACAGGTGTGGGGAAACACGAGCTAGAACGGGGGGAGCAAGAGGAGAAAAGATATGGAGGGTAAAGTGTCTTCAAGCTGAAGACTAACACAGATATCTAATTCTGTCTATGCACCTGTAATTTTTACATTTCCTAAATGAACACTTGAATTCTGTATCCATAAATGCACTCATTTCCAATGCTGTTTCTCCAGACAGCCATATGCTAGGAAGTTTCAGATTTCGTCCCTGGTTCAGCAGGACTGACTTGTGTTACAGATTTAAGAGCCCTGCTGGTTCTGGATCATCAACTTATTCTGCAGGAGTAAGTCTGCAGTGGACCAAGACTCCTCAATATGAAAGACTAAAATCAAGCTGACTTTTGTGCACTGACAGGGAACATTCACCAACTCTTACATCTTTCAACATGCCTAAAAAACTGTCTGCTAAGTTTTGCCATTCCCCTAATTGCTACTTAAAATAAAGAAGCTTTACCTCACTTAGGGTGCAGAAGCACAGGAAACAATTTCTCTTTCTCTCCCTCAAAACTGGGACCCCAGGCATGGCTGGCAAAACAACTTGGGTTTTATAGATTGAAATCTGGAGAGTGTGACTCCTAAACAGACAATTACAAGATTCAGTGAAAAAAAAACAAACCCTAAGAATAAACCCAGAGAGAGCCGACTCGCTTGGGGAAAAGAAAGTATGTTTGAAACAACTAAGGCAGCCTCTCAGTGCGTGTTCAAATCATAGAGGTTTAAAGAATACTCATTAAATCTACTTTGCTGAAAAGTTACATGCCTTTTTGCTAACATCCTGCCAAGCTTAAACACACCATTAGGGTAACCCTTTTAAAGAGATAATACACATCAATTTGATGACCTTAAATGTCTTTTCCAATCTAAAGGATTCTGTGATTCCAATTATGGGCAGAGTGGGTACTGGTTACATGCACATAACATGAATACTGATGAGAGTAGGTTTTCTTTTAATATATATTTTGCAATGCATGTGAACACCTTTTAAAATATTAACTTCCTAAAAAACCATCAGATTGACACTTTTTTAAAACAGCTTTCACCTTTTAAACTGAATCTGTACTTTTGCTTACGTCTCCTTTCAGTTCCTAGCTTACAGCTCTCCCCATGGTACAGCAATTCAGTATTAGCAGCTCACCCAGCCTGTGAACATTTCCCTCCAATTAATAATTCTCAAATGTCTCAAAAATCAAACCACACCAAACGCCAAGTACACTCACACAGAGACCTGTTTTAGGCAATACACGCACTAAACTTTGACCTCTTGAATACTTCCTGGTGGTGC
Organism: Pipra filicauda; assembly: GCF_003945595.2. Classification (NCBI taxonomy): domain Eukaryota; kingdom Metazoa; phylum Chordata; class Aves; order Passeriformes; family Pipridae; genus Pipra; species Pipra filicauda. Next base: position 3,137,274 of record NW_024104387.1, on the reverse strand, counting down.
AGTTTTCATGACTCAAGATCAGAGAATGTACACTTTCACTGTCTGTGAAGACTTCTTTGTAATGCCTTGAATTAATGTCTTTTAATGCCAGTAAGCACCTACAAAATTCTTTGAAGGCGGCTATGCAATTTCTCAAGTCGAAACACGTCTGACTGTAAAACATTCTATACTGCAAGCATAGATGAGTCTTGATTTAATTTAATTTCATTTTTACTTCACAGTAAGTATGTGCAGGAACTATGAACACACCAAGTACTTCATCCTCCTGATCTTAGCCACTTGTAATTCAAGGAATGTTTAAAATATTTGTGACATGTTATCTTTTCATCCATAAGGCTTTATCAGGTTTAGGCAGTTTTCAACCTAGCAGTTCACACAAGCTCTTCACAACGAAGTCAAGTTTTTATCTCAAGAAGCTAGTGATATTTTTGAAAAAGCACATGTCCGATTTTAGGACTTTGTATTACCAGCTAATGGGGACTTTAGCTGTAGGAGAAAAGAAGGTAAGGTTGCTCAAAAAAATCTCCTGGTGAGGCAGAAGTTATAGAACACCTTTTCTCCTACACATGAAATCATGAGGGTGCCTCAAGATATACAGTGTAACGCAAGAGATTTTGGTTTATAAACTTTAGTACCTTAACAGGAGAAGATGACTTACAGTTAATTAAAATAGCTCTTCAGTAACTTAGACCTAACTTATAACAGTCAGCAACAGCCTTCAGGTGAGCAGCTCTGAGGAGATCCATATTTAGGGCATTTACAGGCTACTAAGAAAGAAGCCACTTCATAACTCCTTGAGTAACACACAAAAACCTGAAATGCACATCAAGAAAGCTCATTCCGTGGCAAAAAAACCTCTTGAGGAGAGTGCAAGTATTCACATCAACTCAGAACCTTTTAAACAGGTTCAAGTCGCAAACAAATTGCGTGTTAATTAGACTTTTCAGATTGTCTAGCTTAGGTTATGGACATTTGGAGTCATACAATTACATTAATGTAGTAACAAGTTCTTCTAGCCCAACAAGCCAGTAAAACAAAGCTGCACTCCAGCAACTCTTAACTCTTATTTCACATTTTAAGTAGCTGAAAATGTTTGATCTCTGGGACTCCACAGCAAGCTCAGATCAAAAAGTTAATATCTTAAGTTAATATCTTTCCTATTCTGAAAGTAGGAACTAAAGATCCGTTCTAGATAGTAAGAGCATTTTCCTACCCTTCTATTACATCTCAGATCTCTACAAAGCCAGGTGCCGCTGTCAGTTGTGTAGGTTTGTAACAGCTCGGAAACAGATGTGGGCTTGGACCACAGTTCATCAGAAAGAGTCAGGTAGGAAGCTTGAGGAAGGCAAATTCTCAACATTCTTCATCTTAAAACATTTTTTTCACATGGTGATACAGTCAGGTTAACTGGCCCATTACACCCAGAGCCCACGGTTTTCTAGAATGAGTCAAGTTAGGATTAAATATTTCTATGCTAGGATTTTACTGTACGTTTAAACTACAGCAACTTCCTGCTAATGGAAGAGGAAGGTTTTATCATCGCCAGTTCTGGCATTCCACAATTACTCCCTGCTGCCTTCAGGACTATCAAGAGACCAGACAGTTCAAATTACCAGCCAAAAATTAAAGAAATCTCTCTCCTAAATACTAGCCATACAAACTACTTTTATATGTCCAGGCACTTCAATAAAGTTCATATCACTAGAAGATGCCTTTTCACCCAACTCTAATATATATAACTTTTTTAATATATAATTTGTGCACATATATATATATCTACATATATCTATATATAAAGTGCTAAACAGGGACTGAACTGAAAGAGTGAAAGCTTACATAAGTTTTAATCATACCACTTATTCTGCTAAAAAGAAAAAGAGACATAGAATCTATTAGCACATAGGCAATCAAAAGTTGAGATGACTCCTTCAGAGACAGTAACAGATCTTATTTCCACTGCCAGATTATAGTAGGCATCGATAGCAATGCACTAGTTCCTGTCCTATAGGGGGTTTTTTCAATTACCAGTAAATTCCATGGAATTTCTGAACACCAGCTTGGACAATATCCAACTTAAAAACATTCAATTTCATTAGCAAAGTCTGGAGTGCTTTATTTTTCCAAGATTTGTTGACTGATCATTAGAGGCTAATTATTTAGGAAAAGGCTATAAAATAGCACTTGTATCTAATAAGAACTATTGCGTCAAGAAGATAAGCACAGTTCTAATAGCTTTATTTGCCCAAATTACATATTTATTCAACTCCAACCTTTTGGCCTTAGATTAGACTGTCTAGACTAAATTTGCAGACTACAGACAATTACTATTATCTTTAAGTTTTGAAAGTGTCATAAGCAGAAGCATCAGGAACGCTGAAACGACAGCTGTGTTATTTAGCCATCTATTTTCATTAGCAAGGCTAATAATTACTAGCCTTCCCCGTAAATCCTCACCCAACTAAGTAAAACATATAGCAGTTATCCCGGAGCATGACAATTTCAAATGATAATTAAATAATTGGTTGCCAACCCACAAAATAATGGACTTCTTGAAAGTGTGTTAATCATTCAGGAGTGCCAGCATCTCAAGCTGCACGATGCACATATTATAATGGTAAAATGTGCAGCAAAACCAATTAAAATGAAAACATACTGGGTAACTTCCCCTTCGAAAAGGGTGTCTGAACAGCTTGTAGGTGGCAAGCTATCAACAAGAAGTTCACACTAAGAAACTACAACAGCAATAACATACTAAACGCACACTTCTAACACGGCAGTTTCTTAAGTTTTCCACACACCACAATGACAGGGCATGAAAGCCACAGCAAACCAGTCTGACCAACTCAAGCACAGAAGTCCCACGCTGCAGTCCCACACGCCGTGGCAGCTCAGCAGCCAGGAGTACCCAGGTATTTTCGCACATCCATATCAGTCACCACACTCTATTCTAAGATGAAAATGTGCTTTCCACCTCCTGAAACTATTTCTCAGAAGTTTGTGACTAAGCAGTAAAACCTCTGAAAGAAGGAGAATTTGTACTGGTCAGTAAGTGGGTTTTTTTCCATGTGATCTGTACTTTCAGATTTGGCTGCTCTGAGCAGGGCCAGCACACAGGCTTCCACAGGGACCAGGAAGGAGAACAGAGCACCTACATGCCACTCACTCCCAAGTGCAGCAACAAGCTCTGTAACCTTAATGTCCCCTCCACACAGTGAAGTTTTTCAAGAGATTCACATTTCAGCATCAGATTTTTAACCCAGACACATCAAGGAGAAGCACTCATAACCTTAATTTGGGATTTAGAGCCAAACAACGAAAAGCTTGAGAGTATTTTTTACCTTGTGTCTAACCTAAGGTGTCAGGTTAACCCACCTAATTGTGAGAGTGAAAAGGAAGGAAGGGGATCTCTTCCAAGGTATTGCAGGCTGCGTCAGCCTTTCCACGCTAGGGACAGTGTGTTCAGACCTTCCTGGCACACAAGCAGCCCCTTTGTTTTGTTCAACTGTTCGGGCGCAGTGTTTGACAGATCTGATTCTGACAGATGGGAAGAAAAAGAGCCCAGACTTGGTCCTTGTCAACTGAACTTAGCAGAGCAATGTGGTGAGTTACTTTATCCGTGGAGCAAGATTGAGAAATCCTAGCCCATCTCAGCACAGAGTTACTAAACACAGATATTTCAGTGGTGCAGGCTGACCTGAAATCATGGGGAGGCACGATGGTCATCAGAAAGAAAGCACAAGCATTTTAAACAGAGGCTGTTCTCACAAATGTGGATGCTATCGCTTCGTAAGTAATGGTTCAAATAAATACCACTGTTTTCAAAATTCCAGGTTTCTGTAAGAACAAATATCAGAAGTCAAATACATGGAGTGCAAAGAACCTGCAGTGTGGACTTGTTTAACTGAAACGAAGCTTCAGCTGGACAAAACGCTTTGAAAAAAGTAATACTGGGTATTTTCCATCACAGATACCAGCAGAGTACAATGCTTTCCTTTCCAGATTAATCAGTGCTTGCAGGGAAGTTAAATCTTAATGTTCTTGAAGAATGTCTTCATAGACTCTCTCGCACTACCACCAGCAGCAGATTTCAAGATCAAAGGTTATTACTCCTTCCCATCTGACAACAGTGTAATTCAGCCTGGTTTTCTCATCAAGGGGTACAGCGCATCAGGACTGTTTACAATAGGATATGTAGCACTTCATTTCTGACTTTTCAGAAGCAAAGCCATGTATATTGGAACTCCTACATTACAGACAGACAGCTGCAGTTCCTAGAAGAAATACATGAGATAACAGAGAATGTTTTATCCTAAACAGAAATAAAACCAAGAAATACCAAACAATCAGACTCATGGTTGGGAATGCTTAGAAATTACTGCTCTGTTTTTTGCATCAGTGTCCCACGAGTCAACCCAAATGTACTGTCCTGCGGTATCTCCAGCACCTGCGTTTTATTTCCCTTTGAGGTCCATGCCCACGCCTGTGCTACACTGACATCCACAGCTCATGGTACAAGGTTGCTCACAATCAGTGAACTTGCTTTTAAATCAGCAAATCTGCAAACTACTACATGAAGTTTATGTGCAACCTAACATTTTCTGTGTGCCTCCCCCAGAATCCATACTCACGCTTAGCTGAAGAGTATCAAATTGGGCAGTACCTATTTTACCCAAATTATTTTTACAGCCTGCATGAAGTCACATCAACATCAGAATTGCACAACAACCAAGAGGAAGATGCCCGGATGGCCCTCCCTTTTGCACCACCAAGCAAGTGGCTACACACAGGCACACCCCAGCAGCGTGGCAGTCATGAAGCCAAGTCATTCACAACAGGAATATTTACTAGGGAGATTGACAGAAGCAAGTTCTTGAGTGGCATTATCCTCTCATTTAATCAAGACTTGAAAAGCACAATGTGACCAATATGGTTGCAACTCACATATGAGGAAATGTGCACACAGTCAAATTCCAGGAACCAGAAACTACCAAGTGGTTTTACAGTTGCTAATCCTGACGTGTAAGTAAGATTTCATTGCACAAAACTGGTAATAAGCACTATCTTGCTAAAATTAGCTTGTTAGTTTATCTACAGGGAATAGGAAGAGATCCTAAGGCCCTAGTAAGCACAATTAAATGCTCTTAAGCAGAGCCAGAATTTTCAGCCTCAGCAACTTCAGACTTTAAAGTCAAAAAGAGTGTCAAATGGAAATACATTTATGTTCTCAAATTTTAATAAAAATGCTTTTATCTTCAGTAGTCAGTCAACATATTTAAGCAAGCAACAATTTCCAACTAAAAAAAGCATATTTACCAGCAAAACATTTGGTTGTACTAAAACCAACCACAGTGTTTCTTCCCCTTCGCCTCTGCACCTGCGGGTGTAGTACCACTCTTAGTCAGCATCACCCCAAATCACAGGGCAGGGAAACACGTAGGAAACTCAGAGGGAGTTTATTAATTTTTTTTGAATTATCATAGACATCACATGGAAAAGAAAATGTTAGAGACAACTAACATTACTTAACGTCTACGGCATTAACAAAGTTAATGTTAAGAATGTTCATGAAAAGACTGGACATGGCACTTAATGCCATGGTCTAGTTGACAAGGTAGTCATCAGTCAAAGGTTGGGCTTGATGATCTCTGAGGTCTTTTCCAACCTAAGTGATTTTCTGATTCCGTTAGATGAATATTTCACACGACCTTTGAGATGGAAGACCTAAGCAGTTAGGTCTTAATCATGGCTTTTGTACTTTCAGAGACCGTATTATCTTAATAGCAAGGATTGTTTTACCCCAGTGAGAATATAATTACTCCCAAACCATGCGCTGCTGTAACTAAAGCAAGAAAACCAAATGCATCTGCGGTGAGGGAGCATCCTCGTCCGATTAAAACCCAGAGACACAGCACGCCAAAGATGCACGTTAGCAGACTTCTTCTCATGCCAAGACCTACTTCATACTACACGGTGCCACAAACTAGTTTTATGTGCAAATACCTACTTTCACATTTCAAAAAGCCACATCTATGACGAACCACATCAAGAAACTGCAAGCAAACATTCAGCTGAGGTGCTACATAATCAGACACCACACGCAGTCAACAAGTGTTTTTACAGTATGGCCATTTATGGTAGCAGTAAAGAAAGCAAATGAAAGATTGGAGCAGTCTTACATCAAGTATCATCACTTCCCATGGTGGAGCTGATTCTAAGTAACAGATAAAACCCCACGATTTGTATTAAACATCACATCCACAGGCAATCCCTCATTGTTTAGGGAATTCACAGCTTGATCTAGAAGTATTTTCTAAAGTCACACAGACCTTAGGATCACTGCAAAGCAAGGTTTAGTATTTTATTCTCCAATATCCTACTTAGCACTGTGTTAGAGCGGGTTCCAGAATAGTTCTCTACCCACCATTTGTGAGGGAAGTTCCTCCATGGGGAAGGAGACCTTAAATTGAGACCAAACACTTACTCTCATTCAGAAGCACAAACTGCTGACAGTAAACAGTGCCTAATTTCCTTGAAGAGCTGGATGCTCAGGCAGAACCTGAGCTCTCCATTGAAGACCTTTTCTCATGAAACAATGGGTATCGTAATTTGTTGTTTGAAGCACAAAAGCTCCATATACTAACCCAGCCACACATGCTGTGATAGCACGGCCCTGAGACAGCCATTCTCCACTTGTGGTTCTGTCATCTAAAGCTTGTAAATACACCTTTGCTTAAGTAATTGGCAAGCAAATTAATACAGCAAACAGGGCTTTAACAGCTAAGTGCTCTTCCTTCAGTATAGCAGCAAACTCTCTGGAAACTATTCAATGCATCTACAGAACTTGAGACCATCACAAGCATGCAGACCTCCACTGGATCTAAAAAAATGCATCCTTTTTGCACTCTTCCCTTGCTCCTTACCTGACCCACATATTAAGAACCTCAGGGGGACCATCTGCACTGCAGGTACACAAACCTGCAGGTACACAAATGTATTGTTACTATGGCCTTTGCTGGTATCCCAAAGCTTAGTAGACTCACCATCAACAGAAAGAAAAAACCTTTGGTTGAGGGATCTTACTCTTTCACATGCTTTGCTCTAGGGAAATGCCCCAGCCCAGCTAGAAGCTAGCAGAAGCACAACCGGTCTACATACAACGGATCTCAGCTCAACTCAGTTAAACAAAGTATTTTTCTCATCCTTTTGCAAAACTGTAACTTTCTGTGCTTATTTAAACACATTTAAGCTGAGTTTTCTGTTGCCACTTCTTAGGAGGAGCACAGCTAACTCTTCAGAGCCACCCATATATTCCACGCAAACCTTCAAGGACAGCTCTTTACCACAGTTCACTTGAAGAGAAAAAATTCTTCTCTCCCTCTCCTGCTACTCCTGCTCTGAATAAAACATAATCTAGTATTTTAGCAGGCTTTCAAGTTTTAAAGGAAAATAAGGAAGGCACACCACTAAAAATGTAAAGAATTTGTTTTTCTCCTACACCATACTCATGTTGACCAGTTTATCCTCCCCTCCTCAAGATGACTAGCAGGCTTTTTGATTTTTAGCTTGTTAAAAGTGTGAACTTAAAAACTAAGGGTTCAAATTCAAATACTTCAGTTCAGTAGCAGCATATAGTCAAGATCAGCTCCGGGGGTTTCCAGCAAGGTGATTTCCCTTCTGTCCCCTGTGTGCACTCATTCTTACAAGGAATTTACATAAATTCTCAAATAAACTTGTTTTCTAAACTTGCAAGCTGCTGCCAGCCTGCACAGAGCAGCCAGATCACATGATTTTTTTACTTCATTTGCATTAGAAGATACATGCCGACTTCTCTATATATTATTCTTTTGCAGACATCAGTTGAGGAGAAAGGGATCATTATCTGGAAAACAGAGGTACACATCAGATGAATATAGGTCATGAAAAGCACTGGTAAACATATTGTCTAAACCACATACAAGGATGATCAAAGTGAAGAAGGACAAGGACTGATGAAAAAGAACTCAATCATGCTAGTTTTATTTCTCCACTTCAGACAAGTTGGTTCCACTCCCTGTTGCTATTTCTCTCTGCTTTTATGATTACTAACTTGTAACAAATCTCTAATGAAGTAAGTTACATTCTTCAGGACAAATCCTGTAAAGAGCCACAAAAGCAACTCAGTAATTTGTTCATTACGAAGATGTTTTGCCCATAAAAACCCAGAGTTTGAATTCCACAAACAACACAGAAGGTACTAGATTTCTATACAGGCTAGTACCAACTTACAAGGAAGATCCTTTTTGTTTATCATAACATGCCAAATTAAACTTACATGCCACAATCAGCTGCACTATGCTAGTTTACAGTCTTTCAACTTGACAGGTCCCGTAAGACTTTCCAGGAGAGAAGTCATTACTCCGGAAATGTAACCTTGCTGCTCTTACTTGCTTTCTCATCCCCTCCAAAGCAATCCAGCCATTCCCCCCTTCATTTCTGGAGGCCATAATCCTTCAGAGGCTGATTCTACAGTGCAGAAGGCACAGCACCAGAAGAACTACCTATCCCATGCAAAGAGCAAGAAGAAAAAAAGGCAACCCAGGAGTTTCTATAGCATGAAATACAGCAATTATAAAATCCACAAACAAAAACATTAGAAGCAAACAAAATTCCAAGTTGTTCTCTCTCCAAGTAAGTTCACATTGACAGGAACTGAGCAGCTAACAAATAAGTAACCTGACCCCAATTCAGAATACATACAGAAGGAACTCATACCAAACTAGCCAAATTCACTACATGCCAAGTCCTCCACTACTGTTACTAACTCTGTAACTCTACTCTGGTAACCTGTTACTAACAGGTTAGCAGCACTTGAAAAAGTGGCTTTACCATACATCTAGTAGGGAATACAATTTAAAACATCTTGCCCCGAAGGAAAGAACATACTCCATCACCTAAACACACTCATTTTCATTATAAAATTAATCTACAGAGAAACATCTAAATTCAAACTGCAGTGTGCAAAATTCTTCCCTGACAGGTCTGACAGGCATATGTAATAACGTATCATCTCAAATAAATAGGGAACATCATTATTTGATTGCTTTCTTGAGCAAAGGACTCCTGCAAATGTTTAATTTAAATCTATAAAGAGGTAAGTAAAGTAATGGCCAGTCTTCGCGAGCGAAGATTTTGGGAAAGGTCATTAACCCTTCCAGCCTGCGCAGTGGATTTTTAGGTGAGACACAGCGTGCGCTGAACTGAGCCCACCCTTTAGTCCTGAGGTTCATCTGCCGGGGCCGAGCAAAGCTTGGACAGTGGCAGTGAGGTCCCCAGGATGTAGGTTTGTTTAGAGTGACCTTCTCTTAGGTGGATTGCCTTCCACGGCTGACGAGCTCCACCTGCCCAGGGGGCCGGGAATCGAACCCGGGTCGCAGAGGTGAGAGTCAGACACTCTAACCACTAGACCACCAAGAGGTAGCAGTACAGTAAATGCCATCTTAAGATGTGAGTGGTGTGCAAAGACCTTCAATTTGTTTACTTTCAGAAGGCAGCTTTAGAATGCACAGGGTTTGATCAGAAGGGTTTTTGTTGGTTTTTGTTGTTTTTTTTTTCTTTTAAAAAAAACCCCTACTGCTATTTCCGCTCCCGTATTCTACCAAGTAGAGATCTTGCGGTTAAGGCATTCAGTGAAGAGAAAACAGAGCGTGGAATGCACAGGCAGCCAGCCTTCTGCACCAAAACCACAGGAAAGCACATTAGTTTCTCTCATTTTTATAGATTAGAAACAGGTTCTTCAACTTCATCATACTTAGAATAATGGACTATTCAGAGTTCCAGTAATCATAGGTGAAGTCTCCGGACAGGCAGTACATCAGTTTGACAAGCAGAAAACCTTCAGAATACCTTATGTTCTTGTTGGTTAACTCGTATGTAGCCAAGTGTGAACGTACCTCTAACACAGGATTAGCACCACACAGCTCTGCCAGCTTTTAACATGCAGCAAAGCTGGTGTTATTTACACGGACCGGGTGGATGCTACCAACTAAAGGCAAGTAGTTTCTCTCTTAAGCTTTCTTCCAGCATTAGAAAGTATTTTAATCTAAATCATAAGTCTTCTAAGTCTCATTTCCTGGGCATGTGTTAAACTCAACCTTTCATAATGACCAAAACTCAAAACTGCTTAGAGGGACCATATGTGTTACAAACTTGCAGAACAGAATCAAGACCCAGTAAGGCACTGCTGGTTTTTTGCTTGAAGTTTTTTCATTGGTTTTGGTTTGTTTTTTGTTGTTTTTTTTTTTTTTTTAAGAAAGTAAGCAGACTTACAACAAAGCTCTCCTCAAATATGTTTTGGCATTGACAGCCTACATGCTTCGGGTTTAGGAAATGACCGGCAGATCCCGAAGACTCAAAAGCAAATCAGGGGCTATCTTCCCATGACTCGCTATGATAGCCCACTGCCAGGAGAGCAGGCAGCCATTCATTTGCAACAGCACACACTCAGAAACACTACACTTCCACAGCAACTGTGGAAGCTGACAGTCAGTGTTCCAACTCAAGAGATTTTTATTCAGCAGTAACAGTACTACCACACACATGGGGTTTTGCTTAGGAGAATCAAGTAGCATGAGCCCCTTTGCCTACATACATCATTGAGGAGAGACCAGAGGCATCATAACCCATTCATGGAAGAAGCTATAGAAAGATGATAAATACCTGGGTGAACAGTGTTAGGCCATCACAGTAGCATCTCATAGTAACTCCTAGCACAGGGGAAAAGCTGAGATACTCTTAAATTTCTCAACCTACTCATTTACCATGGGATTACTCATGTACAAAACAGCTACCTAGAGTACATGCACCGCAGGGAATTTTTTAAGTTTTTAACATAAGCTGTTCAGCTGTTAGAAAACCCAGTCTCAATTATCTAGTCTGAAGCAAGTGGCTGCAGTTTAAATTATTCATCTTCTGAAATCACCCTGAACAAATTCTTCCAGATCACCACCTTCCCTCACGCAGACAGGCAGCCAGTGTCTTTTTCAGGAGATCAACTCACGAGATGGAGGGCTTTTGTTTATTTTCTCTCACAATATTTGTAAATTGAAGAAAGACATAGAAGACGATGGATTTTTTTTTTAATAGTTTAAGACCTAAAATTGTACCTTGAAATTCTAAAACTGTTAAACCTTGAGCAAAATCCCCAACTCAGTTGGATTTTAAAACCCCTGATCACAATTCCACTAAATAGACACTCAGATCAGCACAGATCAGATTATTTTCAAATTCCGCTCTAAATGAACAATTTTATTATCAGTTTCCTTTTTTGGGAGAAGACCTCTGGTGTCTGAGTTGAAATATTCAAGTTCTCCCACAAAACAAGTCAAAGCAGCTAAGGAGGAGGAGAAGCCACTATTAAAAATGTGTGGAATGTAACCTACTTGGCAGAAGGCAGATAATATTGGGACAAGGAAGTCAACTACTTCAGATCTGAGGCTTTTTTCTCCATATAGTCCCACCAACAAAGATATTGGGCAATTTTAAATTTACAAATATTAGTGAATTTTAATCAACTTTTGTAGAATACACATGACTAAAAATAGTTTAACAGACAAAAATAATTTATCAAATCCTTCAATTACCTGATACACACTATATCCATTCTAATGGGTGCAAAAACTTCTAGACAACAAAAGGAAAAAGTGTCTTCAGATACCTCAAAAGCTGAGATTTCAAGTATCTTTTTTAAAATCAAAGAAGTTGAGCTATATGCATCAACATATTTGGGTGTACTGCTCCAGTAAGATAGAAACAAAGCAGGAACTGTACGAGCCAAAACAATTTCTCTAGTTAGTAGATTTAGGTCACAGATACAGGAATTCAGAAATGTTGAAAACCTGAAGCATCCTTGATAAAACTACAGCACTCAATTTAAAACGTCTCTTTGCACTAAGTAATGCTCTCAGAACAAATACCCGGGGATCAAAGAGCGGATCCACTGACAGGCAGTGACCTCACTTCCAGCCTCAATGGTCTCAGAGATGCACAGGCACCCGCAGCAGCTGGGCCAGACAGAAGACCACAACAGCTTGAAGACTCAGTTGCCCTAACTTCCAGCTGAACCTGAAAGAAATGAAACCTCTGGCTCCATTAGTTGATCTGACACAGTCTAAACTCTGTAGGACTTCAGCGGAACACCCTCTTATCAGATAACAGGACTCACTTATCAGGATTACACACAGGAGGCATTTCGCAACTCTTCTTGCACCCCATGCAATAAGAGCAACCACTCTTGAGTCTCAGTCTCCATCTTGAGCAGAGCTGGAAGAGGCTAACTTCCCCCCATTGCACAAGGCTTCACCCAGTTGTACGCACATCATCATCTTCAGTGGTTAATCTGCTGCCTGTCCCATCCCTCCCTCACTCTCTCTGCCTGCAGAAGGGTCTCACTAACTGCTAATGTTGGTTCACATCAGCTACAGAGAATTTTACCTGGATGTTTGTACAGCAACCTTTCTACAGCATCACCCCCGAGGCTGAAGCAATATGACAGAGCAAGTTACAAATCACACAACTGCTAGAAACAGAAGCATCTCAAATTACTTTACTGCTGAAGACCTGTTTTTATCTAACATTTAATCCTAAAATCATGCTCAAGAAGTTTCACTGAGCAGCTCGATTCCCTTCTGGTGGTTTCTTGATGATTCTGGAGTGCCCCCAGTTGATTAAACCTCCCATAATCCAGGCACGGTATTGCACCTTAAACGTTTAGTTACTGTAGCAATCAAACAAGATAAGAGCTTCAAGGTTTAGTACTTCTTCAGTTGGTAGCATCACTCGTACAACATAAAATTTTGCCCTAACTGCTAGAGAAGTAACTAATTCATAAGAGCTAGAAGCACAAGCCTCCAAACCAAAGGTAAGTAGTCAACAGCACTGTTGGTTGATAACAACAACCTAAAAGCCAGCATTAAAAGTAGCAAGGCAGGATATTCAAAGTGGTTGGTCCACTGGATGCCACAGGCAGAACACTTCATTTCTAGAAACAAAAAGAAATTCCACCACACACCCCCCTCTTAGGCTTACAGAGACAGAAATAAGATTATCTGCACAGTTTAAAACTTTTCATTTAAATACTCACAGATGGTAAGACAAAGATCATTGGCTTAACTTGGCTGATGTGCTAAGAAAGGTCTTGGTCTCACAGGTTTACTTTCAAACTTGAGGGTCTGGAAAATGTTTATCATGGATACAACCATCAAATAAAGTCTTCAGAATTCACTGCAACACTAAAGGCGTGCTACTGAGCACACGAGGATATTGCCTCCATAAGACCCCAAAAGCAGGATCTCAAGTTGGTAATGAATTTCCAGCAGGGTGAGAACTTGCTCCATGGGGAGGGCGAACATCAGTTAAAGGGAAGTCAAAGTATAGGAAATCAAAGTGATACAGCACCTACATGTGCATCTTGGAAATCTCACTCAGGTCACGTAGTCAAAGGTTCAGGTACTATTGTTTTGGGTCTGAGGGGAGGCAGGAGAACTCGATGCAAAGGTAAGGATACTATGCTTCTGGAGGACTTCAAAGACAGACTGCTAGGAAAAAAATCCCGAGCAGTAACTGAAATTGCAAAATACACTCGTAATTGCATTCTTAGTAATACTGGGTCATGAAAAGCCAGAATCCATTTAAATACATCACCATTACTTTATTTGGTTTTGCTAAGGAAGGCCTCTTAGTGTGAGCTAGTAGAGGAAAACACTGTATGCTTTTTTAGCAGAGTTGGTATCACATACACAAGTATATTATCAACAACTACTTTTTACACGTGATTACAAAACACCTTCATAAAAGGAGAGAAACACAGAAATATTATTATGAACACACAATTTAGAAACACCCTACCTCAGGCAGCACATATTACTGTAATCCCACTTATTTTTCTTATATAGAACAAGTCTAATAACAGAATAAATTTAGCAGATCACTCTTCTACCCAAAGATGCCAGATTTTTCACGTAGATTTATCAGCAGCATCCTACCATTTCATGGTCTACTTACCACAAATGAAGTAAAATATTCAGATTTGCTTGCAGGTTTATGGATTAATGTTTTCTTAAATGAGGAATGCTGAAGATGCTCTGTAATATGAGCTGAGCATGTTAGTTTTGTCAGAAAAACTCAACACAGTAACTGCAGTGATATTAAAATTTCTTTTCCTAGCAAAATGTAACTAGTGACTCAACATATTACAATATCACTACAGTTACAGAATGCTCTGAAGAGGACTGGAAAAATAATTTGCTTTTAAGTTGTGTAGAAGCTCAAGTTTACTTTCCGGCTTAGAAGACTTGAGGAAAGTGACACAGTTGATAGTTATTAATGTGCGTACCTACAGTTAATCTGCTGAGAAATAATGCTTCTCATAGGACCTCTGAATAAAGATATTTGCAGAGTACTTTTGCTTATGAATGTTACACTAATTTTTTTCTTCAACTGTAGTATTTTTATGTGTCAGTGCTAACATCTGGTTAATTATTAAGGCACGCTGGTGCTAGCAGCTAGTACTTTACGCTATCTTTAATAGTGCCCTTCTGCATACATTCCTGCTGCCTGAACTCACTCCTATCTGGATTCACCAAAAACTACAGTTCGCTTTCTGGTCGCAGCTGAGAAGCTGGTGCAGGTCTGGTTAAATGAGCCCGACTGCCAGATGAAGCTGTTTGCAAAGCTGCACAGTGAACCAGACAGGGTAACTGATCCCGGGTAAAAACATTCCCTGGTTATTTTTAACTCCGATGGCTTGTGGAGTTTCAGCAAACTAGAGGGAGTAAATAGCTATAGTGGCAAACTGCTGTGGCAGCACGGGGACCTTTTCAACATTTTTTCCTTACTGGTAGTACTAGCTTATCAAATTAAACCTTCAATTACAACAAAGCCCTGTTTCTTCAGGCTTGCAGAGTAAAAATATTTCCCTGGCTTTGTGCCTCCCCACTGTCAGTACCTTCTAAAAAGCAAGCGACCAACTTGCCCTCACTTTCAAGGCCCTTCAGTTCCTCCACCTGCACCACCACACCACTCCTATTGCTTCAGCACAGCCCTTGTGGTCACAAATGCAGCTCTCACTTGCCAATTGCAGTTCTGGAGAGCTCCACGCAAGCCTCTTCCAGAGGTTTCTCCTTTTTAGTCCTTTATGGGATTTCGTGTGAGTACATTTGTACATTACAAAAATTCACAAAATTAACTCCATCATCCAACAGGATATCCAAGTTTATGGCACTTCTCCACCTAACTAGAGAAGTGCACACAGTCCCCCCCAGTAACCCTCATCCAGGGTTTGAGGCTCTGTGTGTGCTTAAGGGCAGCTTAAGTGCAAGTTCTCCAGCTTTTCCCATTCCAGCAGCAGATTAGAACCCCTGACCTCGCTGTAATGACAGCCCTTGCACACAATGCTTGATTAGTCGCAAGATCAACCACTTAAACGTAAATACATGACCTTCTTTAACTTAACCCAGAACAGCCCATGCACTGCAATCCAGCCAGCCCTCTTAAAAACAGCCTAATAAAAGCAAGCAATCCATAAAAAAGTAATTTCAACTTCATGGAAGTTCCACCTAGAAGCACCACTGCACATCGGGCACTTTAGAGGCTGGGATGTGACCAGCTTAAGTATACGTATGGTGTGTCATTGGAGGAGAAAAAGTAAGAAAAGCAAACAGACTAGGTAAACATCCCTTGTCTGCTATCTACTACAAGTAATTAAGTTATAAAGAGAGGAGAGAAATATTTTGTTTTGTATTACCTGTTCCCACGAAGTGCCCTACAGGCTATCCAAAACCTAAGCTGCAACCACACTTAAGCCGTGAGACAGAACATAAAAAGTAGCAAAGAACAGAAGATAAAAAGATACAAGAAAAAAAAGTTGTTCACAGTCACAGATCATACCTTAGTAATGAAGGATACAGTTCAAGACAAACAGAAAGGGCCTCTCACTCACTGCTCAGATAGAAATAATTCATCTGGGAACTAACTCTAGAAATTTGTAGTAGCAGGCTACCATTGCTGTCCCACAGAATTTCAAAACCAAACTCCACCAACTTGATAAGGCAAGCCACTTGCAGGCAAACATTGCCTAATGGCATCATTTGCAATTAAACTTTTCAATCTAGTTCCCATTCACTCTTACTCCTTACAGTAAGAGTTTGTCTTGGATGTTCAAAGTTGCATCCAGAAATCTTTGGAAGTTATATGGAGAGGAACAAGGAAAAGTTCTAAAGAAGAATAAAAAAGGAAAGTATCAATTATAGGTGTGATTTCAGTTTTAATGATGCTTTTACACATTTGTTGAACTCAAACACATTCACAGAAGTGATGCATTTATCTGGTTGTTAGATGTTCCTTTAACAGTTGCCTTATGAACATAACTGAAGACAAGAATACCAAACCCATGGAGTTAAAGCCACCTGAACTGTCTGAACCAACAGAGAAGTTCTCCACTCGTGTCACGCCAGTGTAGACCTGAAGAGTGACTCATTTGGGAAGGTCTGCAGAAAACCCAGCTTCCTACCAGCTAGCCAGAAGACTGCTATGCTACACTTCACGAAGCTGGTATTTATCTTCGGATTTATCAAGGAGCTCAGTCACAACATTTTCAGTGCTGGGAATGCTTTCGGTAAGTGCGAACAGGTTGCACAAGGTATACAAATACGAGTCATTCGGGTCCTTCAAAACTCTCCGGAATATAAGGGCTCTACTTATGAGAGCCACCCTCTACCACCACTACTGAACACTGGAATTCAGAGCTCCAGCCAAAACCAGAAGCAGGAGCCTCTCCCTCTAGTACGGGAAGGAGGAACAGGGCTACAGGCCAGCGGCTGCCTATTCATCCCTCAGAGTGCAAAGGGCATGCCGGCCAGTAATCTGGGAAGCTGTGCCAGTACTCCTTGTGCAAGTGGCAGTAGAAGACAACCTGATAACCAAAAGGTACGTCAATATTTACTTGCTATATAAGCAACCGCTGCCAGGAGTGAACACACAGAAAGGTGCTTTCTGACTGCGACGCGCGTTAGGTTATCCCAAAGGAATTTCAACTTTGGGAAAGAACTGTAAATTGCTCAAAACCAGAATGAGTATCTCAAAACTGCCACACTGCTACAAATTTATGCCAGCTTTTGAACCCAGCTCAGTCCTACCCTGTATGTGCCATTTAGCACATGGCATCCGTGCTGAGTAGCTTAGGATGTATTATGCCACTGCTGGCTATACTGGAACACTCACAGGTAACTTAAGGTTTCCTTCTTGCCTGCAAGGCAAGCCTGAAGTCATCTACCACATTCCCAAGCTGTAAATCTACAACTCATCGGAGCGAGTCCAACCTTTTACGTGGTAGCAGTGCTCCAGGAAACAAGAAGCTGAACGGTTCAAGTTTCACAAGAAGGGCAACAAGCAGCCCTTATTATTCCAAGTGACTGCATCACAAGTGCTTTGTTTTGATTAGGATTTTTATTTCCCACCTTTAACCCCAACAGATGTCAACAATCAGTTGCTCGCTCTCCCGGACTGTATTTTGTCACCTTGAGTTACACTGCACGACTTACGGTAAGAAGGCCCCACGCTTTATCACAATATAAGCATACCAGTCCCAGCATAGCCCTGCGTGAATCTGCAGCCTGGAATTCGTGGCATCTGACTCCTTTGATTTCCTTACGCGCTTACTTGAAGAGCATTTTTTTGGACGGTCAGCGAGGGTTAGTCAGAACACCCAGAAACTCTGGAGGGATTTGCACATCCCGAGTCCAGCATACAGAAGTGGTACACTAAGACATCAGGGTCTGTCAAACATCCAGCACGCTGGCTCCAGCACCAGCTGCATGTTCAGTTGTTGCTTTTCAATCTACTTTACTACTCTATTTTAGAGCTTGAAATTCATATTTAGAGCATAAAATTCAGAACAAGCTATTTTGTTGCCCAACAGCTATTTCAGAGATAAAAGACCCTTTGAGATAACCCACCTTTAGCTTTATTTCTAGCTAAGGAGAACTAACAGTCTTGTGAAAGTAGTAGCTTGGAAAAGTAAAGGAAAAAGAGGAAAAAAAGCCTGAACAACTGCTTGCCATCCATCTGCAAGTCATATGCTTGCTTTCAGACAAGTGTCTGATATTAACATTCAAGAGTCAAAAATCTACATCCAACTCATTTTACTCACTAGTTAGTGGAAACTAACTAGTTCAGCTCCAATCAGAGCTTGGAGCACAGTTTAAGAGCAGTAGGAAAAATACTTTCTTTTACAAATTTGGCAGTAAGATTTGAGCTTGTAAATACAGCATGAAATCAGTAAACAAACAAAAAAAACCCAAACACTGAACCTCTACATGCCTTTTGTATCACATTAACTGTTTTAGCAGTTTCAAACATGTTCATGCATTACCACAGGTAACATCAGGCTGACTGACAAACTAAGTTGAACTCAGTCACACTTAATTATGTCCAGTCAATACCATCTCAAGGATCTAGGGACATTTATTAACTAATACATTCATGGGGGCCACTAGAGTCTGCTCAGTATGTAAAACTATACATGTCACTGTCACAAAACAAAAGCTATACTTTTATGAAGAGGAAAAAACCGTAGGACAAATAATTTTATCAATTCTGATCAGAAACATCCACTATTTTGCAGAGCAGATTTGAAAGAATAAAACATTGGAGACTTTCTTGCTGTATACTGCTAAAACTAGCTATACGTTGTTCAGATTTGAAAAAAAAAAAAAGCATGAAGTAAATGGCAACTGCGGGATAAAAAAAAATTCAGAGGGTGATTAGGTAGTTGCTAGGCTGTATTCCCTTTGAGCAAGGAAACCTGAATATTACAAAGGACTGAGTTACAGGGGAATGTGGGGTATTTTGTGACAGACCTCTGCATGACAGCTGGAGAAAAGCTATTGTGGCAACAGCTGTGTGCTCTGCACAGCTCATACTCCCAAATACCTCAGCCTGCTAAGAGGCCAGTTAACTGACTGCAATGCATTTTAAAAGTTTTCTGCCTCTTGGGATGTAAGGATGATGGATTATTTGTGTATGTTTTCAATAAGAGAAGGAATGCTTGGTTCTACCACTTAAGAGTTTTACAAAATGCTGCGGTGAATGCTGAGCTATCCTTCACTGCTGCTTTCCTAGAGTTTATGGCTTCAACATCCCATCAACTCTCCTCCTCAATTAAAACATCTTCACTTCCTGTCTTAACAGTGCACAGACTCAACAGCAGTAAGTTCATCTATCATATCCTGATTTAAAGGAAATGACCTGATATTTCCAGGATGAAATCCTGGCCCACCAACAGCAATATTGAGCTGTGTTTATCTCCCTAGAGGAAGAATTTTGAGGAACACACTATAGTCATCTAACCACCGAAAGCTTTGATCTGCTAATTTGTACTCTAAAGTTCCTCCAAATTGCTAGATGAACATCTGAGAAGTGAACCCAGGACCACAAGCAGCTGTACACAAGTGACCAACTACACCTCGTGCACCCACTCCTCCTGCACTACTAATTAGCACAGTGATGCTGGACCCAGTAAGTGAAAGAGCTTTCATTGTATGAGATGGGTTTGCTCACTCAGCCTCCTTATAAAAACGTTGTTGTTTCAGCTCAGACTGAGCACAACAATCATGGGGAACTGATACTCTCACACAGGAGCGCTTCACATGCTGATCCCTACCATAACCTCAGCCATTACTACTCCTGTAGGAAAGAATGCTCTCTGCTTCCCCACCAACACCTAAACAAGGCAGGAAAGGATGAGCTGTGCAGGATCCCAGAAAGCTGGCAAAAGAAAGCAGATTCATTAGTTCTTCTTACATCCTCCACTCCTCATGTTTTCACTTGTTTTATCTGAAATCAAGGAAGACTTTTCCCATTTTCAAATATGAATCCCCTGTTGTCTTTCAAAGATACAACGTAAATCACAGCACATGCTTCCCCATGATATCCTGTCACCACAATAGTCTTATTTACCAGAAAATAATCAGTAGCACTGAAGTAAAAGCAAGAACAACTGTACTTGAGTACTGATTTACTGAAAATTAAATAAAGAATTATAGGAGAGCAAAGTCAAGCGTAGAAATATTTGCCATTATCAGTAAGGAGAAAACACTTTCCTTTTTAAGCTTCAAAACTGAGTTGCTGACAGCCATATTTTAAACACAAGGAATAAAAAAGCAAAATAGAATTTAAATCTTTCACTGACATCACGATCTGTCATGTGGCAAGAGCTAGTACTGATCCATGTTTTAGTGAAGGCCACACTACACGTTTGTCACTTAATCCTAAGAAATTCCAAAAATGAAGCACGTGACTTGCTTGTAATCAATTTTAAAACAACTTGGAGCAGTTTCTGTGCAGCCTTAAAAGACAAACAATGTATCTGGCAATACACTTCCCATACAGAAACTACCTAAGTGCTTGCACGGGCTTTGCACACGCTTGATAACATCACAGCTTTAAGAGCTCAGGAAGACACTGAGGGATATAAATAATACAGCAAGCCTCATCTCTCATTGTCCGTAACCACATGGCAAGCGTGGAAACAACACGAAACTCTTCTCTAAGGTACCCGAGGTACTGTTCTGGAGGTACTGGCTCAGCTATTTCTCTTTGGGTCTGGTATTTTTTAAGGTTGAATGTTCTGCTAAACTTCACTTTGCGGTGGCAAGATTTTATCTCAAGATAAAGCTGCGGAGAGGGCAGGAGATGAAGATAAATTAATGCAAACTGACAATAAGTTGTTTTGAAATCTCACCCTAAACGTGTCAGCTTAACACCACAGTGCTGTTCCCTCAACTGTCTCACCTAAAAATCCACTGCGCAGGCTGGAAGGGTTAATGACCTTTCCCAAAATCTTCGCTCGCGAAGACTGGCCATTATTATTTCAAAGTGAACTATTTCTTTTCCTGCTGTTATTTGAAGAGATACTTATATGTGACAAAGCAGACACAGGTTCCTCTTTTGCATAGATTTGCTGGAAGACAAGTGTCAGTCACAGCACTTGACCCAAAACTTTTATTTACATTTTATATAAGCTCAAATTTTAAAGAATTAATTTCTACCAGTGCTCAATTATTGAAGCTATCCAGTACCCAGCAGAACCTTACTGCTCTTAATATAAATGGATGTGCCCAGACATCAAGTGTGAAGTTCACTTTTTTCCTCCTTCTGCCTTTAATAGAAATTACAGCATTTTTGTTGTGAAGTTAGTTATCCAAAAGCCTTTGATTCTGCCAAGGAATCCAGAAATCCATTCAGCAACATTTCCTGAGACAGCAGCATCTCAGAACTGAAGCCACGTCCAGCTGCACGCATTACTGTTACAGCCAGCTTAGATGTTCACAGCAAGATACAGGCAACACCAGCTAAGGCAGCAGGATCATGTTCGAGTGAACGGCACCCTAAACCAAGTTCAGACAACCTAGGTACTCAATTATCTCCATACACAAGCAATGAAGAATTCAATCCACACACTGAGAGGACTGCAGTTATTCCAGCCTCATCACCTTCAAACAGACCAACAACTCAGTATTCCACCGGTATCTGATCAGCCATCTATGCATCTGAGAAAAGGCACTGTACAACACATTTCAATCTCAAATACACCATTCAAACTAACTTCTAAAGAGCTAATTCTCCCAAAGTGTCTGTTCTGATCCTGGATTTTATAAACATTCAGTTATCCAGTACTTACCCAAAATTTCAAAGCGCTGTTTCTTGTGTAGTTAGTTAGTCTATTCTGCAGAGCTTAAATTCTAATCAGAGTACTACAACTAATGAACACATGGACATATGTGTTAGTGACAAAAATCTGAAATAAAGAAATAGTCTATTTGCTATCAGATCACCTGTTGTAACAAAATATTAGGTGAGAACACCATTGCCCCAAGCATTAAAAGACAACTTTGCCCCGCTGTCAAGCAGCGTATCTTAGGGGTTGGTAGAGCATTATGGCCTCTCCTCAGTGGAATAAAAGAAAACAAACAAAAAGCCACACTCTCCAGATTTGCTGATCTGCCGTCAGCTACACCAACAAGCAGAACGCAAGTGGTTGTCTCCTCCTCCCACCATAAACAGGCAGAGGTAGAAACGCGAAGCAACAGGGCAGAGGATGAAAATAAATAAAGGGGCTACGGCTGAATTAGTGGTGAAACAGTAAAAAGGGCTCTTCCTCGTGAGACTGAGACGCACGCTTTGCAGCACCTATTCTGTCATGTTTTTTACTGAAAGCGAATAAAAGAAAAAGTTCAATTGTCTAGAAGTTGAAGGATCAACAGCAGCTCAGAGAGGCGGTGGAGGGTGGCTGCTCACAGCTAGCACAGTGTGCCCATTGCAAACCCTCCTCCTCTCTCGCGGGGAGCCGCAGGAGCTTCCTGGCCCCTCGCCGGGCCGGCACAAGGTGCTCAGCCCGGGGCAGCTATTTCGGAGCCGGACGCCGAGTGTCACCGCTCCCCGGCCGCGGCTGCCGACCGCGCCTGCCGCTTCCCGGGCGGAGCGCGGGGCCAGACCCCGCCCGCGACACCGGAGCCGCCGGTCCCAGCGCCGCGGCGGCCCCGGCGCTGAGCGCGCCCGGCCCCGGCGAACCCCACCCCGGCGGCGGCGCCCGGCGGGCCGGGGGCGGCGTCCGCCCCTTCCCGCCCTCCAGAACCTTCCCGGGGGCTCGCACCACCTCGGCCACCGCCGCCGCCCCGGGCCCCTCAAGGTCACGCCGCCGCCGCCTCCCCACCCCTGGCTTCCCGCTGCCCCGCCGGCAGCATCCCGCGGCGCCGCCAGGAGCTGCCGCCCCGCCGCGCCGGCTCCAGCTCCGGCCCCCCCGCGCTGCGCGCCGGGCAGCGCCCAGGCCCCGCCGGGCGGAGCGGTTTCCCCCCGGCGCCGCGGCCCCTCACCTGGATGAACTGGATGGTGAGCGCCGACTTGCCCACGCCGCCGCCGCCCACCACCACCAGCCGGTACTTCTCCTGCCCCGGGCCGTCCCTGCAGCCCGCGGCCATGGGGGAGCCGAGCGCAGCCGATCGCGGCAGCGCCGCCGCCGCCGCGGGGTCCGGCGCCTGCCTCTCTCCCCGCCGCTCTCCTTCTCCTCCTCCTGGGGCTGAGCAGCCGCAGGCCCCGCCGCCCCGAGCAGCGGCAGCAGCAGAGGAGTAGCGGCCGCCCCGCCGAGCGGAGCAGCGGCAGCGCCGAGCCGAGCGGAGCAGAGCGCACAGCACCGCCCGCCCCCGCAGCCACGGCGCCGCGCCACTAATGGCCGCCGGGGGCGGGGCCCGCTCATCGCCATGCTAATGAGGCCCGGGGTATGCATGAGGGGGCGGGGCCAGCCCGGTGCCGCCGTGCGAACGGCCGGGGGCGGGTCATCGCCATGCTAATGAGCTCTTGCATATGCATGAGGGGGCCCGGCCCCGCCTCTGCGTTGGCACCGCGCGGGATGTGCCAGCCCCGGGTGTCGCCCCTGCCCCGCTCTCCCGCCCCCAGACACGGCGCGGCGGAGGTAATTAGCGGTGTCCTCCTGGGCTTTGCTGGGGCGCCCGTCTGAGTGCCTCATCAACATTAATGAGCCGCTCTGGGTACCCACGGGGTGGGGAGGGAGGTCTCAGTGACCCTGCGTGCAGATGCCGAGCCAAGGCACAGGGGGGTTTAAAGCCAAAGCGTCGCTAATGTCGCTTCCCACCCAGAGGGAAAAAAAATCATAGAGACTATATTCTTTCACCGCTCTCCATCAGGTTTTCTTGTGTCCATGCCCACATGAATAGGTTTCCCACTCATTTAGGCCATTCAGATCAAGGCCACCCTCTCCTCCAAGTGTCACCCACCGCTGGGTGTCACAGCCCCATATTCATCCTTTTTAGTACCCGGTCAGAGCACTCTGTTTGCAGTGTGTGATAAATTCACCCTGGTCCTTTGCATCTCCACCACCTCGGCTGGAGGCAGGCTGCTGCTTCCAGTGGTAACCTGCCTCTTCGGGTAATAACTTACTGCCCAGTGTGTTTCTGGACATCCAAAACACTAGGCAGATGGCCATACTACAAAGAAGCAGAACTTTTACTGTTAGACCTACTTTGAGGTAATCCTCCTTCCCTTCCTCTCCCCTTTTCTTAAGGGTATATCACAATGAGATCGTGTATGCATCGTTTTACATACTTGCATACACACACATACGTCCTTTTGCCAACAAAGAAGACAGATAGCTGTTATCATGTTCCCAAATGGCATAACCACATCAACAACTTCTTAAGGCAGACACGCTCCTCCTACCTAGGAAAAAAAAAAATAAAAAGACCAAAACAAGTAGTGGCCATGCATGAAATCTTTGCTGAAGGGACTTGCCCTGTACAACACTGGAGCTGTGTGGGGAGGCCAGGACAGCAACCCAGGCAACCTCCTGCTTATTCACCCAGAAAACGCAGACTTTCTGCATTTGACACACATTTTGGCTCATCATGGAGGGGAGGGTCCCACAGGCAGGATCCTCCTTCCCACCACAGACCCAGTTGGAGAGCACTGACTGCTTGGCACAGTGACTAACAGAGATCCACAGAGAAGTAACAGGTTGTGGAGCTAATTAAGAACTAACATCATACCGTATATATACGTGGGGGCAAGTCAATGATGCTTAATTCCACCATTTCCCAATTTGTCATGCTGATCTTTGCAATGCTTTCACCAGATTTCTCTGCTTAAAACCCAAAAGCTTTAAATGCAAGAACAACATAAGGAATAACATCCTTCAGCACCCGTTCTGTCTCACTGGAGGGGAAGACTGTTAAACGCATAGGAAACAAATTGATACTTTGTGAGTTAATAGTGTAATTGTATGAGAAGGAGACCCTTTGTCCCTGGGATTCACAACATTATTTTGGAAGAGGAATGCCAGCACTCAGTCTCCACTGGCTTTGTATTCTCCTGTAGTGATAAGCTGTTTTTTCACATCCGTTTCCTTATTGCCCTGCCTGATCAGAAATAAGGAACAACTCACACAGGAGAGAATACATAGCCTAATATTTTCCAGTTCGGAAAAAAAGATAAGTGAGAGGGAGATAAACCAGAGGTCTGTAAATTCCTAAGCAGCGCAGGGAAGTTGAACAGAGAAAGTCTCAAAATAGAAGAACTCAGGGACACCCAGTGATACTATGAAGAAAGGAGTTTAAACAAACAAACAAACAAAAAGATACTATTTTCCACAGACACAATCAATGGAACTGTGGAAGTCGCTGCCACAAGGGGCTTTGGAAAACGAAACTGCATCTGAGTAACAAAAGGTTAGACAAAGTCACAGAGCATAAAACAACCACTAAGCACAGCGATCAGGAACACAGTTTTGACTCGGGAAGTTTCTAAGCACGGGCAGCCCGAAGGCAGGTTTCTTCCCACGTGTCCCGATTCTGATGTTCTCTCGCCTACAAATCAATTACTGGTCGCTGTCAGGATCAGGGACTCGTGTGAGTATTAAGCCATCAAGATAAGTCTCGTAATTCTTCATTGTGTTCTCTAGTTTAAGAAAAATCAAAAGTACAGACTATGATGAAGCTGCTGCTAGTTTATCAAGTATTTAGTGTTTTTTATTAAAAATACAGCTACAATCTCATTAGTACAGTAATCAGTAAACTCCAGTGCCAGGAATGGCAGTGACATGAAAAGCAGACTTTAAGTGAATTTTAAGAACACTGATCTCTATGCAACCTATTGGAAAAGGATATCTGATTTCTTGGTTTAAAGTTACATAGAAAACCAAACATTTTATTTCCCCTTATCTATTTTTTTAGGTTTCAGTTTCATTATACATAATTTTAAATAACTATTCTCACTGATGTAGCTACCCAATCTTGTGAATTTTGCAAGAAAATCTTGTTCTTTAAACAACACTGATAGATATGTCAAAGGATTAAAACAATTAACACAATCATCCGTTATGTTCAAAAGATTCTATTAAAAAAATATTACTGTTATTTCCTTGCATTTGTAAATTTTTAAATTGAGTTTCATAAGTAGAGTGGCAAAGCACAAGGTAGTGATCACAGAAAAAACAGATGGATGGCAATTAACGAGCTGCGGTGTTTTTTGTAGTTTTATAGGTACATCCGAAGATCCCAATAAGAAATTTTTTCTCTTTGTTGTATAAACACAGGTAGAGGAAGAAAGCCTCAAGTATAAAGATATGATGGTCTAAAACCTTGAGTGTTCAAACATCTCTGCATAACAGTAATTTTATACATGGAAATGGTTGGCTTGTACTTCCTGTGCTGTCAGTGGACAGAAACTGGGCCCTGCAGAGGAGGGTACCAGGGCAGCCAGAGCAGATCCAGCCCTGGAAGTGACAGTCTCTACTCCCTGCACTCTGAGCCCTGGCAGAGTCAGCATCTTGTCTTCCCTCCCTTGCTATGAGCCCTGGTTTCAGGAGACAAGGATTATTCATGTAAGTAAAGACATGGAGATGAGGATACTACACCCTCCAGGATTCATTTCAAGATCAGCTAAACTGGGAAAGACTGAGTGGTGAGGCACTTCACCTTGCAGATAAAGACAAGAAACTTGTGACTGATAGGAGGCCACAGGGGAAGATGTTTCAAAAGGGGGGTTGTATGGTCCGTGCAGGCAGGAAAATAATTTTTGCAGCACCAGTTTTCATATC
The DNA here is from genome assembly GCF_003945595.2 of Pipra filicauda. Taxonomy (NCBI): domain Eukaryota; kingdom Metazoa; phylum Chordata; class Aves; order Passeriformes; family Pipridae; genus Pipra; species Pipra filicauda. Next base: position 3,110,636 of record NW_024104387.1, on the reverse strand, counting down.
CCTACAGAGGTAGAAAATGCAGGGTTTCATAACAGAGAAGAAAAACTTCAAATACCAAGACCTGAGATGATGAAGCCATAACCAAAGTTTTGATGAAGCAGCTGGGAAAGAAAACAGAGCTTTTAGAACCGTTACATAGAAAGAAGCTGCGTCATTTCAGGTCTAGCCTGAATATGCATATTTAAAAAGAGACAAAATCAAGAATGACATCCAGATGGCAAGCTTAAAAGAAAGAGCACCATAGTGCTTTATATAATGACAGGGGGAAAAAAAGACTTCAGGAAGTGCTTGGAGGAAAGATCCAGAACTTTATTTTACATTGGCAGCCTGGCAAAGATGTGGGTTTGGAAGGTTAGAAGACGTGTATGCAGTAAGTGACATATTGAAAGCTAAAAAGCGCTCTGTGAGAACATAAAGGCTTAATTAAAAGAAAACTTGTTCACAGGCTTATCACAGAAAAAAAGTTACAAAAATCTTCAGGACATGAGTCAGCGCGGTACGTAACTTTAACCCTGAGTTATTCCACTAATTTAGGATTATATGTGTACCTATCATTGGCACTTGTTTATTGACCTTGCTCAAACAGGCCTTAAACATCACCCCTCCTACCTACCATGTGGAGAGTGTCACCTAAAGGAGATCCATGTGCTGCAATTCCCACCAAGAACTCCACTGCTGACCACAAGAATGTGCGAGGAAAGTGGCTTTCTCAAAGCCATAAGACAAGAAGAGAAAAGTTATAAACAATTATAGAAGAAAAGTTATAAACAATTTGGTTTTCCTTGGAATAAGAATGTAAGACCTAATTCAGAAGAAAACAGGCAATAATTTTTCCTGTCTGTTAAAAAAATCTGAACTACCTGATGAGCAATGAGCACCCAGAAACTAGGAGAAAAGCTGTTTCTCCTCAGACACACTTATTAGTTTCTATCTGAGTAAAAAGCAAAACTATTTTCAGCCAAGTAGCTACAGCTTTTTATAAATCTTCATCTATTTTTGCATCTACCTATTCCAGTAGAGTAGTCTGTAGTAAACACTTCAAAATATGTCATTTTCTCTGAGGTTTGAAACTGATCTACAAAGGAAAAGTACTGATTATTTTTTTTAGCTGTAATTTGTAAGATGGGCTTGTCAGGGTTTTTTTAATTATTATGATTACTTTAGCAATTCAGATGTGTTTATACCCGGTAATAATTACAGAACAATAAAATCCCCAGAGAAAACAGTAAAATAAACCTTGTAGGAATAGGATTTTAAGACAAGATTGTTTAAGTTCGTGATGTTATATACTTTCCCTAACATTTACATAATTACACTGAGCAATTAACATATGGGCCAACTTATGGGGGGTCTTTTAGAGAATGCACCAACATCACTTCTTTAGTGAGCAGCTCAGGTTTTGCATACCCAGGCATTCAGGCTGTTCTTTACCAAATCGAGCAATCCTGTCTTGATTGATTTGATATATATGATTTCATGTCATGTTATGCATTTATCTATTTTACATATATATTTATTTATCTATCTATTTATTTCATTATATTGCTAGGATAAAAAAGAGGCAAGAAAGAAACCCAAACTAGTACCTTCTAGGCCTTTCCCATAGACCTTAAAAATGTGAAATCAAGCCCAAAAGAAGACTTTTCCATGAATCACCTCTAAAATATTACTTGAAAGGAGGCTCTTGCTCTGTTGGAGACTGTACCTTTCCTGGTCTCTTCCAAGATGAAGTCAGTGACTAGGGGAATAAACACTGGCCATGATATACCACAGAAGCAAGCTCAGGGCAGATGGCATTCCATCCAGGGCAGAGTGGCCATGTCCATGTTGCACTGGGGAGTGCAATGCCTTCAACCCCTCGCACTGCAAACTTCTTTACATGTTGTGTGGTCACCACTGACTCATCTTCCTCACAGGAGCATTCCCCAGAGCCTCGTGAGCTCCCTTGGTCACTGTCTGTGCTCCTTGCAGAGAGCTGCCCAAGACCACCATAGGGGTCTCCATAGCATCTTCTGAGAGCTGTCTCTGGGCCAGAGGGATAGGGCAAGGCCAGACCTGTCTGGCTAGGGATCTCCCAACATCCCAGGGGAAGTTGTGCTATGGCGCCTGTGCCTTGATGGATAACTGCATCCACCATTTCCCAATGCAAGGGCAGGTTGAGTGCTGTCTCTCAGGAGCAGGCAGCTGCCATGTGGCACCACAACATGCCCCCAATGAGAGTGCAGAGCCCTGCAGTTCCTGACTTGCTGCAGCGAACCCGTGGGTGGCAAGTTCAGAGTTGAGTGCTGAGGTAACACCTGCAGCTCTCTGTCCCCGTGCTCGTCTCGGTGCACATCCCCAAAGGCAGCACGTGCCACCTGCCTGAAGGCAGTTTGGGGTATTTGTGACCTGCCAGGTTCACACTCACACTCCAGAGAGCTGCCCCTCTCTCCTGTCACACTGCAGGAGGGCCCCCTCCAACCTGATGGTGCTCAGCAGCCAAGTTCTCTGCACCTCACAATGTGGGGGGCTTCAGAGGGGAATGAACCGGCCGTGCTGTGAAAGGCAATCCCACAAGCCACAGCTGGATTTCCTTGGCCAGAAAATGAACTACTTTAACCAGTGCACACAACCAGTCCATGTACCACAGTACGACTGGAGCCTCTGCCCCCACAAGACCCAGAAACTGGGTTTTTTTCCTTCACTGCCAAAAGGTTAAACACTGCTTGTTTCCATTCACCTCATACAGGATGTAGGAAACTTCTTATTACCCCCTAACACTCATAAGCCTGTTTGCTTTCTTACATTTATGATGTTTCCTCAGCTACAAGAGGCGGCATAATAAAAAAGTTGTTCTTGTGTAGGAAACACCTGGATATCCAAGCCAGCCTCTGAATCTCAGCCTTGGGAACAGCCAGATTTTCACACAACTTTCTGTCATTCATGATCCTGCTACCCCAAAATGAAGAGGGGCAGTTAGCTTTTATCACCTGTCCCGAGAAACCTGTGCTACTCACCTCATAAAAACCTGAGGGTTTGTGGGCACATCTTAGTAGGCTTCTGCCAAGAGACCACATTTCCACTTCTCACTAAAGCCCCCACACCAGTACTGTTCTAGATGCTCTTAAGTGATAGTTAAGTTTGATTAGAGAAAGAAAGAGTGAGAAATTACTCAGGTAGGTTGTACTACATCATCTGAACCTGACAACATTTGCTGTAAAGTACATGGTTAGCAGTCTCAGAGGCATTGGTGGTTACCTTCAGCACTTTATAGAAAACAGGTGAGAAGTCCAGGAGTCTGAACAGGATAAATATGCTAAAAAGGGAGACAAGGAAGAGTAGAAAATTATGTATCAGTCGTTCTAATCTCATTTTCTGGGGAAAAAAACTATTTAAACAAATAATTAAACTATTTTTAAATACCTGGAAGAAAACAAGGAGGCAACTGACAACCAATATGTTCTTCTCCAAGAACAAATTGTGTAAAATCAAAATATTTTTCTTCTATGATCCATTAACAGGCACTTGAGTGGGAGGAAGCAGTGTGCATCCTATATCTTGATTTTAGTAAAGCTTCTGATGCTGTCTTTCATGATTATGTTTGTTCAGCCTGGAAAAGAGAAGGATTTGGAATGACCTAATTGCAGCCTTCCAGTACCTGAAGAGAGCCTACAAGAAAGCTGGAGCAGGACTTTTTACAAGCACATGTAGTGACAGCACAAGGGGTGATGGCTTCAAACTGAAAGAGAGTAGGTTTAGATCGGATATTTGGAAAAAATTCTTTACTGATGGCTTCAAATTGAAAGAGAGTAGGTTTAGATTGGATATTTGTAAAAAAATCTTTACTCACCACTGAGAGTAGTGAGGCACTGAAACAGGTGAAGCTGTGGATGCCCCCATACCTGGCAGTGTTTTAAGGCTGGGTTGGCTGGAGTTCTGAACAACCTGATATTAGTGGAAGGTATACCTGCCCATGACAGGGGGTTGGAACTAGATGATCCTTAAGATCCCTTCCAACCCCAGCTATTCTATGACTCCATGGTTCTCTGTGTTTATAACTAGGCTGGTCCTCTGTATTATGTTAGATGGCAGCGCTAAAGCTGGAGCAGGGCAGTGGCATAACTGGGCTTGGTGATTTTCAGTGGTTCATTGACAAAATTGAGGATAGCATCACACAGCTATCCAGAAGATCTGACATGATCTAGTATTATTAAATATTTAGTAATAACCTAGATTATGAAACAAGAAAGCACATGTCCTACATTTTCAGAAGCTGCTTGCTAGGGGAGAAAGCAAGACTTGTGAATAACCACAAGAATTAAAGAAAAGTTCTAAAAAGAGAGAATGCAATTCAGAAACAATACAAATATTGTTCTGTATGTAGACAAGAACTTGTTGGTTATTTGATTGCAGTTAATAGATAAGAAATGGAAAAAAATTACTTTCCCCTTCCCTGGTGCTTTCCCTCGCTTCTTGGAATTGTACAACACCTGAGCTTGAACTCCCTCCTTTTACTTATATACCTTCAGAAATATCCTTGCTTGCATTTTATTTCTCTTGCTAACTTACAGTGTAATTTCCACGATAAAGGCTCGTATTACCATTTTAGTACGACTCTTCAATATGATGACCTACATTTCCTTTTCTGCATATTTCCTTCTTATGCTGAGATCAAAGGAGAGCTAATGATTGAGGCACGCTGGTCTTGCTGAAATTCCTGCCCTCCTTTCGCACTGAGGTGGTGTGAGCTTGTGCTTCATAGCATTTATTTAGCAAACTGCCTACTCTGCTGTTTCCTATAAACTCACTTTTTGTAAGGCCACTCACTTCCAGCCTCATTTCTACTTCTCTTTACCCTTCATGACCCATTCCCACGGATTAATGTTCTGATGCGATTTTTCTAGAATTCATTGTCCCAGTATTTCTGTACCTCAGCTGGATGCAGAGAGCTGTCTGGTTAATTCTGAGAACTCTAAATCCACACAGGAGCAAAATGCAGTAGGAATCATTTACTGAAATGCATGACCTTGAAATAGCATAGTTCCATAGCACAGATGGAGTTTACCAGATGTCTGAGACTATGAAATTATGAGATTTAAAAGAGTCAGTACTTAGGAATTGTTTAAAAAACCTGAGATTACTGCAAAGGATAGAGATACTGGAAGTATATTTAAACAAGCACATTTATATGTGGATCCATTACTTTGGTTCCCAAACTAGTTTACCCACCCTGCCTCTACAGTGTGTGCTCACCTGTCCAATGCAGGTACATTCTGAGGACATTGGAAGGTTTTCTCTTCATTGATATGAAATGTGGGGTTCTTCCTTGAGCCATCAGAATTGGTCTGGTGGTGATAAACCCTCTGCTGTTGGTTGTCCAATGTTTGGCTCTTCAAGATGTCATGTTCTGATCTCCTGGTGATGACTGAAATGACTGAAAATCCACAAAATGTGGCATCACCATTTGGACAGAAGAGCTGTTCTTCAAAACAGTCACATCATCTTTTAAATTTCCTGTGCTAAAAATAGGGCAGTAAGGATTCTTCACCTAGTAATGTCTTAAAAGAGTGCTGTTGTTAGCAATGGGTTTTGCCCTGTCTGTAGAGTTTCACGGATACATTAACATTATTCTTTCTCAGTCTAAAAGCTGCCTGGGGACATGAATTTCTTTTAAGGAGACACTTTTCCCGTCCCCATTCTCTTTTTCATGCATTCTATCACCAAAATGCCACATTTCTTTGTACCTTCAAGATGCCCCTACAGTTGAAGCTTCCCTTACCATTTGGGTCAGCTCAGGTACTGACCGTAGTTGACTATGGAACATAACAGGGCATCTCCACTGCTAGGGAATAAAGGACAGGTTAGTCTGTCTGTGTTTTCAAATGTCACAGTTTGCTGAAATCACTGCTATTGCTTAGGGAAACTGTTTTCTCAGCTTACGACACTGTCATTTCATCACATAAAGGTTAGTTGTGGGTGAACGGTAGAAGGTTCAGCAGTTTATTTTCTTTGGAAATGGGAACTGACATACTGATGTAAAAAACCTGTAAAATGTATCTTTTTTTTCTTCCGTCTACCATTTCTGCTATTTTTATTTCCCATTCCTTGTTGGCAAACTCTCTCTCTACTGATATCCTCTGACGGTGTTTTTCTAAGATTCCTCCACCAAGTCCTGCAGTGTAGTGGTCTCATCACGCCCCCTGTACATCTCAACATATGATGAACAATGAAATCAATCCCCTTTCTGTGCTCTTCCCACCATCAACAGGCCAAGGAGCCCCTTCTCATGATAGGAGGCATTGTGAGGTACTGTTGAATGCCAGCTTAAAGACCTGCAAGAGTGCTTCTCCAAAACTCAACAGATATACAATGCACAAATAAAATTGCTGCCTTCTGGCTTGCCCCAATTTAGGTATGGGGAAATAGGAATGGAAAAATAATTGCTGGAGGAGAGAAAATAACCTGTTTCAGAGGCTCAGCAACTCCTCTTCCTCTCCTTTTCTTCCTACCCCAATCTACATACCTCAAGGAAACCATATACATATACCATATAGATATAGCAAAATGCCCTATATTCAGAATATCTTCTATCTGTTTCAGAGGCACTTGAGGTTTTGGTTCAAAGATGATGCTAGCAGATTTTGCCAAATCCCTCACATTTTGACCTGTGAGGCCTACTACCAAGTAGAAGTAAAGCACTTGTTCAAATATTTGAAATTTGGCTGTACTGAGATGTCAGCTGAGGAATTAACATTTAATTTTCATATTTGTACAAGTTGTTTATTACCACCAATTTAAAGAACCAGTATTAGTGGATCACACCAGTGGATTCTGCACCAACATGTTGTAAGACCCAGTTTCTGTCACATGGAAATTACCATCTAAACAGACAGAAGAAATATTATTATCCCATTCGCAGACAGGGCATTCAAGCACAAACACGCTAAGGAATATGCCTGAGGATACCCAGAAAGACTACATCAGTCAATTGAGCCATATTGGGGTATAAACAACACAAGCCCTTCACTTATTTCTTCTCCAGACACTCTTTATCTTCCTTTAAATCAGCCTATTAATTCACCACCAGGAACACCACAGGTGAAGAAGCTGTTGAAATAGATTTTCTTTTTGTTGTCTTTTTTTATGCATATGAGAACAAAGGACTGAAGTCAATATGAATCAATGACATCAATATGTCTGCTGTAGGAAGTAATTACCTTTAAACATATATTTTAAAATAAATTATATTATGCTTGTTTATGCTCTTATGTCACTGAAAATCAGAATCTATCTGAAATATGAAAATGTATCTAACGATTGAAGAACGGGGAAATTCAGGTAAAAGCAAACAAGCCAGCTTGATAACAAGTGCATGGTAAACAGACATTTCACTGAGAAGGAGACTTTTCAGATATTTCCATGACATGTTGTTGCCACTTGAAATGTGGTGCCTTCTGGTGCTGTCTCAGAATATCTGGCAGAACATGTTGTATGTAATCAGATACTATTTGTTCAATGTACAATTTTTTTAAATTCTGTCTTCTCTGATAAGCATCGTGCAAGACAAATGTTCTACTTGCCAAATAATTTTCTTCAGAAAAATTGAACAAACACATCTTTAGGATTTTCTGTTGCTAGCAACTCCGACTCCCATCTTTAGAAGTCCTTAATGCCATAAAGCAAAATCTTTAAGATGCTTTGGCTCACTGTCAAATCTTCTATTAAAGGAAAAGATACTTTAAAAATATTTTAAAATAGTAGTAGTCACATAAAATAATAATGCAAAAAACTATCATAATAATTAAACTTACCGTTAAATCTAACTTTATCTTTCTATTACACAGAATAAACAGTCACATTGAGGGGCTTACATTGTGAAATGTGGGCATTCACCACTCACTGAACTTAATCCTGTGCTTAAAACAGCACTTGCCTCTACTACTTCATAGTAAATGAATGCTAATGAGTAATATTACAGCTAACTCTTACCCAACTAAATAATTTCTTGGTTCCCCAGGTAGAACCTGTGTGTGGACATTTTCCAAAAGCACTGTCAAGGCTAAGGTCTGATTTTAACCAGCAACATTTTAAAAATCACAGGACAAAGAGAAAAGTGGTGAAAACAAAAATCAGCAGAGACAATGTTAAATAACACCTCCAGTCTTGCTTGACAAGTGCATTGGCAAGATATCCGACCCCGAGGTTAGCACATCTTCCCTGGCTACGGCAGAGCTCGAGCAGGAAACCAGCCACTTTTTCTCACATTATCACATCGATGGGAACCATGCAGGGAAGCACAGAAAGTGACCTGCAGTTTTCCTGGATCTGGCATCAGGTCTAGTGTGTTAGATTTGTGCTTCTTCAAAACAGCGTATGAGATGCAAGAAAATATTTGCCCACTTGGCTCCCTGCAAATGAAAACATTTAAGTTCTCGCCAGAGCACTGCCTGCTAACAAGGAATGCAGTGAAACAGGAGTGGATCAGGAGATTAAATTCAACCGTGCTGAGATCCCTACAGCTACAGCATGCACTGCTGTACCATTTTGGATAACCTGCATTTTGTTTCCCTGGACCAAAAATCCCTGCTGAGGTTTGAACCTACACCTTCCTGCAAGTTGTTTTTCCACCTGCCACATCACACCCCAGCCATCCTCTTCAGTACGAGACCTTTTGCACAAGCTTTTTGCTTCTGAGCATGTTTCTGCTTGACTCATTCCTTGTCCTATTCCAGGTGACACTGTGGATCCTGCTGTCCAGGCCTCCTCCCAGTGCTGAGCTGGGCTGTGGGCAAAGGTAGAACAGGAAGCCTTACATGGAGGCCATGGCAGCTGCTCAGGACTGAGCAGAGCCAGAGTGAACTGGCTCTGAACAGCCTTTGCTTGGGAAAGAATATAAAGGCATTGAGTTTCTCAAAGTCTTTGTGGCCTTTGTGAGTGGAAGGCACTGGGCCGAGGAGATGAGCTTGAACGAGTGGGTGAACTAGCAGTGAGATGCAGAATTTCAAAATTAAATGTGCTGGCACTACGGCTGCACTGTGTGGTGGCTGCCTCTTGGAGCCTTGTGACCTCTGAGTCCTGCCAGCCAGTGGCCAAGCAGGCTGTGGGGGACAAATCCAACGCAGGCAAAGTCATGGTTAAAGACCCTGTAGACAGACTCCAAACCTTCTCAGTTTGGATCGCAGGAGTCAGAGGTATCACTGAAGCATCCAAGACACCGCTTTCCAGAGGTTCCCTATCTGATAATCTGATTATGCCATCCAGGGCCTATCCCAGAATAGCTTCATCTACATAACTTGCAAGGACTGCAGAGGTCAGTGCAGACTCAGGCACTGCCTCAGCAGACCCACTAGCACACACTTACAGACATCCTGGCAGGCTGCAGCAGGAGGCCTCATGATATGTGTTTGCCCCTCCTCCAGCATCAGGTTCAAAGGAGATGCTGAAACCTTCTTTCCAAGCAGGATCATTCACAGCATGATGAGGAGACTCTCTGCTGTCGGGTGGTGAAGCCATACCCACACAACAGCAGGGAACAGGGCTAGTTTAACCACATGCTACGAGATGCTATGAGTAAATGGAATGTGCTTTTTTTTGTTGACTACAATATGGCAGGTCCTGATTGACAGACTAGACACAAATGTGCAAACTGCACAGGCTGCACAAATCAGTGCAGCCCTGATGGCTGCTGTGTCCTACACAGCTTCTGCAAGGAACTGGTTGAGTCTTTCCATCTGGCCCAGAGCAAGAACTATTTCTTCAGCAGCTTTATGCTCATCTTCTGCAGTCTGTGGATAAGTGGAGAAGCCAGATGCCCCTGTGTCTGATCATGCCTTCATTAATGGGGTCAACTGAGCAGGGTAAGGTGGAGTTCAATGCCTTTTCTATCCCATTCTGTTTTCTAGAGGAAGAGTTTAGGTGTGCCTGCTTTACCCTCACTCCCCATGGGACCTCAATCCCTGCTTCTTCTGAGCAAGTATGGTTTCTCTGACTGTGTCTGTCCTGGCCCTCTATGTCTTTTTTGACCTTTTGAACCTGGAATGCATCTGTGACTGCTGCCTCCACAACCCTCAGGAAACATCACAGGCTGAGGGCTACGTGTTTTGCTAGAGAAAAATGCAGCTGACAAGTGGCTGTGCCATGCAGTTCAGGAAAGGGGGGAGGGTGAGGAGAGATTTGCTTACTGTCTGCTTCCTGGGAGGCAGTGGAGAAAGTGGCAGAAGGAATAAGCCTGTGTAAGCAGCTGATATGGATGGGGGAGTAAGACTTGATGAAGGCTAGAAAGGCAAGCGGAGGAACCAGCTGGTTGGATCATGTAGGACGAAAAAAAGCACCCTTCACCAAGGAAATCTTTTTTCCTTCCTGTCCACAGTGATAGAAGACCTTCTGTCCTGTCCCATTTTCTCCCTTTTTTATACCTAGAGAAGCTGGCCATTTCCCCTTTTACTAAGGCTTTTGGCCAACCCCTTTATTCAGTGGCTGTGCCTTCTGAACTTCGTGAAAGGTCACCTGCACCCTCGATGTTATTAAGCCCCTCCTTTCGTGGAGAGACTCCCACATGGTCACTATGTGGTATGGAACCTGCTGCAATTTTGTGTCCTTCAGCCCACACCTAAAGAGAACTTTGAAGAGAGGAGGACACAGCAGATATTACTCTTCATTGTGCTCCATTAACAGGCCTACCTGACACTTCTTGGGAGCACAGCCAGCAGAACCAGAAACTCTCCTGGCAGAAAATACAACTTGTACTCCATGACAATTGCTTAAAAAAGGAAATTCGTAGAAAAGCATCCCACTTACTCAGGCTGGAATGAATAGTAGTGGTACAGGCTGATACAGGCTGGGGTTTGGAGTGGGCTGAAGAGGTTTCCTGGATTATTCTTCTCTGGAGCACTCTGTGAGGATCCAAAGGATAACTTCTCTTTGTGGCTCTCCTGCATGGGCTGTCCAGAGCACAGACATCTAAGGGAGTGTCTGATTTAGCAGTGTACTCTCCCTGTGTTCAAGGTGTCTGTACCATTTCGGAGGATGTGCAACAGCTACCATGTCACCACCCTGCATGATTCTTTCCTCAGGTCTTCAAGGACATGGACATCTAGAACTTTTTCTCATTACCAGCTAGCAACCTCCTGATAGTACTGCAGTGCCATTTTCTTCAAGCTCTAGGTCTATGCTGGCTCCCCTGGAAGAAGAAAAGTACTGATGTTACGAAACAACAGTAGCAGAAGTTATAGCAAGCAAAGCAGGGAAAAGATTAGGCAGGCTAACTATTACAGAAGATGAAGTAGTGAGTTTCAGAGGTTCAGGGCCTGACAGTCAGCTGGAAACAGGAGGGACTTGGTATATTTTGGGCTTTGGTGCATCCTGAAAAGGACCCCAGAGTGTCACAGAATCTCCTAGAGAACTTCAGTCCACTCTAGAGAATTTTTTGACTGTGTGGCCCAGGTGCTGCTTTGAACACTTTAGGAATGGACACACAGTAAGATCCACCTGAAAGTGGTTTGGTTTCCTCTAGAAAGGCCCAAGTCTGCATGCACCAACCCTGCCCTGTGGTCCACACCAACAGGCAATATATGGGGACAACTTGGGGCACCACTCCAGGCCACACCCTCACCCAAGGCAACCTGCATCTGTACCCGCAGCTGATGGCCAGCATTGCACAAAGCACACACAGAACTGCTCCTGGTGTGAGGGAATTACAGACCAAGGACAAGACAGTGGTACAGCTTTGAGATACAACTGAACAGCAGAGTCCTTATCACAGTTTGGCACCAGATCAGATCACAAGCACAGTCAAACCAAGTATTGCCAGGAGTGTTATCTGTCCCCAAAGGGACTGGGAGCAGGAGAGCCCGTGGTTGCAGCTGCAGCCCTGTCTGGCTGCTGTCAGGGAGCCTCCTACACAGCAGCACAGTGCCCAAGGCAGGAGGAAGCAAACCCAGCTTGCTCCTCAAGAGGGACATAGAAATCACATCACCAGAAGTCGTTCAATAACACGGTCAAAAGGCATAGGCTGTTCTTTTTGTTTAGATTTACCTGATATTAGTGAAATGATAGACGTTCTCATTAGTACTGGCACTAATATTTTTCACAGTTAGGCTCAAAGTGATTAAAAGGGTTTGTGTTCCAAGTATTTTCATTAAGCCATGCCTTCAGGTTTGCTGAAAATGCTTCTCACTCTGATGAAAACAAGATTTCACACTACATTTTTGACTAAACTTCTTTGCAATTCCCACTCTCAGAAAAGTAAAGTCATTTCTCATTTCATTGTAGGAAGTAATAAAAACAAACCTGTCATTCATCTATGCCCTACAGGCTTTTCAACTCTTCTTTTGGCACTTGCCTTAGTATTAGAGAACCTTTATACATAATTGGGCAATGAAGTGTTAATGCTTTCCGGCGGGGAGAGTAAAGGATAGGCTTTTTTTCCCAGAAAGAAGCAGAACAATGTCTAATGTTGACCAAACTTCACTTTTGTTTTTGACCTCTTAGTGTGGTGCTGTATCAGAGCATGCATTCATCCTCCCCACTTTTTTCTTTCATGTCAGCCTGTATTTAATAACAAGAGGCATAGTGCAAAGACCACCTTTTCTCGCCATGTGGGAATGGGTTGGACACAGTTATAGATACTACATCCACAAGCAGCATGATTATATTATTTTTCTGCTTCAATATATAAAAAAGCTGCCCTAGGGATAACAGGCAGGTCTAAGCAATGTACACATAACATATGGGCTCCTGCTGTGTATTTTTGACACCCCTTAATAGTGAGAATTAAGATCTATGACTCTCATTTCTCAGCTGATAACATCAACACAGGCTGCAGTGACTGCACAGAACCTTTCTGAAATCAAATTGGTCTCTGAGCAAATACAGCAGGTCATGTGGGAACTGCTAAATAAGAATAGTTTAGAACTGCAAAATATATAGAAACAAGCCCCATTTACTGCACCAGGTGAAGCTTTACCTGATAGTTGTGTCTGACTCGGTTCTGTAACATAGGGTCATACTTTTACTGGGGATATGGACAGGAGCTACCAAGAGCAGCTCATAGTTATGCAAAGAGGTAATCTCTGGTGGAAAAAAACCCAACCACCACCGAATAATTAATCTTGCATTCCACTTGAGATCTCTCCCACACAAATGGGGGAAGGTGTGTCATGATTCAGATCACTGCCAAAATAGCACAACGTGGCATTTCGTAGTTTAATTGTATCAACAGATCATTCATTTTTTCTGTAAGACCGAGTTTGATTTGAACTCTCATCCTTAAAATACCAGGGTGAACTTCACTGAATGCAGTTTACTTTTTCTGAGTAACTAACAAGACCCCTGGTGCTGTGGAAAGTACAGCAGACTGCACATTCCCCAGGCAGCTATGCCAACACCACACATTGCCAGTCACAGCCATGCCCTCCCGTGTCCTTCAGCATGTATTCACCACAGGACAGCCATGGTCTGAAGCAAGTAGTAAGAAAGCTGCTAGCAAGACCCCTTAGAAGGCTGGACTTTGAGGGAGAAAGTCCAAGACAAATAGGATGATCCTACCACCAGGAATTTGAATCAGATGAACCTTTTCCCTTTTTACTTATCAGCCATAAGGATGTTCTTATGCCCTCAGAGTCTCATAAGTACTACACACAGCATTGAGAAGAAGCCTTGTGTGCCTGCCACACACCTTACTCACATGTATAACTTAGTTATAGATGCTTATACATACTTAGTTAAACCCTCACGAGGCCGTATCTGCAGGACTGTGTCCGGTCCTGGGCTCCTCAGTACAAGAGAGACATGGAGCTTCTGGAGTGGGTCCAGCACAGGGCTGCCAAAATGATTCAGGAACAGGAGCATCTCTCTTATGAGGAAAGGCTGAGAGAGCTGGGCCTGTTCACCCTCGAGAAGAGACGACTGAGAGGGGACCTCATCAATACTATAAGTATCCGAAGGGAGGGTGCCAGGAAGATGAAGCCAGGCTCTGCTCAGTGGTGCTGAGCAATAAGACAAGAGGCAAAGGGGAGAAAATGATGCATGGGAAGTTCCACCAGAATATAAGGAAGAACTTCTTCACTGTGTGAGCGACTGCACACTGGAATAGGTTGCCCAGAGAGGTTGTGGAGTCTCCCTCACTGGAGATATTCAAGAACTGTCAGGACACAATCCTGTGCAATGTGCTCTGGGATGACCCTGTTTGAGCAGGGAGGTTGAACTAGATGACCCACTGTGGTCCCTTCCAACCTGACCTGCTCTGTGATTCTGTGAATTTAGTAATTTCTTCAGTAAATGGCATTTTTCCCCCTAGAAATGTCAGATGTGGCTACTTGTGTTAGTAGTTTCAGTTCAGCAGTTACATATTAGGGATGTAGTATTTTAAAATAGTGTTGTAGTAAGTTCATAAGGCCTTTGTAAAATCTCAAGGTATTCAGCATGTCAGTTTGGCTTTCTCAGAAGTAAAAATGATGACAATTAATCCCTAGTTAGACAATTAAAACACTGGATACACACAGAAGGCACTGAAATGCTTTTTACAGAAATACATGAGTGCAGGAGTGTGACTACCAGCAAGTTCTTGGGTTTTCTAATCATTCAATTACCATATTAAAAGAAAAATACACAGCAATACAAAGTCAACTGTAGAAACAAATCAGAGTAATGGGCTACAGTTTCCCAGATTTTTCCATACTGAATTATAAACATGTAATTCCACCACTTACTGATCCACTACATTGAGATTAAGATGAATTTGATTTGATCTCAATACTGGGTTACTGAGCTCAAAGTAACCATGGCAAGCACAATGAACGGGGAAATTGGAAACCACAGCAAGGTAAGCAAAGTACTCAGCAATTCACCCCAAGAGTGCCATCTTAACTATGCCTTGTTAAGGGATTAATGCAACACTGGTTTAAATTGGTGAGGTTTTTAGTGCAGAGTTAATAAGAATTGTGAGCTATCAAATACGACAGAAAAAAAGGCTCCTGCAGCCCCTAAAGAGGATAAAAGAAGAAACAGGAAATAAATCTATTTTTTAAGTGTCCTAGTCTTTATCTGAAAAGAATCTGCAAGTTCACACGAAGCACATTATTTCTTTGTGACTGATAAACAGAGGCAATTCCCTTTCACCTTTACACGGAGACAGCCTTGCTCTGCACTGCAGGAGGGCAAGCCACAAGTCACACGAAGAGGTAGATTTCTTCAAGGCAACATGGTCACTTACCTTATCTTAGTCATGAACAATGGAGTGTGCACTGTTACAGAGTCCCCAGGACCTTCCTTAAATATTGCCATAGTGGTTGTGTTCCAGCTTTTAGAAATGTTCTTCAGATTTTACTGCTGTGATGAAATGTTTGGATTTAATTCACTAATAAAAAAAAATATTTATAAATATAGGTACTCAAGACAGGAGGTATTCTATGATCCAGCCACTAATATTTGTATTTACTTAATATTTTAAAGATTAAGCCTAGGAGAGGTGAAGCACAAGGGCTGCAATTCAATCCATACATCCTTACAGACCAAAGCCTCCTGAGGTTTTCATCTCCAGACAGCACCTGCCCAGAAGGCAGTTTGCACTAGTTACTAGTGAACTGGTAAAAAAACCAGTTAAAAAACACATATAACAAATACCAACAACACAAAGAATACTACCTCCCTCATTCCCTTCAGTAGCTGAAACAGAATTAGTGGAAGGAGAAGAGCAAATAAATCCACAGCACACATGATGACACTGAAGACATTTGACAGCAGAACTGCAGTCTGGTTTGCAATAGCCCTTCACCTCCACTCAAAATCCTGGAACGGACAGCCATGACTTAACTAATATACACGTTGGGGATAAAGAGTAGATTTACTTACACAGTATTTGCACTGACAGTTATTTATTCAATAAAAAGCAGCTCATGTCCACCCTGTCACAAATCTCTGGCAAATAGATTCTATTTATCTCTCCACCTACTTCTTTCTGCCTTTCCTGCTACCCATTATTGTCTCCGCAGTCAAGAGTCACAGCATCTGATGCCTCACTTCACTAGCGCTTTCTTAATTAAAATCTCCCAGAGACATCCCTCACTATGAAAACTTGATCCCCATTCAATAGGACTATTGCTGAACTCCCTCCATGGCCTCCCAAACCCCTCACAGTAATTCCTTACTTCACCCTAAACTGATCACAGTAGAGCTTCAATAGCAAATCATCTTTCCCTTCACACTGTCTTGGAGTCCACTTTTTTCAAGGAATTCCTCTGCTGGTCTCTTGCCTTTGTGTTCATGTTTTCCAGCTTCAGTGATGGATACAATCTCACTTCCATCATCGTTCCATTCCCCCCTGTCTTTCCTTAAAGCTTTCCTGAGCATCTCTTCTCGCTGAAATGCTGCATCTTTGCCATCATCTCCTTTCTTCAGCTGCAGCATGCTAAAAATGAGATTTTGTTCAGGCACATTGGGGACAGAATTACAGTTCATGTAAGGTTTTTTGAGATCGTGAATGTCTGAGATGAGAGGTCATGTATCATTCTAATACGGTGTCCATTAAACATGTCCTCAAGCTATATTTGATGCACTTGTAAAACCAGAAGTAGCAGGAACACTAAGGAAAGGAGTAATTGCTGAGAATTTCTAAGAGCTGTAGCACATGCCAGGGATAGAAGATGGAGATGAAAGTAATCAAGGCTAGACTCCTCTTCTAGAATCAGCTACTTGCCCCTCACAATAAGATTTTGCAGTGAGCTCTCCTGATGCTCATCACCACCAAGAGGACAAAACGAAAACCCATTATCCCACCAGTTAAGGTGAATAGATAGTAGGTGTGCTGGGAACATCATTTGAGGATTGCAGTGGCTCGTTTTCCGTAAGTAAAGAGAAGAAAAAAGTATTGTGAGTCAGAAAAGTATGAAAGTGTTCTGAGGCTTCTCCTCGGACACTGTTATTCACACATAATCTGTCCCCTAGAGTCTATCCTTAGGCATTGCAAACAGAGAGAGAAAGAAGATTTAAAAGTTCAGTATGTCACTAAGGACATGGTTAAATGCCAAATTAAGGAGGAGAGCAATGGAGGAAGGGAATGGAAAGTGGGAAATAGTATCAAAGGTTAAAATAACTTTAAGTTTAAAACCAGAGAGTTTTTAAGCTAACAACAGAGAGTGGGAAGTGAAAGTGAATAAAACCAGAGTTGAAATAACTCTGAACACCAAAATACTCCAATATATAATATATGATCCTTCCCATCAGTGGGAATAAAGCAAAGACATTGAAGTAAAATAAATGGAAGAGTGTAAAGGAGAGAAGGATGTCTAGGAGAAGTGTCCATTTTAATATTGAGCCGCTTCACAGTTTTCCCAGTTTCACTAAAATAGATCATTACAAGCAAGTAGCATTTCCCCTAGGGAAGCTAGTTAATAAAAAAAAAATATTATAATCTCTTGCTATAAATGATACTTGTCTCTGTGCCCAGATATTTTGCCTTTGGGAGCAAAGCAGTTTTCTCCCCCCATCTGCTGCTATTGGAGAGATTTTACTCATGAGTGTTTCCTCATGCTGCCTCCCCATGGTTCCAGTGAATAATTTGGTGTAGATTGGGGCTAAGGATAGATCATCATGTGTTTTACAGAGAGGAACAAAAGCTGAAAAATTTGGTTCTAGAAATTTAATTTTCAGGTTTCACATGACTGCCAGATTACTGTTTTAGTTAAGGGACTGCCTGGGAATATCAGGCAGAAATTAAGACTCTATTTCTGAACACAATATAGAGATAAATAACATAAATTACACTACTTCTAATGAGAATTAAAAAATGCTAGCCAAATCCTGTGCCCAGTCAGACAGTTTTACTGGAGAAGCTCACAGTCCAGAAGTTGGTTCTGACACAGAGGAGACACTAAAGAGAAAAGAGTGACAGGGGATAGGCAAGAAAACGGGCAACAAAAAAGACAATGAAATCTAACAGGAAGCCAAGACTTTGAGGATGCAGCTCCTTATTTGCAATCACTCTATCCTCTAAAAGCTGAGACAGTAGCCCCCACAGCACAATTTGCCACAGGGCCTATTCATCATTTCTGTTTTGTTTTGTTCAAGAGTCACTCAAAAGTTATATAATGGAAAGTAATATTAAAGAATATGAAAAAAGCACAGTGGAGTTTAAATTATAAACAGATTTGCAAGTGAGCTTTGCCCTTACCTCTTCACTGGAGGAGAAAGATGGGAACTCATATTGTATACCTCTGATAAATACTCACCTGATGTAATAAGACCTGAACTAAATACAATCTCAAGTCAACCACTTTTAAGAAGTTCACCAGAATTTTCTGCTTTTCCATTGAAGGATCTTCTAACTGACTTTTGCAGATCATTCAGTATGAGGTTTTATAGAGCTACAGACATGAGATAATCTTCCATAATTACTATCAACCATTACTTCTTCATTATTCATTGTTTTTTCACACTCTGCTAGATTGATTCTCCTCATTTTAATCAGTCAACTCATCCCACGAGTCAGAATCTGTATAAATGTCAAGTCGATACCTAATTCTGTTAAGGTTGAAATTGAAAACTTTATCTCATAAACCAAACTACATTTTGCAGTCTGGGCTCTGAGTCAAAGTCAGGTGATGTGAGGGAAAGCTCAAAGAATCAGAAGAAATTCCTGGAACATTTTGTAAGCCAGTGACAATAAATTGTGTGTCTCACCAAATTCCACCTCAGGTAGATTCCTGCCACCCTACACTAGAGTATACTGTCACAGGCTTACCATTTCCAGTAAAGATTATTGTGTTTTAGTAGGGACTTATTCTGCATCCATTAGTGCCCTGCTCAGTGCTGAAAGGCTTAATGAGTTGCTTGAGATATCTAGAATAGTATATTATCACTCACTTATTGGAAAAGTACCAGGTAGATTATCAAATGATTCTCTTTTTTTCTTTTCATTTTATTTTTTTTAATTAATAACTGAGGAGACACTGCTTTTAACTGCAGGAAAATTCCATAATCCTTAAGCACACAGAGATCACAAGCCATAGAGAAATTAAAAGGATGTATGTGAAGGTGCCTTCAGACAACAGTAGGTCCTGAATCTACAAAGATTTTCTAATTTCAAAGCTTCACAAGGACACCACTTTTGTAATTTGACAGAAGAGAATCATGGAGACTTGTGCTCCTGTTTAGATGTTTGCTGGGAAGTCAGTCTCCCAGCATGGTGACTTTTTTCTTGATGGTTTAGATAGATGCAAGATTGAATTTACAGCTAAATTAGCTTCATAGTATTAGTAAATGAGATTGCACTGCTCTATATTTATAGTCTTCTTGGAAATGCAAGGTTCATCTGCCCTTTTGGAGGCAGACAGCAATGAAAAGACTAAGAACTTCAAGCCAAACATTTTCCAGTAAAAATAATTTTATCTATTTTTAGGTTCATATTATTTTACTTATTTTAGGTATAATCAAGCAGAGGCAGCAAAAACATGGGGGTTTGAGCTGCATTTTCTGTGAAAGATATGCTTAAATAAGCCAGGTAAGATGTATCCCAGGATGGGCCCTGCTTAGCCTCAGAGAAGAAAGGAACATTTTATGACTTCTCACAATACCTCAGGACTACTTCACAGGCACTAGTAAAGAAAAGGCAAGTAAAACAAAACAAAACAAAACAAAACAAAAACATCTGAGCTGAGAAACTTAATAATTTCTCATTTGAATAGATCCTACAGCAAAATAAATGCAGCCTTTAGAAATGTCCCCACTGGACCTCTCTGGGAAGTGTCTCCTCCTCTGGTGATTGTTGGGTCCCTTAACTACAAACTCAGGTCATCAACATCTGGGGAAAGATTTCGCTGTTTAAAAAATTGTTTTAAACAAAACCCTAAAACATTTAGGATAGATTCATAGACTTATGAAAACCATAAAAAGCATTACTCAGATACAGGTCTTCAGCCTTTAGCATGAATTCCAATAACTGAATTTCCAAGTAGCCTTGAGGCATGACCAGAAGAATTTTGGCAAGATCTCCCACCAAGATCACCCAAGAAATTGGGTGTGAATTTTTACTCCCTCAAACATAAATAAAAAACAAAACTCTGCTGTTGACTAAAACCAAAACCAACCCCTCCTTCATTTTTCACACATCACTTACTCAGAGAAACAGGGTGGGGTTAAAGTGCCCTTGCACTACGGGAAGGGGGATGCAGAGGTACAACAGAAAGGGGACAAAAGTCACTATTTTGTTATCCTCCATGCTGGTAGCCACATCCCCATGGTAGGAAAAGGGATAGTGTAGCCTGAGTCTTTGTTTTGAAAGACGGTTTGAAATGCAGATACGGTGTGAGCTTGGCTTTTCTTGCTGGTTATAATTACTGAACATGCTTTATTTGCATTTAAACCTTCAGTTGGTATTACAGACTGGCTTTCTTAGGTTTAACACCTGCACAAATGGAGAGATGTCTTCCCATCAAATCGGCATAGATAAGATGGGCAAAAAGAGAGAAAAATCTTCCATTTCTCTTTCTGATTTGAAATAAAGCACAATCTGCATTTCAATCTCATCTCACTCCGCAGCTTGCAAACTGAGCTACCTGCACCAGATGTCTTCACCAACATAGCCCTGAAAAAAATGCTGGAGTCCAGAAGCGCTCCCAAGTGCACACCTGTTGCTGCAAGTTAAAAACCCAACTGCCCAAGAGGCTCGATCAGCAGATGGTGAGGATGAAGGTGAGGAAGATGTGAAACACAGAGCTGTAAAAGGTAAACTGCCATGTTTTAGGTGAGAGAAATTCAGAATTTTAGATGATAGAGGAAACTAAGTGAAGTCAGCCAAGCAGGAGGAGGAGAGGAGGGGCCCCACAAGCTGGTTGCAGGCAGACAAGGGAGACTTCGCCCAGCCGTGCACAAATGGGCTGGGGAGCAGGAATGCACTACCCTGGTTTCCAGCTGCCCTCACCACTTCAAACTCTCCAACTGTCTTGAGCCAAAGCCTAATGAAATCCTGCCTGGCCTGGCAGCTGGGTCCTTGAAGGTCCTGGGGTTCCATCAAGGCCTCCTGGCTCTCCCAAAGCCCTTCCCTTGGCCACATCAGCCAGGGGGTACATGAGTCCTCCCTCCTTCCCGTGTCCTGCTCTGAGCAGACCATGTGCGCAGTTTCCCTTCTCCATTTCTGCCCTCAACTGTGAGCCCAAACTGGGCCAGTGGGCTCTGCCCTGACCTCCCAGTGCCTCACAGCCTGCAGGGCTGCTGGTGCCTACGCTCAGCCAGTGCCACCACACTGCCAGCAGCAGCAGAGAGAGCAACTCCAGCTCAGACCAGCCTGTGCTAGGGAGAGGTACAAGCACTCCTCTGCCTCAGAGCATCATTAGGCTATTTTTGGGTTTGGGAGAGGTCAGAGACTGTTTGAAATCTCAGTTGCCTCTTCTGAGCAGGTAGAACACTTTCAGAGGATTTATAAAACCTGTTTAGGAAAATGAGGAAGGGTCCTCACTGTTCTCCTTTTTGTCTTGCTATCCAACAAATGAAACACAAATTAGAGCTAACCTGTAACTTCCAATGTACACCTGTTTCTTTGATGTACTTCTCACTGAGGAAAAGAAAGTCCAGGTTGCCACCACACCACGGCCAGTGAGAAGGTCAGATGCGAAGCTCTTGCAAACCTGCACTCCTGTTGTGCCTGTTGCAATCCATCTGGGGATCTTGCAGTTGCTGAGGGTTAAAGCACACTCTGAAACACAGGCTTGGATAGCTGCTGCTATCCAAACAAGCTGGCAGCAACTCCCTTTTCCACTGAGAAGAAAGGCTCCTGTGTTAGATTTGGTAACTTCACCTCTCATTCAGTAAGTCTCGTTAGTATGAAACGAAGTGAAATGAGAATCCTGCATTATGGACTTAAAGCCATCGGCTCTTTTCACTGTTTTCAATGTTCTTTAGATTATACAACAGGGTACCTGGGAAGAACTGGGATGGAGTATTTAGGCCTTAGGCACACCTGAGAAAGATGGGTTTCTAAGTCAGGCTATCAGCTTGATTTTCCTCCTGCTTTGAAGCTGCCACATTCACTGCTTCTGTTCAGCCTTTGTTGTAGTGTCTCCTCAAACAGTGAATTCTTCCACATATTATTTGATTCCCACCATGTAAGATAAACTTCCATCCAGGTCTTACTGAAACACAAGCAATCATCCAGTTTGATTGTAGCTGGGGATATATATACCTCACTAAAACAATGTGATTTCAACACTGGCCTTTGTTTAAAGTCAGTAAATTCCTCTGTGAGAGCTGATACTTGAAATAATAATCTCCAAAATATAGCACACAAACTCAAGTAAAAATGCAAGCTTAGATAGAAACCTGAATGTGGCAGGAGGTTATTTGTCTGAGTCCTGCCTTGTTTCTTGGGCAGGCACACACACAGTGACAAAGAGGGGCAGAGAGCCAGGAGAGAAGGAAGGTAACCCTGATCAAGCACAGCAGCGTAATCATGAAAAACACCTTGGGGAGCAAAGGAAGATGTTTGCTTTAAGAGCATGGAATCACATTCTCATCTCCAGTGGTTCTCTGGTGCTGAAGGAAGGACTACTGGCTTCTCAAATAAACAAGATCTGTTCCTAGTAGTACCTCTCTCTTTCACCAGTTTTTCTTTTAAGTGAGACAATCAACAAAACCCTGGATATGCACATCAAAGAAGTATCACTTCTAACAATGCTTTTTAGTGTAGCAGAAAAAGAAATGTCAGGACAAATAAGCCAGGGAAGATACACATTTTCTGTTTGTCCCTGAGTGATGGAAAAAAACAGGTGGCACAAATCCCCAAACCCCACTATTTAGAAAGCTTTTCTCCCTTGATCCAATGCACTGTGCCTTTTATCCTGCTCTTGCTGCATCAACTCACACGTGATTAGGCAAAAAGAAACAACACCGATTTTTTGAATCTATAAGCCCCAAAAGTTCCCCACGAGCGCAAAGGACCAAAGAGCCCCAGGTTCACACAGCAATCCAGACCTGCAGAGACACTGTGTAATAGTGCTTCCTTTTTTTCTCCTAGCAGAACAAAAACTGCACTTACATCCTGAAAGGAAGAGTCACCAAAGGGCGTGCTAGATGACCTAACAGACCTTTTGCATCTTTAATGTCTGATTCAGTGCAAAGAATACAGACCTGTGAATCATTACACTGAGCTGAACAAGCAGTGACACAGCTGGAGCCAAAAGATCTCCAAACATCGCCACTCACCCAAGGCCTTATGAACAGAGAAAGATAATGTGTTTGAGACAGAAACACAAACCAGAAGGCAGAGTGCCAGCCTGATCCCTCCAGTGACATGTTTCTCTACAGAGGTAGAAGTCTTTGGGGCAAAGACTGTGTGGGCAGGGGATGGAAAAGAATTCCAAATTCGGTACCTTGCAGGTAGGCGGAGGATCTGATTCATGTTGTAATCATTTGTAATAGCCTGCAGCCAGAAGGCCAAACGCTGTCATCTCCTCAGGTCTCATAAGCAAAAGCAGTGTAAGCTGGATCAATATTTGCAGTGGAAAGTCTCCAGGTGGCACCAACGTGGGCAGGAAATGATGTTGATGAGAGCTGGGCTTGACCCAGTGCTGAGCCAGAACCGCAGGATGAGGTTTGGAAGGAATTACTCTGGTAGTGTTGCCACTTCTTACACAGGGCTGTAAAGGGCAGCCCTGGTAATGCATGGTCAATAACAGCATTTTCTCTTTGAGCAGGCTTTCCTGATACCCTGGACAAAACCCAGCCTATACAATTGCATCCTAACTCCTTGCTGCAGCTGGAGAAAAGGATTCACCCCGCTAGCAAACCTCGTTTAGGGTCCTGGGCGCTCTCTTTATGTGCAGTCCACAAACATGATAATCCACAGTTCTATCTAACTTTAGAAATTTAACAGGCTGAGGCTGCTGAACTTGGCCTGGAATCTCAGATTGATTTCAACAAAACCTAAGGATATGCTTAAGGAATGCATTGGTTTTCTTGAGCTGTTGTCTCCACTTTAAAATAGTGTGCCGATAGATAATTTTAAGTTTGAAATAAGGGTCTTTGCATATGCTTCGGCCCATTTTGTCTATTTTGGGAATAGCCAAAGAATTTGAGACTGAAAAAATAAGTACTAGCAAAATACAGTTGTCTCCTTGTTCCTGAAACAAACACTAAGTCATATATTATCATTGTCATAAAAAAAGACTTCATGGGGACAAAAAGACTCAATGCTACAGCCTGCAGCAAAGATACCATTAATAAAATAAATCACATCATTCACAACTACAAGTGCTTCACTTTAAAGGCAAAAAATAGGGAGAATAGGACTGTGTGTACTTGGATGAAAGAGTACAATCTGTATCAGTGTACTGCACACGTCAACACTGTTCATACAATGAATAAAGAGGAAATGCAACACAGTCAAATACCTTTATTAATCTTCTGCACAATGACCTTCTACTAAAGTCATATAACCAATGGTCTATATGCTATATAAGCTATCAGATTGCTCCCCCATGAATAAATAAAATTCCTCAGAAAAAAAAAAATGAGGATGAAAGCTCAATTATTGGTATCCTTTAAGGCTCGTGGGCAAATATTTCAATAAAACATAAGATGACTTGGGGCCAAAAAGGAGCACACTGAAGTTTTTCAGTGTAAGCAGCAAACTGATACTCCTGTTAATACCAATTTCAGCCAAATTTGACATACCACTTGAGATTATTTCTTTTCTTCATGCAAATCAGCTGGATGGAGGACAGAAACCCAAGCAAGTAGTCACATAGAGAGGAAAAATGGATATTATGAAGGAGCAGTTAGACTAACAATACTGACCTACCAGTCAGCTCCTCCACAACTCTGCATTAGCTAAAATGCTGCTGCTTCTCCAGAGAAATACAGGAAGGGAACTAGAAAGTCTTACAAAAGCAGAAGGAAAAGCAGTGTGGATATGAGCATGTGATGGAGATATAGGAAAACTACATTAGCTCTGCTGTGAACAGAAGACTTGCTTTTCTCAAGGATTTTATGGTTGTGCTTTTCAACTGAGAAACAAACAGGCCAAATCCTTCGTCCTGCTAAGGAAATTTGGTGGCAAAATAAAGTGCAGTTTTAAATGAGACAGAGGTTCTAGCATAGAGTGCCTGCATCTGAGGAGACTTTGTGTGGCGCCAGTCATCCTACAGCCCCCCTCAAATAGAATGTGACAGGAGCAAGGCTGATCTGAAATGCATTGCATCCACTCTTCCTTTAACACAAACAACTCTAAGTATGCTTAAGGTGGATTTTTGGATAAGAGAGGTTCTGAATTGAAGAGATGCAATAATCTCTCCATATTAGGTCTGAGGTACAGACTGGGACTTACCCATCGGTTTGGTTATTTATATGTTGATGCTATGAAATGTGTAGATAAATGCTTTTTAAATACTAATCAGACTCTCAGACAGCTCACAGATACACTCAGAAACAGTAGGAAAATATTAAAAAGTCCAGAAAGGTTGCTGAAAAAGTGGGATCAAAAGATGAATTTGCTTGAAAAGAAAATGCTTCACTGAGTCTTGAAGGCATAAGTAAAAGCTGAGGGCAGAGTGTGCTCAGGAAAAGATGCCATCAATTAATTCTGTAAATGACAAAGACTTCTAAACTTTTCTCGATGAGCCCCATCTGGAGAGAGAACAGGGCAAATACAACCAATCTTTACTCCCTTGCAGGGATATAGGGAAAGGTATCTCAGGCCAGGAGCACCACAAACAGGCACACCCCATTTCGGGAGCAGGCAGCCACAATAAGGGCACACACGATGCAGCCACACACACACACACACACACACACACACGTGCATGACTCTCACCACCAGCACAGCTCTGCTCTCCACTCAGCTGCTTGGTTCTGGCAGAGACCTTTTGCAGGAGTGTCAGGATCTCCCATCCTCGAGCAAAGGAGCAGACAGGGGCATCTTTTATGGAGCAGGAGCAACCTTCCTAACCTCATACCTTCTACGAAATGGGATAAATGTGGTTTAGCTGCATTGACTCCAGATGAACTAGAAAAATAAGGGCTAATTAAAAATGACTTTAAATCAATTAAGCAAAGAGCTATGATTACATGAACCTATATGGACAACAGGCCTGCTACAAGAGGGCCTGTTTCAAAGTCCATAAGGAAAATTACTTCAAACAGCATCCTTCACAGCTGCATTCCCTTTTATAGCACAGAAGAGATACATGGCTCTATAAGCAGAAAGCCCAGAAGCAGAGTAAGAACCAAAGAGTTTTTATGCCAACAGAAAGGTACACTTTCTTTTCCTGTCCTTTCTTCTTTACACGAACACATTACGCAGTGCCAAAAGAAAAAAAAAAAGAAAAAAAAAAGAAAAGAGAAAAAGAGAAGGAAATGAAAAGAAAATGGATCAGTTGAAGCCTCCAGGGAAGATAACCTTCAAAGGAAATTTAGCGGAAAATTGAAGAAAATAGAAGCTGCGATTTCTCTTGTACCTCATGGCTACAGAAATAGATAAGTAGGAGGAAAGGCTGCAAGCAGCTTTGCTCCTTTTTGTGACAAGAGAGAAAGCCCCAGCCCCAGCTATATTCAATCAGTTCCAAAGGGAGAAAGATAACGAGAAATTAGAAATACCCATGAATAGGTTTGAAGTCTGCTGCTTCTGGACACACATCATTGACAAGAACATGCAATTTCAATACAGATGAGAGAGAGGGGATCAAATGATCAATGTGTGACACACTTAAAAACTCATGGAAACACCCAAGCAAACTTTTAGAAGTTACTACTGTTATCAAACCACCATTAGCCTTTCAGAAACTTTTTCCTATTACTACAGATGTATCTCTGAATAAGTAGAAAACTAGTACTTCATCTACAACCCAACACTCCTGAGATCATGGCATTTCAATACAGCTACACTAACAACCAAAATTTACCAGTACATTGCATCAACTTGTTGCTGTCTGCATCGGGAAGGGAGAATCTGGAAAAGGAAAAAAATCATGGGAAAAATGCGAGACAGAAACATCAACATTCATATCTTGACTTGAAATTAGGCGCAGTTCCAAGAGACAGGGGTTGTTTTGTTTTGGTTGGGGTTTGGGTTTTCTGACTGTTTGGAGTTTTTTAGAAGGATACAGGCTGAACACTGAGTGAACAGAGGGCAAAAATTCCAATGTTCCCTTGGCTATACTGTCTTGAATTGGCAGCAGGGAAAAAGACTGGTGTTTTTTTTATGGTTTCTAGGCTTCATTAATTTGCCTGTTGTGGCAGTGTGTCCCTGAAGTGGGGAAGTCTGCTGGAGGGAGAAGGCACAGAAAGAAATGTGATATTGCTTTCTTTAAAATGAGGGAGAAGGACGAGGGATTAGCAGAGCCCAGAAATATAGGTGCTGGTAATACGTGCAGGGAAAAATCTGTCCCTCACACCCTGTCTGAGACCAAACCATCCACAGTTGGGCATCCTTTGGTACTTGCAGAATTAAAGTTGATCCCAACAGCAGGAATCTTAGCAAAGGGTAGCCATGTAAACAAGGCACTCCTACCAAGAAAAAAAAAAAAAAGGCTTTTCTGCATCATTAAGGGACTTGCTGGTCACACCTCATTTTCTCTTACACATTTCCACTGTAAACAATTAAGCATCTGCAGTTTCAAGATGACATTTGGAAATGACTTGAATCCTTCAAAGCAGTCTCTTCACAGGTAAGGTTGCTCTTTCTTGGAGAAAAAGTAGACATTGTTCCAATTGTCCAGTTTCCTTCCATGGATGCTGGCTTGTGACCAGCAGTGGCAGTAGTCTTGCAAAACAAATAAATCTTTAAACAATAAGCTCCAGATTAAAAGCCTGAGAGGATCCCCTGTGACCCATCCAGAAATAAGAGCATTACAGAGAGGGCTGGAGACCAGTGGTGCAGAAAGTTAAGTCGCTGGAGACATGAGTTCATATTTGATGCATGGGTAGAGGTGAAATGGGCTTCAGCCCTCAGACACTTCAGGGATTTGTTCCAACTGCAGCACTCGCGAAGTAGCCATTTCCTGATGAACAGAGTCTAAGGACTGAAGTAATGGAGGTGCTGTAGGCAGAAACAACTGAGGTTCAACAGCAGCACTGTGTGGAAAACCACACTCAGTACCTGCTTTGTTTGTTGTCAAAAGTACCATGAAGTACCTGTCATCTTTGGGTTTAAATGCCAACCACACGAGTGCAATCAGAGTAATACTAAACCTGGAGTGGGTCATTTCTGCCGCTGACCAGTGAAAGATGCATATTTCCCCTTCTTATCTCTCTCAGAATCAGATAACATCTGCTGGCAACCCTCCCTACCAAGGGCACAACTATATATTCCTTGGGACATCCAGAGGAATACAAGCAGCATGAGGACATGTGCTGTAATGGAGAGTGTGTATGCAAAGTAAGGTGTGCTGCCTCTCACCTTGAAAACTTAGAAAAGCAAAACATGGGCAGTCCACTCTCAGCTGTCATTGATGGGAAATCGATTCTATGCCAGCATCATCAAAAAAGAAGTAGTTGTTCCAAAAAACAGAGGAATCAGTTGTCATCTTTCTGAAGCTGCTGTTCCTACCAAGTGCACACACAGCACAAGAGAGAAACACAAGTCCTTTTAGCAGCACCCTCCCTACGCCGTGACCCGGCTCTGCTCAAAGGAGGAAAGGAAAATCCCAAGCAGAGTGAGAGGCCTCGAGCAGCCACATTCCCCACTTCTTTCATGCACACAGCCAGCACCATCACACACAGCACTGTCCTCCAGGGAACCGACCACCACGCTCACTGGTTGCTGCTCAGGGCCTCAGGTGCGTTTGCCTGGTGAAAGGAGAACAATTTAATTTAAAATGTACTAATATCTCACAGCCAACTGCCTATGAAAAAGGAATGCTGTTACAGGATTCCTGCCTTGTATGAGGCACTGGATCAGTAAAACCAGGTCCCTTTCTATTAAAAACAAAGCAGAAAAAATACAACTAACAAGGTGGGCGCATAAAAGGATTTTCCCCTACAGCTGACACTGAATCTAAATTAAACTAAATTGTTCTCATAATTTGAAACCTCTGGTTTCTCCATAATTACAGTGTTGTGAAATGAGCAGGAACAGCTAATATATACCCACAGGGAAAAATTACATTTAGCGACCCTATAATGATCCAGGATGAAGAAGATGCAATAAAGGAACCCACAGCATTCACTAATGAATAAGGCCACTAAGAAAGGAGGAAGCTAGACTTAATGAATGTATATAGGATTTTGATGTAGAAGCTGCAGGCAGAAGGAGTCAACAGTCGTATTCCAGCAATGGTCTATTAAAAATGAACCATTCTGCTAAATACTAATCTTGGCCTCATCTGATTTTAGAGTGACTGCTTCCATCTGTTTTCCCTTGCACCACTGAGCGGTCTTTCTGTTGACCATCAAAATTAAAACAATCTCTCAGTGATACTGTGTTCTCCACTTTTTGTATGTTATTATTCTGGGCCTCTTAAGTGCTTTTAAAAAAAAAAAAGTATAAGCAAACCACTAACACAGGGATTATGGAAAATTACAGAATGTTAGAAGGAATTTCCTGTCCTACGTACACTCTTCCCTTGTTTCTTTCTCCCAATTCTTTGCTCCTTGGAGAATGAGAATGTACATATCAGTAGGTAAAGAGAAGGCAAAAATCCTTCAAAGCCTGTGTTAAGGTCTTGCTCAGATAACACAGTCTTAAGCCATGCACATCATGGTCCAAACATGTCTAGCATGTTTACAAACACTCCGTCCCTGTCTCCATAAAGCTTATCTGACAATCTACATAGGGTTCAAATCACAGTTTTACAGTGGGAAGAGTTTGTCTAGTTAACACAGTGCTCTGGCTAAAGTCCAGTGTGAGGGGTCCCTTTCGGGAAAGGCGAGTTCCCCTTCGCTGATGTAGTTCGCACCACTTAAGTTGTGGTTGCACATTTGCACTGTACCAACGAAGAGTTTGATTTGTGTTCATGCTTTGACATGCAGATATGAAAGTAGAGAATAAGCTTTAGCCTGCTCCAGTATCATTAAAGAACGCAACAGTCCATACATGCAAACTCTATCCTGCCTACTTAACACTCCTACCTTACAGGATTAAATATACGCTTGCCTGTAGTGTATAATTACATCTGGTATCAAAACCTGACACTGTATTTGAACTGCTTCATAAAATTTCAGAGAAGGGTGAGCATCATAGCTGCCATTTTCTTCCATGAGAAACACTTCTCCTGCCCCTCAGGAACTAGGCATCTACTAGTGTTTTGAGCTGGTAGAAAAGATGAATTGTTCAGAAAGTAATATTCTAAAGAATTTCCTAAAAATTATAATCTTTAGAAAATTATTCTTAGAAAATTTGAATTCTTCATTTAGTTTTTTGGCATTACAAACAGTATAATAGGCAGCAAACAACTAGATGATTGGCATTTTGATTGTGCATTAAAAACTCCTCACTGATAAGTAAAGAGTGTAAGACTTCCCGTACAAAAGTTTCTAGCCCATACCTTTCTTATACTCAGAGCTAACAACAGAAGTTAATAAATATCTCAGAGACTCATTTCATCTCGCACCAACCTGCTAGATGAAGAATTGTGAAGCCATTTATTCTGCAAAATCCCATTAGTTTTTGATAAACTCTTTTGGACAAACGGTAATTTTGAATGATTCACCTGAACAAAATAACGTGCCCACACTTTCAAAATGCCATTGGGGTGAGGTCAGGCAGAGAATGAGTCTGCCAGGGTAAATGACTGCATTTGTCTCCTGTCAGAGTCCTTCTCTTTGGGCACAGAAAGTACTTTTGTAGGATTACTGGCTTGACAGAGATCAAGAAAATTGATTGATTTTTAATTTTCAGGAAGTTTTAAAAAATTTAGATTTATAGATCCTTTTAAAAAGCTTCAGATGCTCTGAGAGTGTATGGGCCTGTGTGTGGATGGGGAAGTGCTCATCCCTGTAGGTTTTACTGATGTAGGAGAACCACAGAACACCCTTCTGTCACTTATATGCTGCTACATTATATACAGTAGTGAACATTTGTGGAAGGAAACATACAGTACTGGGTTTCAAAATACAACACAGTCCTCGGCAGAGACCCCTAATCCCTTTTAGATGAGAGCTGCAAAGCTTTTATGTTGAAACAGGCTTTCCAGAACAAAGTAACCACTACACCCTCCTGAAACACACTACTAAAACAAATCAAATGTATTTTTTTAAAATTCAACCTTGCATTAGCCCTCCTCGGCAAATTTGCAAGTGATACAAGGGGTACATGCTAAGGATATCAGTTGGGGCCTTGACAACAAGACAGCCAGTAATAACTGCTACTCCAACCATGGGTAGCACCTGACCTGCAGATAATGTAATGAATACAATCCTCCCATGGCCCTCGGATCCATTCCTCCTTGTCCTTTTCCCTCAGGGAGCAACAGTCCAGCCTTAGCCAGCTCCAAACCTCTTGTCTTCCAGGTTTCAAGATTCCATCTTGCTTATACTTCCAAGAAGCTCTACTCTGGCTCCAACTGGGACACCAGGAAGCTTCCTCACCAGTTCAGGACCACCCTCTAGGGAATGACAACCTTCCTTGTCTGATCTGATGTACTAGTCCCAAACCTAGCACTGAGGAAACTTGAATTAACACTCGGTTATTGCACTGCTGACATTGCAGTGTAGCTGTGCATGAGGTGATATTTTCTTGGATCCAAACTGCAGGACAGAGATGATCATCGGTTATCCTCAAGCTTAGATCCTGCTTTCATTACATAACTCGAATTCTGCATGGAAAGAACTAAGACAAGACCCATTTCTCCAAGTAGCTGCTTAAGTTATGAAAGCTGAGACCTAGTGGAGCTTCAGAGAGACGGGTATCTTTTGCTCAGTCATAAGCACAAGAATTAATTTCGGACACAGGGACATAACATATATACAAGCAGTCAAACAAAAATGCATTGGATTGCCATTGGGAAATCTACACCATTCAGATGGATTTTGAAATGGTTACATGAAAGCCCTCTACGTGACTGGCACCAATTCAACATACTTCTCAGATGAAAGGATTTTATGTGATAACCTATAATGTTAGAGCTATATCACAATTAAGGCTGCCATCAAAAAACATGAAGAGGCAAGTGATTGTAATACCTGCATCACTTACATCACCCAGGAAAACTCTGATCACATGATGCAGACCCGCACCACAACATAACTCTGTTCCCACTGTCATTCACACTTTCCATGTAGTAATGCTTTAGGGCAGAAACCTTTGTGAATGAGCATTGTCAGAAGCTTAACAGACAGCATCATTTCTTTAGATGTCATTGCATTTCCAAGCTCCTAATTAATTAAATGCAATTTTAGCTTACTTTAAAAATATATTGTAAAGTTCAAAACTGAACAGTTCAGGGACACTAACCTTTTTCACAAAGGTAATTACTGGATAGTATCACAGAAAGCTGAACAAATTAACTCCTCCCAAAAGCCTAATCAAGAAGGGTCAGTTAAACCTTTCAAGGGGCATTTAAGTGTTCTTTGGAGGAAGACCCACTCCCTGCTCTTCCCATTTTCAATGAATAGAGCCCTTCTGCCTTTCCTTGGGTGAAGTATACATCAATTTGCAGACTCTCCTTACAACAGCAAGATCTGGTCCTCGAGGCTTCCCTTGATCAGCTTGGTTTTTTGCAACCTGAAGGAACCAAAGACTGATGCAGTAAACTGAAGCATAGAATCATGGAACTGTTGGGGTTGGAAGGAACCTTTAAAAGTCATCGAGTCCAACGCATGGCTCACACTACCCCTGGCAGTGAACACAAATGATTGCTGCTGCCGGGAGATGGAATGGGTGAGCTGGCAGGATGGCCAGGAGGGGAGCATGGGACTCCCAGCTGATGGCAGGTGCAGAGGCTGGGACTGGTGCTCCTGTGAGTGCCATGGTGATATGGAAGGGAATCCTGGCATGGTCAGTAGTGTCAGGAGAGCTGTGTTGGAGGTGGACCCACTTCCATCTGTTCTTGATCCATGTGTGGATGGACCCACCTCTGTGGGCTCCACACTATGAGCCAAACGGTACATGGGGCTGATTGCACCCCATCTGAAACCTCTCCCTCTTCCTCTGTGGTTCCTGCAGCCACACAAAGATGGGCAGCCACACGTTTTGGTCTTGGACCTCTTGGTTTCAGGCATCCTTGGAACCTGCGGGCCTAAACTCAGCCAACTGCCTCGCTCCCTGTACTTTTAAGGCCCAGAACAAACGGCAGTAAGATGGCTTGTGACATCAGGAGACCACTGTTACGGGGATGTATGTCATGAAATATGGCTGTTTGGGGACTGTGGCCTGAAAGAAGGGGAAGAGTTAGGGAGGTGAGGGCTCCGTTCCTGAAGATTGCTCTCCTGTGCCCTTCCGCTGCCCCTTCTTGTGCCTGGGCTCCAGCCCCTTCCTCATCCTGTGCCTGTGTTCCCCTGGACAAGATGATGGTAAGGGTGTTGCAGGAGGGTCAGGGATCCCCTCAAAGGCATTGAAATAGAGACTTGGTACAGCCCTTTAAAAGTGCATTTGGCCCTCTGTATCCAGGGATGTGAACATAATTTAACATGATAAGTATTAAAAGAGAAGGATCTTCCAAACTACTGCCTACAGATGTCAACAGGACTATTGCATCTGCCCTCCAAAAGTGGTTGTGCCTGTTTCTGTTCAAGACAGAAATTGGAAAACAGAGCTAGAAAATACACTTTCACTGTAACAAACAAGGTGTTGCACAAGTCTTTTTGCTTCAGGCGGCATGAGAGCAGCAGGACAAACTTGTCAAGCCCAGCTTTCAATTATCTATCCATTTCCTTTCCTTACCTCATGGGAAAGGTCACCAGAAACACACTAGGCTGACACTCCTGCAAATTGGTCCTGCTACTGCTAAACAACACCTTCACACACCCAACTGTCTTGTAGCTTTTTCATGTGTCAAAAACTAGTCTTGCTGTGCTGAGAGCTTACTGTCTTCATATTAAACTACAGCAAAATGTAATCACAGCACAGAGCTGGCAGAGTCTCTGTTCTTCTGACAGCCAGCTGCTTACCAGAACAGCATTGCAAGATGTGTTCCCAGCCATCCAGTTCCCAGTTCTGTCTTGTTGCACCCACCCAGAGCTTTCTCTGAAACCTGCTTACGCTCACCCACTTCCCATTTATTGATGAGGAAGAAAGTGGATACTGTTGCAGAAGCACAACAGCAACTGAGGTTTCATACAGAACTTTTCACCAACAGATCTCAGAACTCATCACAACAGAGGCAACATATCTCCTCAGCTGTGAAATTGAGGCCCTAAGGTGATTTCCTGGCTATATTAAAAAAAAATTGCAGAACTCTGTTTCATTCAAGACCTACTCCCATATAGCTTCCATTAAATACTGCTACAAAAATTAGTTACAAGCTTTAGAAAACATTGTTGCCTCAATTACAAATTCCACTAATTTCCAAGAAAACTGGTAATGCAAAAATAAGTCGGTAAAAAAAAGAGCAAAGGTTGAACAAGATTTGCATCTTTGTTATTTATGTGCTTTAATATATATAACTTGGGAAGTTAGGGGCTACTTTGCTTCCAGAAATGAAAGTATGTATTTGTTAGGGCTTGTATCTTCATGCTGTACAGTAACACATGAGGAATTGGTTGGAACGCACACAATTCCTGGCTTTTCACTTAATTAACAAATGCATTCCATAGCCTCACATGATCCGTATTTTCCACAAATATTAAGCTTGACTGATTAACTGATAAATGTCTTCATCTGCTTTTAGCATCTGCATGCTGCAAGAACAGGTTTCCCTGGCATTCCATACCTCTCCCGAAGTGACACTGTTTCTACGGCAACGTTCGCATTTATTAAGGCTGCATACAGTAGCACTGCTGAACTTGCGTGTCTGAAAGTGTAAGTGAGAACAGGCGTAGGAAAAAACACCTGTTCTTACTTATGGAGTAGGCACACAAACCCTGGAATAATTGTATCTCATGTTAAGGATGCACTAACATAGTCTTACCTGCTTTAAAATACAAGCACTAGAGTATGGACAGGTCAAATACCTTAAGGTCTTAATAGGTTATTTTCTTGCACCTTTGTAAAAGAAAGTTTTATATGGCATTAAAAAAAATATCTCATATAGGAATCCAAGGCAGTTCCTCATAATCTGAGTGAAAGGGGAATCCCTTTTCCATGAAGGAAACATTTACATTATGTAAGTAAACCACAAGAAAGAAAACGTCACCTTTGTCAATCACCTTGTTGGTTTCTACATGCCAGAAATTTAGGCAAGAGACAGACATTTGTTTCATTGGGCAGTACAGGATGGCACAGGGAGCCAGCTACCATGTTTAGGATGAAATTGCTCTTCTGAGACAACCTCTACCGAGTCCATGCTGGATGAACCAGAAAAGCAGAATGTTCCTGCAGTGGGGTTTTTACTGGCAGGTTGGTGCTATCTGAGCAGGTAAACACTTGCCTGAATGCAGCCTAGTAAACTGGGGAAGACTGGATTTATAGAAATAGGGGGTTTAGGAGTGGGTGCAGTCAGCAGGACTCTCCCTGGGTACAGGTGTAGGACCCTGCAGACAGTAATATCTGCTTTGCTGCATGTGCCACAAGTTATAGATTCAAGCTGCCTTCTCTTCTTCTCCCTCAAGCTCAGTCATGGATGAAGGGATACAGGATCCTTGAGGATGACAACATTTCAAAGAACCATAGCTACTGCAGAATAAGAATTCACTCTTTCTCCTTAGGAAAATAATACATATGGATCTAATTGTAAGGAGCCAGTGAACACCATCACTTTCTACATGATGTAGTACAACCTCAGCTGTACTAACCAAATAAACTGGGACACTTGCCTTACACATTGGTATCAGATCTGTGGTATCAGATCACATAATTAAGTGGGCCATTTCAAGCTGCAGTTTTCAGATATTATAATATTGTAAACAAGCAGAGATGTTGCTAAGAGCCCTAACAGACCGAAGCCCAGAGCATAACTCCCATCTGGTACAAGGAACTGTACCTTTGGTCTCTTGACAAGATGCCTCATGACACTGAGTAGCATCTTACTGACTGGCACAGGAACAGCCTGAGTGATGTCCGTGCATGGGATAATGCCAGCTACTTCTCCACCAGCAGCCACCGATTGAGGTAGGAAAGACAGAGATTAGTTAATGCTTGAAGTGAAGCTCAAGAAGACACCAACTTGGAGATAGCTTTGATTGGGTCTGACCTGTTGCCTTTCTGGTACCATTTGTCCAGGCTCAGTCTTACCTAGGAATGAAGCTGTCGCCAGGTCCTGGTCCCACGTGCACATCACACATACAGACCTAACTGCTGGAGGTCCTGGCAGCCACGTTGCAAGTGAGGCACCAAGACAGTGCCCTGGTTCACAGTTTCAGCCCAGTCCCACCAGGAGAAAACTGCATTAAGGTCAAGTGCATACCACAAGACTATTATAGGTACAAATTAGATTCACACCTAAACCCATGCACTGAAACAAGTGAACCCAGGGTTTTTCACAGTGCCCACAGGTCCCACATCCTTTAGTTTTACAGGTAAAAAAGGGAGAACCCTGCAACAAGCTGGGACACCTCTGAAGTGACAATGCTACTCTCCAGAGTTTGAAGGGGCTTATGCAGTCTTATACCATTCATCCATCATTCCTGGCCCCAAAAAAGAATTTCTGCTAAGTGGTGTATGCTTCTGCACATAAACGACCCTCTCATGTGTTTCAGTCATAGCTCAAAGAGGAAACTGGCCCATTTGCACCAATGAATTCAGTGGAGACTGGAAAAATTACAGAATTTCATTTGAAAAACAATTAAAAGCAGGGACACCTATGCAACACATCATGGTAGTTCTGGACAGGTCATGTAGAGATCTACCATTGTCAGTGACAAGTATTTAAAATCAAGGAAGGAAAAAATGAAAGTACATGGGAAATCACATCTAAGTGAAATTTCTACAAAGTAGTAAAATATTTACATATAGTTTAAGAACAACCCCGTGGAAGTAATTCTTTATTCTTGTATCTGAATATGAGCGACAGAAATTATTCAGAAAGATCAGGTTAAAAACTCGTTACTGCACTTTGAAATTCAAATGGTCATTTCTGTAAAAGAAAATGGTTTTCTAACCTTTTCAAATACGTATGTTAGTTGTCATCTCCAAACTTTGAAAGTAACTGAAATTAGAAGCATGATAAAATTCTTACAACTCTTTCTGGTACAGTAAAACCTTAGAAAAAGAAGAGACCACATTTTAAATGAAAAGATGCTCGTGTGAACACCTCTTGTAGAAGACTAGACCTTTGATCAGGTTTTAGAGAAAAAACATGAAACATCAAACCTGAAAAACACTGTGAATAAGATGTAGGAACAGTGAGACCCACTAATACTACTTTTGTGTTGGGGCCAGGATAACAATAGGCTTAGTATGTTCTGCTTCCCCTAAATGAAATTCCAGTGAAAGAGAGAGCAAAATAGGCACTTGCAAGCTACAGAAACTGTAGATTTTACATCTATCCAAAGTAACTGGTTTTTACTGCCCCCAATAACTCAATTATAAAATGTCTATATTTTTTATATATATATATATAAAATATTTATATTTTATAACCAAATTATGAAATGTCTGCAATCTATAGCTATAAGAATTACGTCAACCTTTCAAAACAAAAAAGTCACATTTTGGCAGAAACTCCATTCTATTCTTGACAATTGTGAATTCCTCTGATGAAATATACTGCACTGATGAAATAAAAAATGGTAGAGTTTAGAAAAGGTTAAAAATCACAAGCCATAGAATACACACAAAAAAAAATCCAGGAGAAATATCTAGTGAAATACAAGGGATATTTACGGCTTTGCTCAAACAGAAAATGGCCTAGATTAGTATTACAAATGTACAGGCAAAGTTACAGCTAGAATTTCTTATATTACACCTATATCCCTTTCTTAATGAACTTGTTATCACGTCTTTCAAGCAGGAGATCCTCCCTAGGCCAGCTGTTTACAGCCAAATCTCTCTCACTGTGCTTCAGAACAGCAGAATCTCCAGAGAGAAGGCAGTGTTCGAACAGATGTACTGTATTAGTAATCTGAGCTGTGAATCGCTGTGCACTGCTTACACTTAGCTAGGCAACCTAAAAATACACAAAAAACAACTGACAGTGACCCCAAGAGCGGGCCAAAATTACTCTGTGTTGCTTATATGATGAAAATTGCAGCAGATCCCTGTAGCAGATCCTTTACTTTCTTCCTTAACAGTTAAAAAAACCCAAACCGAAAAAACACCCTACCAAAATTTATCCGTTGCGAGATAGCACCCCCTGGTGTAGCAACACGTGAAAACCTGAATGAATTTGTAAAACACCTTAACTTTGTGATGGAGTGCAGCTAACTAGTAGGATTAACTGACTGGGTCTTTCCTCGACACTCCAGCTGCAGTTCTGTGCTGAAAAGTGCACGATACAGAGCAAACACTCCTCACACAAGGCTTCACATTTCTCAGAGGTGCATAAAGCTGCCTCTACAGAACCACTGACAAATTTTTCTGAACATCAGTGTGCAAATTAAGTTTCTCTGTGGCCTGACTTTTTTTTTTTTACATTACCTAAAAAATTTCTATGAATCCAGTCTTCCTAGTCATGCTTTCTTAGGAAGAGTCCTTCCTCTTCCAGATAATTGAGAGTTGCCTATATCACACCTGTTACCAGATGGACATTCCTGCTTTTCATGTTATCACTAAATAAGACAAATATAAATTCTCATGAGGTCCTGAATAAAGAAACCTGGTCCTGACTCACAGCAGCAGGGACATCAGGAGGGGCATAGGAGAGAACTGGCCTCCTGCTATGCCAGCACTGCATCCTACAATGACTTCATAAAACTTTTAATGGAAAACCAGCAAGCTTTCTTGCTCAATTTACTCCTCCTGGTAATTTATTCCCGTTCTTAACAAAGTTTCTGAAATCAGAGCTGTGGAATAACACTACCTTAACCCAAGCACTGTGTATGCAATACACACTGGTGTGCATAATACAGGTTATAGTAACCTCCTCGTACAAAGTTCTGCACAATTCAGCAGATCCACAGCTGTACAAGAGCTTTTACTGCAATGAAAAAGCTGCAAATGGATCCTCAAGTAGGATATTCTGTGTAAGATGTTCCTTTGTATGCACAGAACCAGAATCAGTTTGCTACTGAGCAAAAGCTTAGACAAAATATAATAGGAAAGATATAAAAAAGAAGGGAATTTCACCTCTGAAGTAAAGACATGAAACACATATCTAATTATTTTTAGTGTTCAGGCTACTGAAAAAATGTACACCCTCAATGAAAATGTCTGTATAAAACCAATTCTGCAGGAGAGCTACTGAAACACATGGCAGGTGGAAAATGAATCCTAAAGTCACGGTAGCTTCTGCCAAACAGGTGTTTTCATGTCCTTCCCTAAAATCCAGATAGCAAAAGATATCCTAAACAAAATTATGTGCCCCTCCCAGCTGACTAAGAGTCGCTTGAAATTCGGATGTCTGCACATGTCAGGATGTTTTTCTACTCTCCAATGCGGACAGCAGATTGTGACTGAAACAAGGCTTCGATAACAAATACTGTAAGTCATTCTCCTTCTCCAAAAATGTCCTTTCCTCGGCTGTGGTCAGCAAGTCCATCTCATTCAAACCAGTCAGTACACACACAGTTATGACTCAGTCTCTATTAGTCTTACTACTCACAGCATCTTCACGGAGAGATGAAACCACTCACTGGAGTTTTTACAGGATTTTCTCTTCTCTTGGTTTGGCTTTAAGTGATTGCAGAATGAGGTCCCTCACATGCACCCCCCCAAGCAGCATACCAATATCCATGGAATTTCACAGGAGCTCACACACAACACACCTCTAGTGATTTTCTCCCATCACCACCCTCCACCCCCAAATTATGAGGTAGAAAGCAGTTAAGATCACAATCTGATTATGTCTAGTACATCCTTGTGAATCTAGCATAAC
This sequence comes from Pipra filicauda, assembly GCF_003945595.2. Taxonomy (NCBI): domain Eukaryota; kingdom Metazoa; phylum Chordata; class Aves; order Passeriformes; family Pipridae; genus Pipra; species Pipra filicauda. The sequence continues at coordinate 3,070,668 of NW_024104387.1, read as the reverse complement.
TTCCCAGAACAGAATACAACTGCTGTGGGATCATGCAGACACATAACTACGTTACCGAGGCAGATCTGCCTATCCAGAGCTTCAGCTCTTGCTGGTATCATGTTGTCAATGAGCTGGAGCTTTCATTAAAAAGCAAAATAACGGCAGAGCCAAGAAGGGATTTCAAAACATGCAAAACAAACAGGTCATTCAGCAAAACCACAGTGCACTATCTTACTGATTTACTGTCTCTAACATCTGCTGGAATACAAGAGCTGGATACCCCCACAATAGCAGGTGAAGGCTTTTAAAATTGCACTGTCATGATACTTAGTGTTAACAGTATCTATTGTTTATAAACAAAACAAGTGTTACTGCAACCTGTGCATTTCATTGCCACATTCGATGCTCTCAGAAGTGCAATAGGTAATCAGAGCCTTCAGAAGCTACTTTCAATTATTTTCTCTGCTCACAGAAACTCACGGCAAGAGCCTTGCTTCTCACAGACCCTTTCTTTTTTCTTATTGTATGAAGTAAGTGTGAGGTGTACGCCTAAGAGAAAATAGCGAAATAAACACACTTTGGAAGTCACAGATTTCAAACCTAGAATATCTAACAAACAACATGGCCTTAGCAGGTGTACAGGCTTGTCTGTAACAGAGGGGTGCACACTGGACTACAGTAACACAGACTTCAGTACTATTAGATACAGCATGGCTTTGATGGTAAATGGCTTAAAAAATAACTACTGCCAGCAGACTTTTGTTGCTTTTATGATTTTTATGTACTAAATATTCAGCTTTGTACAGTTGCATCAGTACAAAGTTTTAGTTGTTGACAGATCAGCCCCATTTTTTACTGTGGGCAAACTACTTTTTTCTAACACCTAAGCTTAAAAACAGAATTGAAATGAAAAGTGAACCTAATGCTTATAAAAGCAGACCTAAGGTATTCAGCAAAAAGTAGCCATGGGAAGAACAAGTAATTAAATTTTTACATGAATGTCTCAGGTTTTGCATTGCACTTCTAGGGCCATCCTTTAGCCACATAAAATAAGCAGCCCAGATTCTTTCATTTCAGAATTAACATGTGTGCTCCTTCCTGTGCTTATTCAGAGTGAAAAATAGGTATTTTCATCACCAAGGCCTTAAATGTTTTAGGATACTAATTCAATTCTCTTCTGTCCTAATGGAGCAGGTCACAGCTGCTGAACTTCAGCAGCAGACTTTGTGCCAACTGGAAGAGTACTGCTGGCTCTGGAGATTCCTCTGTAGAAGTAATTGCTTCCAGCAATTTAACAAATTCAGAATTGATGCTTAAGAGATTCAGCTAACACTGTTTTCAATCTAATGGTTATATGTTTTAATCTACTGTTAATTTGCATAATATTTAGAACCAAATGGTGTTAACTGACTTCCACATCCTGACCTGACCTTCACTTACATTCCTCCTTGTCTGCAATTTTTCAATTTAGTTCAATTCACTGCAAGACCATAATCAGTCTGAATCCTTCCTTCCTGAGCTCACATATGTGGTTAATGGCTGCATTCACTGAAATACTGCTTATGCTGCAACAGCTTTAACACTGCACTTGGCTGTCTTTTCCATATTGACTGAAAAACAAGAACACCACCAGCAATGTTATGTTACTTGTCATAACACTGTTAGAAAAGCAGTTCAGAAACTTTAAGGTTCTACAACTTGCTGGAAAGAGCCAAATTTTGACAACCTCCTTTCTGATACTACAAACTTGTCTGTGCCAAGCTATTACATTACTAAACCAACCTTCTAGAACACACAGCCTTTGACTTAAATGGCAAATATATATTCTCCTAGGTATACCAGAGTATTTTAAGAGCCATGATCACACATTCACACAATTTAGGCCTAGTCATTATTGTAAACACCTAAGCTATTACAGACTCCCACTTTCTTAGCAAAATAGTCCTAGCCAAATATTCAGTACTGATGAGATAATATAGAGTTTATAATTTACAGACAAAACAGTAACTGGTATAATTTGTTTATTGTACTGTGAGCATCAGTATATATTAGAGACAAAGAAAACATGACTTCCAGGACAAAGAAAAAAAAACCTGGAGATTTAAAGTTTTGCTCAATATCAATCATGGAGAACCTATAAATTATCTGCTGGAATGCTTTTAGCTCAAAAGCTTGGCTTCTACAATTACAGAACACTGAAGAATACAAGATGTTCTGGATCCCAAAAGCCACATACCTAAGGTTAAATTGTAAAAGACCTGAAAAGGTGTTAGGTAAAATTTATAAACTTGTTTTCTTCTGAGACAGATTGATCTTATCTCCAAGACTCAGGGCCATTCCCTGTAAGGAAAAGAAAGAAGACAATCATGGCACAGATACTTCACTTCGAAATGACTTTATCTTATCTATATTAAAATGGAAGTTCCACATATAGAAATCTGTGAAGTCATGGAAATTTCTAGCTGTTCACTTATTTGTACACATCATACTGCACATTTCCTTAACAGTAGGTAAAGGTTAGATCTACATGTATTATTGAAACAACGAAACCTAAATGAGTTGGCAAATGTTACATGTGTTATCAGAAGAATTAAAAATTTAAGCCTTTTGACCTCCCACCAGTTGAAAGTAGACTGCCAGGGGAGAAATTACAACTGCCAGTCCAGTTCCTGAAATTCAGCTGTTGAAAGTCTCAGAGCTGGTACTAGCACTCCATGCACTAAAGCTATGAGAAATAATTTAATCACAGAACCACATTAATATTGCATAGCAACTGAAGAAATCTCATAAGAAACTGCATGAATAAATCCACATATTCAATAGCAGAATGAATTCCAGGTGAAACCATGCTGGTATATGTAACTGAATGCAGTCTTATGTAAAAATGGCACTGTAAGCATATCAGAAACATGAATTTAAACCAGTTCAAAATCTTTACAGTGACATCACACAAAGTAAATGATTTCTCTAAATGTGAAAACTCACTGGTAATCTTTTATTGCACCCTGTTTAAAATACGTCTACTTTACACTGTTTTTTTACTGTATTTATTCCAAACCCCATACTTTATCTTTAGTAAGGAGGCAGAAGTTCTAAAATCCAAAGCAGACTCATAGATATACCTACAGAAAATACTCCTACTAAAAGACTCCAGGTTTTGTTTTGCTGTTTTTTAAAAAAAACTCCAGCAAACAGCAATTATATGCACAAAATTTCCTTGTTGTGTGATACTAAAATGTACAATTTAGTAGGAAAAAGGTCATGGAACCCTGAGGCATATTTGCTCTTTATTTAAAACCAAATAAAATATAACATCCTATTCGCAGTGCTATAGATAAAATAAGGAAATCTTGGCCCAAAGGCCTATTTTATGGTAACACACTAGGAGAAAAGATCTACAACATAGTTTTAGGGTATGATCACACCCAATTACAAAGATTTTCCTTCCTCACAAAATCTGTAAAAAAGAGTTTTAAAACGAAGTATAAAGTTGCTATATTCACCTTTCCCCCCAAAAAATCCCATTTATCTAGCACTAGAAACTAACGTACGACAATCTGCAGGTTTTTTAAGAGTGCTTGGTACATTTTCAACAGAAGTGACAAGGAGACAATACAAGCCATGTTACCTGACTCTTTGCCCGGATTCGTATGTGACCAGTGACAGGCGCCTCTGGCCCGAGATGAATCGGCTTCTCAATGCTGACGTTCGCAAGGGCATCTTCTCCAAAGATGGAACGGGCGTAAAGATTGGCCGCCATAAAGCCACAGTAACCAGAGAGTGCCTGTGGAAACCACATTTGAACTCTTCAGAAAGACCAAAATCCTTTAAACACGTTTTGGTTCGCCCTAGGTTAGCTAGGCTAACACGTCGGTATGGAACGCTTACATTTCTTTTTTCCTGCGCAACACTTCGTAAAATGTGGGAATCGTGCACTGGGAAAGAGTGGTGGCCTTTTTCTAGAATTAATATTGGAAAACATGCAACCTACAGTATTCCTCAAAAGAAGGTAAGATGGCATTTTATGGTCGGATTTAACCAACAGCAAAGTGGTAAAGAAGCTAAATAGTAACAATAGATCTTGTCTGGCTGCTATACATGTATTAGCTAATAGCTATTATACATGTTACACCTTAATAGCAAATACTGTATATATTTATTTTGCTTTACAACAAAAAGGCTAAACTTGCAAAAGAAAGGTAAATTTTGGCAGAGAAGGAAGAAACTTGGAGCTACTGAAAAAAAACCTTTATAGAAACAGACGGTGCCATTAAGTCTATACTACAGCTTGGCTACCACGAATTAAAACGGACATTCTGACTTTCTAACTGGGGAAGAAACAGCTGATTAAGCAACACAGAATTCTGGTAACTTAATTTGCTTTTAGTAATTTCAGACCACTCATTTAAAAACTTTGAAGTATATGTTCCATTTCATTTTGTAAGCAAGCATTTCTAATAATATTAATAGCAAATGCTGAACAAATTAAATGGTAAAGCACACAAACTAAAAAGGGTATCTAAAAGTCTCCAAGAAATAGCTCACCTTCTCTGGAGTCAGGCATTTCATATTAGTTGACTTCAGTATGTGCTGTAAGTACTCATTTAGATCAACGATATTTGTATTCACTGTTACCTTCAAGAAGAAAAAAAAAAAGGCTATTACTTTAATTAGCACCTCAGGCATTTCTGAAACCATCTCTCCTTTGGGGCTTTATAAAGGAGATTACCACTGCATTTCCCCTTGAGGAATTGCACACTCAGTAAGCTGGCTGCACTCCCCGTTATGTGGTGGTATCATAAGAAGTCTTCCCCTCCTGCCATCCAGTTGTTAGAGATGGAGAATTTCATGCTATTACCATGGTTTCCAAAATGTATTGGGTGAATATGATATTGTGCCAAACATGTAGACTCTCCAGAGCAAATAGTGGACTTCTTGTCTGAATACAGTGTGCACATTGCCAAAACACAAAAAAAGAGGTATCTAGTCCAAAGATTGCTTTTAACTAATGATAAAAACTACTTTTATCTTTCCCTCCTAGCCACAAAGCTGCCTTGGCTTCCTCATATTGATTATTGTTGGTCTGGTCTGGTCTAATCTTTTTAACACAACTTTATAAATTTCTAAGGCTTCACATACCATGTCTTAAAATTTATTGTGCACGAGTTTCCCCTGAGACATTTAAATCTAGTCTGAAGCAAACACACGTAAATATACGTACCAAACAAAGTACAGTTCATGTAAAATATCTTCCATTCTGTTTTAATGTTTCTACTCTATTCTTAAATTATATTGCTCTGTTGTATGAGATTATGTCCCTCAAACCCTTTTTTAACAGGTCTGTTTGGGCACCCTCAGTTAATATAAAGTGTACCCACCGCCTTGTTTGTCTTGCACAGCATCCATAACTCTATGCTACAGCTGTACTGCAAAGTAACAGAGTGAAAGGAAGATAGATGCCCCTGTCCATGGCAGGGGGGCTGCACTAAATGACCTTTAAAAGGTCCCCTGTGACCCAAAACACAATGCAGTTCAGAACTGGAGAGGCTGAGCAGTATGAGTCATTCTGCAGCCTCAGCATAAACTTATACCTGCTGCCATCTCATCTTTGAGCCAAAATACACAACTGTCACCAATCAGTTTGGACACCTTCCATACAGGAGATAAAGCTCAATGCAAATACCACTTTTGCAAGAAAAAAACCCTAGTTATTGCATTGCTGAGCTTGTGAAACTGATAAGATAACAGTAAGAGAAAGAGCTACTTGAGGCAAACATCCAATGTGGATGTTGAATAAGGTTTATATGACAAAAGATAATGCTGATTTAATGAGTTGGTGTGAAACAAGAAACAGAATTATACCACATCAACAAACAAACCCCGAATAACATACAAAAAATAAAACTAACTTTGTTTTCCCACTCAAACTCTGCCCACATCTGTCTGAACTCTGCATCCGTGCAAGAAGCAGGCTGGATGTAATCCATGATGTCAATGTGGATATCACTGAGAACCACACAGTTTCTGTCGCTGGCTGCTCCAGAGACATCATACACTGCAATATAAAACACAAACCACCTTAATGTTTAAAAAAGTGAATTTGCACTTAATAAGGCTACCACCTGCCAGTTAACAGCACTCAACCCTTGCTCAGTCTCGTGGCTGACCTCTGTCCTCTTCAAGAGCTTTACCCAGTTGCCACAGAACTCTGAGTTAAGTGTGTTTCAGGCAGGGCTGCCCAGCTTGTTCGAAACTCAGAGGCTTGGGTTCAAGTATCACACTGACAACCATTCTAAAGGTAGCATGTTCTACCATGATTTTAAGTAAAAGCAATATGGATTTTTTTTTAAATCACCACAAAATATTCATGCATGGTAGACCATTTCATTTCTTTTCCCAGCATATAGAGCTGTAATTATTTTTGGGCTCATAAAGTAGTTAAGAAATGTTTCATATTAATGTTAATTTTGCATACTGAACTTTTACTTACCAACATTACCAAAAATGATTCCATTTTCTGTTGAAGCGACTTTGACATTAGCCTTAATGTTGGCAAAATCATGTGGAGCCAGTGTCAGAGGAGATGGTTTTTCCACAAGTTTCAAGTCACCTGTGTAAAGAAATTGGGAGATGGGCATCAGGGAACATTAGCAGTACACAACGAGTTTAGATTTTTGAGAAAACACTTTATTTTCTTGTCAATCAATTTTTGTATCAACAGAGCTGCACTAACCACCACCATAAAGATATTAGTTGATTTGGAATTGATGTGGGGTTTTTTACAGTTTGCTAACTGTAAGACAAAGTAATTTACATTACATACAAAATTTTGGTTACAATACTACTGTGTTCACCCAAACCCCACTGAAAACAAATGCAAATACTGGCTTAAGTGGGCTTTGGATTGAGTATAGTATTATTTTTTTAACAAGGAAATGGTTAATTCTACCTTGTGTTTTAATCACTGACAACATCATAAGACCTAATCCTATAGTCAAGTGCCTCAAAACCAAAGTTCAACGTCCAGTATTACATGCACTAAGCTATTTATAAACAGGTCAAAGTATCACCTTGACTCTGAATATAAGTGCTCCAAGGAAGCACTAAGGGTTGCATTTTTACTAATCCTTTAGCAAGCAATTGTGAAAGACTCCTTAGTTCCACGAAACTGCCACTTGAGAACGCAGCATGAACAGCATGAGCTCTACACACAGGAGTGATGCATCGAGTCAGTTCTGGCACCACATCTGAAGACATGACCTGGGAAATGAATTCCACTTAACTGAGCTGACAAATAGAAAAATATTAAGTAATATATTCATTTTATTCATTTCCATCATTAGTCTGATGAAATGATTTAGAAGTTCAGGAGAAAGGTTACGCCCCTCCAGTCGTATTTACAATAATTAAAAGTATGTAACGTGTTCTCCTGGTGTATTGTAAACATATTTCAACTCCTGACTGCCAAAGTAGAGGACAACTAATAAGAAAAGGGTCACTGTTCTTAGATTATCTGCTCCAGTCGCTCCTCTAAAAGAAGTTAATGAAGCTTCAGTATTGTTAAAGCAAGACTCTGGTACAGCTGCTGGTGCAGGGAATGGTTTCAGCTGAGTAAATGCAGTATTTAATGCAGTGTTACCTGAGTCTGAGTGTAAAAACCCCCCAGGGCAGATGGCTTTCTCTGCCTGACACGTGCCCCATACAACTTGAGATTTTGTCCTTTTTTGGAAATTTATTTTTGATGTCTTAAGAACAGCACAATGGGGAATAAGTATATCAAAAAACCTGTCCATATTTCAGGGAAAAAGGAGAAGGGAAAATGTAATGCTATTTCCTTAGTGAAAAAGCCATGAAAAGATACAAAATCTGACTGCAGTTTGTCTCATCAGATGGTACTGTCAGTGCCAGCACATAAAAATCTTCCACCAAAAATATAAAAAAATACATTTGAAAGGCATTCAAAAACATCCTTCCAAAATGGAAACTGGTATAAACTCATAGGTATTTCAAAGTGTCTCAGAAACTCCTCACAACTGGGTGCCAACGCCCAGCACCTCACGGTTGCTTTGTTTCCACCAGTTCTCCTTACCCAGCGTGGCCAGCTCCAGGGTGCAGTTCTGCAGAGTGTCACTGGTCTGGTTGACAACAAGCACATCCAGCACAATGTCATACTGGTTGACGTGGACATACGCTTCTGCATACACAGGGTCTGAGAAACCTGTCAGCTGAGTAACCTGTGACAGAGGTTAGGGTGTTTAGTGTCATGGATCAGTTTTAAACATAGAATCATGTCAAACAATCACCAAAAAATAAGAACAAAGTACGGTTAAATCCATTATTCTTTAATATGAGCCTTCAAAACAAGCAAGTGTGCAAAGAGCTTTTAATTTTACAGAATTTACTTAGTAGTAAGAAAAACCAGAAAGCAAAAGAAAAATGGGAAAAACACCTCAAAAAATCACCACAAATTTTACCTAGAAAGCAGTATTTAAAGAAGTTGTGATGTTTAGGAAATCTAGAGTTCCTGCATAAGTCTTCCAAAACAAATAGATTTCATTAATTTACAGATAAATACACAGTGATTGTCCATATTTTTAATAAAAATGAACACTAACTGCATCCTTCCTTCACATATCCTTTTGTATACAGATTACAACTGTAAAACCTTTCTAGATGAAATGTATTCTGAATTGCTAGGTTGCTAAAATATGAACTGTAAGGCCATTTATTCTTAAGAAGATCAGCAGGACAAAGAAACGCTGACTTAAAATTAAAAGGTAGCTTTAAATATAAAACCAATTCAACCAGTCTTTAAAAGCTTGTTTTTTTAACTGATAAATGAATGAAGAGATTTCTTCTCTTTGGACCTTCTGTGCAGGTCCTAGTAATCAGGAGCAAAAAAAAGTACAAAGATAAGGATGCACTGCACTTGGCAATAGGATATAGCAGCCAAAGAAAGAAAGGGGTTCTTAATCTCTACTGATGTCCTTACTCTCTTCCCTGTGAACCTTACTGGGCTCTTCAAACCAGCAAACTATTTCGATTTCTTCTCCACATTCCACCAGCTCAGCACTCTCCAAGTTTCCTCCTTATTCCTCCCCTCCCCACGTGAAGAAGGTAACAACTACAAGCACAAGGGCTTTACTCTGTGTCTTGATCCCAACCAGGAAATACCTGTGTCTTTTCAATCAGCCAGTGCTGTCTGTTCTTTAGTTCAAGTCTAAGATTCCCAAAGCTGATCCTGTGCATAAGCAGCGCAATGTGTATATAATTAAAACACTAATTTCCCATTACCTTATTAAGTTTGGAAGCAAGAGGATCAGCAGCCTCTTTCCTCTGTGTGTTTCCCATTGCTGCAAGAAGGCTGAGCTGAAACTGGTCTTCTTTTGAGCTCATTTCATTTTTAGCAGTGAGCTGCATGAAGGAAATGGGATCATCTGGCTGAACCGTCACATTCCTCTTCTCCGATTCTTTCTGCAGGAAGAGAACAATTCAAGAATTCACACTGAATTCCACCCCTTAGCACAGAAACACAGCTGAATAATGGCTGACTTACACAGAGTCAAATGGTGACATTTCTTGGACCAGTTTGGATGTGAACATCCATCAAAAACTACAAGTGTTTCTGGTTACACACTTATAATAGCTCACCTTCTGGGAAAGTTTCTCCTCTTCTAGCTTGGCTGACAGCATATGAGAGAGGGACTGCCTGCATTCTTTGTTGAAAATGTCATTCATGAGAGGAGAACATTCTGACAAAACTTTCAGACACAAGGAAATACGATCCACATCATCATCTGTAATTGGCTTCTTGGGAAGAGAAGACTTTCCCAAATGGAGAATAGTGGCCATCAGCAGCATAGCTTCAGCATTAAAGGACTGAGAAGAAGGACAAAGTAAAGAGAATGGAAGAAGGTTATCACATTTTCCATAGCTTTACAGAAATGTTTATTTCTGACTTATATATAAAAAGGTGCACATTAATCAAATCATAAAAAGTCTGAGCAGAATTACTTATTTTTTTTAGTACTTGTTATCTAGAAACCAAGCAGCATGATTTAGAGACTATCTAGATAGAGTGACTGGAGAACAGTATGTCCTGTTTGCGACCTAAATTATCATTATCATCCAATCACATAACTGGCACTTCACTTTGGACTTAACCCATTTTGCATCTGTTAAAATCAAAAGAGGCAACAACCAGCTCTTCCTTGCATGTACAGTGAAAACACAAGAGATGACTTACATTTTGTTTCTTCTTTTCCTGAACTAGTGACACATATCGTAAAGCGATCTTGGTTAAAGTTGTAGCAAGGGAAGCTGCAACAAAGAAATCACCATCGAGCAGGAATCCTCTTAATGGAGGTCTGCAAAGACAAATCATCATCAGAAAACTAGTTTTGGATGACACCCTTCAGCCTACTTCTCTTGATACCTTAACATTTACTCTGTGCAAGCAAAACAAGCTTGAAACATCCCAGAAGGTTGGGTTTTTTCCCCTCTCAAAGTATTTTTTTCCAGATACATTCACAAGTCACAGAGTCATTTCCACACTGACTAAGGAGTGAGAGGTGTAATGTATAATAATTTTATTGTAGCACTGAGATGATAATGACTAGTCAAGATAAAGTAGCCCACCTGCAGTAACTAAGGAAATATAACAATTGTTCTACCTACCAACAAAATAAACTATAGCAAGTATTAAGTACTGCAAGGTGATATCAAGAGAAGAAAATGTTTTAATCTAAAGGCAACATCTCTGTGTCCAATTAAAATTGTGAAAGAACTTTACACATAAAAAACCAAATAGAATTTAGGATATCATAATTAATAAAGTCCTTTTTGATACAGTAAGCTTTGACTACAAATCCTAAGCAATTGGGCAACATCCTATTAGCTACCATCTACCTGGGATAATACCTTAAAACAGGAAATTCCCTCAACCACTGAACTCTGTCTGAGAGAAAATACAACTCAAATAGAAAAAAAAACCCACAAAATCAACCAAGTCATTCCTGGCCTAGTATGAAGTCTTAAATACCTGTCTTCTTCCTTTTTGGCAGGTCGTGAACTACTGAGAGCACTCTGTGTTGCATAAGTGCCCATCTCTGTAACCAACTTTTGGGCTGGACCCACAGACACCTCTTCTTCAGGTTTTAGCTCCCCAGCTTCTTTCTTGATTTCAGATTCTACTATTGGGATCTAGAAATGAGCAGGAAATAATTGTTACAATTAAAATAAAAGATGTATTTTTGTTCTGCAGAAGGTTTTAATAAAGATTATCTGCATTATTGAAGTTCTTATAATCAAAAAGTCAGCTAAAATGCAACAGTTTTGTGACAATTTGAGGAGATAAGCAGATGTTGAAATACATACAGAAGCTTCCTACTCATGCAATAAAGCTCAAATTGCACAGATTGTCTTAAATCCCTCTCAGAACAACCCACTTACAGCACTCTTTCTTTGCCACTGAATATAATTAAATTATACCTTAAAGCAGCCTTAATTTCCTAAAATAAGGAATTTCTCATCTCCCCTCTTAAAAGATATCCCTTATTCTCAACTCAAGTATGAGACTTGAAATGAAAATTGATCATGAACGCAAAACCCTAACTTCTTTTTACTTAAGATTTCCTGTGCAGTGCCATTAACACATCTCAAGTCCCCAAAACACTGTTAAAAATATCTTTTTCCTAGAAAACCCACTGCATAACGTCAAGAAAAACCACAAAGAGCTAGTAAACACAAAAAAACCCAAAGCACACACACACCTCTCCAAGTGATCTGCGCACTTCTGTCATCACACTTTGTATGTCTTCCTTTGTGCTGCAATATTCTCCAAGGATCCATAACGCTCCTCGATAAATCCTAAGACAAGAACAGTAACTTAAGTCATGTTTTCATCATAAATTCAAACTAGCATCAAGAGAAGTGATTTATGTTCGGTGGTAAAGGTCAGTCTTGACAAATCCAAAAAGACACAAGTGACAAAAAGCAGGTTTGATCAAAAACAATTTCAGCTTCAGTAAAGCTCATGAACAGGTACATCAAAATAGATATATTCTCTGGTACAAATTTATTTCCATCTATGCTAATCCTGACATAAACAAAATTAAATTTCATTGTGATCATGGTGAAATAACTCTACTGTATGTGAATAAAGTAAGCTGTAAATTCTCCACTTAACTAAGACAAACTAAATTCTCCATTTTAGAGGAGAAAATGAAAAAGAAGAAGATGAATGAAGATTAGGAAAAGAATACCAAAGCTTCAGAGATTTTTTTTTCACACTTAATGAGATGATGATGGAGATAAGATTCAGAGTTTTCTGTGTATTACAAGAATGACAGAGTGCTGTCTTCATACAGAGAAGTTCTCATATGACTTAAGCATTACAGATCCACCAGAAAAGAAAGTTTTTAGAGCCCTGAAAGGTGTTAAAGAAGCTTTGGAGGTTGCAAAGCCTGGTCTATGTTAGACTGGGTTTTCTAATAAATCTAGCCTAAGTGTTTCCAGTTGCCTACAAGAGCAAACGCCTTACTAACTCTGTTTTAACAAATATATCACTTTATGGTTGGCCTTCATCAACAACACTATCTCCTAGCAAGTGGAAATACAATTACCAGTTGCATATAGAAATGAAATTTGAATTTGTTTTCTTCATTCAATGCAAAAAGCACTTAATTTCTTTTGTACAAGTAGGTTGTACCTAGAAATCATCTACTCCCAAAATATCTCAACTTCAGTTACTCTTTGTGTGGGGTTTGCAAGAATTTTGGTACATATTTAAAGGCAATATACATTCAATGAGAGTGAGCCACAAGGTGCTCCAGTGTTGGTTTGATACTGTATTTTGGACTCACTTGACAGATTTAATTGAGTGAAAGACTTCAAGCATCTTCTCAACAATAAGAGGTCTGAGGTTATCAAATCTCTGGATTGCTTCCCGCACAAACTCCAAGACATCAGCAGCTGCTGCTTCATTATTATCACTGAGGAACTCCATCAGCTAGCACAGAAGAGTGAACATGAGCACAAACAGCAGCACAGATAAGTTTGTACAATAATATTTGCCTTGTACATTCAGAAAAATAAAACTGCATATGTATCTTCCATTAAACAAAACTGAAGTCAAACAGCCTTAAATACATTCCAAACAATTACCAATTATCATAATCCCAAATTAGTTTTCTAATGATACAAATTATTGCATTTTAAGTAAAGGGCCTCTTCAGCTCATGTTTTGCAAAAGCATTAAAAGTAAAGTCTCAGAAGACAAATAATAACAGCATCAAAAGTCCTGTATTTCTTTAGGGATTAAAAATAATATTGCTTCCTGTGACGCCACTGTGAGGAGCACTTCAGCTATTCTCTAGGTTTTGGGTATAGCTAGAACCTATTTAATGACAATATAATTAAACATTTGCATACCACTGGGATAACATTTGCAGCCATGTCTGGAAAGCGAACGCTACAGGAATGCAGTGTCCGAACAAGCAGCTGTCTGTACTTGTCTGTATCTTCGTGCTCCGTCACATTATTAGTTTTAATCACTTCCTTCTTCAGAACAATCACAAGCTGCAGAAAAGATCAAATAAAACTCAAAAAAGTGACATACTTTTCAGAAGAAAAAAAAAAGCTTAAAGAATCAAAAATACATATATTTTACCTCCTCCACATTTCTCGAAGACACAAGATCCAGAGCCAGTTGGAGGGTTTTTTTGCGCACTTCTAGATCTGGGGTACTCAGCACTCTGAGGATGTCCATAACTAGATCCTGAAACAATAACAAAATTGTAAGTAATTTGCTGTTTTAACTTACTTACTTCCTTTTCATGCAATTCTAATTTCACTCCTCAATGATTTTCAAAGCCTTTCTGGATACATAATATGTAATCTGCTGACAAGCAAGCAACATATCCCAGGCATTAGGACCTTCACAGTGTTCATTTAATACATGCTACATTTTCATAGAAGTCTACCATGCAGAGAAGTCTACATCATTAAACCTTAAGATCAAGACAGCATTTGCTATTGATAATTCTTATACAGACAATAAAAGCAGGAAATCATAAACATACAAGTCCATCCAATATGTTTCTACCAAAAACATTCCAACAGAAAATGTAAACTTCAGAAGTACATTTCTCCATACATCACAAAACCTGAAAGCTTTGTTATTGAAGGCTTTTCTTTCCTAAAGCTTGCAGGAAAAGATACAGCTCACATACCTGTAATACTCGTTCATGGGAGGGATGCTCCTTTAATTCAATCAACCGATCCAAGACAATCAGTTTCACATTATTATCACTTTCTTTAATAATCAAATCTATGTAGCACTGGGCAGCTGCCTAAAATTAAAAGGATCAAAATAATTTTTTAATTAATGAAGAGGACAAAACAGCAAATTTCTGAGAGAAATTCTGGAAAATAGTCCTTTTATATTACTTTTAAAGCAGCTACTCTGATTTGGCACAGAAATTAACCTGAGAACAGACTTTAAAATTTTCTGGTCCATTATAAATGGATTCCACTACATTACAAAAATCACACTGGAAGGTTCACAACTGCATCAGCTTACAACACACAGACTGGATTTCGAATTCAAAGAAAGACATAACAAGATAGATTACCTGACATACTTTGGGTCAGCTGTGAAGTACACAACAGGGCATGAAAACTAACCTAAAACAGTTGGCAATTAACCTAGCTAGATATCGCTTTAATGACTACTCAACAAAAATGATATACCAAAGCAAGAATGTTGGAATTCATACTCCCCCTGACCTTTTGAAACTACTATTTACAATGCTTTTACTCTGAGTCTAGACTTGCATATTTTATTTTTGAAATTTCCATACAAGTTCAAAACTTCTGAGTGCTCTTAAATAATCAGCTGTACAAATATGAATCTAGGAACCCCAGGTCAATTAGAAATCAACACCAATCTTCACTGATTTATGCTTCCCCCTTGGTCTGAAAACAGGAATAAAGACTAAAGAAAGTAATTCAATCTCTGAAAATCTTCAGCTTTAGTCTGCTTTGCTAACTATGCCAAGAGGATTGCAGGTTGGTACCAACCCTTGTACAAGTCTGCACAGTAATCATGCTTGTCCCCTACCAAAGTGACATGAAGTCCCCTAGCTCTAAGTCTGCAAAGCAGTCTCAGTCTTTTTCTGTGACCAATTCTAAGAGATATTTTAAGAGAGACCTTCACGTGTGAAGTGTTACTAAAGCCTTTGCTTTTTCAAGCTACATGCAGCACACAGCACCCATTTCAGTGCACTAAAAGCTAGTTGAACATCTGAAAACATCATTTCCATACCTTGATTGCTGTTGGTGCACTGGAGAGTGTAACTAGAGTACCTGCAGCTTCATACTTCACTGCAGGGCTCGATGACTGCAGCAAGTTGTAGATGCAGCGAATAAACCGAGCTCTCTCCGATGGATTCGCATGACAGACCTCAACAAGAAGAAGGATGCACAGTTGGCACATAAAGAAAAAAGGAAACTGTAATCCTACAGTTTACCTGCTCCATTATCTTACAACAAGGAGAGAATTGAGCAAAAGATGACAACCTTTTCTGGGGCATTCACAGCTGTAAAATCTAATTACAAAAGCTATTCAAAAGCTGTTCTTGACAACTCAGTGCAATGCCACCAGGTCTAAAAATCTCAGATCAAAAGGAAGGGCACAGTCTCTACCAGCTTCTGTAAGAGATGCCCTGCTAATGCCCATGAAACCGGACTGATAATACACAGTCTCCATCACAGCAAACCAGGTGAGACATATTGCTCTACGCTGTGCATACTTGAGCTTTTATCATTTCAAGAGACAAATCTTATTCAACTGTATTAAACAATGACATATTCCTGACATGGACTATAAAACCTTTTCCAGCAGCATTCTATCCATTCTAAAAAGCAGTCTGATATAATCTAACGTGCCACAACATTTCCATTTTACCTTGTAAATTAGTTCAACAATAACCAACTGCAGGATGTCACCAAATGTCTGGACTTGGTCAATACAGGTACTCAAATAATCCAAAGCTCGATCCTACAGAAATAAAAGATAAATTATTTTAAATTAGACTGATTAGTTCAACAATAACCAACTGCAGGATGTCACCAAATGTCTGGACTTGGTCAATACAGGTACTCAAATAATCCAAAGCTCGATCCTACAGAAATAAAAGATAAATTATTTTAAATTAGACTGAGTTTGCTCACTCAGTTGAATTTTAAATCAAAACACATTCTAAAATCAAACTACAAAACAGCATTTATGTGACCCTTCAACTTGAAATTAAAACAATTTAGGAAAACACTGTAAACCCAAAGAGCAAATTAATCTGTTCTGTCTGTAGATTGCAAAAGAGAGACAAAACTAATGGTAATCAGGCACAAGAGGCAATTGCCTGTAGAGCAAATAATCCAAAACACTAAACAGAAACTGCAATTTCCTTCTCATGCAGCTACAAAAGCTATAAAACAGTAGATAAGAGAGCATTTCTCAGTCTGGTTATGCTCCCTTGCCAAAACTAATTACAGATTTCGGCACCAGCATATGCCTTCACCAAACACAGTAATTCTCCTTTAAAATGAAGACAGCACTGAAGACCTACTTTAACTTTTTCAGTACCAAATATCCCAAAAAAGTATTAACATTGTCAAACGTGGGGTTTTTTATGAATACAAATAGTTCACACTACCAACAAACTCCTGGCTAGTTACCCAGCACATTTCCAAGTCATTAAACCAAATGAGTCTGTGGGCAAGTGTTCTTACCTGATCTGCGTGAATCAGCATCATAAATGCATTTCTTTTGCAGCTTGCATCTTTCTCATTCACCAAGAAATCATGGATCAATTCAGGTGCATCAGGTATAAGATGTTCAAAGTTTCTTAAAAAAAAAAAAATCCTAATTAAAAGAGCTACTGGTAAGGAATAGAACCCAAGGCTTAAGTGCATACCCTGAATACAAACATTTACAGAAACTCAAGAGTCAAAGAGTGATACAGAGCTTTTGTGCAGCTATTTAAACAGCAAACAGACTCAAGGAGCTTTAAAAAATTGTTTGTTGTCATGACAGCTAAGACATTACCTCATCAATGATTACAACTGATAGCAACACTCAGCCACACGGTTCAGGTAAAAACTGCAATAATGTTTAGTATGTAACTGCAGCACATCGAAAACGTCCTGCTCAAATAAATTTATATATGCATATTCCTACAAGGATTCTTCCATATTCATGGTTGTGGACAATGGGTACAAATAATAACATTTAGATCATCAAGAAAGGCATTTGCCCATGCAAATTAACCTGCAATATAAGGACCTCTATCGTACTTGAGAAAGCAGCAGCAGTACCTTTCGCTTCTCCAAAGAAGTCCATTAGGTAGAGGAGAAAAAGCAAACAAACTGAAAAAAGCCCAAAACCCACAGCAGTGATTGATAAATAAATGTTTCAGATCTTAAAAACTATGCAGATCACTATAGCTGGCCTTGGTCTTCTGCACCCACAGTTTCCAACTGTTTCTGGCCTTTACCTGTAGATGGTGTAAATGGCCAGGACTGCGTTCCTGCGCACGTAGCTGTGCCGATGCTCCAGGCAGGCGCGGATGGCCGGCATCAGAGGCTCCAGCAGCTCTGCTTCCTTCAGCTTGCAGAGAAAGCGGAGGGTAGAGCCTCGGATAAACTCATTTGGGTGCTGAAGATCCTAAACCCAACAGGAAACACATTTAAAATGCCAGACTCTCCAGATAAATGCACTCGCTAGCTTGCTAGCCTTCTCCCACACAGCCTTCCGAAGGTACAAGTTCCCAACACCCACGGTGACACCTCAGTCTTCTCACTAAATACGTTCTTAAAACACTGTTGCCTCAGTGTTTTAAATATGTACCAATATTTAAAAACAGGTGTTTCTGTGCAGTAACACTTACAAAGCCTGTAGTATTTTTTTTGCATTGTATGTGTTTTCCCCAATTACCATGGGTGCGAAAGCTCAGCCTGTGGGCATTTCCACACACTGGATACTAACCTTTAGTGTGCATTAGCTCATCTGCTTCCAACCCATTCCCAAAGTTGAAGGCCTTTACTAGAAGTGTCCCAAATATACCACATTCCAAAAACAGTGTCCTTTATGAGCCATAGCTTGTCACAAGATACCATAAAGACAGTAATTATATTACCCTCACCTCTGACATTCACTGACAGAGAAACTACATTTTTGTTAAGTTATAACAGTAAAAGAACACAAAATTTCCTTGTCAGTAGCCATGCTGCTTCTCTAGAGTTATCCAGCCCTGAAGCACTGAGACATCACTTCTAGGAAGGAAATGCTGAGTATAAACCACTTTTATATTGATAAAATAACACAAAGTGATCCCCTTGCTGTAAAGATCCAGACAAGTAATGAAGCTACCTTTCTGTATGCATCACACACGAGGATCATTTCCTGCAAGAGCCTGCCATCTGGAGTGGTCTTTGGCACGATCTCCCAAAAGACAAGCAGCAGTTTTTTGATGGTATGATCTTGGAGAGGCAGCACAAAACGTATGATGGTCATCAGAAGCCCAGGCAGTTTTTCACCATTCAGAATCATAATGATTACTTTCTTCAAGGCCTCAGTCTTCAACTTGACATCTCCTTTTTCTAGAGGAGGAGGAAATGAAGTCAGGAAGGCTGACATGTCACAGTTAGTTTAACAAGAATACCAATCTTCAGCGACAGAAGACACAAACCCCTCTGAAGGAGTGCAGCAGAGCATACTAATAAAATTCATGCCCTCTTATTATAGGATAAAGAGGAAGTAAGAGACATTTAAAAATAAGCATGAAGTTCAGACTTAGTTCTAGGATCAATATATTGGAATTGGAGGAGTACGAATTCCAAGGCTGTTTTAATACTTAAATTTAAACAGCCTTTTATAGCAGGACACTACAATGTGCTCTGTTGTCATACATATATATACTAGACACTATCACTGCTGTTTCTGCCAGCACATTCTGCAGTGCACTGAACAAGAGACAACACAACCTATTGCTTATTACAGTGCTTAAATCTGCCCTTGCCCAAACTGGTATTACTTAAAACTTAAAATAAAAAAATTAAAAAAAAATTTCAAATTTTGCACAGACGGGGACACACACACAACAAAATTAAAATACATAAGATAATATCATGAAGTTTCTCAAACCACAGCAAACAGAGGAACGTACACCTTTCAAAAAGCAACAGAAAATAAACATCGAATTGACTTGTTTGAGTTTAAAAATGTAAACAATATTCTCAGAAAGGCACAATGAGAGAATATCACAATTCAGGTGAGATGGAGTATCCTTCAATCATTGTCCATACTTGCCTAGGTCATTTTTTAAGCTGATTTCAGACGGTGGTTCTGAATCCATGGGAACATTGATTAACGTGTAACACACGTTCTCTGCAGCAGTCATGGTTCTTGGTTACAGGAGTTTTCTCAAGGGAAGAATTATTTTGACACAAATATCAGACGACCTAAAAACAAGCAAACAAAGCCATCCCAGAGTTAACAGATTTTATTAACAAACACGAAAACATTATCACAACTGACTTAATGGTTTGAATGAACTGCTGGGTTTCTTGAGAAGCCACATTCAAAAGCCCTCTCACTTTTCTGTTACACTAAAATATTCCTGTTAGCACCACAAAGATGAAGAGCACGAGATTTTCCAAAGACAATAAAAAAAGTAAAAGAAAGAAATCTTCCCAATGCTTCAGGCTACTTCCCAATACAGCCAGGGCTAACAGAAGTGAACAGACACCTGACTGTAGCCCAACGGATGCAGCAGTTTCTCCCTCATATACTCACTCCCTGATCCTGGCTACATATCCCCATTACCTTCACTGCAGTCCTGTGCCCCTCCAGGTGAACTGTCATGAGCTAAAAGATTTTAAAACATTAAAAAAAAAAAAAAGATACAGTCATACAGTTCTCTTGACTTGATTAGCAAGTTGAATCAGCCTATGGAGGAAGCTCTGAAGATGAGCACAAGATCCAACAGAGCAGAAACCAAGGATGGGTGAAAAGAAAGCATGGTGGAGAGGGAAGCAGGATTGCATTTTGCCTGCCAAGGATCATCAGAGCATCTCAACTCTACTGCCTCTGCTAGACATTAATGAGGAAAGTATGTATTTTTATGGTGAAGAAGTATGAGAAGGTTACAGATCTATCAGAGCTGATGTGTGGCTGACAGTTCAGGTAATAAAATTACCAATTAAGCTTATCCTCAGCCTCATGTTTTGTTTTTTCCATATATAACAGGTACCTAGGATCAAATCAACCTTTTTCTTCTATCAATTCTCATTCTCATGTTTGTTTATTCCTTATATAATAGACATCTAGGATCAAATCAACCTAAAAAACGCTCAAGTTTCAGCTTGTTTGTTTAATGCTATGATACCACACTGACAGGCACAGCAGAGAAAACTGTTACTTTTTATTACATAAGCAATTTTGTACTTTCTACAGAAATTGTGTCAAAATAAATAAGCTTTTATTAATTTTCTGGAAGTCTCCGACTGAGTTCAACAAATGATTAAAACAAGGAAGATGCCTTTTTATTCTAAATTATGATACCACACATTAGTCAAATAATGTGTAAAGGCATATTTGTTTTATACAATTTTTATTACTAATAACAGCGCCAACGGAACTGAACCAAATGATCCCCACCAAAGGCTGTGATTTACATAAGGATGGAAACACCCAACTCTCCAACTCAAGGCTGTGCTTTCCCTGCAGATTGCTCTTCCTCAAGGTTCCACGATGGCAGGGCCAAACCTCCATGACATAAAGCTTTCAATAACAGGCCAGTTTAGGAAGCCTGTTGTCTGGGGACACCAGCTCACACCCCACATCACCTCTTTTATCTGTGCAGACAACTTCTGAGGTGCAAACCTTGTAAACTCTCCACTCCTATGTTATTACTGAAGCAGGAACAAACAAAATCCAGCAGATCAACAAACACCCATCCCTAGTATGGCTAAAAGTACCTCCCTACAAATAGCTCTGAGGAGAGAGGGAAGTTGGGACATGGAGCTGCAGTGCCTGAATGAGCACTTGAGGCAGTACACAAGCTGGTGCCAGGTCCAAAGTCTCTTTTCTCATCAAATGGGCACCTAGAGAACCTCAAACTGAACAGTGAGCAGGAAATTGCACTAACTTGGGCTGCTGTCTCTTTCTACGCAACAAAACAAGAAACTAAAACAGTACCACAGCAACTATCCCGGAAAACAACTGCAATACAAATTTTTCAAAGAATCCCGCCTCTTTCTGTTATTAATTCTTTATTTTAAGAATTAGATCCTTCAAGGCTATTGTTTAAAAATATCTACATAAACGACTCATTCAAGAGAAAACTAGATGTGGCACTTAGTGCCATGGTGTAATGGCACTTAGTGCCATGGTGTGGCAAGGTGGTGATCAGTCAAAGGTTGGACTCGATCTTGACGGTCTTTTCCAACCTTATTGACTCTGTGACTACTGCTTGTTTGTAGAAATACAACTGTTTTCTTGTCTCAGCAGCAGCTTTTTTGCTTACTTTTCCATGCTGTTAGCCAGAACTCCTGCCTCAAAGCCCTGCAGCACCTTCACCTACAAGAACGACTCATACAAACCACAAAGCACAGCCTTGCGAAAGCAGACCAGGTATCTTTACTCATACCAAGACCTCAACTGCAGAAGTTTCAAAAATTGCAGTCAAACATGTCTCTGAAGCATGATAAGTGAGTGTACTTTAGGCTCTGAGAAGCAGCAGTGAAAACAACTCTGCTAAAACGCAGAGCTGGGAGACGTGGCAGGGAGAACCAGCACCCAGTTTTCCTCCTTGACCTGAAATCAGCTTGATCTTAGAGAGAGGCCCCACGGACACAGATGTAGGTGCTGCTCTACTGCTCCAGCAACAAAATTTCTGACCACCTGTACTGAGTCACAGAATGGTTTGGTTTGGGGGGGTACCCTAAAGATCATACCCTAAACTCACTCCAACCCCCCTGCCACAAGCAGGGACACCTCCCACTAGACCAGGTTGCTCAGAGCCCCATTCAAGCTGGCCATGAACACTTCCAGGGATGGGGCATCCACAGCTTCTCTGGGCAAGGAGAGGAAATCGAAATTTACAGCGGAAATCGAAAGTTACACTTTATCAAGCGAAGGAAATAGCCACGCCTGCTCGCCACCTACATCCCTGCGGAGCCTCGGGAACAGGGGCACCCCGTGAAACAAATCCCTGCGGACGCATCGCTTTACTGATGCACATCCGTAATGCACAGCGCAAAAAAAACGTTTACTAAAAAATCCCGACAGATCCACAGCCGCCCTGGGGATATTTCTCCCTCCGTGTCCCAGGCACCCACTCCCAGCTCAAACCCGGGGGGCTTTTACCTATGAGGCAAAAAACCTTCGATGCCACCGCCCGCCCTTCCCCCGAGCAAACCGCGAGCCCCCCGCGCCACGGACCACCCCAAACCCGCCCCGCGGCCCTGCCGGCGGGTCCCTGAGGCCTCGGGGCCTGCGGGGCGCACCGCACCCGCGGCGCCCGGCGCTCCCTCGGTCCCCGGGCCGGCCTTTGCGGCGGGTCCTGCGGCCCGTACCGAGCGCGGCGCCGGAGCGGAGCCGGAGCGGAGCTGAGCCCGGCGCGGCCGCTCCGCCGATGGTGACGTGGAGCCGCGCCCGCCCCGCCACATCGAGCCTACGGCGGCCGCGCAGGGACACGCCCCGCGCCCACGCGCGAAAGGGGCGGTGCCGCCCTGCCCGCGCGAGGAGGGGCTTCCCCCGTGACGTCACGGCCGCGGGATTTCCCCCCGCGCGGCGCGAGGGTCTGCCGGGACACCCGAAAACAGCAGCTAAAATTGAGGTTAAAAACCCCGCGCGGATAAACAAATAAGGGGGAAATAGTTATATAAATAAGGGGAAAGCGATTAAATAATAAGAGGGGGAAAAAAAAAAAGGGGAGTGGGAAATAGTAAGGTGAAAAAATAAACAAGGTGGAAACTAAGTAAGTGATTGGGAAAATAAATAATTGCGGGAAACAATCGGGGAAAACAAATAATCGGGGAAAATAAATAATTGGGGAATATATAGGGGAAATAAATAACGGGGAAAATAGAGAATTGGGCAAAATCAATAATTTGGGAAAAGATATAGGGGAAATAAATGGGAAAACAAATAATCGAGGAAAATAGATAATTGAGGAAAATAAATAATCGGGGAATATAAAGAATTGGGGAAATAGATAGGGGAAATAAATAAATAATTGGGGAAATATATAGGGGAAATAAATAATTAGGAAAACAAATAACTGAGGAAAGTAAAAAATTAGGGAAAGTAACTAAGTAATTGGAAAAACAGATAGGGGAAATAAATAAGGGGGGGGGAAATAGGGGAAAAAAACACCCAAGTGGAAAAAAAAACCAAGGGGAAAAAAAGTAAATATTAAGGGGAAAAAATAAATAATGGTGAAAAAAGTAATTAAGGGGGGGAAATGAATAAGGGAAGGAAAAAATGAATAAGGGAGGGGAAAAAAATGAGTAAGGAGGAGAAAAATTAATAAAGGGAGAAATAAATAGAAAAATAATGGACAAAAATAGAAGAATAATAGGGGAAAACTAGAATAAAAATAAATTTAGAAAAAATAAAAGCAGTTTTATCCAGTGCTTAAAAACCAAACACACAGCCCCGATATTGTTATTTAGCTGTTTTCGTGACTGAACTATTTACATGGATTCAAGACAGTATTTAAAGCCTCTTCAAAACAGCACCATGCTTTATTAATTTTTATTAATTTATATTTATTAATTAAACAAGATGCAACTTTTTTTTTTAAAACACAGTGAGCAGGCTATAAGGTCCCTATGTGGGTCCACCCCAAAAAGACGTTTCTTGTAATTTTCAGTGCAATCATTAGTGAGAATAATTATATTTCTGACATGGAAAATGAAAAAAATAACACTGAGCTCATTTTGCTTAAAATATGGCATTGTACCTATTTTGTACCTAGGAAGCACCAACTCTCTGGGATTCTCTGAGGAAGACACTGTTAGACCCAAATTTTGTGGCACTCAGCTTAAATCCAAACAGCACCAGGTGCAGAACAAGGTGAAGGGACAAAACCCCAGAGAACCTGTTCATTCAGCAGGAATGCAGAGATTCCACAGCTCGGGGGACCTGAAATGGGAATTTCTTGTGCTTTCTTGTTACTTCAGCTTCAGCCCTTAGTGAGCTAAAAGCCCTTTGCTGCCCTTGGCTGGCTGATGGATCTAAAGGAACAGTTCCAAATGAGCTGGGGTTGACTAAGTCAGCCCCCCCCCCAGAAAAAACCAAACAAAACCTGGTTGGCAGCTTCACACTTCTTCAGCCTGCAACGTTCCTGGTTAACATTCACAATCACAAATGTCTTTTCATGTTCAGTTTGAGACAAGCTGACACAGGGAAACACGCCATCTCCTGTTTGTTCCACAACTATTTTACAGTTTTTTAGGCATTTTAAGGTCCTCTCACTTCAACAGTTTCCAAGAGCACCACATCTCTGTACAGCAAGTAAACACTCACTCTGATAAGTGGTCAGACACCTGATGGCATCTTGATATGACACAAGTATTTTAATTGCTGTTTGTTCAGATTAAAATAAAAACAAACCCACAGCAGAGTCCAAGAAAGTGATTTATTTCCACTTGTCCTTATGAGTTAAAGACAGTATCTTTTCTTTAAAAAACAGTATCATGTACTATTTAGAAAATGATTACACCTTTCTTGTCCAAGCAGTTACACCCAAGTATGACCTCCTGTCTACCTTTTAAGGATGGGTGGGTTGGTGTCTTTAAGAGCAATCTTCAGAATGTAGCTTCAGAAAATGTATACAGGTGAGGATAAAGTTACCAGCAAATGGATAAATGTTCCTGTATTGTTATACATTAACACAGAGGAACTCATCCACCAACTAGTGCTCCATTGGCTCCTCAGCCTTTTCCACAGTTTCTTCTACAGGCGGAACCGGCTAAAAGAGAGAAAAAACAAATATTTTAGGAAGGCAGAAGACAACACTTGACAAACCAGCTTTATCCTGATTTGAGCATCACAAGTGCCAAATGCTGCTCATGTCAGCAAACAGCTTAAAAAGCAGTGTTACCCAAATTAAGCATGAGCAGGACAGAGTTGGTAATTAGGAGACTATGGAGGCATCATGTGAAAGGCATGAGAAACATAAGCAGCCACTTCTGTTGCAAAACAGGGAAAACTTGTACTTCATCAAAGTTGAGGAAAGAAGATGACATTGGAACAGCCTGGCATAAATTCAGCATAAACTGATTTAAAAAGCCTCCAAGTTTCCAGCTGAGATTATACAGTGTTCATATGGTAACTTCAAATTTTAAAAACTGCCTTTCTAAAACTCCACTAGAGTAGTAGAGTTAAATTTATTTTAAATATAATAGATCATATCTAAACGTCATCCTTCAACAAAGCCTATTCATTTATATCCAAGGCACACACCTTTCTCTGTGGTCTCTCCTCAAGACCTTCCAGGAATGGCGCTACGTCGTCATCGTCATAGATGGTAAACTCCATGTCTTTGCCCACAATTCCAATGGAAACATTCTGTCAAACAAAGTTTTGAAAGCAGGGAGAAGTGTTTTTCTGCAATTAACCTTTTTTGTAAGCTTTCATTTACAAAAGCTATCATGTTTCAAAATCGTGCAAGTAAAAAATCATTCAAGGGTTTCAACTTCTTTCATTTAGTTTTCCTTTGAATACACACAATTTCTCAAAACCCCTTATTTTAATCTCATTTTGCATTTTCAATAGTTTAAGAGTTCTAAAAAACAAGGTGATGGAAAAGGGCCACAAGCAGAACACCAACTAATGGATATCCTTAGAATTGTCTCGTTCAACAGTTCCTCAATTCACTGTCAGAAATTTGTACACCTTTCTGATGCTGGATACTCAATCGACTGTTGGTGCACTACCTTTCCTCACCTCCCAGTGAATGACTGACTGTGTTCACAAAGCAGGGCTGTGATTCTAGTTGCATGCAATGTTTATTAACACTGATCAAAGCTTAAAATAGAATGAAGCATCCAGAGAAATAATGTCTTATTTAGTGAAAGCATCATTTTTGTTAAGAAACTTAAATCTGAGATAATTAAGAAACGGTAGATAATATAATCTCCATTTAATGTCACTAGTTTATCTACCACTATTCAGCTTTCAAGTTTCAGTGCTTTGTCAGACAAACTTCACAAGAATTTTGTCACAGTAATTTCTAGTAACAATGGCAGTAAAATTCCTTAAGAAAACCTAAAACCTAGAACTTACCTTGGTGGTCAGATCCTGTTCAGCAGGAAGAGTCTCTCTCAGAGCACGCAGTCCATGTTTAACTAGCTCATTTAGATTGCCTTAAAATGGAATCAGAAAGACAGTTATGGACTATATGGTATTATCTCTGGACATTCATTTCACCTTCTTCCTATTCTTATTTGAGAACTACAAAATCAGCTGGGCTAACTTGTCTTCCAAAGCTCCTCTCCCTTGTGGTACTGAGCACAGAGGTGGTTATAATAGCATTCCTTGAGAAACCATCCCTCCCCTATATTTGAGGTCAAGTGCATCTGGTTTTGACACTTGCCTTGCCTCCAGTGCCTCCACTGCATTGATATTCCAGCTTTGATTTTTTTTCCCCCAAGAAGCTACTCAATAGGCTCCTCCTCATCATTCCATACAAAAATAAATTCAACACTTTAAATGCACCACCTAAATACTTGCACTGACATACACTGCTATGGAAAGAATTACACTTCCCCTGAGTTAAACAGGTCAGAGGCCTTTCACTTTTTTCCCTGCCTTCCTGAGCACAGCTTCTCTTTTCACTAGATGCAATAAAAGCATCCACGTGTTAACCATGAAAATCTGTAACATTCTCACGCAGATCTACTGTTATGCCGGACTTGTCTCCCAAAATTTATCTTCATCTCACTAAATGCAAAAGAATGGAGCAGTAGCAGAAAATAAACTGCAGAGCTGATGGAAGCCATTAGCTAGAGAGGGTTCCACTACTCACAGTCAGTGAACTCAGTCATGTGCCTCTCCAAGTAAGTCCGTGCCGATTGTGAACGAGCACCAATGGACATTGCTTTGCAGTCAAAATAGTTTGCAGAGGGACAAGTCTGGAAGATGTGAGGGCCCATATCCTACAAAGAGAGAGAAAAAACCCAACAGAATGTGAAACAAATGTATAAATTCATACCAAGTCTGCTGCTTGAACATGAGATTTTCTGAAAGAGTTTTGCTTCAGGTATATCGCACAGCCTGCATGTACGCACAGAAACATATTTTATATTGCTGATCATATCGCTGTTCTTATACAATTCCTTCAAAACTTATTCTAAAAAACCCCCCACCAATAAATAAAAAAAACCAAAACCAACTCTTTCTCCATACTTCGTTCATTAAGATGGAGCTTTTATGCGGACAGGATGGCTGGCACAAAAAACATTTCTTTCTCTCTTCTATACTGTGCTTATGTATATAAGCTCCCTACTTCATGGCTTGCAGCAGGTTTTTTAAACACATTCTGTCTTATCTGCACAAAAGTAAAAACTGACTGTAGACTAAACCATGCCATTCAAAATTTCAAGAATCTTGAGGGCAGAGATCCTGCGTGTGCAAACTCTTGCTGCTGAACAAGTAAGAGAGAGGCCAGTGATGATTTCCACATCCATTTTTTAATAGAAAGTGTTCAGAATAATAGTTTGTAAACATCCCAAATCAACAGCAAAACATTTACAGAAAAAAAACCTGATTTTTGCAGTATCTCATACTGCATCTTAAAATACCTAATAAGTGTAGGTATTAATTAACACTTCTAAAAGCTATGTTTTAGGCTAAGATACAGAAAATTACTTCCTTATTCCGAGAATTTTCATGAGTTTGCCTCTTCCGTCTTTCCCTCTTAACATCTACTTGTTGTACAAAGTTTCACTAATCACATTTTCTTGCAGCTCACTGGGGACCAGAGCAGCTTACTCACATCGTAGCCTGCGATGAGCAGTCCCACACCATACGGCCTCCTGCCGTAACGCTGCGTCGGGATCTGGGTTTCTGAAGTAAGCTAAGGAAACAGTCTCAAAATTACACGTTCATTACCCAGAACATTTTCCTAAGACAAACAGAGATGCACCAAAGTGCCTCCTTATGGGATATTCTCTGAATGAATACATGAGCAGTGTGAATGAAGAAAAATTTTCCAATCAGATTTTCCAACTTGAGTTTTAAGCTGTGACATATGAAAATCACTTCATGAACAAGTAAAAAGCTACAAAAGTATTGCAAGTGTAAAAAAAAGGATACTGCTTCCAATTAGTGACACTAGGCGAGAAACTGGAAGAGGTCTATCAAACACAAACCTAGAATCCAAACACTCCTGACGCATGAAATTGCTAGAAAGCAAAAAATAAAAAAAAACAAAAAAATTAAACCAATGCATAGATCAAAGACACAATGAAGTTTTGTCTTAATACTTGTCTGTTAAGGTAAACATTTTTGTTTCAGCTCTGCTTGTTGAGAAAAAGGGTCAAGGGCTTTACATAATTTCATTTCACCATGACCTATAATTGTTATTTAGAAAGTTGACCACAGGTTTGAAAAGAGTATAAAAGTATTTCAGCCAGACAAATGCAAAGAAGGTAGAAGTTCACGCAGACAACAGATGGAAAAGAGCCACAGTCAAATGGTAACATTGCTTTGTAACATTACAGCAATTAAAATTTATTTTAGAAAGTCTTCCTACCCCTTCTTTGTCCTTTCAAACCGAGGAACACTCCTCCTTCCGTGTACATTTACCTCACCTGATCAAACTCTGTGGCCAGCAGGTAAAAGCAAGCCCCTCTGAAGCCCACACATACAGCACTCTGTGTGTTCAGTAACTTTTTAAAGTGTGTGTACACAGAAGCAGCTGCCAGAGGGAAAGAAATGATGCACTTTCTCAGACTGCTTGGCAACCCCATCACGCTGAGGAAACCAGACAGGACTGTCTCACTAGCAATAAAACCAAGGAGCAAAATTTTGGGCCAAACAAATGAGATTTCTGCCAACCAGTTAAAAATCTGCCAGAATTTCACAGTGAGGTCTTTGGCATGGTACAACAAAGCAGCAGCTCAAGACTAATCCTTAGCCAAGCAGAAAATCTCATTTGCAATAGTCTGAATGAACTTTCACTCGTTATTGCAGAACTGTGTTATGTCAACAACCAGGATACTCACCACAAGAGTCTTGCATCGGCAGTAAGTCCCGCAATTGAGATACCAATATGGTTGTCAACGTACAGGATTTTTTTCTGATGAGCTGCCAGCTCAGACTGTGCTCTCTATGCATAAAAGGAGAAAGCTATGTGGCAAACTGAACACTCTGTCAAGCACTGTGGAGAAATCTGCTAACATTTATAGCAAGAACTGAATATGATCACAAAACAATGAAAAAAAAATTAAATTTATAAACTTGCAACAAAAGACAAGAAAAACCTAATTTCACTTCAGTAGGAACCTGTCAGAATGGAAGAAAAAACAGACACTCACTCAAGCTTTGGGAAAAGAAAGGAATATATTTACTACTTAATAACTAATGAAAAGAAAAAGAGGATACCATCTTTTAAAGGGAAAAAAAATCTTCCATTCATTTCCTTCACCAACTTGTGAAAATCTGCTTTGCATGAGTATTGAAAATATTTCAGTTCTATACCGGTACTCAAGCAAAAGGAAACTGGGATTGTATTTACATTACACATAGAAGTTCCGACTGCACAAAGCTAATCTGCCAACCCAAAACTTTTCTACGAACATTACTGTCCCAAGAACACAGTTTTGAAGTTACCTTGAGAGCTACCAGAACAGCGTGTGTTTTGGACTTCAGCCCCACCGTAGCTGAGCCTTGTTTCACGGCTTCCATGGCATATTCTATTTGATGAATTCGGCCCTACAAAAACAAATCAAAGGTGATCATTCTCAAGTTAATCCTCTGAATCAACTTTCAACGGGTTTGGACTCTCAGACCTTTGATTCCCCACCCCAACAGGGGCACTTTCTGCATCACAGTTTAAACCTACAGCCAACAGATCTCCACCATTATCTTCTGCAACGCCTCACCACTAACCCACAGAAACTGGGCCATCTCTAAGTCACTCACTACTGCACACAAAGGAACGGGAAAACTAAAAAGAAAGGGTGAATAACCTTGACACTAGAATCTTGACACTAATCTTGACATAAGAATCACGAGACTTTTGTCACTGTCTTTAGAGGAATCAGTATTTGACCCGATGTGATTCAAAGACAGAACTTCCAGCTGAAGTTGGACACTTAACTTTTAATCGAGTTTCCTGAAGAAACGAGTCTTACGCAATTGTTGTGTCTCACCATCCATTCCCCAATAACTTCTGAACAAGTTATTGGCCAACTGCAGTGAAGTCTGAAAGAGGAGTAGAGGTCTCAAAGGAAATCAAGTCCCCACAGTTCTGCAGAGGTGTCCAGACGCTTTGTAGGAAAATGTGACAATGTCCATTTAATGGCACCACTGAGGGCAAAGTGTCTCATTTTCTGCCCTCCAGCCCACGACAGACAGGGCAGAGCTGCCCTGCAAGCACAGCCCACAGCTGGATAATTTTGCCACATCTATTAAAAGTCTCAAGAGAATGCTATAGTTTTAAAAGTAATTTTTTAAGTAACAGATAAGATGAAAAACATTAAAACTAAAGTTTCTGATACAGAACCTGCCAGAGAAACACAATCATTAAGGATGAAAACAGTTCAAAGGCATCTACACCTATCATGCTATTGACTAAAAAAAACAGGCAAATATTCAATATTGTCCTCATATAGGATTGAAAACATGGAACACTCTCCATTGCAATGTAGGGAAAATAATACAAAAGTAGTACATGATGAAGATTTTCAGTAGCAGTACAAACCCACAAACTAACGATACACTAGCTTTATAGGAACAAAATCTGTTATTTGGATTCAAAATCTCTAGTTTTGCTAAATACAGAAATGAGTCATTTTCCAAGGCTCTGATTTTCCACAAGTATCCCTTCTTAAAATGTCCATACTGAGAGAAGAGGCAACATTAAACACCTGAGCTGACACTTGCTTTTAGAATTCCAGAATGTTTATTTTCAAGTCAACACAACCTATGTAAGTTTCAGAACACCGAGTGTACCTTTCTAGTAACAATACACAGTGGGGAACTGACTCAGAGGTAAGAAAATGTCAAATTCAAGTGCAAAGTCAATATAATCTTAACTACAGAGACAGCAAGAAGCCTCCCTGATAGTCCACAACACGGGAAACTAGGGACACACATCTGCATAGACTTCAGAATTGAAGTACAAACTGCAGCACAAAATGATATGGCATTTAGCCACTTTCAAGTTCTAGCTCTCAAGGTTATAAGCTTTACACGTGGAATTTATTCAACGTGAATGTTTGTGACCACTTCACTACAGAAAACGAAGATCTGTGAATTTGTACCACAAAAGTCAGTACCCCAGGTTCCATGCTCCAGATTACCCTGTGGACACAGGCATTCAAACAGGGGCTTACAAGGCAGTTAAAATTGTGCACAGAAAGAAAAACAGCTGCTTTATATCCCACTTGAAGAAGTGGTATATTCTCACTCAAGCACAAAATACCAACTCTTAACAATTTGATTTTTTTTTCCTGAACAATTTGAATGAAGTGATTAACGGAAAAAAAATTATTCCCAATTATAAACTAAATAGTTCCTTTCCAATATTATCCAATGGACAAAAGAGAGAATGACCTAGCAGTGGCCTAACAGTGGGAAGATTTAAGCTTACTTTCATGCTTTTGGTACCTCACTTACCAACTTCTTATTACAGATCTGTAAATGGATCATAGAACCATGGAATGGTTTGGGTTGGAAGGGACCTTTAAGGATCATCTAGTCCAACTCCCAAGGTGACAGCATCTATTTTGTACCTCACAGAAAGCAACTGCCTTAAGCACTTTGAGGTGAAAGGGCCCACTTCAGCACCACTCAGGTTTATACACCAGAAGTCCTGAGATGTGCCAGTGGCTTTCCAGACACCCACAGCCTACAAAGGGAGACTGGAGCAGCCTGCAGGAACTTCAGGCAGCTGACAACAACCTACACAGCCGTGATACTGCTGCTGTGAGGTGGCGAAAACCCAAGAAGCGAGTTAAAAACCCAGTGACAAAGCACATAAAGGCTTTACCTGCGGGCTCCACACGGTGACATCATTGTCATACTGGTTGCGAAACTGGAATGGAGAAAACAAAACTCATTAGTGCCACTAATGAGCGGGCAGGAGGAGCGTTCCTGAGGGGAGTCCTGGTTGTTTTCACAGAATCACAGCACCAATTAGTTTGGATAAGACCTCTGAGATCATTCAGTCAAATCTATGACCAAACACCACCGTGTCAACAAAGTACCACATCCAGTCTTCCCTTAAGCACCTCCAGGATCAGTAACTCCACCACCTCCCTGGGCAGCCCATTCCAACATCTAATCACCCTTCTGGCGAAAAAATTCTTCCTTCTGTTCAATTCCTTTTGCCAAATTGTTAGGGTTGGAAGGGACCTCTGGAGATCATCCAGACCAGCCTCCCCTGCCACGGCAGGCTCACCTAGAGCAGGTGATACAGGAACGTGTCCTGGTGGATTCTGAACGTCTCCAGAGAGGGAGATTCCATGACCTCCCTGGGCAGCCTATTCCAGTGCTCTGTCACCCTCAGCGCAGAGAAGTTCTTCCTTGTGGTGACGTGCAGCTTCTTGTGTTTTAGTTTACGGTTAGTGCTCCTCGCCCTGCCTCTGGGTACCACTGAAGAGTGTGGCACCATTCTCTTGGCACCGGCCTTTGAGATACTTGTGTGTATTGCTGACATCCCCTCTCAGCCTTCTCCAGACTGCACAGGCCCAGCTCCCGCAGTCCCTCCTCGTAGGAGAGGTGCTCCAGCCCCCTGCAGAGATATCCGCACGCATCCCCACAGGGCCCTTGCTGCAGCTGTCCCCGGACCGCAGCAGGCCCCGCTCTCCAGCCACACTCCTTTCCAGGCCCGGCCGCGCCCGCGGCCCCGCGTGGCCCGGGAACTGCTTACTCACTGCTCCTCCCGCCCGCCCTCCCGCCTCCCCCGCGCCGGCCCCGCAGCCCGGCCGAGGGGGTCCCTACCCCTCTCCCCACCCCGCTATCCCGCTATGCCGCTATCCCGCCCCACCGCGCCGTCCCTCACCATCCTCCCGCTTCTCCCGGCACCGGCGGCTCCTGGAAGCGACGGGGCAGCGGGGCGGGAGCGCGCAGGCAGCGCCAGCCGCTCCTCCGAGTCATCGATGGCGAGCGCATGCGCAGTGGCGCCCCGACCGGTGAGTTATGAAAGTGCTGCCGTGTGTTTCTTAATTAAATTTCTAAATGGGTCGTTTTGCCGTAAAGGATGAAGTGCTACAAGTGCTCGGCGAAAATTAGTTGTGTACTTTAGCTCTCGCTCTGGACGATGTGAAGTGTTTTTGGATAGTTGTAACTGGAAAGTGAGTTAAAAAGCACTACGGGAACCCCTCCGCGGGATCAAGAGAGCCAAGCATTAAGATAAAAGAGAATGAATTTAATACTGTACTGGTGTGTTTTTATTTCTTTAAAACAAGTGTCCAGCTGGTGAAGTCACAGTAAAGTCGAACTGGCATATCATTGGTAAAACTACTATATGTGTATATATATATAACTAGTTCTGTAGTAGTTTCATGTATATATAATTAGTTCTGTAGTAGTTTTATATATATACATATATATAATGTATGTATATAGTTATACACTATATAAATAGTGTATAACTAGTATAACTAGTAAATATATGTAAAACTATATACTAATTTATATACTATTTATATACTATTTACATATATATAACTAGTAATACACATATATATACACATATACAATATATACACTATATATATATATATAACTGGTATATATAACCTTTTGATTACTGCAGGCAAAATTCTCCTGTCAGTGGAGAATTTTCTCCTTTCTTTTCCCTGGAAAGGGCTACAGTGTTGTCTAAGAAATAAAAATTAAAAAAAAAACAAACTAAACAGACTGACTTTAATTATCTAGCTTATTAATTTTAAGCTTTCTGATTAACAACAGAAGTTCATTTGATCTGAAATAACTTCCTCTCTTTGGCATTGTTTGGTGGGCGCTGAAACAGGATATATAAACGTTTTAAGTGAGCTGAAGAGCTTTCAAGTTTCACTGAGCCCTCAGTAAATATTCCTGCAGTCCGTGCTCAATGCCATTCTGCAATAACTTCCTACAGCAATAAGGGACTCCCTAAAGATCCGTTTACTCCGCCCACAGCCACAGAACAATAGACAGACATTTCCTCTTATTTTGGCAAAACCGTGTTAATTTTGATAGAGCACTAAACCACGCCAAGTGTCGGTATTGTGCTGTATTTATACAGCAAGTAGCGTTAGGAGCCATGATTTTAGTGATAAAAAGGCAGGATCTGTGAAATTTCACAGAGAATATTGGTAATAGCTGCATAACTGAAGAAGTTTTGGAAGCTATATGAACTATTGTGTAGGTTTATTAAATGAAAACTGAAGTATTTTCCAGAGTAATCTTTTCCCCTTTATTACATGCATAGAAAAAAACTCCAACATATTCAAAACCAAACCAACCAGATGTCCATCTATTAAAAATTTATTCTAAAGCAAACGGATTCAGGTCACGTGGCAGCCGGAAGGGTGGCATGGGATGGAGCCCCAGCTGCTCTCCAGTGCTGCAGGCAGCACAACTGTTACTGTATTCCCAAGGCAGCAGCACAAGAGGATGTCAGAGGCAGGAATAATCTCTAGAAAGGGGAAATGCTTACCGTGGAAGGAAGTAATTCACTTCCTTCTGGATGCTCCTGCTTGCCCTTTAGTCTCAGTATGAGACCTCTAAAGGCAGGGCTAAAGCCAGAGGGTTTGAAATGTATTTCTGATCACGTCTCTGTTCGCTGGTGTTAAAGAGCACCCAGCCTATTCCCCATCAATGTATTTGAACCAATATTTAAATACAAAATGACGGAAAGGCAAAATCAACAAGGAAAAATCAAGTAGCTCTTTTTCAGATAACAAAGGCATCAAACCAGAAAGGAAGCATTTTGCGTATATTTTACCCTAATGTGGCAGTTACTGAAGTTAGTGATGTTAGTGGTTTGTCAGTCACCCACAGTTGTAAGAAAATTTGAATGAAGGCCTCAAATGAGAATCTCACTAAAATTTAAGTGATGCATAAGCACTATGTTGACCTCTGCACCTGAGAAAATGTCATCCTTGCTATATTTAATGGTGGTACAGTGGCCAGCAGGAAATGATCTGACAGCTTTGGGCAGCTTCATAGGAGATAAAAAATCCACATGACAAATGGCTACAGGGATACAGGTAGACATGGCAGAAAAAGCAGTGCTGAGTAACCAAGATGGTTAAAATGCCCTTTTCTCCAAGCTATGTTATGAGACACATTGATGAGGCAACGTGGGTCACAACTTCACAATGATTTTGTCACTGCTGTTATCTGATCCATTGCTTAACAACTGCAAAGATATCCCCATTATCCATATCAGAGGTATTAATTTTATAATACTAAAAGCTGCAGAAAAGTGCATCAGATGTTTTCTTTGGTAACAGTCCTAACACCAATCTTAATATGTTCTATAGAGTGTTTGAATTAATAGAAAAAGAAGATTTAAAAAATACAAATTTAATCATAAAGAAAAAAAGTGAATGGTGAACAGCAATCAACATATTTCAACAAGAAATCACAATATAAAAGTCTACAGGAATGAAAAGTAAAACTAAAACTACCCTCACATTTAAATAAACTACTTATAAAACATCTATGTTAGGAGAAAACAGTATTTTCTCACTTTTAGTTTCACAGTTGGCAACCTGATAATCAGGATCACTTCAGAGCAATGAATACACAATTGACAGATGTAGGAAAACATCTTCAGTGTTCCATAATGGCCAGTTTAAATGTTAGGAATGATTAGGAAGGAGAAAAAAAGTGCTATAAATCCATGCTGTATCTGACACCATTCAGACTTGAACACCGGCCGTGACTCATTTCCCACCTTGAAACAATGTGGCAGCACTGAAGGCACTGGGAAAAGCAGAAAGAAGGATTCGAATTATGGAATAGCTTCATATTAAGAATGACAGTAAAGAGTAGAAGTCTTTAGTCTAAATGATAAACAAGGAAAGGTGACGAACACTCGTGAAATCAGAACTGGCACGGGGGTGCTGAGTAGATGTGATGCTTCTCTGTCCTGCAGCACTGGTGTCATTAAAAACGGCAGGTTCAAGCAAAGACAAGGGGGTACTTCTGAGACATATCATACCTGTGCTGTGGAAACCTTTGCACCTGAACACATCATGGTCTTTTGTTCACGTACTAAGAGAGCAACTGGCCAAATTCACTGATAAAACAACTTTCCAAGCCACTAATACTGCTAAAACAATGTTTGAACGGCGTGCAGCGGTGAAAGCAGTTAACCTAAAACATGCACATACAATCTCAAGAGAAACTAATGATACCATTTTTTTCCATGTTATGTTTCCAGCAAAGTTATAAACAGCATCTGACATCTGAGTGATGACAGGCATTGCTCTGCAGAGATTGATGTACAGCAACTGAAAGGAAAGGCCATTATGTCTCCTCTCCTGCTGATTCACTAGAGGAAACAACATTCCATCAAGTCCCCTTTCGGGATGCCACTCACCATCAGCCTACATTAACTGCTGTGTGCTATGCTCCTGCAGTTACGTGGAGTTTTGGTAAAAGATTGGCCACACTGAGGTCATTGGTAGCACTCCCAAGGGCTGCATGTTGTGCTACTTGGGCACAGCAGACTGCAAAAGATGAAGAAAGAAACCTTTTGTGCTAGAGTAAGAGACAGATTAAATGAAGGCAGTGTCTGCGTCCCCTTGGAGAAGGGAAAGGATAGATCCCGGAGAGATCAGGGAGCCACTCCTGTCAGATGGACAAGTGGTTACCCACAAATAGCACTGCTGTCATAATACATTCAGGACTCAACATTTTGACTAAGTTATTCTGAGAATTGTCTTCCTCCCTCGTCAATGTGAACAGTCCATATTTGGATTTAATACAGGTAATAAGTTTACTTCATTAATAAAAAGACTACTTAATTGTAAGCCTTTGCGTATGACACGTCATATTTTATGACATTCTCATCGACTACATTAAGGCTAAGAATAAAAATTTGACAGCTGCTATAAATGCATGTACTTGTCTTTAGAATCATTTAAAGATGATCTCAGAAGCTCTCACAAAGTAAAAAAACCTATCATTTTGTATTTAGTACTGTAAATAGGAAAAAATAACCTCTCTCTCTAAATTATGCCAGATTTCTTTCCTATTCTTTTACTGGTACTTCTGTGGAGGTGCAGACATTTTTTTTCTCCATGACAGCCTTGTATTCAGATTGTCAAAGGCATTTTTTACCATTTTTAAACTACTGATCAATTAAAACCACTGGAATATTTTGTCCAGAAAAATGTTAACTAAGTACATTTTAAAGTCTATTCCTACTTTTTTTTAATCCATAGCTTTTGTGAACTGACGTCATTTGACCTTTTCAGGACAGGCCTATAGGGCAACTAACCTTGCTTGATCATCAGAGCTGGCTGGCAATGCTGAAAGCAGGCTAAAATAATCCCTGTGGAAAGAGAACTGCGGAAAAGGGTCTGGCTCTTTCTGTCCAGCCCTGGAACAAACAAGGGGCACAAAGTTCAACAAAGTAGAGCTGTTGTAGCATATCCTGGTCATGGAAATAGTTTTTAAGTTCTCGTTTGAATAAAACAAAAATATATTTATAGATAAATTTACATGGCTATTATTGCTAGTTATTTCTTGGACCTGAAATTTATTTCTTCACTCGGAGGAAGGGTTTCCATAAAAAATAATTTTACTGTACAAGAAAAATATATTTTGAGCTGTAAATTGCTTGCTAGCCTAGAAGTTATGGTTTAAACAGTGTACATAGTATTGTCTGAGTCATCAAAATATAACTGAAGAACTATTATCATAATTTATGGAGAATTATGAAATATATTACTGCAGTTATAGGAAAATCTGTTAAGCTTTTTATTTCAATGAAAAAGAATGGCAGTTATTAAGTTTCTGAGGACAAAAGATCCATTTTAGTGTACATATAGCTCCATAAGCTCTTTCAAATATATTAATTGCTCTGTTGGTTCATATTGTTGTAATTATTTTTGACTGAGTATAACTGAATTAAAACCAAAGTGTCATCAAACCTTCAGCAGTGGATATGTAACATTTTGAGACAGACAACCATGCATGATGCACAGATTCATGAATAAATACTATATCAGCTATGTTAGCAATGAAATTTTTCAAAATTTCTGCCTATGAAGCAATTAAGTGTAGTTGTCAGCACAGATAGAAAATAACAGAGTGGCACAGAAATAAGGCCTTTGTAAGCCGTGAGACCACTAATGGATCCCATTTCCTTATGACAGATATTATTGTCATATTAAATTAATGGCTAGACAAAGTATTACCTTCTTAGTAATGTATTTATGTTCCATAAATATTTTACAATGACTACTTATACGTACATTACGCAGTAAAATGTTCTCAATGTTTTTGCCAAAAGTTTCTGCTTGAAAAATGGAAATACATTCATATACAGGAACAGATTTGCCAGAGGATATTAAACTAAAAGGGAAAAAAAAAGGAGAGAAAAGGCCCTGGAAATGACTTACTATTCATGGCAAAACATTAAGGATTTACGTGACACTTCTCTTTACAGGCATTTTCAAGTTCTATGGGAGAGTTAAACTTATTGTAATAGTCAATTACTGTTTAGGCAACAGTTCTGGTATTTGTAGACCACACTTTTCAAAAAGTGCCTCAGCCTATTCTTAACATGGATTCAGTTTTTGATTTGGAAAGACTACAATACAGAATTAATAAGCAGGAAAAATAGATGTTTGAGTAGGCTTTAGTCTTAAAAAGTCTTGCTGTCATCAGCTAGTTTTTTTTTTTCCTGTTTGCCAAACTTCTAATTTTGCTACAGGGATTTTAACAGCTTTGCTGTCATGCACATCCTTGTTTTCACAGTACAAATTTTATTTGGCACTGCCATATTTGTTGCATGTATTCCTAAACTAACAACAATGCAAGCAGAAACCTAAGCCTGTCCTGACAAATGTGAGAGAGCTCCTGGCACTGCAGCGTCCATTGTCTGCGATCGTTCTGACGGATCACGGAGCTCAGACACTGCATCATACATGCTTAAATTATGAACAAATTCCATTGATCTAAGGATAATTCTAAATCCAGAGTATTTGGCGCAACCCTTGGCTCCTACGCCTGGTCTAGGAAAAGACGGGCCTGAAGGGCTCTAAATTAATTCCAGACCACCTCGATATAACCCTGCCTTGAATCCAGCTAGTGAGTATCTAAAAACCTCTGCCTTAGTAATTAGCATATCGGTATACGGTCACACATCTGCACATCTGGTTTTGATTTTAAGAAGTATGTATCAAATAGATTTGTGACTACAGATGTCTCGTTCGCGAGAGATTCTGTGGTACCAAAATATTTTAAAGATGTGTTTATCACATCGTTAAATGAATGGGAATAATTCTTCAGACAAAAGTTATTACCAAACGGAAGATTTCATACTTGGAATAGGGAAATTTAAAAGAAAAAAAAAAAAAGAACAGACTGTGAAATCAGAAGATTATTTCTGCATTTGTATAGACCCTTTCAACTGTGTTCTAATATTTAATAAACACAGGATGATATTTTCCAGGTTGGAAACTGAATATGTACCTTAGGATTTTGAAGTGACCAGTGGCAGAGACTGTCCATTTTTGTTGTGCAATTTGAAATGCATTAAGGCAATACAATTACCAGAAAGCTCTGGGTACCTTCTTGTCTCCCAGTGAGCAACGAATATGGATGGATTTGTATTTCTTTTAATATTGTGTAAAATCACATGGCTGAAAGTTACAAAATAAGTTACTCTCAAACAGAATGTTCCTTTTATCAAATTCTGTATTCTCACTATTAACTTTACACAACACTTAGCAAATGTTATCTAGATTAGCTTCAGACAAAAATACTCTTCTTACCACTAAAGCAAAACATTAAGTTAATTTGTTTAGGATCTTATCCAAAAAATCACTTATACAATGTAATTTGAAGTATTCCGTGATGCTGCTTCCCTATCAATAATTACCAAGCCTCACCTGAGTATATGGCTTTCCCTTTCATAGTATAGCTTTTACTAAAGTGGCGTCAGTATATATTTCTAATGCAAATCAGATTCATTAAACATTCCTTCAGAATATATTCAACCTGAGTTTTAAAATCCAGTTTCTGAGTAATAACCTTTACAACATTATGAATGATTTTTTTTTAACTGACTTCGGTGTAGCCTCAGTTTTATTTAGATCTTGAACGTGTAGTGGGTATTGTCAAATTTAAATCAAATTAAGAAGGTGTATAAATTGTATTTGATTTCTGCTTTTATTGAAAGCTGGTGGTTATGTGATCATATCTCCAAATTTCATACCGTAGCATTTGCCTTGTGAATTTTAAGGATTACTCTAGATACTGAATAGCCCCCTCCAGCAACATATTTGTGAATGGTCTTCTGGGTTTTGGCCCGAATTTGGTTAGCCACAAAGAAGAAAAGAAATTTAAAACTATAACAGGAATTGGCAGTGTAACAACGTCATTATGCACTTTTGTATTTTTACAAAGTTTTTAATTATACAACATTTTGCTACAGTAGTTTACAAGTAAAATGACAGCAGTACTTCATGGCAGAGGAGGGATTTACCTCTCCTTTAAGAGACTTTTGAGCGCTGGTATCAAATTGCCCAACTTTCTCTGGTTTCTAGCCATGGATGAACTCATTATACAACCACTTCTGCAAAGTGAAGCGAATGTGAATTTCATAAAATGTATCTCAGTTTTAATGTATATCTAGCTTTGCATGTGTTCTTCCATACCTTTTCTGTCTTAATGTATACTCTTTCCAAGATAACCCTAAGATATGAAGGACCTGTGATAAATGTTCACAAGCACTTCAAAGCTCAGTTACCATTTCTGACCACTCAAAAGTGTTCAGAAACAGAGAAAACAACTATAATATTCAAAACCTACTTGAAAACTGGTAGGTAAAGGTGAAAAAAATATTATCAAACCCTTCAAGATGCAATTACTATAGTATCAAAAAAAACCCAAAGAAGGTACTAACCTGGAAGTACAGTGCTGAAAAAGCAGTCAAATAGGTTGAGCTGTGAGAGGAACCCAATGCCATCCAGGAAATAGAGCAGAAGTCCAGACAATGAAGACAAGGAAAAGAAAATAGGCTTTGCTGTGTGTCACATGGAAAATTAAGTCTACTATTTGTTCTTCTATTAATTAGGGTATTTCTCTGAAGGGGGAAAAAAACTCTCTGGGCAGTAAAAAGAAAAAAAAAAGGACATGAATGCATTTGTCTCCTTTAATGATGATTACAAAAGAGTTTGGAATCCATTCAGTAGTAAAAAGACTGACATTTCCTATTCACATCCACGGGAAGAATGAGACTTGGTTAACCACATTCCTGTAGAAAAGTCTCAAGTACATCGACATGGGCTCCCTGCATGTGATATGGATGCTTGAATGACCTAATCTGTTTTCCAGCTCATTCAAGAACCAGGCAGATTTCAGAAGTGTCTGATACCTGATATATTTACTTCTGGAGTGGACAGCATACCTTCTTCCGATCTCGAGTCACCCAGACACAACTTCTAGCCAAGAAAGCAAACGTCTCTTACAAAGACCTGGGAGAATGGGTAGTTAGAAGAACATTTTAATAACAATGTTGCTCAGGCTCGTCCATGAAAAAGTCCATACTTTAAAAAAAGGGCAAAACTTCACTAAACAACTAGCAGAAGTGTAAGTTATTTCCTACCACTTCTGATTACTTCTGGTATGATGTCCCAGGTCACACCTTTTTGTGGGCCATAAAGCTTCTTTGGAAAGGATGCTAAGGAATCTCTTTCTTTATAATTGCTTTATTCTCCCTGGAAACACTAAAGCCAAGAAAATTACCTAAGAAATAAGAAGGGGTTGAAACCACAGACTGCTGTCCCTGCTGTGTCAAGTGAGGCTTGCAGGATTGTTCTAGATGATATATGACCCTCAATAATTGGAGTGTCAAACTTCTGGCAAAAATCTTTAGACAGTAATCTGATAAAGGTCACCAGATGGTCAAAGACCTTCTGGATACAGTTTGAGAAGCACACAAGGTAGTTCCTAATGTGGAACTGAAACGAGGCTGAAAAGTCTGGTCTTTTATGGAGCACAAGTCAGTCATGAGTTCTCAGAAAAGTAGCCTTGGAAAGTACTTATGATGCAGTGAGCGGAGGTGAATATGTTGACTACAGGGAGATCTTTTCCTAAAGTACATGGTAATATGGCAATAGTTTGTGTCATGGCTCTGGAAAACAGGTAACATGATGCTGCAGGTCTGACA
This sequence comes from Pipra filicauda, assembly GCF_003945595.2. Taxonomy (NCBI): domain Eukaryota; kingdom Metazoa; phylum Chordata; class Aves; order Passeriformes; family Pipridae; genus Pipra; species Pipra filicauda. Next base: position 3,028,045 of record NW_024104387.1, on the reverse strand, counting down.
AGCTTCTCCAGCTGCCACAATGGTCATGGAGCTCACCCACTACTAAGGTCTTATTCGGGAATCAGAGTGCCCCAGGTATGGGGTTTTGTCTTTGTCTGGAGTACTGCTCTTTCCCATTCTGACTGAAACAGAATGCCCAAAAGCAATTTTTTAGTTTGTTTGTGGGATAGTAAGCTATTTTGATGATACTTCATCCTTAAGAACCCAAAAGCCTAATTAACAAATGCTCTTGGAGCTGGTGCTAATGATCTCAGTGGGTATGAAGAGAAAGTTGCTCAGGAATACTGGCAATGGGAATGATTGTCTGAGACGATTAAACAATTGCCCAGATCAATACACCTCTCAAAACCCCGAAGAAGAACCTAAACAAAGTAGACTAAAAATGCCAGCAGTAGCTAAACCCGTCTTAGCTGTAAAAAAAATGAAAAAGTTTCAAGGTTGGGAGTCAGAATCCCACAACCCACAGGTGCTGTATGAAACAAGGAAGCATTTTCAGTCAACATTTAAGAACAACTGAGCAGAAAGAGGTCTGTGCTTATTGTCCCATTGTCATTATGCAGGGGGCTGATACTTGTGCACGCTCTGCTGCCATCAATGAGATTATCTGGCTTATAGCACTAGGTACAGATAATGCTCTAAGGGAGAAAGGAAGTATAGATCAGCTGAAAAGAGAATACAGAATCCTTGCCTAATTCAAACAAAGCATGCTTGGCTTACTATTAATCATCAAGGAAGCTTTCTTAGAGTTCCCATAGTCTGGCTCTATGGAAAAACAAGGTGAAAAAGGGAAAAAATGTAGAGAAGGAAGAAAAACAGATGATAGATTTCTTATCAGAAGAAACAACTTTTGATTCTTGGAACATATTGTTTGCATTCCATATCTAAAAATTTTACACTTTCGTTTGTGAACTATGTTAGGTGATTAAGCAATTAACAACACATGGAAAGTACCCCATTCTATTGGTTGTGGTTCACGTAAATTAAACTTCTGAAGGTCATTGTGTCACTTAATACAAACTTTTCAAGTAACTTGAAAATCTTGGCCTGACTTCACAAACGTCTTCTAAAACATCATGTCCATTTATAAAAATAATTTATCTGTGTTTCAGGTTAACGCAAGCAGAAAAAAAATGTACATATTGCCCTGGCAGTCTTGTTACCTTACATATGTAAAATAATCTATTATATACTCATTTTGCTTATGTCCCAATTCAGTATATTCCTGTATCTACAATAAAACCAAAGGGCTTTAGCTAGATGTCTCAGAAGCATGTTTATAGATCATTATTGTCTAAAGCCTTGGTATTAAAAAATATGTGTACTAAAGCAGCCCTCCTGCCTATCCTCTCTAAGGCCTTTTTACTTGGCCAGGCAATGTACAGAACCAGGCCTTTCAACTCAAAACCTGAAAATTACTTAGTTATTTTAATTTACATGCCAGATTAATACAGCAATTCAACGTTTTTCTGCTCAGAAATATGTTAATTCCACCATTAGATTTGGTACAAACGTATTTGTGTAGGAGACATGGCTGGGCAGGTAACTAGATAGGATACATTCCAGGATTTCAATTAATACTACAACTGCCCCATGTACCTTTTAACAATTCCTAAAGTACGATGTGTATAAATTGAGCCTAGAAAATTGTGATCTTTTTCACCCTAATATATCAGAAGGCACTGATAATTTAAGTAAACTTTTCCTTAAAAGTGGAATGCTGTTTTCCTTCTTCCCTCCAGTCCTTTCAGAACTTGCATGAAAAACTCATCACTCATGAGAAGGGGAGACAACAATAAATAAAAGCAAAACTAAATTTATATGTAACAGATATATTCTTCACTTTCAACATTAATGGAAGCAAACATGCCAAGTCTGTAATATTTTAATGATCAGAGCTATTTAAGTAACTTCACAGTAAGAAATCAAGGCCAAAACTGAAGGTCATAAAATCTTGTATAAATCCAGCTTCAACAATACCAACTGACACTGATGTTCACTTTTTAATATAGAAGTGCCTCGGAATTAACAGTCTGAGTACATGATGTAAGTAATTTCAGCTGAAGTGTGTCACTCAGTGTCTTTGGTATCTGGATAACCTCCTGGTATGTAGCTTTTTTGTAATTTTAATACATCAGTTAATGAAAACAGTGTGCAGTGTTTTAAATCCCAAAGGTTGCATGCATCTAGGAGACCAACATTTAGGAAACTACTAGATTACAATAAGCCTTACAATAATTAAGTACTAAAAACTAAAGTGGCCAGGAATCACAAACTTTCAAACCATTACCAAGCACATGTTGGTACTAAACAGTAATTATTATGAATTTTAGAGTCCTTGTAACTAACAGCAGTCACAGAGAAATGGATTACAAACCAGCAGCTTTTACAAATCAGTAAGTAAGTAAACAATAATAAAGGATAATAACAGGTACATGTTCACTTCATTTACTAATTGTACTGTTTGTTCACTCTGCTTTTTCTCTAGCAATATATTGACATAATATACTATTCATATTTAATAAACATGCCAATTCTAGTAAAGATGACATTTGTAATATAGTAATAAAAAATAATCAAGTAAACGTAGCACTGCGGTTTGTTGTAGGTCAGTGCTAGTGAATACCGGATCAGTGAAATTTATTATGCAATGTCTATTGCTCTGGAAAAAATATTTGAATGTAAAGTAAATAAAAACCTCTGTAAGTCAGTTCGTAGTCCGTGTTATGCTAATAGTTATAAGAAAATAAGATACATGTGTTTCATATAACTTGCAATTGATATAAATTTTTTTCCAAATGTAATCAAAATTCCATCAAGGTTGAACTAGATAGATTTCAGGCCACAAAAACCCCTTGAGATTTTTCCCATGCTTTCATAAATTCTTCCATAAGTACAGAATCATTTAGGTTGGAAAAGACCTGTGAGACCACCAAGTCTAACCTTTGACCGATCACCACCTTGTCAACCAGACCATGGCACTAAGTGCCACGTCCAGTCATTTCTTGAACACCTCTGGGGATGGTGACTCCGCCACCTCCCTGGGTAGCCCCTTCCAATGTCTAATCACCTTTTCTGTGAAGAAATTCTTCCTGATGTCCCATCTGAACCTCCCCTGGCACAGCTTGAGGCTACGTCCTCTCATCCTGTCACTGGTTGCCTGGGAGAATAGGCCAACCCAAACCTAGTACAACCTCCTTTCAAGTAGTTGTAGAGGGCAATTAGGTCACCCATAGTTTAAACAATCACAACAGGAAACATTACAGAACGGTATAAATGACATTGCAAATACATGATAAATAATAACTCAGTTAATGACTGAAACACAGTTCTCTGCCGATACAGTGTTTGAGTTTGTTGTATTAAACATTAGTCATTGCCAGCTAGTTATTACTAATTGAGCATAAATGCAAAGATATCATAATGTCAGCTTCTGGGTTTCCCTAATCAGCTTTGTTAAAATCTGTTGCTGCGTCCAGTTTGCTCCCTTTCAAGGTCCTTTCCTCTAAGGCTTTTGTTAATTCAAAAACAAAAACTCCAAAGCAAAAAAAAACCCCTTCTAAATGTGTTGCTTTTGCTATTGTGGGTCAATTATTATTCTTTCATTGCAAGAAAGATCCAACAGGTGCGCATGGCTGATTGTTTCTACGTCATTACTTTGCACACCTTTGTGCTGGGTGCATTTTAGCTATAAATAAGCACATAAAATCTAATCAACTGAAATTGAATACACTTGAATTATCTAGATTCAGAATCTGTAAAATTTCCATAGCGTACCCTCATTTTGGCTTAGGTAGTCAATTCAGACATGTTGTTAACAATAGGGGGATGGGGTTTTTTTATGATAGACTAGTGTTTGCTACTTGGGCAACACCAAAGAGGTTAGCAATATTTTCTAAAATATCCTGTTTATTCTTACTTGTAAAGAATATCACCTGACAAAAATACACATCTTGGAAATGTTTAGATACATTTTCACATCCAACTGTTCCTCCTCTTACTGTAACATCATGCCTCAGGGTAACAAGTGCTAGTTTTGAGCACGAAAATAGCTGAGGTAAATGATCAAGTCACTTACCCGTTACTTGATCTTGTGACACTGCTGTCTGCTTTACCCGAATTTGTTTACCTTTGACAACTAAATACTATCCCTCAATGTTTGTAAATAATCCTGATGTGTCATTGTACCGTACAGAGGAGACAAAAGCAGCAAACCCACCAGAATTACAAACACATTTCACTTCAGTTGGCGTGCGGTTTCTCACATGGTAAATTCAGGCTCTGAGTTGTCTTAATGGGTACTGCTTTCAACAAACTGTGATTCACAGAATCATAGAATACCTTGAGTTGGGAGAGACCCACAAGGATCATCAAAGTCCAACTCCTGGCCCTGCACAGGACAGCCCCAAGAATCACACCATGTGCCTGACAACATTGTCCAAATGCTTCTTGAATTCTGTCAGGCTTGGTGTTGTGACCACTTCCCTGGGGAGCCTGTTCCAGTGCTCAACCACGCTCTGGGTAGAGGACTTTTTTCTAATATCCAACCTAATCCTTGCCCAACACAACTTTGTGAATGAATGGCAAACAGGATCTTCAGCTAACATGCTAAAGACAGGCTGATAAAATACTGCAATTGTACACAGTATTGATTACAAATGCTAAACAGTCCCATTGCACTATATGAGGAACAAAAGTAATTTTTAGCCACGAAAGTAGACTTAAAAAGGAAAGATTATTGAGGTAAGTTGTTTGAAACTGGAACACTTTCACTGCGTGTCATGTCTTCCTGAAAAACATAAACAGCTAAGGTAATGCATGATGAACTTGGTCTCAACAAGCAATAAAAATAAAATTAACCCGAGAAATGCTGGTGCTGTGCTTAGGTTTTAGAGGACAGACATAAACCACATAAATTTATCATATAAAAACCAGACAATTTCTGGCTCCCACCAAAATTTATTCCTGTCTACTTTTCCACTCGGATGAATTCCTTCTGTGGTTAAAATGACAAAACACTTCCACATTAATGAGCTAATCAGCTTAATTGCATAATTTTGCTGTTTTTTAATCTCATGATGAATCTCCAGCAGAAATTGTTACTAAGTCACCAATTACAGGATTATGTTACATTTCTCCTTCTTTGTAGTGAGGGAATTAGATGTTTTGGTCTGGAGATTTGCTTACACAGACTGTCTTATTAGACCACCATTACTTTGAATGATAAAACAAAATTCACATCCAAACATCACAGAAGAGAAGAAGGCTTAAGAGTCCAGATTTCTTTTTTTATTTAGGAGGTAAGATATTTTACGTATTTCCACTATTATTCAGACATCTGCAGCCTGATACTTCAAGTCAAAGTTTTCAGTTTTGTTTAACTATGAAAAGAACAATTACTGACTATGTTTATACTATTTTCTTCAAGGTCCAAGTCTTCCCAACACTTAACATAAGAAAGAATTAAGTATGATGAATTTCTGAATGCATTAAGGCCTATAAGAGCTTCATACACAAAACTGAATGGAATAATACAGCCAAACACAATTGTTGAGATTATACTCAAGCATGTGCTGAAACAGGCCAGACACTGAAGAGGTATAACTCAGCACAATTTCTTTACTGGGTTATTTTATGCCTGCTGACAATATAATGTAATTTTAGCAATTTAACAGAATTTAAATGAATGTTTATTAACAAGGACCTGTCTTAATGATTTAGGGTCAATAAAATGGGTATCTGAAAGATCTGGAAATGAGAGAAGCTGACTAAATGATTCAGCTCATTTTTCTCTCCCCTCTCCTTTCCAATAAATGACTTGACTTGGACTAATTTTGGTCTTTTTTTTTTTTTTTCAGAATATATTTAAGCATCTAATGCTCATGCATTAAGTCAGACTTCTCTGAAAAACCAAACCATGGTTAGATTTAACCTAGTTAGATTTTAATCTTTAGCTCTATTAATAAGCAGAGTCCGTAAAATGCCTCTATTTCAATTCAAGACAGAAATTTCAATTAGCAAGTTAAGGACTGAATTGCCATTGAAATATTAGTATGTATTCTGAAGTTTAATGCTATTTCACTGAAGGTGTAGCTTTTATGATAAAACATGATTCAGCATAAAATAAACTTTTTATAGAGATGCTACATATGAAGAAAGTCTCTTATCTTCTGTTTTATTATTAACCATCAGTTTTGCTTATAATATAGGATGACAAATTGAATAATTAGCTGTGAAAAAACAAAATCTGACAATTAATGAATTACTGCATTTTTATTTTCACCCCCTCCCCCAAACTATACCACTATTCTCCAGATAAGCTCATGTAAAAAAACAAGTATCATATATAATTACACAGTTCTCAAATACCTTAAAGCCAGAACTTTGACACTTATTTGTTGAACTTGATAGCCCATCATCTTTATTTTTATTAGGAAATAAACATCCAAACTCAGGGGAAAAAATAGCTGAAGACATCTTAATTTATTTAAATTTGTAATTTCTGAACAACTTCTCAAACATTTTTAAAATTTATACATAATATATTACATAAAAATGTGTTTTAAAAAGTTATGCAGTCCCATTAAAACTTTCCATAAAGCCAGTATGAAGCATTAGACCATTAATTTTACATGAACGAAAATGCAGATTATACGTGGCCTGACTACTGAAATCACATCCACATCATTAAATTCTGTTTATAAATGATTAAAAATCATTGACAATTTCACCTCTAAAGTAAGCCTGTGTATGATCAAAACACTTTTCAGCTGTAGAGGTCCACATCATTATGTGCTTATCTGGAGATGTAGGTGTTAGTCCATTGCTGAAGAGTCCAAGCTTGTTCAGACAAGGAGGCTGATCTCCTAGATTTAAAAAATACAATAGTAGAAGCATCTAGATACAATACCAGAAGCCAGCAAGCTGCTGCTTCTCTCCATAAAAACAAAATTATGGGCAGAGGAAAACCTTTGTGTCCCTGTCGTTTCTAAACAGAGTTAGTGTTTCATTAGCTTGATACAATATTTCTGCTACTCACTGATAGTTTGTCAAAGATCATTGTAGAAGTATCTTTCTGGGAAATCTCATCTAACTGTGGCCTATCACAGCAGCTCCATCTTTCCAGTGCTATCACCCATGCTTTTTAAACTGACAAGCACTACATCCACTAAAAACACCTTATCATACAAGAAACAAGTTACTTTTCGTTACTCCTTTCCAGTTTTCTTTGCCATGGGCTGGCCTGTTTTTGACAAATTAAAGTAAAAGATAAAACTCGTAGCAACTTGGTCTTCGCTGCCAAACAATGATCAAAATGTTGTGACTTAACATCGCTTTATGTGGAAGGCAACTGGATCTCTCTTTCCCAGCCTTAGACATGACAAATGGATTCACAACACCTCGTTGCAAGTATACTGACGTCATGCATTGTGAATACACTCGCACGAGAAGCCTCTTTCACCTGAGCATTTGTAATTCCCTTAGTAACTGCACCTTGGTATATCCTTCAGTCACTTGTTCCCGTTACATCTGGTTGGCTACAAACCAACACAGGTTTCTCTAGGCCTTCAGCCCTGCAGACATACAAACATCTCAGCAGTTGGTATTCAAAGGAGAGCACATTGCACACAGATAAGCACGGGATGATCCAAGCAGCTCCAGCTGCTGGCTGCAGCACGTGTTTCTACAGAGCAGCCACGGTGTTTGCCCCCACACAAACTTAGAAAGGGAAGGTACAGTGCTGGTGTTTCTCCAAACATTCACTCAAGTTTGGTTAAGACTTTTGATTTCCCTAAGAGGACCACACTTGTATGGGTTTTCTGGAGGCATAATATTTCTCTTGTTTGTTGTTTGGTGTATACATTTCTTCAGGGTGTTTTCGCACACACATACCACTAAATAAAAGCTAGTTAATTAATGATAAATTATGTGAAAACAAATAGTAAGGTGTTAATGCAAAGTTACTGAGGGTAGTAAAGCTAGAGCTGGCTAAAGGAATCTGCTTAAAGCCTCACAATCCTGAGTTCAAAGGCAGGTGAAATTCACTGCAGATAACTGTAATGTAAACACAGAAAAAATCCTAATCTTACCTATAAAATTATCTAGTGGATGTAGATATTAACAATCAGAAAATAGAGCCTGGGACATACATAGTTAACGTTGTGAAAACAGTGTTCAATGTTCAACAGAACAACTTTCAACAATGCCTAGTTTATCTGCTTTCTCACTTTCCTAGCAAAGCAAAACAAATGAGTGACTAGAATTATAAGCAAAGAACTGAATAATGACATGAAAATCATTATTTCAACTGTGCTTGTGTCTTGAATACTGGGTGTAATGCCTGGTCTCCTCTTCTCTAAAAGCATATAGTAGTGCTCAAAAATAAATAGTACTGACATGAAAAAAATCAAGTATATCAAAACTCGTCAGCTTAGGAAATAAATACAAGACTGAGGAAAGATATAAAATAATAAATTGAGGAGAGAAAGTGACTAAAAAGGAACTGTTCATTGTTTCTATCAAAATGAGAAGAATATAAATTAAGATAGATAGGAATTGAGCAAGGATGTTTTTCTTGCACTACTCTGCAGATGTTAAAAACCTATGTGGATTCAAAAGAAAAAACAGCAGGGAAATTTGTGGAATAAAAACCTACTGAGAACTGTTAAGAATAAGACACCACTTCTGATTCAGAAAGTGCTAAAGCCACAGATGGTTGCATTCGTGCTATAAGGGATCATATGACATCCTATCTCTGTAGTCTTCCTTAGGCATTTTCTAGTGCCCACTGTTACAGATATCCCCAAATATGTTTCAATGAAGATTACACCAGCTTACTATTTCTGGAATGTATTTATTTATAGCTAAATTCAAAGGAACTGAAAAATAAAGGATATACATAATAGAAGATACATCTCAGCCATGAAAGCATTTACATAAACACTTGATTGTGGTCCAGTCAAGATCATTAACACACGAATACAAGTAAATGTATGGATATAATCCCCAAAGGAACTTCACATTTTCCCCTTTTCAAAAACTTCTTAGTACCAGTAGAATGGTACAGAATCTGTGTTAATTGTACCAAGTTGGGACAAAACTGTATTCTTTTTTGGGAGTCTAGGAGTATTTCCAACAGAAGGGGTACTGCACTACTCAAATTCCATCAGTTTGATTTGCCTTTTGAAAAATAAATCATTACTTATTTCCATCTTATGTACACAAGTTACTTCGTTTGCCAGTGCATATTGCATTTTCTGCCAGTAATCATGCTCGACTTTCAGGCCCGTGTCCTGCAGCAGTACTTCCTGCCACCCCACAGCTTCCCCAAACCAGCTGCTACTCGGAGGCTGTCCAAAAGAAGCGAATCACAAGCATGACACCAAATCAGTTCGAGTTCCTTGTTTCAATAAACAAGCAAAAAGTGCAGTCACTGATCTACCTGAACTGATTTCTGAACCAATTTCAGTAAAGCAGCACAATATTATGTGGAAACATGACTCAAAAGACGTTTGTTTCAAGTAAAAAGGTAAAGATGAACAGTTATAATAAATTTCCAAAGTGCTAAATAGTTTTTCAGAAACAAGCAGTATGAATGAGCAAAGGCGTTACTCAAAAATGCCATTAGTATTTGCCCTTCCAGCAGTCTAAACACTTCCAAACAGTCTGTTCCAAAATGATTATTTTGATCCATTCCAAAGGGATTAGCTGTACAAATAAACCTGGTCGCGCAACGCGGTCTAATCTGCAACATAACTAACAAAGACTGAAAAAAAAGAGTGCAGACAATTACTCTAATCCATACTTACTTCTCTGGTGCCTAAAAAAAAAAAAAAAAAAAAAAAAAGGGAAAAAGGGATGGTCCTCAGAGGGGAAACACTTCGATACTCTGCGTGTGCCTTACAGTCCGTACGAGCAACTTTTCCTCGACATCTCAAAGCAAAAGGACAAGATAAAACACAAAGTCGCGCCAGCTCAGCGTTACTGCCCCTTCATCGCTTCCCCAGCCGTCCCTTCCCGCTTCCAGGCGGGAGCGCCTGGCGAGGGCGATGCGCGGTGGCCCGGGCTGCCGGGGGCCGGCGGGATAGAGATCGATATATATATGTACATATGTATTTATATTTTAAAAAAGATCGCGGGAAGTGCGGTTCGCAGGGCCCTGGGAAGGGAGGGAGGGAAGGCGGGAGACAGAGAGGGAGGGAAGAAAGGGGGGCGGGCGGCGGGGGCTGTTCCCGCCCCACTCCCACCCCCGCCGGGGCTGCGCCGGCGGCCGCTGCCGCTGCTGAGCGCTGGGAGGCGGCAGCGAGTCCCCGCCGCCGGATCCGCTGGGGGAACGCGGACGGGAGAGCGAGACTTTTACCTTTTCTCTCTATTTTTCTTTTTTTTTTTTTTTCCCCCCGTCCTCACCCACCATGCTGCGGACGCCGCTGCCCGCGGGGGACGAGCGGCGGCTCAGCCCGGCGCCCTCCTCCTGAGAAGGGATGCGGGAGGCGCGGCCGGGACACAGCTAGCGCGACCCGCGCCTCTCCCTCGACCTCCCCCCTCCCGCGTCCCCGACCACCATGAGGGAAGAGAGAGAAACTGCCGCGGCGGCCGCCTCCTCCCACGGCCCCGGCAGAGCCCCGCAGCCCTGCCCGCAGCCGGACGGCGGCGGGGCGGCCCCCGCGGAGAGCCTGCGGAACGGATACGTGAAGAGCTGCGCGACCCCCCTGCGCCAGGACCCCCCGAAGAGCCTCCTCTCCCTACTGCTCTTCCCTACCGCCTCCTCCTCCCGGGCTCGGCTCGCCCTGGGCGTCCTGGCCGCCGCTGTCCTCTCGCTCCTGGCCTTTCCCGGCCAGGGCAGCGTCCGGGAGCGGCAGGACGGGAGCGGCTGGCAGAGCCCGCGGCCGCTGCACGCCTTGCTGTGCCTGTCCCGCTGCCTCAGCCCCCTCTTCAGCATCGCCTGTGCCTTCTTCTTCCTCACCTGCTACCTGGCCGGCGGCCGGCGCGGGGAGCTCGGCGGCGGCACTCCCCGCTGGTGGCTGCTGGCGCTGCCCGTGTGCTGCTACTCGGGGGACTTCGTGGCGCTGCAGTGGCTGCTGCCCGAGGAGGGGCACGAAGAGGAGCCGCAGATGTTCCTAGGAAGGCTCCTGACAGTGCTGGGCTCGGTGACAGCGCTGACCCTGCTGCAGAGCTCTCTGAGGTTGCGCTGGAGCCTTCTCGTCTTGGTCTTCTCCAGCCTGGTGTGGCTGGTGCCGCTCGCTAGCTTCCCCTCGCTCCCCCCAGCCCTCAGACCGCTGCTGGCCGGCACGGCCGGGGTGGCAGGCTGCCTCCTGGCACTCTGTGGCGGGGAGCACGGCATCTTCTCGGCTCACAGCCGAGGAGCGCACCACCAGCATCATCGCCACCCACGGCTCCCCAGCGTGGAGGAAAAAGTGCCTGTGATCAGACCAAGGAGGAGATCTAGCTGCGTGTCCTTAGGGGAAACTTCGGCCAGCTACTACGGCAGCTGCAAAATGTTTAGGAGACCCTCGTTGCCTTGCATTTCCAGAGAGCAGGTAGGTTTCTCCGAAACTTGAGAAACTTTCCGAGGAATGAGCGCCACTCGCTTTTCCTAACCGCTGTGTACGTCTGTGCTGGATGTCTGCTTCCTGGCAAACTCCTGCTAGAGGAATGGAGGGAAACGTTAGTCCCTTAGCGGGTTTCTCTGCTCGGTTCTGTACAATCGATATAGTCCTTTATTTCTGAGTGGGAGCTAAATCATAATAATGTATTTGCTATAGGACAGAAGGCTCGCTCGCTTTTTATGTGATCTTAAATATTAAACAGTAGTTATTGATTAGAACAAAACCTCAAACCAAACATCTTCAGCTAGCAGTTACCTTGTTATTGTGATTATTTCTTTTCGAAAGCCCCCCACCTCCTCCGTTTCTGGCAGATTTTACGAGAGAAAGAAACCACAGCTTTCTAGCTGCTCGGCACTTCTGGTCCTTCCCGCTTTCTACCGACAAAATGATTACCAAGTGCTAAAGAAAGACCAGGTTTTGAGGGATATTATTTATCAAATGTTGGCGTTGGTTGAGCGGCAGCTGTCCTTCTACTTCTCGCTTGTTCCTCTGTCGCTTGTTCCTCTGTCTCCCTCTCACCCTCTCTTCCTCGCTCCACCTCAGTTAACGTTAGTTTTGCGTTGATGGGTTTTAAGAAACCTCTTTTTACAGAAGAGAGAGCTGTTCAGTAGGGTCTGGAGGGATGCCCGAAACGCTCAGTTTTCTTGAATGGAACTCTGTTGGTTTCTACCTCCCGGAAAACTTTTCAATGAGTCTTGTTTTTTGTAGCGTAAACCCCCGTGCGTGGGGGGGAGTTTGTTTTTATTTGGGCACTTGCACGTCAACTGCAGGAACATCGAGTTGTGTTGGAACTGGCCCGAGGCTGCTGCAAGTGGATTATCAGCCCGTTGTAGGAGGCAGAATAAGGGGAGTGTATTCAATAAACGTGCAAGTGAGCAGTTTCTGGGAAGTGACTGTTGCTGCAGAGTCCCCTGTCTATTACTGTCGTGGCTGAAATTCATGGGTGCTAAATGAAATTTTCTAACTTTGCTTTGACATGTATTCTGTAATGCACTTCTTACGATTGATTGTGAATTAGGTCTAAGGAAATACGAGGTGAATCTGAAACGGTGGAGTAGTTTTCGAGCATTTTCCCCCCCGTGTTTGCACAGTAGAATTAATATAGCAGTATTAAAAGGTCAAAACGCAAGTATGCTATAACAGGCTTCAGAAATAACTCATTCAGTAACTTGTAGACTATCTAACGCATACAATGAAAGATACATTAAAATATTGTACTAGCAGTTAAGATATGTAGGGAATATTGTATAACAATTTACTTTTTCTGTTCCCTTCGAGACAGTAAATGTGCCCTTTTTCTGTTACGTTAGTCTGCAGTACAGAAATCTCAGAAAATGTGATTTCATTAACCTTTCTAGATGATAGAAGATATTTGTTCATATGCATGTTACTAAAAGCTTCCTTTGACGTTCAACTCCCTTCTTAAAGGCATGCGCATATTTCAAGTTAGGGCATTCATTATTCTTTAAGTAACATCATAAATGTCAACTGTAACTAAATATGTAGAATTTATTGGCGGTACTTAAATCATACATGTTCATAATAAAATGTAACTGTTTGGTAGACTTCCAGAACTGGATATCTTTGTTATCACTAGATGTGAACAACAAAGAGATACGGAGGTCTTCATTTTCCTAATAGTCTATTATGCTTTACAGTAAATATTTGTACTTTGTTAAGAGCAGCTTAAATGGGATTCACAGATACTTGTTCTGTACCGTATTTTATATGCATTTTTACAAGGATAACACAGGTTAAATCTTCTCTTCTCCTGTCTGAGTTGGAGAGAGATCAGACATTGCAGAGATGATAAAACATCAATTGTTTGAGCAGGAGGAAGGAGAATTAAGCCCATAATGTGTGACTTTATTTGAATAAACAGCACAAGGTTTTTATATTGTTTCCTTGAAACAGAAGGAATGTATGCATTTAGTGCTTTTCAGAGAGAATTTATTGTGAGTTTTCTTTAAGGGCTGATTACATGTTTTGCAAATCTTTATAAAATATTACAATGGTTCTTTTCCAGTATTAATATTTTAAGAGGGAGTTTAATGAGCATTGTTAGGAAGATCAGTACAAGGAACGTGCTGCAAGTCCATCATGACAGGAATACTTTGATGAATGAGTTGTTACTGTGATTCTATTAGATGTATTTTGTGTGATTGTTACAAACCTCTTGTATGTAGAGGTTTAGGTCAAATATAAATAGCAGGTCAGAAGGTGATCCCAAGGATCATCTGGTTCAACCTTTCTTGGCAAAAGCACTGTCTAGACAAGATGGCCCAGCACCCTGTCCAGCTAAATCTTAAAACTGGAGAATCCACCACTTCCCTGGGGAGATTTATCCAATGGCTGATTATTCTCATTGTGAACAAATTTTCTCTTGTGTAGATTTTAATTAATCTTTGAGGAAAACAGGGAGTATTAGTGTTGACCTTAAATTTTCAGTTATGCGTTGATTTGAAATTATGTGGGCTCTCTGTCTAGTTAAATGCACAAGAAAATAATTATATTTAGTTGATTGGGGTTTTTCCCTTTAATAGATTATTTTCTAAGGGGTTTGTGTGCATCGAGTGGGAGGCAGGATGGAATATGAAAACGCAGGTATGTGGAACCAGTCCTGTGTGCACACAGAAACTGGATATAGCTTTTGCTGTTTTCTGGGGCAGAAGTGGAAAGAGGCCCTGTAAGCACGATCCTGTAAAAGTTTGCTAATTTGAGCAGTCCTCATGACAAATATTTAGATTTAGTTGCTGCACTTCAACAGGTGCAGCAACTATAACACTGGAGGGTTGATGAAATTAGTTTACCTTTATTCTTACCTTTTATATGAACACCCATATTAACTTTAGCCATCAAAGTCTGCAGATTCCTGCTGTGTGTAACTTCTCTGCAGTACATATGTCTGGCAATGTAGTTTGAGGTGGGAGAAAAGAAATTTGAATAATTATATCTTTAAATTTTTATGTACATATACTTAAATGCCATTATCAAGTATATAAATACACATAGAAGGAAACAATATGAATCAAATTAAGTCTAAAAGTCAGGCAATTGAAATGTCTTTTCTGAACTCTGCTATATTAACACTTCTGCTCCCAGAAATTCATGTTATTTTAGGAGTAAACAGGCTTTTATATTCTTACTTCAGTGTTCGTCTTGGACCCAGGGAGGAATTGCAGTAAGACTGCAGGACTGATTGGTATTTCAAATTTTGTGTAGGACATATTTTGATTGCATGTGTTAATGGGATGCTAATCTGTTAGCTGTACCTATTGCTACTGATATCAAAGGGTTTATCTTCATTGGCTGTTGCATATTTAGCACTTAATTTCATAATTTCTTTTTTGCCTAAAAGCCAAATCAGAACTGGGAATCTAAAAGGTGATTGTCAGTGTTGCAGATCTTGTAAGTACTGTTCTGAAAAATATGGTAGTAAAACTTTTTTCCTTTAAATTGATGGTGAGCTTGCATGAGAGAGCAAACAACTACGTGTAGGAAATCAAACACAGGAGCTTCTCAGAATCCAGAAAGAATATGTGATTTCTAAAATTCATGTTTTTCCTCCAGTAAAGAATAGGCCTTCCTAATTAAATACACATAAGTGTCCAAAACAGTCTGCAAACAGAGCTGATGTATTTTCTGGTTACCTGATCAGGTTAAAACTCATAGGAAAGCTGTGATATTTCATGGACAAGGACTGCCTTCACGTTACACTCTGATAATTGCAGGAAGAATTGTCTTGTGTTTAGGTTGTTGGATTGGCTGCTACCTCTCCCCAGTTTCTGTTCCAAGCTATCTCGTACCTCTGATGTATTACCCTAGGAAGATAAGGGCTTGATTTCAAGAGTCTAAAATATTTGTGTAACTTGAAATTAATGCAGTTCCTTATTTGCTTAGGAAATTTACATCGGCGTCTGTTTCCTATTTGTGAAACAAATTATACTTTGTCCTTAAATATTCAGGGTATAAACTTCCTAGTGCAGAAGCTGTCAGTTAATGTGTTTTTTAGAGTGTCTTATAATTGTTGAATTCAAATATTGTTTGCAGCCTAAAAACATGTCAGCCTTTACCTGTTAATTGCAGCCAATAACAAAAAATGTCATTCTTTTTGCTATGTATTTGTCAAACTAGCTCTTTGATATTTTAAGTTTCCCCCTCCAGATTACGACGACTGTTACAACAGTTGTACCTGCATGTCAAGATGTGTTTCTGTTATTAACAGAATCTTCATGTCTCTCAGGTTTGTCTTATGGGGAAAAATCAAGGTAGCAATGTGTGTTGAGCTGTGAATGTAATTAGTTTCAATGGGATGCAGCTGAGTGTGAGGAATGTGCAAAGGGAAGGATTACATGGTGAAAGCAACAGACTTGGAAAACTTTCTGCAACCGTATTTTGGATGAGTAGGATTCTATTGTTTCTCTCTGACCTTGACTAAATATTTTGTGCTGGATGAAATGTGAAATGAGAAGACTCTTGGTAAGAGTTACATCCTTTTTTCCTTTTTTTTTTTTTCACTTTTTTATATTGGTTATAGAGTTTTATTCTTAAAGTATTATACCACAAAGAAAGGATGATTTGAGTATGGTTTGCCCATAGAGAGGTCAGAGTTTAAGATGGTATCCTGTGGCGAAGTGATCCCAAGGATTATGCAGTGGCTCACAGAGAATGACAAAAAAAAGTATATTAGGGAAACTGAGTGCAGTTAAGAACTCTGTTAGCCAAGTTTACCTTGAGCTGGCTTTCAGATATCCAAGACTTGGTGGCAGTTCATATTCTGCACAACTAAAAGCAGGGAAGCATGACTGTAAGTTGTCAGTGTAGCAAAGGAGGTTGGCTGTTTCTTCAGGTGTATTTTCCTGGAAAGAAAATGTAAATGCAGAAAGGAAGGAGATCAAAGACAACTGCTGTGCAAATGCTGGAGAAATTTGGTGGAGGAAAGAAATGGAAGAAACTTTGAGAGATGGTTTTAAGAACTGCATGATTGACTGTGTTGAAGAAAACTAGCAGAATAATATTCAGCTTGGACTAATATTCAGCTTGGACCAGGAAGATGTTTTATATTTATGAAACAAACTTGTATAGATGAGGAACAAAAGGTTCCCAGAAGAATCTAGAATGACAAAGCGAACGGCCTCCATGCTGAGGTTTGTAAACAGTATATTTCTGTGAGGTTAAATATGAAAGGGAAGAGAATTGCAAGGAGTTGGGTATATCTTCCTGAGAAAAAGACTCATTTTCTGACACAACGTAAGTCTGAGCATGTATGTGCCTGACAGTACTATCCTAATAGTTGAACTTGACCAACAGAACTGATTGAATACCGAGGCCTTAGAAGTTCCAAATTGCAGCAAGTTTTATGAAAAACAGGTGAGTGAGAAGTGAAGGGACCCTGTGGAAAATGCCCCAACACAGAGCAAGTCTGCAGTGTGAGCTGGACTCTAAGAACCCCATGACAGTGTCTCATGTCATGAGTGAATACCAGAATGGAGGTGGGGTGAGGTGGGGATTCTGGTAAAGCCTGGGCCTTAGGTGACATTTGATAGGAAAGTTATATGTTTTAAAAAAGCCTTTTTCCTCCTGTTTTTCTTTTCCAATACCTAAAAATGAAAACTTCATGTAGCTTTACCACCCTTCAAACAAATCACTGAACAAAGCCAACTGCAACTATCAGATGATACTTATTGCTGAAGATGGGAAAGAGTAAATCTTTTACTTTTATGCAAAGATAAGTATTACAGGTAGGGAAACTGGGAGATGGAGTCTGTTCTATTGTTGATGCAAAAACTTGTTGAGGAAAACAGTTGAGAAACTTCTGCCTGCCAATGAGGAGGGAGGACAGACCACAGGAGGCTGCAGACATAGAATATTTTGCTGGAATCTTACTGATTTTTCCAGGCTAAAACTATGTGGAGAGCAAGCTGAAAGAATAGTTGAAGATGAGAATAAAGGGGAACAAAAGGAAATGTTGAATTTCAACGTGTCCTTTATAATGAGTGAAAACAATGCTTAGAAGATGGAATGACCTGACAGAATAAATTTAAGTGGTGAAAACAAAAAAGGGACTTTCCTGCAACTCAATAGCAGAAATGAAAATTTAAGGTAAAGCTAGAGCTTGGGTTGGTCAGGGCAGACTGTGTAATGTATGATTGATTGTTAGTGAAGCATAAAAAGGACCAATAACTTTAAGGATCCAGTGGCAGTAAACGTGTACTAGAGCCTTCAAAACAGACAGGAGCCATGGATGTTAGTAAATTAGAGTTCACAGGGTTAGGAATAAACTGACAGGTGATGGCATTTGGGGAAGGGAAGTGTAAAAGAAACAGGTCAGAGAGATCTGTGCTTAAGGAAGGCCAGTTAAGTGAATGGCCTTACTGGTGAGTGTGACAAACCAAACTGTTCTAGGAACTAGAGATGGCACAACAACACGTGACTGCTGAAACAAAGTGACAGTTTCTGGAGAAGTTTTATATTTGAAAATGGATCATACAGCTTTGGGAAAGGACATAATTCATATAAACACGGGCAGCTGGTGACCAGGATTAAGATTTGATGTGCTGGGCCATCCTTAGTTTTTCATACATAGCTTTTATACGTAGCACGTTCCTTTGAAACAAAGTGCAAATTTATTGGGAGAGGACAGACTAGGGCACAGATATGCAAGTATATTTTTTATGTGTTTGTTTGTTTGTTCAGTATTTATGAAAAACAGTGCTGTTATGCAGAACATTGATGACCAGCAGTGCTAACCTCGCTCTGTCTGTACCTCTGATAGGTGGTGATACAGCAAGACTGTGTCACACCTGCCTGTTTATATCTATTGTCAGTATGGTTTTATCAGCAAAGTTCATAATACAGAATAAACCTTTCTGAAAGTGTGTGGAAGTTAGAGTCAGCAGAGGGAAGTTTCATCAGTTTTATTGGAATAATGGCTTAACTGTGGCACTATGGGTTACAGTGTCTCTTTAACCTTCATTATTGGTCATGTTACATTTAATTTTTGTTTAATTAACCCCCTTTAAAAGATTGGAGCTAAACTAAAGGCTAAAAAGGACATTCTTACACTAGGCTAAATATCTGCGTCTTTGGCATGACTTTTTTTTTTCAATGTGACCTAAAATTAAAGGCCTGTATTTACATTGAGGGACTTTTTAATTTCCTCAGATTCAGTTGATATTGCAGGTTAAATCATAATATATTTTTAGGGTTTTTAAATTTATTGCTTTTCCTTCTTAAACATTGTTGTGTGACACCTGTTTGCCACTTCAGGAATATCATTTTATTCCTTTTGTCTGGTAGATTCTCTTAGAAAAATGCTAAGTTTCTGGATACTCTAAGTTACTAATACAGGATAAGAAGTAGATGGTTTTTAAAGAACAAGTATAAGTGAGTTTTTCTAATACTTTCTGGCTCTCCAGAACAGTTCCTATCCTTTCACAGAAATTACTGATACATCTACTGTTTTTCAGCATTCGATGACTGCTAAACAGTAATCCTCAGATACCTCCTTATCTTCTGTGTGAGGGCTGTGTGGTGGGAAAGGAGCCTCACACTGCATGTGCTTTGCAGGCAGGGATGGCCTCTTAGCTGGGCTTGCAATTTTGAAAGTGAACTGACTTTTGGTGAGCTTTTTCTGAGGCAAGGTTTGATCTCTGTATTCATAGAACATCGTTAGTAGTTAATAAAACCCTGTGTCATATGTGTAGTTTAATGATGCTAACTTGAAAAAAAAAAGGAATGTTTTTGAGAGAAGTCTTAAGAAGCGATTATTGTTTTGATTAATGTTCACAGTAGCCTTCATTTAGTTTGATTTGCCACCTAGACAGTGTAGTGTGTAAATATATTCACAAACTCTTTGTTACCTGCTCTTGCAATTTCATAGTACCCACTGCATTCTCCCTCCCTTAGAATTATCCTCATTACATAGCATGAAATTAAATTTCATTTAATTTAAACTGTGTTTTATGTAGATACAAGCATTTGTGTTCTTATGTGTGGGTAGTAGGGGAGGGAAATTTGTGTTCAAACCTGACTGTGTGATTAGCAGGCTGAAAAAGTTTAGATCCTGCTGTGCCTGTGAAACACCATCTGCTCTGGCACTGACTGCCCTGAGGGAATTGGCTCAGACTGGAAGAAGTAAAGGCACAGTTTTCCTCTTGGCTAGGTGGATCTTCAAGAAACAGACTTTATTTTGCTCAGGGAAAGATGAATGTTGATCCAAGTTATACTGTTTCCATTGAGGTTGGCCATACAAAAGGGCACTGAAACACAGATGTACCTACTATGTATTCCTGCTTATGGACTGGGGTAATGAAATCATTAATGATGACAGGGACTTGAGTCTTCCTAATATATTAATATAGGATAGAGCAGTATGTTTCATATCTTAACTAAAAAAAACACAAACAAGCTTGTCTTGTCACCCTTTCTGGCCTTGTTCAGCTAACTGCATTTGTAGGGCAGCATAATATCCTTTTGGGGACCACTGAAATATGCTTACCAAGCTGATTTCAGATGAATCTTGCAATGGTAGAATTTCCATAGATTATGCACACGGATGTTTAGGCATCTTCCAGTTTTTCTTTTTTTGTTTAAATAGTAAAGAAGCTGTGGAATGTTACTTAGGATCTTTTCAATGATTAAAAAGCTGTAGTATGTCTCTCTGCAGTTAAAATGAGTTATTACCGTGATGTAAATAACAGCTTTTTGCTGTTATGGTAAAGCACATGTTATGTTATGGTAAAGCACAGTTGGAAGTATTTTGATTATAAATATCTGTTAAATTATTTTTATGTAGTTGTAGAAAGCATTAATTAGAATTTGTATCAGCATTTCTTACTACTTTTTATTCACCATAGCAGAATGTTTCCATGCTCTGGTAATATCGAAAGTCTCGTTTTTCCTTCTATTTGCAGTCTCTGCTTGAACAAGTTTGATTTAGAAAGAAGAGTTTGGAACAGCTTTTGTCATTGCTTTTAATTAATTTATTCTTCATAACTGGCAGCCTGTTCATTAGATGCCAAAGAATTTTAAAGAAGTTTGCAAGTAATAAGTTTGCAAGTGATCTTCTATGATGTTGAGATTAAAATAAAAAAGTGGGAGTAGATGAGCAGAGGCAGATGCTGGCTATTGCTTTTAAGTGTGACTTGTGTTTTTAAATCCTCTGAGACGATGACTGTCATATCTGAGACATCTGCAGAAATGTCTTATGAAATGTCTTATTTCAGTGTATGTGTGAAGGATAAGAATTTTTTATGAAGACTAAAAATCAAAAATAGTTAAAAGACCCATTATTAATATTATTAGGGATAAAATTTCCAGACAAATTGATTTGGAAATTGGTACTGTACATGTAAATATGAAATTGATTCCTTGTTCAGGAAATTGTCTTAAACCTTAGGAAATGTTTGGACTGTGTTTCATGTAATAAAGATGCCATTTCAGGCATCTGCAAAAGATGGACTTATAAAGGTATATTTAGTCTTATGCAATTTTTCTTTTAAGAGACTATTTGCTGTTAAAATCTCATTGCTAAAGATTTGTAAGTCTTCTGTGCTTGCCTTAACACTTATTCTAGTAGGAAGCTCCCTAGAGTCAGTAGAGTACTTAAGCCTTCAAGTGGAAAAGAACACGTGTTTTGCAGTGTTTAAGGACTGAGATTATAGTCCTTACTTGTTTAAAAATTCACAGGGTTTAGTGTAATTTATAACTTTAGCTCTCTAGCAGCAAGTGTTAACAGTCTCAAAT
Source organism: Pipra filicauda (assembly GCF_003945595.2). Lineage (NCBI taxonomy): Eukaryota > Metazoa > Chordata > Aves > Passeriformes > Pipridae > Pipra > Pipra filicauda. Next base: position 3,006,695 of record NW_024104387.1, on the reverse strand, counting down.
ACATTGTTAGAGCTATGTTGCTTTCACCTGTCTGGTGATGGAGAGGGTTGGTGTGCCTTTAGAAGGCACATCTTTATTTTTAATTATTTGGGCCTTGAAAGTACAAGGAAAATAATTTCCCAGGAGTTTAATGCTCAATAGTAAATTGTTTATTTACTTGTCCTTTTTGAAATGTCATTTTTCTTTATCTTTCTGTCTTTATCTTTTCTTAATTTTGAGATAATTTTAACACTGGTGTGTTCTTTCTCTTCCTATGTGTTACAAGATCAGTACCGTAACTGGGTCCGAAATTACAAGTGTCTCTTTCAGCAGAGACATAAAAATGTTCTGACTCCAAATATTTTACTTTTTTGGAAACCTAGCAATCAAATTATTTTTTGAAAAAATTTGTAGAAGACGTGGTAACATATGATTTTAACATAACAGAATTAAATATTTATTTGCATTTACAGAATTAAAATATTTCTAGACTATCTTACTTTAGTACATGAACTGTCCATTATTAAAAAATCAGACATGACTAGACTGCATTTAAGAAGGCACATAGATTTATTTTTTACATAGTCATGCAGACCTTATCTTTACCTTGATAGTATAGGATACGGTAAAGTTATTTGTGTTTTTCATTTTGTTCTTTTAGTTCTGCAGGTTAGATGCAAGGTGCTCATTCGTCTGCTTCATTCTCTGTAAACATAATTGCAAGTTTATATGTGAGATATGAGCTCTTAACATGTGGGTTTTTCTTTGCTGCCCAAAGAGAATCTGTATGTCTTCGGTAGTTTCAAAGCTGAAAACAATCCAATGTTTGTTTGTTTCCTGGATGGAGGGGACAAAGGTTTTCTAGGTTGGTTTGGGGTTTGTTTTGTGTGGGTTTTTTTCTTTTTCTTTCAGAAGACTAAACCTTTAGCCATCTCGTTTATGTTTTGCCTGGCTCTCTCCTGTCATAAGCAAGTGAGAAGGGAGAAATAGGAGTGGTATTGACTCCAGTGCTGTAGTTTTAGCAAGAGTAGCTGACTGACTAATGATAATAGCTGGGCCTCAAAAAATAAATACTGAACAATTGAGGGAATCCCTTCACAATTGAGGGAAAAAATTAGAGGATTTGTATTTGTTGATGTACCTTCCTGCAATGTTTTAGGGATATAAGAAATCTTTGCTTGGTCTTTGTAATACTGACGTTGAATTCAGTTGAGGTATTTCATTCTGATTACAGCTTGGGTTGTAACAGGGTCAGTAGAAGAAGAGCAATATTTTCTGTCCTGATGCCTTGAACTTGTTTACATCCACAAGGCAAGCACATTTAACTGGACTTCTGCAGAACTTTATTTTCTTTTCAAGGAAATTTTGAACTTAATTTCTAATTTCTGAGTAATACTTTGGTTCAGCGTGTCTGTTAGATTCCCAGCTGTGTCCCAGGTCTGCTTTTCTTCCCGTTAGCTCTGATTCACTCTCTGACATGTTCTGCAGTGATACCCCAGCAGATTTCAGTAAGAGGGGTAAGCCAAGAAAAGCCAAAGTTAAAAAGAACAGCGAGTTCCCCACACCTGTCTCAACATGTGCATCGTTTGGGAGGTTATTCAGCTTGGTGGACAGAGCTGTATTTTAATTCTTGTGTCCCAGAGTATAGCAGGAGACAGAGCTGGAAAAAACTATATTGTGATGGTAGGTTCCATAGTCTGTGGATTGTTATAAGGCAGATAACAATTCTGAATACTGCAAAAGTACTATATCATTAATATTTGGATAGATTCCCGACCCTTCTAGAGGCTCACCTTCTATGCAAAATGGTCTTGTTTTGTAACAGTTATGTAACTTAATTGGTTAAGTCCTTTGGTGCTTTTGTTCATATTTAGATATAAATATTTTTTAGCCCTCTGACAGATCTCATATGTGGATGTTCTTCCACTGGGTTCTCAACCAGGCATTTAAAAACTCATTTTGTCAAAGTTGTCCTCAGCAACCATTTTATGTTTTTGTTTTGGAAAACTTGTCTGAAACTTGAATCCCATAACCTAAAGCTATCATGTGGCTCATGACTTTTCTCAGGACTCCCTAATCCATTGGTGAATAGAGTTAGGGTGGGAATCTTTGATATCCCAGCATAACCCTGTAGCAATAGTCTTGCTAGTCTGTGCTGGTTTGCTTCCCTCCCCTACAGGGATATTTGGGTTCTTCAACATGCCTTTTGTCATCCCAGGTTTTCTACCTATTCATCCCTGAAAATTCTTGATTTCTTTATGGAATTTCCATAACACATAGCAGACTACTTCCTTTACTCTTTTTTTTTCTTGTCTGACTTTCCATTCATTTGAGGAAAATGAGTCTATGGGTGAAGAAAGCATTTCTTGCTTCTTTTCTTCTGCCTTCTCACATATTATGTGGGTACTGCAACATCAGAACAAAGAGGAATGCAGGTGCATGGGAAGAAACTAAGAAGTGGTGCAGAGAAAAACTATATTAATAGAGTAGAAAAGCCTACTGATGGAAACGTCTGTATTTTGAGAGCAATGTCTCTGAGACGCTAACAAATAGTTAATTGTTGATTAAGCCAGAGCATTGATTATGTAGTGTAAACTTTTTGGTTTCTTATTTTCTACATAAGTATAGTTGCCAGTGCATACTTGTATACTGTTCTTTGGAGTTTTATTTCAGGCTGTCTGTACCCCTGGGCTTTTTGGCCTAAAACTTGATATTTTATTTTTTTGGAATATGGTTAAATTACGATACTAGATTTGACCATGAAAACTTCCCAAGAAACTGGAGAAACCACAATGTATTTGAAAGAATGAGGCTGCCAGTTACTGGAAAAATCGGGAGGTCTTAGATTTCCTCGTAGAGCAGTTGTGGTGTGATGGGAACCTGGTCTCCTGAGCAAGTAAAGCTTTTGAGAAAGGAATACTGAAAAGTCCCTAACATTGCCTGCTCCATGCACCCTCACGTTCTCTTTAGTGGTCAGGAAGCTGCTGTGACAGGTTGTTCTGGCTGGCTGTCATCTGTCTGCTTCAGAATGCTCGAGGGGGATTTCCCATTTAAAAGTGCACTGGGTAGATCAGTCTGTGAAAGTGGGTGACTTTTTCAGCAGTGAATTTCATGTGCATTTTGTCCTGGTGAAGCTTTGCCCAGAACTTTTTACCAAAAAAAATATAAAAAAATTACTTTTATCTTGCCTTCTTGCTTTCTTTGTGGCCCACAACTATTCCAAGAGCACAGAAAAGCAGTTATGGTTTTTGCACCGGATAAGCACCGATGTCAGCACATAAAAGCTCTGTGCTGAAAATAGTTTGTTTCATGTTTATTCATGTCACGAAATGACCAAATTCAAATTCACATTTGAAAATAAACTGTAAAATAATCCATCTATTGTGTGTGTGCAATATATGACCAGATAGGTCAGCATTTGTTTTTATTAATTTTTTTTCTCTAAAATCTGCAATTTCCCTGCAAGATAACTCACTGATGAGACTCATGATCTCTGCAGGGTTTTTTAGATCAAAATGTGGTTTTTGTATTCCTTAGTGTATACAGTAACTGTTTAATGATATATTTTGAAAACACATTTCTTACTTATATATACTTCTGTGTGAGTATACATTTGTTTGAATGCAATGTGAAGTAGTTTAAGAGTTACTCTTGATGCTTTTATCTAATTTACTTTGAGTATAGTTTAAATCAGGAAGATTCTGTGTTTATAAATTCGAGATCTGAGTTAAATATAATTTAATGTTTTATGTAAAATCTGTAGGCGACTAATTTTTTAAATTTGTGGCAGAAACTTTCAGTAGTGCAAATGAAAATTAAAAGATACGTTACATATTTTTTTTTATTTCATTTTAAATTGTTTTCCTTCTCATGCCTTCCTTCTCAATTAAAAATAGGAAAAGCAGCGCACACAGCTGCTGCAGAGGTGCGTGAAAATGAAAATGCCAGCCCAGAGCTTCGCTGTAAAAGTCAGTTTGAGATGAGCCGGGCTGACTGTAAAGATGTTACTCAAGGGTTAAGCTCAGTGTGTTTCTCTGGCTGCTGAGTGAAACAGGATGCAGTGACTACATTGTCAGACTGCTGGTGTGAGTGCAAACAGATGAGGAAATGCTGGATCAGGCACTTCAGCAACTTGGGCTGTTACCTAGGAAACCGCTTGCGTCATACTTGCCAGCAATTAGCTTACAGTTCTTTTATTTTTGATAGTGTTGCAAGCTGAACTCGCCTGTTACAAAGGAAAGGACTGGCTTAGTCTCAAACCGTTTGGTTGCGACTGCGGCTACGGCGCTCGTGAGGATTTGTGAAGCGAATAAATTGGAAAATTATTTAAACTTTCCAAGCCTGCTTCTCTCAAGAACATTGTAGCTGGGGTTGATTCTCAAAGAGGTACAATCAAATTTTGGTGATCTGTGCGAAAATGATCTTCCCCAGTTGCCAAAATTAAGTACACATAAGTTTGACCAGCGGTTTGGATATCACCACCTTTTCAGGCAAATAACCTGACGTGTTTTTTGGTGCCACGTATTAAAACACAGTTTTCAAAATTAATGTTACCTGAGGCTTAACACTCAAAGAAAGGCACTCTAAATTCTGTGTTGTTCTAATATTTTTTTTTTCTGTTGTGACTAAAATTCAGTAACTTCTAATAGTTACCTAGTGGCTACCTAGCCACTAATGTAAACCAGCTAGTGTTGAAAGCAGTGTGTGTTTTATCTCAGAAATTCATCATATCTTCTGCATTTCACTTCGAAACTGTAAACAACTTTACAGTAACTGCTTTAATATTGATGTATGTTCTTAATATGGGTATTGCTTTATGGCTAGCTATGGCTGGAGTTTTTTGGGGGAAAAGCACATGGTGACCAACAGCTTAAACCAAAAATGTTTGTGTTTTTATTTTTCTATTTTTTTTTTAATAGGCAAACACATGAATAAACTTAGATTTTAACAAACTAGAATTATAGCATGCAGGCCAGACTTGTTAAAATGTCAGGGTTAATTCAGAATAGATGTATTCCTGTGTTTGTATGAAGCTTAAAACCTCTATATATTTTAAATGTTTGAATAGTAGGATTTTCAAATTATTTTGGAAGAATGCCTCCATAAAACCCACTGCATTTTTTTCTGTGTTAAAAGAATAAAGAAAAAAAAAGACAGCAACCAAATCAACAAACCTTCCCACCCCATTGAAAGAAAACCACTCCAAACAAGGAACACCACTGAAAACAAAAAAACCCAACCACCACCACCCAACCTCAACCCCAAATTTCCCCTCCCCCCAACCCCAAACCCTTGAATATAAGGCTTAGAAAGAGTGAGTATCTTAATTTCTGCATATTTTTGATAAATTAGGTTGGCTGCAAGAGTCTGGCAGCCCATATTTTTAGGGTGTTTTTTGGACCGTATGCCAGTTGATCACCGGGGCTGCATTCCAAACAGTGATCATTGTCTATATGGCCCGGAATCTTTGCACAGGTTTCTCTTCAACTGTATTTTACATAAGTAAAAAGAAATAAAAATGAAAATTGTATGAAGGTGGCTAAAGCACTGGAATGCCATTTATAATGGAGGTGTAACCTGTTTTGCTGATAGTTGAGAGTAGTTTGTCTGACCTGTCCAGCCTCACTCAGACGTTGCACGTGGCCTCTGCTTAGTTTGTGCTGTGTTTGGTGCCTGCTCGTATCAGCTCAACTGCAAGTTATGAAGTGCTACTCTTGGAATCAATGAGTATTAGGACTTAAATCTGCATGACCAATAAACAGCTAATGTAGATATTTGCAAAGAAAGATCTGGAGATCACAATTTTGTCCTTAATCTTCTTTAGCCCTTGGATTCTGGACTGTAAAATGGAGGCTAAGGTGTCGTCAGGTCACTGGTGGGTTCCACGAGTGTATGTCCGGTAATTTTGCCATTTATTTAGGGAAATTCCTGCAGGTTATGCAATACATGAGACATATCAAATATTTTGGTTTATCCTTGTTTAGTATTTTGGCCCTGTAAGCCTTGTTAGTTTCCTTCAATGAAGGAAAAGGGAGTTACATGATCATGTACTACATTTTTTTCCTATGTAAATTTTAATATTGTTTAATTGTCTGAATTTAGTCTTTATTCTGCCACTTTTTAGCTATTTTCAAGGTGTTTTTATGAGCTGACAACATTCAGTTATTGTTTTCTGAACTCTCAGCCAGACTGTTTGGTGCACATGCGTGTTTCAAAAGATAAGACTAATAACAGATAGAACTGGATACTACTTGGCTATTCCATCTTTCAGGCATTACAGTAAGGGACTGCAATTTTTTTTTTTCAGCAGAGTTGGTGATATTTTGCCCAGTTCCTGTGGAAACATTTGCTTTATATTTTTTTTAATCTTATAGCTTCATAAGTCAACTTCTCTAATATTGTTTATTCTGTATCTTCTAGAATCAGTCACATGGGTGGGTGCTATGAAAAAGAACACGGATTAAGGTGTCTTCCATGTTTTTTTGATTGTGATTTTTACTGTGGAAAGCAAACCAGTAAAATGTTTTTGCGACTCTTACGCTATGAAGTCTTTTGTAGAAAATGCCACTGAAGACATGAAGGAAGTGACTGAGAATCCATTGGTTTTTTTATATATATAGCTAAAAGGGCCAACAGTCAGATCACCTTGCGTGGAAAGTTTTGTGCATTGGGAAGGTTTCCATGCTTTTCTGAGCAGCACAAAGGGATGTTTTCTTTGTTTCGTGGCTTCATCATATGGTTATGTTCCTATATGATCATTAGAATTCCCTAAGATAGGCAGCCTTTTAAAAAATATTATTATTCCAATTGTCTAATTTGAGTAACTTTCTTCCAGGTCTTTTTATTTTCTAACTATCTTTGTTAGTAAGGGTTTTTTTTTGTTTGTTTCTATGTAATCCTTAAGTCCAACAGAGGAAATTATGTAGACTTAGTTCTGTTCAACAGCCCCCTTTCTCCTGATATTAAAGTCTTCCTCTTTCCTAGGAATAGGAAGTTTCTTTACATTTCCACTCTAGGAGATCACAACTTCAGCCTGCGGTAAACCTGTCATTGGACTTCTTTGTTTGTTTTAGATTTTCAGAGAACAAGAGCTAGGGGGAATAACAGAGAGAAATGCCACAACCATTTCTAAATTTTCCTGGCATGTCATGAGTTTCCCTTTACTATTTTGTGATTTTCACAGTTTATTTATTTTCTATGTCCAAGTGACTGACTTGTTTCCAATTTCTTCAGTGTCAGGCTTTTTATGTGTTTGGTGTCCACATAGAATTTGAGTCCTTAACTAATCAATAAAATGCAACAGTTTGCTAAAATCTTGTGGAATGAAGAGCTCATTTCTCCTTTTCTTTGCCTTAGGTTACAGTTGCAGACGATTTTTCTCAGTCTTTATGTCTCACTACAGTTCTCTTCTGCAATAGCAATTTTATAAACATTTTTGACTTAAAATGTTATCCTCTGTATACTGTGCCTATTTAGAGGAAAGTTTTTTGCTAAGATGCATGTTGGAGGTCAAGATTTCAATGGCTTTTAAAATCAAGTAATATAGTGCTATCAGTAACCTTTCTATACCTCCTTCTTTCTTTTTTTTCTCCTTTATTTATTTTTTTAAAAAATTGGAATGCTGACCTCTTGGATTTGTCTCTGCTATATTCTACTTTTCCCCCCAAGTCTTCCTCATTGTTCCTTCATGTATTATTAGTGTGTTGTTTTTTGGTTTTGTTTTTTCTTTAGGGTTTTTTTTTGCCTCTTTTTTTCTCATAATACCAGCAGCAGAACTGAGTAAAATATGTGGTGCAACAGCAGGTTTTGTAGGCTGGGAGGTCCAGTTGCAGTGCAAGTGGTGGTGATCAAAATTATGAGTTCTGAGGTCAGAGCATAAAAAATTTTTGATGCTAAGAACCATGGCCAATTTAGATTAATTTTTATGTAGTCACAAAAGGGGAATTTTTTTTTTTACCTTTGGACATATCGTTTCTAATCTGAACAGCTCTGCTCAAATGTTTCAATTCCCTGAGTGCTTTATGGCACTGACACTGAAAGGAGTGGTCCTTCCCAGCCCTTTCTGCTCATTCCTGCCCTAACACCATCCCCCATTGTGCTGACACAAGCATTCATGAGACTACACAGTGAACTAAATTGGGGAACTAATCCATGTTAAAAGTAATCAGTTCTTTTTGTAGCTCCTTGCCACGTGTCTGCATGAATGCTTTTGCTGTGTAAGGGAGGGAGAGACCCAGGGATGGGAATGAGCAGCTGAGAGAGGGCAGGACTGATGCTTTTTTGTGGCAATGCCAAGTTGTGCTGATTTAAGAGAACTAATGGCACTGCCGTGTAAAGAATGGATGGGTTAGAACTTCCCAATAAATCAGTCAAAATATCATCCCCTCATGCCCAAAAACCTCTATATTTTTTCTATGTCTTGAGTGAACCGTATATTCTGCACTGTCTACTTGAAGTAAAGGAAAAAAATGCTTCACATTGGATAGATGATATGTGGCAAACAGGGACCTAAGAGGTAAGATATTAAACAATTGCAGTCAGGTGTGGTACCAGGCTTACAACATATAACGTTTTCTGCAAAGTTTTTACAAAGACCTTGAGTGGAAAGGTGCAATTTAAATATTTAAGTGAGACTTGCACAGAAACGAGGCAGAGGGTTCATTTGAAAAACACTTTAAAATCATGTGGTAGAGACAGAATTATCTTGCATTCATAGTGAGAACAGGATGAACTGGTAAAGAGCACATGAGAATCAGATTCTTCCAAATAGTGGAGTATTTCACACTCCCTTAAAACAGTGTTTTAGTACTCTACTGTTTATGTGAAAATTCCTCATAATTTTTGGAGTGAAGTAAAATGAAAACATAAGGCTGTAACAACACTTCTGTGAGTCACCTTATGAGTCTTGGACTCTCATCAATTCACCATGCTTCCATCTGCAAAACTAAATATGTAATGTGGTAGTGAAGAAAAGCTATGACCTGGAACTGCAGAAGTGGAAGTCCTCTCATACTGGGTCAGGAATTATGTCTGTTCCTCTTTGATGCTTCTATGTGATGATTTTTTTGACTTTTGTGTGCACCTGAAATTTCAGATAAAATAGGTTGCTACGGTAAGGAAGCTTCTATCCAGCTCTTGGCAGTGAATCTCCTTGGCTCTGAATTTTCATGTTGCCAAAAATTCACATATGTGACAGCAAGAAATAGGAAAATGTGATCAAAATGTCAGTTTCTCACAGTTCAAGCCCAGACTGAACTTCATGGGACAAACAGGTCCCATGACTTTGTTCCTTCCAGTTTACCATTTTCAATAATGTCGAATTGTGCTATTCAATAATGTATCACTTATTCCTTTCATAATGGCTCTTAGTCCATGGTATGTTCATTTTATAGAGTTATCTGTTTATACATTCTGTCCATCACCCCAGCAGAACCACCAGTGTAAAAGGCATTAGCCACTGTGATAACTTTTTACAGGAGAGGTTGAGAATGGAGAAATGGAAGCAGGCACACCACACTTCAGATTTTGAATAAATTCAGCTGCTGGGGAGTACACACAAATCACTTTAGGTATCTGTTTCTCCTGTGAACTTTTTTGTGTTTTCTTCCTCCATCTGTTGGAGGTTTGTGATCAAAGAGGAGATCGTCTGCAGACCTGCTGTTTTGAGTTGTTAGCTCTACTCCTTTATGAAACCTGAAATGTTAAATCTTGCACTGTGCAACTAATGATGCTCTCCTAACAAAAGGACAGTTTCTCATTACCTCGTTATTATGATTATTTTCTCTTAAAATAATGTTCAGGAAGATAGAGAGGAAATTTGCTTTTGATTAAGTTCACATTTTTTTTAACCAAAACGTTAACAAAAATGTTGATTACATAGATGCTTTGCAAACATCAAACTCAAACCTGGGAGAAGTGAGAGGGAAATGAAAAATAAATTGGAGAGAAAGCTTTAATCACAAAGAAGAAACTTTAGAGGCCTAAAGTTTATAAGTAAAGCCTGATGTCAAACCGAATTTGCTTGATAATTTTTTATCTTCACACATCAATTACTCCTAGCCAGAAGGTGGAGTTAGAACACTTTATTTTTATTATAACAAATAAGAATTTTTTAGGACTTTATTTGTTTGCTAGTGATTGTACAAGAAAATGCAGTGTGAAGTATGAAGGATGTGCAGGGTCCTCTGTCACTGGACATTCCCAGAATATCATAGAATCATAGAATGGTTTGGGTTGGAAGGGACATTAAAGATCATCTTATTCCCACCCTGCTGTGTGGGCAGGGATACCTTTCACTAGATCAGGTTACTCAGAGCTCCATGTGTTCTGTAACATCTTTGGTAAGTATGGCTAGTGAAAACATTATTAGAAATGTATTATAAGAAATAGTTGAGGAGAATTATTTATTGACTGAGACAGCTCGGCAAGAACTTTTGAAGAGTGTGGATCTTAGCAGTCATCCATTACAGTGACCCTACAACATTTTGAGAAAAGGGGCACAGTGACTGTGATGCCCCTAAAACAACTGCATCTAATGCTGCTAATGGCACAGTTGAGACAATTTGCAGCATACTGTGAAATCTCCTCAGGAAATTGGGTGAACATGGGTGGATATTTTGTGTTGAATTCCTTTCTGCCATTAATCTTTTTGATAAATTGAACATTTTGAAAAGTAGCCCACAAGACTTAAATATTTTGCCAAGACCCCTTGTTGTGGCTGATGAACTGTCAAGAGTTGAATGCTTTGTGAATTTAACCAATGTCTCCTGCTAAAATGGTCAAAGCCTTCAGGGACATAACCCAAGGCCAGAGCAGGCAATTCTAATCCGATTTCCCTGCTTTATTTTCTAAACCACAATGTCTGGGGACCTCCAGACAAAAACCTGTCTTTTTTTGTAAGTTACAGGCTTTGTTCTCAATGCAAATGTCCTGTGTGCAGATTTTAATTAATTAATTAGCTTGGTTACAGTCCTGCATGAGTTGAGGAAAATTAAAGATTACCCTTTTATCTATTGATCAGAAACATGCATCAAACAGAAGCCATTTCAGAATCTCTTAAGTGTTTGCTTTGGTATTTAACATATAGCTTGATTCACAATAAGATTGCAGGTTTTTTTCTATGTGAAAATGCTAAAGAAAGCTATAATATATTTGTATTTGTTAGGTTTCATTATATAAAAGAGAGCTTTAGTCTCTTTTTTCTTGGAACACTTATAAAGTAAAGGATTCTTATTTTTCCAAAATGCTTAAAGATAGTATTTTTGGAACACAATATTTTGTCACAAAATTTAAACTGAGTATTCAAAATGTTTCAAATTTTCAATATGAAAATTAGGAATATTGAGATTATAATTAAGACCGTTCATTCCACAGCTTCTTGTAAGTGCTTTGTCTAGCTCTATTGGTTTTATTTGATTGAAGAATTGCTGCATTCTGCTGTGCTGGTTACTTAGAAATGATTGTTAGAACATTTACTTTGAAGTTGAAAAGAAAAACTATCCGTATGCCCCAGAATTCCAAAATTTTATAAAAAAGAAAACTAGAATGCCTGACATTCACAGAACATATGTGCTTTTCCCACCCTATTTTCAGATCTGTGTGTTTAAAGACTGAACTGTTATGATGTGTTTAAATATTGTAAAATGCCCTGTATTTTCACACTGAAATCTTGTGTCTTCAAAGCAGCTACACAACTTCTTTTATATGAGTAAAATTATTGTCAATACCAAAAATATAATCAAAAATAATTGAAGTTAAATGACAGCTTTTGCATTTTGACATTTGAAACATAAAACTGCTTAGTATTCTGACTAGTTTGATAACCTATATGAACTGCACAGTATGTTTTTGTTTAAGCGGTTGTAGTCATTTTTATGCACTGAGAAACCGCATTTTCTAGTTTGCAAAGCAGTAGTTCATTTTCTGTGTCCTGAGGCAATTAATTAAAACTGTTTAAGTGTGATAGTGAGACTTAACATCATGTAGTGTGACTCAGTCTTATGGTGTTTGTAAGTCTGAAGTTTCCACATCAGTCTTTTTAAGGACCAATATGATTTTTTTTAATTGAAAAGTAAATCAATTAAACTGTTCAATTCTGCGAATGAATCAGCATTTCTCTTATAAGTAGCCTTTTCTAGTCTTAACCAACTAATTTTTGTGATCTCCCAAGCTGAGTTTCCTTTAAACATCTTTCATTGTTTAGTGCGGAACTGCACAGATTCTTGAAATCATGGTCCTTACAAGAAACTAAAGCACCTTTTTAGCTATGTAAATGTATCCCTAAATTTTATAATACAAGACAAAAAGTCTTGAAGAAATAACTTCCTTTTTCCTATTTTATTTTCCTGTTAAACGCTAATAAAATACACTGTCGTGTTGGGTCACAACCCCATGCAGTGCTCCAGGCTTTGGGAAGAGTGGCTGGAAAAGTGTCTGGCGGAAAAGACCCTGGGGGGTGCTGGTTGACAGCAGCTGAACATGAGCCAGTATGTGCCCAGGTGGCCAAGAAGGCCAATGACATCCTGGCCTGTATCAGAAATTGTGTGGCCAGCAGGACTAGGAAAGTGAGTGTTCCCCTGTACCCGGCACACCTCAAATTTGGGGCCACACCTCAAATCCTCTGTTCAGTTCTGGGCCCCTCAGTTCAAGAAGGTTGTGACATTGAGGTGCTGGAGTGAGTCCAGAGAAAGGAGCTGGGGAAGGATCTGGAGCACAAGTCGGATGAGTGGCTTAGGGAGCTCGGCTTGTTTAACCTGGAGAAAAGGAGGCTCAGGGGAGACCTTATTGCTCTCTACAATTACCTAAAAGGAGGATGTAGCCAGGTGAGAGGTGGTCTCTTCTCCCAGGTAACAAGTGATGGAATGAGAGGAAATGGCCTCAGGTTGCACCAGAGGAGTTTTAGATTGGATGTTAGGAAAAGTATTTTCATGGAAAGGGTTGTAAAGCATTGGAACAGGCTGCCCAGGGAAGTGATGGAGTCATCATCCCTGGAATTGTTCAAAAAACATGTGGTTAGGGCACTTGAGGACATGACTTAATGGTGAACATGCTGGTAGTTCTGGCTTGACGGTTGGACTTGATGACCTTAAAGGTCTTTTCCTGTCTTAACGATTCTGTGATTCTATGATTGTATCTGGACTTGGTAAAGAATTTTTGTTCCCTTACCACAGATACCTGTTTTCAAGGTTGTCTCTGCAGTGGCTATTATGACCTTCTTTTTGGATGTACATCTATGGAGTAATTTATTTGGTGGATAACCCTGTATTGAATTATGACCTTCACATTCCGTTAATACAAGCAAATTTATGTGGGTGCCTGTAGTGTACATGTGCACACGTCATAGCTTAATTCAATAACCTTTCTTGTCATGCAGTCTTTCATAGAATCATAGAATGGTTTGGGTTGAAAGGGACCTTAAAGATACTCTAGTTTCACCCCCCCTGCCATGGCAGGGACACCTTCCGCTAGATCAGATTGCTCAGGGCCCCATCCACCCTGCCCTTGAACACTTCCAGGGATGGGACATCCACAACTTCTCTGGGCAAATCGTTCCAGTGCCTCACTATCCTCACAGTAAAGAATTTCTTCCTAACATCTAATATAAACCTACTCTCTTTCAGTTTGAAGCCATTCTCCCTCATCCTGTCTCTACAGTCACTCTCTGGATTCATTGTAGGCCCCCTTCAGATACTGGATGGCTGCTACGAGGTGTCTGTGCAACCTTCTCTTTTCTAGGCTGAACAACCACGACTTTGTCGGCTTGAAGTGTTCATCCCCAATATCTTTTAATTCAGTGAAATTTGACAGGGGATAAAAGTCTCACTCCAAGTTGCCAGGTAATCTGGTAATGAAACAAAAGTTCCAAGGATTTCATCATCTGTGCTCCTCGCAGAGTTACTTACCCCTTTTCCTGAAAAAGTGTGTTTGTTGTTCTGATATTCCTTGTTGTGATGTTCATTCGAGTTTTGGGAAGGTGGTCTTCTATGCAGTGAAACATGACAGTTTATTTCCTATCATGTTGTAGGACTTGATTTATTGTTCTTCTGTCTTTACCAGTTACACAAACAAGCTGTCTAGTAATGACAGCTCTGAGATAAATGAAATGATGACTTATTGTCTAATTTATTTATGCTCTGAGCCTTTCTCATAGAGACTATCACTTCTTTTTCATTGTAGCAGCCTACTAGATAGGAGTGGTGATGGCCATTTTTTGGAGGAGGTGCTCGAAGAAGTTTTGACTTGGCAAGAGGCCTGATTCACTGCTGTTGCTGGATGTGAAAGCAAGCTGTGTCACTGATATTTTGTGTTATGCCTATTGAGAAGTAAAAGGACAGGTCACAGACTATTCTTGTGGAGCCCTGAATAGTAAAATGGACAGCAGATAACAGGATGAAGCAAAGAAGCTTGCTTTTCAAGGAAAAGATGAGTTTTCATAGAATTTCTTTTCTCAAAATGACTTTAGAGAGCCTGAAGTTTTGTTAATGTTGATTCCCACTCATTTTCCTCAGTCTTTTCTGATGCTCAGAGTTATTTCCCCCCTCTAAGAAATGGAATATATGTGAGGTAATTTTCTTGCTAGCTTTAAAATTAACTAGCTAACATTTGTGAAGGAGAGGGTGAAGAAGGAAAAATACTTACTTAAAACTTGGCTGTTTTCAAGACCAGTTGTTAGAACAACAAAATTAATCTCCCAGTAAGTCTTACCTCTTTATGGGACACAAAGCTGGCATTGTAGGAGCATAATTCTAACTAGAATTCTGTGAAGGTTGTGCTTAGTGCATAGACTGCATTTCTGATAACAACCGGACATTTGTTTCTGACTCTTTACTTCCTATCCCAAGTCATATTTAAAAGATTATCCAGGTGGACGTCTCTGTTTGAGAGGTTTACCAGGAGTGAGACTTGAGACAACAGAGTCTCCTGCTGGTGCTGTCCATTGAAGCATGGTTGAACTGTGTTCTAGCCCCTCAAAAATTCTCAAAGTACAGCAGTAGTTTGAAGAGCCAGTTGTTCCCTTCAGCACCTTGATTGTTTCCAGATACAGCAGTAGAAAAGTGATGCTGTTTCCCAAGGGTATTAGAAGACTGGAAACTTGCTTTTCGGCTGTCATGATGAGAGGTGTGATGGGAAGTAAATTTAGAATACTGGAAAAGTTGACTTAGAGGCCAAGTACAGGCATATAAATCAGAAAGCAAGCTGAAGCAATTTCTGAACTCTGCCTGAATCAATGAGTAAGGCTTTGCTGCATTTAGTCGAACTATTTTTTCTTCAGATCTCTCTGCTTGACTTCAGATAAACTACTTAGACCATTGGATGGTCTAGGAACGTTTCAGTTTGGGATCATATAGCTATTCTGGGCCCAAATTACATCTGGACTTTGTCCAGAGACAATATTCTTTAGGGGTGCCTTGGAATCACAGAAACAGCTTTCTCCCAATCCTCATAGCAGACCAAAAAATAGTGAGATGAATGGAACCACAGATTGTCTGCTTCAGATAAGTTGGTTTTACCTGCTCCTTTTCCTTGTCTTCATTTCAGACATTTGGTAAAACTGTTTGCATGTCAGGAATTCAGTATTTAAAGAAAAAAAAAAGAGGATTACCCCTGTTGTCTTTTATATAGTTTTTCCACTTTGCATATGGGTGGTGGGTTTCTTTTGGTGGAGTGAAGGGGGAATGTTCCTGATTTTGATGACTTCCATTTGATATATATTCCAGTTAGCCTTCCTGAATTAAGCTTACATTATATATTAAGTTAATAAGTTAAGCTTATATTAGCTTAATGGGAGAAGCAGGCTGTGTTCTCTTCCCATGCATTTTTTTTGATTGGAGATGTGTGCAGCAAAAAACTGTGATAAATGCATGCACAGCCTCTCAGGTCTGAGTAACTAATTACTGTTGAGGGGTTGAGAGTGACTGTTGAATGTGAGGTTTTATATTGGAAATATGTCAAAAGAATGTGAAAATAAGCACTCTGTTTTTTGTAATATTGACCCATATTTTTCAGTGTCCTTCTCTGCAGTGTCCTTTTTCTGGCCAGTCTAGTTTTAGCTTCTTCCTTCATGTTTTCTCAGAGCCAGCAGGAGGAATGTGAGCACACAAGGTACAGACTCCCTCTGTTATGATGTCCAGTATTACAGTGCATTCCTATTAGGCCCAGCTCTGATGAGAGAACTGCTTCATTTTCATAGACTTAAGCTGGAGAATGCCTACTAGAGGTCTAATATATATATATATTTTAAATAACATTTTTTAAACTTGTGTAAACAATGCAAATTTTTTTTCTTATTCAGTAGATTTCCAAAAGTGTAACAAGTGGTTAGAAACTTTATCATATGTTGTCAAAAATGGAAAGTATCAGGGTACTCAGAATTTGGGCTTTACTTGTAAAATAAGCCTGTTCTTAGAGATTTCACACACATTCTTTCTAAATTAAAATTCTGTAATTGTAAAATTAAGTTTATTTGGGAAGCTGTAGCAAACAGCTTTGCATCTGTACAGTTTTACATTGTTTATTTTTCAGGGTCTTCTAAATAATTTTTGCACTGAGTTATTTAAAGTAGAGTACTTCTAAGTTCCTTAGATACTAGACTTTCTGAACATTTGACTACTTAGAAAATAGTGATGGGATGATTATTTCTAGTGGTGCAGGTTGTTTTGTGAGATCTTTTGTTTTCTTGCTGTGGGAACAACAGGGCTTTGTCCCTCTAAACAGTTACCCAATAAAGTTGTTACTGGATTTGAATTTTCATTTACAGATTAAACAGAAATGAAAGAAGCTCAAAGCTTACATTCCAAAACTGACGAAACCGATGACTACTTCTTTCTTTCCCCCCACCCCCCTTTTTTTTTTTTTTTCTGGGAAGATTGAACTGTTGAACATAAAACCAAAACAAATCTATTACTCTTTGTATTCACCGGAAGATATTTAAGCAGATAAACATTCCCTGAAAGTCCCACGAATTTTTAGAAAAGATCTTTTGTAGTTTACATTTATAAATTTGTATCTCTTTTTCCTGAAGCTATGGCGAGCTCTGCATACTTCATTCTTTTTCAATTGTAAACATAGTTTCGGTACTACCACTTTTGCACCAAACGCTGTTCCTAAGCGACTGCTGACGTCAGTTGGTGCAGCACAAGAAGGTTTGTGTGTTTATCTGCTGTGGGCAGACTCTTAGAAAAGACGAAAGTATGTAACTAGATTAGGCCAAAGAGATTGCTGCTTTAAATAAGCATACATGCTGTTTGCAATGCCTTACTCTTTTTTTTTTTTTTTTTTAAATGTATTTTATTTTGATTAACAGCTGTATCTTCTGTTGCATATGCCACAGTATCTCGTTTGCAGGGCACGATAAGGAGGGGTATACATTCTCTTTGCTGTTGCTTTAAAGGGGCAGCCGTTTTACTTCTTTCCTACAGCATAGTTAGAATGAGAATTTAAACTCTCATTCTATGTGCCATAACATAAAACTTTCACATACCTGATCTCAAGGTTAGAAGTGAAAGCAGGTTTACAATTTCCAGTTTAAGTGAAACATATTTACTTAGAGATTTTTGGCCAGAACCTATAAATTTGGAAAAACTGGAATGATACTCTTGGAATATTTTACTGCATGCCTTTGTGTCAAATGGAGTTGGAGTGGAACTGGCTTACTGACCTTTGTGAATTTTTTTTGTCCTTGATTATACTTGCAGCACACCCACAATGAATAAAAATTACCTGTAGCAAAAACTTTTTACATGAAAATCTTTTTATGAAAGTAAAGGAGATAGTAGTGGGACTGCAGTCATGGTAGGCCAAAAAGTGAAGCTAAGAAGTTTATAGGAGGTAGTAGTATTTAATGGCATAATAAGATAGGAAGAAAAATGACCAGAATCTCTTCTTCAGGTTGAAGAATAGAAGCAGCGACTTTCAGAACTAAATAAAAACTGAGAAAAATTGCTCCAAATTAACTTAAATCAGATTAACGTTAAAGTCAATGCCTGTGGGACATAGGAGAATATTAGCAATCATAAAGGTGAAAAGGTCAAGTTAAATAAGGTCCACTTTGAATATGGCCATGGCGAATACTAGTCCTGAAGTCCTATCAATCTTGACATCACCTGTACTGTTATATTGTGCTATCCAGTCTTGCCTTCAGAACCTTCATGGATGGAGGCTGCACAGCTTCTCTGGGCATTTTGCTTTACTTTATCTCACTGCCTGTGTGTCCTCATAGTGAGACATTTTTTTCCTTGCACCTAGTCTGAACTTCTTGTTTCAGCATTGCCACTCATCTTCCCACTATGCACCACTGGGTGCTGGTGGTGTTGTCTTGGTGACCTGCTCTGTTGCAGGGGACTCTTCTTTCCCAGATGCAGGGATTTGTGTATGTCACTGCTGAATTTCACAAGACTCCTGTTCACTCATTCCTCCAGCTTGTCCAGGTCCCTCTGGATGGCAGCCCAGCCCCTCTCATGTGTGAGCATGTCTTGTAAGCCTCCACTGTGCAGAACGATATGATGGAGTTTAATTCAGGTTGAAAAAAGTTAAGTAGCTGCAGGTTCTGCTGCTCATTTGCCCTTACTGCTTCTTCTTCTGGGTCTTTATTGAATTTTCATTCCCTTTTACCATATTTTCTTACTATAAGATTTTTTATTTTAACTTCTAATAGGAAAGGTAGAGTTAGGAGATGACATTTAATTCAGCAAACTGCTCTTAAACAAATGGTGAAGTTATTTGTGAGTTTCATTAATATAAAAGCATAAAAATGGCTCAGATTAAGAGTTCATTCAGTTTATTCTGTCTCTAATCTGTGATTTTTGTCTAAGGTCAAGTTTAACATCTGTTAGTAATAGTTAAATATCTTTTACATCTTTGACTTGAAGATATCATATTAAACAGACTTTTAGGGCCAAAAGATGGGTTGGAACTCTTTTTGCCCATCCTATGCATCTGCCTGTTGTTGCAGTGTCTTTAGAAGCAGTACACCAGGGGAAAAATCAATAAAAACTGTAATCACAAGTTGCTGCTTATCATCTTCCCGTCCATCGCAGGGCCTAATGTGCAATCAAATGCATTTAAGGTCATGGGGGAAAAGAAAGTAGCCATAATCAGAAGCTGATGGAAGGATAAAAATATGATAACATATGATACTCTTCTTTCTTTTTTCCCATACCACCTTCCTACACTCTCCCAACTTCCACCTGTTTTCATCTCAGGGGACTTTCTAACGTGGTTTAGCTATTTAGTTAAAAGTGCAGTTCAGTCCCTTTTCAACCTATGAACGTTTCTCCCTTTGCCCAGTTTTCGTTTGAACTTATTTAAACTTCTTGCATGTCTTTGATAAAGCAGGTTACTACCTATTAGGGAAGAACTATCTCTTTCTGGTTTGGACTGGTTGTTCCTGGTCCATTCTAATGGCTTCTGGTTATTGTAAAAAAGTAACCTAATGTGTTTAACTTTCTGTTGACCAGTTCCTTGGGCAGAATTTCTAACTATCAGGAGTTCTGTGTGGCAATGTGCATGGCAGCTAGCAATGACAATAACTAATTTGTTTAAAAATTATTTTTAGGTGATTTAGAAACCACCCTGATGCATCAAACTTCACGAGTTTGTGTATTCTCAGGCTGAATACATTGCAGTAATGCGTAGTTTTTCTGTTTCCTGGAGGTTAATAACTACCTGCCATTAGGACTTTTTTGTCTCAGGTTGATGCTGCTCAAAGCTTGTGCAAAACACCTGGAGACAGATGAAAAGCAGAAAAATACACTCACTGAGATGTCACACTGCGCTATTACACGGGTTTCCTTTTGCAGGGGAAAGCTGTTGATTGGGTGTTGTGAGATCAGTTGAAATTATTTTAACTGTCTTTACACACTTACAGAGAAATGGGTGCACCTTGGACACACAGTTTGGGTTTTTACCAATATTTGTTTTGCAGGTTCTGCTCTTGTTTTCAGAGAGCAAACTTGGTATGTTTTTGTGAATAAATGGGTTATTCCTAAACTTAATTCTTTGATTGTCACTGACTTCAAAAGGCGGCCACCACAGAACCCAAAATACGCGTTTATAGCCAGAAAAGGTCACTGTTTCCTTGTTAAGTCATGTGTTAACAGTAAAAATTATAATTAAATATTTTTAGAAGTAACTCATTGTTTATAACTTGTGAACTTTTAACAGTCCTATTTCAAAATGCTGCTCTGGGATACTATACAAAATAAATTTAATTTCTATAATGATTTTTTTTAAATGAAGCTCTTTAATACGTTAAACAGTTTAAACAGTTACTATAACCTCTTATTAAATTAAGGGTGTAAAATATTGTTTTTGAAATTTTCGACAACACTTGAGTTAACCATAATTATTTTAAATTGAGACAAAGCAACAGGCATTTATTATGTTTCTTAATTGCAGTACAACCTATAGAAATAATTTATGTCTCAGGTTTCTTAGTTACTGTCCTTTATGTTCTATTAGTTCGTGAAACTGTAACTGGGTTCTGGTCCAAAACCTTTTCTCTGTAGATTTACAATAGACAAACTGAGAAACATTTGTCTCTAGACTTGCAAGAAATACCCATGCTGGTTCTTTATAACTTTTCGATTAGTTATTTGCTGGATGCTTTCAATAAGGAAGTGGAATAGATTTGGAATATGTGTGATGTTAGTATGAAATGCTAGAAATGGAGTAATCTTTCACTGATAATTGGCTAACAGTGAGATTTTGTTGTTTTGTTTATACAAAGATTATGAAAATATCCATTTGGTCTTTGATCATGTAACTGTCTTCTTCCTGCTTTCCATATGACTTTTGCTTTTTTCCCAGATATATAGTGGAACGAATATAAAGCTGGTGTCTTCAGAAAGGCTAGGAGACTTCAGCAGATACACATTGGTTTTGGTTAGCATGTGTTAGACAGCAATTAATAGGAAAGTTGGCTAATAGGGTGCATTTAGAAAGTTACAAATCAAATATATTTGTACATAAGTGCTGAAGATGCTTTTTGTGTCTGTAGCCAAGAATAAACACTTCTAAGAGGGATAGTTCACATATGGCTGCCAAAAAAAGAGAGAGGTTTGTATGTAGGCTGGGCATGGTATCTGAAAGAATTAGCTTCAACTTGGTGTATTAATGCCTAGTGTGGTCCTTGGAGGCAATCTGAACATATGGGCTTTATTTCAAGATTTCCTTTTGAGTTATTCTTTTCTTGGATGCAATCAGTTTAACATGGTTTGCGTAGAGCGGATTCATAGTATATTTTGTGAAATATTAGTTATTCTCTTTCTGCTCTTGGTAGTTTTGCCTCATTGCCTTATTTTAGAAACTGACTTGCCAAAGTGTTGATTCTCTTACACGTTGTACAGCAGTTGTCCCCAAACTACCTGGGGCGACCAGTGGTTGCCATCCTACTTTGGGTTACAGAAGCTGCAAAGGAAATTCTGTTGGTAGTGCAAATCTTCATTGCTTATTAATACTTGGAGTTCTAACCCTGGTACAAATGAGGCTTGAAATGGAATTTATCACAATAGGGGAAATAAAATTGGCAACTACTCCTTTTGGTATAAAGGTGAGATGGGGATACAGAATAACATTTATTCTTTCATAGAAAACATCTACTATTGACTTATTATGACTCTGTGACCCCTTGAGGTTCCTTTCAAATGGAATTATCCTAGAAGACTATGTACCTGTTGGTGTGAAATTCTGTGTAGACATAGCTAACTAGTGCAGGTACTGCTGAGGGCATGTTTGCAGTAGCACATAATTCTTCTCAGGCTGTGAATCCTGGGAAAGGAGCTGAGCAAATATTTAAGTATTGAGTCAATGTTGAACTCCAGCCACTGTGGCTACTGAGCTAGTACAGCCTATGCTTTTTAGCTTGTAGTTCTCTGGTTTTCTTACATCTTGTTAGTTTGTATGAATGAACTAGGAACATCTCAGTACTCTTGATTACTCATAACTCTTTTGTCATTGTAGAAATAGGCCATACAACTGTATATACCCCATCTTTCTGCTCACTGGATTAAACTTGCAAAAAAACTAGAGATTCTTATTACTTTAACCAGTACCTCAAACAGTCTGTTAGCTTACTGTGTTAGTGTAAACTTATCAACATGTATTAAATTTACGTTTCAGAAGGTGGTAGGAGCAGACTAAATGTTTAGTGTTTTCAAACAGCATTTTAGATGCCTTTAATATATTCTCTCTCTATAGCACAGCAGTCATAGTAACTGTGTGTTCAAATCACGTTGTGCCTTCAAATATCACTGAAACCTGAAAACTTCTGCTAACACAACAGAAACTCCTAGTTGCTCTGATGTTTAACTTAGCATTTTGATTACATCTTGTGAATTCTGAAGGAAAATGTTCATATGCTTTACCTCTGTGTTACAATGCCCTCTGACTGCTGCATTGGTTGCCCTTAATGTCAGTGACTAAACTCTTAAAAAATTAAATCTCTTGTTGATATTTTTAATTTAGTTCTCTTATCCCCACCTGGTATGAAACTTTTATTGATTTTGGATGTTGATTTGAGGCTGCTGAAGTAATTCATAATAGAATGAGCTTTGAAGTATATTTTTTTTAACAGTATAAGTCTGTGTCTTCCTTTAAAGGAGTATAGGAGAACTCTCAGAAACTTGCACATCTTAAACTGGGGAAAGAAGTGATACCATCTGATTCTTGTCCTTCACTACACACAAAGTATGTAATAGAGAATGAACAAGCTGCATACATGAGTCACATTAGAATTTTTAAATGGTTTTACTCTGTAAGTGCAAAATCTATTTTAAAATTCTCAGTTTGTGAATCATATAAAATTTTGTTCTCTTTCATAAAGGATTACAGGTAGATTTCCAGTTTACCCAAGTACTTGAGCTAAAGAAATATTTCCGAATTTCCTCCATAGACCTGTTCTGAAGAAAGGTTTGATGCATTTACCTAATTAATTAGTGCAACTTAAGGGCTTTTGTGAGTGAAAAATGATGCAGCAGAGGAACTCCAGAGTAGGAAAGGTGCTCAATCAGAGAGCAAGCTGAGATTTCAGTACTTGAACAGGTTGGCATCTGATAGGGCTGTGGTGGGTTGACCTTGGCTGGATCCTAGTTGCTCATCAAGTTGCTCCTCAGCTGGACAGGAGCTTGTGGCTTGAGATAAGGACAGGGAGAGATCACTCATCAATTATACTACCATGGGCAAAATAGGCTTGACTTGGGGAAATTAATTTATTATAGTCAAATCAGGGTAGTATAATGAGAGGTAAACCCAAATCTTAAAAACACCTTCTCCTTCCCCTCCCTTCTTCCTGGGCTTAACTTTATTCCCAGTTCTCTGCCTCGTTCCCCAAGCAGTGTAGGTGAACAGGGAATGGAGGCTGTGATCAATTCATCACGTTGTTTCTGCCGCTGCCTCCGAAGGGAGGACTCCTTCCCCTGCACCAGCATGGGGTCCCTCCCATGGGAGACAGTCCTCCATGAACTCCGACGTGAGTCCTTACTACAGGCTGCAGTTGTTCATGAACTGCTCTAGGTGGGTCCCTTCCACAGGGTGCAGTCCTTCAGGAACAGGCTGCTCCAACATGGGTCCCCCACAGGGTCACAAGTCCCAACAGCAAACCTGCTCCAGCATGGGCTCCTCTCTCCACGCGTCCACAGGTCCTGCCAGAAACCTGCTCCAGCATGGGCTTACCATGGGGTCACTGCCTCCTTTGGGTATCCACCTGTTTTGGCATGGGATATTCTCCATGGGCTGAAGGTGGATATCTGCATCCATGGACTTCTGTGGGCTGCAGAGGCACAGCTGCCTCACCCTGGTCTGCACCAGGGGCTGCAGGGGAACCTCAGCTCCAGTGCCCGCAGCACCTCCTCCCCCTCCTTCTACACTGATCTCAGTGTCTACAGGGCTGCTCCTCTCGCATATTCTCACTCCTCTCTTCTCTGGCTGCAATTGCTGCCATGCCATAAGTTTTATTCTCTCTTAAATATGTTATCCCAGAGGCACTACCACCATCTCTGACTGGCTCAGCCTTGACCAGCGGCAGGTCAGTCTTGGAGCCATCTGGCATTGGCTCCAGCAAACACAGGGAAAGCTTCCAGCAGCCTCTCACCCCAGTAGCCACCCCCTGCCCCCCCACTACCAAAACCTTGCCCCACAAACAAAGGTCCTGCTAGATGTCATTCTCCTCCATTGATTGAGGCAATACCATCTCTTTTGGGACTTGAATTTTCTGATGCTTCTTAATAGCTTCATTATTATATGGGTTGAAGCAGCCGTTAGATGGACTGGACCGCTAAGGATTCAATACTAAACATCCTGTAATGGAAAGCTGTACTTCTAAAGTCTGTGGTAATTCCCCATTTCATCAGCAGTGCACTGGATTTGTGTTACAAGACTTAAAAAATTAAATAATCCCTTACACCAGGCTTTATCAAGAAACTTAGAAATTAATAAAGGTGTCATGGGTAGACATAAAACAGCAGAATAGTTTGCGAAAGCTGTCTTAAAAATTGGTCTGAACAAAACAAAGAACACTCCTGCCATTTTTTACAAGTTGACTTCCATGTTTAATTAGAATAGTGAAAAATCTCACTAGTGTAAAGAATCCAGATAATTGTAAATTGTTGGAGATTGAGTGAGTTGGAGGTAATATCAATATTAATTTTAACTGAAGATTTTTTCTCCGTTCAAAGGTCTTGCATTTTTTGGCACCTTACTAATTTTAAAACTACATGAATTAAATATATCTTTATGTAGATTGTTCAGATTTTGCGTGAGGGTGGGGTGCTCAGATTAAATCTCAGATACCATCAATGATTGTTTATTGGAGCAGCCAATCAGAAAAGGAAAAATAACTGTTAATTGCTTCCTGAGGAATATTTAGGATCTCCTTCAAAATAGCAATGAGAGAGCATTTCTATAGTAGTGATTGCAGTGTCAATGTTCATTCAGAATTCATATTGGAGCAATGGAAAGCAAAAGATGTGTTAAACTTGTGCTCAGAAAAACTGTTAAAAGGGAAAAGAAAAATGAAGTAAAATCCCTGCAGAAAGCATAGAGAGTGTTCCAGGACATTGCGCTGGAAACTTGAGACAAATGCATGCTATTTTTCAGAATAAGATCTAAAGATAAAAATATGTATGCCATGATTAAACAAGATGCTAAAAAATGCTCATAGGTAAAAGTAAGCATTCTTAAAAAAATTGTATCTAAACCAGACAGATAAAATATAATGGTCCAAGGCAGATCAAAAATAACCTGAAGAGCAACTTGTAGAATATATATTAAAAAATTAATAATATTTTTACAAATGCATTAGAAGCTTGAAGCCTCACAGAATGCCTATAGGACTACTAAGCTCTCAGAAATAGAAAGAGCATCCATACGAAAGTAGATCACAGTAAGAAATATTCTTTTTGGTAGCATTTGTTGTCGTAGAACCTGGAGAAAATGCCTGTGCTGGAAATTTACAGGTAATGTTTCAGAGACTTTAAGTCAAATTTAAGTGTTGTAAAATACATTTGTTACTAGAAAACCAGCAGATTCTCAGGACCAGATAATGCATGCCCAAGGTTCTCAAGAAACTTGAGGAACAAGAAACCCAATTGCTTTTTACTTAAATTTAATTAGGTCCCCATTGACTGCAAGTTGGCCCATGTCATGCCATTTAATGAAAGTTTCCAAGAAAGCTCTAAAGAACTTTTGGCTAATAATCACAATTTTCATGGCAGGCAAATTGGTAGAAATCATAACAAACATTGAATGACTCACTTCAGAGAAAAACGTTTTGGGGAAGAGTCAACTTTGCTTTTGTGAGTGAGTCTTGCATCAAACAAGCTTGTGAGAATTTTTTGAAGGAACTAGCAAGCTTGTAGATAATAAAGATTCATCTGTTACAGTCTGCTTGGATTTCTTAAAGTTTGTGCACCTTTCACTTTGTCACCTGAATTGCCAGTTCTTAGGAATTTGAGCAATTGGAAGAATCTGGTTTGGTTGGAATACCAAAGACAGGAGAAGCTGGTGTAGGTGACAGCAGGTCTTGATAGAGGAGTTGCTTTTATTTGATGTATTTTACTAGTATGAATGTGTGGAGTCGCTCTCGAGGAACTCAAAATATGAGTACATAAAGCTCATTTTTACATAATGCTACAGATCATGAAAATGTAAAACCTGGACTGAATATGGACATATTTGAGTAGATATTTGTATGGTTTATTTTTTAGCTCTGCACATAGGAGGTGAACATTTATTAGGTTAGAAACATGGTTCTGAAGTGAAGTCAAGCTTCTTTTTAGCCTGTCTAGCCAAAACTGATTAGTAAATTGATTTCTAAATTATAATCTAACTTATCTCCTCCTCTATTTTCCAAACTGAAAGCTACTAAGTTGACATATAGATTAAACCTACCTTATTATTTCTTTCTATTTCTCTCATTGAATGTTGTCTCAAAGTCCTTTGTTGTTGGCCAACTCTGAAAGTTAAAGAGAAATGGCCTTAATGGCAAGGATCTTTGTGATGTTGTCTTCCTAAAATTCTGCCCTTGGACTAGCTATATTTTTATAGTACAGTGTCTGAAGATTTCATCACAATATGTACAATCTGATCTGAAGTGGACTTGGCCTATAGTTTCATCTCTGAGTTTGGGCTGTGCCCCAGAACTGAACAGGAGAATGGTTTCCTCTGTGCTTTGTTTCTCCCTTGCCTTGTCTTGCCTGATTGCAGTAGGGATAAGAACTGGATATGGGTGTGGAGAAGAAAATAAGTCCAATGTTTTGGTAAGCAGAAGGGAAGAAGTTGGGATTGAAGGAAAGGAGGTTCAAACGGTGGTTTGAGCTTGAATGAGAATGGGATAATTTTATGTCTGGAGTAATGAGATTGACATGCTAGACAAGGAGGTTATGGTGAGAAGCTTGGGAAGTAAACATAGCTGGAGATACCTGAAGAGTGAAACTGGAATAAGGAGTTATGGGTTGGGTCTGGATTAATGCTGAATAGACAGGGCTGTAAATCTTGTATTTGAGAGAACAAGCAGAAATTTGTGCCTGCTGAGGAATGTGGCAGTCCGGAGCCGGAGTGACACCATCTCCCTCTGCTGCAAACAAGCACTTGAAAAAAGCTCTTGAGTGCTTTCTAATTGTCACCTGAATAAGAGATACTAATCTGACTTCTGCTGTTGCTTGCTCCAGTGGGACAGGTCTTCTGGTGGCTTGTCACTCGATCAATGTGATGACATATGATGTAATTGGAGAGTTTTGGTTTGCCTTGAGAGCAATTAGGTAGTAGAAATAAAAAGCTGAAGTGGCCTGTGTTTCTGGAGGATTAAAAAAAAATAAAAGTGTCTGTGATTTTGCCAGTTCTAATTATACAATTCCATACACCTTTGCCCTCCAAATCCTGAAATCTGTGGTTCGACACAGTGAGCAATGAGAGATGTTTTGTTTTCTCGCTGTAGTTCCCAGTTCTCTGTGACCCTAAGTAAGTGTAAAGATTGAGTTGGAGGTCAGAAAAAAAGAAGAGGTTGATTTAGGCTGCAGACAGTTGAACATTACATTGGAGAACTGAGTTTTATTCTGCCTTTGTCAATGAAAATTCTTTGTGTGTGTGAGATCCTTGGTGAGCCGCTAAAATCTGATTTTTCTCAAGTGGTTCTTTAGTTGCATGTGGGTACTTTGTTTTTGTTATTTGATTTAGGTTTGTGTTTTGTGACTATGGATCTGATTTGCAGTAATGGTAACCACTCCTTGATGCAACCAAG
Organism: Pipra filicauda; assembly: GCF_003945595.2. Classification (NCBI taxonomy): domain Eukaryota; kingdom Metazoa; phylum Chordata; class Aves; order Passeriformes; family Pipridae; genus Pipra; species Pipra filicauda. Next base: position 2,978,986 of record NW_024104387.1, on the reverse strand, counting down.
GGCTATCAAATGTACTTTGAGTAACTTAAAGTCTATGTTGTGGTGAAAGAAACTGAACATTCAACCAGACATTCAAATTTAGCAAGATTATTTTTAATTATTTTTTTAAAATCTGAGTTACTGATCAGTAAAGTACTCCAATATTTTACAAGCATTTAATTACTAATTTTATAAGAATATTCAGGTGCTATCATGGGAGGCACTGTACCAAAGACAGAGGATGTGAAAAATAGTGTTTTGAACTTCATTCAGCAATTACTGGGCTGTGCACAGGACAATAAAGCAGCTGAGTACTGGGCTCTGTCTGTGGACCTAATCCATTGTTTTTCAACTGTGTCAACTCTCACTTGCTACACTCCTTGTTGACAGGCAAAATTTCTACTTCATTTGCTCATCCCTTGAAACTAAGTCTACTTAGCATATTGACACTGACTGCCTTGGCTTCTTTTTCTTTTTAGAGGCACAATAGCATGATGTTTTCTAAACATCATTATTGCATCAAACTTGAGGCTACCTTATGAGGCTGAGAATTTCAGAGACACGTTTTCTACACGGAATTTTGAGAAATGCTTTCCATTTGCTTGAATGAGTGATGACGAACTACTTACACGCATCACCAGAAAGGAATGTGACAGCTAATTAATTGTTCTGCTGCAATAGAGCAAGTTCTTTCAGTCATGAATTGAAATCTTTGTTTCTAGTACATCAGCACGTGGCAGTGGTACTGTGATTCTAAAACATTAACCACAATATTTTTAATGTCTAGGACACTGTGAGTGTTGATTATATACTATACAACTTTATTACAAATATATATATGAATTTTATACCATGTATGTTATACTGTACTGCATAGTGTATTTTTATATATTTCAGTTCAAATATTGCAGTTTTATGTGCAGTAAAGCATGTGATGCATTTAAGAAACTTGCATTTATGCTTTACAGTTTTACCTGAAATGTTACCATACTTATAGCCCTCAATTCTCTTCCACTGCACAGGATTACAATAAAACCTTTCCTGTTCCAGCAATCCTTTATCTCTTTTCCAGGTGTAAGCTGGATGTGTTCAGAGAAAATAATCGGTGTTAATAATTGAAGATATGAAATAAATTCTGTAGTTGATGAGACAAAACTATGCCTTGTTTTGTTTCAAGGTTGCAAGTAAGATAAGAAAGTATCATTTTTTGATTGTAAAAGCTCAATGATAAAAAAATCTTTTTCTGATAAAGCATTGTTATGCTGATAAACAGTCTGTTTCAATTGTCTTTCTGTCTTTAAAATATTTATCATAATGCTTTCATCTGTCTTAGAGAAGATTTTTTTTTAATATCATTATAGAAAACTCATTAGAAAATTAATTTGTATTCTCTTACCAGTTTGGAAGGTGTACAGTAAAGAACATACGAGGTCACACTAAATGTGTGGAATAGAAAGAAACACTAAATTGTTTCCTTACTCTAAAATGGTCCAAGTTAACCTTTTATCCCGTGATCATTAAGCTGTGTGGGTGGATATGTTGCTATGGCTTGGCTAGTTTATGGTACATCAGCTGTTCTGCAGTAATTGCCGATGGATTTGCTTTTATTTCCAGTGTAGTAATACGTTCCCTGTGTGTTTTCTCTGAGGGGTGATAACGTGAAGTATTTTGATTTTTAAAGAGTGAGAGGCTTCAGATGGAGCAGCTGAAAAACAGCAGCTCTCACTACACTAATTGCTTAATGGATATGTCTGAGAGGCTCTAATGCTGAGAAAAATGTCCCAGAGAGGTGGGGTAGAGTCACCTCCAGAGGAAACTGCAGCAATCCTCATATTTGAGTCATTCACTGTCAACCTGTTTCTACCACTTGAGAAACCAGGTAATTGACATTTCCTGGAATTAAGATGGATATATATTGAGAGGTTTTGATTTATCATGTTGCTTCAAAAGTTTATTATAATTTTAGTGTTTTTATTACTTTCTCCATAACTTCTGAGAGTTTACTTTGCACATTCTTTACAATACCCCAAAGAAATTTGGGCTACCACTTGCACAGCACATATAAGAATGTTAAATGGGTTAATTTAGTTTATTGCAACGCTAATGTTAGGAATCTCAGCATTTCGCTTTGGTTTGAGCACAGGTTCAGTTAACAATTTCTATTTGATCCAATAGTTTCACAGCTCACTGGCAGTTTTAAACTGATGGCAAAACTCTCTTGAGATGTTCTAAATTAATTAATTTATAATTAACTATTTTACACGTATTCTGAAGGTTTAGGTTAAAATTGCTGAAGTCTAGAGAACGTCTAGTTGAAAACCTGTCTCTACGTCTGTGGCAGGCAATTTCTGTCATCTACTCCATTGGCCTCTGAGTTTTTTTAAACTGTGAGTGAAGAACTGTCTCTCAGCCTTTCCCGCCTCCGTCGGTGTAAAGGTGCTCTTCAGAATGACAGATTGTCTCCGATCACTATGTAATATTCTGATTTCTCAGCAGCTTAACTTCTTTTCCTTTCTACAAGCCCGTAGCAATTTGGCTCAACATTTGCGCGCTAATAGTATAAAAAAAGTCAAATTTGCATCTTTTACCACAAGTAATGGTTTTGTATACAGACTGATGATGCAGTAATGAACCAGTTCTGAGAGGGCAACTCATGAATATAAATAGTCCCATTTTACAAGTAATTTGCCAAGGTCAGTGGGAGAGAGGAGGGAGGTCAGAAGTAGCTCCTTAGTCACAATCACATCTGGAGCTGAAAGAAACTGTTTCTTTGTCTGCAGAAATTTGGCAGTATTTTAGGGTTGCCAGAGTTTAGATGTGAAAATCTGGGACAATGACAGAGAACTAAACTGTACATACATAGATTGACTGTGCATGGAAAGTACAATTTATCTGCACAACAACTGCTTTTCTGAATGCCCCGTAGCCTTGATTTCTGCGTGTTTGGAAAAACAACTGTTACTACAGAAATACAGGAAAAGCCATACTGTAAATGCTTTTCATAAGGCTTTGAATTTGACCACTAGAACACAACATCTTAATTGCACTGGACATCTGGCAATCCTATGAGGTTCAGTCTGCATTTTCCCTTCATCACAGAAGAAATATTAATGCAGCAGCAGAAGTATTCTGTGCATACAGTGATTATTGTTCAAGATAGCACTACTGGCACTTGGTTTTGACCTCTAAACTTGTTTCTGCTTGGCAGTGGCTTTCGGTATTGTCCAAGTACAGACTGCTGTCTTCTCAAAGAAAAAATATTTTGGTTTTCTCTTATCTGTCAATCTGTCCACTTAAGTGGTCTCTGTTGTCATAATATTATAAAATGTGACTAACAAGTTTTCTGGGAAAAAAAAAGCGTGTCTACAAGTTCTAAAAAGGGTGGTGCTTATGTGGTTCTTTTTGCAGTTTCTCAGTTTAATAATGGAATTAAGGAAACTATTTTGGGAATATAAAATCTTCAGGGAAAGAGGGCACTGGTTGTCTTAAAAAAAAAAATTAAATTAACAACTCGAGAGGACCAAAAGTTTATATTATTGCCACAAAAACCATCATAGACAAGGGAGCTGGTGCTTGGTAGAAAGTATATTCCAACCAAAATAGTGTCCTTTTTAAAAATTTTTTTCCATAACGTATCAAACCTGATGGAATACATAAAATTTTTCTGTAGTTACTGACTGATCTTGTAGTTTCACTGAACAAATATTTTCTATTTGACAGTCATTGTACATAATCAGCCTGGAATGATTCCATAAAGAGGAATCACTGAATATATGCTTGAGGAGAGAGATCATCAGCCCCGAGGTATCAGCTGATGAATAATCCAAGCATTGTGTTCTCAGGCCCCCTGAAACATTCCCACAGGTTTGAAGTTCTGTTTGGATACGGGACTTACTGCTTTCCAAATTCAAGGTCTTTTATGTTACAATTCAGTATAAAAGTGTAGTGCCATGTAGATTTGGGAAACCTAAAGTACTTTTAAATTACCTAATGGCCATGATGATATATGTCTGAAATGACAGAGTTGTGGTAAAAGGTTTTAAATGCGTTTAGTTCTTTCTGCTGCAGCAGATGAGGAGTGGTTCACAATCTGCTGTTACCTGAGCTGATTGATGGCAGGAGCAGCCTTAGCTTCCTGTGGGCATCATCTGCCCAATGCCTTAGCACCTTTCTGATGAGTTCAGAGAGAGCATTAAGCCTCCTGAGTTACTTAATTTCAGGATCTCAGATAGTTTGTCAGAATGGTAGCTTGAAAATAGGCTGCTTCCTTAGACCTTTCGAAGTTTCAAATAACCCTCTTCGATTTTAGTGTTCAGTAGTTGAATTCAGTAGTGCTCAGTATAAAATTGTGACCAGCATGGATATTGCAGTGTGGTATGATCCTTAGTAATATCTGACAATTTTGAATGTAAGAAAGTTTTTCAGGAGCATCATCGGGAAGGGCATTGTTATTCTCCTTCTGGAAAGGTTCATTCAAGGATAAGAAAGCTGTAGTGTGACACATGCAGATCTAATAACTATAAGCCATCAAGTAAATTTTTAAAAATCTATTTTGGATCAATGCAATAAAAGTGGAAGAGGAATGGTAGAAGGTGGCATTGGAATTTTTAATTAAAATTAAGAAATCGATTGAAAAACCAGCCTGTAGGCTTTTTCTGTATATTTTCATACCACTGGAAATAACTATTGGTTGTATTTGTTTTGTGTTTTAATAGTGAGTAATTATATACTCTCTTTTTTGTTTCAAGATGTAATACCTAGTATAGAAAAGCAAATAAGACAGAGAGCTCCTATTGAAATATATACATTTATATATGTATCAGTGGTGTGACCTCTGAAGTGATATGGCACTATCTCCCCAAAGGATCATATTTAAGAAATCAACTTCTATCCAAAGTCTAAAGTTATTCAATATATCCAGATGAGGACATACAATCAAATTATTATAAGTTTTTCACAAAATGATATGATGAAGAGAAAAAATATTGGAAAATGCTCAAAATTTCAAAAATCTGTTTGATCTCATTTGGAACTATAGACTTGCTGTGTGCCAATCCTACTGGTGCAGTTCATAGAATGACGCAGTGGTTGAGGTCTGTAGATTTTAAAAAACTTTATGGGCTGTTACATTGTAACTGGTAAAATTTATTCAACTGGTTTTTGTTGAAATATGATAGTGAGGCTTAAAATGTGTCATTGTGGAATAAAGTTCAGTCCTGATGTAATACTTTTGACCTTCCTCAGTTTGTAGCACTTTGCTTTTCCTGCAAATGTCTTTGTTTCAATTTCTTTAAACACACAAGTACTCATGGGAGAGGAGGTCGGTAAAAATAATAAAAATAAATATGTGTATAAGGAAAAAGAGCTTGGCGTTATTATAGATAAAAAATTTTAGAAAATAATTCTTCAGTCATTTTATACACTTAAATTTTATTGCTACATGTGAACTGTAACTTTCATCTCACTTTCCAAGTTAAACTTGATCCTTGCACAAATGGACTTCATTACAAAAACTGAAATCTTGCTTTTTTTACAAATTGTACCAACCACATTTATATTGCATAAATATGAATTTTCTTTTCTTCAGTTATTATACAAAATGATGACTTATGGGCTTAAACTGCATGTAAAATCAAAAGTATTGTGAAGCAAAATGTAAAATTTCATAAGTGTGCCCTGGTATGGCTGGCTAGAGATGTTCATAATGCCCTTCAAGCACTCGCAGGATGTCAGTGTCTGACAGATGGCTGCTTGTTTGTTAGAGGCTCTAAAGTGGTCACTCCTCAACTGACACTTCATGCCATGATCGAAGTAAATGACAGGCCTCAACACAGGCACTTCTGTCCTGTCAGGTTTCCTTGCCATTCCTGGCCAGTGTATACACTGTTTGTATGAGTAACAGGAGGTTTTTTAAAGCCAGATGTTAGGTGGGCAAATCTTGCGCCATGAAAGTTTGTAGAGTTACTATCTATTTAAATATTTTGTAAAGTTTTTGATTGTTTTTGTTTCATTACTTAAATGCGACGAATGCATTTGCAAGTACTGACAGTGCACTTTGTATTATGGCTTACCAAGCTAAATTTAGGGTGGTACAAGTAACCAAACTGTACTATGGCTGAGGTCAGAGATAGCTGCTGACCTCATCTGAGACTGAGAGGTAATTGCATGGCCTCAGTGTTTCTGTGTGATATGGGAATAGAAAGATGGTGCAGTGGTGGGAGATAGATTACAGCTCCTTTACATCCCTTAAATATTCTGGGGAGGTTCCCTGACACTTTATCACGTCATTCACAATTTTGTCATTCTAGGTTCATGCAACAGGTGGATTTAAACTGTTATACTTAATTTTTTAGAAGTTAGTAGAGCAGAAAGAACAATTCCTGTAGAGGAAGAAGTATGTTTATTCAGTAAATAGTATTGGGGATATAATATATATTTTAGCTGAGTTTCCAAAGGAAGTGAAGCTTATATGATTCTGCCTTGCAGGCAGAAAGGTGCAGGAGAGTGTTTGTGCTCTCTGTATTTGCCTGTACATCTGTCCCCTCTTGCTTGCTAGCTTTTGAACTTGTTGCATCATTTTAAAAAACTGATAAAGGTGTAGTTATTTTACTGATGATCCAGTTGCTATGAGTTTTGGAATTGTAGGTGTTAATGATTTCATTGCAAATTTCTATGTGTGCTCTGCCAGAGAGCACTTACTGTGGGAGAAAGATCTCAGAAGCATTATAAGTGCATGGCAATCTTAGTTTCAATTTAAAATTTTGGTGTATTGTTTTTGACTGTTCCCTTTTGCTCTTTTACCATACAATATTTCATTATATGAATTTTGAGACATTGCTATTGAATTTTTGTTTCTTAACTTTCTCACCTTAAATGAACCCTTTCCAAAAGATTTGCTAAAATTATGAGGAACAGAGTTCCTTCTAGTAAATCTTTAACTACGTTGCAGGTACCAGGTAACCAAGCAGGAGTTTCCCTGTTGCCTTGCTATCCTGAGGTTTCTAAAGATGTGAAGTTCTTTACGGTTCTGTCTTCCTCCTGCTGCTCCCTGTCTATTCTAAACATGTCTTGTTGAATCAAGTAGCTTGTTTGAGTAAGTATATGACCGTTATGTGGCTCTTTAAAGATGTTTACACTTTTGGAATTAAAATTTGCCAAACTAATTTTGATCTTATGATTTCTAATGTACTACTTTATTGAACATAATGATGGATATTTTTCAATTTTTTCACAGGTGCAAACAAATTGCGATGTTTTATGAATAATTTTGTCAATTTTGAGGGGGGAGAGAGAAAGTAAAAAGTAGGGAGTTGACTGATTTAGGCATCTTAGCTTTTCTACATTTGAAACTAAAGTATGCCTTTTAAACACTTATTTGTGGAAGTAATGTTGGGATAAAACTTGCAATAGAGGTATAGTTGTGTTCTTCATTTTAGACTATCTCCTACTGCAATGATGGTTGCCAAGTAGTGATACTGTAATAATATTTTGAAAAACAAACTATTCTTGCCTATGTTAAGAAACAAAACAGAGAACTGCTACCAAATAGGGCATATTTACATGTTTAGTAATTTTTCTGTTTTGATTTTTACATTATGCATGTGGATCGGTGTGTATTCTTTTTAATAAACCTGGAGATAGTCTCCTAATGCACAGGTCCTCCAGTTAATCTGAAAAAAACACAAGTGTGGACTAATCTTTTTAGTGTTAACATAGTCTGACTGTTTCCTGATGAGAAGAAGGCCCCCAGAGACTGAAACATGTGTGGACCTTAATTTTCATATATTTTGACAATTAGTCAAACTTGCTGTGAACAAAAGAGAGTGGAAAAATTAATTTGATATGATACAACTGTCAAAACTTACTCAGATGTGCTCATCTTGAATCTTGCATTCTACCTGCCAAAAAATGTATCCCTGGCTGCATTTCTGTTCATGGTTGACGGGGATCAATTTATTGCATTTAAAATTATTAATTAAGAACAAAATATATGAAACTCAGGTAGTAATGTTTGAAAGAAGACAATAGAAATAATGTTTGTTCTAATTCCTTCACATAGGTAGGATTGGCAAAATAATATGACTTGTGTAAATAATTATTGACTCTCTTCTCTTGAATAAGTCCCCTGTGCTTGTTGAATGAAAGGTAGCATTATGTGAGTCTCAGGGCCTAAGCAATTATTTAAGATATTTTCCTGCAATTTAAATATTGGCATCTGGGTTCGTGTTTTTGAAGACACTTGCTAAGAAGGAAAGACTGGATGGTGCTGCAGCATCCATATGTTGTAGTTGAATGCTGAGAGTTCCTTCAGGCGGTCTCATGCTCTCTCTCAGCCCTGTTCTGAGCCCCAAGATTCAAAAATGCTTGCATAATTGGGTACTGTTTTGTGACTTATTAATTGCTCTCTTGGGTATATAGTTGCATGTGAGTCAGATTGGCCACTTTCCCAGCTTGCATCACTGGCAGCTGTTTTCCTTGAGGCAGATGGCTTGTAAGAGAAGCACCCATAAATTAGGGCACAGCTACTTTTTTCAAACCATTCTATGAGAGTGAATCTGATGAGATGATGTTTCAAAGTGGTTCTTATACACCCTGATAAATTTCTTTCTAAGTGTCTAAATAGCACATTTTACAGTCATTTCTATTTTTTAAAAAGAGTTTTAGGACGGTGCAGACACTACAGTGTAATCAGCATGAAAATGTTAAATTATATTAAGGACCATTGGTGATGCTTCCTATAAGAAAGAAGGTTGTGAAAAAAAATCATATCAGAAAGAGGAAAGAACCTTAATTTCCTCTATATAATGAGAGTAAGAGCATTTTTAAGGGCAGTAGCGAGAGAGGAAATGGAATAGCATATGATAGAAGACCTTCAAGGGGCTACTCAAATGTTTGAGACATATTTGTTTATAACATTTTTCTTCTGGACTTCATGCTCACAGTTCCCATGTTGAAGTTTAATAGCTAGAATTATAGAAAACTACTTCTAAGGGGTAGTATGAGACTTGTGCAATTTCCTTCTAGTTAAGAATTCTGTTATCGCGCTTCTTCATCCGTATGGTCAATACATAGGTGAACACACAACACTGTCTTGGAGACTAGAAAATTTCTTGCATGAGCAGGACCCATGGACACACACAAACCTTGCCTTTCTGTGTGTCTTCTCACTGGCATAAACCAAAAGTCTAATCCCAGATTTACCACTTCTTAAAACTACACAACAGTTTTAAACCAGAGCAGCTTTCTTCTTTTTGTGTCTGTTTATTCTTTTGTTCCCATACTGTTGTGGTTTTTTTTAAGTAAATTACTTTTAGTCTTTTCTGGTTTGTACCACAGAGGTTCTTATCTACTGTTGACCACATCTGTAATCCTCCAGTGGATTTTAAGAATCATCTTTACTATAGAGGCTACCTGGGAGTTTCATGTCTCTGTATAGACTTTTGCAATAAGGCATGTATTTCAGAAATGTGATATTTGAGCTGGACTCATACTCCACGCAATAAAGGATAATTAGGAGAAGCATTAATAATTTCTTCAGTGCAGTCCTAAGCTTTCATGCTCTGGTGACAAACTGGGAAGGTTTCTAAATCTAACTCAGGTTCAGTTAGGGTGTGCTGTAAATGAGGGGAAGACAGGATCTGAAAAAGAGTTGGTCTCTAATGAAATTTAGCTGGGAGAAAATAGTTTTTGCTTCTTCCCTGGGGAGACAATTCTCTTAAGTTGAGCTGTGTTAGAGCTTTTGATCTGTAATACTGGTCCAAGCTGCCTTTGTACATGGACTGCTGTTAATTCTCTCTTTCATTGCTTTCTTGCCTTACTGTGAAGCACTTGGGAGCAGCTCTGCTTACAAACTGGCCAGAGAACCAAAGTCTGTCTGTCTCTAGCATACTACTATACATAAAGTAATTTTTAGGTGTTAAAATGTTTAAATAGTTTAGCTTTTATGGTTATGACATATCTGTTGATCCTCCTACCCACAATATTTTTAATGTTCTTGAAATGCAAGATTTGTTCACTTTACTCCTGGCGGAAAATGCTGAGGTGTGACAGTGGCCTTCCTGCTCTGATAAACTGATTACAGAACTCCTCTTTGTATGTGCAAAAGATACTGTAGGGAATTGGAATATGAAGACAGATTTCTTGCTGTACGTGTTCAAGTCAGAATTAGTTTTTAAAATAACATTAATATTTGGAAGATGGGTTTTCTGTGCTCTGTATAGATGAGGTGATTTAGCACAACCCTGACTATGCTGCATATGACATGAGCTAGAGCAAATATTTAAAATATTCATTCACACATACCCTCTTTCAGCTAAAATTAACTTTTGTGATAAGACCCAGACATTATCATTAAAAATAGGTTCCAGAGTAAACCAGTTGGTAGTTATGGGACGGGTGCAGAAATTATGATCTCTTCTGTTCTATGTAATTAAAGAACAAAATGAATCCCTTTGGGCCTAATATTTCATAAGTGTGTTGTGTGTATCCTATTTTATCATCTGCTGTTAAACCTTAATATGGCTGCTCATACTTCTTAAGTGTTAAAACATACTTTCAGCAGTTGGTGGCATAATTGAAGCACAGGGAACAGAGGCAATTGCCATCACAGATCTCCCAAGGAAGAAGAGTTTAAAGACCTCTTACTATTCCAGGTTAAATTGGTGAGCTTTACCATTTCTGACTGATAACTGCATAACAGCCTAGGGGAGACTGAGAGCAGACTTCGTTGCAGTTACAGTTTCCCTACAAGGGGAAGTGGAGGGGCAGGCACTGATATCTTCTCTCTGGTGAGCAGAGGGAATGACCTGAAGCTGAGCCAAGGGTTGTTCAGGTTGGATATTAGGAAAAGGTTCTTCACCCAAAGGATGGTTGGGCACTGGAACAGTCTCCCCAGGGAAGTGGTCACAGCACCAAGCCTGACAGAGTTCAAGAAGCATTTGGATAAAACTCTCAGGCACATGGTGTGATTCTTGGGGCTGTCCTGTGCAGGCCCAAGAGTTGAACTTCAATGATCCTTGTGAGTCCCTTCCAGCTCTGGATATTCTGTGATTCTAGGATAACTGTCTTCACAGGCTGAGAAAGTACTGCACACGTAGACCTGGAAGGATTTGAATCATAATGCTCTGGTGAAGAGAGGCAGTTGAAATAGAGGCAGACTGTTCTGTGTTCAGGTTTTTTTTCTCGAAAAAATATGAAAGCAAGGAAAAAAGAAGCAGCAAAGGCAGTGGGCAATTTTCAGGTGATTTTTTTTATTTTTTTTTATTTTTTTTTTTTAAAGTAAGATCTGTCTTCTTCAAAATTTGAGAGATTTTTTGGTCATTTGGTTTGTTTTTTTTTTTTTAATTTTTCCCCGCCATCCACTTCCTCTTGACCGATCTCTAGGAAAAAATCGCTGGCAATATGCATGGCAATTATGTGATGTCTTGCTGATCTAATCAAGGCCAACTGACTGTCCTTGGCAGAAACAGATACAAAAAAGTTAGTCAGTATAAGCAGGTGGATTGAAAAGAGGGAATTAAAAAAAAAAAAGAGAGGTGAAAAAAGTACTGTAGAAGAAATCGTTTTCTGCTTGTCTGAAACTTTTCATTTGTTGTGTCTTTCTTTTCAGTGGTATCCGTGACATATAAACTTATATGTCAGTGATTTTTTTGTGATTTTTTTTTTCTAATTTCATTAGCATAAATAGAACTTTTTCTATATACTGTTTTTTATTTTTCTCTTCTTTCTTACAGATTATTTGCTAGAATATACTTGGAGTGAAGAGACAAATATTTGCTATCTACTTACCACTACTTTTCAGGGGATAAGATATTGGTTATGTTGGTTATCCTTTCTTCAAAAATTTCCTGCTTGAATATGAGGATTAAAGCAGTTTAACCTTACATTATGCTATTTGCAGCTGGATAAGGAAAATGTTAGTGATAGGCATGAGTAAATCCAGCATGGTTCAAAAGAATAAATACCTTTCACTTGAAGATTTACTGTTCTCCACCTTCCCTATCATATGATCATCTTTGCTTAAGAGGACATGTAAACTTATGTTTCAAAACTGTTCTTTCAGGTTATCTGATTCAGTGCAGTAGAATGCATTCATGTGATCATCAGCTGTCACTGTCAAATTTAAAAATAAGCACTTATGTAGATAGAACGGGTCATAGAATTTTATATGACAATCTGAGGAGTCTGGAAAATGCATTTAAAATATTAAGTAATCCTTTTGAAAGAAAATAAGTTAAGGACCGGTAATTTAGAATCTTGCCAGAATATTACTCTTTCCTTATTTCTCCTTTCTCTTCCCTCAAGATGCTGCTCATCTAATTTCTTTCCAAGCAGTAATATTAAAAATTACTGGAGGATAAAGAATGGGGAAATAACTGAACTTGTTTTCACTTAGAAGTGCAATTAGTAATAAACACATTTAAATTTTAAATGCAGCTTCTGAAAGTCTCTAGCTAGTTTTAAGGGAAGTGCTAATCTCTGCAAGAATTCTTACACATCTTTTATGAATTTGGGTTCTTTTAAGCTATTGGGTCATATAATGTTTGGTTTAGAGACATACACCTTGTGCCTTTCACAGCAGGTATAGTTATGATTGTGACAGTGCCTGTCATCTTCAGATTAGACTTGCAGTTTACTCTGATCTTAAAAAGTAGGTTCTAGCTGGCAGTGCTAATAACGGATCCATCATGTGTTTGATTAGTTAAGTGTAATTGTAAGCAAGTTCTCAGCTCTATTGGCTTCAGTTTCGTGTTTATTGTACTATTTTATGTTGCATTCTCTTACTTGGAGATCTGTGCTAATTGAAGCGCTGCTCTTCCCCTTATTTGTCTCTGTTGAACCTTTCTGATCATTTTTAGTTGCCAGCCAGATGCTTCCATTTTGAAAGTGTAAGAGAAATAAAATTGAGATGCATTGCATGAAAAAGCAAAGGTTCTGTAACTTGCTTTTCCAATGGATTTTCTAAGCATTATGGAAGATGATGTTTTAGTATGTTTCTTCATTTATTTTATTGTGTTACTTAGTTTGCTGATGCTCAAGTATGACAGAGGTGATAATATTTTTAATAGAATGATATGTTTTTAAAAGCTTTTATAATGTCATTGGATACTTTATATACCCTTTTCTGTAGAATTTGTGTGTATACACATTATATATATACGCATGTATATGCATACATATGCATGCACATACCTGTATATAAAAATATAGACAGTCTGAAAAGGAAATGTAATCAAGGTTTTCCAAGCTAAAACACAAGAAGTTCCACCTCAACCTAAGAAAGAACTTCTTTATGTTGCTTTGGCAGGGAAGTTGGACTAGAAGATCTGCAGAGGTCCCTTCCAACCCTAACAATTCTGTGGGATTTAAAGAAAGAATCTGGGGGCCTGTAGTTCAGAGATGGGTGAGAGGAGCAATTCTATAAGCAGGCCTCAGTAGGAAACTTCCCGAGGATATGAAAGGATAGTATGGTTTGATGCAACTAGGAAGATTGCTAAGATGGGCCCATTTTTATAATTACTTGTTTTACCTTAATATGGAGATGATATCAAACTGGTCCACGCAGCCCAGGTTTTTTATCTTTAATAATAGTAGTAGCATTTGTTTCAGAAGTGGGTTCTTTCCCGCCTGGGGTTCTCTACCATGTTTTGTCATATTATGGATTGGACCATCCTTAGGAAGAGGGTATGTCTGGGCCGTGGTGAGCAGCCATGGACTGATCAGTCTCTGTGAAGTTCTTTAACATCTATGGTTACTTTCAGTTTCTGTAAAAACCTGCGGTAATGACTGAAATAATTTAATTATGTAGGATGTGAGAAATACCTCCTTTGGCTTGTTTTAAGCCTGCTGCCAAACGGTCTAATTACATGGCCCCCATTCATGTGCTTTTGAACAGCACAGACTAACCATTCCATAACACTGGTAACTATAGAGCACTGTAATAATCCCTCTGTTTTCCTCATGCTGGAGGGATCCTAGTCTGTGTAGCTCCTCAAAGCAGAGGCTGTTCCATATCTTTGATTTCACTTATTAGCCGATCCTTTTTTATTTCTTCAATACTTCTATATCTCTATGCAGCTCAGGCTGTGGGTGTTGCATGGATATAGGCAGTGACACTGTTCTGTCTGTATTGTTTGATGTTCCTTTTATAGTATTTAATTTAACCTCTTTGAGAATTGGGCTGATGCAAAGGACTTCAACTTTTCTGGTTGCTATTGATGTAATATTAGCCCAGCTTTCTATATAAATAGTTAAAAATTTATTTTTGCTCTCAGCATTTACTCGTTAGTGCTGAATTTCAGTGATGTCCTATTTCTATTTATTCTCACTATATTAAGATCTATTGATGCTTTTTTCACGATCAACTCTATTTCAGAATATCCGCAGGACTTTTGTATCATCAGTGCATGTTAACACTTCAGATGGCTGTTGCCATTTCAATTAATTTTGAGTGGGCTGATTAAGATCTTTGAGGAAACATCTACTGGCAATTTTTTTCTTTTTGTGAACTTTCTACTCTTATTCTTTACTTCTATGTTTTAAGAAATTGCTAATTCAGAGAAGAGCCATCCATTTCTTCCTATGTAAATGTGATTTCTTCAGGACCGTTGAGGGGAGGCCATATCAGATTTTTGTTGTGGGTTGATTTGTTTGTTTGATTTTTTAGTCAAAGTACACTGGTTGACTGGTTCGCTTTTATTGGTGTGTGCAGTCTGTTAGAAAAAGACCAGTAGATTTGTCTGTCATGGTATTGGTGTAGGAAAACCCTACCAATTTTTGTCAATATTTCATTTAAATGGTGCAACTATTAATTAATTTTGTAGGGTCCCATCCCCATCCCATCTTCACCAGTTTCTGTCCATTTTCTCTGATAGTTTCCCCATGTTCTTCTGGATCCCTTTAAAAGCTGATGTTACAGCTGCTAGTTTCTGGTTCCATGGTACAAGATGCAGCTTGTCATTGGTTATAACACGGAGTACAGATTTTACTCCTTTGAAGGTTACTAGAATAACACCTTTTCTTTCATATATTGGATCAAACAATTAAATACTGGATTATTTATTTTGTCCAGTCTATCTCCTACTTTAATTTTATGTGCTTTACAAGGGTATTTGATTAATATATACATTTTGAATGTTGTAAGTTAACTGATATGTTAAAAATACTCAGATGGATAAAAAAATTGAAATTACTACATTTCAGTGTAAAGATTGTAATTAAATGCTGTAGGAGATGTTTGTTATTTGTTTTGATTTTAGAATGCCATCTATAATTTCCGTAATGGAAAAAAATGTTTGTTTTTAATCATAAGTTGCATAGCTTTCAGTTAAAAAACCCTAAGCTGTGCCTTTTTAATAAAGATTGATGTTTCTTTTTTTAAAATGGAATAGCCAATTACAGTGGTCTGACAGGTGTTATCAAAGCTTTTCTGCTTGTCTCATTGGGACAGTATTTTTCTAGGCAGATATTACTGGGAGTCTCATCATCCTGTTGTTTTTCTATGGTTAAAATTCTTGGCATTTTCCCTTTTTCTGCTTTAGAAAAAAAACCCAAAACATATGCAAGTTCTAGGAGATGCTAGTTCAGAGTTGAATTTGTTGATAAGAACATAGAATTAGTCACAGATGAGTGTAGACTTGTTTTTTTAGGTTCATCTTGTTAGCAGCTATTTTAAAAACACAGTCTGAAAGAGACTTCATAGGAAACACATTAAAGACTGTAAGAAAAAGGCCGAGAAATGAAAAAATTAGTATTGTTCCCCAAGGAAAAGTTACTTTGCTGCATTTGTAATATTTGATGGATTTATGGGGCATGCTACACTGCAACTTTATTGTAAGTAATACTTGTCCCAAATGGCAAATGATATTCTCACTGCCAATGTTGTTCTCTGCAGACATTTATGTAACTTTCACTATTGTAATAATTTTGCCATAAATGTCTTGCAGTTTAAAAGAACATCCCAATGCTTTTCTGCTTGTATAGGAAAGACTGGCAAGTTATTGTCTTATGATCACTGGAAGACACTTGACCCATCTTGACCTCCTTTCGTATTAGTTTCTCCATCTGACTCATGCTACCAAAATGAAAGAAAAAAAGTTGTGTTGTCTGGGTGTTTTTAAGATCAACTCAACCTGATATATCATAAGTTTTGATTTTTTTTTTTTGGGGGGAGAGGGTGTTTGGATAACAATTTCACACATCAAAATCATAAGAAACTCTGTTCTAGAAAAAAAGTGTGTTTTTTTTTTTTTGAAAGAGGGGTTGGATGATGATTTCACTCATCAAAATTGTAGGAAAACTCATTATAAACAAAAATTGGTAGGTTACTTTTACTAGGGATCAAGTCAGCCTCACTAATTTTCACAATCCTCTTTTGCACTAGAATTTTGTCTGACAGTATTCAGAAACCTTTGCAATAAGAATGATGTAGGCAATTGTAACTTCTGCTCTACAAATAGAGTAGCGAAGCAGCTTAGAGAGTAAAGCAAAACAGGGTAGTGAAAACAGGCTTTTGCATACAATTTACCTTTGTGTGTAGTGGGTTGTACAGTTATGTCTCCAAGTGTGGAAGAGTCCTGTGATAGTTTGAACAGCAGAATGGAACATAATATACAAAAAGACCAATGAAGAAAAGAACCTCTAGTTTA
Source organism: Pipra filicauda (assembly GCF_003945595.2). Classification (NCBI taxonomy): domain Eukaryota; kingdom Metazoa; phylum Chordata; class Aves; order Passeriformes; family Pipridae; genus Pipra; species Pipra filicauda. The sequence continues at coordinate 2,962,361 of NW_024104387.1, read as the reverse complement.
GGAGATATTGATTGTGGTACAGAGATGATTTTTCTTTCCTTTAAGTACACCTTTAGTTACCATATTAGCAGAGTGTGAAATTCAGCTTACATCTGCACAAAGTGAATCACATCCAGGAGGATGTGCTATTAAACCTCATTGAGCCCTTAGCATTTCACTAGAGCTTCTGGAGTTTTCAGGTATTTGGGGTTCTTTTTCCATCTTTTAAATGAAATCTGAGTTTATTCATCCCTCAGTCTTTTCATAGAGAACTCTTTCACCAGATTAGTGAGCGGTAGCCAGGGCCAGAGGTGTCTGACTGCATGTTTTCTCCCTAGATGAGTGAATTTATGAGGCAAGGTGGCCCTGTCTGTGCTGCTAGTGGTGGTAATCAAAAGTGATCTTTTGTTCAGTTGGAACATGCAAGATAAGCATGACATAAACATATGAAAGACTTGTCATTTTGGGGACAAGTGGATCTCCCCAAGTAGTTTTATCTAATTTAGTCATCGCCTAATGCTACAACAAGTGGGAAAGCATCATTGTTCTTTCTTTTTCATTTAGAACAGCATCAAAGTGTTACTACATGGAAAAAAAAAATTCTACTTTCTTTCAAATCTGCTGCATTTGAGTATTTTCTCAGCTGCTTATGAAGCTGCCAAATAAAGTACTACTTATCATGAATACATGAGAGAAAAGTAAATTGGCACTTTCTGTAGAATGCAGCAATTTGCATCCCCCTCTGTTCCTGGGAGCAATCTGTATTACATTCTTCAGAGCTTCAATATTTTTCCCCCCTAAGAGATCTCATCTTGTATTTCCTGGCACTTCAACCAGAAACTTGTCCATTAAAACATTTTTCTTAATACTGATTTAACTTTCACTAACACAATTGCTCCTGTAATCAGACTCATAATTATACTTTCACCTGTTTTTAAATTATTGCTTATAATTCTTTAGCTTGAGCAGCTGAGAATGTGGCCAGTTCACTCCCCATGTATAACTTTCAACCAGAGCACTGCAGCAATATTTGCTACCTCTTATAACATAACATCTTTAGTATCTTGACCATCTTCTATCAGCTTACTTCTCTTAACTTCAGTCCCTGTAACATTTCTTTTTGGATCACCATCAAGTTATTGAAAGAAAACAACACTCATTTGTGTAAAGCTTTTACCCTGTGGCAATATTGTAAATAAAAAAATCCTTAAGATGACAGTGCAATCAAATGAAAAAGTGTTGCTATTCAGAGGGTTTTTTACTCTGAAGGTGCTGTGCCTCTGAACTGTACTGAGGGATATGAAAATGCAACCTCATAGTCTGAAAAAATTTCTCTGGTGCCTGAAGTCAGATGGAGAACAACCGTGAACTTTAGCAAAAACAACTTGTTCAGTGGGTGAACTGCACGAAAGTATTGCTGATTGCTTCCTCACTGCACAACTTCAACATCAACAGAGTGGAAGGGAACTTTGCAAAATCTGTATTGAACTTGTGAAATGCCTTTGTGTGTGGTATTGGGTCGTGAATTGTGGAATTTTGTGTCGGTTCTGGGAAAGGTGATCAGAGAAATGCGAGGGTGAAAAACCTATTGACTTTTGTAATATACAAAGGCATATATGACATATGGCTCCTTGGGCTGTGTTGTTAAGGCTGAAAAAATAATCTGAGAATTAGCACTGCTTACTTAAGAATATCCTTATCTTGAGGTGGCTGCTCTTGCCATCGACAAGACACTGGATTAGTTGATCATTTGGTCTAATTAATTTGATACTAACCATTTTCATGTTAATTTTTGACTGAGAAAGTTGTACAGTTTAATTTTGTGCTGCTTGTTCTAAAGGGGTACTAAGGGAGAGAGGAAAATATAAGTACTTCTATGAGATTTTAAAGTGAAATTTGTGAGAAAACTATTTGAGAAAAATTCAGTAACTCCATTTTTTTTAGCTTAGTGCTGAAAAAAAAAACAGACTTGTGGTCATATGAAATAGTTTCTCTTTGCTGGAAAGAAAAAGATCTGAGATTCATTCCTATATCTCCAGTGTAATAGGTGGAAAAACACCAGTTAATTGAAAAATTTTAAGTCACTAGAGGGAGAAATTGGTTCATCTCTATTAAGTGTTTTTAATTTCTGCATTAAGAATACATCAGCATACAGTAAATTATTTCGGCATAAGATGTGCATAAGCACATCCTTCTATTACAGAAAGAGAAAATTTAAGGTTGCTCTCTCTGTCTGTTCCAACAGTGTGTCAACACAGCAGTAAAGGCTTTTACTGTGTATAATTGTAAAATAATGCCAATAGGTAAATGCAAAAAGGATGTTTTGGGAGGACTTTTGCTTTTTGTAAAATAAACACAACTTTAAAAAAAATAAAAAGGCTCTAGGTTTTGGATGACACTAAAAGTTCGTACAGAATGCCAGAACACGGAAGCAACTGTACCGGCCCAGAGCAGTAATCCACCTAGCACTACTGCTTTTCTTTGATGGTGATTAGAGCCACATGCTCCAAAGAAAAATGCTTATAATGGGCAATTAAAGGATCTGCACATAGCAGGCCTTTTTTTTTTTTTTCCCCTCTGCCCTCCCTCCCCCAGTTGCCATAAATTGCTGGTTGGCCTTTACTCTGACGTGCAAGTCTGACAAAACCTAGAAGGAACAGGAAATGACCTAAGTGTGGTTTTAGACAGTTTTTTTCTCATTCTCCACATAATAAGAAAAAAAAAAACACCTCTACTTTCCCTTGATAGACAAAACACCTTTTAGAACCTTTTGGAAACAATTAAAGATCTTAAAAAAATATAAAACACATCAGATCAAATATCAAGCAATAAGAAAACTGTACAGCAGACAAAGTAGAAGCTGACCTGCTGATACTCCTGGGTACAACAGCAGAAGTAACATGTCTTTTTAAAAGTAAGCAAATGAAACAAACATATAAAAAAAGAAACAAAACCCCAACCAAACAAAAACCAAAATCTTTTCTCCTTTCAGGGAGTAGTGTTAGCTTTAAGAATAGGCCTGACGAAGGCCTATTTGAAACTTCAGCATACAGCAGAGCATTTTTGCTCTGTTTTTATATCTGTGCTGAGGGCAAAGTTACTGAAAATAGTAACTAAACATATGAAGACTCTAAAGTCACTTGTTAAAGTTTACTTAGGTGCAGCTCTTGTGAAAGATTTGTATTTACAGGGAAGATCAGAATGCTGCGGGGTTTGGTGAAAACATTATAGTGGCCAGACACCTGCGTGTTCCAGTGTTGTTCTTATGTGTCCAGCCAAATATACTGCAGGTACTGTTTAATATAGAGAATAGTATTAACTAAAGCAATTAAGTAGAAGCAAATCTCTTTTCGTTGAAGGAAGATTTTAGACTTCTTAAAAAAGCAAAAGCAATGCCATTCATAACATAGTGCAGTAGAGTCCACAGCTGAGTCGTTGGACAGGGGATGTGACTGTTTCCGTCAGTACGTGTATCCAAACCTCAGAAGCAGGAAAGCACACACAGTTTCTATTCAAAGATTGTGGCTATCTGCAGACTTCACAACCTACTGGCCATTTTGCAACCTTGGATAAATAAATTGTATATAGAGTCAGGAAGTGATAAGTATTAGGATTCCAAAAATATCCTAGTTTTTTTCCTGTCCCATTTATTTTCGTGGGAAGGTTTAGTGAGTGGAGAAATACCATCATGATTCTAAATGCCTGGAGTATCATAGTGAGTGCTGTATTTTGTCTTTATTACAATAATCCACTCAAGTGGCTGCTGTTTTGGCCTGCAAGATTTCACAACAGAATGTTGTCTGTGTTATCTGAATAATGCTGCCTCTACTTTGAGAGTCATTCTTTGGTTGCATCACCTTTAGTTCGCACCGAATACAACTTAACTACTTAACAACATACTGTTTTTCAACATCTACCTTTCCTACAGAGAGAGGGGAAAAAACCCTAATAAATTAATAAAACCCCTAAGAATCTAGGTTGTATAGTGCAGTGTTTGGTTTTTGGGGTCATTAAATTACATGGATTAAAAACGCTAATTGCTTGTAAGCTGTTACACAAGACTAATCTAGAAATAAAAGCAATGAATCGAGCATTAGTCTTGTTTGAAAGGCAGTCATGAAAAGAAATGGATATGTAATGTAACCTTTTTCATACTTTACAATAAATTAATTTCTCATCTAGTTGTAGAATTTTGCTTTTGAATGAGGTGAATTTGCACAGAGTTGATTTCTGAATCAAGTTGCTATGGTGTTGGTTTCATTGTTTAGTTAATTCTATGCTTGGTTGCTATGGAAATACTTATTTACGGAGCTAATGCCTAATGGTGTCAAACAGATGCTACTAGCAACTAGGAATCCTTTATATTTGATCAATGAAAGACTCAGTCAGAAGTAGAAACTCAATTTTGTGCTCATTTTTCTCCATTAAAGTTTTGGAGCATGGAATGTAATGGGTATTCTCAAATAGGACAAGTTTTATTTCCTTAACAAGCATTAAAGCACAAATTGAATCTCCTGAAAAGTATCATCAGTGAAACTAAATCCTGGTTTAGGTTTAGGTAATCATACAGCAATGCAACAAATCTTAATATTGTGTGTAGCCTTAGACAGTGTGCGTGTGTTATATTTGACTTTTAAGATTGATTTTTAGATTTTTTAAGCTCTGAAACATCTTTTTTGTAGCTGTGTATTTTAAATCTCTGTGTAAGCGTGAGCATTGTCCTTAGTATAAGTTTGCACAACACAAATATTTCTTGAGTAACTAAGCTGATATTATTTTGTATTTTATAAGTTAAAATATCCTGAAAACATATTTCCACAGTTATCTAGCCAAACACAGTTTGAGTTCAGCATTAAAATTTAAAAAAAAAAAGTTTAAAAATGCCTAGTGCACTTTTCTAGTAATTTTAGTGGGTTTTAATTTGAGAAAAGTGAAATCCACACTCTTTTATCATGCTTAAGCCTTTAGAAGTTGAAAATATTCCTAAGGCTTGTCTTTAGCCAAATGGAGTCATGGTATTCATATAAAGAAGATCTGAAAGAACTCCACCCTCCATGGTATCAACTCTTTTCTGAAAGACACTTCTATTGCAGGCCCTGGAAACAATGGCTGTGCTGTGATAGGAAAGATAACTTTTTCTATAGAAAAATAATTAAAAACAAAACAAAAACCTCTGAAGCCCTGCTGGTTTTCATTGACTGTCTTCTTTCATTTCTCATCTGTTTTTAGTTTACTTAGACTATAAACTTCTCAGAGGAGCACTTATTCCCTTTTTCTTTGTAAAAATTAACGTGTCTTTGTTCCTGTTAGAGCTATGAGCTGTATTAGGGAAGGCCTCTATTACTGTTACCTTGTGTACTTTTTCAACATGTTTCTGATGTTGCTAACATGTGCTTTGCAAAAGTGCCATCCTTAAGCTTTGGTAAGGGTTTGGTTGATATTCTTGTGTTCAAATAACATGGCAATTCATCTGCAATATTTGGAAAAGTTGTTTTTATTGTTTGAGAAAACATAAGCCAAGGGCAGTATCTGATGCCTACTGTCAATTTTCCTGCAAATATCCACTTCGGGATACATATTTAAAACTCCTGAGATTTGACTAAACACCTATAGCACTGAATACAGTGTTCATTCTTTGGAACAGCAACTTTGTGGAGGATTTGCTGAGCTTTAGCAACTTTTTTAGCCTTTAAAAAAACGAGTTTTCAGTGATGCAAATTCCTTCTGTTGACACTCTTGGCCTGTCTTGAGTGACATGTTTCATTTTGACATTGATGGCTGATGGCAGCCAGATCGGAAAAGGTCACTTGTACTTTGTGAGCTGGCTTGTCTTCATTAAGCCATGTTGAAATTTATTTCAGATGTTAAATAGATGCAATTATTATAATTGACCAAGGCACGTGTGGTTTTTTTGGTTTGGTTTTTTTATTAGCTATTCTTCGAAATCCTTATCAGCTTGACAGGCAAGTGTATAAAACCAGGGAAGTGTGTTCATTGCTCTTCGGATGAAAGGGAAAGACTCTGGGTTTAGAGTCAGGCTGATATGAGAACTCCTCCAAGATGACTGGTAATTTGGCATAGATGGTTCGGGGAGGGGGAGGGCTATACATTTCTCACCTTTCAGTTCATCTGCACTATCAGAGCCCAGAGCAGTTTCATTTTCAGAGGAGCTCCCAAACATTCAGTTGCTGTGATGTGATCCAGTGACAATGGACGCTGAAAGCCGAAGTGTGTGAGTTACTAAGCAGAGGTATAAGTTGCAGCTTGGAAGTTTTGTGACTCAAGTCAGTCCTAGATAAGGTGTTTCTTGATGGAGGAGGTGAGGAAGAACGTTATGTGCAATGGATTACAAAATCTTAGTATTACAGAGTACAGATCTTTCTGCAACAAGTCTCATGTTGCAAAATCAGAAATTGCTGAGGCTCTGCCTAAGACCTAATTTAAGGTCTCTTGGTCTGTTCACATTAAGTCAAAATAAACGATATAATTTTTACTTCTATTGTAAGATCAACGCAACACTGGGAATACTTTGTAACTTTTGATGATCCACAGTGATTAAAGCTTTGACTGTCTAACTCTCAATAAAAAATAATGCCAGAAATGCTACTTGTTTAGTATTCCAAATTTAACTTGCAAGGCATGGAGTTAGGCTAATTAAACTAAGGTAGGTGGGTAGTGAGAGACGAACCACAGTTCTTTTAGTGGTAAGGAGTAAATTCTTTAAACAGAGAATTTTTTTTTTTGCCCAGAAGTAGAATTTATCAGCTATTAACCTTTAAAACTTTCACTCTCCTTGTCCTTCTAACCACGTCAGTTCTGCAGAAGGTCTGTTAAGGAATATGCTGCTGATTTCTGTTCCTTTCTTCCCAAATTGTTTTTGTGGGGGAGGCTTTCTGGATTTGAGTGCCATCTTGTGGAGCATTGTGAACACCTAAGGAAAGGTAACACCCCTTTCACTAGTAACCTATAAGGGTTTGCTTGGTGTAGAGATGTACCAAGTTGCAATTACCCTGGAAAAATATTCCTTGTTTGGCAATCTGCATTTTTTTCCCTCTGTGCTTAGTGGAAAAGATTGCTACTTTTTGCCTCAAATTTTCGTCAACTCATTTTAATTACTTTGATATGTGGCACGTGGAATGAACCCTGAAAATTTGACAGACTGTGGCAGCCTGCTAGCTGTGTTAATATACTACACCTGTCTTCTCTCAGAAGATATGAATTCTAATTAATGGTGGTGTATATTGAATTAAAGAAAAAGTTGTGAGGAAAGTACAGGTAAACTTATGTTTACTTCAAAATTGTTTTGCTGCCTTCGCTATAAAATTGGTATCAGTGGCAAAGCTTAAATCTTCTGGTTTAATTGACAACAAAAAATTTTCAGTGATGAATCCAAGCGGTGAAATTTTTCATCTAAATAAACTTGTGAATAAAATGGTGCCCTGCCATCTAAAATATCAAACCATTTTTTGCATTGGAAGCAGATTGGAAGATTATTTTGCCTTGTGTATACTGTGTGAGCATGGGACACAAGATAGAGCAGTAATGCTTTCCACTGACTAAGTTCTGCTTCTGTGACTTTGAGGCTATTTCTTTATATAACAGGTCTAAAGTCAAAAGGAAGGTTTTGAACCTTTTTAGTCAAGAAGATTGACCCTTGCAATTATAGCTTATGTGAGCATGTGTGTGTAGGCATACCTGTACACAAAAGCTCCCAGTGGCTTAAAGGGTGAATAAAGGAGTAAAAAGTAGTTGCAGCTAAAGTTTTGGTACAGAAATGTCCTGGATTTATAAAAAGAGGGGCTCTTTTTATTAAGAGCTCATTTACAATAAATTAATAAAATTAGCTAACACACCGTACATTTAAAAGAAAAATAAAATATTAGAAGAGGGAAACCTGTGTTCTGTCCCCTAAAGGAGGTTGCAAGATCGCGGGCAAGCTGACGCAACTTTGTGGACCATTAGTATCAAAGGTTACTAATATAACTAACAAAACTCATGTGGACAGCTGATCTTTGTTGCTGATTGAGTCAAAAGTTAATGAAGCAGATTAATACAGTCTCTGCGTGCGAGCTTAGGAGAGCAGAATGAAAGCAAAAGATTTACTGATGTCCAATGCACTAAATAAATGTCAATCTAGAAAGAGAAAACTCAGAAGATGTTGCTAAAACCAAATGTGTCATGGGAAAATGGGCATTGCCAGATAATGTTGGTTATTACCTTAATGCTTGTCAGTGACAGACTAACAGTCGTCTCATAAAAAAAAGAAAAAAAAGAGACACGGGAGCTGGATTAATCACTTAAACACTTCAAATACTTAAATTCTTAATTCTTATTTTGATCTGCTTGCTTTAACCAACATGAATTTCTAATAGAGCATAACTTACTCCCAGTTCAAGCACATGCTTAATGATAGATCCCTTCAGTTTTCATAGCAAGTGGATGTCATAACTATTGACTTTAAACACGGTTTAGTGGTATCTCAGTGAAGATAACCAAAGAGAAAAAGGGCCTTTAAGTGCCGCCCTTGCCCGGGCAATGCTGACACGTCCACCTGTGTTTTTTCAATTGACACTTTCTGCGCCTTCTGCTGGACAAGTGCCAGACTGGAACATTGTGTTTTCTCCATGAAAGAGCTATTAGTCTCAGAAGAACAAGAACATACATAGTTCTCACCTATAAAAAACAAAGGCAGAAAAGTATCCAGGACTGCAGAATATGAACTGCCAAGTGGGGTATTGGCATTTTATTTGTGCTCTGTAACTATGAAAAAAAAGGACAAAAAGGGTTATCTTTGTATTTGTTTAATTTGTGAATGCATGTTGTGCAAACAGGTTAATTCATCAGAGAATAATTAGAACCTGTCAAGAAGTCATGAAGGCTGAAACCTTTTGAAACAAAACAGACATCTGACTTTCATTTCTTGTATGTTGTTTTCATTTTTTGTCAGTATAGAAGACAAATTAAGTGAGTGCTGTTGACGTACTTGAAGCTGATAGTATCTTCAGATCGTGTTGCTGACGTTCTTTTGCGGGTTTGGTGGGTTTTGTGAGGTTATTCAGAACACAGAGCTTAGTAACCATGTTCAAGCAAAACCTAACGAAACCTCCTGCAAGAAAATGCTTTTGAAATTACCAGTTTTTAACCTGAGGTACTGGGGAGCTTTTTGCCTTTTTAAAAAGTGAATGATTTGATGTAATACTTTCTGCACGGTATTTACAAAAATTGCTACTGTTCGAATGGTTCTGGAAAGAAAAAATATATTGCAGGTTTTAGGCTAGATTTGATTTTGTAGACTGAGGTGAATAGATGTAGGAAAGTACTGTCATCACCTAATTTAGTGTACATGTTAAAAGATTTAGAAACAATCCAGAAATATTAAAATAAGGCCATATAATTACTCTGTCATCAAGATATCTCTGTTGCATGCAATTTCTTCAGACTCTTCTATAAGGCTTTTGCTGGGTGACATTAGCTAAGAAAATGGCCCAAGTTACATACAAAAACATGAAGGGAGAAACATTTTTCATTACATCACATAATCAAGTTGTGTCATTGCTATTTTTCAATATTAGCATATCACCTATTACTCTTTTTTTTTTTTTTATCTTTGCAGATGATACTTTGGGATTGGGATTTGAAGCAATGGTACAAGCCCTATTACCAGGTCAGTATATTATGCATTTAATTAATAATATGGCATTGTTTTTTTTTCAATTTATTTTTTAAAATTTACAATGAATAAGAGACTTATTTAAAACAGAGAATACCGTGAAAAGTTTTGACATGTTAATAATTTGCAACATTTCCCTCTATTCCAGAATGCTGGCAGTGGAAATGGAGTTGATCTTTCAGTGCTAAATGAGGCTCGGAACATGCTGACAGACCTCCTGGCTGATCCATCTCTTCCACCACATGTGATTTCTTCCCTTCGAAGCATTAATAGTCTGATTGGTGCTTTCTCAGGCACATGCAGGCCAAAGGCTAGTCCATTCACACCATTTCCTGGTTTCTTCCCCTGTCCTGAAATAGAGGATCCTGCTGAAAAAGATCGAAAGCTGCTCAAGGTCAAATGATTTTAATTTTTATTCATGTGTGTGTTGCAATTAAAAAAAAAAAAAAGGGAAAATTCATCAGGAAAGAATGCTCCTGTTTGCATAGTAGTTTCTTTACAGAGTACCTGTGGTACCTTAAGGTCAAAAGAGAGCAGCTGTGAAAACACATTGAATGTAATGTGACAGGTACCAAAATGCAAATTCAAGTGGTTGCTGGACAGAGATAAAAAAAGCACTGGTGTGCACCCTGAACACATAATTCCTCAAAATAACAGCAAATACAAACTGAAGATGTTATATTCTCATGATAAGGAACAAACAGGGCTGTTCTTGATTCTCCCAGATTCTTTACCTGACAATTACTGTCACTGCAGCTTTTTCACTGACCTTTTTACCCCAAGAAATTTACTCTCATGGACAGCAAACTAGCCATTAGACAGAAGCAAATCAGCCATGTAAAAGGAAAAACATTGCTTCTTTCTGTGCAGCAAATCACATTATGAGACCAGTGTTTAAATGTGCTGTCACTTCTCCATTATCTAGGGTAAATAAGTGAAAGCAAGAATGTAGTTACTATACGATGTGTTAAAGAATGTGGTGGAAAAACGTTAAAATATAGGAACTCAGCTGCAGGGCACCAGAGCTAATAATTCTAGGGTAGCCCTGTATTGGCAGCTTGAGGCTGTTTATTGTGGAGGCTGGTCTGGGACATCCTTGCCCTGGATTTATATTTCCAGGAAGTGGGCAGCTGGGCCCAAATTGATCAATTTGTTGGCTTAGTACTTTGGAACCAGACAAACTGCCTTGAGCCAGATTCAGCCTGCCTGTGAAATGTCTGTTGGGATCCATATTTCTGGGAGGGGAAAACTCACTGTCTACGGGTTGTTCTTTGGAAGATCCTGCAGAACCATTGCAGTAAGAAATTCCTTGGAATGTCACATGGATATCTGCAGAAATCAGCTGGGTAGGGATCAAAGTCATTCATCATGTTTTTTCTCGTGGATTTCTTTAAAAACTACTAAGGATTAGTATTAGTAAGTATTAGTATTAGATCTTTTAATTTTTTATTATTAATTTTTATTTTTTTATTATATGTTTTAATTTTTAAGATTTCTATGCAGCTAGTCAGAATTGTTTGAAATGAAAACTAGTCCTTGCTGAAGAGTGGTTATGAAGAGTATGTGAAATTGGAAGACTCTGGTTTTTCACAGCTACTTTCTTTTTCTCCTTCCTAAAAGTAACTTTTCCTTTAAGTTTGGGGAGGTTTCTGTACAGAAATTTACATGATGGATAAAGCAGTGCTTACCACTGTTTTAATGATTGTTTGACTTAAGGGTAAGCCAAAAGATCTCCCCCTATGTATATTACTGTAAGAACAAGATTTCTCTTTCTTTCAAAAACCAAGTAAGTGAGCACAAACTCCAGATTATGACACACCAAAGAAAATAATGAGAGAGTATTTCTTCGAAATGGTACCTTTCAGATTATGTTGAGAGGTTCCCATTCTCTTTTTCCAATTTGGAATATAGAAGGTCTCTTCCAGATTTCAAATGAGTTGTTTTTTTGCTGAGGATTATGTACATTTTTATTTCTCTTCCCTGATTGGCTTCCAAAGTGCATTCAGTTATAATAACAACCCTACTGAAGTTGTGGATGCCCCCTCCCTGGGAGTGTTCAAAGCCAGGCTGGATGGGGCTCTGAGCACCCTGGTCTAGTGAAAGACGTCTCTGTCCATGGGGATTGGAACTAAATGATCTTCAAGGTCCCTTCCGAATCAAAGTCATTCTATGATTCTATGGTTCTTGTTGTTGCTGGTAACCAAAAGTCCTTTCATAATAACTTTGATTTCTAGTATGGTGTAAGTTTTATTTCCAGAGCAACTTTTTCCCTTTGTATAGTGATTACCAGTGACTTTCCTAGGATAGAGGGATCTGGAATTCCTTAGTCCTTTGCTACCCGTGTTTTGTTTATTCTGTGCTTCTGTAACTAGTAGGGGAAGTTCTGGATGTTTGCCATATCCCCAGTGTTCCTTCATTCTCAGAGTAGCCAGGAAGAGGAAAAAGTAAGCACAGGTGCTGTGGCCTTCTTTCCATATTGTGCTAACATGTGCACTTGGGAGTGGACCTTTCTCCTCCAGTGTTGGGGATTTTCATCTGTGCTCTCCAAATAGCATAGAGCACACAGGTTGGATTGTGGTCCACTGGCAGAGAGATCCATTCCAACCTGAGAGCACTTTCCTGTGTGATGGCAAGCTCCTCTGGTTCCCTTTCTGGTGGGGCTGGTTAAGCACTGCTGCAGGTTTCTGTGGATGATGTGGTGGTCCTATTCTGCCTGTGCATTTCCACCTTTCTGGCTCTGACTGCACTTTTGCAGCAAAGCAAACAGAGTCAAGGTATATCCTGTATCAAGGACTCAGAGCAGTCTGATTTTTCAGGGTAAGAAACTGTACTACTTTGTTTTGACACGGTTTCACCTTTTTTTTTTAATTTAAATATGCAATAACTTTGTGAGTCACATATGATCTCTGATGAAGGTTAAAATTGCAAAGTCATTATTTCTGACAGACTTCGAAGTGTTTCTATGCAAGGTTCACCTATCCTCACACAAACCTGCTGACCTTGCTCAACACTGCAAATATTGCCTTGGATTTTTGTTTTAAACAATTTTTTCCTGACATATTTTTTACTATGCAGGATCTAATTACACACATCATTATTATGCAGAAGAATCTCTCCTCTGCCCATCCTTCTCTCCCCTGCCCGTCCTTCCCTCCCTCTGCTTAATGGTTAGATCTAGGCATGAGTTATCAAGTGGATTGTAGACTTAATGCAGTGAGATATATACATATATTTTTAAATTTTTTTTTTAACATAGTGTATAGGCTCTCTGTGCAATGGATGCAGGCATGCCATTCCTCATTTCCAATTTCAGTTCAGAGATCCTATCCTTTCTATTAGTTAGGTTCTACTAGTTGCTATTTAAACACAGATATACTTTTCAGGGGTATTTCAGTAAGGCAGAGGTAATAAGTCCTGAGCTATTTCCACACAGGACTGTTTGAGTGCCACTGCCCCTCTTTGCAGAGGGCTTTTTGTTCAAGTAAAATGGTGATGCCCAGTGTTTGAGCTGCAGCGTGGCTAAACTAATGCAGCTTCCAGGCTGGGAGTGGTGAGGTGCCTTGGAACCTTCCCGAATGCTATGAGACTGCTATGGAAGTAGAGAGGGATCCTTGATGAATCAGAACTGACCCTGTGAATTCTACATCACCCTTTCCACAAGTTCCACGGTACTTGCACTATTCAATATTCAGCATCTGAGTTATCAAAATCTCAGACTACCCTGAGAGCTGGAGAGCTTTGTGGTTGTAGAAAAAGAATCCGTAATCCTACAGCAAATTACTATCACTACCTATATTGATTTGGGGAAAGAAAAAAGAGATATGAAAAATAATTATTCTTAATAAAATAATTAGATGGCCTCTTTTCTATTTTCTTAAGCAGTAAGAGTGAATGTAAGATACCATATTTACTGTTTCACTGTAAAAAGTAACAATAAATAGCCCTTACAAACCGTAAATAAAATTTTAACATCTGTTTTTAGTTACATAGATTTTAACTGTGGTTAAATTACTCAACAGGGATTAAATAGCAGGAGTAGCCTGCCAACCCCACAGCTGAGACGAACTTCAGGAGTTTCTGGTGTGTCACCTATAGAATCAGCATCTTCGAGATGGGAACGAAGTAACAGCAAGAGATCTCATCAGGAATATAGCACATCAAGGTAGGCACTGAATGACATTTTAAGGGCAGTAATAATGTTGGAACTTGGCAGCAGAAGTATTTGGTGTAAAATCTTGTTAATTAAGGCTCCAAATTCTGCCAGTATAAACTTGAAAAGTTAATTATATACTGCGCTTTGTAGCTCTGATCTTGAGTAGAAATCAGGTCATTCTGAGGTTAAATGGCGTGCTCTGTCATTACAAATAGGCCTGCATAACAGTTTAAGTAGGAAACAAAAAAAAAAAGCCGAACATACATGATTGCAAAACAAACTGGTTTAGTCTCTAAACTTCTACTGACTTCCTCCTTCTTTTTATTTAAAATATGTGTCACTCTCCAACTTCCATATACCCGTATATAATTAAAAAGGTGATACAACTTTCTTGTGTTTCGTAGTCACTGTTCTGTGTGTTGCAACATTTATTATTCCTGCAGCCATCAAGCAAGTGGTAAGGTAAATTAAGGTAGTCATCTCTTCTCTGCTTGTCAGTTAATACAGTGTAAATAAAATTTTATTTTCAGAATTAAGATAACATTTTGAATTAGGATTAAAATAAATGCTTTTTTTCTTTTTGTTTAATACTGTATATGAGTGAAAATTCACACATTTTATTTAAATGTGTAAATGGGTGTGCCTTTGCTCCTGAAATCTGTAAAAATACGTGTAGTTTTGCTTTTTTTGTTTGGTTGTTTTTTAGTTTGTTTGGGTTTTTTTCTTTGGTCATAAGTAAAGTATAATAGATGCATTTTTAAAAAAGAAAACATAAGTTATGCTGATAATTGATAATTATTAATGGTGGATGAAAGTTTAGATACATGCATCCAAGAGTATTATATTTAATTTTGAAGTGAACCATTTAAATAATTTGGCCTTTGCAATGTCTTTTTCCGCTTTAATAAAATATGCTTAAGCCCACCTGATTCAAAGTAGCAATATGGAAAACACCCTCACCTAGAAGACATGTTCACTGTTTTGTGGCTGGTGTCCTGCCCTCCAGAGTTCTTGCCAGCACTTGCTCTGTCCCTGTCTCTGCACCTTCCAACAATTGTTCTTACAGGTTCCCTTTAACTTCTAACACATAATCATCTCCCAAACCCCCATGGGTGTTTACTTTCTTGATAAGGTTAGATGAAATAGATGCATTGGCATAGCTGTTCCTGCTGCCAAGAGGCAGTCCTGCCATTCCTGCATTCCTGGAGCACTTTGTGCCATTGACTCAGATGCTTAAATTGTCAGAAAAATAACAGCTGACTGCTTTGAACTGAATTCTTGCTGAATTGAAAAAGATATTACATAGTGGTACTATAAATTGATATTGCTGCAAAATTTGATTTAAAGTTTCCCAATTTTTTCTACCCATCCAGACAGTACTTAAAAGCAAATCTTGATATCTACTGTTTTATTTGTATGTAAATTCTTGATTTGGTTTCTCATTCAAACACTAGCTCAAGATGAACTAACCTTCCCTAATATGTAGTCTTCCTACACTAAATACTCTTGCAGCATTTTTATGTGCTTTAAAGTAATACATGTGAGCTGTGATAGCTATACAATGTACAAACAGTGAAATGATCAATCTATCCTAGTTTTCAACCCAAACATTTCTGAAATCTGACCAACGTGTCAAGCATCAGATTTGTTAAGGTTGGAAGGGACCTCTGGAGATCATCCAGTCCAACCCCGCTGCCAAGGTAGGCTCACCTAGAGCAGGTGACACAGGAACGTGTCCAGATGGTTTTGGAATGTTTACAGGGAGGGAGACTCCAAAACCTCCCTGGGCAGCCTGTTCCAGTGCTCTGCCACTCTGAATGTAAAGAAGTTCTTCTTTATGTTGAGGTGGAACTTCTTGTGTTTTAGTTTATGGCCATTGCTCCTCATCCTGTCCCTGGGCACCACTGAAAAGAGTCTGGCACCATCCTCTTGGCACCCACCTTTGAGATATTTATGTCTGTTGATGAGAAGCCCTCTCAGTCTTCTCTTCTCCACATAAGAGAGGTGTTCCAGACCCCTCATCATCTTTGTGACCCTCTGCTGGACCCTCTCCAGTAGTTGGATATATTCAGAAATAAATCTATGTTTATTCTTTAACTCATTTTTTGTATTCATATATTTAAACAAATGATGGGAGATTAAGAATTTTTTCTGTGTTTGACTTTTGTTTGCAATCTGATTAAGCAAGATTAAATCTGCTTCAGTAAACACTGTTTTCCCCCACTGAAGAGAAAGAGTTAGTTTTACATTAAATGTTCTCACTTTGAGTACACATATACAGTTATTTTTAATTGCATATTACATTTTTGTTTGCTAAAGGAATAAATTTGAATTTTGGGGTGAAATTTCATGCCTAGAACAGCAGATGGCAGGATTCAACTATTGAGTTGAACGATTCAGCTCCTGAAGCACAATCTGACTTGATGTCAAAACCAGCTTTAGTTCTAAGTTTGTAATAAATCAAATAATTAAGCATTCAAAATTCATTTGAAAATCATTGTAGCTGTGCAAGGTTTTGATGGTATTTCCAAAGTAATCAATCCTCTAAATGTTCTCAGATCTGTTAGAAAATAGCCTGCTTTGTTCAAATGTTTGAGAAAAGTAGCATGTTAGAAGTAAAACCTATTGCACTTGGTCTGAGTATATTTATCGTGTCATTTTAGGACTGTATAAAATTGTCTGTTGCTTTCACCCAGTACCCAGTAGTTTTTATTCCCTATAATTGACATATATTGTCTAGCTGATGTTTCTAATACTCTGTCTTTCTTGAATGGTAGCGGATCTGTGACAGGACAAAATAGTTATTTTTAAAGCATTTTATTTAATAAAAATGGAAGAAAAACTAGGAAAGTAAAAAAATAATTCTTACTGTTTTCTTTTCAGCCAAGGATCTCATTCAAGTGGGTCTTTTGGTGCAAACTTGCTGACAATACCAAAGCAAAGATCATCTTCTATGACATTGACTCATTATATGGGTCCCAGACGAGCAGGTAAGATCATGCAATTTATGCAGCTTAGTGACATGGCACAAGACAGTAGTTAGTACATCATGTATTACAGCTGGGTTTTTTTTCATGTAAAGGTAGTCCTAAAATAATATCAGCGTGTTCATGTTGTTTAAATCTAGTCTTTGTAAACAGACGTTTTTACTGTGACCTGAACCCCACGTAATGTTTGTTTTGGAAGGTGCTTCGCCTGGTCTGAGTCCTGTGGGTTCACCCAGTCATGGATCTGTCTCCAGCGGGGCTTTCAGCAACTGGTCACCTGTAGAATTTCCTGATACTGCTGATTTCCTTACAAAACCAAGCATTAATATACATAAGCCTCCAGGATACACATCTAGCTCTCCAGATTTTCAGCAGCCAGTTAAAACACCTGTAGGTTATATGTGTAGCAGGTACTGTAAACTCTGTTACATACTTGGTAACTTCATGTGTGTTGAAAAGAATAGAGTTAAAATGAAAAAATATAGCAACACCTATGCATCTGCTGGGCTTGAAAAAAGGGCACATGATCTCATAATAATCTGTGACTGTATTATCCAGGGGTAACTAAAGAATGGTCTGTGTATGTCATTGATTTGAAATGGCCCATCCCTCGTAACAGCTGTTATTTTAGAGTAATATTCTATGGATTTTTAGAAAAGAAGGACTTCTTACTTGGGAATTGAATTCTGTATTTCTGTATACTTTCTAAGTAATGAGCTCTACTTTATTAATGCATGCAGGTGAGTCCGGGGGAGGTGATGGTTGATTATTTAGCACAGACTAAATCTTTGTGTGCCAAATTTAGGAAAAAATACTAAGGTCACTTGGAGGAACCTTCAAAAGCCTTTTTAAGAAAAGTAGTCTGCAGATATTTTTCAGTAGAAGACATCAGTAGCAAAAGAAGAAAATTACTGAATGTTGTAAATATTTTTCATGTATTCTGTAAGCTGTGGACGTCAGATACTCAAGCCTGTTCCAACACCAGAACCAGAATCTGCAGAACACAGCGACAGAAAATCAGGTGGGATTTCAAAATAGACAAATATTTGATATCAACTTGCTCCTTTTTTTTTTCTAGGCCAGTTAACTTAAAATTTTTATATTTCTATGTAAAATTTTTCCTATATTTTAACTCATATGCATATATTTTACTTTATTTTGTGATTTAGAATGATCAAGATAACATAAAATATTGCCTGCTTCATAGTAAGGATTTTTAAAACAGGCTTCCACTCATACCTTTATAATTCTGTACTCCATATATCACACAAGTTCTCTGCCAACTCAGCTAAACTAATCACTGAACCAATTTTTGCAAATAAAAAGTTAGTTTTAGCTTTTCTCAATCTTCAGATAAGTTTTGTCTAATCCATTTTGCCCGTTACAACTTTTTTGTTGTATAATTCTTAAATAAAATGGCTTAGGAACAAGCTGTTACTTATATTTCTGTGAATAATCTGTATGATCAGTTGAAAAACTATTAGACAGTAGTAATTCACAAAACAATTATTGATATAGTATTTATGTGTTTTCTTTCAGGTGAAATTGGAAGTGCTAATGTTTCAAAAGAATCTTTCCACCATACAGACAAGAAAAAAGATGAAAGGAAGGAAATGATCGATCAAACACAAAATAATCTGCTTGTAAGCATGTAATTGCAAAAAAAGCTTGCAATAACTTTTATCAATACAGTATTCCTTTATAATTTCTAACTTGTTGTGAAGAGGTCTTTGCATTGCTAAAATTGTAATTTCTAAAGGGAAATGATGCATTGTTGGAATTCAAATTCTTATTTAACAATTATTTGTTTCTAGCTTGCATAAATTTTACTAGCAAATGACAAGAAAGCTGGTCATTGTATGAAGTTTTTACTGATCAAAATTGATTTGTGCATATTTAATGTTGAGAGTATTCTCAAACAGTGATCAACTAGTATTTTCTCTCAGAAGTTCCAGTAAGACTTACAAATGAACGTTGATACAATGCAGTTGATTGGAAAAACAGGGATACAAATGGTTTATTCTTTAGTAAAATTTTGGATTTATATATCAGGTCTCTTAAAACTTGTTCAAATAATGAACTGGTAAAACTCAGTAAATATCTGGTTAGCCTATGCATATTTTTGCTTTGTTTTATTAACTTATCTTGTTTAAAAAGAAGTAAGAAGGAAAATTTAACACAGTCTCAGAAAACGCTGGAATCTGCTGCCCCAATATGGGAAAAGTCAAGCCCTTAACTGTGCTATTTGTACTATTGATTTATGATTTTATCATGGCTGTAGTTACGGCACCATTCAATAAGTTCACTAAAGTTTTATCATTTTCCTGGCTTTTTTTTGCCAGCTCAACTGATAAATTAGTTTTCATTGTTATTTTAGGGACGATAAAGTATCTTAATCTCATACAGGTGGAGCAGAGTTATACATTAGAAACAATGTTATTAGACCATGATTCACTAATGGAGAAGATGAGCAACTGGAATTTCCAAATTTTTGACCTTGTAAAAGAAATGGGAGATCAGTCCGGAAGGATCCTTAGCCAGGTTTGTTGTCTTATTATATGAGGGAGAGTTTGTAAAGCTGTTGTGTTTATATATTTTATTTAAACCATGAAGATGTTTTGCAGTCAACATATATATGAATGCTATCTTGACAAGTAGAAGTATGATTTCTTGTGTGCTCCATCTTGTAAACCATAAAAAGTGTTTTGTCTATAGACAACTTGTTCCAAATTTTCTGAATTTTGTTCTCAATGTAAAAGTAGGTTAGACTCACAGTGACTAGGTTTTGTCATAATATGCCATTTCATGTGAAAAATTGTCTCCTGCTTTCAGAATTACTACCTTGTTTGTCAACCATTTCTTTTTTCTTTATTTCAGTAAAATATTTCTGCCAGTGCTACACCTGTGGGGGAAGAGAAGTGATCTTTTAGGCAGTCTTTTGCCTCTTGATCCTACAAACAATGGGATTTTTTTTCCATGCTACTTTCTGCATGTAGTATCCCTTTTATCTCTTTCTGACTTACTACTAAGCTCTTTCGTGCAGTTTCATGTTGTGCTGAAGCCAATCTACTGGCAAAGTATGATCCTGTTTGCTCTTTCCCAGCTTCTCTCATTTATCAGTGTCACCTGGAAGCTTCTCTCTCTTTCTTTATAGTGGATTAGCAACCATGGAGCTATAGTAGAGCTGGATTTACTTCTGATCTGCCTACAAAATATTTCCATTGACAGTATCTTAGTTTTCTACCCTGGAGTAGAATGCATGTAATTTTTGTTCAAGATCAGTGTTAGGAATAAGCAGCTGGAAGGAAACAAGTTAGAGACACTTTGGTACAGTTGGAACCACAAGCCTGCACCTGTGCTGAAGTCAGGAAAAAACAATGGGGATAATTTCATTTTTGTCATTAGACACTGTATTTTCTTTCATAGCGCACAATATTCTGGGTATTGTTTTGAATCTTCAGTTAGCCTTGTTTGATCAAATGTTTTCAGGTCCTTTGTCACCTGACTTAGTTCAAGTGTTAAGGTGCAGACTAGAATGCCACAATCCACTTTTGAGTGGTGGTTTTACAGCAGGATGCTAGTACTCTGTGATCCCCATTGGCTTGCATTCCATTTTTGTGCAGTCTAGGGGATAGTTGAAACCTCTAAGTACTTTAGTGTACAGGTTTTGACTCTACCAGGATCTGTGTATCACTTCTCCTTGATATTGTGTGTATGTGTATGATTTCTCCTCCTCCCTCTCCCATCCTAGTCCTTTTGCCTGTTGTGCTGCAAGCATCTGAGGCAAGTCTTACTTAACAGACAATTAAAAACTGAATTTTACCATCTACTTTAAGGTTCTGAGATTGGGTCTGTGAAAGGGGAATGGTTGGAACTGGTGGAAGGAGTGATGTCCCCTCATTTTGCTCTCCCGTTCCTTTGAGCACCTCCCACACTTCGGAACCTCTGTTTGTCTCGTGTGTCTGGGACAAAAGTTGTAAAAATGAGCAGCAGTCACTTGTTTTAAAATGTTTTCTTAATATTTGCAGCCTTGTGGGGAGATCAGGTGGTTCGCTAAGTTCTATATGTAAACCATAATATATGGTTTATATACATATATGGATGTTCTTAGTACGTTTTTGAAATATTTTTTCTTTTACCAACTACTTTTGTTAAAAACATCCAGAAGTGTCAAAACCAAACACAATGTTGAGATGTGGTTTTGTTGATTTGTTTGTTTGTTTGTTTTGGGTTTTTTAAGAGTGATGACTGCTGCCACAGTTAAGTAATTTGAATTTTTGAATAATAAGTCAGAAAATAGATTTCTTCGTTTTAGGTCAGTAACGGAAAAAAGCATGAGTTACTTACCTGACAAAAAAATTTGAGAAATATTAAAAATAATCAGTTGTGCATAAATTTATCAGTTAGGAAATAAAAGCTTTTATTATTATTCTGTATTGAGAGGATAATAAAAATCCACATTTTTGTGCTAAAAAAATAATTAAATATATCTTTATGACAGTAGCATTCCAATAATCTGTAGTGGAATTTCAGTCATTTCCATCTCTGTTGGCAAGAAAAATTTTAAAACATTAATATTTTTAAAGTTAAAAAAGCAGAATATGCATAGGTATGTTTTTCAGACTAAACTTAATTTTAATATGTATTTAGGTAACTTATACCTTGTTTCAAGACACTGGCTTGTTTGAAATTTTCAAAATTCCATCTCAAGAATTCATGAATTACTTCCGTGCACTAGAAAATGGCTACAGAGATATTCCCTGTAAGTACTATCCAACTACATTTGGGTTTTGTATATATCAGTGTATTTCCTTTACTGTGTGTATTTGTTTAATGTTTAATACAGAAGTAGTCAGTGTCTGAGCTTAGTACATTTTTAATGAATACACTTGACAGAATTTAGAACTGATTGAATGAACTGCAGGACAAAATGGGTGGACTCTAAAACTGAATTTGTTAATATGATGGTTGAAAATAATCTTAAAGAATCTGACTGAGTAGTTGAATCAAACACACTGAATTTACTGGGAGAATATTTGTTGATTTAACAGAAATTTGGGTTAATTCCTTAGTAAAATAATAAGAAAATAGAGAATTTTGATGGTAATTATCCATCTTGCTGTCTAGGGCAGCCAAATTTATTGGAAAACAAAGCAAAAAACACACTTGCCCTGCACACCCTCCCACTCCCTCATGTCGTGGATGTTTGTCCAGCTCAGGTGCTTGTAGGTATCAGCTTGTCAGCCACTCCAGTGACTTACCACATTGATTTAAAAGGTCACTTAATCCCTTCCTGACTCCTAGGTAGGATAAGGTGTGCATAGACAATGTTTGATGTTTATCTAACTCGCTTCCTAAAATTGTTTGGTGATACATAGAGCCTCTACTAACGATTTCAATTCAAATTTTCCTTTATATTTAATTTATATTAAAATCTCACATGCATTTGGTACATTAGATTTTTTTTCTTCCTTTTGATTATATTTCACATAATGTTTTTATTATATCTTGATAATTTTCAGATCACAACCGTATACATGCCACGGATGTTCTCCATGCAGTGTGGTATCTGACAACACGGCCCATTCCTGGATTTCAGCAAATTCACAATGAGCATATAATGGAAAATGAAATGGGTATGTATTCACCTAGGTTATTTTTCTGTTTTGCTGGAGAATGTTTCAGTGAAACTATAATAGGTAAACCAAATTACTCTGGAAGAAAATAATTATTCTTATCACTAATTTTTTTTTTTGTATTTTAATATAAGGCTGTAGAAAAATCACAAAGTTAGCACACACCGTTCAGAAATATCATGCAGTTGACTTTCAGAAAAATTATTAGATGAATAATGGTTAGTTTGTTAGCCAAGAGTACTGGTTCACTTAATAAATTTTCTGTGTTGAATGAAACCTCTGTACTCTGCCACAGTTAGGGTATTTTTAGCATTTGAAATATATCAGACTAATATTTCTTAACTTTATTGGAAAGTTAAATAGACCAAAGAAAAGATACCAAAGTATTTAACTTAATTGAAGTTCTCCTTAATGGCTTTATTGTAAAAATGACTATTTTTGAATTCTGTATTAGGTATCACATGCAGACTTTCAGGCATTACATGGCTATCCTAACAATAACTGCATAAAAGCATCCTTGAAAGAGAAATAAAGACTCCAAATTCAGATCTTGTGTGAAGTTACTTCCAATGAACCTTGCTTTTGTGTTGTCTCTGACTTCATGGAACTAACTTTTAAATATAAATTTGTAGCTTTTACTGAAATGTATCCTGTAAGTAAACTATTTTAAACATAGACTTTAATAGTAAATGGTTTCTATTTCAGAAAAATGAAATGAGGAAATCAGGCACACTCTGTTTTATATGTGCAGTAAAAAGAGACAAGATGCAAGTCACGGCTTTTAAAGGGCTGGAATTTTAAGAAGTAAATTGTGAACTGTACAGAATATGTTATTTCTCCCTTACTAATTAGCCCTTCTGCAGTCACCTTTCTTTTTTCCCAGGTTGTCCATATCCACTGATTGCACCCTATTGCCTTTTCTAAGTGTTAAATGTGTTGGGACTGGACATTTGACTGGAAGAAAGTAAAGTGGCAAAAATCCTTTTGCTCTCTTTTACAAAAAAAGTAAAATTAGAATAAGAAATTATAGTCTTATTGCTTTGAAACTCTTCCAGTCTAATTGTTACTAGGATTTTTAATCCTTGCTTATTCTATTAATGCAAAAGTGTTCCCTTTTTATTTTGTGCTGATGAAATAAGAGCTACTGGATTTTTTCTTTTTTTCTTTCTTTTTTTTTTTAAAGTAGTGACTTTGTAAATGAGAAACTTTGAATCTCTTATTGTGCAAATATTTTTAGCTTAATGCCCTTAGTTCCTTTTGCAGTAGTTTTTGCTGTCCCCCAAGCTTTTCCTGTAGGCCTGCAAGTTCAAGATATGGGCAAATTATAGAAATACTAAGGGAGATGCTGTTTGATGTTTCCTTGGTTGGAGGCAAACTGTAGAATGCTCTGTTAGTGCTGTCATTTTAAGGAGGCAATGAAATTCCAGGTGTGCCTGACAGCTGGAGCTCTTTAGCAGCAAAACAATAAGGGGAAGGTATGACCCTGACAGTAATGTGTAACCATAGGTACCCATGTGGATTTTCCAGTATCTGTAGTTTGGACTTTGCGATGTACACTTCTGCTAGTTTTTACACCTTCTCTTCTTTCCCTTCCATGGAACAAGTACCTACAAGTGCATTTGAATAATGAAAGTCTTGGATTGTTATTGTTGTTTTCTAATCTAAATGACAACTGTACTGCAGTCAAGAGACATGGCCTAGAGGACCAGTGTCCCTTGTTCCACTAGATTGCCTTTTGTGCTTGCTGGAACATTTCTCTGAAACAGCTTTTTCTGCAGCACAAGTGTAGCTGAAAAAGAAGTGGCTTCCTCTCATGACTTCTATGGCACTGCACAGTTTTGAGGACCAAGGCAAATCTCTTGCAACTTTTCTTCAAAAGTGTTGGTTTATCTATAAACAATAGTAAAACTTTTTCTTTTTTAAAGTATGAGTCTTTCTCTGCCAATTATTCAGCTCCTTAATTACAAGGATAACCATACTATGTTCGCAAAAGTGTCTGGTTGAGTAATTTAAAATGTATTACAAATGAAATACTGTTCTAAAAAATATTTTATTTTTGTACTTTCAATTTTTTTTAGAGGAAACCAGTGGTATTGCCCCTGCTCAAGTCAGCTATATTTCTTCAAAAAGTTGTCCTATTGCTGATGACAGTTATGGTTGTTTGGCATCAAACATTCCTGCTTTGGAATTGATGGCTTTATATGTAGCAGCTGCCATGCACGATTATGATCATCCTGGTCGTACAAATGCTTTTCTAGTGGCCACAAATGCACCTCAGGTAAGACATTCTTTAACCAGAAAATTATTTGACTGTGTCTGAAATGAGAATAAAGAAAATTTTTCTCTTCTATATGCCTACTGTAGCCTGTTTAGGATCATTTGCCCAGTTCAAGAAATTGAGAAATTAATTTGAACTGTACTTGTGTAATGTTTTTATTTTTCTTCCCTGATAAATTCTGATGTGTTTTGTACCTATTGGTTGTGTATGCATGTAAAAACAATTTCCAATTTACTAAATTGAAAATAATGACATAAATCAATGCAGGTTTGAGTAGGGGATTATTTCATAGAGAGCTGGCCCTAGCACTGTCTCAGCAGCTAATTCATGGATATTGTACATTTTGGGAGTCCTCTGAAATCTAATGTTACCTGCAATTACTGTGAAAACTTAGGTTCCTCTAATAATCCAATTAACTGCAGCACCTAATAAGAGAATTGGGATTTTTCAGCCTAGAGAAGAGAAGGCTCTGGGGTGACCTAATTGTGGCCTTCCAGTACCTGAAGGGGCCTACAAGAAAGATGGAGAAGGATTATTTAAAAGAGCATGTAGTGGCAGGACAAGGGGGAATGGCTTCAAACTGACATTGGGTTTAGACTTGATACTGGGAGGAAGTTCTTCACTGTGAGAGTGGTGAGGCATTGGAACAGGTTGTGCCATCCCTGGCAGTGTTCAAGGCCAGGTTGGATGGGACTCTGAGCAACCTGAGGAAGGAGATGCTATGCACTTCAGGGTCTAAAAGGCAAAGACAAGAAGAGCTAAAGGAGAATAAAGCTGAATGAAACAGCAAATAGAAAATCGGGGTAGGGCAGGGAAGAATTGGAACGAAGAGCACTGAGAAAAAGATGCCTAAGCTGCATGGTGACATATTTTTATCTTAAGGGTGGAATATTTAAGGGTCTAACCACAACATCAACAACACTAAATCAGAAACTGATATGACTTGTCAGCAGATAGAGACTTTAAAATGTAATTTTCAGTAAGTTTTTAGTAATTTCTTATGCAAAAAGAGTTTAGGATATTGGTAGTTAAGTATTTCTGCAGAAAACAGTATACAACGAAGAACAAAAATAAACAACACAGACATTCATCTTCAGTTTTCAAAGATATAAACATTCATTTTGTTCATGCTTTCTGAAGTTTTTCAAAGACTTTTTTAGGTTCTATCTAATTTATATTCAACTAATTAATTTCTAGGCTGTTTCATATAAACATGGAAGTTGTGAGTAAAATCTATTACTGTTTTAATATTTTAGTTAACTCATTTACAGTTAAAATGTATGCATCAGTATTAAACATAGCACTTTGAAAACTAGTGATAACCATTTCCGATTAACAACAGTTCTTATATGCTTTGGAGTTCTTTTTTTTTGTTTGGTTGTTTGTTAGCTTTTGTGGTTTGGGGTTTTTTTTGGGTTTTTTTTGAAAGAAGACTGGAATTAAGAGCAATTAAAGGGATATGCTTAGATCTTTCTTTGGTCCCCATACGCACATTCCAAAGTCTACATTTTAAGTGGTTTGTATATGCGTGCCTACAGTCTGAATGTAGCTGGCACCAAGATATTGTTGAGGGCTTGTAAAGAAGGAAAAAACTTTGGTAACTGTTTGGTTTGATTTTTTTCCCTCATCTGCCAGTTTTGTGTTACTTTAACCCTAAAATTAGAAGGTAAAACGTAATTTCCAATTTTTTTTTGTTTTGTTTTACCTAAGACATGTTTCTAACTAGCCCTTAAACTTCAAAATATTTAATTATAACTTTAAAACTTGACTTTGTCATTTACGATCCTCTGGTTTTTTTGTTTGTTTGTTTGTTTTTCTGTAGGCTGTTCTCTACAATGACAGATCAGTCTTAGAAAATCACCACGCTGCTTCTGCCTGGAATCTTTTCTTATCACGACCAGAATACAACTTTTTATCAAATCTTGATCATGTAGAATTCAAGCGTTTTCGATTCTTAGTGATTGAAGCAATCCTTGCCACAGATCTAAAGAAGCATTTTGATTTCCTTGCAGAATTTAATGCCAAGGTTTGTTACATTTTAGCATCTGCACTGATCTGGTCCTGATATACTCATGTTATCATTGCTTCTTGGTAGTTGTTAGCTTTAATAACTTGCATTTAAGTTATATAATATTTGAATTTAAGTTATTAAAATGCAAATAGAGTATTTCCTTTGTACAAGTCAATTGTAGATTGTTTGTAGATTGCCTAATAAACCTAGCAGGTGTGACATAGGGGCTTGCAGGAGACCTCAATCATGTCTCACACTTCCATCTTCTGAGAGATAATAAAGAACCTTTTTTTTCTTTTCCTATATAAGACAAAAAGTGATACAGAAAAACTATTGAAAGTCTCTGTTGTACAAAACCTGAAAGAAACCAAAACCAAACCCACTGATGAATAGTTTTAATTTAATTTTTAAAAATGTATGTGCTTAATCCAGGTCAATGATCTCAACAGTAATGGTATAGAATGGAGCAATGAAAACGATCGACTACTGGCCTGTCAAATATGCATCAAACTGGCAGATATTAATGGCCCAGCCAAAATTAGAGAGCTGCATCTGAAGTGGACAGAAGGCATCGTTAATGAATTTTATGAACAGGTGGGTGTGGAAAGGGTAATCCACTCTAATGATTCTTTGCTTTACCAATGGTTTAACTAAATTAAGCATAATTTCTTGTGTTAAATCTTCAGGTAAGATATTTCCATCTTCTCATTCGGAATAGTAAAAATTTTATTTTTCATAGGTAGCTTACGTACATAATCTTTCAGTTTCTATTAACTGTGTTACAAAGCAAGTTCCTGGCCAATGTCGTCCCTTTTTCAGATATTAGGGGTTGCTTTGGAGGGGAGGGGTTCTTTCCATAGCATAATGCTGATAGACCAAAATTAATTCTTCCTCTGTGGGAAGTAAAATTCACAGATACGTTTCCAGGTCAGAGAATATGTACAAAATGCACAAGACTGGAAATGTATATTCAACTAACTCTTAATGCAAAGACAGAGGATATTTCAAAACTTTGAAAATGAAATATTAAGAATATACATGAGTAACTAGCAGTATTAAAATGTGTATAACAATTTTAAAAAGGAACTTTGATAAGTAATCCTATCAAGATTAAGTGGAAAAAGTCTGAAAATTTGCTGCCTATTTTTATATTAACAACTTCTATAAGTCCCTCAAAATATATTCTACATTCTCTGTTATTTTTCTCTAGTCACCTTCCTGAGGAGCTAACTATTTATGAGGCAACAATCAGGGACTGAAAAATATTTTTTCAAACTAGGAAGATAAAAGTAAACAAAAAAGTCCTTTGGAAATTTAGGTAATAGCAATAATAATCTGAAGTGTTTACACTTACTGTAAGAGTTTAGTATTCTAAGTTGCTCGTTTATGAAACAAACTTTTTCTTATAAAACTATCAGGTCCATGGAAGTGCTGAAATAGATGATTATAACTCAGATTTTTCTATGAACAACTGTTCAATTTTTTTTCTTCTCCAGTTTATAAAACGGGAAGAAAGCTGCCCTGTAAATGCAGAGGAATAACAGGCACAAGGATATCTCACAGCAAAGAAATATTACGGACTATGCAAATCTCAGCCATAATATGTCTTTATTTTAAATTGACCTAATTACATTTTTATTCACTTAGTCTGTACTGTTATTTCCTCCAGTAAAAAGATACAATCCATGTTCAGGGGTTCAGGGAATTGTAGAATATCCTGAGTTGGAAGGGACCACAAGGATCACCAAGTCCAATTCCTGGCCCTGCACAGGATCATCCCCAAGAATCACATCATGTGCCTGAGAGTATCATCCAAATGCTTTTTGAATTCTGTCAGGCTTGGTGCTGTGACCACTTCTCTGGGGAGCCTGTTTCAGTGTCCAAACAGCCCCCGGGTGAAGAAACTTTTTCTAATATCCAACCTAAACCTCCCCTGACTCCACGCTGTTTCCTCAGATCCCATCACTGGCCACCAGAGAGAAGAGATCAGTGCCTGCCCTCCTCTTCCCCTTATAAGGAAGCTGTAGACTGTAGTTCCTTGGTTCCTTAAAAGTAATTTTTAAAACAAAAATTTAAAGTTAATTTTGTGAGAAATTCTGATAATTTTTTTCACTTCTTTTTCAGGGTGATGAGGAAGCAAGTCTTGGATTACCTATAAGCCCCTTCATGGATCGTTCTTCTCCACAGCTTGCTAAACTGCAAGAATCTTTCATCACTCACATAGTTGGTCCCCTTTGTAACTCCTACAATGCAGCAGGGTTGCTTCCAGGGCAGTGGGTTGATGAAGAGGAGGAGGATGCAGAAAGTACTGAAGATGATGATGGTGCACAGTTAGAGAGCGATGATGAAGAAATGGAAGATGATCTTATTTTAAGTAAGTTTCTGTATTTCAATTCGTGCATAGTTGTCATTTAATAGATTCAGATCAGCAATGACAGTTGAAACTGAGTAGTGCAAATTTTGTAGGTTTTTTCTATTATGCTGCTTCATAAATTTTACTCTTTCAATAAAATTTTTGTTACTACCAGAAGACTTGCAACTTGAAACAGAAACTCATTGATGTCCTTTGCCATGCCACTATTTAAATACTCATAATAAGCATTCATATGTCTTGTTCAAACTTACATCTCTTCTGCAATGTGCCTTTGGTTTTCTATGTGTAAAATACAATTGCTTTGAATGTCAAACAATCAAATATGCTTATAATTTTGCAGAAGTTCAAAGAAAAAAAGGTAGACGAATATTTTGCCAGCTAATACACCATCTCAGTGAAAATCACAAAATATGGAAGAAAGTCATTGAAGAGGAAGAAAAAACCAAAACCGAAGGAGCTAAACTGCTGACTGAAATCTCATCTTTACCTCAAGCAGACGAAATTCAGGTTATTGAGGAAGCTGATGAAGATGATGAACGACAACTAGGAGAAGACAAGACGTGCTAAGAAAACTCCAGTGGTGTCCAGTATGATGACAGCCTACATTTTTTTCCACTGTGCTGACTTTAGCCTGACACAGTTTGCATAAAATTGAAAGGCCTTAATACTGTGAGAGGATTCTTTTTACTCTAGTGGAATCCCACTCCTATGCACTTTCGCCACACAGAATATGAAACTTTATTCAGAGATTGAATATTGTATACCCTGATGCAAAGTTCTTTATGCCTTAGTTGGTATAAAATATCCTGATATAATGCTGCCTTGCTGAATATGGAACTCTTCTTTTCCCTGAGGTACCTGCAGTTTTTAAAAACATTCAGTGACTTCAATTACCAAAGTGGCAAGAACTTTTCGCTAACCAGGAAACGCAGGATGAATCGTAATATTGTCTTGAGTTGCTTATTTCATGTTGTTTTTGAACATGAATGAGAAAAGGTCTGTGCCTATATGAAAACTATGTTACTGTTGCAGTGCAAGCCTGTTGTGGGGTGTCTACTTAGTGCAGTAGTGTGCTTAATGTAGTCATCTCAGAGCAACTGTTCAAGGACTGTGACATAAATGCTGAATTCTGATATTTGTGGTTTAAAATAAGAAAAGAAGATCCAGGTGCATCTATTTCTGATGCTTTTTATTATTGTGCATAATCTGATGTTTTATTTTTGCAGAAAATATTCAGGTTTGCAGTGGATGTTCATGATAATTCATTGAATACAAGGCCATTATCATCTGTTGCCTTGCTGTTTTGTGGTAGAACATTAAAAACCTGTTCCGCTACTTAAATTATGAAGGAATTTTATTCTTTTAGTCAGAAGTCATGTTATTTTTCCTGCCCTTACTCAGGTTCACGTTTAAAAACAAGTCAACTACATCATAGATTTTTATCTTGCACCGATTTCCAATATTAAATTTTAAGGAAATAAGATCGTATCTCATTTATTCTTTGTATGTAAAGCTTTAGGAGAATTAAAGAGGGTTTTTAAAAAAAAAAAAAAGACATTAACTACTGTTTCAAAATGGCTATTTTAATTTGCCCCACATCTTTTCTTCCATCACAGACACAGCTTATATCCCCTTCAAATTTGATGTACATCCTGAAATACACATATGGAAACCAGAATGTGAAAATTTTGTGTAAAGTTTTGAAAACAACTCGGTACTGTTTTACATTTTAGATTGTTGAGTTTTAAAATAGGAAACTTAGACATTCCACACAAATGTATTATTAGGAACACTACCATTGTAGGTCTAATTTGAAAACAAACAAACAAAAGAAGGCATAAATTTAGGCTATAAGTAAGTAAGCAAGCCACAAATAAACCTAGTTTTAAAAGTGCACCTTTTAGTACTAAACATTTATATGCTGTGTAGTTGAATTCAATAAAAATCAAATGCACGTGTGTGCCATTGCTAAATGTATCTTAGCAATTTGTGTTTACATTTACATCAGTTGACTTGAAAAAAAAAGGTAACATTTCTAAGATAACCTTGAGTACATTGTATTACACTATTTTACACAAATTTTTATTCTGCTCTTTGATTGGCCAGTTTAAATCAATGAAAGGTTTTTTTTTCATTTTTCACTAATAAGCTTTTTGTTGATCCACTTAAAAGACCACTGAAACATGCTTTGCTATTTTATATCTTCAGTGCAAAATCCCCCTTTACTGCCATTATTACTATCACTGCATTTTTTTTTTTTTGTAACATGAGCAGTGTTAAAAACAGATATTTCTGTCATTAATAAAATATTGCACTATTGAAGCTGGCACTTATTGATCATACAGTTGTATGTCTCTTGGTCATATATTTTCCTAACAGATAATGTGAAGACTACAGAAACTCTACTTCTTTCAGTATGCTGTATTCTCAGCATTTTGCTTTTAGCCTGTGTGCTTGTAGATATAAAATATCATTTTAATACCATCTAGTGGTAAAAATATCTAGTGGTATTAAAATATCATTTTAATACCATTTAGTATCATCTTGTTTTACCTAAAAACATGATACAAATTAGTTTGTCTAAAGTCACTATTCTATTATTTGACATGATAGGTTTCCAGTTTTAGTTTCCCTTTAAAAATTATTATTAAAAAAATAACAAAATAATAAGAAGGTAAACATAACACTTTATTTTTTACTAAAGCACTGGTAGCATTTGTATCTTGTGAAACCTTTCCCAGCAACTTTATCTCAGATTTCCCCTAAATTCTGTAGAAATACTGAAGCAATTTTAAAATTCAGTAAGAAGTAGCAAACCTCAGTGCTTTTCCAATTAGATATTTTCAAGTTACATAAGCTTGATTCAAAGATATTTTTAATTATGAATGTATCCAAAATTCACCTTAAAATGTCTGTTATTTATGTGTGCATAGTGTGGGACTAATTATTACTCTAAGAGGAAGGGGAAAAGAATGTACAAATGTCAGCAAAGGTTGGTTCAGGGCATGTTTGCAGAAGTGGACGTAACTTTAACTAAAGGTGTCTTAATCTTTCGAAAATGGTAATCGAAGGGTGTTTGAATGTTGACTGAGCTGTCGTCGAAAAGAACATCTCCATGTAAGTTCCTACTCTTATTCTGGTAGGAACCCACTGAGAAATTGCAACCAAATGAAATCTGTGATCACACTTCAATTCACGGTAACGAAGAACACACTGAAGAACACACTTTAAACACTTACTAATGAAACATTGCTTTTTCTTTGTTCAAGAAGTGGACCAAATTAGCCTACACTGAAGTTATGTTGATGCAGCAGATACACGTTTTATGCATAATATTTTCAGGTTTAAGTTGAGTCTCCCATCTCCCCATTGCTTTCTTTTACAATGTATGTCAGATTACTTGCTCCCATGCATACAGTGCATACAGAACTAGACTACAAAGTTTTCGATAAGGACAAAATTCTCCTTGTGTTTCTGGAGACCTCTGGATATTATGGAGGTACTAAACCATCAAAATGAATTACCTGGATCCTCTTCCCATGAGTTCTTCCTCCATGACAAAGTTAAACGGTGAGTCTAAGGTTCAAAATGAAAGGAATTGTGTAACATTACTTAAGGTAAGTTCAAACTAACCAAGTTTGTGTAACACCTGCTTTGCTTTGCGCATAGAACTGTTTCTTTGTACTTCTTGCATTCAGTTTTAACCACAACCGTGGCAGGTGAATCAGCAAAAGGAGTCAGCAGAATTCAAGAACTTGCTTTTAGCTTTCGTGCTTCCTCCTAGGCAGGTGTAGTCGAGGCTGGGCTTCTGGATCCTCTGAAAGCAGGCACAGAATTTGAGGTAATCCAGTGCGTGTTATTGCTCAGAGAGGTTGGAGTCTCCCTCACTGGAGAATTGAATCCTCATCTGGATTCAGTCCTGTGCCATGTGCTCTAGGATGACCCTGCTTGAGCAAGGAGGTTGGACCAGATGACTCACTGTGGTCCCTTCCAACCTGACCCAGTCTGTGATTCTGTGTGGGGCTAACATTCACATGGCAGAACTTTCCCATTTGTCCAAAATACTTTTGAGAAGTGTTTCATACGCTGCTGAGTGTGAGATTAGGAATCTCAGTCTCAGAGGCATGTTTTGGAGCAAAAGGATGGAATTTGCTTAGAGCATGAGAAGAAGAGGATGTAAGGATGATATAGACACACAAATATACAAAAGAAATTGTGATGAGAGATGCTATTTATTGTCTCAAGCCAGTTCATATTCAAAATAGTATGGAAACAGGATATCCTTGGCAAGTTAGAATACTTGGATTGTTAAAAATTAAATGAAAATAGTAATGAGAACAATGATAGAATTATCAGAACTTAAGTAGTGGTGCAAGTTTTAGAAAATTGATTTTTCTGTGGCCAATAAAGACTAGATGAGAGAAAATAAATGTAGGAAGTTGATTAAATGAGGTACAAAAAGTATGATCAAGACAGTATTTATTTTGCTTTTTTTCCTCCAGTTTTCTTCAGAATTGTGTTCTGCACAACATGCTGCTTCGTTCATGTCAATGTTAAGGTAAATGAGGTAATGAGTTGCTTTCATTTTTGCAATGAAGAACTTTCCTTTTAATATCTTCTGAAGTAAGCTTTTAACTTGCTATAAAAAATATACTGTAGATTCTCAGAGATAAAACTGTCAAAAGAACACAACTGTTAACTGCTCCCTATCTGGTCTTAATTTAATAAGGCCATAAGCAGTGAGTGTATTTGCCCTCTGCTAAATGCAAATGAATAACATCTTTCAGAGGAAAGAAAGCTGATGGACTAAGCTGCTATAGGATAAACATTCCATTGCACTTGAGTTTCTAGTTGGCAGTGACTCTCCTGGCATAGTGTACATCCCCTGTATCCTTATGAATCCAACTAATAGATACAGAACTCTTAAATTAAGAATCTCAATGATTTTGTTGTCCATTTGTTACTGTCATTTCTCAAAGACATTTCTGGCTTAGACTTGGTTAGTCTCATTTCCGATATCTTCAATATTCTAAAACCCTACAAAAAAAACAGAGTAACCAGCAGTTGCTCATTTTGTTAATAGCATTAAGCTGTAGAAGGTGGTTCCAGTAAAGAAGAAACTGTTTTCCTTTGATTCTGAAACATCTGTCCAGAAATAATCTGAATTTAAATGCTACTGTGATACACTCAGAACAATGAATGCTTGAAGTATGCGAGCGATTAATGCTTACTTGGTTCTGTGTGACACTACAGACACCCTTTAAAAAGGACACAACATGAATAGAAATGTTGGACCGGAAGGGGTTTTTTTTTTGAATCTGCAGGCCGTGAGTCATCTTTTGATTTCTGTGCTTCAAGGGATCACAGGTGATAGCAACTGGTGTCTGTGGTAGGTTCTGCTGCACAGGCTGTGCTACCTGGCAGAATGTTACTGTCTGTGAAACGCAAGTAAAGAGAGTAAAAATCTTCTAGTGAGGAGAAACCTTCTGCCTTCTGGTGTACCTGTGAGGCTTCAGAAGAAAAAAAAAGATAACATTAAACCGACTAAGCCTTTAATGGCAAGAGACCATAGTGTTTCAAATTATTCCTACCATTCACCTTGTGATTTGTCCATGTTCTAAACATCTTGCCAAAAAACAGGTGATGAGTCACTTCTGACTCATCTCTCCAGATCAGCAGAACCCTTTGCACTTTGAATGAGATCAAAATATTTTCATTTAAATTGCATATAAAACAAAAACTAAGACTCAGCTTAAAATGCAAGTATTACACCAAAAATCCGGAGGATAACATTGACATTACCTACTGCACGTGGGGAACAGACCGTAGACTTTGTCCCCTGTGCCAGTTAGATGTGAAAACTTGCTCCTATATGTAGTCATTCAAATGGACTTGGTTTGCCTCTTTTTGTTTTGTCATGACATTCATCCTACTAGAATTTATTAATCTCTCTGGTATTGCCAATTTATCTGACTCATATTAACTAAGCTTTCTCTCAGGCAAAGAAGAGAATGAAGAAGCCCTCCTATTTATCTTTGAGAATGGATTTTGTAATCATTTTGTTCTATTCATCATAAATAAGTCATGACCAAAATACTGTTTTAGATGTCACACCCCAGGAAAAATATCTGTCCATTAGACAGATTGCAGAATTCCAGTACAG
Organism: Pipra filicauda; assembly: GCF_003945595.2. Lineage (NCBI taxonomy): Eukaryota > Metazoa > Chordata > Aves > Passeriformes > Pipridae > Pipra > Pipra filicauda. The sequence continues at coordinate 2,927,110 of NW_024104387.1, read as the reverse complement.
ACCGGTGAGACTGATGACATGGTCTAAAGAGGAGGAGAAATATAAAATTAATTAAAGAGAATTTTTCCCTGTCTAGAGAAAATGGGACTCAAGTGAGATACTCTAAGGTTACTTAATAAGACTGCTTCAAAGAGTAATCAGAATAATGCTTTTGGTGTTAATAGTATTTAGGAAAAGAAGTAACAGCTTTATATTGCAAGGTTCAACATGGTTAATTTTCTAAGGATCGAGAGGGCTGTGACTCACTGAAATAGATTGTCTTGGACTATTAAGGAGGTCTTTGAAAGTAAAAAAGAAGTCTGAAAGATAGCTTTTAGAAAAACACATTAGTGGATCAGATGACTAAACAGTATAACTCACTGAGAACCTTTCTGGACCTATTTTTTAAATGCTAGGACTAGAGATGAGATCTGATATGGATCACCTGAAATACCAATACAAAATTGTGCACAGCTATAGAAAACAGCCAAATAATAACATTATTTTTTATGTACTGATCCTCTATTTCAGTGAATATTAAAATCTTTTCATTTACTGAGCATTTAACTGATAATGCATCTCCCACCAGAAACAATCTTTTTATTTGTTGAGGGAGAGAGCTAGAATCCTCTTGAAAAAACAGGCAAGGTTTGAACCTCGGCCAAAGTTAAGAATCTGTCTAGTTGTCGACTTGTGAATAAATGGAGATGCAGTAGCCAAAATGTTTTTTAAAAATATGATTATCTAAAGTTAGTTTGCTAAAGCTAATTATATTTTAAATATTTGTCAAGCCATATGAGCCTTTCTAGATCTTAAGAAAGTGCGTACTTATGACATTGAGAGTGTTGGACACTTTTAAAGATGATGTAATTCATATACTTAGAAAAAGAATTAGTTTAAGTGATTGAGGATTTTTAGATAATTTTTAGTGTTTAGCACTAAGTTTTATTCCCATCAACAATGAATTATTCTTACAGTCTTTTTTCAAATTTATAATCATGACATTCATTATGACACAAAGAACTTGAATATTCTATAGATTATACCTACAATTTACGATTAAGTAAATCCAGTATTGGTATGTTGCATTTCCCTCTATACTGTGGCAGTTTAGACCATACATTCTTTGGGAGAGAAATGGTACGTCTTTACACAATGTAAAATAAAATGGAACAAAATCTGAAAATGCCTTGAAGGGACTTTAAAAAACAATTTTCATATGTCAAAAAACCCACAATTAAATTAACCTCCTAAGCTATATAGGCATAGTACCTATGTTTTTCCAGGAAAAAGTAGGCTTAAAAATTCTGCTGTGGTGCATGGCCAGCACAATTATTACTTTAAATGGGCTTATTGTACAAGTTGAAGAGAACCAAAATGGCATTTGGACTTCTTAAACAGCGATGCATGTGGAGAAAGGAAACTTTACCTGAGAATAACTGGAATTCTTTAAAATGTTTCATCCACAGTGATTCTGTTACGTATCTTTCATTCCTTATTGGTATAAAATCCTACCTGGATTACCTTTATTAGTGAAAGACCTGAACAATGAGGCCTTGTTTTGGTGAAGATATAAGTCTCCATGGGGCATACAGTGTGGTTCCTGTTGTCTAGATGGTAAGGGTGGGCCTAATGTAGTTAAGCATCCAAACAAATGAACTTTAACATAAAAATTCATCTTTTTAATGTGTAGTATTTTTTCATGCCTCTGATAAACCATAAAAGATTTCTTTTAAGTTTTTTAGAATGAGTGTAGAAAAGGAAGTCAGCATTTAAACAAAGCAGCAGAATAAATAGTAAATTTATTCTGTTTTCTGGTAAATTGCTATAGGCCGGTCTATATCACATGTAAAATTTTAGGCAAGCAGCCATCTGCTGCAGTAACAGTAAACTATTGGATTAGATTGCATATTCCGGATATGCTCCATTATTTTAATGGGTTTAATCTATTTGGAATGTTACTTATTCAGAAGAATGTAACAAATGTAATATCTCCTGAAGTCTGGCAGTCTTCCGAAGGAATGACCACTCTGGGTATGGGTTCTGTCTAATTCTAATGTCATCGAGGTAGTTGACAGCCTTCAAAAATACCTAAAGGGATAATCTAGAAATGGGAGAATCTGCTGATCCTCAATTTATATTGTTATGAAAGGACAGAGTAAGGCATAATATTTCCAGAATGGGTAGTTTGATCGGATCTTGATTAGACAGTGGGTTTGAATTGTGAGGCCCAGTACAAAAAAAACACCTTGGCCATGTAGCTGGTATGAAAATGCATGTCTGTATCTTCACAGAGCAATTTATACTGAGAGCTGACCTTTCCAACTCTTATTGAACAGTCCCCTGTACTTGGCTTGTTATCTTGTGTATTCATCATTCCATCTCTCTCGATCAAAGGTAACTTCTGGTGTCTTCACCAGTATGATTTCCTCCCCTTACCACCCTACATTTATCTTGAATCCTTATGTTTTCCCATTTGATGCATTGTTGCAAAAATCACAACATTTTATTTTCACTGCTTTTTTGAAGTGATTTGACTATTTTTCATTGTGTTTCTCTCTGAGCTTGTTACTTTTCTTGTGAAAGTGCTATCTTCATGACAACATAATCTGCCTCATCTACTGCTGCTTGCACAAACTCTTAGACTTAATTCAGGCATGCAGATTCGTTGTTATTTTCAGTATTCAGACAGCCTGAAATGGAATTAGATTCAGAATCTAATTGTGTAGCAGAACAACAAACTAAATCAAGAAAAGACCTGCTTGCTACATGAGCTCAGGCTGCTTTAGCACTTGAATAGTTAGCAGGGGCTTGGAGTTCAGAAAGAATAGGACATTTTATAAGATGGTGATTGAGATAGGAGGGACTACTGTAAAATCATGTCGTTAATTAGATGCAAATTAGAACCACAGCACAGAAGAAAGCTCTAATAACTAATTTTAAAGTTTCAGTAACAATCCAGGATTAACTATCCTCACTGGTAGTTGTATACCTGGTTCTGCATTTGAAAGTGTTCAAAGTATTCACCTCATTCCTAGTTCAAAGATATTTCATCTTGACTTCTATTTATTTCTTGTCTACTTACTGAAGAGATAATTTATCAACTTTTTGGACTCAAGTCACAGTCACATGTTTGGTAAACCAAGCAAATGAAATATCTTGAATGTGTCACTATCCAGTATGTTGTACTGTACATTTCTGTGTATATTCTGGTGTATATTCCGGAGCATGTTCGGTCACCCAACTGATCCAAAAATTTTATAACAGTGCCAGTGTGTCCCCAAGTCTGAAGTGGAAGGGTATTAGCTTGGACTTGGTGCTGCCCTGGTATGATCACATACTATTTTGTCAATTTATAAGTCAGTAGAAGTAGCTTGCAATAATCCAGAACGTATTGCACAGGCATATTCTTAGTGATTTTTATGGCTTTACAGGAATACTACTGATTTTTTTTTTTTTAATCCTCCTTCAGCTATAGACAACAGAACAAGGCTCAGTATTCAAGGAATGCTTGTGCCAGCACCAAATACTTATACAGCTTCCACAACTGTCAATGGTTGGACTCAATGATCTTAAAGGTATTTTCAAAGCTAAATGATTCTATGATTCTATCCTCATTCAGTATTCCATAAACAAAAGATCTTTTGGCTGAACAGTTAAAGTTCATGTTTAACTAACAACCCACCATGAACCCCAAGCTCTTTCAGAATTACAGCTTTTAATATAGATGTCCCTCATCCCATGCCTGTTTTCTGTGTCATTGGCTCATACACATATGCATTTATATGTGGACATGCCCAAAAAGGCCAGAGTCCAGAAGAAAAGGCCTTCCTTCTGTTGATATTGGATCTGGCCCACGGGGAGTCAAAAACATACTCTGTGAAATGAATGGATTGCAGTATGAGTGTATGAAATGAATATCTCACCTTTTTCACTGCTAGGTGCTGTGCTGATATCCTACCTACCAGAATCCTTGTTGAACATGATCTGAAAAGATATGAGATCACCTTAAGCATCTTCATGCCAAGTTGTCTTGTTTGTCCTTGGCACACTGAGTAACTGGAGGTTTTGACCAGCCAGTAAAACATTATTTTGAATGACATGTCTGTTCTCTCAACATACAGAGAATCTACGTGGAATCTGTTTCTCTCCATGAGGTGACAACTATTTCTAACAAAACATCTGAAAATTTACCAGCTGTTGTCCAGCCAGGCTAAAGATGGCATTGCTGTGGATCTCCAGGGCTGTTTAAGCAAGATCCCTTGGCTGATGCCAGATCATGGTTCCACATAACCTAAATCATACTGGATTACAATCACTGTGCTCTCTTTTAAGATTTCTATGGCTCCTGAGCACCACATTTCCCTTTACCCATGATACAGTGACATACCCCCATAGCTGAAGGAACTATTGGTTCTGCCCAGTGAAAGGCAATTTTCCTTGCAAGTTCATAGTGCTTCCAGTTCTAAACTACCATCATGAATTCAAAGAGGTAACTCTGAAAAAAAAAACCACAAAAAACCAAGGAAAAAAAAGACAAAAAATAAAAACTAAGGGAAATAAAACATAGGAAAATGGTAAAACAAAGAGCACAATAAATGACATTAATATGCAAAAAATGAGGAGTCACAACTTAAATGTCTAGAAATCTTTTTGATCAGTATCTGGACACATTGTTTTAATCCAAAACGTTAGGACACTTAAGGCCAGGCAGAAAAAACTGCTGTTTAAGGCTTTTTCTCATCCTTAATTTCTACACTAGAAAAAGACATACTGGTTAATATATCAACCTTTAATCCCAAAACAATGTTAAATAGCAGCCAGCTGCTATCTATGCTAGATATTTCAGCCTTTGAAAGTTCACCAGGAAATTCTGAACATCTGGCTGGCTACTGATATTCATTACTAATGAATGTTGATACAATAGAGAAATTCCAGAGGACTGGAAAATACTATTCTTATGTCAGTATTACAAATTATTAAATTGGATCATTAGGATAATTCTAAGTCAGAGGGAAAATAATGAAAAAGTTGATACAGAATGAATGTGTAGATATAACTAAAACTGATAGAGATTTATAGAAAAGACAGTTTGTCAAATGTATTTGATTACTTAAACGAGACCATAAGTTGGCAGATAATGGTAAAAGTTTGGATTGATATTCTGAGGCTTTTAAAAGGCATTTTGATTTAGAAACCAGAACAACATATAATCGATATGGTTCTCATTAAATGGATTAAAGACTAGTCAGGAGTTAGATCTCAAAATACCTCAGCAAAAGAGAATTATAACTGTCCAGCTGCATTTTGAGCATAGCCCTCTGAAAGAACTTGTTCTTGATGTTTTTTAATCCTCCCCTCACTTCAAGTAGCAATATTTCAATCATGTTTAAAACAAAGGATTGCCTGGAGTTCTTGCAACCCAGAAGGCAAGACTAGATACTGACAAAACTCTGGCTGTGATTTAAGAGCACAGGGTCAGGTATAGAAAGAATTAACATGAGTCCAGAACTGTAGCTTGAACTCTTCCATGTTGCTTCATACTGAAGGCACCCCAGTTCAATAGATTCTACAATTTTTACTTTTGCATTTCACAAGCACCTAACATCTACTTGTGCAGGTATCCAGGAATGCCTCAGTCATGACTCCTAAGCCCCACTGTTTGCCAGTGTCTTAGGAGTGGTTTATTCATGGTTTTCATGGTGTGCCCAGTGCAGAGCAATCAGACTTGCGTCCTTCCTCTCTTTTTTGAGTCTTAAATCCTCTCTGTGAAAGGCAGTTAATTATTCAGCAAGTGGAGTAGCCTGCCCACCCTCTTCAGAGCATGAGGAATAAGAATATGAGCTGCTCGCTGTGGGACATGTGGGTGTGACACCCTCAGATGAGTAAATTAATCTGGACCTGCTGCATCTGAAGTCAATAGGCTACTACGTAAGTGAACTGGTATTAGCTCTGATTCTTCTCTTTTGCTGTTTCAAAGGAAAGGAAATACTTCTGAAAACATCAGGTCAGCAGAAAAACACCAACTCCTGCCTTTCAACTTTCCTGCAGCTCCAAGTTGAAGCATTATTTGTATAAAACCCGAGGTCTAACACTCAGCCTTGTCCTCAAATAGCTGCTTGCTCAGCGCATGTTTTGTTCTGAACCTTGTTCTGAGGCCCTCTCTCCCCACATGGCAGGGACCAAACACACCATATTTAGAGTATCAGGTTCTCCTGTAGGGTCTGCAGGCACAAATCTTTTATCTACCATTAACCTCAAAGGAGTAGCTGTCAAGAATAGAAAATGAAGCTGGCAGAAGTCAAGAGTAGCTCCTATGCCTAATATTTGTGCTTAAAATGCAATTAAGGTGTTTCTCTCCATCCTATTCCAACCTCCCTCCCCAAAAACTCTCTGGTCAGAATGATGAGCAGCTTATTTTCTTTACTCATAGGATAGTTACATGTGACTCTGGTAACATAAACACTGCTTTTTTTCAGACTATTTAAGCAGAGATTAATCATTACATAGTGCTTCGTGTGGGAAGGCAATGGAGGACACGTGTCTGGAAATGCAACATACTGGCATAAAGTTCCTGTAATTATCAGGAGTATGGCAATAATTGAATACTTTGCATACTTGGCTAAATCAGAAGGAAGTCATAAAAGATCCTGAAAGTGAATTCAGTTATCTGATTCACTAGAAAACTATGACCACCTAGGAATATAGAGCAAGGAGAAAGAAGGATTAAAATGCTTTAATAGACAATCTGTCAAGGCTGGAAAAGATAGTTTATTCTTGGTTACAGAAATTTAAATAGATGTCTTTTAAACGTTTTTAGCTATGAAAACTTAAAGGAGAATTATAAAGAACAGCTTAGTTGGAATAATGTAAATGAGATTTCCATGGATGAATTCAAGTAGAAACATTTTGAACCATATTCTCCATGTTTATAAAAATATCCTCTCAAAGTAAAATGATTTGCTAAGTAATTAAATATATAAAAACCATAGCAGAAGTTAGATTTAAAATAGACCCATGTAGTGAAAACATCAGTTTTACACAGGATGTGTTCCACACTTTTTTCTGTGAAAACCAAATAAAAAGAAATTATTTATTTGTGCATAAACAGCCAGAATTTATCTGCAAGTCCCTTAAGCTGGCCTTCTGGCATGAACGTGTTTAGAAATATAAGGCAAAGTGGATCTTGAGCTGCAGCTTGGAGCACTGTGCTCCACCTGACAATCCTGACCCTTCTCTTCACCGTCTCTCCGCGCAGATGAGGTAAGGCTGTGGTTGTAATGTCATTCCTAATCTTGGTTTGAGGTCTGGAATGACGCCATGAGGGAAATGCAGGTGAAATCGTTGTAGTAATGAAGTAAAAAACAGGAACATTTCCATCCGAGCTAGTTGTTCTCCAAGACAATGTCTTCTTCCTGGATTGAAAAGAAGGTTTTAAAAACACTTTAAATGTCTGCAGTTGTATTTTCACTCTTACTATGAATAAGAATGATAATATCTGTGTTCTAAGAGGAGCTGTACGAACTTGCTGGTAGTATTGTGTAAGAAGGATAGGTGATAATTTACAATAAGAAACAGATTTTAGAGAATTTGTTGCTCTCACCTCACAAATGCCACTGAAACGAATTGTCAAATTTATTTAGATATATTTATTAGCTACTTTTTCTTGTCTTGAAATACCAATCTAGACAGAAGATGCTTTAAAAAATTGTACTATTAATTTCAGCCTTTTCCCCTTACTATTTTATTAATTACACCTACTTCAAGTCATTATTAACTGGCAATTATTATAACTTTTTAAGGTGTATTTTTGTTAGTTTATATATAATAAGGAGCTCACCTATATAAAAGATTATGCCAAAATTTGTGATCTCCAGATTGCATTATATTGAATATCTTTAAAATCTGTTTCATCAGAACAAAAGATATCATTCTGTCCCTTTATTGCCATCACCTCTATGTTATACATCTCTAGATTTATGAAAAGGAACAGTGGAAGGAAGCACTCTTACCTAGTGAAAAAGGAATAAATGCATCTTTCTTGACAAACTGCCCATTGCTGTCCAAAAATCTCTCAGGAAAAAACACTTCTGGATTGCTCCAGTATTTTTCATCAAAGTGAACGGAGTAGAGGTTTGTAATGACTGTGGTGCCTTCAGGAATTGAGTAACCACGCACAACAGTATCTTTGGAAGTTGCATGAAAAATCCCGAGTGGAACTATGTTACAGAACCTCAGAACCTCATGTAGAACAGCCTCAGTGTATGGCATCTTGCATTTCTCTTCCAAGGTGGGCATTTTGTTTGGGCCAATGACTAGGTCGACCTCTTTTTGAACTTGGCCTGTTAGGAACAGCAATAAAAGCTGATGTTTATTGTGCAATAGCCTTTACATTTTAATTTAAACTAAAATATATACTTTTAAAAGACTACCGAAACATGAAGTATCTTATACAAAATATAGTAGCTTACAAACTTTTAAATTTAGACTCTGTATTTCTTGTCCAGCTAGTATGAATTATTCCTAGCATATATACCACTAATCTTCATTTAGAATGTAATTATTCTCGGTAAAATCATGTTTTAATATAGTTTTCTTTTCTTGTGTATATTTTTATTTCTGGAGCTCTTCAAAACTAAAGAAACAAGCAAAAGGATGTAAAAGATAAAGTACATTAAACACTTGAGTGAACACAGCCACTTGAACTTCCCCTTTTTTAACTCTGCTATGATTCTTTAGAATTGTCAGAGTGTAAAATCATTCACTCTAGAACCTAAAATATCTGAAAAAACACAGTGAGAATTAACAGGCACAGGAACCAGAATTTAACTGAAAAGGAACAAATTCAACCAGAGATGAAAAGCAGCTTAGTGAAAGCACACTTGTGATGTAGTGGTGTGTCAGTGCATATTGTAATAGCTGGACAAAGAAATTCTAAATAAATGAAAAATAACAGTAATTTTTACTTTTTTCCAGATGAACTGTTTTTTAATCCAAATTCAGAAACTCATTGTATTGTAAAATCTGAGATCAGATTATTTTAGGTGAGTGGATCTCTACAAAATCGGTCAGTGCATAGCAGACACAAAACTACAAAGTTTTCTTGATACTGAGAAACAGTATCTTGGTCAGATGCTAATTGAGAAGAAATAAGGATGTTCTTGTTTTAAGATATGAATGTTGTTTGTCAGCCAGGACAGACTGATTAGAAACTTTGATTTAAATGGATCTTTTTGCATTTGGGCTTTTTATGTAATATAAAGCATAAACACATCCTATTGCCTAATTATCACCCTTAACACAGTTTTAACTAAAATATGGATCATGTAAGTACCTATAAAATCAGATTTATTTTTTTTTAATTTTACAAAATGTGGGGTTTTTGTAGATTTTCTTATTATGCTGTGTAAAGCATATAAATTAATTGGTGGAACTTAGATGCATGAAAAGCAATATTTCTTTTTTTAAAAACTCATTTATTTTATATCATTTGGAATGTGCTGACTGGTTAAAAATGGCAATCATAGTTTTAAGCTTCCACAAGAAAAATTTTGGGCTGAACTGATTGAGCTGAAGCTACATATTTCTCCTAAGCATGTCCCTCAAATTCTTTAAAATTAGCATCTCAGATCCCATTAAATCTTGTTTTTACCTAGGCTAGAAGAAAGCTTTCCCATTTTTAAAAATCTTTAATCAGTTCATTCAGTTAATTCATCAACTAACTTAAATAGCTGAATAAATGAAAGTAAGAAAATACGTAAGAGGTTATGGCTCTATGGAGATATTTGAATAAACTTTGGTTCTACTTGCTTAGCCAGATATTTTAACCAGCTAAGCTGAATATGGGACTTAAAATAATGATAACAGCAGCAACAACAGAGCTTTGGAATCAACTTCTTTATTTAGGCTGAATGATTTGTACTGTTTATAGCATGCCAGGCCTTAACATAAGATACCATCATATTTTCACTTTCTTTTTTTCCAAGTAAAGCTGTATTTACTTTAAAAGTAAATATAAAATTTGATCTCCAATTTTAGAATTGGGCATTTTATGCCCCAAGATTTAAATTAAAAATTATTCTAGCTGAGAAAATCAGAATGTATAGAGTCATGCACATACTACCATAAGAAGAAAGTCTAATTTTTCATACATAAAGATACCTGATTCCTATGCAGAACTTGAGAGCTCAAGAGCCTTATAGCTACAGGTAGTGCTATTGTCCCCACTCTGAAATGATGATGAAATTGATGTTAGAGCAATGATTTTTGGTGAAAGTATCAGCAGTAACTGTCCAAGTTATCTTGGCTGCTCTTCCTCCAAATACTGGAAGTCCCTAATTGAACCAAGCACTGCTAAGGTTTTGACAGGAAAAGTGAAGTGGAGGCAGTGAAATTAGAGACTTGACTGTTCACTTCTAAAATCCAAACTTCTGCACAAAATGTTTGGGCTGACATTCAGACACCTATTGCTGTCTTACTTCAGAGTGAATGTAACACATCTTATTAGTTTTTAAATGCCATTTCTGTTCTTTCAGAAGTATGAATATGAATGTCTATAACGTGTAAATTTATTGTGAACTGAGGCACTTAAGATAAAAAGAAATAGTACCTAAACTAACTACAACCTGATTTACATTTTTGCTGATGTTTGTATATTTTTAATTTAGTTTATTACTTTCATATTTAATTGCATTTTCTTATTATTTATTAACAGCATAGGTTAGTATATCTGCCAACAACAGACCACGCATCACAACACTAAATTTAAATATATTGAAAATACTTAAAAATATTAAAGCTTCATAAAAATGTATTCACAAAATAATATGTTAAAATTTTGTCATGACACTTGACTTTTGATATCCTCTTCATCTGCATATAAAACAAACTTTTCACCTCTGTCCATAGTATGTTTGGTAAATGATACAATAGAATAATATACACAAACCTTCTTTTTGGTAATGACTATGGATCACTGCACGACTTTGAAAAGGCATATTAAATTTGCAATAAGAAAGGGTATCAGTTCCTCAAAATATCAAATTTCTTACCTTGAATGTTTGGATAAAGAGCCATAAATAACACTGCCCATCTTAAAACATTTGTCGTGGTTTCTGTTCCAGCTATGATGAGTTCTCCAACAGAGAAAATTAAATTTTCTCTTGAATATGTAGATTCTGGATCATTTTCATTGCAATCCATCTCATCTAAATATGCATCTACAAAATGTCGAGGTGATTGAGGCTTCCTATTTTCAGAGACACGTTCAATGAGATCATGAAGAAAGTCATAAACTTCAGCTGCATTTCTAAACAGCTGCTGGTGTTTCCCAAATGGCAAAATACCAATCCAAGGAAAAGCATTATATAAAAATACAGAAGCACTAGCAGCTAATTCAATGTTTTCACTAAAAATCTCAATCATGTGCTGAAATTCAGTATCTTCATAAGTAAAACGTTCTCCAAAAATAATCAAATTAGTAATGTTTGAAACAGCATTTGTTATCAAGTGCTTAAGATCAAACGGTCTGCCTTTGTATGTATCAATGGCATCAAGAAAAAACACAGATTCTTCTGAAATTTTGTGTTCAAAGGACCTTTGACCATATCCAAAAGTTCGAAAGGTATTTACAGCTAATTTGCGATGTTCTGTCCATCCTCTGCCATATTTACTGTTCAGTAAGCCTGAAAAAATATTTTGACACGTATTTTATGCAACGCTTAATTTTTTTTCCCCCATAAGATAATAAAATCATTTAACAAGACAAAAAGAGAGACAAAAAACATTTCAGACATCTTTCTATGGAATATAGTCCAAGACTGACAATCCTTTCCAAGTAAAACTGTTTAAGAAGCATCAAGTATTTTATGAAAGGAGACTAAGCAGAGAAAATGGCTAAAGCCAATGTTTCATGTGATTATGTCCATCTATTGGACAGAAATTACATTATTATACAGAAGACATTAGCACTCACCTCCCATGTTTGTCAGCTTCTTAAACAAGGGAAGAGACGGCCTATCTGCAAAGATTTCACTTTGATGAACGAGGCATTCTTTCACTGCATCATAGCCATTCAGTACAACAGCAGATATACCTCCAAGGTCAAGACTGAAGATCTTTGGGGGGAAAAAAAAGAATAAAAATTGTAAAACGCTATTACAACCAAATCCTAAGAACAAATAATGAGAACAAGCAATGAAAAGGTGAAACAACACTAAACAATGCAAAATACTTGAATAACTTTCAGTAGGGCATACAGGTAATGAGAGGTGGTACAGTTGTGGCATTACAGTAGAGTCTGTTGTGAGATAACTTGCTCTGTCAAAAGATAAAGCAAATTATCTCACACTGCATTCTGTGCTTTGCTGTGCACCAAAGCAACCAGCTCTCCAAAGGACTGGGATACTTTCACAGTCATCCAAAAAATGTGAATTTGGTACAACAATGCATATTTTTCAGAAAAAAAATGTACTTTCTCCTAGCATTAGTAGATATAAGTAGGTATTAGTAGAAGTATATATTTATCTAATAATATTATGTTATATACTTTATATATAAAATTTTTTAGTAAGCACTAAAGTACATGTATTGTCTACTTTCTTAATTTGCTGAGACCATTTCCACGGGAGGGAGAAAAGCTGTATTATTGTATCTGCTTCTCTTCCCTGCCTGAGTCAAGGTAAATTCCAACAGCTTAATTTGGTTAAGGGCAGTATGGCTGCAATTCCTATCACAGACTCCCAACAGGTCACTTAAGAATGGCAGACACAGAAGTGGTGTCAGTTGAGAGAACAACCAGGCTGCTCTCAGTCCTTTCTGCGTCTGAACCCGGACACCAGCTTACTTTGCACAGGCTCCCAAAGAACCAGCAGTGAGAGCCATCAGGAGAGCCAACAACTGACAGCACAGCCCAGCTAGGCCCATCTCCTGTTTCCACAAGTGGTTATCATTAGATGCTTTGGAAAAAGATGCAATACAGCCTGCAGAAGGTATAAACTTGTGCAGGATAAACAAAATTAAAATCTTAACCTAAGTTTTAAAAACTGTAACCGACGCTAAACTCAAGATTGAAATCTTATGTCCCTTTCCATACTTTCCTTAGCATTATAAATCTGTATTTTTACCTATATAAATCTCTGTGTTTTTCTTCATCTCAAAGCTGTTGACCTCCACAATAAGAAATTATATTAGTCTAATTACACATTCTGTGACAACTGGGTTGTCACCAAAAGGGTTGTCAGGCACTGGAACAGGCTGCTCAGGAAAGTGGTGGAGTCACAATCTGTAGAGGTATTTAAAAGCTGTGTAGATGCAGCACTTGGGGTCATAGTTTAGTGGTGGACTTCATGTGAGGTTAATGGTTGGACTCAGTGATCTTAAGGGTTTTTTTCCAACCTAAATGATTCTAGAGTCTGTGACCATTTTATTTTAGCAACCTTGACATTTTCACTGTTATAATGGCTCTTCTTTTCTATGTGTCAAGAACACATTCCCAAGAGATTTCTGTATGCCATTTGTGAGTTTTGTGTACTTTGATCTAGCTTATTTATCTTTATTCCTATGTCATACATAACTTTAAAAAAAAATTCTCTTATTGTATTTTTCCAGAGCACCCCAAATAGGCCGTTTTCAAGTTCCTCAAAATTCTTCAGGATCTTTTCTGACAGCAACTAGAACTACATACAGCATTCCAGGCAAGTAGAAAGCTTACTCTATTTGATGACACGTTTTCCTTCCTATTTCCATTCTGCTTGCCCTAGTATTTTGCTTGAAACACATTTACTTTTTTTTTTCCTACTGCCAAAACACATGCCTGCTTTTCCCCTTTAGATCTAGTTTGGAGTTAAATTTTATGATGCTTGTAAGAATACACTGATGATGAAAAGAAAAACCTGATCTGTAAGAAAGTACAAAAAGAAAATAAATCCATTCTTACATAGTAACACTAAGGGACTGTAAGTAAGTATCCCAAATACACCACTGAAGGTACATTGAAAGTACACTGGAGGTACTTTGAAGGAAGATGTTTTCAGTGAAAATGTTGCCTTATCCCAGTGCCTGCTCTTTCAGTGTTGTAATTTTGTTAATTTCAAGCCCAGGACTTGTGGATATGAAACAAGGGAGTTATTGCCATTTACAGGACACCAGTTTAAGCATTGCACCCCCCAAAAAAAAAAAAAGAACTAAGAGCAGGAGCCTAAGGAGGGAGCTGCGGCGGGAGAGATAGGTGGAAATCCTTCCCGTTTGCCGCGGGCCTGTCCCGGCTCCTACGGGACGGGTCCCGATCCCGTTCCCGGCTCCCGTTCCCCGGCGGGGCGCTCCGCCCCCCGCGCCGCTGCCTCCGCCCCGGGGACACCACACCGAGAGTCGCTCGGGGCCGCTCCGGGACAGCTCCGGGGCACGTCCCTCCCGGCTGCTCCTCCCCGGGTTCCGCCGCCTGCAGCGAAGCCCGCCCCGCCCCATCCCGCCCCTCTCCCGCTCCGGGGACCCCGAGGAGGAGGCGGCGGGAGCGGCGGTACCTGCCCGTGGATCTGGCTCTGCCGCCGCATGTAGATGTGCGGCTGCTCCGCGCCCAGCGCGGGGATGTTGCCGAGGAGCGGCAGCCCCGCGGGGCCGGGCGGGAAGCCGGGGGGCCGCCGCTGCTTCAGCAGCTGCCGCACCACCAGCGTGAGCAGCAGCGCCAGCGCCGCCGCCAGCGGCAGGAGCCAGGAGCCGCTGCCCGCTGCTGAGCCCGGGCGGTGCCCCGGGTCCGCCGCCGCCGCCCGCATCGGCCCGAGCCGCCGCTTCCTCCTGCACCGCCCCCGGCCCCGCGCATTGGCCCGCGGGGGCTCCGCCCGCCGCGTCAGGCGGGTTCTGCTTTTTTTTTTTTTTGTTACTTCTCCTTTTTCTTTTCTTTTTTTTTTTCCCCTGGAATAATAATAATAAACCCACCGCTGGCTGACTGTGCGCTCTACACGCTGACCCTCTGGCAACCGAGAAAAGTAGCCGGCAATTCTTCGCTCCTCGTTAAAGTCTCTGTGGAACCTAAAATCCCCGGTTTTGAGAAGTCTTTTCCCAGAGCCCCTTCGGGTCTGCGGAGCCTTGAGCCAATAAATCCCTCTGTAATTCCCACTGGCAGATCTTTACCTTGCGGATTTCTTATAGTAGGTGGGTGGGTGGCAACTCCACATGTCGTGCCTGTGGTTCCCTGTGCTGTGCAGCCTGTCCGCGGGTCACTGGCCCAGCCGCCAGCGCTGCCGGAGAGCTGCAGCGGGAAAGGGCCTGGTGTGCCTGTGCTGACAGGCAGCTGAGCACGGACGGGAATGTCCCCAGTCTGTGTGACCGAGTCGCAAGGAGATCACATACTTAACGTGTAAGGGTTATTGTTATTCAGTGGGATGATTCCTCAGCAAAAGGGCGCGAGCTGCAGAAGAGACCGAGATCTGTTACCACAGAGCTCAGAAGGCAATTCTGCTGTGCCATGTGACATTCCTGCTAAAACACTTCATAAACCCAGATTTGTTTCCACTTGCACTGGTTTTGCTATTCCATTACTACTGTTTTACAAGCAATTTTAGGCATAACAGAAGCATTCTTGGTCTGTTAAAATTTCTGTGTCACATTTTTCCAACTTGAGATGTCTTTTTTGTTGAATTCAGCTTAATATCTCTACATAGATTCTTAAGAACATTCATAAGATCTAAACTGAGAAAGAATTTATCAGTTATGGAACCTGGCTGTGGTTACATACTTTACGATCTAACCATCAAATAAATGCCTAACTCTCAGTAAGTTTCTGTGATAGGACATTCTGCTTCAAACATGGTGGTACTGGCCTGAGAGCACATGGAACAAAAGCAAATGTTGCACAGAAGGCAGGTGGCCAACAACTCAAAGGACGCAGCAAAGGAAGTTTCTTTGGGAGTACAGAGAAGAGGTAAGAGCTGTGTGTACAACAGGGGAACAGGGATGGAAGCTGGAAAGTGACAAAGTGTAGCTCTTTGGCTGGAAAACCATCTGCAAGGGATCTATCAGGCTTCATGGCAATCAAAGTGGCCGTCTGGGTGCTTGCTGGATACATCACGGAGCTATGGAGTGTAGAAAGAGAAGAGGATTCAGAGAATGTATTTGCTCACATTAGCCCAGGTTGGGCAGGTTGAAAAGGATGGACAGATGTCCCATGTTACAGTAACTTTTAATAAAGGCAAGTGCAATGATGCTGTTCTGTTTTTTCTCAGCTGGATTTGATGCCTGTGTGTCGTCACGCCCTGAAGGCTGGTTGGACTGGTTGGCTGCACCAGGGTCTGTGCCAGTTTCCATGGGTCAATAGAGAAAGAAACTCTGATTTTCAGGTGAGAAAGAATAATTCACAACCTACAGACAATTATACAGAATTAACTTGCAAGATGAAATTGCAGTTGATTATAGTGAGCATAGAAACATTAATATGCCACGTACATTGTGCAGTTTATATGGTGAATGGTGTGGTGTACGTGCATATGGTTGTTATTGCAGTCTCAGTTAGGAGGATGTAAACCATTATGTACCTAAACTTCCGTCTTTGATAAAAAGAGCTTGGTACTTTTGTCCCCTCATCCTCCCTCGATAAGATGACACTTGAATAGTTCTTAAAGTATCTGAGAAAACACAGAAAGAGGTACTATTGCTTTGGTTGATTTTTACTGCCTATCTTCAATGTTCTGTTATTTCAGTGAGTAATACCCAGTGTTTTAGATGATCATGATTACCACTGCATCTGTAGAAGAAAAGAAAGGAAAGGTGATTGACAGTTTTGACAGCAAGCATTTTGAAGGGGAAACCAGGAAAAAAGACCCAAGAAGAGGGGGGAAAAAGATACAGAAGGAAAGTTGAAATATTTGACTAAAAAGGAAAGAATAGACTTGTGTGGGGAAAAAAAGGCAACAATATTTGACAATCAAGCAGAGGAGAGAACAGTCAAAACTGACTTTACCATGGTTTTGAGTCTCGATGACAGAGAAGAAATGGTGATGTTATCCACTGTAACAGAGGAAGGGAAAGTGAAGGGCGTGACTGCAGAACAATAAAATCTATTTTGGTCAAGCCAAATGCTAAAAGGTGGTGAATCAACCCAGACTAAAGATCTGAGAACCTCTAAAGGATGCATGATTACATGGAGGTAAAAGGATCAGCATGGACAAATATGACTGAAAGTTGTCAAACGTAAGTGATAAATAAACCCTTGTGGACAGATGAAATCACTTAAGAATGCAGTTTTAGGGATGCAAGACTCCAATGGCTGTCCAAGGGCAGGATTCCTTGCCAGTTTCTGATTGATCTTTTTTTTTTTTCTTTCATTCATTCATTCCTTCAGAAGTGTGTGGGCAGCTTGTGCTGAATTGCTTCTTTGGGAACGTTTTACTCATCTTAATCATGGATGATCAAATGAGCAAACTCATAGGATGAATAAAGGTTTTTTTATTTCAATTATAAAAATGATGGCTGAGTAAAGAAACCCATTAAAGCATGTATCTTTATTAAATTCTAAAACATTGTAGTCATCAAGTTTTACAATTACTTTGCATTGGAAATTCCGTAAGTAGAAGTTGGAGACAATTAAGTAACAGGAAATGATTGTGTTCCTGTCCTCTCAAGAAAAGCAGAAAACAATTATTTGGCTTCTTATTCTTTGACTACACATATATAGCTTTGACTTTTGAAGAAACATACTGACAGGTGTGGCTGTTCTTTCAGTACAATACGAAGATCCTGATGATTATTACACTTGGGAGAAAAATTAAGTGGTTTCCAAGTTCCATTAAATACCTCACAAACTTATGTTTTGCTACAGTTTGAAACAGTCTTCAGATTTTTTTATTCTTCGATGTTGACATTGTTGCTGCATTCTAGAAAACAAGGTAAACCTTTATCAGGTAAAAGTGTTTCCATTCCTATAGTAATGTCTCTTGTGCAGTGAAATCATGAAAATCTTTATAAAATATTATGCAGGAAAACAACTTCTCTATAGCCATAACAGTAAAGGTTTTACTCCTTTCTTTTGAGGGTGGAGGGGCAGAGAAAAGAAAGAGATCTGTACAAATGCATGTAAAACAGGCGTGCTTCTCATGGAAGAAATTAATTTCGTAAGCCCACTGACGACTTTAGAGTCACGTGCAGATGTTATCTATTACACTCACAAAGCTCTTTTTAACCCATGTCATCATGCTGAATGATCACCTTATATGTTACAATTGCCTCCTGAGCTGAGCCTGATAGTCTCATGTAACTATTGGTTCCCAGGAACTCTGCTTTAAGTAGAGTAGCAAATATTATGTCGTAATAACATTTGCCTTCACGTACTATTTACCAGCACTGAGAGAAATCTTTTTAAGTCCCAAATTTAGCTGAAGGCACAGGCCTTGCACAGGTTCCTTTTTTTAAAGAGTCAATTAAACAGCCAGCTGAGAAACAAGTACACTCAGTCCTGCTCATATGGAGGGCTCTACTGGAAATATCAGGATGTGTAGCTGTAGTACCTAACAATGCCAGGACAACTGCGTGGTTCTGGAAGGGACTGAGGAAAATACGTTTACATACATACACACACAATGGCTTCATCAGACCTCAGTACTGCAAGACAAAGAATGAAATGATGGCACAAGATCTTCCACTCTTCTTATATCCTGTAAAGAATAAGCAGGGATTAACTTGAGGATTTAAGACACAGTTTCTCACCATACTTTTGCTGACATGCTCTGATGATATATAAGATAGTATAGTAGTTGTGCAAGCAATCAAAGTTTTATAACTCTAGTATTGCTTAACAAGGTTAGGTTTCTGTTTTGAGGCTGTTTGTTCAACTCTTATTTTCCCTGCAGAGTGCGTAAAACTGAAGTGGAAATAGGTGCTGATTTTGAAATATTTTTGGAGTGAGCTTTTCCTCTGTAGTTCCTCGATACTACCCTGGTAATGCTGCAAGTCTGACCCTGGCTCTGTTTGGTGAGCTGCTAGGGGTTCTCCTTGTCAGCCCTCTGGAAGTGCAGCCTGGAACAGAACTGGGTCTGGCCAGAGCATGGATGAGTTTTGCCAGTTGTCAGAGGGTGGGAGCATCTTGCCAGGTGTCATGAGAGAGGGTTGGAGCCTCTGTGAACCTGCTCCAAAACTGAGCTGTGGCAATGCAGGACAGAAGATGATGCAGTCATAACCAGCTTCCTTGTGGTCTGCCCCTTCTGCCTTGCCAAGCAAACTTCAGCATAGGACAGTGTAGCCCAGTTGGTCTTAAAACATTTTTTTCACACTGGAATTTGAATATATAGAGGGAAATTGCTGCAAAACCTACAGAACTTTTTTTTGCAAGGTAGGAATATTTCAATGAGATTAAACCAATGCCACAGTGATCTTCTGTTTAAAATGTCTTCCATAAATCAGTCTAGAAGCTTTTTTAAGGCATTTTGGAGGAAAATTTTCTTCCAGAGTGATTAATAGATTTTTCAGTAATTAGCTCAACAGCAGTTCCACGTTCTCAAAAGTAGGCACTGAAGCAGCCCAAATTCAGATTTAATGTCCATTAAAATGGAAACACTTTAGTGTTGGGTTTTATATCAGTGTTCTAGTTCTCAGGAAAGTACTTTTATAGAAAAGAATATTTCATTTTGGGGCCAATTCAAACCAAACTACAAAATGGATAGGTAAAATATTATTTGTGTCGATATGCTTGATGTGAGCTTATGCTAAATCTGAATATGGCTTTTCAGAGACTATGAGAGCAGGATTAAGCAAAGAATTTAAACAATTAGGGATGCAAGCTTTGCAAAAGCAATTGCATACAAAAGTTTGGATGATCAGTAGTGTTACGTTTCAGAATTTAAGCCAGTCTCTAGTTATTAAAATTACAGTATCACAGAATTTGGAGGTGAAAGATATGAAGAGAGCACATTGCCGATTATGTTCCTTCCCCAGAGCATCTCACCTATATGTGTCATTCCTGACAGATGTTAGAGTAACATGCCATAAAACCCTCCACTGAAAGACATGCCATAACTACAATGCAGCCTATTCTTGCATGCCATTATTCTCAGTTGTAGAAAGTACTTTTAATGTGTGGTATCTTCTTTGTTGCCTTTTAAGACTATATATATATATAAAATACAGTACCAGATTGTAGATTGTTATTGCTTCATGGCAAGTATTTATATTTTTGTTATTACATTTCTCTGTAGTCTTTCCTTCTGTTAACTGTTTCCCCAATCTTTGAGTTTGTTTCCCTAAATCATGTTATGGGATTTCTGATAATTTTTACTGGCATTTTTCTGGACTTTCTCCAAATTGCCCAAGATTTTTGAGGTATGGCATGCTGTCCCAATTGGAGTACACTAGCAGACCCAGATCTTATCAGCAACAAGAAGAGTGTAAGGATTACCTCATGAGCCTTAAAAAAGATATTCCTTCTAATATACAGCTTGCTTTTACAGCAGCATAACGTTAACTCTGGCTTAGCTTATTTAATTTTCTGCAGAACAGGTTGCAATGAAGTGTTAGAATGGTAGCTTAGCAGGGCACACTTTGCCCTATGGGGCTTATAGAGTCTTCTTAGGTGGCAATGTTTGCTGACGGTTCATGGAGACAGAATCCTGAATTAGAAAGACCAGGCGTCCACCAGAAACTCAGATAAATAACTCCCTGGCTTCTCTTTGTAAAGAAAGACCATGTGATTTTTAAAGATGGCTTTATCATGAATTATCCCTATCTACAAAAGCTTAATTAGGTGATATGAAGCACAAACTTAGAGCAGAAACCTGAATCATGCTCATCTCCCTTGTGAAGAACTTACTGGATCTGTAGATTGTGGCATCACCGGAGTCTACCCTCTCCTTTCTGTAAAGTCTGCTTTTCTCTGCTATGAACCATTATTGGGAATGGACATTTTATCTCTGCAGCTCACAGTCTTGTCTTTCTTGAAGAATTGTATTTTCTTATTGAACAAAAATTGCAACAGAATAGATAAATGTGTTATTTTTTTTAACAGTATGTCAGTTGGTAACATTTAAGAACTTCACTGCAGTGTCTGTGGCTTGTTGACATAATGGCAATATTTACAGTAGATGAAATGGCCACACTTTCAAATGCATTGGTTGAATTATATCAAAGAGTATAATATTGTAAGAAGTTGCATCTAGTGTAGAGAAAGTCACTTTAGAATAACCCAGGTTTTTCTTATTCTCTACAAATTTAAACAAATTTATTTGAAAAAGAAATTCCTTTTACTTGGAGCTGTGGGTTGCATTAGATAATCTGATTTCTTAAAATAATAAAAAAAATCTAGTAATTCTGTAGCTCTTCATTTCATCTGTTTTAACTTATACCCATTGATTATTTTACCTGATATATTATCAGGCACTGGAGAAAGCAGAACAAGTTCTTCGGAACAGATTGTCTCAGCAAATGTCTTACTTTCCTAGTGCAATACTGCAAAATACCCCTCTCTGCTAGTTTTTCCATGAATACTTAACCTCTAGTTTTGGATTTATCAAGCAACAGCAGACCATTATTCTGTAAAAATCCTGTATCTTTTTTACAGCTTCAAATACACAAACTCGTCAACTCCCCTTCTTCTTCATCTTACATACAAGAGAAGAGAGATTTGCAAAAAGCAAATCTATCTGGGGAGACCAGATGACATATAGCTGTGGGGGAAAAATAGGATAAGCATTCCAGCTGGGAGTCCCTCCATTAGCGCTGGCAAGGAGCAGCCAAAGTGCTTGCCAACATCCAAGTGCTATATCATCTATACGTGCACAAAAGTAGATCTATTGGCATTCGTACCTGTTGGTTTAAATTTACGTTTCTTCCTGTGAAAGTTTAAAGTAGAAATGTTGGCACCTGAAATCCTGTAATCACTGCATCCTACAGGCTCCAGCCTGGGACGGAGTTGCACTGGCAAGAGAAGGACTTGAACTGACTGGAATCAACCATAAAAAAAATTTAGCTTTTTCCTCCCTGAAGGAGTAAACTGAAATATGCTATTACAACAGAATGGTCTGGATTTTTTTTTTTTTTTTTAACTTTAAAACGGGAATATTCTATTTGGAGAAGGAGTACATAATTCTGCAAAGGAAATGTGAACGATTAACTGTTAACATGGGAAGAGAAAAGGAACAGTGGAATTGTGGAGAGAGAGAATAACTGTCAGGCTGGAAGTCCAATCATTTAAATTCCTACACTTTATTTCTGCTGGTGTAACTGTATAAATCACATTAAAACAGCAAAAGAGATGCCGAGCCGTTTCTTTAGGTGCTGCTTAATGCTCGTAAATGCAACTTCAGAAAAAAATACTTTGAAATCAGAACGGGAGTCCTGAAATCGGAAGAGATTTAAAATCAAATACTTAAACTCCTTCTCCCTGGGGATTTCCGAGATGAGCATACGTGCGAGGGAGCTGCCCTTTAAAACGAACTTTCAAATTTGGCTGTGCCGAGGGGAGGAAGAAACCTTCTAGAGATCATCCCTCTGTGAGGGCTGCAGCTACGAAGACGTGTTAGGAAAAAAAACAACAAAAAACCCTAAACCAAAAAACCAAGAAAAGTGGTTTGGGTTGTTGTCTGGAAAAAAACCAGAATCGAGAGCTCAAAAAACTAAAGGGCTCTGCAATCGTCGTTCTGCAAAACGAGGGCGTGGAAGCGTCGCAGCGCCTGCCGGTGGCCACCCCCGCGCTGGGAGGGGAGGGAGCAGGGGCGGCCAAGGGGGGCTGGCACCCTAAAGGCTGACAGAGAGGTAAAGAATAAACCCTCACCTCACGGACAGCGACTCGCCTGTGGTTTTTTGTATGTCAGTGTTTCTTTCTAAACTTCCCAGCTAAACTCGCATCAATAAAACATCACCCGCCCCGCGGCTCTCCCCAAATTTTTCCAGCGAAACACCCGGCTCCAGCTGCCAGGAGTGACCCGTGCCATCGGCTTCTGCAAGAACATAAACGAGGAGCCGCCGGGATGTCCCCAGGAAAGCTCCCCGTCCATTTTGACAATGCAACGAGCGATCCAGCCGCGCTGGGCACCCGCCCCCGAAGCGCCCGCGCTCTGTGCGCGGGGCTTCGCTCGCCACCGTGTCACTGCGGGCGACAGCGGCACAGGCGTCACCCACCGAAGCCGCCGGCGGTGTCCGCAGCCGCCGGGAGCCAGGAAGCACCAAGGCAATGCAGGGGACTGAGGACAGGGGCGGGGATGGGCGTGGCCGCGCCGCGCCGGGGGTCCCGGGGACTGGCCGCGCCCCCCGCCCGCCTCCTCCGGCCGCGGTCCCTGTGCGCCCCCCGCCCGACCCATCGCCCGCTGCCGGCGACTGCCGGTGCCGTCGTCCTCTGCAAACGACCAGCAACTTCGGGCGGGCAGGAAAGGCGCTCTCGGGGGACGGTGGGAGCAGTCTCCGCGCCCAGGCGCTGCCGAGCATCCCTCCCGACCCGCTTCTCCCCCTCCCAGCGGTGTTCTCCCACCCCCGTGCCGCGTCGAGCCGCGTCTCCCCGTGGCCGCCCCCGCCGGGCCGGTACTTGCTGCGCCTGGGCAAACACACCACCAGGGCAAACATCCTGCGCAGGCAGGTGCGGTGCCGCCCGCCGTGACAGAGGGTGCTCGGCGGGTGATGCATGGGCAGCGCGCAGCTGCCCGGTAATCCCCGCCGGCGGGGTTCAGCGCCGCGCAGCGCGGGGGCGATCCCCCCTTGCCAGGTGCCTCTTCCGTGCACGGAAAGGCGCTGCACCTGTCCCTAAAGTTGTGTGATGGAGATGGTGACGACAATGATGATGGTTTCCTTTAGGACTGCGGAGTTACTAGGTGGACCCGTCCCGGGGTGGGGGGCGGTATGTGCGCCCGGCAGGGCACGGCACGGAGCGCCGCTCGCTGCCGCCGCGGAGCTGCTCGCAGGTGCCAAGCGTCCGTCGCTCCGGTGAGGAGCGGCGGGCATCGGCCGCCAGCGCTCCCTCTTCTGCCGGGGCACCGAGGGTTCCCTGGGGTGCACGCTTCGTGCGGGGATCAGCGCTGGGGAGGCGGCGGCCGCGAGCACCGCGTACCCCAGTGCACATCTCGCCTGTCCCCGCCAGCGCGGGGCCCCCGCCCGCCCTTACGTCGCTGCTGTCGGGGCACTCGGGCTCCCCGCTGGAGCCGCGGCGGCTGCCCGGGGCGGGGGGGGCGGGAATTCCCGGGGAGGGAGCGGCCCCGCTCTGCAATGCGGTCCCGCTGCTGCAGAGGTCGCCACGCGTGAGCGCTCCCGCGGGGGAGCGGCAGGAACGGTCCCCCCGGCGCTCCCTCCCTCGCTCCCTCCCTCCCTCCGCAGTGCCCGCCGGCGCCTCGCCCGCCCCGCGCCCGATTTTTGTGAATGGGACGCGCGGGGAGCGGTCCATGACGTCACCGCCGAGCCGGGCCCTGGCGCCCAATGGCGGAGCGGGGCCCGTCGTGCGGCCGCGGCGGTGATTGGCTGGCGGGCGCGCGCGAACGCCCACGCAGGCGGCGGCGGCGGCAGGTATAAAAGGGAGCCGGCGGCGGTGCGTGACAGCGCGGAGCAGCGGTGACACCCGCACCGACAGCACCCTCCTCTTCCTCCTTCTCCTGCCCGCCGCACCGCCGGTAAGCTCCGCGCCGGCTCCCGGTCCGGCTCCCTGCGCGGGGCGGGTCGCGGCAGCCCTGTTTCTCTCCCGGGGTGCGGGGCCGTGATGCCTCCGTCCATGTACTTGTGCCAAGGCAGGTGGGAGGCAGCTATTCCGCGGTCTCTCACTTCCTTTTACCGCGCCCACACGGCGTGGAGTGTACGGCCGGGACCGGCGCTCCCTGCAAAGCGGTGCGGCTGCTGGTCACAGAGCCGTAGGGAAGCGGGGCGTCCTTTGGAAGGTGTCTCGTCGTTCCCGTGAGCCCCGTCGAGTATTGGGAGCTGGCAGAAATGAAGATGATGTTCTAGTTAGGATGTGCTCCTTTGAGTCCAGGGAACCGATGCTGTGAGAAAGAGATGTGCATCTCAAAGCAGCTGTCTTCAATTACAGATTTTTTTTTTTTTTAGAGATTTTGTTCTTATGACTGATTTTTAACTTATCTTTTTTCTGGTTTTAGAGTAGAAACATTTATTAAAATTAAACTACTTAGTTCTTATAGTGTAATCTGGAGTATTAGTGTGCTGATTGCCAAGAAGCAAGTATCTTCAGGTAAAATGCTAACAGGGGCACTTCATTCTTAAAAATGTTAAACGCTAAACATTTTTTTTTCCCTTGTGGCTTGTATCCCATAGCTATCTGTTCATGTTGGACACACTGTCTATGACATTGTGTGCAGTAGCTAGAGGAATGTCTTTTCCATCAGTTTGGGGGGAGGTGCATTAAGCTGAATGCAAACAGCTGTACAAAACTGCAGGTCTGAAAAGCCACATTTTTCTGCCCTGTAATAGTGCTAAGCTATCTTAAAATTTTGAGAAAACCAAAGCACAATAAAAATAATCAAAATAAAAGGAAAGGTAACGTAAAAAAAATATAAGCTGTTAGTATTTGTGCTACTTGTGGCTAAGAATCAGTGACCTCTTTAGTGGAACTTGCAGGATTGAGAGGGTTGGAAAACAGCCATTGCTTGATGTACCTCTTTGTTGTAGAGAGGAAATCATGGTTATGCTGAAGATTTCATCTTTCCTTGCTGTTTATGCCTTGGTTGTGTGCCAGATGGACAGCTTCCAGGCAGCCCCAGTCAGGTAAGAAGCTGGTCCTGTTGCTGAGTGCTATGTCTGAATGGTATGAAAACAATATTCTTTAGAGGTCTAGGAGGGAAAGATACTATAGTGAAGGAGAGATGTGGCTGCTTTTTATGCTGTGTTTGATATTGTGGCTTTTCGATTACATCTGTAAAATGCCTAACGCTGCGCATGAGGGTGGCTTGCATATTCACATCGGTGAACGACATTGTCAATGACATGCAGCAAAACGCATGTCAGACCCCTCTCTCCTGCGTGTGCCTTTCTGCAGCAGCCTGGATTTTATTCACCCTGTTGTGCTTGCCTCTGCTCAGACCTGGCTTGGAGTCCATAACGGATCGAGTGACGCTCAGTGATTACGAAGCTCGGAGGTTATTAAATGCGCTGGTGAAAGAGTTCATACAGATGACAGCAGAAGAGCTGGAGCAAGCCTCTGAGGGGAACAGGTAAGGACTGCAGTCCTGGGCAGGAGAAAGGCAATGGGGCAATGTTACATGTTTGAAATTTAGCAAAAACCATCCTAGCAGATGCTTTGCAAGTTCAAGATTTTTTTTGTTTTCTCGGGGTTATGGCTAACTGTGGTCAGCTAACTGGTAAAGGATGATACTGCAGAGACATGCTAATACTGGTGTTGGACAATGTCTTCCATCTAGTTAACCTGCTTCTGTCTTTTACATCTGAAAGTGGAGGGCGATTTGATCTTGAATGAGTAGGTTGTGTAAAAATATGGCATCAAAAGGTATGTCTTCTAGTGGAGAGTTAGGGGTGATTCAGTCACTCTTGGATTCTCTGTCATGAAGGTGCATGCTGTTGTAAGGCATGGAAAGTCCCTGGCAGAGGGGATGTGTTCCTCCTAATGCACGCAGCATCACTCTCCCTTGGACCAAAGGCATGCAAGAGCATTTGCATTATCCTAACAGGATTTGCATTGCAATGCATGGTGATGTATGAGAGATTGAGCAGCATGCTGGAAGATGTGGGAAGTTAAGCTTCCTGACCTCTGACTATGAGCATCCAAAAGGCTAATGAACTTGCTTGTCAACAAAGTTGGATTCATTGAAAAATAGTATTTTCCTTCTGACTGCTTTTGTATGAACTTGCCTTGCATGGGATGTGATGCAGAGGGTTTGGATTTATTTTGAATTAATTTTTAAGTTAACTAACTGTAGATTTTTTTTCTAGGGAGAATGGCATGAATGTGCATGTTTGAGGTTACTCTTCCTTTGGCATGTCTTTATTTTTTTCCCCCCTGCAGCCTGGATAGACCCATTTCCAAACGCTGTGCCAGTCTGAGTACTTGTGTGCTGGGCAAACTGTCTCAAGAATTGCACAAATTGCAAACTTACCCTCGCACTGACGTTGGGGCTGGAACTCCTGGCAAGAAACGAAATGTGCTGAGTGACCTGGAACATGAACGCTATACAAACTATGGGGAACCCCTAGGAAACAACTAGACATGCTTATTTCTCCCCCTCTCCCTTTTTTTAACTTGATGCATGTGGATCTAACTTTGATTGCTAACTTTGCTATGTTCTTTTGATTCTGTTTTCGACAGAGAATGTTTGAGATGGACCTAATGTTAGGAAGACAGAGAATATAACATGCATACCAAGCTAGGGAAAAAAATAAATAAAAATGATCAGCACTGCCTTGACATTTCAAATGATTTTCTTAGACACTGATTAAAAAAATTTTAAACAAGGCTCTTCATTTCTGGCTGCTAAATATAAAAGTAGATTCTTTCTTTTGTGCTTGCCCATGCACTTGTTCAATAAACCTATTTTTCTATAAGGATTAGATCTGCTTGGTTTAATAACTTGTTTTAGAATGTGAGATTTCTAGGTAAGGCTAGAAAAATTTTGTAACTTGTCTTAATGTTCAAGAGAGGCAATGATAGTAATTTCTAGAAAAACTGAAAGAGAACTCAGAAGTCAAAGTTATACATATACATTGATATGTAGTGCTGTAATCAGACATGCATACAATCCTCTTGGTAAAGAACCTGAGAAGCAAAGAATTCAGGGAAGGCTCATGCATATTCATTCAAACAAACTAGAAATGTAATCCTGTTTAAAACTGGGTACTGAACGTGTCCAGGTAAGAATTTTGTGTTCTTTTCCTTTTTTCTTATTTTACAG
Source organism: Pipra filicauda (assembly GCF_003945595.2). Classification (NCBI taxonomy): domain Eukaryota; kingdom Metazoa; phylum Chordata; class Aves; order Passeriformes; family Pipridae; genus Pipra; species Pipra filicauda. The sequence goes on along the minus strand of NW_024104387.1, from coordinate 2,899,325 downwards.
TAGGTCTTTGCACTAGTATATATAAAACTTGTGTACCTTTAAAATATTTATATTAATTCACCTACATTATATTATCTTGAATTAAGGATGGAATTAGTTCTGTTGCATTACTGCATCTATCTATCTTGTAATTCAAAAAATTGGCATTGGTGTTACAAACATTCTTCATTGTTAACATTAATAAACTGTCTTGTGATGGTTATCTGGCAAAAATCCCTCCTACTGCAAGAAAAAGTCAATGCTTTAGTAGAAAATTCTTCAAGCAAGGACTGTGTGAATGAGCATACCTTGAAGTTCCTATCTAGCAAAACTGTTAGCTGCAGGCTGAACTCTGAGCACAGAACTAATACTGTTGAGGTCTGTGACCTATTCCCATGGTGAAGTGCTGTAGCAGACAAAGGTCTAATTGCAGGAAAGAGAGGTTTCCCTCATTCCCACTAAGTACCTGGAAGCAGTGTTTTTATGTGGTTCAGCCTCTGAAAGCAGCTAGTCAGCTGCTGTGCATGTACAACCCTATGAGAGTCACTGACAAAGCTCCCGCAGTCATCAGTGATGCTGGAATTCCATGTGCTTTCTGGGTGTTGTGGAGCATAGGTGTTGAAGTGAGAAGTGAGAGATCAGTGCCTGCTTCTGCCCTGCACTGTGGTTGCACCACAACCAAAATGCAGATCTGAGCTTTTGGATGAAGCAGAAACTGGTTAAATGCTCTAGATCTGGACCTCCTTGGCACCTCTCAGTGGTCATGCCTAGCTGGAGGCAGGCAATAGCTCAGGTGTTCCTGAAAATGTGGGCTGGCTTAGTCTCCAGTCCAACTGTCCAGGAAAGGCAGGGCTTGGCCACCTTTTTTAAAGTAAGCCTGACATTTAGAAAACTGTGAAGATGCATCTTTTAGCACTTGTAAGCTGTACACACAGAAGGTGACAAATGCTCGCTGCGCAGCAAGCCTGCTTTTTCTGCTATGGAAGAATCTTTCCTAGTCATAGCGTCCTTTACTGATGTTCTCTTGCATGCAGGGTGTGTGCTGTGGGAACTAACTCTTCCTTTTCCTTCCGAAAAGCAGTGTAACAGCACAGAAGCGGGCGTGCAACACGGCGACCTGCGTGACCCACCGCCTGGCAGACTTCCTGAGCAGGTCAGGGGGAGTGGGCAAGAACAACTTCGTACCAACCAACGTGGGATCCAAGGCCTTTGGCAGGCGAAGAAGAAGCGTTCAGATATAAAAAGCTGTGTGATAATGTGAACATGGTAAATGCATTGCAATAGTCGGAATCCCAAGGTGCAGTTAGCCTGTGCCATTACCCAAGTTTTAGTTTTGCTGCACGAGTAACAGACCTACAGTGGTAACCTCTGAGAAAGCAGGGCAAGTAACAGTATAAAGAAAAAATGTTACAAATAGAACAAAGGCATGTTTGGACTGTGCAGAAGAGCTTTTGTAGATGTCCTGCTTGGATAACTATCTTCACAGAACATTAACTAAACACAACAATTTGGTTGCAATTATTTGCTTATTTTACCAGTAGCATTTCATTATCAACATATCAGTAACTCTGGTTTTCTTTCTTTCAGATTGCAATGAGACTGAAAACTCGACTTTAATTTCTAATGGAAGCAGCTCTTCTCCATAAACCAAGACAGCCAAAAAGAAGATTAATTTTTCATCCTAATATTGAAAATGTTTTATTTAATACAAATGAAAACACTTCTGTTATGTATAGTACAAGAGAATCTAGTTATTAAAGTTAAATTATTGTATATTCTTTTTATATGCAACTCTATTTCAAATAAAATGTGACAGCATCTATTATTTATTTATCTTCCAGCTTATGTGATCCATGCTACTTATCCTGGCCCTACTGCCAAATCTCGGGGATTATACTAAACTGCTGCCTGGCAAGGCATGTGTATTATACAGTGTGCTGTGCCTTGATGTAAAACAACTAACCTGATTGTACAGTATGTTTAAAAAAAAATCACTTCAATATTGTATTATTTGTGAATTTACGCAAAATTAAAAAAGGTATTTTAGATACACTTGGATTGAGAAACTGATTTTTCCTTTGGATCCACTTATGGAAACATTTGGCTCTAAGCCAACATCATTGCAGATCAGCTAGCCCATTGATCTGCTCTGGCATTATTAACTATAATGCTAGAATTTGAGACAAAAGTTCAGAACAGGAAGAATAGCTGCTTTTTATATATATCTTAAAAAAAACTCGCAAACAATCAAAAGACACGACTTAGTAAGGCTTCTGCTAGAAAAATAAAGAGAAGCCACAGTTACATTGAGTAAAACCATGGAGACAAATTTCATCATATGTGGTTTAAGACCAAATATTTTTATACAGGATGTAGTTCAGATGTAATGGCCTAACATACTCTGTAGATTTTTGTGTAAGGTCAAAAAAGTGAATTAGAAAGGAAGAGAAAAGAAGCTACGGAAATGTACATTTCTTTGAAGCAATCCTGAGACAGAGTCTATTTAGGGATCAGGGATAAATAATTAGAGTGAGTGGAAAAGAGGGTAGCTGGAAGCATTCCATGGACTTCTAAGTAGTGCTGCCAACTTCCTTCTTAAAGCTGCTGCTGTTTCACTTTAGTAGCTGAGTCAGATATTTGTTTAGATTTGTTTCATGCTTTACAGCCTGACCCTAAAATCTGCTTCATCAGTTCAGATGAATCCCAGAATGAGTAAAGGAAGGGACCACAGTGGCTCATCTGGTCCAACCTCCCTGCTCAAGCAGGGTCGTCCTAGAGCACATTGTACAGGATTGCGTTCAGGTGGTTCTTGAATACATCCAGTGAGGAAGACGACTCTACCTTGCTGTGCAAAGTAGAGGTTAAGGCTCTCACAATGTCTCTGTCTGTCTCTGCTGCAGGTGTAATAGCAAAAGAGAAGCTTGGTCAGCCCGATGTAGAAACAGTCAGTAAGGCTTTCCAGTGACGACACTTCTATACCATGCTCGTTCGTGGCTATGATTTTACTCCTCTGTGAACCCTTCAGCCCTGGTAAGTCAGTGTACAAAGTAGATCTTGTAGGAGATATAAGCCAGTTTATAGGGAAAAGTTCCAGTGCTTAAATGGGCAAAGAAGGGATGTTCAGGCTTGGCTTTCAAATTCGTTGCCCAGAGGTAGTCTAGTGCTTTTTTTTTTTTTTTTCATTTTTCCCTGAAGTATCTGAGTTTGACCGTAACTGGGTGTCTTATACCTGCATGGTGAACCACCACACTATCTTTGTGCAAGAATCTGCTTGGGTTAGACCAAACTGCCAGTTTTGGAGCCTGTAAGCATTCTCTACCATGTTTCAGGTATTTTTCCCCATTTTTCTTTACATGAAGTGGGAGGTCATATGCTGGGGTCACCTGGCTACCTCAGCAACACCAACACGTTTCCCTGTCAGTGCAGATCCTCTGGGCACAGGCGGCAGTGTGTCTCTTTTGTTCCCTACCACAGCACGTAACAGCTTAATCTTCTCCAAGATAAAACACTAAGCACAGTTATTGGGATGAATACATGTAATTTAGTGATTCATATTCAATAAGAAGCCAGGCAGCATTCCTAGACCCCTGCTGGCTTCAAAGTCTAAATGGTCAGGCAGATTATTTTTTCCATTTACGGCCATTCTCTACTGAGAGACACCTGAGACTGCTTTGTGTAATTGAATGGCGTCAGTAGCGTCCATCTAGTCTAAAAATTGTTAGTCCTTCTTTTCACTTTAATGAAGTTATACGTTTTTTCTGTCAGACAAAGGGATTTTCTCAGGCTAACATTGTACACCAAAACACAAACCTTACATGTAAAACATTATAGTAACCTTAGTGCTGGTTTTTACATTGTCTTGGTTGTAGAAATATCGGATGGAACTTTTGATACATGCTTTTTGTTTAAATTGTTGTTTTCTTTTTCCTTAGGAAGAAATAGCTACTTTCCTGTCTCAAGATCTATTCCTGTTATATCTTCTGTCTCTTTTCTCATTAGAATGTCTGTACAGAAATTCAATACACTCACCTATACATATCCCTGTAAAAGACAGAGTGCCAAAGCACTATGGAAGCAAGGGTGAATATGAAAAAAATTAAGGACCTTTACATCCTTTTCCATTATGTGAAGCGATAGAAACCCTTCACCAGGAAACTGAGTTGCTCATTGCTGCTTTCAGAAGAAGCAGGTTGTTCTTGAAACGAGAGAAGCAGAGATGTAAAAACTAATATTTTTAAATTTTTTTTTTAATTATTTTTACTTTAAGGCAGAAGACACGGTAGAAGGAATTGCAGAGACTCTAGAGGGTTGTCAATCCCTTCAACTGACTGCGAACAAGTGGAAGGAATTGTTTCCATTTTTAAAAAGTACCGTTCTGAGTAATATTACCCAAAATTATCAGCTCTTAAATAAACCCAAAACTTCTACCCCAAGAGCAAATCTTGTTTGGAATTAGCATTTAATAAGGGAAAGTATGGTTTCTAATGTACTTATCTTTCCATTTTAATTACATTGCCATTCTAAGCATGCTTAAAGCAGGTGGAAAATACAGTGTTAGTGCAATATCTGTGAGTGGCATCAAACTCAAGTTACTTAGTATTCAGTCATCAAAGACACTACAGATCAGTCACTCATGAGTGTTTGTATTCTTTTTATGAGGCATATCATCATGACTATAGTTTTGTTCTGATGTCTTCAGATATTTGTCTGTTTTCTTCAACCACTAGGGTTTTGTTTTTTTTTAATCCATGTGCAAATGAAGGTTTTGAGAGAGTACTTTTCAAGTAAACGGAAAAGGGGAAGAAATTTCCAAGAAAGAAATATCTGAGGATAATTTATTGTAGATTGTATTCATGTAGCTATAGAGTTTTTAAATTTGCAGACTGTTTTCTAGTGTTTTGGTTTTCCTGTACAAATATGGGCACATGCACCACATGGGCCCAGGAAAGGTTATGAATTTTGCCCAGTTCTCTGCTCTGAGCCGACGGCAGGTAAAAAAGCACCATCTTGTGCCAAGTGACAGTGAGAGGAGGGCATCCAGGGATCGTTCAGATGCTTTTGCCTTGCCGGTGGGTGCAGCTTCCAGCTGGACATGAGCAGGGGTAGCCACTTGGGATGATGACACAAGGCAAACTCACCTGCTTGCCTGCTGTTGTCATGAGCCTCCAGATCCGCTGTGCACCACATGGGGCATCAGGCAGCCATGGGCCAGCTGGTGCCGTGCCAGGTGATGGATAACAGGAACTAATATCAACATGTGTCCCCACGGACCTTTGCAGCTGCCAAAACAGAGAGGCAGGAGCTGTTCAGCTGTGTGCTTCTTGTCAAAGGGCAGGTGGTCTTCTGCTCCTATATCTGAGTTTTTGATTCAGGATCATTCACCAGGACATCGCTGCACATATCACTAGAGCATCATTTTGAAATAACCCAACTGGACTTTCACTGTGTCTCTCTCCAATATTTAGATCTTTTTTTTCCTTCTGTTAGTGAAATTTAATTCATCTTCCTGAAAGCTTCCATTATCTGCAGTGTGAGAAAGGAGCAGAGCTAATGCTATTGCTTGTGACACTGAACACTGCCAAAAGCAACTTATAGCAGGCAGTAGTAAATTTTGCTATTGGTTATCTAATCCAGTATTGTCATGTCTAATTAGCAGATTGAACATCTCCACAAGGTGAATAGTTTAAAATGTGATGGAGAATTTGGGTCTGTGTGTTTTCCTGGACTGAACTGTCTCAAAACAGGTGAACACTGGTTAGTGATAAAATGGATGTTTCCAGCCTGGCTTCACCCATGTTGAACACTGGCAGCTTGGTTCCAAGCTGGCCATGCTCAGTGCTTCTGACAGTCAGTTGAATGCCCTGGCAGCTGGAAGGGGTCTGCACAGTGCACACATTTGCTGGCTCTATTGTTCTAAAATGCACCCCATCCTTCCCCGGTTCTGTACAGAGTTATCCTCTACTTTTGCCTTCTAAAACTGTTCTTTATCACAGAAGATGTCCAAGGAGTATGGTAACTATTTTTTTTCCTGCAGAAAGTAAATAATTCCCACTTCTAAATTATGCCAAGCATTGCAATACTTTCTCCATGAGATTTCTGATCTCTATGAAATTTCCCATTTGATGGAGTAATCAGAATCATTGCAACATTTCTCTTTTCTTTCTATTCTTGGCTTTATCATAATTCTTATTTTCACCAATTACTCTTTTGGCTGGGACTGAGCTGGGATTCCAACTAAATTATTAGTGTCACCTCCACGAAAGCACATATTGCCTTTAAAAGTCTGAATGTATGCCTCTGGGCAGGTTTTTTCCACCCCTGTAATGTGTGAGAAAACACTCCCATTTGCATTACGCTCATATTGGCTGTCCACAAAAGAATGATTACACTCTTGCTTATTTAGCTTTCTATTTACTTCTGTTGTTTTCTTCTCCTTTTCAATGGCTTTTCCTAACATCTTGTCACATCAGCACATGAGCCAATTTGACATTGCATTAATCTGTCCAGTGTCCATGAACTACAACATATATCCATTTGGCTTTCCAACTGCTCTTTGGGAGCCTTGAAGCCACTCTCAGAGGAGCCTGCATGGCAAGGAGTGTGGTCATCTGCAGGTGACAGTCGTTTGGTAGAGGCACAGGTACAACAGGCTTGAGTAACCCTGGCCAAGGTTGTCTTGAATAACTGCTTCCAAGATAGCCAGCAAACATGAGCACTTGAGATGCCAGCAGCTATGCTTAAGAAAGGAAATTGCCTTGGGATGAAGCAAAGGAGAGGAAGCTATGACGGCTTTAAATGCTGAACAGTTTGTGTAATTACAAAGTGAGGATGCAGAAGCAGTGCTGTTTGGGAGCTGCCTGCCAGACACCTCAGGTGTTCCTCTGAGAGGCCACCTATCATATCAGAGCACAGAAGGTGGAGAGGACAGCCAGATTAGTGTTTTCAGTATGGTACTTTGTTTTTCTTAACATGGTGTTTTGTGTCCTGCCAAGCACTGCAGGTGTTCTCTTATCTCAAAGTTCTCTCTGTCAGCCAGCTCAGAAAGGCTGGATGTACCTGGTTCTGGGGGCTGGAGGGTTGATTTAAGGCAAGTTGCTCTAGGGCTGCCACGTGCCCCAAAGGCAGGCTGTGCCCCAGTCCTTTCACAGGGCAGGAAGAGGGATTGATATCTTCTGCTTCCCCAGGCTGAAGCCCCAGCCTTGCCTGGTGGCTGAAGTGATCATTTTGGCCCCCAAGAGAGAGGCATATAAAGGCTTCATCCTACTGCATGAGCTGCCCATTGCCTGGTATGACAATACTGTCAGCTGCTTTGCTGCCTCTCACTGGCTCCCGTCCTCCCACAGCAGCTGTGACCCAGAGCATTGGGCATGCTGGAGGTTGCCTACTCCTCCTCTGCTAGGGCTGAAGGAGATAGCTTATGGACCCCAGTTGTCCCCTTCCTGGTAGATTCCACTGACCTCTATTGCTGCACAGCCAACAATTTTCCTGTATAGCTTTGCTGCAAGTCAGAAATCATAATCATAAGGAACAATTTTCTTTTGCTGTTTAGAAAACCAGAGATTTTGCTCACTTTTTGTTTGCTTCCTCTCAGGCTGTTTCTGCTGGTATTGGGTTTGTGTGGCAAGGTTTTGGTAGCAGGGGTGGCTTCTGTGAGAGATTCCCCTGCAGCCCGTGATGCAGACCAGGGTGAGGCAGCAGTGCTCCTGCAGCCCATGGAGGTCTGCACCCTGTGGAAGGGATGCACAGTGGAGCAGTTTGTGAAGAAGTGCAGCCATGAGAAGGACTCATGTTAGAGAAGTTTGTGGAGGACTGTGTCCCATGGGAGGGACCCCACTCCAGAGCAGAGGAAGAATTTGAGGAGTCCTGTACCTGCAGAGGAAGGAGCATCAGAAACCACATGTGATGAACTGACCACAGTCCCAGTTTTTCATCCCCTTGTGCTGCTGGTAGGGGAGGAGGTAGGGAAATTGGGAGTAAAGTTAAGCCCAGGAAGAAAGAGGGGTGGGGGAAGGTGTTTTTAAGATTTGGGTTTACTTCTTGTTATCTTACTCTGATTTGATAGGTAATAAATTGAACTAATTTTCACAAGTTGAGTCTGCTTTGCTCATATTGGTAACTGCTGAGTGACTTCTCCCCATCCTTATCTCATTCCACAAGCCTTTTGTTCTATTTTCCCTCCCATGTTCAGCTGAGAATGGAAGGGAACAGAGAGGCATTGGTGGGCACCTGGAATCTAGCCAGGGTCAACCCACCATACTGAAGGAGCATCCTCATATGCCTATTTGGAGTCTTTATACTTTCTTTGCAGCTTTGCAAACACTTTGAAAGTCCAAATCTATTATGTCAGACACATTAATTTGCCCATTATTCTACTGACATGTCTGAAAGGTTGTCATAGGTCTTTACTGTGTCTTATTGTGGAGGGAGCCAATTATTCTAATTAGCATATGTTCCTAAAAAAGTTGCATAGATAGTTTATAATTCCATTTTTAGCTCATGATATAATCATGTTTTTATATGGAACAACATCATAGTTACTATTAGTACTGGGTAGCAATGGCTCATTATTACAAATGAATTTGAAGCAAGTGGATTGGGGGAAGGATGACAATCCTTTCAGTGTGGTGACTTCCATGAAGACAGGAAGATTTTATCTATGAAATAGGCTTAGTAACTTTTAGGTACTTTTTAACGTCCGTCCTCCCAGACAGGCTGAAGAAGACAATGTTGCCAGGAATGTTTTTGAGTGTGAGTACATTTTCCAAACAAGGTTTGGAAATACTCTCCTCATAGGCTGGAACAGTCTTCTTTATCATTTTGTGGTTAAAGATACTATCTAAGAGTTAAATTAGTTATGAAAATGAATATTGATTTGTGTTCTTAATGTAATAGAAGCAGAGAATTAAATAGAAAAAGGAAATAGATCTGACCTTTAAATGCTGGAATTGCAGAGTTTAGATGAAAACTGCCTTAGGTTTTTTTTTTTTAGATTTACAGATAAACAGATGAGAGATCAAGCCATTTTAAACACTTGATGCATATTGACAATGGAGGCAAAGATTTTTTTCATAAACTTTATGCATTGGCTATTACTAGTTTAAGCTTATTCCTGGTAAGATTACACATTTCAATATAGAAAAACTTTTCTTTGCATTACATGAAGCTGCCTTTTGCTTCTCTTTCCTAACTCAGGTTCTCAGAAGAGACAAAATATTTTTATTGTACCCTTTTCTACTAGACAATGGCAGAACTATGTGTTACCTTGCTCCTCATGTGTCAAAGCACTGGTTTTATATCTTAATATTTTAAAACCAGATGCATTTAGTACTTAACTTACTCATATGTCCTTGTGACTGAAGTTTTTGATAGGATTGGTGTCTCTATTCTGTTATTCCAGTGACTCTCTGAAAGATGATGAAATACCACCATATAACAGCAGTATCTCCAGCTGCAGCAATGGTAACTGAAACCTTATCCCTGGGTCCTGTCTCTTGTTAGCACAGGTTGCCAAAGTCTTCCACTCACAGAAAGAACAGCCCAGGTATCCTCAGGCTCCATAAGACCTTTATCTCACTGTAATCACCAATATTTCCTCTCAACAAAAGTTTTATTTCTTATTTGTGTATCCCTTGCAACGTTTCCAGAAGCTATGTTTTAGAGGCTGCCACTGGTGCCACTCTAATGGTGTGGCAGGTAGAATTTGAGGTAAAACCTCTACTCTTACAAAAGTTTATAGTTTAGCAGGTGAAATACACTTCTGGTTCAGTTGCTTGTGATGGCATCATAGAACCATAGAATGGTTTGTGTTGGAAGGGGACCTTGAAGATCATCTAGTTCCACCCCCTGCTATGGGCAGGAACACCTTCAACTAGACCAGGTTGCTCAGAGCTCCAGCCAACCTGGCCTTAACACTTCCAGGGATGGGGCATCCACAACTTCTCTGGACAACTTGTTCCTGTGCTTCACCACTCTCATAGTAAAGAGTTTTTTCCTAATATCTGATATAAACCTACTCTCAGTTTGAACCCATTCCCCCTTGTCCTGTCACTACATGCTCTTGTCCATTTTTCCTGTAGGTTCCCTTCAGGTACTGGAAGGCTGCTCTAAAATCTCCCAGGAGCCTTCTCTTCTCTAGGCTGAACAATCCCAATTCCTTCAGCCTTTCCTAATAGGAGAGGTGCTCCATCCCTTTGATCAACTTGGTGACCCTCCTCTGGGCTCACTCCAACAGGTCAAAATAAAAGTTCACTTGGTTGTTTCTCACAGCCAGCCAACTTTAAGCTGATCATGCTCCATCAGCCTCTTAAACTGTGCAAGAAAACTGCTTTCTCCATCAGCCTATGGGATCTCTAGCTATGGATGCCAGGATTAAATTTTCATATGGGTCTATTCACTTCTCCAGCCAGGTTTTGCCATCTAATCAGAAATTCAGCCTGAAACCTGATGGGTTTCAAAAGGTACAGGCTTCAGTGTACTGACTAGGAAAGCCTGCAATTTGTGTATCAGGTGACTTTTGCTCTCTACCATATAATGACCTTATTTAGCGTCCCATATCTCTCACAACTCACTATTTTCTCAACTTCTGTATATCCAATTCAGTTGGCATTTCTTTGGTGAGCCAAATATCCTTTACAGCACTGTCAGAGTACTTTAAATTGATATAAATATAAAGTGTACCTATAAAGCACATTTATATTGCCACAGAAGTATGAAGTGCCTTTAAGATAAAAAAGAATCTAGACTTCACATTTTCATGTCTTCAGTTCTGTCTGAGGTTAAAGTTGTATCTGGCAAGAAGACAGGGAAAGGCTAAACTTTCTGTTTTAGCAAGTTTTCAGTGACTGCATAGAAATGAAAACTATATAAACCTGCTTAAGTTAAGGGATTGATTGGTAAATACATCTTCTAGAAGCTAGAGGGCACAGGAGCCACAGAAAGTCTCTGGTATAACTCAGTTACCAAGAGGTGTGAGTGAGTCAGAGTAACTTTTGAGTCTTTTCACATAAAATGGCACTTGCTACTCAGGTTCAAACCAATTTTGTTCTCTCTCTAAAGAGAAGTTACTGAAAATGAGAAATGTCTTTCTGTTTTTTTTTTTTTTTTCAGATGGTCTAAAGGAAAATCAATTACTTGTATTGCTATTGGTCTAAATGAAGATGTTAAATATGCTTCCCATTTTTAATTTTTAATCAGTAATAAATTTATATTCTGCAGGAGCTCCTATTATTAACTGATAAATATTTAAATGGAAAAAGTCAAAGGTAAGTTCACAGGCATAGGAGCATTGCTCTTAATCATAATAACCACAAACTTCAGATTTTCACTTGTCTAGCTGGTCTGCTCAAAGTATTTGATAACTTTTCTTCACCCCTACACAGTATCTCTGTGATAATGAAGTCCTGCTGTGTTTTATGTCACAAGCCACATGTCTGTTAGACTGATATCTGTGTGAGAGGGACACTGGTAGATTTTTTGCGGTATACACCAATCCTTATTTTGTTTGCATTAGAGAATAAAATTCAAAGACCTTACCCTAAATATGTAAGAGGAACAGAGCATCCTGACCCGCTCTTGGAAGACCTCCCCAGATTTCGCTGTGTTTTGTTTTCAATTCAAATTAAGCCTGTGAGAGAAAAGAACTTTGCCACAGCAAGTAAAGAAGATGCATGTGTCGATTAATTTCTCAGGTCAGTTGACTTTCTCATTAACAGAAAATCAGAGGTACTGTGAGTTTGTAGGACTCCAGCGTCACAGAAAAAGATTCCCCCCAACCTTTGTGAATTGCTATGTTTTCCACAGGTTTTATGCCTAAAGCCAGATGAGTGCTGAACCCTGGGATGATATTGCAGTAAACAAAAAAAGACTGATAGAGTAATGAGACTCCACTGAATTATTCATTGGGTTCTAAATGATGCAGAGAGTTTTATCACAGTGAACAGCCCTGAACACGAGACCAGTGCCAGGCACAGCCCTGCCTGTGCTGTGCACCTGACCTGTTTTTCCAGGTAGGCATCCACAAAAATGAATGTCTTGTATAAGTGAGCTGGAACAACTGTGTTTGGTAGCTGTCCAAGAAAAAGAATAAGAATTCATCTAAGAATAATCAATCTAATTCCAAAAAAAGCCTAGTTAAGTGCATGCTCCAGTGCAATGGACATAAAATTAAAAGCACATTCAAGGACTTTGCTGCAAAGCAATGGACTTCTACACATCTTTAAAGAGAAACACATCTTCAGGCTTGTTGGCTGAAATCTGATGATGGCTTATAGTAAATATCACAGATAACTGCAAGAACACAGAGTATGTCAACACAGAGTGGGTTGCAAAAACCAGTGTGTACCAATAACACAATTTTAGCACATGAAGCATTTTCCCAACTGGCCTTTGGAAGCTGAGGAACAGTACAGCCTCATCCAAAAGGTAGGTATCTTGAGGTATGGTACTCCCTCTGCTGTCATGGTTTAATAATTATCAGTGATGTGTTAATGTACTGAGTAGGGAAGTTAAAAGAGGGTGTCCAGCACAGAGAAGCTGTAGTAGAGAAAATGTGATAGTAAGGTCAATTGTGTTTATAAAATGAACTGGCCTTTCAAATAAAAAAGTATTTGGAAGTTTATTTTTGATGGTTCTGTGAAGGAGTTTCTTCTGAAGCCTGCCAGTAGTGGTGTGAGTGAAGCATTGTTTCACTCTACAGCTCTGGAAGAAAGATCACATTGGGGGTGAGGGGAAGGTAGAATGAATTTGGAATCCCACTCTCCCACCTTCCCAAAAGAATGCTTTTTCTTCAAAACACTATCACAAACTTTGGTGGAAGCATCAAAAGGTTCAAAATTACCATATGATAGTCTGATTGCTGGTATCCACTCGTGGCAGAGAACCACTGGCAGGGAGAATCATGCTGTCACTTCAGATTTGTTCTGGGCTTGAACGTGGCAGTGATGACAGGTGCTGTAAGAAAATAGTGGGTGATACCACGGGCTTTGAGAAACATGCAGTGTCACGAGGGCTGAGGAGTTATAAAATACTGTTCATTGGGTGCCATCTGTGCTGCCTATTCAGCGAGGCAGAACCTTGTAAAAAAAGAAAGAGTAAAAGAATAGAAGTCAGTGCAGCAATTTGAACTGGGCAATAACGAATCAAGGGAAAGCTGGTATACTCAGGCTTTCCTCTATGTGACTTCATAACATAATGTCTTTTTAACACTATATTATTATAACATCCAAGTATATACTAATATGCAGAGTAATTTAGCTCATCTGATCCCATTTTGGATGTCTGGCTTCCTTCTGATGGTGACCACTGCTAAGCTGTCGTACTACTTGAAATTACCCAAGAACAAGGTACAGATGCTCCTCCATAGAACAATTTTTTTAATCCTCTGATGATTTTAAAAAATATAATTTACAATTTATTACAATGTTTTTCTTTTTCATTAAAGGGAAAGTTCATTAAAGCTTATTAGGATGCCTTGTAATCCTAGAGTAAAATTTAACAAATTAATCTGATCCTTTGTCATAAGAAACAAAAAGTTATTTGTTTTGCTACTGGATATCAAAGCATATGGCTTTTGGAAAATGTGACTCCGCTTAAAGGCATTTTTTTCCTCAGAGTAATTTGCAGGAGACTGAGACATGGTTCGTCCTAACAGTGCAGGCTTCAATTTCATAGAATCATAGAATCATAGAATCGATTGGGTTGGAAAAGACCTCCGAGATCATCGAGTCCAACCCTTGGTCCAAATCCAGTCCATTTACTAGATCATGTCACTCAGTGCCACGTCCAATCTGCGTTTAAAAATCTCCAGGGATGGTGAATCCACCACCTCTCTGGGCAGCCCATTCCAATGCCTGATTACTCTCTCTGTAAAGAATTTTCTCCTGATATCCAACTTAAATTTCCCCTGGCGGAGCTTAAGCCCGTGCCCCCTTGTCCTATTGCTGAGTGCCTGAGAGAAGAGACCAACCCCCACCTGGCTAGAACTTCCCTTCAGGTAGTTATAGACGGTGATGAGGTCCCCTCTGAGCCTCCTCTTCTCCAGGCTAAACAACCCCAGCTCCCTCAGCCTCTCCCCATAGGACTTATGCTCCAGTCCCTTCACCAGCCTTGTTGCTCTTCTCTGGACCCGCTCCAGCACCTCAATATCCTTTCTGAACTGAGGGGCCCAGAACTGAACACAGTACTCAAGGTGTGGCCTCACCAAGGCAGAGTACAGGGGAAGGATCACTTCCCTGCTCCTGCTGGCCACGCTATTTTTGATACAGGACAAGATCCCATTGGCCTTCTTGGCCACCTGGGCACACTGTTGGCTCATGTTCAGCTTCCTGTCAATTAGTCCCCCCAGGTCCCTTTCTGCCTGGCTGCTTTCCAGCCACTCTGTGCCCAGCCTGTAGCGCTGCAGGGGGTTGTTGTGGCCAAAGTGCAGGACCCTGCACTTGGCTTTATTGAACTTCATCCCATTGGAATCAGCCCATCTCTCAAGTCTATCCAGATTCCTCTGCAGAGCCCTCCTGCCTTCCAGCAGGTCGACACTCCCTCCCAGTTTGGTGTCATCAGCAAATTTGCTGATGATGGACTCAATCCCCTCATCTAAATCATCAATAAAGCTATTAAACAGGACTGGACCCAACACAGACCCCTGGGGAACACCACTGGTGACCGGCTGCCAGCTGGATGCAGCTCCATTCACCAGCACTCTCTGGGCCTGACCCTCCAGCCAGCTCCTAATCCAGGAGAGGGTACACTTGTCCAAGCCATGGGCTACCAGCTTTTCCAGGAGTATATTATGGGCGACAGTGTCAAAGGCCTTGCTGAAGTCTAGATAGACCACATCCACAGCCTTCCCCTCATCCACCAGGTGGGTCACCTGATCGTAAAAAGAGATCAGGTTGGTCAGACAGGACCTGCCCCTCCTAAACCCGTGCTGGCTGGGTCTAATCCCTTGTCCATCCTGAAGGTGCTGTGTGATTGCACTCAGGATGATCTGCTCCATAACCCTGCCAGGCACCGAGGTCAGGCTGACAGGCCTGTAGTTGCCAGGGTCCTGCTTGCAGCCTTTTTTGTGGATTGGGGTGACATTTGCCAACCTCCAATCATCTGGGACCTTCCCAGTTGGTGAGTGGTGAGCAATTGCACTGAGCATCACTTGTTTTGTGTTTTCTAATTCTTTTATCATCATTATGATTGTTATTATTTTCCCTTCCATTTATCTCCTATTGAACCGTCTTTATCTCAACTCATAAATTTTATTCTTTCTTCCCAGTTCTCTCCCTCATCTGACTGGCATCAGGGGGAGATGGCACAAGTGGATGTGTAATGTTTATCTGCCTGTCAGGTTAAACCACAACAATGCAGATTAAATAGCATCCCGAATTCTGTTAAGACTAGGGCACATTTCTTCCTCCATACAGCTGGTAGTCAGGACTGGCCACCCAAAAATTGAAAGGGGGAGAAGCAGAAATATCTTCTCTCTTGGAATTAAAGGTTTGAATTTTAGCCCTTTCCAGTTTATCTCCTCCTATTTTACTTCTTACATAGTCTCACTTGTGTGTATTCTCAGCCAATGCTTAGCCTTTGTTCTGTCTTGCCCCTCACAGTAATTGGGCAGTGCCTACAGCAAGACACAACCAAAGTCCTTGCACAATCACCACTCAGGTTTTTTCTTAATCTTCTTACTAGAAAACATGAGCTTCCTTTCTCCTTTTCTGCCTCCCTCTTGGATTTATTCTAGCAACTTAATGCTGTACAAGCAATAGAGAAAGTTAGAGGAAACCCAATTTTTCATTTCTCTGACAGCCTGACCTAGGCTGACAGCTCTGCAGAGAAGGCAAGGTTTCCACGTGCTCTTCCCACCCATACAAGAACTGTGGCCCAAAGCAAGAAGTTCAATCAGGGTTTTGCCAAGGTATCCCAAAGTAAGATTTTCTGAAAAATCTTCCCATTTTGTCTTGTTTATGGACACAGCGCTCAGCTGGGCTCTGTCCTTCTAGTAAGACCTGCTTGGTGCAGAGCTAGTTTAGAAATCTGGCCTGAGGAGTGATCAACCTGTTTTTAACAGAATTTCCCCAAGTTTTATCAAAATCAGCATCCCAGTGGTTCCCTACTAAGGGAAAAGCAAGGAATTAGCTGCTTTCTTCTTTCAGGAACTGCTTGTCATGTGGAGATGAGCTGATAATTACTCTGCGGAGAGGGTCCTGGTTCTGCCCGGCAAAATGGGTGAGCTGGAGCTGTAGCTCTGTGGAAGCCATCCAGGGGTGTTTTCCTGGTCCCACTAAGTCTCCATGAGTTGTGAGGACTGTGGGAATTTGGTTTCTTATGAACCCACTAATGAAGAGTGGCAAATGACAAATTCCTGATGGAATTTTTTTTCCCAGTTTTCATTAACCTCTGTATGGATATTATTTTAATTAAAATAATCTTGACAGCACCTATGAAAAAGTTGTGGGGGTTGTAACAGTAATTAAATGTGTTGTCAAAAATGATAAGCAGCCTGGTATCACAGGAAGGAAATTAACACTCTGACCAATAATGAAACAGTAATCTTAATCCAGAGGTTTTTTCCTCTCAGAAACTCTTTAAAATGGATGGATTTTAGAGACCAGGCAATTTTGGAATGAGGCAGTTAAGCAATCATGCCATAAAACATCTCCATTTTAAAAGTCAATGTCATACTGGTGTAATAGTGGCTGATAGCCAGTCAGCAAGAAATGTGATGTTAATTAGACATTAATAGTGCAAAGTCTTGATGATTTTCCTGCATTTTGGATATCAGAATGATTGGGAATTGTGTTCAGCATTAGGTGCTAGTGGTAGGGGAGTTTAACAATGATCTGCATCAGTGCCAGCTGTTTCTTTGGGTTGTCCACTGCCGAGAGAAGGTGCGGAAATGCTGGCAGGCTGTTCACTGCTGTGGGAAAGATAGGGTTTGAGAGCCTTGGTGTCTAGGTTATGTTACCACAAGTCTTTTATTGCATGGGAGCTGTGCAATAAAAATACAGTTTGTATTTTGGTAAATTACAAACTCCCTAAATTACAGTATTTTGCTCATCTTGAAAGCACTGATTGTCCTTTAGATGAACTGGCATCAGACTTGGGCAGGCACAAGAAAAATCAAAACTTCTGTGCTGGTCCAGGCTGGAAGGTACCATCCTCTCCCCCATCACACCAGGCTCAGAAGATGCAGGTGAAGTTGCCTTGGGTGCAAGAACTGGGTCGTTCTGCTCAGCATGCTCACAGGGGTCTGGTGAGAAAGGCTGCCCAGAAAGAAACAAGCTGTAAAAACAGCCACAGTGTTACTATGGGAGAGGGTATCAGGAGTCTGAGCTAAGGCTTGGATTCAAATGGCTCCTTGGTAAAAGAGAACTGGGAATAGTCCATCAGTAGGCACCAGAGCTGATATGGGCAGGCTTGTAGGACCCAGGAGTGGATGAAGCTGTGCTTATTCAGAAAGTCTGAGGGAAAAATGAACCTGAAGAAAGTTTGTGGTTTCCTGGGCACCCCTGCCTGAGGTAAAGTCTTCTCTATCTGTCACCAGTGAAAGATTTGAAGGTATCCTTGTATCTAAGGATTAAACAGAGAAATTCAACTCCTATGTCAGCAAGAAAAGGGCTAGCAAGTTTAACAAAGATAATCCTGCTTTATCCTAATCCTGTCTTCCCAAATGTAATCCAAGCAGAACTGCACCTTAGCAGTTAGGGCTCCATTTGCCCTTCTGCTGCATTCCTGAGCTCCAACTTGTGCTTCTCTCCTTCACATTTACTTGTCCCACTCTTAGCAAACATGAGAATTAAAGAATGGAATGGTAGCATGTCATGTTCCTGGTTAGAGAAACCTGCACAGTAATGTGCCTGAGATGTTTCAAAAGGGGAGCAAGTTCCTAGTTCTGCTGAAGCTTTAATAGCCTGTTGTCTTTTCTGGTAATGTGTGGGTACCCATCTACAATGTGCACCTGTCTACACAGAGGTTTTTTTAATCTCCTTTTTTCATCCCTAAAATTAAAACAAGTCTATTCATTCAGTAGAAAGCTATATCTCACAAGAGCTGTGATTTGAGGAAGAAGAAAATAAGTAGCAAGATGTTAATGGAAGACCTTATTTCTTGCTTGCTTTGTGATAATGTCCAGCAGTGTAAAAAGACTGGATCCTGTTATTCCAGGGACTAATTCAAAATGTAGTAAGAGATGTCCAAGGACATCCACACTGTAAGGGAACTTGAAACATCTGAGCAAAAAAGCAACATGTAAGTATGAAGAACAGGGGGACAGCAAGTGCTTCTTTTCTTCTCTGTTCAAATATGTACTGTTTGTTCCTCACAATCCTCTAACTTACTGCTGTGGTTCTCTTATGTCTTCTAGTGCATGTGGATGAAGGCTTTGACCTGAGGGATGGTGACAGCCAGGACCAGCTTACTTCTTGGACTAAGTCAGGAGGGAGATTTCTACACTTAGAAGTAGCATGGAAGGTAACCCAGGAGGCAGCAGTGGCTGTAGAAGCCCTAAGACAGGCAGGGCAGGGCGTTCACTCAGTGAGCAGGACCCGCAGACTGGGACTCAGAGCTGTAAACAAGACTAAAAAGGGGTATCAGTACATAATGGAAAAGGGCAGAGATGCAGGACATCAGAGGAGGATTGATGGGAGCAAAACAGTAAGTGTGAAAGGGGCAATGGGTGAGGAATTTGGAGCAGAGAGGAGAAAGCAGCAGGGACAAAAGTTCAGCCTCCTCGATGATGACAGTGTTTTGTGGAATTGAACTAAAAGCCTCCCTTGTGAGGAAAGTCTCGGGTCTGAATAGCTCAACGGATCAGTAATGATGTTCACTGAGTTCCAGTGTCACCTTCCAGACTGAACGTACACAGGAAATGATCATACTTTCTCATTGATATAATAAAAATAAAAATTAAATCCAACAGAAGTGAAATATATAATTTCCAAAGTATTTTCCTACTTCACAAAGCCAGAAGTTTAAAAAGTTTATTTTGTAAGACAGCAATAGGCAACATGTGAAGTACTTCTAAGGTAACAGCTGTGTTGAGTAAAAACACTAACATACCAGACATAACATGGGTGGTAAACCAAACTTTTAGTACTCTGAATAATATAATTAAATTTTTTTACTGAAATTATTTCATTAAGAAAGATCAGCCTACATATGTTGAAAATTTGCTGTTATCCCACTACTCCTGACAACAATGCTGTTTTCAAAAAAATGTTTTTACAGTTTTCTTCCAGTAAACCACATCTGGATTTTTAACCTCGTTAAAAGTTTTCACTGTGCTTTTAGATCAGACTGTATTGTAATGGAATTGTTATTTGTCTCCAGATTTATCCAGTTCCTCCTTTCTGGACTGTCTTACATTTATCAGGGTCTCTAATTACATTCCTCTACTAGCTGACCACTACAAAAATTGAAATCCTTACCACAAATCTGTAAAAATGTTTCCACTTGCACTGGGAGACAAAAATAGAATAATTCCATGTCTTTTTGGACGGATGCCTAGCTGAAACTATGCAGGGTTTGACTGACAAGAGGATGTAGTCTTTGCTGAGAGCACTTTCTTTAAGGTTCTTTTTAGTCTTCAGGAACATTTGACTAGATGAATGAGGAGAGGATTTATGGTAGTTTCCTTTCATTTTTGTTAACTTTGCCTGCTTTTTTGTAACTTTTGTCTCCTGCAACAAAATCTTTTCAGCTCATCGGGCTTACTGAATATATAATCACAAGCTGGTAAGTAGTAACTTCAAGAGTTTTGGTTTGAAATGGTACTCTATTCTTTTGTGTACAGCTGTGCTAGAAGACTAAAACCCCTTTGTGCAGATAAGCAAAAACAGAATTATTTAAATGCTCTGTATTTGCCAGGGTTATAACTGTAAAGTGTAGTCTTTCAGTAGTGAATAAATACAGTTAACACATAGCTCAGCCTGCAAATGCAGTGGAGAGACTTTGAGTAAGTTCAGAATTATTTTGCATCTGAGTGATCTCTCCTCACTGTGCTGCACGGCACTTTATCCGTTTCCTGGGGAATGTGGACGGGAGCTTACAATGCACAGCAGGTAATTGGCTGCTTCAGCTGGAAAAGCAGAAAAAGGATATTTGTTGGTATATGCAGAAAGAAAATGAGGGCAAGTGGTAATTACTATTGGGTGATAATATTTGTCCATAGTCTTCTGAGCTGTCTGTGAAATTAAATCTATACTGGTACTTCGTAAGGGTAGTGAGTGTGTTCAATGTGAAGTTTAAGCAGTTGAGCAACTTTTTCTGTCAATGTATTTTGGACTGGAACTTTCATATGCTTTGAATGTGAAAAAGGAGGTGAATATGTGTATAACAGGTTTTTTCAGAATGCTTTCTTCTGCTGCTCAAGGCTTGTGTTTCTGTATCTTAGCACACATTCTTGTGTTGTTGCTTATTTTGAACCATATCTTCACCTTATGTGAATGGTCTTATCTGATGTCTATGGTAAGTGAACATACCTCAGCCTTTAGGAACTCATTTCTGTATTTCTAAAACTTGCGTACGCTGAGGCAAATATTTCCTCTTGGAAAGGGAAAGCTATTACTGGGTTAGATACTTTTTCTCAGTTGCACATGTGGCAGTTTCTACAGACAGACCAAAAAGAGCTGTAATGGTATATCTATGTTTTTTGTTTAAAGTGGTTTATATCCAGATGGGGTGTGGAAGTGTGTTGGCAGTGTAAAGTCAGTTGTACCAGGTTCCTTCTAAAATAGGGCCATTTTCATAAAAACTTTTTATTCTCTGCTTTTCCTATTCATGCTTTCTTTAACTAAATGAACCATGTAGTTTAAAGTCAAAGCTGATAGATACTAGAATAACAGCAAATCTGTTTTAATTTTCATAATATTGTGCAAAACCCCACCTATCTGAGGTTTGATAGTTCAAGAATCTTCGCATACAGGTAAATATGCATGATTAATTTTGCTGGAATTCATTGACACATGAATATAGTATTTACTTCAAAAATCTTTTGCAGTTTCATGTTGCAGGACTTCAGTCCTTGGACAGTTTGATTTTGTTTGCTGAAAATCTCACAAAGAACCATGCACACTGTGTTGGAGATTGAAATTGTGCTGCATCTGTAGAAAAAGACAAACAAAATATTTTATGGATTTGGTAGGTCTACATGGCTGTATGTAGAGAGGATACTTGGAAGACTGAAAAATAGATAACACATTGTTAGCAGTTTACAATCCTTAACAAACAAAGATTTGTTTCCTCCTCTTTGGTAAAGATAAATCCAAATGTTTCTTTGCTTCTTTTATACACCCTTGTACTCTTTGAGCTGGCTTTAAATTTTCATCAGTGTCATATGAGGTAAAATGTGTATTAAAACATTAAGGAAAATGGGGTTAAGACATGCTCTGTCTAATAAAAGATATTAGTATTTTTTGGCAGTCATCCTTTGGCCTATGTAATTTTTTTTCCAAAGGGCACTGACATTGCTCCTGGTTTCTTTATGACTATCATTCTGTGTGTCGATGTGCTTTTTACCCACTGACCTTTTTTATTTATTTTTTTCTGAATGCCAAATGCTTAATGTGTCATTTCTGGCAGAAATTTCTGGTGATCAAAGAGAAAATAAAATGGGCTTGAAGAAAGTTGCTGGAAAGGCACATACAGGATGGCACAGGCATGTAAAGCTCTTTTTTCCTCCTGCAGGAGTTGCATACCAGTCTTCATACCTACTTAATGAACACAGGAGGAAGCACATATTTTTCTTGGGCCTGGAAAGCAAATGTGGTCTCAGAGTGCAAGGTTTACTACCAGTATAATCAGCTAGAGTGGCATGAGAGACCGCGTGCCAACTTTCTTTTGCCTCCTGTGTACCTGGCCCAATTAACTCCATTCTTCATTCTTCAGTCATCTCCCCAGGTAGCTACCTGGTGTTAATGGGCCATAAAATGCATGGCACTGGTCCATATGGAAATGTTTTGGGGTGTAGGGGGTGTCTCAGCCCTTCATGGGTGTCTCTGAGAGCATCAGAGGTAGAAGTGCTGTCTGAAAGGAGATTCAGAGGATGTGTACCTGTGCCCTCTCCCTGACTGCTGGAAGAGACACTTTGAATAATGCAGGTCACCAGATGAAAGCTAGATTAGTTTGGGAGAGTAAATTAATGGCACAGAGGACCCAATGGAGTGAATTTCTGTTAAGCATAAAGGAAAGAACTTCAGCTGGGATTAGATACTGTTGTTCTTATCTCTTAAACAAGATTTCTTCCTTACTTCTTCCTGCCTGCTTGCCTGTCTCTGTCTCTCCCTCCCAAGCAGGGATTAACCATAACTTTTCTAATTGGACTTCTAAACGGATTGTGCTTAGTTACAAGTCAAGTAGCTCAGTTCTTTCCCTGCTATCGCTCCTGTGTTTTCTGAACTCTATCCCTCTGTCTGCAGAGGTCGATGGAGTGGGAGGTAGCAGGGGACAGATGGTCTGGTGGAAAGACACTCATTCTGCAGACATCAGATTGCAAATAAAAAGCCCTAGGAAGGCCTGAACTTCTGCAGGTGAAGCTCTGCAGGGAGGGAAAGCACCTCGTGCTGTGAACCCAGCAGAAGGAAAGAGATCCACAACTTTTGGGTAGGCTCATACTTGAAAATGCATTGAAAACATTTTAGCAGGCTTGTGACCTTTAAAAGAGATTAGACCTAGTTATTAGTTCATTTCTACCTAAGCATGTTATTTGAGTGAGTGCTCTATATGAAGTGTGACTAGTATGCAAGTGGCTTTTTTTGGTATTTCATAGAAATTGTGCAGAGCAGAGGAATGTATTTGATTACCTATACCTATTCCTTGGGGTCTTCCATGGATACGTGCTCAAGCTGAGCATATTATCCAGAGCATCAGAATTAAAACTGTTGATTGAAATTGGAGTAGATCAGAAGAGAAGACTCTGCAAAACTTTATGGCTAAGCCAAGCTTCTCAGATCCTACCTTTCTTCTGTGCATATTTCTGAGTGTACCTTTGACATCCAGGCACTCCTGTATGGATCTTGTTAGCATAAGGAAGAGGTGTTGCCAAACAAAAACTAATAACCTGGCAACCAACTCAAATCTGCTTGGAGTGATTTGAAGGAGCACTGAAAATTGGAAATTGGATTTCTGACTCATATTTTTCTGGGAAGGTTGTGACATATTGGGATAATACACCTGCTCTGTGTCACTCTTAGTCACATAGCAAATTTATAACATTTTGTGGATTTAAACCTGCCCTGGTCTCCTGTCATACAGGAAAAACCTGTGACACAGCCAGAAATGGTTGGGAAACATTTCCTTGGGAGCTCCTGTGGAGACACGGGGCCACTTGTGCCATGTCTGGTGGCCTAAATAGTTGTAATTTCCCCCCTGACTGTAGAGGAACCATTCAACAACACGTTTCTCTTCTTACTTTTTGTGTTTAGGAGGAAAAGGGTTATGTACTGCTCTGTATGTCATGCCTAGATCTGAAAAGTGACCACAGCATTCAATAAACCAAATTACTTGCCTGATGCGTTTCAGGAGTCAAAAATTTCTTCCCAAACATGCTTATTTTTGTACCTTCATCTTCAGTTAGATCAAGTCACAACAGTCAGGTTTTGGTGGTCCTGAGCTCTCTCACATGGAGCTGTACATGATAATTTCTGATGTCAGAATGCCAACTCATCAAAATTGTAATAATTTAGAGTTACGGAGAAAACTTTTTGGTCAGACCTAACAGAGATCAGTGAAAAGCTACTTCTAGAGAAATATGCTGGTTTTATATGCTCACAACCCAGACTCTGTCACTGTGTCACCCTGGCAGAGCCCAAATGTAGTCAGTAGGGCCTTATTAATTTGACTCTGACCAGGATAGGCCAGAGTAGTACTTAAAACTCGTAGTTTTAAGTAAGTCATATCTACATGAAAGAATAATTAAATCTGGGACCTTGAGTCATACAAGTGTGCCTGGAGAGGACTGAAGTTACAACCTGGAACCTGCCAGATTTAATTTAGTGACCTCTCCTTGCAAATCGAAATGCAGCTCACTGAGTTCTAGAATTGTTAGGAAAGCTCAAAACGCCCAGATGGTGATGGGTCGCTTTCAGCCAGAAACAGCTCACCCTGATTCCCTGATTCTTTTTGAGTTCTTGGTTAGGAAGGACTTAAAACTACTGCAGGAAGTGAGCTGAAATATTCAGAGTAATAGTTTTCCAGAGGGAGCTGTGCTGACTGAGGTTGAACTCAGCACTTTCAGCTACTCTTCTGTTCTCTCAAAGTGTGAAAGGAGAACAAACTCACTGGTTGCGGGGTCTCCCAAGGAATGGCTCACACCAAAATCATTTACTATTGGCCTAGTTGAAGCATTTTCATGTGCACCAGCACTCACATCCTTGATTTGTCTACTGGGACACAGATATGCCACCCTTCTCAGTGCAGTGGAGTCAGGGTTAGTAAAAATGTGTAGCTTTATTTTCACTGTTGTAATTTCAGGAGAGTAAACACGAAAAGGAATAAAAGTCAGACCATCTGAGCAATATGGGCTCTAACTCCCATTAAGGATTTGCCACAAGAAGATGGTACACCTCGCCTGAGACAGGAATTCTGACTTTGGGCAGGGCTCAAACCCCCATTTCTCTCCAGAGGCATGCAACAGATACACCCTCTGTCACCAGCTTTGTGTCTCCCCTTGTGAGGATGTAATCTTCCTTCCCCAGATTTTGCTGCAGTACAGTGGCTGCCAAGGTCCCAGTGCTGCAGGGAGGTCATTTCCAGGGCTAAACACAGGGAGGCAAAAGCTGGAGTGCTAAACAAACCTTGGTGAAAACTGATCATCTCTTGGCTAAACTCTTAATTCCTTTGGCCTGCTGAAGGTCTGCTGAGGGAGCCAGAGAACTCATGCAGCTCTGCAGCCAGCTGTGTGTGCCTGGTGCAGGAGTTAAAATTCACCGAGATAGTACAGCTGTGTCTTTCATCTCCTTCACTTTAAAAAATGTGTCATTCCATGTTAATTATCCTTTTCATATATGTCAGAATTGATGTATGATTCATAAATAAGAATATTTTACGTGTTGCCTTTGACACTGCATAAGTCAGGCAGTGACATGGCACAGGCTGTGTTTACAGAGCCCTTATTGCAGGCGAGACCTGCACTGGGGTCCTGACAGCAGCATGCAGGGCTGGTGACAAGGTATAAAAACTTAAATTCAAAAAAGTGTCTTGGAAGCATTTCTCCAGAACAGAACATTTTGCAGGTGCTGTATTTCCAACCAGTGAGGCCCGCATTAGGAATAGCTTTTCTGTTAGCTAATTTTTGTCCTTAAGAGAAAGCTGCTTCCTTCCTTCCCTCATTTAATTCCTTTGCTGTTTTGACCTTCACCTGTGTGACTCGCTCCCTGAAATCCTCTCGGGAGGATCAGTGTCAGTTCTAATAAGCCAGCTGTCACTTTACACCAAACAGAAAGTAAGTGTTTCATTTGTTAAATGGGCCAGGAGAATACATTGGCTTTTTCTACCATCCTCAGTTTTCTTCTAGGGGAAAGTTACTTTTATGTGACTGAAAGTACATAAAGCGGATTTGAAGCTGCAGATTTAAGTGTCTTGAATGAAGACTGTTATGTAAGGCTTTTCTTTATTTATCAGTTGGACTGAAATGTGATCAGCGTTACAGCACAGGGTCTGGGAGCAATGAATTTCCTTGTGTTTCTAGTAAGAAGATAAGGGACACGCTGTGTAAGGAATGCCCTGGGAATTTTTCTTTAGAAAGCTGCACAGGAAGGCACAGGAATAGTAAGATTATTGCACTGAGCTCTTGGCTGCTGATGCAGGATGCAACACTGCTTCTTGTTGGGAGTTTTGCCATCGCCTTGATTGTGAGAAGGATAGCTTTTCTCCATCACAGCTTCTCTTGTGTTTGTTTATTGCTCCCCTTCCGCTGCTGTTTAGTGCTGACAAGCACAACCTGTGCTTCTCTACCAGCTTGCACAGGTGGGTTAGATTTACGTTACCAACCTTGGAAAGTATTTAGGAGTGGCTGTTGAAGGGGAGCATCTACTTTTTTGTGCTTTTCACACAGAAGCTGGTGTTTGGGCTTTGCATTCAGCAGGTTGTGGAGCATAGTTTTTAAATGGTGCTTGACAAACACGAAGACAGTGCACCTCACTAACTAATCACTACAGTGGAGAGCAATTTGAGACAGGAAAAGAAGGTGGCAGCTCCAGTGCACGAAAGGAAGGCCATGGCTTTTTATCATGAACCAGGAGATTGTGTAAGTATGGCTATGGTTGTTTCTGTGGATTTGACTCTGTGGTGTTTTTTTTTTAAGCTGAAAACAAGACAACTTGTGGAGTAAGATGATGATGGTGAAACATCAACCCCTGGCTCTGCACTTAAACTCTGAAGCCAGACCATCTTCTCTTGTAAAGTAAGGCCTTTTGGTGATGCTCCTGAGGGCACTGGCTGCTCAGCTCTCAGGGCAGCTGAGCCTTCTTGCTCAGTATTGTTTGGAGGTATCTTCACAGCATTGTAGCTATATCCCACAGACTCTCTCCTCCCTATGGACGTTACCTCACAAGCTCTTCAAACTTCTCCTGTCACTGCTGTTCCATGGGAGCCTTTGCCAACAGAGACTAAGGGACAGCAAGCTGCTTAGTGCATGTTACAGGAGGCTGCCCAAGCTTTACCATGGAGATCATCCTTTCACCTTCTTGGCTGCAAAAGTAGGGAGGGAAACTTGTATCTTCTGGGCATTTAGTTTGTCCTTGTTTCATGATCTGCATAGGCTGGAGGCTTAGGGTCAAAAATCTCTCTTTGGTAACACCCTAATTTATGCTCTGAACTAAATGTTTGCAGTAACTGAAATAGATATCTATGAGAATGATTTCAAGATACTAAAATATAGTTAAGTCTCCAATATACCATCTGTCAGGCTGAGTGAGCTTTTAAACTGTGTATGTATGACAAATATACATCTTCTATTCCATGTGTCAGGAAAGGCCTTAAAAATTTTAAATCTAGAACCCTGTGCTCGGTCCTGCTCAGCAATGAGCATCCCTAAATTGCAAAGAAGTGGTTCTGTCCTTGTTGGTTCAGATTTTATGTTGGATAGGGGTGTATTTGATATTTAGGAGTGTGGTTCTCCCTCACACCCAACCCTCTTGGTCACTTCAAACAATTACAAAGGCGGGGGAGGCTACCTAATCTTTAGAAAGAACGAAACAAAAAAGCACCACCAAAACTTCTGGCCATAGCAATACCACACCCTAAAAAAAGTACCCTCTGGCCCTTAAGCTGCACAGCTTTGAATAATTGACTTTCTCAACAATGGCTCAAGTTTGTGGCTTTTCAAGTGAATGGAACCAGAGCCTACAGAATCGTTGTCTGTTCAAGCCACTGCCCAGGTGGGAAGCGGTGCTGGGATGATGAGACAAAACTTTCTATAAGAAAGGAAAAACAGATAGCTTCATTTACAAGAGATCTAGGATTGGCTTTATTTTAAATGTAAGTGTATATATAAGTGTATGACTATACAAATTTATATACAGAAGCAACAACAGGTAACTGGCCTGTAAAATGCATAAGCAATAGATGTCTTTCAGCATGCACTACCTGGATTTAAACTTAGAAAAACAAAGAAGATTCTTTTATGGTTAAATCTCATCATGTGAGAGAAGTCAAGTAATTGGTAGACTTGGTGTAAATCCTTGTTGTTAAATTTGGAAAATAGGCAACATGGAATTCAAAAGATAGCTCAGGCTTTTTATTTTTGATAAAACTTGGTCTGTGCCACTCCGTATGGATGTGAACACAGCTACTAGTTAGGAAAATGCAATGTTCCCTTGTGTAGGTATGAGGCTGTGCAGACAGCTCTATCAGTATGCTCTGAGAGTGGTGAAACTGGACAACTGAAAACTTGTTGATGTTGAAACAAATTGTGATTTGTGAACTCAAGCTCTTTTCTGAACTTGAGATTTCTTCTGTGACAGTCTCTGTCCTAGAACAAGAAGCCACAGCATGATATAGCTGTGGCTACATTTTACATACAGTGAGTGTGTCACAGAATTTTATCCTATATATAGGGGTTTTACTACTTATAGTCTGCATATATGAATTAATAAAATATAGGTTTTCTTCTTAACAACTTGTGATCCAGATATGGGTTTAGGGCCTTATCTTGGGACATTACAAACACCTTGGAGGAGCAGATGTAAAACATCATCATGCTCAAATAATTTTACTTTAAATATTCTCAACTTTCTTCGCTCAAACACCACCTTACTCTCATCACTCACATTAGCCTTTCTACAGTCCAGTTGTGAGAGAACTTTCTTGGCCAGAGAACTGCCTTTCTCTGTTCCATGTGTCAAGGATTAGCTGGTTTAGTAACTTTACATTTCCCTTTCCTAGCTGTATTCCTGTGAAAAGTGCTGTTGGTAGGCGCCCATAGCAATCACTGGGTACGATGGTCCTGAGTGCCCTGCTGCAGAGGTACCAACTTGTGCAAAGTAGAACTGTTTCAAAATGAGTTACCTAAAGAAAACAAAAAACAAACAAAACCAAACCTCAACTGGCTGGACAGTCAATATGAGGTGATTTGGTGAAGAAATGAAAAGAATTGGTGTGTTTTTTTTTTTTTTAGTACAAAGTGTGGTTTTGGAATTAATAATGTCTCTGAAGGTGGGATAAATCTTAAATATACTTCCTCATAAAGTGTCCTCTAAGCTTTCGTTGCTATTTTGTTGTCCTCTACAAATGGAGAAGCAATTAACTGCCTATGAAATAGAGGATTTGGAGAGAAAACTTCACACCTCCTGAACCTGTTTAACTTTGAAAGTTATACTGCTTCTGTGTGGCTGTATGTACTACATGTGTGAATCCACCTTTGCACTTACAAGCTGCAACGGAGTTTTTGCAAGTAGGGATGGACATTTTTGTTGATTCCCACTTAGAGGTTGGTTTCCTACACCTTGGAAGAGAGGGCAATTTTTAATTTTATTTATTTTTTATCTACTCAACTAGACATAGGTGTGCATGTTTTCTGTTTTTTTTTTTTTTAAAGGGGAGAGTGGAGTATAAAAAAAAAA
The DNA here is from genome assembly GCF_003945595.2 of Pipra filicauda. Taxonomy (NCBI): domain Eukaryota; kingdom Metazoa; phylum Chordata; class Aves; order Passeriformes; family Pipridae; genus Pipra; species Pipra filicauda. The sequence goes on along the minus strand of NW_024104387.1, from coordinate 2,870,304 downwards.
GCAACTTGGCTCATAATTACTGTGTGAGCAGAAAATGTGTTCCCAAGTTAGGATTAATACAGCCAACACCTGTGAGCTTGTTTCAGTCAAACAGCAGATGCTGTAAATTCCTTAGTAAGTAATTTGGAGTTAATATTCTTCTTCTGAGTGCATAGATCTGTCCTCACTCCCGCTTTCTTTCTCTAAGCCCCCGAGATCTACTTTCCCTTTATGTCTCAAAAATGACCCCAAGCACCCACTGTCTGTCAATCTAAAAAAGTGTGCAAATTCCCATCAAGACTTTTAGAATAGCTGTGTTCAGTGAAGATTGTATCCTGTTGGATCTGTTAATCTCTAGCAAAAGTTGAGTTGGGGTTTATACAATTATTTTCATAATATCATGCAGGACCCAACACATGTTGCAGAAAGGTCAATGATGAAACAGGCCTGGGTGCTACATGCAGGTCCAAAATGATGTAACAGTAAATTGTAGGGCTGGTAAGTGTCTTGTTGGTGTTGAAGGGTGGCAATGTAGTAAAAATAGAGTCTTTGTTTTGGTCTGAGTGTCATTGTTTTGTGCAGATGTGAAAGCGGAGAAAAGATATGCTGTAAATGGCCAGGACTTTGCCAACCTGTTAGAGTAGTTTGTTCATAATAAAGTATAAAAATGGCAAAACAGTTTGGTCATAGTTATGAACATGCCACTACTGCATTTTGTTTTTAAACAAAAATAGGACAAATATGAAAAATGAGGAGGACAGAGGTGTCTCTTTCACTTGGATCATTTAAGTTTCTAATGTTTCTGGATCCTCCATACTCCCTTCATGATGACCACTGAAAATCAAACTACCATCTTAATTTTAATGCTGCTCTGAGCAAGGCAACAACCCAGATGAGGTTCAAAGAAGATTAATAGAAACGTCCTGGTTGTATGCACAACTCCTCATCCAAACTAAAGCCAAAGATGGAAGGATGCTTTCTGAGTGCTAAGGATTATGTGTTTTGTTACTGCACTAACAGACAAGAGCGAGGAACTTACTTTCTTTATGAAGTAACTTAACCCAATTTTCTGTAGGAACTTATTTTAAGACAGAAAAAGAAAAACAAAAGCCTCTTTCTAGAGGTGAAAGTAAGAGTAGGACTTCAGAATCCTATAAATCACTTTCTGAAAATGATCCTGCTCATGGACTAGAGTTCTGTTCCATCTCTCACCAAAAATCTACATACACAGAAAAATGACCTTCTGATGACAGGATGTAATCCAGATAATATTGTTTGACTCAAGAATGTTCTTTTTTCTTCTCACAGTTTCCTTGTTGGTTTCCATGGATAAACATGGTTCCTAAATGAGCTGCTTATAAAAATGTGCATTTTCCTAGAGTGGGGTTATTTCGCAGACATCTGGTGGCAGATTTTGGAGCTATTTCTGTGGAGAGGCTGACAATTGTGCCTCAAGAAGAGACAGGAGAATAGTTTGAGATTAATCAGGTTCCCTATACCTTGAGTTCCCCTTCGTGGTTTCTGCCTTTATGATCCTAGTTGGCAGCTTTTGCACTTAATGGTACATTGTATGGGATAATTTTGGCTTTTCTCTTGAATCTTGTGTTTTTAGGACACAAGATAGGGAGATTGATACAAATAATTCCTTCTCCTTATTTGTTTGTATCTTCAGTGGAATTTTAACTGTAGTTGTCAAAACCTGAGCACAACAAGCTACATCACAAAATAATAGAAATTAAAACATTTATTATTAACAAAACAAAACCAATGTTTACTACTGTGAATCTCTGTACCATTTGCCAAAGGCAGACTGCAGTTTAACACGCTTTCAAAGTAGAAATGTTAAATCAATCAGATCTATTTCTAAGGAAAATAAATGTAGCAATTCTTATCAGATGAATAACTTGTTCCTTTAGAATATTGTTTTGCACCATTATTGCTTCAAGTAGCATTTATGTAGTCTACTAATGAAAGGTCTCTGTAACAGCTAACACACCAGGTACAAAAAAGGCTCAAAATTCCCAATTTCTTTCAAAAGTGAATACAGTGTGTCAGAAAGGAGAGGAGAAGGGAAAGAAGAATAAGGAGCTAGAACTTTTTTCTTTTTTTAAATAATAAGAACAGTGAACTATCCTGGGGAGAAAAGTTCCTATGAAAGGATAATATATAAAGAGTTTTTCACACTACCTCAAGTTTTCTTTGTTAAAAATATATTCAAGTTTTCTAGAGTTTTTTTCAACTTAAAATACTTTTTTTTCCTCTCTTCCTTCCCCCAGCCTGGGTAACTGCAAAACAAGTTGAAGGAATGAGCACAAGGGTAATTGGTTTAAAGAAAATGAGATGGGGACACAGAAAATTGAATAATATTGCTAAAGAGGGAAAAATCTGCTTGAAGGAGGCAACTGACCCATCACAGTATTGCAAAAGTATTCTTTTAGCTTCCAGGTTGTATTAACTAAATTGCTTTATTAGCTATTACATATACTAAATATAAGTAACTATAACTCTAGATTTTGGAGAAATAATGAAGTGTGACTTTATGTGCCAAGTCAATCTGTTCATTACTTGTTATGGATTTGATTCCATAAACAAAGTGCCCATCGGTGGAGATGAGATCATATCTGAAATGCCAGATGAGCTCTGTAACGGTTCCAGGTCTCTGTAAAGCAATGCCTGACTCTGCAGTGCCTGCCTCCCTTTGACCTGGCTAATGGCTGCTACATTTGGAAAGAATATTTCAAGTTGGTGCCTTTTCCTCTTCTTTTTTCCTCTTCTTTCTTTTCTGCCTTCTCAGAAGGACCAGGATCCTCATGGAGGGGAGACCTGTAGTTTGGCTGGCTCACTCTCTGATTTATTGCAGCTGAGATGCTTCACAGTTTCTGGTAAAAACAAAAAAGTGCATTTGTGTTAAAGACTTTTTATTTTTCTTTTGCTTGCTGTGGAGTTTAACTGCCTCGAACTGGGACCAGACTCTGTTTTCTGTCTCGCAGTTAAGTAACTCTGGCATTTATGATAGCCTGCAATTACTGTACAAACTACAATTTTTCCATTTCAAAAGTTAGCATTTCTCCACTCTTGCAGCATTATCTCAGATACCACAATTATGTACATCCTCAGGAGAAGGAAATGGCTGTGGCACATCACGTACTGTGGTGTGGTGAGGGTAGGGAAATGTGTTTTGGGGGTTTCTGTGATAAGTGTTCTTATGAAGCCAAATTTTCATAAGTGTCTGACACAAAAATTTAGTTCATTGTGCATAATGTGATACCTTTCCTAGGAAGACTTTAGGTCTGCTAATCATTGTTAAGTGTTTTAAACTTATGTGTAGCAAGGTAATTACGAGATAAATTGAAGCAAAAAAAAAAGGTGAATATTCAAGGTCTCATTTAGTCTTGGGCCCACATGAGAACAGATTCCAGGAATCAAGAAGGACAAAAATGTTTTTCCAAGTAGGCAGTGGTCTCAAAGGTTGAAATTAAAACTGATGTGCAAGGAGACCACTTCCTACAGGAACTGCTAAAACAGCAGATTGGCTGTGCCAAACCTGGGAAAACTGTGCTGTGTTGGATTTGTTTGTTCTGATTTGCTCTTTGGCTTTCTGGAATTTGTAGAGTTCAAGCTGAGATATGTGGTACCTAAAAGCAAAGCAAGAATAAATCCCTATCTTCCCTTTTTGTCAGGGGTTTGCTATTTATTTTTTCAGGCAACGTGCAATCTACATATGACACAGTGCAAGTGGGAAGATGGGTTTCATCATTCTCTGATCTCTGATTAGCTGGGTTCCTGATGGCTTCAGTGTTCTGGAAACCGAGGGATATTTGCACGTGGATTTGGATGTATAAGATCTGCTTCAAAAATAGATGCAATTTTAACAAAACCTTACACAAGAGGCGTATAAATATTTCTGCCTTTTGCCAATGTATTAACTAGGGATTTTGAAAAGCTATGTCAATCTGTCTTTTGCCAAAAGCTGTTGGAGGAACCATGTTGCAGCCCTTTAAGTCTGACAGCTTTCTACTCTTGTAGAGCTACTCTGTCAAGCTAAATGTTTTTAATAAGAGACTAACTTTTTACAGGGATGTTGATTAATTTTTTATTATTCAAAGGTAGTACAAGATAACTGGTGGTTTATTTTTCTTTCAGTTAACAGAGATGTAACAATAACCATGCTCAAATGCTTTGATATTTTAATGTACTGGGATGGCCACATATTTCAAATTTTGGTTTTTATTCTTTTATTACTTTGAGATGGTAAACACTTGCTTCATTCTGCAAAAAAGGGTAGAATCAGCTGAATTTATTGTTGAACAATATAGTGTTGATTTGGGGATGAAGAGACTAAAAGTAACAAGGAAATATAGTCCTGAAGCTTGGCCGACACCACTGTTTGGCAGCCCACCTAGTATATGAAGGCTTGTCTCCTCCTCAGGGTTCTTTGGAGCTCGGGACAGGCCTGTCTTTTTTTCAACCTGCTTGTCCTGCTCTGTTCTGTGGCTTTGCTCACGCTTGTGTCTCACCTGGTGGAGGGGACACTGCAACCCCTTCCTGCTGCAGCACCACTACCAAAGGCCTTCTCTCCCAAAGACCATACGCAGTGTTTTATGGGGCTTCTGCTGTAATAAATCAAATAAGGCAGCTACTCAGGTAGAGCTTGCAAGAGCTGACTTTTTTTGTCTTGGTGGTGGTTTGAATAGTATTAGTACTCTGTGTCCTTCTGGTATTAATAGGAGAAAAAACAGGCTACAATTTAAAACTTATATTTTATAATGGCTCTAGTGCTGTCTTGAAAGATGAGATTCAAAGGAATTGCTTTGCAAATTCATTTATACACTTAATGATATATATGTTTACATGAAAAGTAGTTAAATGTGCAGTGGTTTCTCAATATATTTACAAAAATTCAGTGGATGGCCAGTTAATAGATAAATTATTCATAAAATGATGAAAAGGTATGAATGAAAGAAGATTCAGTTCTGTAGTTATAGGCAGCAAAGCTGCTGATGGATATAGAGAGTAACTCCTGTGAGGAGTGGCTGAGGGAATTTGGGATGTTTAGCCTGGAGAAGAGGAGGCTGAGGGGAGACCTTATTGCTCTCTTCTACTACCAGAAAGGAGGATGTAGCCAGGTGGGGATCATCCTCTTTTCCCAGGCAACAAGTGACAAGAAAAGAGGAATTGGCCTCAGGCTGTAACAGAGGAGGTTCAGGTTGCACATCAGGAAGAATTTCCTCATGTAAAGAGTGGAGCATTTGGAGCATCCCTGGAACTGTTGAAGAAGTAACTAGCTGTGGCACTTAGTGCTCTGGTTTAGTTGACAAAGTGGTGATTGGTCAAGGGTTGGACTTGATCCTGGAGGTCCTTTCCAAGCCTAATGATTCTGTGATACATCTGTAGTCTCTTTAATCTCTTGGTGCGTAAAAGCTCTCTTGGAAGCATTGGAAAGTTTTTACTTTTGATAAACTTAGCACAAGTGTCTAGTGTATCACTTTTACACTAAACTTGCTTGTCTGAGAAGGGGAGTATGGTACCAGGGAGGACAGTAACCTCCAAAGTGTTACTAATACAGTCAGTTATTGCCCTTCTGTACAAGTACACAGTGTGTGTGTGGAATGAACAAAGCTCTCCTCTGTCTCCTATTCTCTGTTTATATTTCTAAGCAAGAGGGGGAATTACCTTTAACTAGCCAAAGAAGTAGCTCTGTCCATTTTCATACCCCTTTGGAAAAAAAGAAGGCAGCCAGATATTGCTCTGATTTAATGGTAGTGGGGTGCAGTCCCTCCTCGGACTGAGCATTGTTTTGTAATATTGACCTGCAAATGGATGAAAACCATGGCATGAATACATTAAAATATAAGCAAACAGTGAGAGAACTCTTGATAATGTTTATGGTTTGTCCAAAATAAGATATTCTTCTGAAATAAAAAGGATACATCACAGAAAAGGACTTCAGTGAAATTGTTTGAATGCTGAGCAACTGGCCAAAGTTCAGTGCAAGTCAATTCTGTTGACAGTAACACATCAAAATTCAGTGCTGATCAATATTGGTACATTGCAGTCCTTGCTTATGGCATGACAAAAAAGGCTATTGATAAAAGGAAGCTTTGGATATTGGTATAAAAACTTTTGCACCTCACTGGATGTAACTGTAGCTTACACTTTTCTGCAATAGCACTTCAGTAGTCCAGAATTTAAAGTACCAGTAGAAATTATAGGCAGTTGTGTCATTAGATCAAGGTATGTTTTTCAACATTGCAGTATCAAAATGATATTCTCTGATCCAGCAAAACTTTGGTGATGGAAAGATGTGCTTGTGCTGACAAGAAGTCAGTAGGTTCACTTGATAAACAATGTTCACAGTATCAGATCATTGTATTTATTCTGGAAACCCCTTATCACTCCTTTGGGATGCAAATGTGGGATGAAGTTCTTTTTGAGTATCGCAGTGCCAGTTGCTCGTTTGAAGGATCTGTGACTTGTAACGATATATAAAAGAAGACATTTTTTGTTGGGTAGTTAAATGACACAAATTTACATCAGTCTGGGATATCATGGACAAATATACTCGTGCTGCTCTGTGCACTTGCAGTAAGTTTGAAGCTCCCAGAAAGTATCAGACTCCTTCATTTTAGGTACTGTGACTGTATCTTCACAGTATGTATGCTTGCTTCACTTCCGCAGAGCTGAATTTATGATAGAGCTATGCTTGGATTTCTAGCATTACTGATATATGGCACATGACTAACAATATTGGGATGTTTCATTTATCAATAGGCTTATTGTGTTTTGGGGGATCCCGGATTAGTGGAAGGATTCCTCAGAAGTCCTGTGTACAATGAATTCCTAGTTTCTACATGGGGAATTTAGTCCCACATGGCTTTTTGATTGCTGTTACAAGGTCAAGATGAATAGATGTGGTGGGTTTGGACTTGAACCTTGGAGTTTTTGGTGGTGTCACTCAGTGAACTGATGTCACAGAGACATACATGTGCATGCAGGCAAGACTTATGTTTTATTTTATTTTTTCCTTTTTATGTTGTTTAAAGGAAGGGAGACAATCTTACATACTTCCATATTTTTCTTTTTCCTAGTAACCTGACTTTTAACTCACACTATGAGTTTTCATTTTTGGTGTTCAAAATACCCATTTGTGCAAGTAATTTCTGTATAGACTATTCCAGGAGACCAGAGGCTAGCTGAGGAAAATGTGCAGATGCTTGTCGGCCACCACACTGTCATCCCCACAGTGTACTGACACAGTGTTCGTGTACTAAAACAGTGTTGTAGTCTTTGCATTGTCCCTTATTACTGAAAAAGACAGTAAAGAATGAAACAAACTTACATATAATCAAAAGCAGCCTCAATTTGCTGTCCTTGCTTCTTTTTTTTTTCTAAATGATAAGCTGATTTTTAGCTGAGTTTGTGAATTTTGATATCATTGCCCCATGTTCAACTTGTTATTATCAAGATCCTCTCCACTTATACTATTTTTCCTACATGAATCTATGTAGTCATTTGCAAGACTGTTGTTTGCCTACAACTACGTATTTTTGGTACTATTTCTTCATTGCAACACACTTCTAAAGACTTGGTTGCTATGCACTGTGTTTCTAGTATAAAAGCTGTGAAAGTCTGTGCAGCATATTGCTTTGTCTCTTACTTTATCATTGGGAATAGATTGCCAACTATCTCTGTACATCTAATTTGTCTAAAAAAAAAGGCACTGGCCAAATTTTCCCATTTTAGAGTTATTCAATTTACCCTAATGGTCTTTAACTGAGAGTTATGTTCACACAATAGAGGATAAAATAGACTGAAAACTTTTTTCAGAGCTATTAAATTTTTGAACTCGATGAGTTCCCATCCAGTCCAGAAAATACAGGTTTCTGAATGTGTCCCATATGCATGTAAAATCTGGCAACTAGGAGCTGGATTTCTTGAGGCTGTTGGAAGATAAAGGAATAGCATAAAGAGAAAAATGAGGAGAGGAATGTGATTATTTCTAATCTACAGTGATTGAAGGGCTAAATGCCAGTTGTGTCCAAGTGACATCATGTCAAAAGCATAACTGTGCTGAGGCAACTTGTACGAAGCAGCCTTCTGCATCTGCTCAGTAAGAGCACCTTGCTAGATGATATACTGATGATATTTCCTTCTTTGAGCTTGAGGGGAAACAAAACCTTTCAATTACTCAGTTTTGTTCTAGAGTACTTTATTTTTAAAAGAAATTCACCCTACCCCCCAAAAAACTCAAAAAACAACCCCCCAGGCCTTAATGTATTTAAGGACATACTTCGTAACTAAGCATTGTTAAAGAGCTTGATACCTATGCTCACTGTGAATATGAACATGAAAGGGCTGAGAAACCTGCATTGAAAACCCTTGCACTGAGCTAGACATGAGGGGGCAACCCAAGGGAGTTTCAGGAAGTTCCGTCTGAATATGGAGAAGAACTTCTTCACTGTGCAGGTGATTGCACACTGGAACAGATTGCTCAGAGAGGTTGTGGAATCTGCCTCACTGGAGATATTGAAGAACTGTCCTGTGCCATGTGCTCTAGGATGACCCTGCTTGAGCAGGGAGGTTGGATCAAGTGACCCACTGTGGTCTCTTCCAACCTGACCCTTTCTGTGGTTCATTTCGGTGTATCTAATTGACTAAATAGGCAGGACAGAAAGGCAAACAAATAGGAAAAATAGTTCTCTGCTCCTTAAAATTATTATTATTATTTATTTTTTTTTTTTTTAGGTCTTAGCATAAGCCTATAGTCCAACAAAGCACAAACTTGCTTAATTGACAAAGAACAAATCTTAATGAAATAATTTGGCCTTAAGTATATGCTCTATCTCTTCCTGGCTAGACATACATTTTGCAGAATCAGAGTATGAGTGAATCACTGGGCTGTGTAAGAAACAGGGACAGAATCAGACTGGTGCTCTAACCAGAAAACCATGTCTGTCCTGAAAAGTGTGTCACTCCCAAATGAACTACTGAGGGTAGCTGCAGGTAGAACTTAAGGTGGACGTGCTGTGCTACCATCCCCTAAAAGACATTTTAAAAAAAAAGTTCTGAGTGTAAACAGTTGCATGGGGGCTATGTTCTTTTCAGTATTGTTCTTACTGAAAGTTTCTGTGCTAGAGTTCTTTAATTTCTTCAGGAGTTGTGTCAAAGGCTTAGAAACCACTGTTACTCTATGTATTTTAATAGCAGAACAGCAGCTGTGCTGAGACAAGCCTCAGGTGGCCCATGCACAAACCATGGAATGTTTGGAGAGGTTAAAGGCAAGTGCCAAAGGACAACAAACCTGATTTCAGTGAAGATTCACAAGCAGTTTAGCTGAGAAGTCATGAGGTTGCTGGCCCTAATGTAGTAAAGGACTTAAGCAGGTGTATGGTTTTAAGCATGTGAGGTTTTTAGTTTTGTTTCCTATGAACATCCTTAAGTACTTTGCTGGATTAGGATTCTGGCATGACTGAAACCCTGGATATATTTGCACATTAAGCAGCATAAGTTATAGCAAGAATTTCTTTCGATTTTCAGTTTTTCTGTAAATTCTGTACTAGAGTTATACTATTTCCCTTTTGCTGTTCTTCCTTCTTGTAGTGCTTGAAAGAGTTCACTGGGGTTTACAACATTTAAGATTCTACATTTTCCTGCTATTAGATAAGCAAACGTGTTTAAAGAGTTTGGGGGAGGGGGGGAGTCCCAACCAACAAAACTCACGAAACTAAAACTGATGGAAAATACTCCTCTTACAGAGCTTTGAGGCTGTCCATAGAAAGATTGCAGCCTTGTCAAACAAGTCATGGCAGAGTAGGGATTATTTGAGTTCTGACCTGCAAAAAGAAAAAAAAAAGTAAGTTTGAGAGCTATATTTGCACTTAGCATGAAGGCAAAGATAAAGCACACCTAGGAACAGCTCAGCTGAGCTCAGTTTATCTGAGCTGTAAGAACTCACAGTTAGCAGCAAACCATCATTAGTTCTACAAAATAAGTGTGGTTGGGCTTGATTCTGCTTGTGTCTCATGACTGCATTACGCACCTCTCTGTGTCTCTGCAGTGATGATACCTTTCTCATTTGTGAAGTTTCTTCGTGCTGTTTTTATATATTATTGAAATAGGAATTGGGAGACTGGACGGCGAACACTGGATGCAATGAATTTTTCAAGGGGTGTTGGTTGTTTGCCAGAACTAGATGAATTAAATGGCTAATAATAATCAAATGACTTTTCAGCATAGAACAACATAGCTTTTTTTCTAGCTGATGAGAAGAAAGCTGAACCAAGGCTGGGAGAGCTGGCACGATTCAGGCAGCAGAACCTGGACTATTCTTGCCCAGTTTATGCTCTTATAACTTGCAGATTTTCTATTGTTCTTCTAAAACAGATTTTTACACGTTGATTGTGGGTTTCCTTTGGCTTGAAGGGAGGGATAATACAGCAGTTTTTCAGAGCAGAGGGGGAGTGTGTTCCAGCTGTAGGTTCTCTGTCTGCCTGGCTAATGAGTCTGTCTGAGGTAGATGAACTTCAGCAGTTTCCAAGACTGGGCCAACGAAGAAACCAAAGAGGGTGTGATTTCAGAAAGAATTTTACTTAATTTAAAAAAAAAGTAGCCTGTTGCAAATAAATGCTGTTCTTTTGGAAATGAGCACCATTTCTGCTCTTTCTCCAGCTGGGTAGATAAAAAGTTGGAATTACAAAAGCATACCCAATAAACTGGCTCCCAAAATATGATACTAGCTGCCTCAGTCACAGCACAGACCTGACTATTATTTTGAGGTTGAGTAGGTTTTCCAAGGGCTGAATTGACCCATTCATTTCTCTTCTAAAAATTCCATTTTGGTAATGAAACATGATCTCAGCTTTCATTCCTAGTTCCAGTGGAAGTAAAAGGAATTGAGTCTACTTCTGGTCTTATGTCAATTGCTGGTGAAGGCTCCAGTTTAATAGTATCTGACACTCCAGCGGTATCCAAATTTTCAGGTTCCAATGTTCACAAAAACCATAAAATAAGTAGAGTGGTGCCATGCATCATTCATCCCCTTCCTGGTGAGCCTATTAATTTAATGATGGTAAAGCATCTTGGAGCAATTCTTTGACCTCAACTCTGCTAGTTTGTCTTTGTTCAGGTTACTGAAGGGGGAGCACATGGGAGGTATAGCAATGTCTTGGGCAATATGTATGGGGTTTATTTATTCTTTTGGTGTGGGGGGAAGTGTCTTCACTCAATGCAGTATGAGATGCAAGGTGCCTATGCAGGGCTAAAGCATTTAGTACTCTCTGACTCTCCCCTCTGCAGGCTGGCAGTGTGTGGAAATGCACTTAACAGTCCCACAGATAGCTTGAAAAAGTGGCTTGTAGGATAAATGTCTGCTTGTTTATTAGGGTGGATTAAAAGACAGGAAAGTAAATGTCATGTCTAAGTACTAAGCTGTGCTGCTATGCTGTGTAAAACAAATTGAACTTTACATCTATATTGCATTAGTGCACCGCCACCTTTGTTCTTGATTTATAGTTTTGAAAAATACTTTTAAGCCTTAATGTGAGCACTTCTGTAGTTGCATAATTAGAAGGAACAATTTATCCTTTAAAAATGAAGGGATTTTTCTTATTCAGTTTTTGGTTTGTGTCATTACTTTTTAAATTTCATGAACTTAAATGTGCTTGTAACTGTTACAAAATGATCTGAACACCACATTCAAAATCTCAGGCTTTTACTGCAAACAAACATTGCCTTCGTTCACAGTGATAAGCATATCTGTTCTTTGTTTTCTTTAAGTCAGACCATTAATTATGGTACAGTTAATATGGTGTTTTACTAATCATGAAATGTCAATCGGTTTTAGTCAAATATTTTGTGTGATTGAAGTTGTCTTACTACACAGCTCACAGTAAATTATTCCTAAAGGTTTTGGATTAAGTCGCAAAATTTTTGTAAAAACAGCTAAATATTTTTCTGTTTTATGTGAAAAATCTTCAAATTATTTTGATTTTAAAATTATACTTCATATACCCTAGTTAATAGCAACAACAGAAAAGATTTTTTTGAACTAGCTTGTTATTAATAAGTTCTTAATATTTACAAAATTTAAATTATATATCCTGCAGAGGCCTTTCTGAATCATAGTTTCATCTTGTGTGCTGATCCTACAAGAAAGCAGATTTTCACCTACTGGCCCTATGCTGCAAGATAAAAGCAAGTGTATGGGGGAAAGGAAGTATAGGATTTGCCACTGAGTTTTTCTGTGTGGGGCAGTAGAACCCTGAGACGCTGCCTTTCCCCAGGGATAGTTTGCTGTGTTGCATATGCTGAGTTCTAGTTCATTTCCTCTTCAGGACAGAGAGGAAAAAAATTCAGAGAAAGTACAATATCTGGAAACCTACATTAAAAAACTTGGGCCACAGCATAGTGTTTTAAGATTCCAGCTCTCTATGGCAAGGGGAGTGAGCCGTATTTTCAGCTGGCATAACCTGGCACTGCTCCATGATTGCCATCTCTCATTGGCATCTGTGTTGTCCTCCAGTAAAACAGATGATGTTGATTCACTGTAGGTTATGTTCCTGGTGAACCTATATTACAACATGATGTTTTGATTCAGAAAAGTGATTTTCCAGTTCATATGTCAGATGTATGCCTTGTGTTACCCTGGAATCCATATATTTGACCCAGAAAATAAGTGTTTCCCGAATTTAGAAAAGATGTATTTTTTTTGTTCTTATACTTTCTGTATTTGAAAATGGGATCTCTTGAATATGACTGATTTCTTGAGAGTTATTGTCCTTCAACATCTGCTTCATGAGATCTACTGGCAGGTGGAGAAAAAAACATTTTTGAAGACTTGTTCACTAGGATAAAATGGTCTGTTGATCATTAACTGTCTTCAGAAGACAGATGGAGTACCACCAACAGATTAAATAGGTGGAAAATATCTATGCAAGAACTCTGCTGCAATCAGAAACAAAGCTTTAGAAAAATATTGTGAGAAAGTCTTTGAGGGCTGGCTGGGTTATATATTTTCCCAGGCGCTGCAGTTGGGGAAAACCAGCCTGTTGAGACTTAAGTACATGAATAATTAAAACTTGGTCAACTCATTCTGAAAGATCAAGGTCTGAGTAATTTGCAAATGTCAAGTTTCTTTATATAAGCAAACTACTCTGTCAAGCACACACTGCATATAGGGTTTGAACATGCCTTTTCAGTCCAAGTGCAAGGACGTTTAAAGTGTTTGATTGTACTAATACTGGACTGACCTTTTGGTATTTTGTTTTTTCCACCTCCTGTTTGTTACAGGCCAGGTAAGGTGTTTCAGGATTGATGCCTGATTGTGTTTTAAAGGCAACATTCATTACGAGTCACAAAAAATCATTTTGATATTGTGTGATGAAGCAGGCAGATGAAAGGGTTGACAACAATCCTTGCCACAGCAGTGACAGTCTGAAACATGTACTCTTGCTTCTTGAACTTGTGTCTTTAGCAGTACCAGTTTAACATAGTAAAATTTAAACAGTTAGAGTAGGCAAAAGGCAGCTCCTAGGAGTCTGTAGCCACTAATACCAGGTCAAGCTGATGACTGGGGTTATATTGTCTTTAAAAACCATGGTATTTAATGCCAGTTTTTGTCTTGGAGCCTGAAGAGTTTATGTATATTGGATTCTGGAACTCCTGTTTCAAAATACAGCATTGAAATGACAAATTTACTCCTTGCCTGCTGGAACAGGCTTTTGTTTTGGTTTCTTTCTAAGCTATTTAGAACTGAAAGAAAATGAAGATAGAAGAATACCTGACCTGTGCTGGAAACTTTGATTTTTTTACTGCTTCTGTTAGCTAGACACTATGATGTACTACATCAAGGTGCAGATGTTCTAGGGATTGTATTTACATAAGTACTTGAAGTTTTCTGCCAACACTGTGATGGTTCATATTCAAAACAGTGCAGGCAAGCAAAGTCACTGTTATCTCTGGGACACTGTTTCCCAGGGAAGCAGAACTAGATGTGCCAAAGCAAATAATAGTAGTGAAGATGGTAATCTGACTGCTTTAGTCCCTCTACACACAATGCTTGCATGTTTACATGAAATCGCACCAGAAAGGTCTGAGCGGTTGCAATAGCTGTACTGAGAAAAGAAAGTGAACTTGAAACACTCTATATGGTGATTTTTTTGCATATTTGATCTGTTGTGTCTTAAGAAACATGCTTACCTTTGATTTTTCTAGATCTGATTTTTGACCCTTGCAGTTTCTCCTTACTCTCTCCCACAGTCTACAACTATTCTGCCAAATGAAAATAAAAAAGTATACTAACTATACTGAGGAAGTGGTTTCCTTGGAAATGGTGACCATATGAAAGCTATAAATGCTGATACCAAAACTATAGTTGATTGTACGGATGTGGGCCCTGTAAAAAAGTAAAATGGGTTCCCTTTGCTAGTTAAAGGGAAAAATCTTGTTGTTGCTTAGGCTTTTTGCCAAGGTGCAGCTAAGTAAGATTATTTTAGCTGTGTGATGTGTGAGAGCTTTTTATCTCTTTCTTTTTTCTATAAGGCCCTGGTAGGAACATGTCTATGAACAAAAACCATTCTGATTTCATATTTTCATAGACTTGTAACTGAAAAGGTGAGTGCATACTTTGACAATTGAGCATGGGACAGGGCTTCCAGTGCTGCCTTCAGCTGTGAGTTGGTCCTGCTCAGCTCCCTGACACAGCTACTGTGGTGTTCAGGCAGACAAAAGGCAGATCCTGCTCTTGCTGTTCCCATTGCAGTGCTAGTGAGGAGATTTGACAGCTGGAAGTGGTCAGAGGAGCAACTGCTGACAGAAGAGTGGGAGGCAAAACTCGGGAGGCTGCAGTGTTGGTTCATGCAGAGCTCTGTTCTTTTTACTTTCTCCAAGTGTCCATGAAAACCACCGGAGGCCTTCTTGTCAGCCCTGAGTTACAGTACTGATCTAATATGAACATGGTGTTGGTTCTCATCCTGAGAAAATGTAGATCGATGAACGTGAGATGGATAAAAGGTTGGAGCTGGATTTCTCTAGGAATGTTAGAATATGGCCATGGTGCCTGGCACTGCTAAACACCGTAAGTCAGTGAGCTGCAGAGCTTTACACCCTTCTCTCAAATAGAGATTTGCTGTTGAAATTCAGTTATCCTTCTTCCTTATAACGTATAAACTTTGGTACTTTTTTTTTCACCCAGGACCTTCGCTTTGATGTCAGTTGCAAAATCAGTCAATCAATATGTTTCCTTTAAAGGAAAAATCAGGAATGAATATTCAGCAACTGTAAAAATGCTCTGGAGATTGATATCTAATAGAGATGAAATAAAAAGCAGAAGCTGATTAGAATTCCAGAAAATAAGATATTCATCTATTTATAGGAATTTGAGTCTTCATATGCCAGATTTTGTAATTTAATGCTGAGAACATCCTTGATTTTAAGCACTTCTGGATAAATCATTAAATGAAGGAAAAGTAAAAGCAATGTTAAAAGAGCCAAGTTACGTTGATTTACAAAAGAAAAATGTAGCCAACATGAATTGTCTGGTTGAAGGATGCATGAGTAAAATGGAACACTGTGCTGTGTCTGAGATGTGCTCTCATCATTGTTGAGGCATTGCCCCATGCCAGAGACTTACTGTCTCCAACACAGACTGATGCGCTAAGCTAGAAGCATAGGGTGTAATAAGACTGTTTCATGGTGGATCTTCTTTTGCTCTTGCTTCTCCCATTTCTAGTTTCTAAGTTTATGACTTCGGAGAGCATTTGTAGGATTTGTGAAATGACGGTGACCTCTGGCCACTGAGAAAATGTAAAAAAAAAATAAATACTGGACTTCCACTTCTATGGAGATGTATTAAACAGCTCCTGACATTGTGGGAGACCTGGAAAGCCTCAGGGACTTGTTCTACCTTGTGTTTGGTTCTATTAAAAATACTCTGTATATAATTTTTAAAATCTAAACATGTACGAATTATGAAATTAAGGGCTGTTATAGGGTGACATACTCAACATCTCATGTTGAAATATTGCCTGTTCATTTGTTTATCTAAGTATTGCTATAGCTAGAAAAGAATGTCAAGGGTTTTGAGGGGAAAAAAGCCTCAAAAAAAAGCTAAGCAAAGTTTGGTGCTCTGTGGGCAGGGTTGGACCAACTAATCACGGTGCCATTTTCTAGCTGATGTGTGCTCCTGACCCGTAATTTTTGTGAATTGTAATGTTGATGCAAATACAGTGCACCCGCATAAGGTGGAGGGAAATTGTACTGTATTTTGGTACAACTTCACTGTGGTCTGCCTCTTGGCAAGGGGTGTTCAGGTGCTTTGTAAATAATACTTGTAAATCAGGTCCCTTTGTAGCAGTTCATGTCCTTGTGCACATTATGGACAGGACACAATATGGACTCCTGCTCGAGACAGAAGGGATTGGCAGTAAATGGGGATGAGGACAAAGGAGCTGTGTGCCTCAACATTCCTGTCTGTACCATCTGAAAGGAGATGATGTCAAGTGACACATTTTAGGCCAAGTCATTCCTTCCAATAGCCACTCCTATGTTTTCTTGGCAACAGTATGGCCACATTATCAGGCCAGCTTGGCTGTGCTGTCACTGCTGGTGTGAGTGGCCCACAGAGCTGTGCTCCCACCAAGTGCCTGGACAACTAATGCA
Organism: Pipra filicauda; assembly: GCF_003945595.2. Taxonomy (NCBI): domain Eukaryota; kingdom Metazoa; phylum Chordata; class Aves; order Passeriformes; family Pipridae; genus Pipra; species Pipra filicauda. The sequence goes on along the minus strand of NW_024104387.1, from coordinate 2,853,669 downwards.
CCCATTACAGCTTGGCCCAGGGAAAGGCAAATGAAGAGCTTAAGGAAAACTGAAGTGCAACATTGACTCCTTCTGCCTCCTCCACTTCAGTGCCTCCTAACTTTTTTTCTACTTCAAGAAACCTGTTCTGAAAAACTGCTCAGAAATATGTATGTTTTAAACACTCACTATTCCTTATTCAATACTCAATATTCCTTATTCAATAACATGGTGTAGTTATGATGTATTGCAACCTTACTGAGAATGGACCTTGAATGTCTCAGTTCCTTTTACCTCTCCTTTTTGGCTATCTGGAGTGATTTTTGGGACTAGAAAAAATACAAAAGTTAATTATTTGATGTGGAGAAGTCTATTTTAGCCAATTATGTTATTAAAAATGTAGATCCAAATTTACATTATCTGTGGTTTTTTTCATCTGTGATTTTTTTTTTTTAATAATTTAGGCTTACTGGGTGATTTCAAGTGCCATGAAAAGTATTGTAATTATTCTTCACTCTTTACTAGATGAAAGATTAGCTTGCAATCTTGTTTAAATCAGTGCCTTTCAGGCAGGTAAAAAAATAATTGGAAATTAACTGTGGAATGTTTCAGAAGATCATCTCATGTTTAAAGGATTTAAGTCCAAGCCAATTCCTTGTGCACCAGAAGGAATGTCAGTAGATATGAACATGTTTAGTCTGCGAGCAGGAGGGTGGACAAGGAAGACATTGTATGAAGAGGTGTAGGTCAAGCAGAGATGACCACGAGGGACTCAAATATCAGAGTCTTGCTTTTTAAAGTCTAGAACTGTTATTACTATTCTTGTATTACTACAGTGTCTAAAAAGTATTTCAAAGGGAGGAGGGTTTTGAGTTTCTGCAAATAATAATGGAGTAATATTTGGCATAGCTTAGAGTCACTGAAAATCTGGGCTAAAATTTGCTTAATATATTTGGTTTTGCTAGAGCTAGAAATTAAAGTAATAGATATTTCATAAGAGGATGAAGGCAGCTAGTAAAATAAGGAACAAATATTGAATTATAGAAAATAGGATCTGGAGCCATAGAAATGCAGACCTCCCTTAGGAATTCAGGAATTGTGTTTAGGAGGTGTTTTGAACAATCTGGCCAGCAATTTTGGCTATAAGGCACCAAATAACAGTTAAATTTATAATAGTCTAGTTATGGTAAACTGGTCTTTTGACTAAATTCATCATTACAAGCAGCCAGCCTGAATTCCTTGCTCATGCAAGTGACTGAATACATGCTAAGAGTAAGAAGGGTTTCATTGTACCAGCAGTTTTAGAGGAATTGAAAAAAAATAAGAAAAAGAATAGTTCATTCAAATACATCCTTTGAATACAGATGCTGGCTACACTTGTATTTTCTGTAGTGTGTTGCTTGCAGTCCCCCAGCAAACCTTCACTTGCTGGCATAGGCAAGTACAGCTCCCATTAAGCTCAGCAGAAGCTGTGCTTGCTGAACTTGGCCCTCTGCCTGTAGAAAATTAAATGTGTTGGCAGGTTAGCCAGAGGATAGTGTTCTTCTATTTGGGGTGCTCGGCACTTGTTCTGAGACATTCTGGGCTTGTGGAAGACAGAAATTCTCCAAAATCAGGGCTAGTGAGGAGGGCTCAGACAGATTGCTTCTTCCTTCCTTCTCTCGGTGTTAAATGCTGAGAGGCCTGAGAACTGTGTGAAGCATTTTTACTGGCAGGCTCAGCATGCACAGTAAATTTTCCTGCACTGTGGAATTCATGTTGCTGTCTATAATAGTGAGAACTTCTCATTTACTTTCTTTTGTGAGTCGGGGGTTTTAGAGGGGACAGCCAGGTCATGGCTTCATGCTTTTTCCTCCAGGTGTGGTGGTCAGACTAGAATGTATACAACAGGGATTGTAACATGTGCTCATACACACCCTTCAGCACCTCGGAAAGAACAGAAGACTGTGTAAAGGGATCTTCAAAGACTTTTTTGGTGTTATTGCAGTATGATCATTCTCCCGTATTCTGGGCTGTGTTTTAGCCCCAACCTGCACTTCTCTAACTTGTTCTTTATTTGATTATTCTTCTGAATCCCCCTTTTAATTTGTGAGGGCAACTGGGTTGTCCTATCCTGGGATTTCACAAATTAGAAATCTCCCACTCTCCAAATGTCTTGGGACACTGAGTCCTGTTTTGGAAAGTGAAGTAGGCACTTAGCAGTATAAATCCCATTACAGATAAATGGGATTCAGAATTGCTCACGCCTAACTTTTTATTTAAATGGAAATTTTGTATCCTTCTAGCATATGGTCCTGTTTTGTTTGTTTGTTTGATTGTTTTTTTTAAAAAAAGGGATCATTTTCTGTTACTTGAAATTGTGCCTAAAATAAAGCAGTTGTATGAGATGCTGGTTACTAACATTCCTTGCATTGTATGATGACTTACTTTCAAAGTTGACAGAATTATATTATCTGGAGTTACAGCACCTCGGTATCTCTTAGAATGCTTAAAATAAAAATCTGATGCTGACAAGCATTGTGGAGTATATTTATTCTCTTGCTGTGGATTAAACAATTGATTCTGAAAGATTAAAATGCCCCACCTGCCTTCTTGCACACTTCTGTTTTGCCGTGTCAAACAATATAAAATGAATACTGCACTTCCCTCTATCTAATTGAATAATTTACTGTAAATAGCTGTCATTTACTTTAGAGCAGTAGGGGATCATTAGCCAAATGGATGTGAGTAAGTCATGCCTTTAATGCGTTAGAGGGGCCTAAAATGGAATCATCTAAATGGGACCATCAATACAGCATGCTGAATTAAGTCAGAGGCACTTAAAGCTTTAAGTCCTCTTTCTTGTAAATTACATGCTTCCTCGGCAGAAAGGTAATCAAGAACTTGCATAAAATATGGCATCTTTGAAACAAAGCTTTATTTTTAATGAATAAAATAGTACAATTTATATGACATGATTGGTAGGTATAACTGTGTTTTGGATTTCCCTCGTTTTAATTACATCCCTTCCTTAATGATTGAAGCCTTCTTGCTTGCAAGCAGCTACTTGTGCTGACTAATACTGACTCTATTCTGTGCATGAGTAAGATGAGCAGGTAATAAATATGTTTTCTTGACTTTTATGGGCATATGACCTGACAATTATTTGCAGAAGCTGATATCTTGTATATGCAATTTTAGAAAGGTCCCAGTCAATCTTAACTCCTGAATGTACAATATGTTTTTGGCTTCTTTCACCGCTGAACTCAGTGGCAGGACTGTTGGGTGCTTAAATGCATTTGTTCTTCTCATTGACTCCTCCTGGCCCCATCTAGTTCTTCCATTGAGTTTTCTGTTCTCCTGGAAAAGGCTGGTCTTCCATTAAATCAGAAGCCAAACTCTCAAGGGCATTCCAAGAGGAGAATGCACTACAAACATTGATTGTCTTGAGGTGAGAGAGTTGATTTAAAAATTATTGCAGTTAATTTTAAATTTGGTGATATGTATTATCTATAAGAATTTTCCTTTTAGAGTTTACTTAGGTCTCTTCAGCCATTCTGTGGCTTCTGAGCCACAGTGACTTTGTGGGAACAAATGGCATGTGTTTTACAAAAAGCCAATTCCCATCTGATTTTTACTTTGCAGTTTTATTCTTCTAATTTTTTTATGGGCTCCCGGATGTTAAGCTTGCTCACCTATTTTTCCATGTTTCTTTCCCACTGGATTCCCCTCTTAATCACCTCCTGTCAATAGTCAACCACTTCACATTTTTTCTAAAATCTATTTCTGTGCCTTAGGCATTCCACTCTCACATGTATGTAGTCTTCAATTCCTAGAACTAAATTTGGGCTGATGTTGTAAAATCAACTTGAGGTTCAAGGCACACCTCCCTATCCCCATTGCAGGTATAATCTGTAACTGTACTGAAGAGATTTTAAGAATTTGATACACTATCACTTCAAAATGCGGAGAGAGGTTAAATAAGTTCCTGTGTAGTTGTGAGGAAGATGGCGACAACCTTTGTTGTGGAAAGCAGGATGATATCTGTATTTTCATTCCCTTGATGTAACCACTGCCCTGTGTTTCCTGTAAGTGATTTTTTTTTCCACCCCATCTTACTGAATTTTTTATTTTTTTGAAGGTAAATTCATCTTGTGCTTTGAAACTTTTCAGAATTTGCTTATGAACTGCTTTCACTTTTATTGGATGAGTCATGAGTAGAAAGCTCTGTCCTGTAGATCTACCATGAGTAATGCTTAACATTTTCTTGGGTTCTCTTTTAGAAGACTATTAAATTAAAAGAAGAATCTGTTTTTTGATATCTTAATGGAGAATTAGGTGGCTGAGTCTGAGAACTGATTTACATTTAACACTGCAGTAATTTTAATTTTTTCCTTGCATGTACATGTTACTGGTCATAGCACTCTATCTTTAAATAAATAAAGATACTTTAGTTTTTGGGACTGCTGTACAAGTACTCATTCTGCTTTTGGAGACAGTTTTCTCATTGATGTCTGTATTGACAGAAGCTACCAGAGCTGGACAATGTACACAAGCTTCAAATGCAACCTTCCAGTCATGGTAAAGAATATAGTTGATAAGTGCTTCCAGGATTCTGTTCTTTAGCCTGAGTACTGAGAGAGGTCACGAGGTATTTCCCTAAAACCTCTGTTCTGAGTCTTGTCCAGATAATGTGTATCTAAAGAAAAACTATGTGCTATTGGAGCAAATTTTTTTGCCGGACTGCTCAGGTGGCAGATCCTTCCTCTTGGATGCCAAGTCACTGGCACATCAGTAGATAAGTATTGGCAATACCTAGCAAGTTATTTGACATGCCTGACATTATACCATTTACTGGTATAATGTAAGTGTAATTGGTACAGGCAGTTCTTTGGGTCCAGCTGATGTAAAGGTTGGATTGTTGATAGCATCTTTAAATTTAGGCACGCTGAAAATAATGAAAGATGTATTTTCAGGTAGAATGTACACTCTGTCACCCACAGTGGTTAGGGACGTGTCTGTTTTCTTGCTGAGGTCAATTATTGCCTTCAGTTACGTTGGCAATGTTGGGAGATGACGGGTGTTAGGAAATAAGCAGTTTTCTGAGGCTGATCATGGAAAATGGAGATGTCTGAAACTCTTAAATGTGAAACTATCTCTAGAGGAGGTAGGTGGAAAGATGCTGGTAATTTAATAGCGAAATGAGATCTCTGGAGGGATTTGGAGTTTGCTTGGCTACTTCTCTAAATGGGAGATAGTCTCCACAGTCCACATATCACAGATAACAACCGAAACAAGTCTGAATGAAGACTGAAGTTTTCAGGGCAATGGATCAGCAATGTGACCTCTGCTAAGTTTTGGTGCATTCGCAGCTGAAATGGAAGTTCATGGAGAACTTTTACATTTCTTTGTTCTTAACCAATCTCAGGTGTCTGGAGTGTTAGTAGTGCAGAGACTTGCATTGGAAAGGAGTGAATAGACTGCTTTCCAAATGTGAATCTAATGTGTATCTGTCTGACCTGCAGGGAAACAAAGTTCTGTGACATAGTCATAAATAACTGCAAAGCTCAAGCCAAAGTTGAGGATAAAATCCCCATTGGTCACTGTTATATTTTTCTACGGGGAGGAAAAATGAAGTCTGGAATCTGAGGACTCCTAAGCCTAATAGGGATTCATTGAATTTGGCTGCTAATAGCAAAATCTTGGCTCTAGGACCTTTATTTCCAGCTAATTCCAGTATATCTGTCTCTACTTGCGCCATCACAAACTGTTACAGCTGCATGATAATAAAGGGAAATATTTATCAAAATGTTAGCCCTCTTCTGCAGTGAGACCTGTGCTGTTTAAAAGATAATTTTTCTTTCCTTTCAACATCACTTTTTAGAAAATCATGAGGACAAACAATGCAACCATCCTGGAACAGGCTGTGTAGTAGTTCATTGTGTACTCAAAACCTGTGTGCCAGTTCCTTGCGTCATGGGTTACCGGACATCAGCTGAGGAGCACAGTCAGTTACTACAGTTCAGCTGATAAATGAGAAGTTGTTGAACTCCTATAGTTTGCTACATATTGGGGAGTTACTGATGCGAAAGAAGACATAGGTCATAACCTGTACGCCTTCTAAATTTGGAGGTTTAGTAATTAAAAGTAGTGACGCACAATCACTTTTTAAATGAAACTTCACAGGTCCCTACTGAGTTACCATATTTGTAGGAATGGCCCCATGTAATGCAGAGTTACAATGTATGTTAGTAAGTATTGTTATAAACTGATAGGATGTGCCTTTGACTCTACAGCATGGCTGGGTTTTAAACAAAAGACAAAATCCAGAAGGCCTAACAAAAAGCCCTTGTTGCTCTACATTAATATTTTTTGTCCTTGTACTCAGTGCAAGTGGCAAATACTGGGGCTTGCTTTCCCATTTTCACTGAATCCTTAGTCATGCAAGTTTTTCACTGATAGACATATTTCTGGAAAAGAGCATTCAGTTGTGTTCTCTCAGGACCATTAATGTTGCAAGCTCACAGGTGTGGCATAGTTCTTCATATGTACATCCATCAACATCCAAACTTCACTTGCTAACAAAAAATACTCTCCTTATGTTTCTTATTGTTTTGGTGCCTGTGCTCCCTTCATTGGCTCTTCTGCACTGAAACTTCAGCCTATGAATTCAGAAGGGGGGAAACGTTAAAAAAACCCCAAATTAACATCATCAACAAAAAAACACAAACCCCAAAAGTGCCAAATAAAACTGTGTCCTGCACAAGGCCAGGAGTTGGACTCAATGATCCTCATGGATCTGTTCCAACTCAGCATATTCCATCAACCACATTGCAGTCTACAGTCTCCTCATGAGGGGAAGCAGAGGGGCAGGCACTAACCTCTTCTCTCTGATGAGCAGTGACAGAACCCAAGGGAAATCATGGAGCAGTGTCAGGGGAGGTTTGTTGGATACTTGGAGAAGGCTCTTCACCCAGAGGGTGGTTGGACACTGGAACAGATGAACAGATTCCCTATGGAAGTGGTCACAGCACCAAGCCTGCCAGAATTCAAGTTCAAAGCTTTGGACAATGCTCTCAGGTACATGGTGTGATACTTGAGGCTGTCATGTGCAGGGCAAGGAGTTGGATTTTGATCTTTGGGGTCTCTTCCAATTCAGGATATTCTATGATTCTAACAAAAGCATTACATCAGGTAATACCACTTGAACTTTTTTTTGTTGGCCTTCTGGAACTCTGTGAAGGCTTGGGAGCGCTCATGACAAAAGGAGTGAATGCAGCATGTTTACTTGAAGTAGGCTTTGCATTTCCTGCTCCAACACACAGCTTTGATCTCTGGTTCAAATCTAATGTGTGCAGCCTTTAGCTGTGCTAGGAGTTTCTGGATGTGCTCTGCTCATGTTACACCTACCCCTGAGACACCAAACACGGGAATAATCCTACAGAGCAGTTTTGCCTCTAGCCCTGCTGGGGATTCCCCATCTGTGTTATTGCCACAGCTTTTTGGCTCCTCCACATTTTTTGTGCGAAGGACAGAGGAAGAAGAAAATGTCTGAGTGGATACTCTTTGGCAGTGGTTCAAAAATATAAATGCAGTATTTTCTCCTTATGAACAGGAAAAAGCCCACTGCTGCTTTATTACTTGTTCTTTATGTAGAATTATAATGACTAGGCAGTATAGTTCTGCTGACAGGCTCTCTGGAATTGTTAATTGGAGCTTATTAAAGGAAAAAAGCAAGAAATAGAAACTATACTCAAACTTTGACATATGCTCGATGTTCTTGCTTTTTATGTATAGGTAATTTCACAGCATAGTCAGACTATTTTTTTTTTCCCCCCCAGCTTTTAGGAAATTTGACTACTAGATTTGCTGTGTCTATCTAGAAGAGGCAGGCTTGAAGGTAGAGTCTGCAATCAGCATGAAGATAGCCTAGTGGAGGGAAATCATTGTTCAGAGAGTTGGAATCCTTGAAAGTGTGTAACTCAGCCACATGTGCTCAACAGGTTCCTTGGTGTGTGTTGGTTCATCTCATGTGCTTGTTGTCCAGTTGGATCTCCTGCTCTTGCCTTTTGTCGAGTAACCTTTTTAGCAGGCAATAACTTTGATCTCTCTTATCTACTTTCTTCCATTTTAACTTTTCTGTAGTTCTCTTTGTTTTTCTTTTCCCCACTGTGTAGAAGAAAGGTGAAAAAATTATGCTGAACTTCATTAATAGAAATAGCAAATTTATTAGTAATTCAAGTAGAGAGGTGGTTAGTTGACTAGAGACAGCTACTATTGGCCTTTTGTGATTGTGTTAAATTTTAGACAAATGTGTGTTTAATCTGTACTGATCTAAAGCTGTTTTAAAGGTTTTCATTGTTATGACAAAAAAAGAGCAATTTGATATTAACTCTGTAAAATGATAAACTTAATCACTGCTGGGAAATATTGTGAAAATACCACCACTGTTTACCATGTAATGCCTTGTGATACTTCCAATAGACACTTGGCTAGTGTGGGCTATGACCTGAGTTAATAATATTGTTTTGCTCATCTCTGTTGAAATGTCAGTTGTTTTTTTTTTTTCTTTAGAGGAATATCAATGCAAATAAAAATGTCTTTGAGACTGCCTGTCTGACTAACTGGAATGGATATTAAGATGAAATCTTTTCATAACAGAAAATGGATTGTACACAGAGATGTGCAAATATATTATTGTCATATTTCCTTGCAGTGAGTTCTTTGTGTAGGTCCTTATTCTTTTCCCTTTGAAGTTGTTAAATACAGTGTCATCTTCTCTATTTACTTGTTTACAGTATTGAATGCTGGAATATTTAGTTTCAATTTGTACTTGCATCATGTTTAACTTTGGGTAAATTACTTAATTGTTTCTTTATTTCCTGCCTCAATAGGAAAAAGATTTTTTTCTCTCTCTTAATTCTAAGAACCTTTTGGAGTTTTTGCAAGTTTGTCAGAGAAATAATGAATCTTGGTTGCAATGTCATTACAGTTGGAAGACTCATGCTAATAACAGAAAATTGTGATATTCTGGAGGCATTTCTTATGAGCAGCATAGTCCATACTTGTACAATTGTACATTTATACAATTTAAGGTGAAAAAATCCCCCCCTGTTTTCCTTTGTACCCTACACAATGGCTGGTTGAAATAGCAGCTCTTTTATTTCTGATTTCTCCAAATGGATACTGGGACACAAGATCCTGCCTGCTGTTGAGGAGACAAGATAAAATCTGTGGTGTCAGGGTAAATGAGACCAAAGCAGGGGAGTTTCACTTGAATGAATTTACTGCCAATCAACACAAAACTTGGCTCTCTAACACCAGACTATCTCCAGCACAGACAGGACACAGTCCTGTTGGAGTCAGTCCAGAGGAGGGCCACAAAGATGATTAGAGGGATGGAGCACCTCTCCCATGAGGAAAATCAGAGAGAATTGGGATTGTTCAGCCTGGAGAAGAGAAGGCTTTTCTGGAGACCTTAGAATAGGCTTTCAGTACCTAAAGGGAGATACAGGAAAGCTGGAGAGGGACTTTTTACAAAGGCATGTAGTGACAGGACAAGAGGTGATGGCTTTAAATTGAGAGAAGGTTTAAATTAGATATTAGGAAGAAATTCTTTACTGTGAGTGTGGTGAGGCACTAGAACAGGTTGCCCAGAAAAGTTGTGGATAAAGCCAGGTTGAATGGGGCTTTGAACAACCTGGTCTAGTAAAAGGTGTCCCTGCCCATGGCAGGGGGGAAGTGTTGGGGAGCCCCAGTTCTGGCCTCAGCTGCCCTTACTTTCAGGGAGCTGTGGGAGGTTGAGGTGATACCAACAGTGGTTTCCTCTCAGCCCTCCCCCCATGGAGGCTACAGACCCCTCCTCAGGTCAGCCCTGGGGCTGCAGACCCCTCCTCTACCCTGGTGTGGAGTCTGGGCTGGATTCTGCTGCTGGTCTTGTGCTCACCTCGGGGCTGTCACCTCAGGTGGGGACTCCCCTTGTAGGCAGGGTGGGGGCCCTGAGAGACATGTCCATGAGATGCTGATTTTACAGCTGATGTGTCCTTGATTGCGGCATTGTGTCTAGTCTTGGGGACGTAGGGGGAGAAAGGAAGAGATGGAAGGAAGTTGTTTTTCAGCCTGATGGCAGCTGGGCATCTTGGAAGAGAAAGCTCTGGTGCCACATAGAGGCCACAGGTGCGGGAACTGCCAAGGCTGAGAGCAATCCACATGGAACACAGCTGGTCTGCAAACCAAATGGTGAAAGCCTGTTTTATCCATTTCTCTTTGGAAATATCTTTGAACCCGAGTGACCAGGAACAGGGATGCCCCTGTTGTTTTTGAATTGAGACTGGTGTTGGTGCAGGTGATGTTGAAGTGGCTGTTTAGTTTAAGGAAATAGGAAAGCCCTATGCCATCTGTCAGAAAGCAAGGAAAGTGTAAATATCAATGAGTTGTACCCCTCAGAGTTTTATGGTATCGATTTGCATTGCTGCTCCTCTGAGAACCAATAAACTCCTTTATATGGTGATTATTCTGCGTTACATTAAAGATAAAATATAGCTCTAGAGTGCACAAACTTGACACCTATTATTCAGTTCCTGAACCTCAGAAGTAATTCTTTTCTAGTCCAACTGCCTCTAAAATGCTGATTTCTAGAAATGTGACCACTAGTCAGTTTGTTCCCAAAATACTGCCATCTATAGAAATTGGGGTGCCCCTTTCGGAAGGGGAGATTTTAGAGAATTTGATAAGATTAGAAAAAAAAAAGATGCCAGGTGATAATTCTAGTGGCCTGTTGCCTAATATATTTTTGAGGGGGACTGGGAGAAAGGAAGTCATAGAATCTGTTATGCCCTTTTCTATCTTCTTATATTAAATATTTTCATAATGTAGTCCATGATGATAAACTCCATCTTTCTAGAGATTTTGGATCTAAATGGGAAATTTGCCAAAGATGTATTGTAAGAAAACTCATGCCTTGGCAAAAGGACTTGTAAAGTGTATGTGATGGTAGATCTTCTCCATTCCTAATCTTGGAGAAAGCTGGATTACCTGGGTAAACAGGCATCTACGCTTTCCCTTATGATGCAACCAGAAGCTGCTGATTGCATTGCATATATTTTCCAAGTGTGTTTTCATGTGATCCACTTACTAAAATAAAGATATGAAATGAGCAATACGACACCTCTTGCTTTAAAAGCAGGTTTTGCCTTGTGATGATCAAAAAGAAAAAAATTGTACGTGTTCAAGGAGGATTTTAAAAACAGGAAGTGGTTTAGGGAATTGAACTCTATGTAGAGGAATAGGACTGGCCTCAGATTTCATATTTTCTTTACTTTGACCCTCAAGAATCTACACAGAAATGTTCCTCATCTGTAACTTTTAGGATGACCTATTTGAACTAAAGATTTATCAGCTTCTCCCCTGTGCTCCAACCCACTGGATATTTCCAAGGTATAGGTGAGTAGAATAAGGCTAAAATGAGAACTATCCAGAACACAAAAGAAGTAGCATAAACTCCAGTTTGCATGAATAACTACACTTGATGGAGATATAGATATATACTTCTCCCATACATATAATATATACTTTAAAATTTTTTAATGTAATAGAAACTTATGATTATTATATAATAAAGTATGAGATTTTTTTGACAAATAAGAATATAAGTGAATATAATGTAGTTAAATAAACAGAGGTCAATAAGTATGTATTACATATATTTTTTGTATGTATATATTTAAGGACAGGTTAGATGAGGCTTTGAGCAACCTGAAAGCATGGAAAGTAATAATGAAAGGTAAGAGAAGGTGGGTGGTACCTACCTAATGGAAAGTATCCCTACCCAAACCTGGGGGGCTGGAACTAGACTATCTTTAAGGTCCCTTCCAAAACAAACCATTCTATCATATCTTAAGAGGTATTGTCCAAGATAGAGTCTTGTTTAAAATGAGATCGTCTCTCTGTAGAGGGCAAAGATGGGAAGAAATATGCAATAAAAATCTCTGTAACTGAAAATTAATTTACCTTTCACATAGTACTTGAAGTGTAAGGCATAAACTTTTCAGCAGTGCTTCCTCTATGATTATTGGTTCTGCAAGAGCAGTTACCATGAATGAATGCCATAGGTAGTGACTGTTCCCACCTCTCTCTCCCAGTTTTAATTTGGCATTCTAGGAGTGTGGCACATAGATCTGCGTATATGATCCCATGGTAATACAACACGTTTTAATGCATCATTTAAAGGACTCTTCATTATTTTTGCTCCTGGTTTTATGGTTTCTTAGATTTGTGACACCCAGCTTAATTCTGAGTTGGCTTTTACTATTGTAATTAATTAATGTCTATATAAGACTCTTACAATGCAAAATGACATGGGATTCTGAGACCTGAAATGGCTAGTGTGGAAAAACTTCTGATGGGTGTGTTGCTGAAGGACAGAATGTATGTATTTACTTTCTGACCTATCACATAAATGCTGTCAGAATTTTGCTCTTAATTTGATTTGTGGCATTCCATTAACAGTTTTTCTGTGTACAGGAGAATAATAACTAATGATTCCCAGACTCCCAGAATTGTAAAGTAAGGGCAGGCTCTGTTTGGCAGAACAGAGGTTGTACTTTAATACAGACAGGAACTGTTCATATTAATCAAGTGATATCTTGTCTGAAATGACTTTTAGCTAATAACTCTTATTCTCAAGTTAACCATATTGGTTATAGGCAGCATGTTCATCTAATTCAAGTGATTATTAATAATCAAAGGGTAAGTGTGTGGATTTCTGTCTTTTTCTGAAAGAGAAATGATGCTCTCGATTGACCTTATTTTAAGACATTGTTAGTGTTGAAATTATGATAGGGGTTGGAAGGGGAGTGGAGAAAGTTCATGGATTTGCCTTTTGATTTCAGCCTTTACAAAGGTGGGCATGTGTGACATGAATGACCTCAAAAATGTGAATGTAATTGTATGAAGTTTCAGGGCTTAATTATTAAGGACATCATTTTGTGATAAAGAACTTTAGGGCCATCAGTAGTAGAAAAAAAATGAGTCACATTTCACATGTTATCATGATACTTTTGATCATGGATGTTGTTTCCAACAGAAGCCTGACTGCTGAAATCCTCCTAATTTCTAGCTTGTTAAAGATAAACTAACATGTTAAATGATGTAGAAGAAATTTAAACTGGGAGATTTTACAAGATTTTACAATTTGTTTACCTAGCAGGAGTAACATCTTTTGTAGATTGTTAAAACGCCATGTGGCACTGTAGAAGCTGCTCTCTAATGGTAAACAAACTTGAGCAAGAGGAGGTTCCCAGCAGGGAGTTCTTGTAAGGCAGGAGGGGGTCTGTTGTTGTGGAACAAGTGTGTTAACAGGTTGCAGCTGCATCACTCTACTAATGAGGTGTTGCACAGCTTTCACAGGTGCTACCAAGCCTGGCATAAGTCAGGATGAGACTCTTCCTTCTTTAACTTATGGGTGGGCTACTTTGGCAGTTTTTTTAGGCTGTTTTTAGTTCTCTGTGTCAATTGCTGGCAAAGCTTGGTGCTTGTATATAAGCAAGTTCCCTCTTCCTGGTTATGTGGTGTTTGTTTATTTATTTACTTATTTATTTACTGGTCACGAAGACCACATCCTCTGCTGACACCACTTTTTCTGCCAATAGTGCTTACATGCTGTTTCAGGTGTGATGCTTTGTCTTCTTATGAAGCCCAGTTCTCCGAAAGAAGCTTTTGGCTGACTGTCTTAGGTGGGATTGAAAGGATGTTTGTGATCTGCTTATCTATATCTATCCAATAAACACGAGGAAATAACATCTTAAAATCTAATCCAGTGTTAATACAAAAATGCAGGACATAGAGGCAGCTGCCTTGGATACATCTAATTCCACACGCACACCCTGCTATCTGCCAGAAGAATTATAAGTCATTATTTACAACTGAAATACAAGTCTGTGTACAGACATATTTATGTAAAATCCAGCGTAAAGTGTTAAATAAAAGAGCTTATAATAGTCCAATAATACAATTTTATTATTTCAGTGCGTTGTTCAGGCTGGTACCAAAATCACCAATATTACAAAATACAAGTAGTGTTATTTTTTCATACAAGTTTACCTAGACAGCATCTCTGACCAGCTGTGGACCTATTCAGTGGCCACAGAACCCACTGGAAAAACCAGACTCTCCTGCAGAACTCTACTGATGTTACCTGTTAGTAGGTATATACTTAATAAATGTGAGTATGTGTATGTATACACACACATAACGTCTACATGGTCAGCTGTGGGAGAGGACATTCCTTTTAGGAGTGCTGACTAGAGCTCAACACCGTGTTGTGGACTTGAGTAAAAAGCAGCATCAGTTAAACAGAAGAATTCATCAGTCCTCTTATAGTCTTTACCAGGAAGTACAATTCTTGGTCTTACCCAGAAAGATGAACAAGAACACTGAAAACTGAACATCTGCCATTGAGCACAATAATTGCCCAGCATGTGGTGGAGCCATTCCAAGCAGGACGAGGAGCCTGTACCATAACAGTCACTGGTTCTCCAACTTCTCTTGTAGTCTTGGGGGTATTGTGGGTCCTCTGGCAGACTGCCAAGTGCTTGGAGAGAGCGTTTTCTCATGCTGCCAACATTAACTTGGGATTAAAGGTTTGAACTAATATCTAATCATAGTCTTGAGCCAGACAGTCTGGTTAAGATATTGTTGTGTATTTTGTTATTGTTCCTGGGGCGTAAGTAACCTCTAAGTAGGAGTTGATCATGTTTTTAGAGGCTCTCAGACATAATATAAAAATGTGTTTTGCGGGAAGACAGCATATAAAAACTTGCATTTTTGTCAGGTTTCTAATTTATAGGGAACAATGACATGCAATAATCTAATTTATGTCTGTGTACATTATGTCACTGATCAGAAGTAATGGAGTACAAGCAGGTGGCTTTGATTTGTATGTTAGAAATTGTTAGTAGGCTGAGCTAATGGTGAAGTAGCTTTAGCTTGCCAGAGGGAAGCTGCTGATTTAGTGTTGGTAGCATAAGAAGGTAAATCCCAGTCTGATGCTGAGCAGAAAGAGATGGCTAGTGTCCATGAAATCTGTACTTCTGTAGGTTGAAAGATTTATTTTCTTGGTCCTTTATATGATAAGATTCAGGAGGGGAAACTTCATCTTGGAAATTAAGGAAATTAAGGTGTTCAGCTTTGGTTAAGGGTATCACCTCCAAAGGAAGACAGTGATAATTTTGATATTTGGCTATTTAGAGAAAATGTGATTATATCATTATTTGCATTTGGTAATCTTAAATATATGTGAAAAAGGGAAAAAAGTCTACTAGTGAAAATAAATGAAGATAGCTGATTTATTCCAGTTAGTGAAATCTTTCCATCATATGCTAAATACTTTGAATAACAAAGCCCAACAATAAGTTTGTTTTTCAAATCTTTGGGTGCATGGGAGCAGAAGGATACATACTAACATTTGCATGCTTGGGCACATGAATTTTCAGTCACAGTCTATCTAATACCTGCAATCCTTTTAAAATGCACAATTCAGTAACACAAACTGTCTATCTGGTTTTTTTGGTGTTGGTTTGGGGATTTTTTTTTACAGATTCTTCTCCCATGTTTCAGTCTTTTAGTCCATACATCTTATTTCCAGGAAAATCTGGAAATCCTGTAGGCAGGAACACAGGCGACATCATTACCAAAGCAATCTGGTGCTAATAGTGGACAGAGTATGTGAACACATTATGTTGATTGTATTACTTTGAGGTACTCAGGACAATGTTTGTGAGACCTTGGGGGAAAAAAGCAAGGACATGCATTAGTAATGAGATCAGTTTGCTAGGAAAGATTCTGAGGACCACTCTGTGGCAATTAAGAGCAATTTGGAGTGGCAAATATCTTAAATGCTGGCTGACTCCACTTGCAGAATGTAGCCAATAACCAAATAGCAGAATTTCAGAAGCAGCTACATCAAAAACATTCTGCCTTAGTTGGTGACACAAACAGCAGTAATTGCCTGTGTAAAGTATTTTCTTCAGGAGTGAGGTTCATTGATCCCAGTTTTTTCTTCACATCTAAGAAACTGTAATTTCCCCACTGTTCCTGTCTCCTCGTTCAAATTAATTCATCTCCTCCTTGTTCTTCGTGAGTCATAGATTAGTCTTTTTCTTCAAATATTTTGCATTAGTTTTCTGTGGCCGTGTGGGTGAGTGCAAATGACTTCACTTCTTTTGGTAGAATAAATCCTCTACAGCTTTTGTTGCAAATATGCGTTGATCTGTAGTAGGTAGTGTAAGATGAGGCTAATTAAAAGAAGAGGGAAGGAGACAGCACCCCTTCCTTTTGTGAAAATGAGGAATCTCTCTCCTCCTTTCTTGTATCTTTCCAGTACAGTTAATGTTTGGATGCACCTCTTGGTAAGTGGGTATAAAGGGAAAACATGGAGGAGGAGTGCGTAGCATTAAAAATGGATAAAAAAAATGAAATTGTTTAACATGGATGGGATTAATACTTTGGTAGCTTAGACATCAAGGACCTTTCTCTAAATGTAGTACTAAATGATCCTGAAATCATATGAGCATACGCTCACTTGCAATCTTCCTCCCAGTAACATGAAGAATTACAATAATACTCATTAGATTTTTTTCTAGAGTTCAAGTTAGTACAAAATAAATGAGGCTAAATAATAACTCAGTATTAACTCAGAAATGTTCAGCCCAGATGGCTCTGACCTCTGCAGCAGTCCAGGAAGTTCAGGAAATGCAAACCCTATGTTGTTTATGCCGTGGAATGTACTTAAGGCCCTTGGTTATCTGCTGGAGTTGTGAGGTAGTCTGTGGAAAAGAAGCTTTTTGAATTGTTTTTAATGAGTTATCTCCACAGATGAGTAGGGCAATGCATGAAGAGGCCTGAGTTTCCCTAGCTTTACTAAATAACTGTTTTCTTTCTAGATCCCAACCTATGGGGAAGTGCACATAAGAAGAGGATAAATATGGCTTTTAAGGGCAAGGATCACTTAGATTCCCTTTCATTACCAGTTCAGCGGTAAGTGGTGCATTCTATCATCCAACTTTGAGTGATTAAATGCCTCTGAGGCTGCAGCTGCACTTTCCTTCGAGGACCCAAGGATGTTTAAAATCTCATTTTTAAACTCAGTAATAGGTAATGTTCCTACAAAATGTTGAGAATGAATGTGGAAATCTGAGATGTATTTCTTGAGACATTTGCAAATTTGTGTACTGAAGTCTGGTAAATCATGACAGTGAAGATGCAGCCATCATTTTTAAAGGATGACCATGTTTACAGTAGAGATGTGATTGTGTTTACTGGATCAATTCTTTGTCGTGATGGAAATCCCTGGAACTTGCTGCTCTCTGTGAATACTGCTGAAAACTGTAAATATGAATCTTTTTAACTTGGTTGACTTTCTTCTGGTGTAGATATGGAGGTATGGTAATAATACAAAGGCTATAGTACAATCTCTCCAATCTGTGTTGCCCATTTGGGAGCAGAGACAGTGGTGATTCTGTTAATCAACAGATTAAGAAAAATAAAATTTATCTGTTGGTTGGCATCTAGTAGCTGTATCTGAGTAATATAGTTCTGTTTCTAGCATAATGGATGTTCCATGAAAAGGAAAAAAAATGAATACAGTAGCCTACAGTCTTCATATGTGGCACAACTGGGGTGGTTTTGTTTTTATTTTGGGAAAGGGAGGATAGGTGGGGCTGTTGAATGCAGGAATAAAATCAGAAATTAAAAGGTTTTGAATTTCAGTCTTTCTTCCCATCTCCTTTCTTCAGTTCACACTGCAATTGTATATCAGGAACCAGTTAATTATGATAAAGAAGCTCAAAATGTGATGTTCTTCTTTGTTAGTAATTTGATATTTCTCTACCTGTCCCTACCTGAGTCTTCCTGCAGATACTTCGGTAATGCCATTAAGCTCACAATCACAGTAAAACCATGTGAATATATTCTCCTTTAGAAGAAACACTATATGGAGGAACATAGTTTGGGGATACCAGATTCCAGGACAACTGTTACTGTTCATTAGATGTTAGCTTAAACTTGCTTTGGAAATAAGTGAGTCCTAGAATCCTGAAGAGCCAAACATAGAGTGGACTAGCATAAATAGCAATGAGGTGTCCTATTTTACTTATTAGTTTAGTTTTGTTCTGTGGGATGAAGCCATGGAAGATCAGTTCAGATGCAGACAGTAGTGAAGGCAGGCCAATGACTTTGCTATGGAAATTCTCAGGCTAACCAAGAGGTCAGATAAAGTGCCAGACATCCAGGATAATTTCTTGGTGATAACTAATGGGTTTCACAAGCTGAATCCTGGATCAAAAGCCAAAGAAGCTATTATAGTCAACTGGGGCAGTGAGAGACTCTTATAGTAGTAGAAAACTATCTGCATAGGCCCTGTGGGTGGCCAAGGGCTGATCCAGGCTGGTGGTGGCAAGATTGTTTGCCCATACGTAAATGGGGAAATTAGCTGGAGGCTCTCTGTGCTAGCAAATGGAAATGTGGAGGAGGAATAATGCACTTAAAGGTGACAGCAGCACAGAACTGAAGAACACTGAATTTTGTAGGCTAGCGACTTCTAGAAAAGGAAACTGCCTGTGTGCAGTGTTCAGGGAAGAAAAGCTCTGCCATGCTATGCAAACAAAGCCACACCATCTCACAAGGACTCTGCACTAAGATGTAGCTTAGCACAAGAAGTGACTTGGAGAAGTCCCATGTCGCAAGCATTATGTTCTGACAAACAGCTCGACTCAGCAGGGCAATTCTCTGTAGCGAGATTTGAAAAGAAATAAATGTTCTCCCCCACCCCTAATAAAATATGAAGCTCTTATTTTTGGTGTCTCTTTTGAAAGAGAATCCTTTTTTCTGCCAATGAGGATTATTTCAGATAAAACCCTTGTAACAAATGGGGAGACTGAAGTTGACAGTGGCCGGAGAGGTGAAGACACAGAGAAGACCAGAACTGAAAAAAATCTGTTTTTTACCCTAAGAATTCGGCAGAAAGAACACAGTATTGGGTAGATAATAAAGTTCAGGAGTTGTACAAAGTGTTTTTCTTGATTATTAAAAAACCCAACAAAACCCACTCCACATAACAGCTTTTCCAAAGAAATGGAATTTTTATGAGATTAGGCTTTTTGTCTGGGTTAGAAAAAGGAGTGATATGGCCCCTGTTTAAAGAGGATTTAAAAAAATTTAATTTTCAAATAACAAAATTCAAGTATTTTTAATTCATTATTGTTCCTATATCCAAGCCTAGGATATATTCCTGTCTCAGGATTCCAGTTCATGCTCCTGCTTTTTGAGAAAAGGGGCTTGAATTCACCTGAGGGTCTGTGCTGTTGTGTCCTGTCACAGCGAGAATCTAACACAAATTCAACTGAGGGTCAGTCCTGTGGAGCACCACAACTGTGTCTTGCCTCACATTTAGGTCAGAATATTTCAGAAGTAAAAACATCCTCAAGCAAGTATATCTGTATCCATAGGAAAAGTGTACCATACGTGTGGAAACAGATTCCAGGTGTTTCCACAGCAATCATTAAAGTCAAAAGTTATTGTGGCTGTGTAAGGAATTTAGAACCGGGGCCTTAAACCAAGTTTTGGTGCTGCATGAACTGTTGTTTACACTCTTTCCTCAGATTTTATGGGAAATTACGGCTTGTATTTGAAAGTCTCTGGAGTACTGAGTCACTGTGTTAATGGTTTTCTAACACACTGGCAGACCTACTTTCTGTAATTGATATCTAGACTCCTATAGATGCAGTATTTAAAAGTATCCTGAGGAAAAATACAAATTATTGTTACAGAAACTTTATTTTCTATTTCAGTGAGTTAGGAACTTACTGATGGTTTTGTCTCCTAGGAGAGAAAACAACTGGCAATAGGTCATTTTTATAAAGAACTAATCTAGTTATTCTCCAAAAGCTGTTAGTCCTATGTAAAGCATTTTACATGGTCATAAAAGTTACCTGTTTTCATCAGTGATAACCAGTTCACTACAGCATATGAAGTGTAAGTGTATTCCTTAGAGGTGCACACATCCCCATTCTGAAGTAGCTATTTTTAGTATAGCTTTTGGAAAATGTCATTACCCTTTCCTTGTATCTTTATATTGGTATTGCTTTTCCGTATTTCTGGTAAGCTTTTACCTTGGCTTTTCTATCTGGAATAAAACCTGTTATGTCCCTGCCCCTCTTCCCATGTAACAAAAATTCATTGAACTTTCTGTTTTCTGTAAATTAAAGTTGTAAACTACGAAGGCTTTTTTTCATTAAGGACATGGTTTCTTATACTTTCCATATTGGATGGTAAACTCAACGCTTGGAATGCTGAATCTAAAGTCATTCAATAAAAGAGAGAATACTCATAACCACAAGTGAAACAGGATGCTGTTTTTGCTTCTTGAATTATGTGTTCTGCTCAGTGTTGCAACTGTAAGAAACACAGTATAATTAGACACTTTTTGAAAATAAATGAGGGTCTTGTAGGGAAATTAGGTAAAAAACCCATCACCAACTCCCCCCCCCATTCCAAAGCCAAGTGAAACCAAAATGAAGCAAACAAAAACAAGCTGAAGAAAGACATAATCTTGCTGAAAGAACTTGAAATATGGGCTACTCTTGAAGTGGGCAGAGAATTTATCTTTCTAATCTCCAGAAATGCAACACTGCCGGTCTGTTTAATCCATTGTCTAAATAATGTTTACAGCTTCAAAAATTAAAGATGTTACTGGAGGTTATAACTTAAACTAACATACAAACAAAGGGTAATGTTAATCATTTAAATGGGATGTTTTATTGTTGTTTACACAAGGTCAATACTTTGAGGACCAGGAAGATGCTTATATTTGGTATTAATTGATGTTTTGACAGATGATATTTGTCAAAAGTTGAAAGTTGTGACTTGAAATAGAAGCAAGAGAAATTCCGGATTTTTGTACTGCAGGAACTGCATTTATTCTACTTGTTTCTCTGTCAAATCAGGATGACAAACTTGTAGAACTTCATGGAACATATGGACCGATGAGATGAAAAATATGGAAGTCTATAATTTATTTTTTTTTTCATAATGGAAATTACTTTTCTCATCCAAAAAAACCCCAACACTTGACAAAATAGTCCCAGTAATGAATATGTGGGTTTAAAAAAAAAAACAACAAAAAACCAAAAAAACAAACCCAAACGTAAAAAGAAGAAAAAAACCCCAACTTTGTAAAGTAAGATAATTTCTACCTGTATGGGAACTGAACTATTTCAGGGACCATTCACATCACATTTTACTTCTGTTTCTGGAACTTTATGTGGACTCCGTGCTGCTGGAAAGACATGTTTTGAAAAACTGACTTTGAGGTATAAGACACATGAAGAACCTTTCAACGTATTTGATACATGTTCAGACGGGGCTGTCAGGAAAACAATGGATCTGTTGGTTTCTATCCCTAGAGCGTCTAATATTTCTCAAATACTGAGTGATTTAATCCTAAGAATCAAAGCAGGGAAGTTATGTTATTCTATCTAGAAAATTACTCTTGACCAGAACTGCACAAGTAAGGTAGGTTGGCTTTTTTTTCAACTAGCCAATGGTGTCTTGCCCCTTGTATTCTGTAGGCCATGGGAATCTGTAGGTTTTGATGCTATCTCTTTTTCTGGCCCTGAAATTTGGGCAGCAAGTCATTTCGTTGCATGTCAGTTCATTGCAACATTTCCTGTTTGGTTATCTACCTGTTTTCTTAGATGTGAAACCCTCAAGTGAATGACTTCTAGGGGTTTGACTTCTGTGAGTTAACCTGAATAAGGGTTATTCTCTTATATCTCACTCTGGTCTATTCCTTTTTTAACCTCAGTTCCTACCTTTCTACTTTGAATCTGCATGATTTCTGTAGTTTGTTACCATCTTTGTTCTCCCAAGATTTGCCTCATTTTTTCTTTTTTTTTTTTTTTTCAATAACACTTTAAGTCTTCAAGACTGTGCTTGGATTATAATTAATCATAAAATCATGTTTAAGTACAAGTGTTTAAATACTTTGTCTGATCAGTGATTGTATGTTTTATATTTTTTGGACATCTTCTGTGTGAATTCTTTCTGTTTCATGATCTCCTACAGTGTCTGCTGGTGATAATCAAGGGCTTATGCTGTATTTCTGTCTTCTCTATGTCTGTGAACTGAACTTCCTGTCTGACAAGCATTCCATGCCAAATAAAAAACATTTGTATTTCGTTTTTGTATTTTAGAGGCTACTTACTGTGCATATATCTTGCCCTGCTTATTAGAAACCTACATTCCCTATGATCAGTTTTATTTGGATGATGTCAGGAGCTTGTTTGTTGTGGCTCTTTGAAAGCATTCAGATAAAGACTGTAAGAAACTCTAGAGAAAAAGAAATGCATTGTTACTTGTAATACAAGAGCTGGAGCAGAAGATTTTCAGAATTTCAAGTTCAATGTGCTTACATGGCTCTATGAATCGCTGCTCTATCAGCTTTTGAAAACTATTTGAGACTTGAATGCTTGCTAGGGAATTGAAAATTCAGTGGCTGTAGGAATAGAGTACAGCAGAAAAAAGGAAGCTGCTTTGCTTTGCCAATAATGCAATAAAGTTACCTTCCGGTGACAAGAGATAAAATCAGTTATTGCAGAGCTCGAGGCACTAATGATGTCTCATTTAATGACATTGCATTCTTTTCCTTTCATTCAGTTTACATTATAGCAATTCAGCAAATAATTTTACAGTGACACAAAGGGAATTCACCTTACTGCGAAGTATTTCTGATTTTAGTGATTTATATTCTATATGTAACCAAGCTGAAAGCTGAGTAGTTTGTGGGAGTTTTGATGGTGGTAGTAAAACAGATTTGTGTATCCATATGGTCCTTCTGGGAAGGATTGTCAGACATTCTATCTGACTGAGGCCAAAGGGTGATGTTAGTAAACCAGAAACTATTGATTTGCTATAATTTGGTGGCATTCATGAGGAATATGAACTCAATAGCTTTTTTTTTTTTCCCTTTGAATCCACGGGTAAGATATCTCTGTTCCTATATTCAGGATGTTAAAATGTAGATCAGCACTTAAGCTTGCAAAAAGCAAAAAAAATTGCATTTAATTTGAACTTTAGGCATTTTTGGGGGCTACAAGCCTGCCAGAATGCAAGATATTTCCCAGCCTTTTCCTTATGATTGTTTTGTCACTATATCTTTATATTTAGTTGTATAACACACTGTAGAAACATACACTACTTCCCAAAACTGTCCTGTAAAATATTGTATATTGAATTGTAGAAGTCACAAAAGAATTTTGGCTTTTAACTTAGAGGAAATTCGAGTTTGTCCATTATAATAATTGTGAAGTTACGGTGACTTTATAATGTGAGAAAATTGATGAATTTAAACAATCTGTTCAACTGGCCTCTCTAGACCTTTTTTCATTAAACTTGGTATTTCATATTTGTGGCTTGCTGTTACTTGGAAACTACTTTTGAAAGATCGAGACCATCTTTCATCCCTAAAGACAATCAAGAGTTTATCCTGAATCCCTCTTCTCAGGGTCAGTAACATGTTTCAGAGCATGTGACACACAAGCACTGTAAAAGGTCAAGCAAGTGCTGGTATGACCTTTATCATGGAAGAAATTTGGCTGATTATTTTGAGAATGAATATTTTTGAAATGTGGGAGTCTATAGAAGAGACTCTTTTTTTGTGTCTTAGGGAAATAGCAGTCCCTGTCTGCCCAATGAATATCTTGTGTGTGGGACTTGGCATCCTTTTCAGAAAACACCCTTGAAGTGTGTTGGAAAACAGTGACAGAACTTGCCTGAATGTTAGGTTACCTTACCTGCCAGACAGAGGTGATGCTTTCTGACTGTCTTCACAAGCACTGCATGAAATTTTCATCCTTACATCAATTTAGTAATCCTGCCAACTCTACACCTTGCAACCAGCTTTTCTATTAATTGTTTTATGGCTTTGACTCCATGGTTTGTGCCTCTCTGCAAAATTTTACTGGTGCTAGCAAGACCTTTTGAAACCAGTCAGATGTTGTTTGTGGTCTGTTATGTTTACTTGCATTCGTATCTTCATCCTGCTTGCTTTTCTGTAGCACACTTTGGTAGAGGTATTGATCAGGTTTACACATCTGCTATCACTCCTATTGGAGTGCTCTGTTTTCAGAAGACATCTTGCTAGTTGTTTATGTGTTTAAGGTTTTTTCTTGCACACGGGAATCTTCTTTCCTGTTTGTTAATCTAACAATGTGAATGATGCATTAATTGACACAAATGCTTTGATTTCTTTTAGTCTATCAAATGTTTTTAGTGCAACTTGATACTTGTCTGCTTTGTGAAGTCTTCTAACCAGGTAGATGGATTCTTGAAAGTTTGGGATATATTAACCATACCATGAGAAGCTCATGGAACTTTTTAAATTGTAAAGTAATTGTATTTTGTCATTGTCTGCCTATTATGACAATGATTTACACTTTATATCTTTCTTAGCATTAACAATCTTTCCTTCTAGTTCACAGGTTGTGTCCCTCTGACTCCCCCAAAATAAAAAAGACGAAAAAACTGAAACAGTTACAGTTTTGGTATAATCTCAAGTAAAGTATCTAGGCATCTTGCATTTAGCACATCTTGCTTTTTTGCCATTCAGCCTTAGGAAAAAAACCTCCTAAACCCCTACCATAAAGGTAAAATAGCTCCTTTGGTTGAGTTGCTGTGCAGTAATGTTTTGTTGTTATGACACCATGTTTCAGCTGTGGACACCTGGTAGGAACCGTGTTCGTGACTTCTCTGTTGTCCATGAGAGCTTCCTGACATTAAACACTACTAAACCTGAGCTGCAAACTCTTTGAATTTGCCCCCTGTGAATTGTACAGGGAACTTTTTTGCTGCACTGCCCACAGTCCTTGGTGTGCATCTTAAAGAAGTTATTTGGATTCATTAACAAATCCTCTTCCTGCATGGAACAGTTTGCAAGTTATATGGAGTCTTCAGGAAGGCAATGTTAAATAATTCTAGTGGTAAACAGTACACCTTAAAAAGAAAGTGTAGTCTGCTTTGTCTAATTTTTGACCTGCTTACTTTCCAGGTCTTTCTGAACTTTGCAAATCATAGTAAAGACTTTTCTGTCTTTCACAGAGTCATAGAATATGCTGAGTTGGAAGGGACCCATCAACGTTCAACCCTTAGCCTTGGTGTTTCCATATACAATTTACAGTTGTTACTTATTTGTTTTGCGAAACTGCTGAGACACTTTGATTTGCTATGCAACTTTGTGCCTATCACGCAATCTGAATTTAGTATTCTTGCTGGCAAGAATAAAGATCCATATTTTTGTCTCTCCTTTTAGCAGTTAGGCCATATTGTTGTTATCACGTTGGTAATGTAGCTGGAATTGTTCTTGTTAGCCCTGGAAGGCAATTAAGGATAAAATTCTGTCTTTTGACTTCAGTATATCCAAAGTATCATTCTTGTAGAAAATGCAAGCTGCTTTGAAGCATTCCATGCACATTCATGTTCACTGTGATAACCGAGAGGGAAAAGGACCAAGAGACCTTCCTTAACGGGAATACACATCTTCATGGAACTTGAAAACAAAGATCACACTAATGAAGGGATCCTAATGCTCAAGGAATCAAGTTCACTGAATTATTGCCTTATTGTGAGAGTGTTGCCCTCTGACTTTAAAAGGGCAGTATGGTTTGTTGGAACTTTAATTTTGATTTAACATTACACATCATTCCTCCTGATCCACTGCTGGTTGTAATGCTGATTAATCTTCTTGCCTTAAGCAAACCACTTTCTCTTCGGCTGTTTTTGTGCTCCACCTCAGCTGAGGAAACACAAAGAAAGTCCTTACTAGCTTACCTTCACAGGTTGCTATTTAAATGATACTTATACAGCACTATGTTATGAGCTCATATGCCTTGTTATGCCTGATGTGTGTGCATCATTCTACTGCACTGTGCCAGGATGGCAGTGTTGAATATTACCTAGCAGATACTTTCAGTAAATTTGGGGTATGTTTCTGTTCACAAAACCTAACTTGTTCCTTCCATGTGTTAACATTTTATTATCCTTTGCACAGTGGTGTTGCCTGGCAAGTGAGTTCATTAAACTCTCTTTACAAACATGGCTATAACAGAGGATGATGAATAAATACCAATATCTTGTTATTTCTGAGGTGTTTTCCCACAATCCAATTAAAAAAAAAGTAATCTCTTCATTAAAGACATTTTAATGATCTTACTATGATTTGTTTTCTCAGTTATTTAGCACAAATACTAAATACAGTATTTGTCATTTCAATTCACGTTTCCTGGGAACTTCTTCCTTATTTAATTGCCTGGTTTCTCTTAATCTGGTTTACTGCTGCCTGGGGATGGTGGGAGGATCTTGTAATCAGTTGTTCAGTAACCTGTAATGAGCAAATTTGAGAAAGCTAGCAGGACAGTGCTGCAACTTTGCAAATGTTTTTTTTTTGACAAATAGTATAGTGATCTTAAGAAATGTGCTGGCTGGTCTGACCCCATTTCTAATCTCATTAAATTTGGTAGTGTCTGTTAGTGGCTGGGTTTCTCAGCTTATATTAGGCCTGAGGGATTTGGAGTGAAATGCATACAGGAGTTTAATATTAAGATGAAATGTGACTGTTAGCAATTCCAAGTTTATTATTTTTGCCCCTTACAGTATTTCAGAGAATGTATTAAATTGAGTGTGTATATACCTGTATATATATGTACACACACTTTTATTTAGGGCAATATGCCTAAAGGCCAATATGCAATATTTTACTTGTTTTTAAAGAAAAAACTTTTTATTATGTTGCATGTGTAAACTATTCTTCGTGTACTTGAATTTTGTATTTTGCTATTTGTGGGTGCTTTATTGTTCAAGTTGAGGGGTACAATGGAAATACAGAAAACATCTATATCAAGAACATAATATTCTGACAAACTAAAACTATGGAAATATTTTTCCAATACCTTAAATGTCAGCAGGACTGAGGTTAGGATAAAGATTAAATAGGAGCAAACCAGGGAAAACCAGAAAATTATTAAAAGACAAAGGAAAGAACTAGGCAATGGTATCCAAGCAGTTGAACTTATTCAACGGATGGCAAGATAGTTGAAAGCAATCTTTTAGGAAGTGTTATAGAGCCAAAGATGTCTTGTTCAGTATCAACTGTGCACACATCAATGCTTGATTTTGGAAGTTACCTACTTGGCATTTCAAAATGAACTTTCTAGATCCAACTTGACAAACATGATGCAAGAAGTAAGTTACTTTGCTACGGCAATGAAAAATTATTTTTCATACTACTTATACAAAAAGTGCAAAATAATTTGGTTTATCTGGAGTTTAAAAATGAATAAATTGAAAAGTAAAGAACATTCCGTGATTGTGAATCTAGATTTTTTACCTAGACAGGAAGCAAACATGCATGGTGAGATATTCTATTAAATTTTTCATTTTAAAAAATATTCTGTTGAGTTCAGAGCACAAAGTACACTGCTAACTGGGAGAATTAAATGTTAACTTTCAACCACGTTCATTGTCTCCCAGTAGAGTAACTGCACTGTCAATGAACACAGAGGGGCTTCTCTGAGAGTACTGTCAGCCTGTGACCAGGAAGCCTCAGATATTCTCATCACAGATGTTTTCTACCTTCTTTGCTTTTGTAACATAGCTGAGAAGCTTTGAAAAACTATCCAGAATGTTACCCTCTTTTTGGTGTGAGTATCATTAGAATTAGGTTTTTATTAGATGGGAATTAAATTGGATCATCTTCATCGAGAGGAAACACTTTATATGTGATGAGGAAGATCTTTGTTCAGCATGTGAAATTACTGTCTTGATAACTATTCACTTTTTCACCTTTTGATTTTTAAGATTTATTTAAATCATAGAAATCAGGGAATAATTTGTTTTGAAAAGAATCTCTAACTTCATCTCCAGGGTATTCTTTTTTTTCTTTTTTTTTAAATGATATGTGTAAATTTGATACATGTATTTTATAATATATGAATATATATTTCATATATCTACATACGTTTATACAATGGTTTTCCAAAGTTTGGAAAAACAAAGTTTGTATTAACATCAAAATCAGTTTGACAGTTTGCCTCTGGGATAGGTGTGTTGGTGGAGATGTTGGTGGCGGCAACATGGGATAAAATCAAAGGACAGGCAAAAATTGGAATTGGGAAAAAGTGAAATCAGCAGATGAGACCTATTCAGATTGTTAACCTTGTTTGTCAGGACCCCAGAGTATGGGAAACATAATTGTCTGCAGGCTGACTTATAGTCCAGGCTTGAATTCTGGGCCAGAATTTTCTATGCTTTGTGCCATTGATGCAAAAGAACAGTTCTGATTTTAAAAAAAGGATAATTTGCTGTTTTTTTTTTTTTTTTTTTTTTTTTTTTATTCCAAGTCTCAAAAGTAGTTCATTTAAATCAAAATAGTAAAGTTAAAATTCTAAGCATAAAATCTGACATGCTGGCCTGTCTTCAAGCCTTAAAGGAAGTAACCTTATGAATATTACAAGTCTCCAGCCTGCAGCAGTTGAGTGCTTTATTCACAGGTGTTTGAGTTGGGTTCTCAGTTTTCAGAATACCTTGAATTCCTCAGGTTTACAGATTTGAAGTAAGAGTCTTTCTAAGTTTCTATTGTTTAACACTTTCTTTTAGTCCAGTGTACCCAGGGGGAACTCAGGAGGGAGAAATATGGCAATGTCTCTTCATAATTTTTTTAAATTTTTTTTTTATGGAAAGTTAGCTCTATGGTTGAACCATTATTGAGAGAAGTTTTCCATCTCATTTAGAAGCAAACAAACTTTTCTCAAGCCTGTCTTCCTGTGGCACAGTCCTAATGTGGAGGTGTGAGGGCTGTGTTTATGTTGTGAGGGTGAATCAGGAAGCGATTAGGTGGGAGCACTGCTGATTTTGCTGTGTGGAGAGTCTAGACCCTATTGCTCTTGGCTAAAATACCAGGAGCAACCTGAAAAGCAATCAACTGCTACTGCCAGGGGAAAGTAAGATATTTATTTCCCCAAGCATTTTGTTCTGCTCTGAAGGGCTGGAATTGTACTGAACTTTTCCTGTAGTTCAACTGCTGGATGAGAGGTTGATCTCGGTAATTTTGAAAGTATATCTTGGTAAAACATGAAGGCAGTCCAACTGACTAAACTGCTACACAGCTGTCCTGCTGCAAAAGAGGGAGCATTTCAATATGTGCTTTGGCCTCAGCATTGTTCTACTGTAGTTTCTGTTGCTGCACGTGCAAGGACCTCAGTAAATGCTCAATTCAGCATTTTTTACTATTTAAATTAACAACTCGATATCAAGTTACACACCTCTTCAACATATTCTACAACAATGACAAAGACAAGAATTTTCATTTTTAACTTAAATGTCTGCCATGACACGAGAGGCAGGGAGGGACCTTGCTTTTTGTTTGCTCTTGCTCCTTAGTTTGGGTTGCATGAACCAACCCACACGTGTGAACCACAGTTCACCCACTGAAGACCTTCCACAGAGAGGCTCTCTAAGTCAGCAGAACAACCAGCCTCGTGGGACAGTTAAGTGCAGTTGTAATGCCAGCAGACCACAAGTGGAGGATGTTTGCTGGCACGCAGCATCACTGGTGCTTTGTGTGTGCTATATAAGGACTATGGTAAGTGAGGTGAAAGCCAAAGCAGACTGGCAGCTGCTGTGTCTGCAGTAGGGTCACAGCTCTACTGCAATTGCATCCCCTCTCATCTTTTGCTGGTGCCAGGTAGGATGAATCAGGCCCATGTCTTCATGAGATGAGAAACTGGAGTAATAAGTCTTCATTACTCTCTTTATTATGGTAGATAAGAGTTCAAGCCATTCTTCCTGCTCTCTTCGTGAATTTTACAGCACCTAAAAGTGATACTCTCTTTGCTCAACAATTAAATGTCACTGTGTGTATGTGTGTGCTTGTGGAAGAAACAGTGGTTTCTTTGTGGAAAAGAAGGTTTTTGGACAGTTCTGATCTTTTTCAATTAAGATTTAGGACAGCATTTGTTTATCTGCTTTTTAATTTGACACAGCATAGGGATATATATGATATACATTCAATACACACTCTGTTCATAGTGCAATAGCACAGAAAATTTGATTTCAGTTTATTCTTCTAGAAAATCTGTGCAGGGTTTTTGTTTCCAGAAAGAAAATTGAGATTTCTTCCAAATTGTATTTAGGAGAAATAAAAATGGCTCCATGTGTTTCAAAAGCTTATTGCATTCTCTGTTTGTTTTTTACTTCTGTCTTTTGTAGGCATTTTTTCAGTGATCCATCCTCTTTAAGGGTTATAATTTATTTTTTTTACATGTAACTCTCTTTTCTGCTGTCCTCTCAGTGTGTGTCAAGGAATGTCAAGACAAAAAGCGTTTTGTCTGCATGATGCTTTTGACAATGACACTCGAGCTGAGATTTCCTCAAAATTGCTTACAAAGAGAGGTTATAAGGAAAATCAAATCTATATGGGGAGTTTGTCACCCCATTTGTATTAGAATCATAGAATGGCTTGGGTTGGAAGGGACCTTAAATATCATCTGGTTCCAACCCACCTGATCATGAGCAGGGGCATCTTTCACTAGGCTGCGTTGCTCAAAACCCCATCCAACCCAGCCTTGAATACTTCCAGGGATGGGGCATCAGCAGTTTCTCTGGGCAGCCTGTTCCAGTGCCTCATGACCCTCACAGTAAAAAAATTCTTCCTAATATCCAGTTTAAACCCACTCTCAGTTTGAAGCCATTCCCCCTCGTCCTGTCACTGCATGTTCTTGTAAATAGTCTTTCTCCATCTGTCTTGTAGGCCAATTCAAGTACTCAAAGCCTGGAATTAGGTCACTTAGCTTTCTACATACTTGTTGTAATGCAATTCTCTTTCTCCCTCTATTCAGCATTTCATTTGGACCCCTCTCAACGTGTGCTTGCACATGGACATATGTTCACGTTATAAAACGACACAGAGGCCTCATATGAAGACCAGGTGAAGCCACCTTTTGCACTTTTCATATGCCTCCACCCTGATCACCTGTTTCATACTCTGAAAAAATGCCTTGGGAAAATATGATCACCTCAGCATTAAATAAATCAGGAAAGAGAAAACGGATATGCTGAAACATGCATAATATTTCACAAATGTAGTACAGGAATCATACATACTTCCTGCAGGTATATTAACCTTAGTTTTATTTGAACCTATATATAGCCTCCAATCACTCCTGCACCCAGCATAGAGCAGTGCTGCTTCCCAATTTAGGTCTTCAAGTAATCTATAACTAGAAGTGCTCTTAGTTATTTTTTATATCTCAAAGAGCATCAGTGGTGAAAACAGCCCATTATCGTCAGAGGTCTGTATACATCTCTGCAGCTTGTTAGAACAAGTTTTTCTACTTCAAGAAGATAAATGTGGTACAGGCTAGCTTATTTATTACAGTAACATAAGAGAAGACAAGTTAGGTTTTCAGGCATCCTTTTATGTCAGAAATGGTCAAATCTTTTGCTAATAAGCAGCAAAGCACTGCTGTTATTTGCCTTAAAACCATTCTCCAAGCTTTTTTTTCTGTGTGCTTTTAAGCTGTGGTGCTCAGAATGCTGTCACTGTCAGGCACCTATGCACGGGGTAGCCAAGCAGTACACTGAGCCATATACTTGTGAAGAAGTTGTGAAAGGGTATCCTATCCAGTGGTAGTGTGACTTAGAGATTATTCAACATGGCCTAGAAAACTCCTTGGAGAAACTCTTTTGCGGTTCTCAAGACATATGAAGGTAGAAAGTTGAATGAATCTTGTATGCGTGTGCAAGATGATTATTTCACAGTAGCTTAGGCCTGCAGATTAAATGAAGGGAAATAAGGTGTTGTAGGACTGTTTATCAAATGTTTGCATTTGTTTTTCTCAAAGCTGAAGTTGTACAGCAAAATGACAGGACTTCTGAGTACAGTTGGCTGAGAAATGGTTCTTCTGTTTGAATATTTAGGATTTTACCTCTATGTGAAGATAATATTTCTTGTTTAGTCCACTTAACTATTTGAAATCAGCAGAGGAAGGTCTTCCCCTCTCAGACAGCTTCTATTTCATAAGACCATCCCTCGAAGTATATAGGTATTGATAGGTAAATGGTTCCAGCAGAATCTAGTGCATGAGACTAATGTTAGAACAGCAAGTAGCTGGAAGATGGAATATGAGGTTAAAATCTGTTAAAAGAACAACTTAGTGGTCGGATTCAGCAGATATATGGCCACTGATTAACCCCTCAGGTGCTGGGATTTTGGCTAGAGTGGTTTGCATATGTGTGCACTCTTCATTGTTAAGTCTGATACATAAAAACTGATCTGATTAAAAAAAAAAAAAGAGAGGGGAGGAAAGGATAGAGTAAGAGAGAAACAACATAATTACTCAGGAAATGACCAGCCACTGCTAGATCTGATGTGTATTTGATATGTAGTCTCATGGATATAGTAGTAATGTTTTTCTTTGTACGAAGGATCATGACATTTGATTTAAGCTGTGTGTGTATGGACACAAATAAGATAATTAACTGGCTTATGCCCTGTTGTGATCTCACTCCTGCTACCACCAGCCATCCTTTAAGGCGGTTGTGAAGTACAGCAGAGTTCTAGTTCCAGTAAAGTTATGTTTGATGAGAAATCAAACCAAATATTTAATACGTCAAGGGTGTTGTGAGACAAAGGTGATATTTCCTGATTAGAGGAAGAAGATACTGTCCCATGTCTCTCCAGTCTCAGTGGGATCAGTGACACTTATCCATGTTGCCCTTCAAAGCCTCACTATCACACTTTGACTTGAATAGTACAGTCTGGGATATCTCAGGTCTTCAAAACTTCTGAGTTCAGGTCAGATGTCTGCAGGGTTGAGGGGCTGTGAACAGCTGGGAAGGGAAGAGAATAGCACACAGTTTTTGTTGTCAGTACTTATCTGACAAAATACAGGCAGGAGACATTTAATCAGGTTTTCACTGATTCAATTGTAGGAGTAAATTTGCAGCATGTAGCATTGACTCCCCTCCACCCCGCCTTCTGCATAGAGAATTGAATATAATTTGAAAGTGTGAAATTGTGGTGAATTGCTGTTGTTTTGCTTGCTTCTTCGCACTGTTTCCAGTTTTTCTGATCATCCTTAAGTAGGTTCATTGGCATTTCTTTTTTGCTGGCTACTGGAAACGGGTTGTCTTTTGTTGGCTTTTGTGCATAGCAGTAGTGACAAGCAAGAAATCAGGGGCATTTTTCTAGTTTGGTTTTGAGAACAGAGGTACTTGTCGGTGCCTTTTGAAGAGTGCACCTATTTAAATTATAAATTTCTGGAATATATTGAAGAGAAATGCTGTATCTTTCCCCAGATAGGAATTGTATAATTGGATCTTGTCTCCTGATTTTGTGAGAAAGTTTCAACTGCTTTGCTTTTTGTTGGATAATCTCCAGTCTAAGAATGAATTCAGTTAAATGAAAATTCTGCAGAGGGAGGGACACTAGAGAGGGAAACTACATTTCTCTCCAAGTTAGAGATGGCCCAAAATACAGTGTTGATCTTGTTTCAAATGTTTTAGATTTATTTAGGTTTTCAAGACTTTGTTTGAGCCCTTCCAGAAACAGGTGTCAGGTGAGGTGGAATCTGAATTGCACAACTTTTTGCTTGCAGTCAATGTGCCAAGTTAGCGCTGAAATTACTGCCTTAATTTTTGTATTAGTGGTAGCTACGGAAATGTGCATCCTGCTTGAGAACAGGTAGACTGAAAAACTACTGAGCACGTACTTTGAAAATTTTATGAATGATGAAAACTTTTAGTAAAACCAAATTGATTTATCTTTGCACTCCAGAAACAGTAGAACATAGAAATCATGTAAAAAACTGGATGTACTTTATTTGCTTCTCTATCCAGTGAAGTCAGTTAACTTGTTTTCTGGTTACATGGTGGCAGCAGAAAAGGATTGTTAATCAGACACCTGAAAAATATACAGAGACTTTTTTTCCTTCCTCTGAATTCCTTATTCTCATAGTGACTGAGGTAAAAGAGAATATTTATTAAATAAGTAATTTTTTTTCACACAAGTGTTTCCTGTTTGTGAGGAAGTTCTGTTATCCCACAGTAACTTATATGAAACAAATTTATTTAGTTAAAGTGGGTGATAATAACAGAGTTAATATGATCGAACAGTTTCTTACTTCCATTTCTGATATATTTTCACATCCAATTTGCTTGCTGTACTATGAGATATCATAAAGGATTACAGCAGGACAAAAACCTAGTTCCACTTATCCTTTAATTGGTTTTTTTTAGTGCAAAATAATGTACTCACATAAAATATCCATTTATTTATATTTGGTGCCAGAGGCTAATTCAATGAACCTGTAATGTATTATTGAAAAACAATGGTGTTCACCACACTTTTTTGCTCTGTTAGCTGTTTTTCAGATTCTTTGATGGTCACTAAGAGTTTATTAATGTTAGTAAATAATTAAGAAGGGATAATTGACTAATTTTTGCGCAATGACACCAGAATGACGCTTTTTTTTTTCTGAAAACATCTTTTTTCTGTTTTTAATGCACTGCAGAATGTGAACCCTTATGAATCATGGATAACTCATTTGTGCCAGGGTTTCACTGACAGTGACCCAAACCCTCCTCTTGTTAAATGAAGAGGAATAAATAGATATGCTGTTTCATTCTACTAACTAAGAACAGGGAAAAAGAAGCAATCTTTATTCTGTCTTTTCTTCTTGTCATCGTTTGTAGTATCTTCTCAGCCCCTGTAAAAGCCATTCGGTTCTATCCTCCGGGGTAAGTAATTCTTTTCACTTGGTCCCTTGTGAAGATGGAGATTGACACCTGTGCAATGGGGCTCTTGTCAGCAAGATTTGCTCTCTCCCTTGCTCCTCTTTTACACCTGATATTATGAGGTGCTGTGAACAGCAGCAAGGTGAAAAGTCCTCGCTAATGAATTATTTCCAAGGAATGAGCAAGGGTGAGGATCTGCAGGACTCCTCACCCACTCATCTTTATTTTCACCAGGAAACCAGACTGTTGTCGTTTCTTCACCTCATTTGCTCTTTTGAAGAACCCTCCCGAACTCTTGTCTATTTCAGGTCTTGGAATCCATTTGCTTTGGATTTTATATTTTAATGAGACTGTTCTACTTCAGGCATTCTTCACACTTTAGCTGTTGTCCCTCATTCAAAAGCAACTCCTATAGTACTAAAAATAACCATTCATTTCCTTTCTCCTTTTCCTATTTGGTCTTCAAAACTCCTCTCAGGATTGCTTTGGAAAACTTAGATTTTTGCTTTTCTCCACTACCTGTGTTACAGTAACATCTGGAAGCTCCAATCAAGATCAGAACACTGTGTGCAATGCTCAGAGCAAAAAAATAAAGTGTCACTTCACAGACTAAGCAGAGAAGAGAGGCAGAGTTAAGCAGGAGACAAAGACGGCAGGAGGTGATAAAACTTCTCTAAGTATCAGTAGGAAAGCAAAGAGTAGAGCCCAACTTTTTGAATTTCTACTTGAGTCTGTCCACGAGATCACTCTGCTTCTCTAAGTAACACTATTGTGGCTGGAGAGACATGCAAACTCAAAGCAATTCAGATAATAGAAGTGCATAGATAAGATGGGCAAAAAGAGAAAAAAAGTTTGTATCTCTCTTTCTGGTGTGAAATAATGCACAAAACTTACAACCTTAATCCAGAGTTTTGCAGAAAGCCTTGTGTGAAGAGCACATTATGTTATGGAACCTGTGTGTTTAGTACAGACCCCTGGAAAGATGGTATTTGTATGGGTGCCTCAATTGTTTTGGTGGTGGTTCTTGAACAATTCTGGCCATCTTGGTGCAGTATTCAGTGCTTATGCAGATTTCCCATCACATGTGTTGCATTTCTTCTTGAAAAATAAATTCTCTGAAGAATATTGCTTATGGAATGGAAAGAAGTAAAACTTTGAAATAATCCTATCCAGTTAGTGGTTGTTTGTACAGCCCGTGCTTTGCATCTGAAGTGTTTCTGAGCATCCCATGGTGTGCCCTCCAAAACCTGAAAGTTCAAAACATGCACTATGCATTCAAGTATCCATTAATGCATTCAAGAAGTGAAGATCCTGAGAATTAGCTCAGCTGATTAGAGAACGGTGTTAATAATGCCAAGACTGTGAATTTGATCCCTGTATGGACCATTCCCTTAAGAGCTGGACTTGGTGATCCTTGTGGGTCCCTTCCCATTCAGAATATTCTGTTATTGTCTCTTTACTGAAAAGTGTAGAAAAATCTATTGATACCAGTGAAGAGAGTATTTCCTACAATTCCTTTCCAAAATTCTATGGTTTTGAGACTTAATATTCAGTTTAGGAATGGTTTGTAGTGGGGGTCCAAAAACTACACGATCCCAGTATGGGGTATAAACTGGAATAATTTATTGAACGTGAGAACACAATTTAAGGGTCTTGGGGGCAGGGTATGTTAATGAGGAGGACAAACTCTGTTAATTAGGGAGTTACACAAGTTTTACTGCAGTTTAGCCAATAGGTTAATATTTCTCTCAACCAAGATTACATGGGGGAAAGGGATTAAAGGGGTTTAGAAATGGTCTGATAAAATAATTTCAAAAGTCCTTTCTTGTTTCTGCTGGAGCCAGGCTTAATCCACAAGGTTGAACTTTTACAGGTCTTGTGAGAGGGGTCCAGCTCCTTCAGATCACAGGATTTTTGTCAACCCTTATTGCCCAAGGTTTATGGCTCTTTTCTGCAGATATTATATTTTTGGGATCCTACAGTTTGTCATTTTCACTTGAGTCCAGTCATCATTAAACATATTTATCTTTCTTGCCAGTACTGAATGACAGTGTAAGATTTCATTCTGAATAAGCAACTCTGCATTCCTTTTTGCTAAAAGAAACATAGTGCTAAACTGTTATTTCCCTGCTTTCCAGTAAAAATGTCTATAGCATTTCTCTGAATCATCTTCCTCTAAGTTTCTATAAATTTAGCATAGTAAAGAGTAAAAGTGAATTTAGTAAAGAGTAAAAAGCACATCCATAGCATTGTTTCACAAATGTGTTCTCTATTTCAATGGTGTTTGTAGTTCAGTTTGTAACAATAATGCGTGATGCAAGGAAAATGCAAGAGTTAAAAGATGAAAGTCATTTGGTTGTAAGCAAAAAAATTCTGAGAAGTTTATTGCTTTGCTTTAATCTGTCTTATTTCATTAATGGAAGCATAGGATTTATAACAATAAATAAAAAAAGGAAATTTTTAATACATTAAAGCACAGTCTTTGTTAGTGGAACAAAGTAATTTCGAAGGTAAGGGAATGAGTGCACTTGTAATTAGAAGTTTTCCTGCAGTTCTGTCCATGTGGATATAAATGCCCCCACGTAGCACAAAGGGCCTTGTCAGGGAATGCCACTCCCTTCCATGCTTTCCTCAGGACCACTGTGTCAGTCTCTTCTTCTTTGCTGTGCTGACAAATTGCTTTCTGCCAATGCTGCCTCCAGCGCCAAGATGACCAAGGAAACGACTTTCCATATATGCTGTCGGATCTTTCCAGTCCCAGTTCAAGCCTTTCCAGAGCCTTCTGTCAAGGCTTGTCTTATTCTTAAAATTCTTTATCCTTGATTCTTTCCCTTGGAGAAATACACCCTAAACATCCTCTAGAGAATTATGAGTGTCACACACCCATGCCTGATCCAAGTCCACTGAAGCCAGAGCTGGAATTTACTTTCAATTTTAAGGAGTATTGGAACATAATACATTTAGTTATTATGTTTTAAATTGATGGTTCACAGTTACTGCTTATGCTACAGTCCTGAGGTATCCAGGAATACCCAAAAACCTATGACATATGACATTACAGTTATTCCATAGAAATATATTTTATAGCGAGGTGGCTCAGAATTCTCATTTTCAATTGCAAAACACTGGAATAATTTGTGAAAATGTTTTTTCCTTAAATATTTTATGACAAAACACACTGCAATCTGATGGAAAAAGTGGTAGCATAACCCAAGTCCTTGTTTTGAAAGGAGGTTTGAAATGAAGATATAATGTGAGTTTGGCTTTTCGTTGTAATTTTTGAACCTGCTTTATTTGTGTTTAAACCTTCATTTGATATCAGAGACTGGCTTTGTTAGGTTCAACACCTGCACAAATGGAAATGAAAGGCAGCCAGGAGCATCACTGGTCAAAACCATCTTGTTTTGACTCTGTCAGGTGCATGGAAAGAGAAAGAAATGTGTCTGAAGGAGAAACAAAACACAACTCAACTTACAAAAGACAGGAAAATTATTCTGTTTAGGCTACTGAACTTGCTACAAAAGTTTAGTAGTGACTCTGAGTGTAAAGTAGCAAAATATAATGCTTATACCTAAGAGGTGAGAAGAGATGGAATAAGAGGCAATTGGAAATGAAAAGGAAGACATTCTAGTAAAGAGTAGTTAAGGGTTTGGAATCAGGCAGGGAATGGGATGCCAAAAAATGAACTTGCCAAAGGTGCATAGCAGTGAATAGTCTGCTAACATTCTCTAGGATATACAAAGTTACCTTAACATTTTCCCCCTGAACAAAGGAAATTCAGGGGAGATTATACACATGGTAATTTACTAGTAAAAGCAGAAACCTAGTGATTAGACAAAAGGTAAAATGTAGTTCATTTGATGGGGGGGAAAAAATAGGAGAAGGATCTATGTATGCTGGTTGATTGAGATGACTGCGACTGCATTTGCCGGTAAGATGCGGTGATGAAGGCAGGAACTTTGGTCTTAGTACGGATGAAGTGAGATATTTCTGGAGAGAAGAGTGTATTAATGTCACTGCAAATTACTGTTAGACTTCATTTGCTATCAGGCATGATATCAAGTCTTTCAGTAAGAAATTAATTTTACAGGAACTATAGATCTATCAGACTCTTTAGATCGGGGGACAGGAAGGCGACAGTTTCCTAAAAGGAACCTGAAGAATTTTGCTTGTTAAGTCTTGTAAAACAAGCTGAGAGCATGCTTTCTAGAAACGTATTTAAAAATTTCATTTAAAAGGAAAGATTAAACCAAATAAGAATGAAATTACTTTTAAGAAATTTAAATTAGATACAAGAAACTTCCAACCATCTAACCACAATGATTCTAGAATAGCAACTTAATAGAAGAATTCTGAGCCCACAATAAATTATTTTTTGAGTTGAATTTTAAACCGTTTATGAACAAATTTTCTGACCTGATTGCTTCTGGTATCAGAAGGGTCAAATTAATGGTGTAAGATTTAATTTTCAGTTCCTCTGACTTCTACAGAAGTATAAAAACTTGTGCATAAATATTGAATTTGTTTGATTGGAAACTGCGCTCTTATTTGAATGAGACCACATAAGGTATTTTTGCCAAATCATTCCAGTATCTGTGACACTGTATTGCTAGTTTTCATCTTTTTAACTTGTCTGTTGAAGGGTTAATGTTCTGATGTGAATCTTAGAAAAGCCCAACATCAGGCTATCCTTTTCACACCCCTTGTTTGACAGTTTTAGCTAGAGCTGCTGTGTAATAGGTGTGAATGAGGGTCTCCAAATTTCTATAGTCTCCTGAGTGCTACTGATCTCATAACTCCCTGTAAAATGGTTGTTGCTTCCTTCATTAAGTAATCCAGGCTTTACTTAATCAGTAGGGTTAGAACCTTAAATGAGTAAATAGTAGAAGGTGAAAGGCTAATGCTGCTGCTCATAATGCATGTCATAACTCCTTTGGAAAGGGGGCAGAGAGCTGTACTGTTTGTTATTAAACTACAAATTAAGGCAGATTTGGAGGAAGAAAAAAACAATGTTCGATGAGGCACTGGTGCTATTTTCATGGACCCTCATATTAGTCTCCAAATGAGTCCTTGCTTGTGATTGTGTCTGAGCATTTCCACTGTCTATGGCCCCAAATTATGTTCAGTGTTGTTTTTCTCCTTCTCACTCTCATTTCTAATTCTCCCTCCCTGCTAGGTGTTTACAAGGACTTCTCTCTCTCGCAGCATATTGTTCTTATAAGGCTATGAGGAATACTGTCCTCTTCAATTACAAGTGTAGCCTGAGCATCATGAAACAATGAACTAGGATGAACTCTCTGATTAATATCTTGAGCACATTCTCTCCTGTTGCTGGCCTTGTTGACTTTTCTTTTTCACAATGCAGGAAACATGTCTAGTTATTTATAGGAGTGAAAACTATGTGCATACTCAGTAATTTGCAATTTAAATATATGCCGATGACAACATCCCTTCAAGATTATCAATATACTTCACTCACCACGTCAGATTTAAACTTTTGCAAGAGTCTTAAAAAAGGTTCTGAGTAGATCTTTT
The DNA here is from genome assembly GCF_003945595.2 of Pipra filicauda. Classification (NCBI taxonomy): domain Eukaryota; kingdom Metazoa; phylum Chordata; class Aves; order Passeriformes; family Pipridae; genus Pipra; species Pipra filicauda. Next base: position 2,813,337 of record NW_024104387.1, on the reverse strand, counting down.
GTGGGATGTTCCACAAAAGATGTTCTTCTCACATTGGGCTAAATGAAGTCTAAAGATATGGATTCTACCATTGTACGCAAAGTTAAGATTGCTCAGCTTTCCTATTTTTTAGGAAAACCGTTTTGTGTCTTTGCTCTGTCATTTGCAGAGGTCAAGTCATGGGATTTTTTATCTTTAACAGTGCTTTTGTCTTTGCCTTGGAGAATAGTTTGTTATTGCAGGACCTAACATCAGATAGAGGGAATGCCTACTTCATTTGGCTCATCAAAGGGAATTTACCTGAGAAATGAAGGGAATCGGCTTATTAACAGCAGAACAAATCATCAAGCAACATACTGAACAAATGAAACAATATGCTTCATAAATCTGTGTCAGAAAAATTCTTTTTCCCCATCTATCATGTCCAAACTGTGGAGTGGCTAAAATTGCCTGTTTATAAATCTGGTGGATTCCTTAAGTTGTATCAAAGCTCATTAAGTCTGATCTGAGTTCATAACAGTTTACTAAATCTGAATATACCAATATCACAGGGTTCAACAAGCTAACTGGTTTTGAAAATTTTGCTCAGTTTACTAGCTTATAGCAACACTACAAATGCAATAATATTCCCTGCAAGTAAGAATTAAGGATACAGTACACATATAAATTCAACAGACATATTTCAGTTAATAATCATTGTAACTATATTAACACACTGTTTGTTCAACTTTACCTGAAAAGTGGCCAATTAACAACAGCCTTATACTGTCATTAACTTGCTGATAACGGGGCTTTTCAGTGTTTTCCTCCTTTCTCTCAGGAAATCATATTCTCTTTTACTGTGGTCTTTAATTTCTGTGAACTCAATGGTTTATGTGCTTGTCAAGACAGCTACTGTTTTAGCAATTTAATGTACTATGCACAAAAGAAAAATTCTCAAAACTACTTTGAACTGTCTCTGACTATCCCTTCAGTTGATGGAGCCTGGGTAGGACTTGGACCTACTCAGACTGTACCCATGTAAAAAAAATTACTATACGATAAAGTTATAAGTTTATCCTGGACTTTACACAAACTAATCAACAAACTGAGTTAGTCTGTGATTTTTTTTTTTTTTTTTTTTTTTTTTAACATGACTTCATGTTCTGTAGTGTGCCAATAATTCTGGGCTGGTATAATATTTCCAGATATTTTTAGAGGGACAACTTACAATGAGGATTTCTCAGAAAAACATGAAGATCTGAGAATGACATAGGTGCAGCAATTAACACTAAATTATTTACATGGCCTTTTAAACAGGTGTGATATAGTAAGTTCACACATCATACCTTATATATTACAAGTGTTTATAGTGTTTTTACTTTCCTTATAGATTTTTCTGCATTGGTGAATATATAAGATATGACAGAATGCAGTAGCCTGACCACAAATGTTTAGTTCTAAGTTGTTCATTTGATATCCCTGCAGTAGTTGGATGGATGCTTGACAAGGCACAAGACATTTGTAGGTTTAACATATTTTCTCTATAGTAGCACTGATTTTTCACTCCATCCTCCCAGAGTGCAGATGCCAAACTGAATTTGGTGGTACTGAAGTTTCAGCAAAAGGCAAAGAGGGACAATTGTCTTCAAGTCAGGTGAACACACTCATAGATATCAGTTGCTAGAAAGGTAACAGTATTGAGGTGTCCCTAGTGGACAAAAAAACTTATTACCACCACTGTAATATATTTGCATTTCATTTGTGATCTTTGACTAATTCTAGTTTTGTTACCAGTATTTATTTATTCTGCCCATTGGCATGCTGCTTCCTGAGACTAGTGGTCATATCTCTATTACTTCTGCTGCATTTCTTTGTAGTTTAAACCTACTCCTAAATTACATGGAAATGTTTAAAATGTTAAAATATCAGTGCTAGCTAACAAAGTTCTGCCTTCCATAATATGCTTCAGGACAGTTGGCTGAATACAGCACAACTTTCCCTAAGTTCTTTTGTTTTGAGAAATATTTCAGGGCTGTAGCTTGAATTACCTGTTACTGAATCTATTTGGGGAAGACAGACTTTAGTAACTGTAACAGTTGAGTAATCATTAAGACAAATTAAAATACCATTTTAAGATAGCTTGTTAACTCCTTTAAAGGCTAGGAACTAACTTGCTTTTATCACTGCGTTCTAAAGGCTTAAATAATTCATACTAAACTTACTTTTTGTCACAGTGAAGTTGGATTGCTAGTGTTCTACTGGAAAAGAAGTGGGTAAGATTAACAGGAAAAAAGAACACGCTGCCACATCAATTGCAAAACTGAAGTATTCATAGGATGTGTTCCCTTAGGAATGATTTACAAAGCAAGTGCATTCACTTAAAAATGAATCTGATTCTCAACTATCTTACAGCTATTCTGCATGTTCTAAGCTAGCTCTATACAATTTTGCTAAAATCAGTGCAAATACAATATCATGTATCTACAGGGCTCTTATGTGATTAATATTGTGTAAAGTAATAGGGGATAAATAAAAGCTGTCTCTATGGCTCTTCTCTACATCCTTCCACTGAGAGTTGAGTTCTGCTGTCCACTGTATTGATGTGGAAATTGGCCCTGGGTGTACTGCGTACCTATGAATAATTTGAAAAAATGAATTAGAAGAAAATTAGAGATTATTTATGTTCAAAGAGGGGGCTAAATTCATTCAAGAAGTTGTTTGTTGCCAATTAATTACCTACCAATAATTAGAATAATAAATTTGAGCACAGTTGTAAGACTTGGCATTGACTTTCACCATCAACTTATCTGGAAGCTGTACAAAATGCTATCATTAGTATTGGTAATAAATCTGTCATATTAGGTAAAAATGGATAAAAAGGCTGAGAAGCCTTGAAAATATAATTTGACTGAACAGAAGTCTTTACACTTTATAAATATGATCATTGGAATTATTCATGTGAATTGATCAGCTCAGACTTCAACACAATGTTATAAAACAGGAAACTTTTGCACTTAGTGAAACTCAGTGTTAAATTGGAGGTATAACTCTTCTTCATTGTAACACTTGCAATTTAAAATAGAAGTGTATGTGCTGCCAGTAAAATTGTGGTAAAGCACTTCCAGCTGGAAGTTTAAACAAATCATCTGGTTATTAACTCTTCGCTTTTGTATTCCTGCAACACCAATATGAGATAGATCAATCCTTTTGATACTAATTCATCTAGCCTATCCTAAAGACCTTGATTTGATTTGTTAGTCAACAAACTACTTAAAAGATGATAAAAAATATCAAAAAAAAATTAAAAAAGAGAGAAATGCTAGTTACAGAACTCTGAATATTACTTATCTCTTTTTAGAAATTTAAAATAGGAATATTTTTTTTTTATTTGAGTATTTCTCCAGGATGAAATTTGCCTGAAATGTGTTATGTAGTGCAGAAATATTTGTATGGAAAAAAAGTCTGATCATCTTTTGAAGCAACATACTTTTAACATGCTGTTGTTCTAAGTTGGCCTCAGCTGGCCGCACCAGAAGATTTTGTCAAAATAACACAATTTTAAAAAGACTTTGTTTTTTGTCAAGCACTAGAATTCACGGTATTCAAATTTCTAGTTACTCAAGTTCAGTTGAGTGCTCTTGAAAACTTCATCAAATATTTTACAACCTCAATTAAAATAGAATGACTTGGAAGAAATATTGGAGACTTTCTCTTGAATTTTTATTTTGCACTGAATTATTTTTACAACAGTTTTTACATTAAATGCTGCTTTTATAATGTAGAGTCTAGATAAATTGCTGTTTTGTCAATATGCCATGATGTACTAAATTCAGGAATTCTAAGTGGTGGGGAACTACTATCTATCTATGTAGCTATATATCTTCCTTTCAAGAAGGAAATCCTAAAGGCGCAGGATCAGACTGTCCCCATGTGCCAAAAGATGAGCCAGTGGGGAATAAGACCAGCCTGGCTGAACAGAGAACCTTGGCTGGAATCAGGAAAAAAGGTGAGTTTATCACCTCTGGGAGAAGGGAGAGGGCAACTCAGGAGAACTACAAGGATGCCATGAGGTTTTACAGGGAGAAAATTAGAAGGGCGAAAGCCCAACCAGAACTTGATCTGGCTACTGCTGTAAAAAAAAAACAATAAAAAAAAGTTCCTATAAGTACACTGGCAACAAAAGGAGGGCTAAGGAGAACTTCCATCCTTTATTGCATGGAGGATGGGGAAATAATGACAAAGACTGAGGAAAGGGCTGAGGTAGCTAACACATTCTTGCCTCATTTTTTAGTAGTAAGACCAGTTGTACTTCAGGTATCCAGCCCCCTGAGCTGGAGGACAGGGACAGGGAGCAGAATGAAGCCCCCATATTCCAATGGTAAGTGGCCAACAACCTGTTACACCTCTTAGACACACAAAAGTCTATGGGCCAAATGGGATCCACCCAAGGGTACTGAGCGTACTGGCAGAAGTGCTCACTGAGCCACCATTTACCAACAGATTTGGCTATATGGAGAGGTCCTAGTTGACTAGATTTTAGCCAGTGTGACACCTATGCCCCAGAAGTGCTGGAAGGATGAATATAGGGAACTACAGGCCTGTCAACCTGACCTCAGTGCCCAGGAAAGTGATGGAGCAGATCATTTTCAGTGCCATCATGTGGCACGTACAGACTAAGGGGGGGGATCAGGCATGGGTTCATGAAAGGCAGGTCCTACTTGACCAACTTGACCTCCTTCTATGACAAGGTGACCTGCTTAGTGGATGTGGGAAAGGCTTTTAAATTTTGTCTGTCTGCCTGGACTTCAGTAAAACCTTTGACACTTTTTCCCGGTGTTCTCCTGGAGAAACTGGCTGCTTAGGGCTTGGATGGATGTATTGTTCACTTGGTGAAAAACTGGCTGGCTGATTGGGCTCAGAGAGTGATGGTTAATGGAGTTATATCCAGCTGGCAACCAGTCTTCAAGGCTCAGTATTGAGGCCAGTCCTGCTTAAGATCTTTATCAATGACCTGAGCAACGAGATTAAGGGCACCCTCAGGTCAGTTTGCAGACCACACCAAACTGGATGGGAGTGTTAATCTGCTGGAGGATAGGAAGGCTCTACAGAGGGATTTGGAAAGGCTGGATTAATGGGCTGAGACTGACTGCATGAGGTCAACAAGGCCAAGTGCTGAGTCCTGTCCTTGGGCCACAACAGTCCCAGGCAGTGCTACAGACTGGGGAGAGAGTGGTTGGAAACTGGCCTGGCAGAAAAGGACCTGGGGGGTGCTGGTTGACAGCAGCTGAGCCCGAGCCAGCGATGTGACCAAGTGGCCAAGAAGGCCAGTGGCATCCTGGCTTGGATTAACAACAGTGTGGCCAGCAGGACCAGGGCAGTGATTGTCCCCCTGTACTTGGCACTGGTGAGGCTGAACCTCGAGTCCTGTGTTCAGTTCTGGATCCCTCACTGCAAGAAAGACATTGAGATGCTGAAACATGTCCAGAGAAGGGCAATGGAACTCATGAGGGGTTTGGAGCACAGGTCCTATGAGGAGTGACTGAGGGAGCTGGGGTTTTTAAGCCTAGAGAAAAGGAGACTGAGGGGAGATCTTATTGTTCTCTGCAACTGCCTGAAAGGTGGCTGTAGCAAGGTGGAGGTCAGTCTCTTGTCCCAAGTAACCGGTGATAGAATAAGAGAAAATGGCCTCAAGTGGCCCCAGGAGAGGTTTAGATTTGAAATTAAGGAAGATTTCTTCACTGAAAGGGTTGTCAAGCATTGGAATGGAGTCTCCAAGGAAGTGGTGGAGTCACCATCCCGGGAGGTACTTAAAAGCCGTGTAGATGTAGCACTTAGTGACGTGGTTTGGTAGTGGACCTGGCAGTGCTGGGTTAATGGTTGGACTTCATGATGTTAGAGGCTTTTTCCAACCTAAATATCAGGGTCTCTGCCAGTTTAGATACTGTTGCTCAGTTAAACAGAACTGTGGAGAATCACACCAGCAAGGTCTCTTATGCTTGAACCAATCTTGCTTAATGTGTTGAACGACCTGAAAAAAGGTTATAATAGCAGGACAACACAATAATGTAAAATGCTAAATGAAATTATATGCTAATGAACATAAAGTAGTGCATGTGAGAAGGGAAAGGGAACTGATGAAAAATTTCATTGTATGTATAGAGTAGAAAACTCTACATTATGTATTATCACTCATGGAAAAGATTCTGAAATCAAAGTAGATTTTTGGTAAGGTAAAAAGGTAAAAATCAAAGAGCCCTCTGGAAAACACTTTAGTAAAAGGGAAATTTAATTTAAGAATTGTTGGAAAATAGGGGCAGTGCAGAAAATGTGTTTCAAATGTATAAATCTATAATTTGTCTGAATATTGTATTTGTCCTGTCCTTGCCATCACATCTTAGGACACAGGGATACTGGAAATGACTTTTTGAAAAGGTGGGGTGAGTAAACGAATGATCAGAGGAGTGGAAAAATGTCTGTATGGTGATTGACTAGATAGACCGAGTTTCTCTACCTTGGAAATAAAATAACCTAGAGAAGATAAGGTGGAGCAAATGAAATAATGAATTGCATGAAGAGAGTGAGTGCAGAACTGTCATTTCAGTATCTCTTGAAATATAAGAACTAAAGAATTTGTGTTTATATGTCCAAGAAAGTTTAAAACAAAGAGTAAGAAACACTTTTTCATACAAAAAATAATCAAACAATATGAGACACTGCCACTAGATGTTGCAAAGGCCAAAAGTTAACTGAGTTCAAAAAGGGATTAATGGCTACTTTTGTTTCATGAATTGTAAAAACATCCTGCTCAGACACAACTTCTGGCTGAGGAAGTATCTAAACCACTAATTGCCAGAAGATGGGAAGGAGGGGTTGCTAAGCTCTTGCCACAGTTCTTATAATCTTTCCTTATGCATCTCCTAATGGGCGTGTTGGGACCAGGATAATGGGCTAGACAGATTGTGTTGTTTTGTTTCTTTTTTTTGGTCTGACCTATTACAGTTCTTTTTATTTTGTAGGTGTAGATTTTTTTTTTCAGTAATAGGGAGACAAAATGGAAATTTTCAACTTGTTTTTTGAGTTCAGTAAATACTGTCTGGAATAAGATTCTTAATAGGTAATTATGAATGATCACACTTTTTGCTTTTCTTATTTTAAAATATAGAAAATTAGTCCAAAAATTCATCTATTGCACATTTAGGAAGTTTTTCTCTAAATATAGGGAGATGTGGATGAAGGTGAATCATTTATATATGTCATTTGAGTGATAATGTTGTATGTCTAATTTAAAGACTAATGTGTCAGAAAAGCTGAGATAGTAAGCAGAGGGGGAGTTTTCTGTGGCCCTTCTCAGAAAGGATGTGAAGGGTGTTATTTTTGCTATTGTTGTCAGTTAAGGAATACTAAGTTTCAGTGAAAGAATATCCTAAATTCTACAGTTGCACTTGCAACAATTAATAGGAACAGAAGCCAACAAGGAGAGTTTCTTTAACATTTATACTTTTTTTTTTTTTTTTTTACAGCTCTATAATCTTTTTTTCTCCTCAGAGTGAATTTTGGCTTTTGGGACCAGAGGAAATATGAATGATTTTTTGTTGTTGGTTTTTTTTCCTTCACTAAGCTGATTTTCTAGGTTTTTTTATGTGAATTTATAATATAGTTTATTTCTATTTACTAAGCAGAGGTTTAATCAATTATCATAGTGCACTTTAGAAATGAAAGACACATTACTCTGTGTCAAATGAGTTTATCCTGATCCGCACGCAAACTATACACAACATTATAAATCATAGTCTCAAACTTCTAAAGTTGTTGGTTTTGTTTATTAGGAAACCTTGCTTCAGATCCAAAAAGGCAATAAGAAAGCACGAAGAAAGTGGGCCTCAATTGATCATGAAATGCAATTACACAATATTCAAAGCTGAGTGAAATAAAGACGTTAAGTAGCAGCAGCCCGTAAAGTTTAAAATTAAAAGTAGTTTCATCAAATACGATGAAAAGGGAGATTGGATCAATGAAACTAATCTCTTGTATCTTGTTTGCTGTCAATTTACATGAAATGATACTTGAGGTCCGCTCCTTTTCATATGTACATAAATACATTTTGTTTATTTATGGAATATTACTGGAGTGGTCTGGCAGGAGATTTCTTGAGTTCAGTGTATAAATGGAAGCAAAAGAATGAAAAAACCTTCCATCTGGTCATCCTTAGCCTAGCTAATGTAATTGCAGATTTTGTTCTAACAGTAAAGTTTAATATAACAACACAGAACTTTACTATTGTGTTGCTGTGTTGCAATGAATCAGTATCTGAATTAAATAAATGGGAACTATAATAAAACCATCTTTTTTGTCCTATCTGGTATAGTATTATTTAAAACTGTAGCTTGTATCCAGAAGGTAGACAGCAATCCACTATTTTGTCAGATTATCTGTAGGATACCAATAGAAACTTGAAAAAAAAAATAAATTCATTTTCTCTTGCTTTTCCTGAATCTAATTTCTCCTTTACCTTTCATCTTCAACTCTTTGGAAACCCTTAGTATGGTTGGAGTGAGGATTAAAGTATTTTTATTAGGGTCTGGGCACCTTTATATAAGAAAAAAAGGCACCTCCGTCTCAAGGCTCTGGGGAACTTGTGATCCCTCACAAAGATGAGCTCAGAACAGCTCAGTACAGCTTCTGCATCGGGTACCATGTTTTACGAGCTGGAGGGTGCAAGGGCATGAAATGCAGGCTCGTTGCCCTTGTGTCAGGGACTACTTATCAAGGAGTTTTTCAGCCTTACTGGTTCACATCATATTTGTTGTAGTGCAAAAATGTGGTTTGGAAGTTAGATGTGCAAATTGTACAGAGCAATGAGAAATAAGGGGGAAGGTACAGATCTAGTGAGGAAGTAGAATCCAGCTGAGATTTAAGGGATTACGATATGGCAGAAACAGATACTGCTGACAGTATTGTTCACTTGTCTTGGTTTGGCTGTGTAAGTTTGTGTGGAAGGGCTTTGGAGAGATGCTGCAAGGTAAAACTATATTAAGCACATAATAGGCAAAGTGTCTAATAAACCTGACAATCCCATAAACAACAAGCAAACATACTCATAACTTTGTTCCTTCTCCATATTAAACGTACATCTGAATGTACAAAAACTTTTTCCCTAAAAAGCATAGTCTAAACTTCTATTTACTACTGATTTTTCAGAAATAATTTTATAGCAGGGAATGTGACATAAAGGTGATTAGAAAACCAGAACCTGTATTTGGAATGAAAAGCTAAACATGTTGCTGTGCTACTACAAGCCAATTGTTTGTTCAATTTTTTTTGCCTTTTGTCAGTCAATTGTAACCTAGTAATGGATACAGCTGTATGGTGTTGCTGGTAGTTATTCTAAGATTTTTTTTTTGCTTTACCTCATTCTTTCCTCTCTTTCTCTGCCTTCTAGCATGCATTTAATCCAGGTGGACTCTGTTCAGCGTTGGATGGAAGATTTGAAGTTGATGACAGACTGCGAATGTATGTGTATTCTCCAGTCCAAGCCCATCAGCATTGAGAAGGATGAACAAAATGAACTTATGCTTTCCTCACAGTATAGCACTTGTGATAACTTGCAGCTTCTATTAAAGAGAGCTTGGATCATAAGCACAGAATTGACAAGGATTGCTCAGAAGCTGGAGAAGAATAGGTGGCAGAGAGTCCACAGCATGACAGTAAGAGTCAACTGCCATGTGCGCTCAATGATAAATGAGTACAATACATTCACCAGGAATCCTTCAGAAGAAATGCACCAGGTATGATGCCTTACCTGATGTCATGTTTCTCTTATTTTTTGTTTATTATTATTATTATTACTTGCTTTAAACAATCTGTAAGAAATCCTTATATACTGATACTGGTCCATGGTTTAAGACTTTCTAATGTCTTTTTGGTGACGGACATTTTATTGAATTATTTTGGATCCTATTTTATAGGCTTGATTCTGAATGTTATTAATGACTAATGGTGTTGAAAAATGTTTTGCTTTTGAACACTACAGGACTAAAGTATTTCGATACCCCATCTGTGAGTTCCTTTGCATTTCCAACATGAAAAATGCTACTTTTTTGTAAACTTCGGTTTTATCTCTACCTGTTTTATTCAGAAAAATAGATAAAGAAGGTTCATGTGAAATATTATGCTTCTGGAGATTTTTCAATTAAGAAACAAGTATTATTTATTTTTGTAAAGAAATTATGTATATGGGTATTGCTTTAAAACCACTTTCTCTTTCTCTCTCTGCAGTTTGAAAAACTTTTAATAGACAAGTGTTCAGAATTTACAGCATTCACAGAAAGGTAACTTAAATTTTGTAATTGGAATATTAATTTTGCTGGTTTATTATGTTGTGGAATTTCTAATGAGAAGCACAAATCCACTAACACCCTCAGTTGTTTGAAATAGGCCCCTGTAGCTCTGCAAGACTTTCTACATACCAGTTTGTGCTGGGTGAAGTGAGTTGCTTTTATCTAAACTGCATCCTTATGAAAGATGGGATCTGCTGCTGCACAAAAAGCCTGGCATAGATGCAAAGCTTCATACAAGTGGATTTTTCAGGACTTATTGACACAACCAAGGGAGAAAGTCTGGCTCTAAGGATGTCAGCAACAAAGTGCCCTTCCAGTTCTGTGGAGCCAAGATTTCAGTTGGTGTGAAAACTTAATATACACATATCCATGTATGTATATCAAACCAAAATAAATACACAGTCCTTTAAATTGTAGTTGTAGGTTTACTCATCTCCCTGCACTCTGGAATCCTGAGAGTAGAAGATAAGAATCTCTATAATTCTTCTCATGGTATCTCCACTTCTGAAGTTACCCAATCCCTTCAGCACAGTTCAATCACTCTTTTTCGATTTACTTTTAACACTATGCAAGTCATTTTGCTTTGGGGGAAGACACCATCTAAATATCAGGAAATAACATTTTTTTGAGCACTGTTTTTTTTGCCAAACCCACACAGCTCAGACTTTATATTCTACTACGAGACACACTGATTTAATGAGAGCTCTGATCAGCCATCCCCCTCCTTGTCTTTTTAACAAAAATTTGATGTAGGTGGGTGACAGACAGGTAAAGCTGAAAAGGTTTACCTGTGTAGGTAAAGAGACTGATCAGCCAAACTGTATCTTCCATTACAGTGGCCTGTCTTGGCAGAATATATTTTAGCAATTCAAATGAATGTATTTCTGTGAGGAAATATTAGTTATTTCATTTGAATTGTATAAAGTTTTCCATCTTTATCTCATTTCTTCAATTATAGCCAAACATCACTGGTTACAGGATAGTTTTACTAATTCTGTAAAGCTACTTTATGTAATCTTTCTGCATAGATGGACAAATTTTACTTTTGAGTATGCATTTTAACTCATCTGGACACACATTCGTTTCTGCATCCTTATTCTGCTATCATTAAACTATGGCAAAAGAGGTAAAGAAATGAAAATTATGGAAAGCAGCCCTTCTTTGATTACGAAAGAGGGATGGATGTGCACAGCTGCAGTTGAAATACAAACACCTGAGAGTGACTAGAACTGTCATCACAAGTGGAAAAGAGCAGTTACACTATATGAACACACAGCATCTGCAGCAAAATTTGGCCTGCAGTCTGTGAAGTTGTTATACCAAAATTATTCAGTAATGTCCACTATTGTTTTTTCATTATATACTTACTATGTGCAGACAAAGCTTTGATTAAAGTCTGGAACGATGCTAATGACACAAAGACATTTTCCTTTCCTGAATTCCCATTATATCCCCATTATTAACACAGGCCTCACCTCTGACAGTGAGATCTGTTGCATCTTTTTTTCCTTCACCCCTTTCCTTTCTCTTTCTTTTCAGGTGCATACAGACTGAAGATGAAGAGATACTGAAGTCTATGAAATCTTGTGTTAATGAAACACTCACCACTGTTGCCCAGTATTTTGGCCAGTTGATAGAGCTGGTTTTAACACATGAGGCACAGGTGAGTTTATATTAAAAAAAGTATTCCAAAATGATTGAATCTTGAGGGAGAACACCCACTGGCGACCCAAGGTCAGGTTGGATGGGGCTCTGAGCAAACTGATCCTAGTGAAAGGTGTCCCTGCTCATAGCATGTGGTGGAACTAGATGTTCTCTAAGGCCCCTTGAAACCCAAGCCATTCTGTGACTAAGAGGAGGATTAGAATTACAACTCCCAGTTTTCAACAAACCCATGATTGGTAATTCAAATATGTTGCAATGAGATTTAGGTGATTGTATTCTCAAATTCTCCAATAAACTCAAATCCCAGACAAAATGATCTTGTGGCTTACCATGTTCCTTTCTTGCAAGCTAACTTCTGGACAATGTCTTGCCAATAAGGTCTTTGGAAACTCCTTCTCTTCCTTTCATACAGACACTGCTTTCCTTTAGAAACCTTGGAAAAAAATTATCTCCTGCTCTCAGTAATTCTCATTAAAAACTGAACTTTTAAAAATATATATATATAGTAAGTATATTATTGCAGCACACATTTTAAACAATGCATGTTTTAGACTCCAGGAAGTAGTGATAAAATATAGTGTTGTGTACAGGTTATACATTGTCCAGAGAGGTTGTTGACTCTTCTTTTCTGGAGATATTCAAGAGCTACCTGAACACAATCCTAAGTAATGTGCTAGGGAATCCTACTTGAGCTGGGAAGTTGGGCTAGATGACTTCCAGTGTCCCTTCCAACCTTACTCATGCTGAAATTCCAATTCTGTGAAATACGCTGAGTAATTAGTCTGAGATTGCAAATGTATTAATTTTTTTTTCTGCTAGACCATTCTTGAAATAGTACCAACCTGCAAACCTAACCAATCTATCATGACTTATACTGTTTTCTTTCTTGAGATCTCGATAAAAATCCCTTTACATCCCCTAGTCTTCCTCATTTATGCCCAATTAATTTGACCATGTTTTAGAGGAGATGTTAGGCTGAAATTTTTTTGTTGTCCCTGCAGAAAAAGAGGACAGGAGAGGCTTAGTGAACATGAAATAATTAATTAGTATTTACTAGAGTGCTAAAACAAAATTAGTGTGTGGTATTGGTTAAATTCTAACATACCTTGATGCGTTAAGATGTCAAAACAAGTGATTCTTTCAGAAACATCCCTTCTAGTTTTAGAAGATGATTACTAGTAGGTGAGAATCTCCAAAATACATTTGCAGAATTGCGGTCCAATTAACAAGCTACTCGCTAATGTGCTTTGGTTAAGAATTATGAGAACCATATGAAATGCCACATATAAGTTGAGGTGTGTAAATAACTTTGCATATTGCAAATTCAGTGAGTAGGTGGTTGTTGTTTCAGTGCTTAGGCTTTTTAATCTGAAGAACAGTTATTCACTGCTGATATTTCTGTCTTTGGGCATCTCAGCATCTGCATGAAATCCCAGTCTCTTTTTCTTCTAAGGGAGTGGAATTATTACTGCACATCATCTCATTTTTATGGGGCTGAAGGACTTGGATTAGAACTTGTTAATAAAAATAATTTTAAGAACAGTTTTCTGAACCATTCAGCCAGCCTATGTGCCCACTTCTACCATAAAAACACATTGTCTGTGGGTAGTTTGTTGCTCTGAATCAGACTAAGTGACTGTGTGAGAGGTCAGAACTTTCAGCTTGCATTGTGTAAAGAGCTTTCTTTTCTAATCAGTGTATCAGGATTTTGTTCAGCATAGGTTCATATCCAAGTGTGAACTGTTAAACTATATTTTTTGTGGAACATTTTTCTAATGCTAAAGGTGAAAGAACAGAGCCTCTTAAAGGGAAGGTAATTGAATTTTGTATAAATAACAGTATAAAATGTGGTATGCTTCCTTGCTCTTCTTTTAAAGTTGGATAAAAATGCTTACCTTCTTCCTCCCAGCAAATATAATTAGTTCTTCCTCTAATGACTCTATTTTGTTTCAGAAAGAGTAAAATGAAATAAACTTTTCTATGGAGCTGCAGTGACACAAATGCAAAAGCAATATAATTATTTATGAAGATAAAAATATGTAGTCCATTTCATACATTGGAGAAAACCCCCTATATTTCTTTATGAGAACTCCCCGTATTGATCAATGACATTTTCTGTGTAGTCATGAACCCAGAGGCTTAGAGAGTAGTGTAAGAAAAGGTATAGCAATATTCCTTATAAATAAGGTGGCAACCTTGTTATCAGCTTTTGCACTAAGCTAAATTACTTGTCTTCTGAAAATTCTGGTTCAATTTCAGGCAAAACCCAATAATAATTTACTAAATATCTGAAGAGTTCTTTGCTGAATTCTCAGACATGAACCCATTTTCTTGCCCTGTAAATATTTATTTTTAAAATATCACTATTCTTGGTTACACCTATTCAAATGCAGTGATAAATGAGTTAGTGTTACCAGTTTGACTTGTCCAACTTTTCTTTCCTTTCTCTGGGTGAGAAGAAAGATGATTAAAGAACTAGGCTGTATACTCCATCTTGTCTTTAAATATAGAATAATAAAATAGAATCATAGAATCTTCAAGTTTCGAAAAGACCTCCAAGGCCAGCGATCTAACACAAATGCCTTTAATTGGAAGTAAGTTATGTTTATTATGTTATGTCACACAGAACCTGCTGAGACAAATAGAGCTGTCAGACAGTGTGCACGTCACCGAGTCGGCGATTAGCAGTTTGTTCAGCCTTACCCAGGAAGGTGCCCATCTGTGCCGTATCATAGCTAAGGTAAGGGCATATATGGAGTGATCCAAAGAGAACTGGTAGTACAAGCAAGTTATTTTACTTAACACAGTAGTGGTTGCAAGTTTTGAAATGTACAGTGCAAGATGAAATTATGCATTTCAGGAGACTAATAGTCTAGGTTAAAGAACAACAAAGTTTATCTGAGAAAGTATTTTTTTTTTTCTTCTTTTGCTGCGTTTGCAAGCCTTACTTTGCAGAGTTTACCACCACAACCATCCTATAAGAAATTTTTTTTTTTAAAGGGCCACAGCCCCTCAATCTTTAATTTAATAAAGCTCAATACCTGTGCAAACATCTTCAGCAGGATGGCAAGCTCCAACAGGCTTCTGAGCATTGCTTCAGTTACAGTTGTCTCTGTATCACCTGAGGTATTCATCATTTGGGAACTTTTTTAATGTCTCTCCCGATAGTACTTTTTAAGTACCAGCCACGTAAGTAGAGAGAAACTTTACAATTGGCCATGCACATGGCTGATTATACAGAGAAACAGAAAGACCTCTTCAACTGTGTGTACAGAGGATGTTAGAGATATTATCAAAGATGTAAATTTAGAAATATTTTGCATGTATTATTATCCTTTAACAAAAGAATATCATTAAAACTGCTTCTGTCAGTGTGTGTTCTTTTTTACTGAATACTTGGTGCTAACTTTTGGTACAAATGAATCATTCTACCAAAATCAATGATACTGGAAATCCCTGAAGAGTTTGCACCTTTGAGGACACTTGGATCTTGGAAAGTGAGAAAGGTAGGACATTGTGTGATGCTGAGGATAGGATAATCACAACAACAAGGTGTGTAGAAAAAAGAAAACCTCCTTCCTTAAGCTTCTGCTTATGTAGTGGTGTGCTAATTCCTTGTCCTACTCAGAGATGAGGTTGAACAGCAACATTTGATTAATTTGACTTCTGATGTGCCTTTAGATGGATATTTACACTATAAAAGGTACTACTCTGTTCTGAAGGCTGAGGATGAGGTAGGCTCAGAAACGTGTAGTGGATTCTGGCAACCGCCTGAGAGGTTTAATTTTTTCTAAATTGGTATTTGAGCTCCACTCAGTGGTACCCAAAAACAATGTTAAAATGTTGAGTACTGAGGAACTGCAGAACTAGCAAACTAATGAAAATTGATGTTGTGCTCTTTACAATTTTGTGACTTCCATAACAGTTTAATTTAGCAGAAGTGAAGTCTCACCTTCCATAAATTACTCAACTAATATATTGCTGAAACCTGGATGTGTCACAAGTTTATAGCTGAGGAAATGCACCCCCTTACGCAAAGAATCCTGAGTGGTGTTTACTGTAATTTGTTGCCAAATTACAGCTGTGATTGAATCACCTGTCCTGTGTGTCTGTCTCCCCTGAGCACTGCGAAATGCATTTGTCCTGACTCACCCTCATCCTTCGCCCCCTGTATTTTCAAATTCAGCCACTTGAATAGTTAGCTGGAACAGTAAAAATGCAAGGTGATTTGAAAAAAAATAAACTAAAAAAAAATCTGAAATTGCATTCACTCATTATGAGGGTGAGAAAGGATTAAAGTTATGCAAAGATCTCAAAACCTTCCACAGAGACTGCAGTTCCCTTGAGAACTGTCATATTATCCTTGGTAAAAACTAGCCAGAGAAGTGGAATATTTGTTCACCGTGAAAGCAAAACTCAACAAATTTGTTCATGTAACCTTGAAGTCTTACTCTCCATGACAAAGTGTGATTTCGTGGCACACTGTTGTAAGGTTTTTTTCCTGCCCTAAGCTATAAATTACAACTCTCAAGTACACCAAAATCTCTAACATGCAAAAAAAGACCCACGATAGTATTGTAATGCTATGATATTACAGGAACTGATTTCTCTCTTTACATTTTGGTAAGGGTTTCAGTCTTCTCCCTCCTTCTCCCTCATACCCTGCCAGTATTTTACAGAAATTAAAAAAGGCTTTGAAATGCTCCCCTGAGTGCTGAAGCGTCACTTATAATTTTATTTCACCTGGAGGTATTTTTTGACGCTTTTTTTCAGCATGTAACTTTGTAATCTGCCATGAAAGAATCATGTTGCTGACTCACCCTGGCAGCCAGCTAGTAGTTCTCACTAGCTGTCAGAGGTATAAAGCCTAAGGTCTCTAACATAAATAAGTAGTAGCAAGGACATAATAAGAAAATTAGCATTACTTGGAGCAAACAGATTATACATAGATTTGGCTTTTTAACAACCAGAAAGGAGAATTAGTAAAAAATCTGTTCCAGAGTTGTAATAAATAAATGCTGGGATATATAGTTATAAAGAAAAAAGTCTTTTTTGAAAATCCATTTTACCAATGATAGGGTCCAATAACAACTAATGTAACGAACTGGATGCTGCAATAATAGGCTTGTAAAAGAGAAAGAAGCAAAAGTGAAGACAGTCATACCTACCGATCACCCCTTTTAGAGAATGCTTGACTGATTTCCTTGTGGCTGCACAGCAGCTCACTTGCTTTGAGAAGCTTCTAATGCATCTTACCTTACCTTTGTACTCCAGTTCCTTTTCTAGCAAGTATTTACTATGAAGGTCTCTTTGGAGATCGTCTATCAAGATAATTACAACTGTTTTCAAAGGCTTGATGAGAATTTATTGCATTTTGAGTCATTTCAGGCTGAAACTGCAAAATATTCCCTTAGAATTAAATGCCTTTTCCTTCCTCTCTTTGTTCACTCAGTTCACTATGCCAAGTGGGGCTTGTCATACACGTGACCTCTTTCACATACTGTTGGTGATTGTGTTCTGGGTGATTTTATCTACTGCTAGCCCTTCTGAACAGCATCCCAAGGATATCCCCAAAAACTGAATTCCTATTAATCCCATATACGAAAGGAGTAGGTCATCAGGTAGTAAAGCAAGTGCCTCTCTCTTCCTCTCTGCTTCAGAGTCTGTGAAGCCTGTCCCAAATGAAACTTGAGTTACAGCAAGAACAACATTTCGTGTGTTGTTTGGTCAAAAACTGGAAATGCCAAAAAGTCTGCAAAGGATAAATAAAAGCATACTTTATATATATTGGGAACTTTTGGAAAAGTGCAGGTTGATCCCCAAAGCAAGCAAAACTCAGTACTGTTATGTGTCTTTGTCTGAATGGTACTGTTTACCCATTTGGCCAATCTATGTATATGCCTGTCAGATGGAATAGTTTGACATCATTGCAAAAGATACAGGGGATGAAGCTTAAAAAGTTGAATAAATTCTGAGAAATGCTCTCATCCCAGTGAGGGGATTGATTTTGACAAGCCACAGAATCAGGCTCAATATTTTCTACCTATCCTATATTTCATTTACAGATCTCTAGGTTCATTACTCATGATCAATATTTTACAGCTTGGTAATGGCACACAAGGCACAAAATAAACAGTTTAGATTTCCTCCTGATGAATGCAGTGATAAATCACTTCCTGTCCATCAAAGGGAAAAGTAGGGCACCCATTTGTCACACGGAAGGCTTGAAGCAAATGTGCCAACATCGCTTGAGCTTTACTAGTATTGTCCATAAACTTCTACTTATTATGACTGCAGCAAAGATTAAGATCATCTCTGATTTCGTAGAACTGCAGGAAATTTCAAATCAATAATGAAATTAAAAAAAAACTCTAACAAAACCATTACCTTTGGCTTGGGGATGACACCGTAACAGCTTTTTTCCCCTACATTTTTTACAGATAATTTAGTTACTGCTTGGGTGAAGTACCAGTATCCTTTTGTGGAAGGAAAAATATAACTGAACCTTTTTTTTTAGTGTACTGCCTCTTTTTTAATTTAAAGACTCAGAAATATCTTTCTGCAATAGGCTATATATAACAGTGTCAGATATAAAATAACTCATACAGATACATGAGCACTTCTTACAATTCCAGAAGTAAGTTTTACTTTTAGCAAACTTCAGTAAGCTTAGTGTTTTCACTGATGTCAAAGAAATTCCATATACATATGTAAAGGCATGATATAAAACTTCCATCTGAAAAATATATTGAAGTATTAATTTTCTCTAATTCTATATAAACTGGTATAAATTTTTTTAGACTGAATAGAGGGCTTTGCTTGCTCTATTATTCTTTATTGTATTCAAGCAGGACTAGTACAAAAGTATAGAATTCTGAAAATGAGTGGAGTTTGAATTGTAGCCTGGAGATTTTAAGTCAGTACAACTTGTTGAGCTTTCAAATAACACAAATGGTTGAGGAACAAAAAAATATTATTTCTATTAATCTAAAAATAGTTAAACAAAGGCTACAGAAACAGACTTAGGAAGAAGGGTGTATTTTATAGTTTATCTATGATTTCAACTATTTTTTAATTTACTGCTGTGATCTGAATACTTTAGTCTGAGATCTTTGTCTGTAATCAATATTTGAAATGCTTTTCTCTCCATTATGTGTCTGGTCTTGCATAATATAAGACACCTGTAGTCTACCTGATAGCAGAACATTTTGAAGTGAAAAATAATTAAAAAAATCCCCACCACATGAAGTGCATATGTTGTTGGTACTTATTTATATCTTTCCATTTGTTATATGAACTTTGCTAACACAAGCTGTACTGGAAATGGTTAAGGATAGCTAATAGATACCCAAGTCTCTGTCATTATTGTTGCATTTAAAGAAAAATGCTTAGTAATGCAAATTTTATCCATTAGAGGATGAAGACAGGAATTGTGTCTGTATAGAACTTGACACATATTTCTACCTTATTTTTAGTAGCTCTTCAACCACATGACCTTCTCGTTCAAATTTTTAGCATTAAGTAAATATTTCATGGAGTTCAGAAATATAGAGGAATGGGAAATATATGCTAACAAAAATCTGCTTTATACTAATAGATTATGGCTGAACTATCAGTTAAATGTCACTCTAATTGCCACCTATTGATAATTTTTTGTAATTTTCACATGAATGTCAAGTTTAATTTAAATGGAGCTTGTAATTGGTAAAAGTCAATCACTTAAGCACACCTCCTACTGAGATTATATTACTTTTTCATCACTTAGTGTACAAGCATTAATCAACTTGAGTTCTCTGTGTGAGCTTAACATCACTTTGGTGTTGTTATAGTAATTTGGATAAATTACTAAAGGAATCTGCCCCCCAGCCTATTCTTGGTTAAATACTAGGGAAACATTCAGTGCTGCTTTCCTGATTTTTGTTTTTCCCCTGCAGGAAGGAGGAGTAGTCACTCTCTTTAAGATCTGTCGCCAGGATTGCTTCAGATGTCTTTATCCCCAGACACTGAGAACCTTGGCATCAATTTGCTGCGTAGAGGAAGGGATGCACCAGCTGGAAAAGGTAGGCACTTCAGTATTCTTTACTGACTGCATCATAAAACAGAGAAGTGCTGTCTTTAATCTCTTCTAGGAATTGATAATATGGTGGTGTTTGATACTGATGATGCTCCACAGTATGCTCACCTCTTCTGTGCTGAAAACATCTTTGGCCTTTACAAAATTAGCTGCAGCAGTAGCATTATTCTATTATCCTTTCACAAATAAGGTTCCTAAGTGGGGATAATTTTTGTAAAACAGATAAACATGTTGGTGACTATGTCAAAAAAGCTAGAGAAATTACAATTTCTGGACTCTCTGGAGTGTTTTTTTTAGAAACTCCATTGTTTCACATAATCCTTAAAGGAGAGAAAGCTTTATACCTCTTTAAATCCTTTCGTGATGCTCTGGTAGGGCAGCTGCTTGTGGTACTGAAGCAACTTGTGAGAGTTATAATTACACACAAAGAAGTGGGACAGATATGATTGTTAGCCAAGCAAAAAATGTGTCTGCTAATCAGCAGCAGGTCTCACGAAAGCCAATTTTAACTGGGATGACCAACATCAAAACATTATCCAGATAAAATTATATCAACAGTTTAGGCTCCATTCCTTTCTCACTACATATTGCTATGTTTTGGAAAATGAACACTTCTGGTCACTAAATCATGATCTCATCCTTTGTATTTCATAAAACAGTCATCTTCCACA
Source organism: Pipra filicauda (assembly GCF_003945595.2). NCBI lineage: Eukaryota > Metazoa > Chordata > Aves > Passeriformes > Pipridae > Pipra > Pipra filicauda. Next base: position 2,792,629 of record NW_024104387.1, on the reverse strand, counting down.
GCTGAATAATGGCCTCTTCAAGTTAATGATAAATGATTTCAGTGCCACTTTACATTGACGTGTCTTGTAATTTACTGCCCCAAATTCAAGCAAACTGTGGCAGAATATCTGAAGCAAAAAGCAAGTCTCTGAGCTTACAGTAAAGGAAGATGACTTAAATTTTTCTTGACATAATGCTGTTTCAGACTGACACCAGAATCAGTCTAAAAGGATCTTTCATTATGTCCACTATAATAGAGGAATTAATAGAGTTAGAAATAAAAAAGATTGATTTATCTCACCTGGTCCAATTCCTGGCAGCGTCAACATGTGTTTAATGTGACCCATATCAAAGCTGATGAAACAGGAATACTAGAAAAAGTGATAACTTTCAAGATCTTTCTTTAATCTACTTTAATGTTGGTCACAAGTTAAATTTATCAGGGTAAGCTTTACCACAGTCAGGACTGGAGCAGGGTTTAAAGGATTTTTAACTGAAATCCCCACCTTCAAGGACCTTCAATTCTTAAATCACCTCTTGGCAAAACTTAAGTCTGCAACATGAGGGCCTGGCAACATTAATCCTATTCACCTGACTGAACAGACAGGTTTATGAAAGGAGATTTGGTTATCACGCAGTCAACTTCTTTGCCCAAAATTGCGTTACTGAAGATCTGTATGTTATGTGGGTCCAGTACACAGTACAGTATGTTATGTGGCCTGGGTTTCTGTTGGGTGAGAATGTGTGACTTCATATGTCAAAAGAAACAAAGACATTTTCTCTGCGAGGAGGTTAATGTGCCTCCAAGTGCTCATGGATATTAAACAACACAGGCCATGTCAACCATATGTCATCTGTAAATAATCTATCAGAATGTGACAGCCCAGGTTTGCCAATTCAGATTGCTGAGAAATGATAGTAAGCAAGAAGGTTTTACTACTCTTTGTATTCTCTTTTCATCCTTTTTGTACATTTATTTAGATGCAACAAGGTATTCTGACACAGGGAATCAATGGAAAGTGCATGTTTCGGATGACCAGTATTTTGATGGGAACAATACCCCAGTTTTTTATATTGTCTTACTTAAAAAAGAGAGGTTTATTTCTTCCAAAATTTGAAGTACTCTTTCAAAGAAAAAAAAAAAGAGGGTTAACAGTATTAGTACTATCAGTTAACAATATTATCATTACAGAAGTTAGCATAGGACGTTTTATTTGTCAGAAAGAGTGGTTTCTATTATCCAACTGAGTACTGGGTGCTAGTGAAGCATTTAATTTGCTCTAATGTGAATATCATTATGCCACCTAGTGCATTAAAACATCAGTGCAATTTGAATTTGATTTTTAATGACAGACGCTCCATACAAAAAAAAAAAAAAGGCTTGGACTCCAAAAGATTCAGATGAGGCAAATCAAGATAAAAAAACCCACCAAAACCACACAAGCCCTCCCTCCTCTATTTTTCAATTAGAATTTACAGCCATTAAAGTGCTTAGAAGACCACTTAAAAGAAAGCATCAAGAGCTATAATTTCTAATGAAACATTTATCTGAGAGGTGAACTAAAATGGGGTAGTATACTTTCTGCAGTAATTGCAGTGCTTAATTACTAAAGACATTGGGAATATTGTTTATTTATCCAGTGCTCTTTGATCTTGCCAATTCAGTGGCAAGAACATGTATTAATGTAGGTGTTATTTAGAAAATGAGCAAGGAAGTCCGCAGTTCACAGGAAGCAATCTGAGTAGAGAATATCTTAACTTTTTAACGTCTATCTTTAGATACACCTGAGTATTTAGCTTTCTTTATACTTGGTGCAAATTTAATGTGAATCGGTTTACTGGGTTTGCACCATTTGTCTTGAATTGGTTTTTGGATTATAATATGGAAATATTGTCCTCATATACTAATAAAGGAAAGTAACACAATGTAGAAAATTGCCTATTATAAACAAAAATATTTCTTTCCATTTAAAAAAAAGACAAACGTGCTCTTCCCATTCACATATATTTAAATATATCACACTTGAAAAAGCCAAAGCCATTATTACTTTTTTATCATCTTGATAAACAAACTGATCTTTGCTATAATTGCAGTGAAAAGGTAGTTGTTGCAATGATTTTTTTTTCCTCACTTAGGTGAGTCTAATTGGCTGTGTGTACAATAAAGCAGAATCAGTAGGTTAAAATGCTAGTTTAGAATAGTTGTTATTTCACTTGCAAGTACTTTACTGAATTTTGAAAAAGTACTGTTACTTTGTATGCTGAACTATAGAGCTCCAGGAACTCAACAGTAACAAATTAGTCAGGCAATTAAAGTAGAAAAATAGTGAAGAAATAGCTCATTTCGTGACTGGGGACTGTGTAAATAAATGTTCTATGTAAGCTGTTCTTGATAAGTGGTAATTTTGGTGCTTCAAGCTGCTTGCAGATGTCTGGTTGTTTGGTACACTTTAATTTTGTAATCTCCTGTGACAGCAGCAGGTTTGAGATCACTGTTTGGTCTCCGCTGTCTGACCAGTCCCACTTCAGAGAGGAGTAGAGAGATCCTGGAAAAGCAATCAGAACACATTATTCCTATAGCTTCCCATCCCTGTACCCAAGAGAACCTTGTCATCTGTGTCTTGTGGCTTTTGAGCATGCAAAGTTTTCAGGGGAAAGCTCACTCCATCAGAAAAGATGGGTATTCTTGATTTAGGTGTTCCAGAGTTTAAGCAGAGACAATATGTAATACAGGTAGTTGGTAATATAGAAAATACATAAAATCTTTCAGAAGAACTGAAAGGAGTCTGTGGGAGGTGAGCACAACTGAAACTGGGGGACAATATTAGTGCTGCACATGCAGGTACACATGTTGGTGTATCCTGCCCTGAGATTAAGGACAGAAATACAATGATGTATTGGGAGATTGATTCTGAAGACAGATATTTGTTGGGGATTCTGGAGGGTAGAATATCGGAACCTTTATGAGTGTGCTTTGAAAACTTAATTCACCTCAAGGGTTACCATATAGGAAGGACTGTTGGAGTCACAGAGTTGGGATAGATTATCCTATTTTGTGAAACTTAGGGTTCAAAAAAATAACATTGTGATCTTGATAACATACATCCAGCAAATTGTGTTAGGAATAACTGTACCTTAAATACTGTTTTCGTCATCAAGACAGACATAAAATCTAACAGATACTGTTTTCAACATGAAGCAACCTTGCCTGGAAATGAGGTTTCTGTCTGACTACAATCATACATCTTTAGCACATTTTTTTGCCTAAAGCAATTCTTCAGCCTTTTTCCTTCCTGCATTTGCTGACATGCAGCCTCATTAAAGTCTAAAGTCTGTGGCAGTTTCTCTGCCCCAGGTCTCTCTGTACAAAGGCTGTCGGTGGTGGTGCTAAAAGGCATGGATTTCTACTTTTTGCCCTACCTGAAGCTCAGTTGTGTGATTTTTTTTCACTGAGGCTTCTGCTACAATGAACTTCCAGCTTCAATAAAAGAGCTGCAGAGCTAGTTCAGAAATAAATAGCAAACAGTGTAATGTACTGCAGTTTTTACTGTGCATGTGAAAAGTTATCACATTAAAAATATTCAGCTCAGCTGAGACCTAGATCAAGGCTCAACTGCTACAAAAATGTAATGATTATACAAATAGTCATTCAAGCAGCTGCCTAAATATTAACAGTGTGCAGTGTGTGTTTACTTACACTACTTAAACTACTCCAGAAAGTAAGACACCTGGAATCAACTCATTAAGAGGAGATAATCCAGAGACACCGGTGACAACAGTTACTTTCACTAGTAAACTCCACTTTTTAATAAATGACACAGCTTTTATCAATGTGCTTTAAACAAAATTGCCTTGGAATAGATTATAAGTTGCTTTAAATGCTTAATTTAAAGCACATTATATCAGATTACCTCCAGGAAAAGAATCTAAAGAAGGGTGAAGCAAGTACAAAGTGTACAAATTTCGTGGCTGAGAAACTATGAATTTCACAAGGACTTCTTAAATATGAGTAACCTAAAAATTTATTATTCACTGTGAACCCAGCCTGCTTCTCAGAACAACCATGATGTTATACACAATAATAATATCTGCATGATGGGAGTGCAGTCTGTCAATGATACCGCTGAAAAAACCAAGCTTTTGTGGGGAATTAAATAAAATGTTTATTATAGAACCTGCAACCACAACTTTTTCCTAGCTTTTGAGCAAACGTGTTGATTACTTGATTCAGCTCTATCCACTTGGAGCTTTCAGTTTCAAACATTAGCTTCTATCAAAAACATGGAGTAACTTTGTTTCAGATGAAGTAATCTCAGCTTTTAAAACCACTGAAGTTCACTTAACTGTAGGGTGAGACAGAAGTGATAATTAGGTATTAGGAAGAAATTCTTCACTGTGAGAGTGGTGAGACATTGGAACAGGTTTCCCAGAGAAGTTATAGATGCCCCATTCCTGGAAGTGTTCAAGGCCAGGCTGGATGAGGCTTTGAGCAATGTGGTCGAGTGGAAGATTCCCTGCCTGTGGCAAAGGGGATTGGAACTAGATGATCTTTAAGATCTCTTCCAATTCAAACTATTCTATGATTCTATGAATTATAGAGAGGGCTCTGATTATGAGAACTTGGGTGGTATGAGGGTACAGTCCCCACTTCAAAGGGTGAACACAAAAGTTAGCTGGTGATCAACAGGTTTCATTGTCACAGCATGTGGATGCTCCACAATCATGAATGTTTTAATTTTCATAGTACCTCGTATATGATGGAAAAAAACTTTGTACCATACAAGAGACTGAAATTTTTCCTGATCTGAGTGAATTGTACAGTTGTCTTCATATTTTGTTATTCCAAATACAAAATATTGGGGGAAGGAAAACATTAATAATAGACTTCTAGAAAAGGTATTTGAGATTGCCAGCAACTAGGAAGGAGAAACCCACAGGCTGCTAGATTTAAAAGCATGTCTATAAGTTGTTTCCTTTTTTCAAGGAGTGCAATAGTGGTGTGTAGCTTTCTGAGAAGCAGTGAAATGTTGATTTTTATTGTGGCAAAGAGTGGCTTGTTCACAAGACTTTCAGCAATGAGAAAATCTCAGAAAACACAGAGTTCTGCCTCAACCTGTTAGCCTTTCTCACTCCTCAGAGAAGAGCTTTGTGTTAAAGTTTCTTTTTTTCCTGTATGAAAAATTTTTATGGCCAATTTTGTTAGTTTCAGAACAAGAGATTAGATGGGCTTATAAAATGATAAAAATTGCATAGTTATTTTATTCTAAAAAGAGTGGAATTCAAGAACTCAAATGATTCAGAATTTTTTAAAAGAAAAATATTTTAAAAACTCTAAAGTTTTCAAAATTTAGTTTTAATTCATAGAGAGACAAATTTCATGTTGTTTTGTTCCCTGGTTAAGACAGGACATGGCTGGGCAATAACAGAAAAACACAGGGCTCTTAGAAGTCACTAGAAGGTGTTAAGTTGTTAAGGAGCCCTTCTCTTGTCTCTTTTCCATAAAAACAGGCAAAATGCAGTGTTATAACCTTTTCTGAGTTTTTCATGTGTCATGTTGGCAAACACATTCTCAATGATGTTTTATGAAGGGGAATATCATTCTTTCACATGACCCAAAGTAGTTCTGGTTTGCAGGAAAAACCTGTGAAGCTTCATGGTTGGGAAGAGACCAGAAACTTACTTTCTGCATGCTTAAAACCACAGAGCACTGTGTGCTAAAAGCATGTGAAATGATTTAGGTGGGTAGGGACCAAGTGATACATTCCTCTTACAGCCCTTTGCCTGGGGAGTGAGCTCTTCTTCTGGTTTGCATAATGCACTTCTTTCCATTCTAGAACATTGTTTTGGGTCATTTTCCATGGCTGTTTGTAGTCAGGCTTTGAAATTGTGATTGTGAAGTTATGAACAGTAAGCAAGAATGGATAAAAAGATTTCTGAATTTTGAGAGAGAAGGATAACCTTTTAAAGACTAATTCTGGCAACTTTTGCCATGCAGTACAGAGCACACTCTAACTTGGTGGCATTGATAACTGGAGCTGGGAGCTCTGTCTCACTGCTGTCACTGGGTAATCGTGTAAGCCACATGAGAATTAAGAGCTACAGTGAGAAAGAACTATAAGTCAACCTTAAGGAATAGCGTGGGGAACAACATTTTTAAAGCTCCTTTTCACATAGCCTTTCTGACAACCAGGCATATCTATTTCAGTAGCTGAGTTTGTAGCACAATTAGATAATGTGAAGTTCTAGGCTTGCAGCTCTTTAATTTACTGGACACTTTTTATCAGTAAGACTGTTTAATTAATTGGCAGTGAAAAATGTGCTGGGTTTGGCAAATTACATTTCTGTCAGAGCCTCTGCAAGATTCATTAAATCATATCTGAGTGCAGCAACTGCCCTTCCTCAGCTGCTGGCTTTGTATATATTAGGTGGTGTTTCAAGTTTTACCTCCTGACTGCATAGCTATGTACACATAATTAGTAAATGCAGCCTCTTTCAGCACAATCCCCAGGCAAGAGTAGCAAGACTTCTTAAGTCATTGCAGAATCTGACATCTTAGATGCAACAGGCTGCAGTTCTAAGGCAAAGTGCTTTGGAAGTCAAGGAAGTGACATATTTCTGAATACTGAAAAACAGTGTGAAAACATGTTTAAAAAAAACCTTGACCACTGCCCTCACCTCTCCCCTCAAAAACAACAACAACAACAAAAGGAAAAAAACCTCTAAACCCAACAGGGTAGTTAAATTGTTCAGTGTCATTTGGTCTGTTGAAAACTTTCTACCAGTTACATATCAGACTAAAATTTGTTTGCTTTATGGTGGTACCTACTTTATCATGGAAAGAGGAAAGCAAGGGTTTTTTTTTTTTGTTATGCCTTATTCAGGAGACATGGAATTGAATAAAGACAGACATGTTAGTGCAAGATTATGGTACATTGCCAGTTCTCTATAGGAAAAAAGTATACTCAAAATGCTTTGGCTGAGGTCATGGCCATTATTTCAATTCTGTTAAAATGACTAACGAAATTACAGTTGTCGTGTTGTTGTAACCCTGATGGTCTAAAGAGATATGTATCAGCTGCTCTGCTAAAAGATATTACTTCTCCTTACAAACCTTCCTTCACTTAAATCGTATTATAGATTTTAGAAGAGGGACAAAGGAGCCAGCAAGCATAGCACTAAAGATAAACATTTTGATAAGAAGACCTGGTTAAGGAGTTGGTGAATATTTGGCTTTGGAGAAGAAAGATTTCTATTGTCTATCAGTAGAGCCTCACTTAGATATCTGGCCTCACCCAGATTCTGCAAACATATACACTTGCACTCAGCCTTAGGCATGTGAATAATTTAATTTAAAAAGAAGAGAACTGCCACCTGTTAAAAATGTCAACAGATATGCACATCTGTTGGTCCGTTCATGGTTAAGGCTTCCTATTGTGAAGTTCACGAAGTTGAATATTCGTTTGCTGACTACCGTACATATAGTGCTGTGGTACAAAGCAAAACTTTCAGAGTCAAATCAAATAAGATCTTTTTAATCAACCTTGTCTGCCTTTTCAATAGAGTGAAACAGGCAGTCTATGAATTGACATACAAATCTATCTGTACACTGATAACAAAAGTGCTGTCTCCTAACCCAACAACGAATGCTTTAAGTCTTTTCCCTTTAGTGTGAGTCCTTCCATGTCACTCACAGATTTAGGCTTTGTGTTGTTTGCCCTGTGCTTAAGTGGCATATTGCTTAAATGTGGGTCTGTGATAATGTGTCCACATGCAAAAATTTGAAAACAGCCAAACTGGCCCTGTGTGGTTTGGGTTTTTTGTTTGTTAGTTTGTTTGTTTGTTGTTGTTATGGTTTTTTTTCATGTTTCAGCCAGACCTAATCAGGAGAAGGCATTGCAGTGGCATTCAGGTATCATCAATGATGTGCTGGAAGTAAATCTTGCCACTGCTCTGTTGTACTTTTTTTGTGGCTCCAGAACAGTGTTCAGCAGAGTCAGAGCTGATAGGATTAGGTGTACTTTGGCACTTAGTTTCCATAGAGGATGTAGTCACTGAAGGAGGAGCAACATCTCATCTATCCCTCAGCTCTGTCCTTTTACACACTTCAATTTTTTTAATCGTGATGCTGGAGAGACTCTACAATCTTTTTTCCTTCTTCTGTTTTGAAAAGACAAGTTTCATTGAAATAGATTTTGAAAGTTGAAAAGGAGAGTCCTCAGACTTTGCCGGGTTACTGAGGTGTACACTTCAATGTGCAAGATCAAACTGGAGCAGTACCTGTAGGTTGCCGTTCCTTCCAACTTCATTTTGAAAACTTGAGCTGCTGCCAGGTTACCGTTCTGCACTTGTTTGGCTCCCATATAATTTACACATGGTTTTCACAGTCAGTTATGTTAGTATTTTATGCTACCTATTGATTTTGTATTTCGCTAAGTATTTTATTTAAAGCACTCTGAATACCTTTAGATTTATGTTTCAAAAGTCAAGATGTTAAGAGAATTTTATAAATGAAAAATAATTTGGAAATCACCAGATGATGATTTTTCTATAACGACTTAAAATATAACCTAAAGTGATGACAATGATCAGGGCAGTGAATGATCCATGAATGACGTCCGAAGGAACAGAAGCCAACGTATCAAATGACAGGTGGGTTTTCCCTGCCTAATAATAATAATAATAATAATCTATCAAGCAAATTTAATTTTAAGATGAAAGAAGCAGCTTACTCAGCTCCTAAACTGAAGGCAGAGATTAATGAGAATCAATTGAAGCATTTAAAAAGAGTGCAAGGGGAGAGCTATTTTGGACCTCAAATATTCCTCTTGTCCCTCATAGAAGCAGAAAATTGGAAAGAGGTGGCCTTACAGAAGGACCTAACAGAGTAGCTTTCATACTCCTTTTCTCTTCACTCAGCAGGAAGCTGTTGCATCTCATATCTGCATTTGTATCTATATGTAAACACATGTACTGAATGTGCTTACGTTGCGCTTATTAAATAGCTTAGCTGTAGCCACAATAAAGTGTGAGGAGAAATAGAGGTGAAAATGCTTGTAAAAGGAGATAAACACATCAGATAGCTCCCCTCTACAAAATTTCTGCTAGATAAGTTATGCTAGTCTAACCAATCCATCCTGCTGCAGACTTAATGACTCAGTATTTTTAATGATTTTTCTGGCTCATTAGAAAAGGTCCAAAGAGTTTACTGCTCAGAGTTTCCCTTTCTTGTCTGGCTGATCCTTGAGTTCACCTAAAGCCCCACCAGTTTCTGAGACCTCTGCAGGAAGAAGAGCTACCTGCAGAGATCTGGTAACACAACAGGGATTTAAACACCTTTGGAGCTTGAGAATTCAGTACTAACATTATTTTCCCTTCTAAGGCTTCTGTCAGGATTATTTTCTTGCTTAAATTAACTATGACTCTTGGAGTTTTCTAGTGCCCTATACAGTTTCTTGTATATCTATTATTGCTTGTGCAACACTGACTTTCAAAAATGTTAGCACACGTTTAATTTTGGAGGACTGAATTCTCAGATATACATGACTAAAAAGAAAAATGACAAAATAGTTTCTTCATTCACCTAACTGAAATGATGGAATTCTTCACTAACATGAAACTACACTTACAGAAGTACTGAATGACAAAATCCCTCAAATGTGAAGAATTATTTCTCCTGGTTCCACGTGATTTGTATTTCTTTTTTTTAGGGCCTGCCAGCTGAAAAGAGAGTATTTTCCACTTGCTGGAGGCTTTAGCTCATCCATAAATGACCTGATGTCAGTCATATCTGAGGATAACATGATGGAGGCTGCTAGACAAACTGACTGGCTTATTCTGATCTGGAAATAAATATTGGTCATATATTGGGGTGACAGTCAGGACCTGAGAACACTGCGGAAAATTGGTTTTCATCACAAGAGCATCCATATTGAGTTACCTTCACATCTAGACCACTTCCTTGGGCTTGCTTTTTGGCAGTAGGTCAAACTAGCAAAACACATAAACCTCAGCTTATGCTCAACTTAGACCTTGGCTTTTTTCCAAAACCACTTTTGTAGTTCTTGTGCTCTCATGAGTGTTACTACCCTTCCTCCAGTTCAACACAGGGCTAACAAGCCCCTTGCATCACAGCACTTCCCAGTGTTCACACTTGCTTAGGCAATGAGGCCTTAGGCAGAATTGCTGCAACACAATTTGGTGCAGGTGTGAGCTGGGAATCTTTTTAGCTGCAGACAATAGTAAGGAACCTTTGCAAATTGGGTCCCAGCAGGGCTCCCAAAATGCAAAAGGTCTGGATAGTGTCGCTGAGAAGGAAATTCACAAATTTGCATTTCGCAAATTTTAATTATGTACATATACATTTGCTTGTGGGTTTTGTTTGGTTTCACAAAATGTTTGCCAAAATTATGGTCAAAATACATGGTTCAAACCCTCTTTTCTCTTTCCTTCTCTCCGGTACCTATCACTGCAACAAAATGAGAAAACAGTTTACAAAACAGGGGAAAAGTACATGCAGGAAAGTTTTTTTTATGATACCAGCTTTGACCAGTTCTAGCACTGGCTGCTATTAAACTTTCTACCAGTAGATTTGTTTGGTTTAAATGAGTGCTTAGCAGTTTAACTTTACCCTTGAAACAGCATTATAGAAACAAAAAGCTCTCTCAGGGTTTTCCTGTTGGTAATATTCTGACTCTGCTGCGTGGGCCAAAAAATAGCTCTTACTGGAGTTGTAAAAAAGAAGTGGAGGAAATCAAAGCCAGTGTAACCTACCTGACTAATTAAATGAAACTCAGTATTTTCCTTGTGATATACATTTTAAGTCAGAACTGGAATTACTGAGGTAAAGCATCCTGCATATGCTTCTAACAAATCCAAGGAAGTTAGTTGCTTAAGTTTTTTCTTAGCTAAGGTTTGTAATGAGCTAAAAGCTACCATGTGGCTTAGCTGAAGCTCACACATGATATACATGAGTTTCCCTGTCTTTCTTAAAAAAAAAGTGAAGGTTAAATAATAACTAATGGCAGATGATGTAGAGACATACTTGTGTGTCAGTATAACAGGGTTTTTTGCTTAGACTTGTTTGCAGGAAACCACTTAAGTTTGGCACTCTGCCTGATTTATACTAAAACTTTCATGTTTCATAAAAAATCTTCAAAAACACTTAAAGAGCTGTTGGAAAAACAATCTCATCCGGTAAAGATAATAATCCTGTCAGCTAAACAACTAACGGCACTACTTGTGTATTTACCTTACCTGTACCTTACTTCTCTTGCCCATCGTTAAGTCCCCAGACAGTAGCTCTTTCAATGACTCTTCCTTCCCTTTCCAGTACTGTCTGGACCTTTTCCTTTCCAGAGGGCTTTCAGTTTGTTCATTTGCAGTCCCTGGGAATAGATGAGCAAGCTTTTGTATGGATCAGGACATGCCGATATACAAAATCAGTCTCAATTTTCAGGGATATTCTGCTGCGTGTCATAGAGTGGCAGCTTGTGTTTTGGTAGGCAGGGCTGATATAAACTTCAGCTGGACAGTTGAACTGGGGTTTGGTGTTATTCTTTAATTTGGAAGTAATCTCAAGTCCTTAAAATTTTCTCTTAGACCTTATGCATAGCTGATTTTTTTAACACTGCTAGCTTTTAGACTTCAAAAGTTTCATCTGACCACTGTCTTCAGCTGAGATGAAGAAGAAATCCCTATGGGACCCACATATTGAATTAAGAAGACAGAAGTCTTTCCAGTTTTTATATGACCTCATCTTTGTCACTTTGCTCTCACCAAGAAGGCGTGGAAAAGGTTTCACAATAACTTGAATTAATCACAGTCAAGTTCTGCCTGTTCAAGCCAAGACTTCATGGCTTTCTATGATGGGGTGACTCCCCTAGTGGACAAGGGAAGAATGACTGAAATTATCTATCTGGACTTTTGTAAGGTCTTTGACACTATCTTCTAATTCTGAGAATCCTGTCATAGTGGATGTGTGTGCACCTACTCATACTGTGTATATAACTGCCATAGGATCTTATTTTACTGCCATCAAGTCTTGGATTTTTATTTGAGATCAACTGTTACTTTTAATCACAAGAAAATAATTATATACTTTTACAATACTAAACAAGATTAGTGAAGTTCCAATATTTGTCTTTTTTCATACATGTTTTATAGTAACCACTTTTAGAGGTGTTGTAGGCCTTGTTTCTTAAGGAAGCTCGTTGTGACTTGATATTTCTTGTGCAGATTCAGTTATCTACCATTTTGTCCCTTAAAACATGGGCAAGTATTAGCAATGTTTTGGTTTTTTTAAATGCTTTGTTTAGCTACAGTAATGACATCATAGAATTTGATGGTATATTTAATAGAAAAGGTCAACCTCTTCAGCGACAGAGTTTCAACAAGGCTTCATGGGATGTACGTAACAGCAGACTTGTCCTCCTTTCCAAATCCAATTTTCTGAAGTATTCAATACCACTAATGACTCATTTTTGTGAGCCAGCTAAGCCCACTTTTAAACAAACAGGAAGACTCTAGGACTCTGGTAGAGCTATAGAAGTGTGGCATTATGAAGACAGTATCGAAGGAAAGAAAAATTCATTTAGACCAGCAGACTTTGGATTAGGCGTGAACTGTTTGTTGGATAATGAATTGGCTGGATTGTCGCAACCAGTGAGTAATTGTCAAGTGCTCAATGTATGGATGGAGATCAGTGACTAATGGTGTCCCTCAGGAGTCCATATTTGGACCAGTCCTGTTCAATATCTTCCTCAGTGATGTGGACAGTGGGATCAAGTGCATTCTCAGCAAATTTGCAGATGACACAAAGCTGAGTCGTGCAGCTGGCATGAGGGATGGGATGCTATCCAGAGGGAGCTGGATGAGCTTGAGAAGTGGGCCCATGTGAACCTCCGAAGGTCCAACAAAGTGAAATGTGAAGTTACACACCTTGGTCAGGGCAATCCCCTGGTATCCAAACAGGCTGGGAGATGAGAGTGGTCCTGCAGAGAAGAACTTGGAAGTATTGGTGGATAAAAACCTGGACATTCACTGTGTACTTGCAGAGCAGAAAGCCAATCATATCCTGAGCTGTATCAAAAGAAGTGTGGCAAACAGGTCAAGTTAGGTGATTCTCCCACTCTACTCCACTCTCATGAGACACCGCCTGGAGTACTAAATCCAGCTCTAGAGTCCTCAGTATAGAAAAGACATGGACCTGCTTGAGTGGGCCCAGAGGAGGCCATGAAGATGATCAGAAGGCTGGAGCTTCTGCCCTATGAGGACAGGCTGAGAGATTTAGTGTTGTTCAGTCTGGAGAAGAAAAGGTTCCAGTGGGACCCTATTGCAACCTTTCAATAATACTTAAAGGCGTTTATTAGAAAAATGTGGACAGATGTTCTTATGGACCCTGCAGAGACGGGACAGGGATAATGGATTTAACCAGAAAGAGGGTAGATTCAGACTAGGTGTAAGGAAGAAATGTTTCACAGCAAGGGTGGTAAAATATGGGCACAGGTTGCCCAGAAAGGTGGTACATGCCACATCCCTGGAAACATTGAAGGCTAAGTTAGATGAGGCTCTGAGCAACCTGCTCTAGTTGAAAATGTTGCAGCTCTTTGTCCCCATCTTTGGACTAGATGACCTTTAAAGGTCCCTTCCAACCAAATCATTCTACTATTCTACAATTCTAACTTTTTCTCTAATCTTGCTGAAGAAGAAAACAACTTCTTGTGCCAGCTGGACTCTACAAAGGCAAGATATCTACTACCAAAAGACAGAGCTCATGATATAACCTACTTGTTAACTTCAACAGCCGTAAACAGTGACATCTTTGTAGAGCAGAAACTGTCTTACTACTTTTATTAGTCCCTACACTGTTCTTCTGAGTTACGACCAAGTGTCAGTATACCAGCTAAAGGCACTCCTATGTCCCTCAGGATTTTATATCCTTTCCACCCGCCTATGTAAGCACTGTATTTTGTAAGGAAATGTGTATCTTTTGTGTACATCTTGAATTTTTAAAGAAGCCCCTTTCTGAGAAGAGTTTGTGACAGCTCGATCCAACTGAAGGCAATGCAGAGCTGGATGATCATGAAGCTGAGTCCTGTGCCACTGGAGACCTTGTCACATGAAAATGTACAAATGGAGCCCTGCAAGATCTGCATGTGAGGACATTATCACATGCACATGATGAAAGCATTTCCTGGTCACTCTTTTGTCTACAAATCTTCATCTATACTGGCCAGAGTTCCTGATTAGCTAAGGTTTATAAAATAAGGGAAAAAAGGAAAAGAAAAAAACCCAAACCCTAACAATTAAATAAAATTGAAAAGCAGTGCTGAGGTTGAAGCCTTCTGGTAGCCTGACAATTGCCTGGAAGAATTCTGAAGGCAGAACAAGACCCCTTTGGAAAGTATTTCTAGTGGTTGTGAATGGGCAGATAGGAAAGACCATACATCTTCTAGATTCCTGGAAGCAGGACTGGGCTTTTCTCCTGCTGAGAAATTTTTAATTCAGCTGTTAATGGAAAGACAGGGATTTTTCAGTTTTCTGTCCAAATTGATTTATAAACCTGAACTTCTTTCCATCTGCAACGTTTCCCTTACATTCACATGAGTACATCTAATAGGCAGACATCAATTTAAGGAGAGGGTGAATAGTTCTTTTATCTTGTCGCTGTTTCTAATATGATTCAACAAGTAGGCATAGCAGGAGCAACTATGTGGGTGATAGTCATTCCAGCAGAGTTTACCATGTCTGGCACACAGTATGCTGAGGGCAGCCTAGCAGGGCTGCTCTAGTAAAGTGAAATACTGCCCCTGCCTCAATCTTCTTTTGCAAGTACTTCTATTTCTTGCCCTGGATGAATTTCTTGAAATTACTGGTTTACCTTACCAAATGAATTGCTGTTTCTCCTTAGCCACTAACAGCCACCTTTGAGTTTCCCAACAATGCAGGAATGGCCAGACTTCAGGGCACTGGTCTTACCTGTTGCCTCCAGACCTGCACCTCAGATCTGTTTTGCTGCATGGCACCAGTGATTTAGCTGGCTTTGAGAAACTGTGGGTCAAATTAAGATTCAATCTATTTGCTGTTTGCTTTTTTTTGATTTCCCTACTTTGTTATATATTCTCTTTCTCTCTTCCTGCTATATCTTCAGGCCCTAGAGGAACTTCTACTGCCAGGCAACTGCTTGCATGTTCTTTTTTGCCCATCTCTGTGATAATACAACCAATGTTGGCAGAGTCACATAAGCCTCTGTTTGCAGAAAAACCTGTGTCAGAATATATCAGATTTACAAGAAAATAGTTTGGATTTCTGCTAGAAAAGGCTGAGATCTTTTCAAAGGTCAATGACTATAGTCATTGCTGTACATATCAATGAATGCCACTGTCTACCAGACAAGAGTGTTGAGAAGAGTGAGAGTAAAGACCAGAATTTACAAAGGCAGACTTCATAAACACTGAAACACTGCTTCCCCCATCTTCAGCAACTTGAAACAATTGTGATTATGTCACTTCTGCCAGTTGAGTAATATAACAAATTATTCCAGGATAGAAGGATGGCATGAAATCTCCTTATAATAGTCTCTTGCCTGGAAGAATTGTTCATGTTTAGTGTAAGCTCTCAAAATATTAAATTAGATAATATTTATTTATATAATTATATAAGTTATTGATGTAAAATATAGTATAAATAATATTAAGATATTAATATAATGTATGAAAAATATTTTAATGCATTTTAATATTTATATAAATAAGTAATAAGTAATATTATTTAATATTCAGTTATTTATTTACTTACTTATTTGAGGCCTAAGGAAAGGAAATAAAGCAAAATCTGAGAGCTGGGTTAATGTGAAATATACAGATGAAAGGTTATTACATTGTCTGGCCAGAATTTTGGAAAGTAATTCATAACACTAAACTTCATTAATTTTGGATTCCAGGTTGAGTCATCAGAATGGTATTTAGCAAGTTGTGGAATCCATGGACCATCAAATGGAAGTTACATCCATTCAATAAAATTAATACTTAATTGCCATTAAATTAAGTTGGCTGATAATGTATTTTCAGTGTTACTGCCATTCTTGTGCACACAGTTTAAGAAGGTTGAGTGTTCTTAAGGTCATCTATGGGTCTGTGGTAAGGTTTTACCCTTGTGCTAGTTAAGCTGTCATCAAAGCATTTTAGGTGGAGACATGGAACAATAGAATAGTTTGGGCTGGCAGGGACCTTTAAATATCATCTAGTCCAACCCCTCTGCAGTGAGCAGGGAATCTTCAACTAGAGCAGGTTGCTCAGTTCCTTCAGAGATTAAAAAATATAGATCAAAATAGGGGGTAAATTTTATCAGTCATCATGGAGGATCAGATCCACACATGGGGCTAAAAGACTTATTCAAGTACAAAATCAGGAAAAAAATCAGAGCACTTTTGCATTTGAGCCTTTTAGCCCTAGTGATCTAGGAAGAATTAAGTCCTCAAGTTTCTGTTCTAAAAGGATTATCATGTCGCATCCTGAGGGCACTAAAAACCAAGCGATAATTCTCTGCATGTGGTTTGAAAACTTCACGAGAGCGAAGTGCAAGCTGGAAGTTGGTTTTGTCATTTGACTCACTCGGCGTGCGCACACATTGTGCTGGGCAACAGTGGCACCCAGTGGAGGCTGGAATTACAGCACAGTTTGCATTGATGCTGGGTAAGGCTTGCACGAATTTATCCCGTGCCGGCGAGGATTTGGGAAGGCATGGCTATGAGAACATCACTGAATTGTCCTCTTAAATCAAGACAAGCTCTATCAACCTGGGTTTTAATTTGAAAAGTTTAGGCTCTCTATTCACAGTAAACTCTGCATAGCATGAGGACCATTTTCCTACAGGTAGCTACACAGATTTAAAAAAACCCCACCTTAAACAACATCTAATGCATGAGCATCATGGGCAGTGGAGAAAAAATGGCTTCTGCTCCTACTACCCTGAAAGTACTGCTTGGATAGTGACAGTATCAGCCTCAAAAGCTTGGAGAGAAAGTGAAGAGTAGGATGCATTGGGACAAGAGGATCAGAAGGAAATCATAGCTCCTCATGCAGTTGCAGTCTGGCCTAAGATGCAATAGTCTGAATAGGTTGTAAAGGTACATGAGAGAGGAGTGAGAACAGAAGGAATACCAGATGTGTGTCAGGTAGGTGGGAAGGAAGTATTGAGGGAGCATGTCTTCATGTTTTGGATTCAGGTAATGCTAAGAGTAACACTATCAAAAATAAATGGGCACTAACAATAAGGTGTAAGCAGATCAACCCTCTCATGATGTGGAGTCCTCAATATGTAAAAGGACTACCAGATTCCCCTAAAGAATATATTATTTACTAGGAGGCAGGTCAACATGCTGCTCCAGGGGGAGTGGGGCTGTCTGTGTGTGTCATCTTCTGTTTATTTCTTTCTAGGGTATCATGTATTGCAAATAGTTATGATGAATAGGGATTTGGGAATAACTGAGTGGAATGAATTAGAATAATGTTCCTGCATACAAGGTGCTATTGAGCTCAGATTTCAGTTCCAGCTGGTATGTTCCTACTCAGTTTCTGATATTATCACAAAAATGTGATGAGTGAGGAAACTTTTCATCCTTAATTGCTTTAGCGCTTTATTTTTTTGTGTGTTTTATTTGCTTGTTTGGGTTTTTGTTTGTTTTGTTTTATTTTGTTTTATTTTGTTGGTTTTTGTTTTTTGTTTTTTTTTTTTAATTATTTTATCATTTCATTATAAGCAGTGGATGCTTTGGCATTTTGGCCATGCTGGGGTTACTTAATCTCTGCAAAGAGAGGCTAGGTGAAGAAAAAATATTGAAGTAGCTTTTGTCTTGCAGTCAAGAAGGAGTTTAAGAAAGGGAGAATGAGAAGTTGGATGGATTTATTTACACACTTTGGAATTGTTTTCATAGGTGCAAAAGTCATTAGGCAGAAGAGGCTTCTTATTAAGTGCATACTCTGTCACAGTTGCAATACAGTACTTAGCAAGTGATCCCCTTAAGTCACAGGGACTTTCCCCCTTAAGTCACCGGGACTTTCTGTTGATTAGGTTACTATTGGGTGTGACATTTACTCTCACAATTGCTGGAGAAATGACAGCTTATTTTAGTTATAATAGGCAGAATCATTACAATGGAATTTAACAGAACGTAATGTGGCGGTAGGTAAGTAAATTTTTATCTTCATTTTATAGCACAGGGTATGAGAGGGAAATAAAGACACTTGGGACTGAGAATCTGCCTCAAATGTGTAACGTGAACTTCATGACTGATCCAAACATGGTGTTATACTATTTTCTAGGTTGAGGAAGGAATTATAACAAAAGAGAAGGCAAAACAACTGTTAGAATAGGTTGCCATTTATTTTTAAGCTAGATACTTGATTTGTCCTGAGCAAAATAATTAAAAGGCATAAGTCACCTTTTTGTTACTAAAGATCACTCCCACCTCCTCCTGTATCCTGAAATAAGAACTGGGTTACAAGTCACGGTATCACACCTAAGAAATATTCATGGATGTAGCCACGTGTCTTCTGACTTCCTGCTCCTGTTAGTGGAATTTATTTTGTATGTTTAAAGGCTGTAAACAGTTCCTTTTCCTTTAATTTAATAGAGGATTTTTGATGATTTTTGAGCCAGGGAACTGGAAGTGTTCCCCAGCCCATGGCACTTCGGTGTTGCTGTGTCAGATTAGGCTGGCAAGCACACCCCACACATTTGCCATCGTATTGCACAAAATATAAGTGTTTCTCTGAGTAAAAGTTCTGTGTTTGCTGTTCTCCTTTGGTTCATCTTCCCTTCAAGCTCCTTTAAACGTGAAATAACACACTTGCACCTAATTTTTGGCACATTTCTCTGCTAATAGGGTTTCTATCTTGTGTGAACCAGTAAAAATGGAGCACTTGCCACAAAATGTATGAAGAAGGTAAGGCACTTAGGACCTAGGGTATTGGAGAAGACATTAGGACAGAGAAGTCCAATTAATCAGATCAATATTTCCAGACCAAAAAAGGACAGGTAATTGAGACATACTCATGTAATTACATTTGATTTTTCTTGCAGGAAAACAAACAAACAAACAAACAAACCCCAAAAACAATCCAAAGGGCAAAGAATGACAATTGCTGAAAGTGGTAATGGAAAAGGAAGTAATTTTAAGTAGAGATGATGCTGGCTTTTTTTTTTCCTTTTCCCTCCTAGTTTTTAAAGAAAGCTATCAGTGCTGACTTCTGATCCTTCTAATTCTAAAAAAAAAGAGTAAGCTTATCAATAAGTAATATTTCATAGTTCAAGTAAAAAGAAAATAAGATAGAAAGAGAGATAGCACAGGATATAACAAGTCCTATTCAGTAACATGGATTAAGAATTAATTGAATAAAGAAAGATCAGTTGATCGAACTCTTTAAAAGCTAACTGATTAGACTGATTCTTTTTTTTTCTATTAAGCAGAGTTGTTTGTGGCCAGCTATTTTGAACAGAAATTAATACATTTTCTTGTAAAATCCTTAAGGCTTTGGAGTAGGTACTGTCTTGTATTTACCTCAGCCATTCATTTTTGCAGGATCTCCTGTATTTTATCTCTGGTTGTAGTTTCTCTTCAGTAAGACAACCAAGGATCTAAGATGTAAGTGTCAATAAAAGCCCAGCCAACATCTGTGTTGATGCTTCATGACTAGTCTATAATGGTTAGCAATGGAGATGACAGACACCCAATAGACTTTGTGCATAAGGAGTGGGAAGCATTAGTTTTCTGTCAGAGCAAGGACCATCTAGAAGGAAGTTTAGATCTACTTTGCTTCAGAGGTATCTTTGCTCAGTGATGGGACTAATAAACCTACGGAATTCATGGTAAATAATTTTCAGACCTGCGAATATGAGTGGAAATCAACAGTTTAATTACAAGCAAATGTTTCGTTTTTTTTTTTTTTTTTTTTTTAAAGTTCTCTGTATACATGATAAAAGAAGCTTTACAAAGCATTTTAAAAAGTTCTTCAGAAAAAGACTCAAAAACCCTCTATAGATTGCTTTGCTGAAGTCTGAGTACTGTTTAAATATCTTCTCTTTGGGGTCCGAATGTTAAATGTAAATGCTGTGCTCCCTAAAATAGTCAATCAGTCATTGTAACTTCCAAGATTGACAGAGCAGTGCTAGGAAAGAAAAGTAGGGTGGAAACTAATTTAAAATGTGTATATATTCAAGGGAAATATCATGTACATATGAATGATAACTTAGCTTTTTTTGTGCCTGTAAAAACATGTTTAGTAAACATACTCATATTTAATAAATCTCACAGTTGACCAAATTTCACATTGTCTATAGACTTTCAGAAAGAACTGCTAGAAGGCATTGAGTGAAAGCATTTAATCAGAGTACTCCAACAGTGTTGTTGCTTTCTTTGCTCTTGGCAGTATGGAAGATATTTTGATGTGAAACAATATGGAAATAAATGCTACTGGCATGTGATTTTGGGTATTAGGAAAAAGCATAGTCACAGACAAAAACTCTATGATGCTAACTATTGTACATACCCACACAAAGTCACTTCAAAAACTGACAATTCTATAAATATTTTGAAAACAAAAGCCCACTTCTCCAATGTAACAACTGTTATTTAGGCTTTTAGAGCAGACATTGTGAACAGAACACCTATGTGTCTAGGCAATCTGAAACTGTTCATAATTGTAAAGATCTGTAGTCTTTGAGACAATATGGGATGTGGAACAGTTCTTAGCTCAACTTGGTCTTGGTCATGTGCAAGGACTTTTATTGATAGCTTCTAATTTCACTGCGGAATAAGAAGACTTAAGTTTGTCATACTATTAACATGCCTGAATTGCAAGGCACTTTTTACAGAGTTTGGGTGAAACTAAGCCTGAGGTATGTTCCTTGTTCATGGAATGTATAGAGACAGTGTTTCTTAGCACATCAGAGATTTAGTTCAAAACAGTTTTGCATGCATGATCTTTGCTAGAACATCTCTTCCTCTAATTAAGTTATGTAGAGAGGAAAAGAAAATGTGTAAAAGAGATTGGACAGAATTTTTTGTTTGGAGGCTGGCTACTAATCTAGTCATAAGCAATAATAAAATGCATGTGTTATTTTTAAAAATTGATCTAAAGTTACATTCTTTGGCCTCAAGTGTTTGGTAGTTCTGGTTTCAGAGTGACATGTATGCACCCCAGTTTCCTGTCACACTCTTCCAATATCTCTTCTAAACGTCCCATTGTGTATCTCTGCTTCCCTCTGAAACAGAAGTCCTACTGCTGGGAGTGTCTCGTGGAGCCAGGGGAAGCACTGTACCATTCTGTGGAGATCTGCATTCATTCTTCTTCTGTTAATTATGGACTGGCAGATGGCAGAATGCAGTTTGATTTTGTGAAATTTCTAGTCAGGACCTGAGCTTTCCAAATTTGGAGGATTTGGTTGGTTTGGAATACAGAATGAGAGTTTTCCCTGTTTATACGAAGTGAACTTAAAATGTTTAGGGGAATTCTAATATTTAGTACTTGCTAGTTGTTAGGTTCCTTCAGTCATAACATCTGTTGTATTATTCCAAGAGTGAACAAACTGGCCCATACATTAGGGACATTATTAGAAAAAACAGGCAGTGACTAGATGACAGTATCAGAACAGTATTTGAGACTTTCGTAAACAACATATTTATTTTCCCAGATCTGCGCAGCTGAAATATGGCAAGTTGAGGTTTTATCTTTGCCATAACATAAGGCTTACTCATTTTTCTGTCAAAAATTACTGGAGAAGATCCTGGGCAATTGAAGCTGGAATCTGCTCACTAGGTAAATTTAGTTGCAGTCAGTTCTGACTTGTTTTTCTGATGTGAGATCAGTTTATGAAAATAAGCCTGACTTTTGCAAATACAATTTTGAATGCAAATTGGAACTACCCCTGTATCACAGCACTGTGTTGTAGTTATCTTTGCTTGTTGAAAAAATAACCTCTGTTGAAACTGTAACCCAATTTGTGGGTTTGCTCCTTCTTCAATGCAATGTTCGAATCCTAGCTTAACTTTAAATATATACATTTATTATCCTTGATAAGGATGCTTATTTATGTTGAGACTTGTTAAGGCAGTGAATAATACTGAGTAGAAGAAAAATCTAAATTAACTTGTAAAAATATTTGATTTTCTCAGCATTTTAGGATTGTCCTTATTTCTCCTAATATAGAGTCAATGTAGCAACTGTATTTGACCATAGAACAGGACTGGAAGGTGTTAATGGAGAGAAAAATCTGAGATCACTTTACCTGATGGCTCATAGTAGACCTCTGACTGCTCATAAAGATTGTATGCAAACAGCTGATCTTAAACTTGAATTTCTTAAGCTTAAAGCAATTTTGAAATTATTTTATTGCCACTGAAGTCATAGAAATAAATCCATGTTTGTAGGAAGCCCGAGGAGACTTTCCTAGCTGTCAGGAGAGGAATCTTAGGACCAAATAGCTTGAGTATTCTGTAGCGAGTAAAGTTCTATCAATTTTCACCGGATGAAAACTGCTACATTTTTACTTTTTTGAAATTCTTGTTTGAATAAGCGTAACAATTTCCTGTTATTATTAAAACACAAATGGACTCTTATCGAGTTGCTCACTAAAAGTTTTATAGCTAAAGTGCTATGAGTGTTTTCATTATAAATGATTATCATAAAACTCTGTAACTTGCTTGTAAAAATTCTCTGCCAATAAAAAATCTGGCACATCCAAGGTTGATTCTAGAGCTAATTTATTTAAATTAATTTATTAAAATAATTGAATGACTATTGTGAAGCAATGAAGGTAGCAAACAATTACATTAGTGCTTGGTGCCTCATAGTACTTTTCTTAAAAGCAACAAAAGTTTTGAGAAGAGAAACATGGGTGAAACACTGAGTCAGTTTTGGCAATTGTGTGAATTTAGACATAAAAGCATTTTTCTGAATAAGTTACTGTATATATTTGATACATTATATTAGATAAATGTTCCACTGCTATATTGCATTTAGTTAGTGTACATATGATTCAAACGCTACAGAACCCTTGCATTTCAGAGACAGGATATTTCTTAGGCTAAACTGACTGACACCACTGAAGTGAGAAATATTTGCAGGAAAAATGTTTGCATAAGGATGTTTTTCTTAAATGCATTTGCAGAATCTTGTATTTAAACTAACAGTAAAAAAAAAAAAGAGACATACTCTGCTATGTCCATTGCTTGATCACTCTACCTTTCTAATTTAACTCTACTTTCTGAGGTGGTGTTTCCATTGTCATACTTTGAGAATAGGGTAGGGTTGTGTTTGTATTTAAGTTATAATGACCCATTTAAGAATTTTAATTTGATGAGAGGAGAAGTTGTATGGGAAATTATAATAATAATAGTATCAGAGATTAGTATTAATTAACTGTTTAGCATAATCATGTTAAGGTTTCAAAGTATTGACTTAAACAAATCCAGAATTCTAGGAAGATTATCAGATGCTTTTCCTGAGAGAAGAAAGACACTATGAAGAGTTAGATTATGTGATAATGAGTGGCTGTGACCTCCATGCTGATAGAGGCCCTTTCTCATTATTTTAATAGAATAAAAGGATCCTCTAAAAATGTAGTGCGCATGGGATTTTTTTTTCTCATGAAGAGGTGCACTAGCAGACGCTTCTTGAAAATAAAATCCATGGTGTCATGCCAAAACCTAAATGATACAAAGTAATCAAACATGTTTAAAGAGTGTCCTTGTTTTTAAGTATCAGACACCAGGTGTTTATGAATATGCCCTCATGCAATGAAGTGTCTGTGACATTATTTATTTAAAAGCAGATGATTGGAGCATGTTTTTTTCAGTGAGCACATCTCATTTTCTGGAGTGCCCTGCTATGGATAGCCCTGGAGCCCCTGTTTGTTTATAGGAATAGTTAAGGTGGGTATTTTTTTTCAGACTGTGATCCCCCAGGGTAAATAAAAATGAGGGCCATATGAAAACCACTAATGTATGGTCTTTCTCTAATTCAGACTTCAGGTCCCAATATCTTGTTCAGCATTCTTGTACAACACTTGACAGTTCCTCTTATCTTGTTGACAAGTCCTTTTTTGGGTCTGTCTCTCTTCATTTTAATGGATTTCAGACCCCAAAATATAATATACAAAGCCTTATTCATTATTTAAAAGAAACAAGTGTGTAGTTTCTGGAATTTTTATTGCAGATACCAAGAAAACCCTGCAAATAGGAATAGATTCCTGAAACTTAAAAACAAGCCAGCATATCCAGCCCTCCAAAATGTGGGGCAAAGAAATCTAAGAAATATTTGGTGTCATGTGTCACATAACTTGAATAATTTAATCTCTAACTTTACTATATGTGAGAATAAATAGTTCTTCCATATTCTTATGGAGTCCTGACATTACAGATAGCACAGTCATTACTGTGATTTTTTGACAGAGTAGGAGAAAGACGATGTAACAAATACTGAGTGCAAAGACCATTGCAAATACATATATACATTTTTTCGAAGTCACCATGCTCATTTGTGATCAGTGATTTTCCTTCTGTTTTATCAATGCATCCCAGTTCTGTGAACATCAGCAGTGTGGCTGAATAGAAGCATCTGCACTCTGGATGACTTCTATATAACCGCAAATGAATTCCTTTGCAGCATCTTCTCCTGTCCTTTTGTAGCTACTCAGCAGTCATCCTGTAGAATTGGAGGCATATCATATTGGAGGCATAGATAGGGAAAGCTGAATGTATTTTGGGTGTTTCACCTGTGTTTGTAGAGAGGAGTTTGAAACTATGTAAGCTGAGATTTATGGGAGTGGGAATATATGAGTTGCTAGGCTAATAGCAGTGCAGTTCCTGCTTTCTTTTATCAGTGACAGAAATACTTTAAAAAACTGTCTTTACCCTTCATATCAGTCCTTAAAATTGGGGGAGTTCAAAGCCAACTATTCTCTTTTCCTTGAAGTAAAGACAAGAGAGAAATCTTACTGATTTTGTCCATCCTTTCTATACAATGACTTATTCTCTAGTACTTCTTTAACAAACAGTTGTACTTTTCATCTACAATAAGCTTAGAGCATCCATGAGTGCCAAAGAACATGCATTCTAAGGTACATCACTGCTTTCCCTAGGTTGCATGGGGAGAAAAGGTTTGCATACAATTTATCCTCTCACTCCTAGTCTGCCAAGAGTAAGGAGTTTCTCATTTCATCTTACTCTGCAGTTTGTTTCTCCATGCAACACGATTTCAAGGTTGCTACTTACATGCATTCTTCAAGCTGATAAGGCCAACTGTCTCTTTTTTTTATGCCATATAACAATATTCCTCGTATAATGAACATCAGCTTCACATTCCTCCTTGATGGCTAAATGTAAAGAAGAACAAATACATCTTCATTAGCTTGACCACTTTCTGAAGAAGGGAAGTTTAAAAGGGAAACCATAGTTGAAGTTGCTGTGAACCGAAGCACAACTCACAACCAGTTTAGATACAAAGCTGTTATTGACAGAACTTTTAAAGCTCCTGAGTTGGGAACCATTCAACCTCTATTCACACCCCACATTATTCTGTGGTGTATACAATATGGCTTGTAAATTAGGTGCCATGGCCATTCTTGTACAGCAGCAGTTATAAAATCATTGCAGTTTTGTTCACTGGTCACTGCTGCTGCCATGGAATTGCTGCAGTAGTTTTGATTGCTTGGAATCATATTTGTGGACATTTTCAGGCATCACTTTTTTAACTTAGAATCTCATTTTCAAAACAGCTGACCAAATTTTCATTTGGTATAAATCAGCACAGTTCTAGTTAGTGGAACTAAGGCAGTTTTTATCTGCAGAGCACTTGGCAGCGCAGCTGTTCAAACATGAAAGATCATTATGGGTGAGGTCCTTTTCCCTTCCTTTCTCTGAATGCAGAAATTAAACAAGACTTGTAGATCTTCTACAGATGCAGAATAAGTTGCAGAAGTTCACATGGGATAAACCTTAGTGTTGATAATCAGGAATTCAATTACAAGTCATCAAAATAACACTTTATATGTTCATCTGGATGACATTTTCAATGGAGTTGCAGAATAGTGAAGTGACTTCATGGTTCATGCGATGATCCGCTTTGGAAACTGCTGATGCTGCTTTCCAGAATCACCTGGTTGGAGGTTGACAGAGTTATCCAGGGATTTGACAGTGGGAAGTCAGCTGATAACCTGTAAGACATTCCAATCTGAGAAGATGACTTGAGAGATCAATTTAGAGAAGGCAAGAAAAAAATAAATTGAGGAAGTTTATCAATATGTAGAGATCATCTGTATGTTAAGTAGGCACACTGGAACGGTAGAGAAAGTCATATAAAGAGAAAAGACCTTTGGCAGCATTTTATACAGAAGAGCACAGACATTACTAAAAAGAAGACAATGGGTCTTGGTTCCCAGAGTGACGTGGAAAGCCTGCCTGGAACCTCCTTGTGGAAAGCACAGAGTTAAGATTGCTGTTGTGTGCAATATTTCAAATTATGAAGTTAATGCAGTTCATTCCAAGTTCTGTATTGGTATCTTTAACAGATACCTAGTTCTATTTAATATTTTCAGGAGAAAGGACAGATATACTGAAGAAAGAAGAGTGTTGCCCCGGAACTCATTCATTCCTGTTGCAGAGAAAAGAAATTATCTCCTTTCAGAAGACTTGATCTATGCAGTAACATGGTCACACATTTATTTTTTCAGTTGGATTAAGTTTCTATAACAGGGCTGTGCTCATAAGGATGTAAGTTCCTGGCATTTTTCCACTTATCAATATTGAAATATTAGTGATCAAGCATTTACTGAACACCATTCCTCAAATGCAGGGTCTCCACAGCATCTTGTTGCATTCATGGATTTCATTTGTTTGCATTATCTGGCTAACTGGTTCTTTTGTATTGCCAAGGTGATGAACAGATTTGACATTTAGCTGATTACTTCACCAAAATTAAACAGAAAACATGGCAGCGATCCAAAGTTCCTTTCAGTGTAAAAGCTAATTATAAAAATGCTTTGAGCAGCAATTTCTTTTTGGATGTTAAAGTGCTTTTATTAGATTGTTCCCCTGTCATTTTAAAATTTATTGCTAGGCACTTATAAATGGGGTTGCCTCTGAAGTAGAATTATTTTATTTTCTATATTTAAGATGGGAGGAAAAAAGGGTATGGAGTAAATTTTAGGCTGAATTTGTTATTATTTTATATGATTCTGAATAGGAAGGAGAATAACTAGTGCTGGCTTTCATGGATCCAAAATATGTAATTTATCTTAGTGCTGAATAAAAGCATACCCACTTCTTTTTCACAATTCAGCAACTCCCAATTTCCAAAAACAATTACTTAGCAAATAAAGAAATCAAATATGTGATTTAAAAGTTGAGTACCGCCCCTTATTGTTAGAAGTTTGTATTTTACAGTGTAGATTAAACAATCAGTGGTGATGGCAAAATCTAACCATGTGCTTGTACCTACCTGTCTTTCCTAAGTCATTACTTGTTCTCAAATAGCATAAAAGTACTCTAAAGTCATTTTGTTGAGGTCACTGAATAAGAGTTAGCCAAATGAATTTTAACCAGTAAATTTAGAGCTGAAGAGTGCTGAACAGATCTCAGAAGAAGTTTCTTGTGAAATATTTTTTAAATGCCTTGGAATATGTTTAACTTTTTGTACTGACTGTTGCTATTAGTATCCTTCGAACCTCAGACAAGGTGCAATCTTGGGAGGTTTCAAGGTGACAAAACTGGGGGGGGGAGGGAGTTGCATGTGATATTGTCTAGCACACTTTGGGAACTAAATCATACTGTGAGGACATATATTAATTCTTGACACTGAGATCTATTAATATACCTTGAAGCCAAGTGAATTATGTGAATCTTCTGTTTCAAGCTGTAGAATTCTGCCATAACTAGGAGGAAATATTTTGCTGTAGGTAGATTAATGTTGAAAGCTTGTCAAGGAAAAGTTTAATGTTGTAAATTTATTCCTCTTTTTGCCAGTACTTGAGCTTCTACACTAAATCCCATTTGTGATCTGAGGAAAATAGAGATAAAACTTCTTTTGTATTTATCTGTGTTATTAGAATTTCAATGATACAATCTATTGCCTATTAAAAAGTGCATCCCAATGAATAATCTTCCAGAGGGTAATTTTTGTTCCCATCAATCTGAGAGCTTTTCTTGTAAAATACAGTAACTGTCAGTGCTTATCAAACAATTTAATTCATGCCCATTGCAGGATAAGTAATTAAGATAACTCAACATTCTGCATTAATAAATAACAGAAATGAGAATAAGATATTTACTAAATACCCTTTCTGAAGATAATGGATAAGACTTACTATGGATGTTCAGAGGAACTGACAGAGAATGCAGAGAATGCAGTCTGAACAACAGACCTAAGAAAGAGTCTCAGTGAGGGTACGACACAAATGTGGGTTTGTTTTTGTTTGACTGTTTGAAGTATATTTCAGTACTAAACCTTCATAACTCCTCTTTGCATCTATAAAATGTCCAGAGTCTGGAGAAAAGGAGGCTCAGAGCAGACCTTATCACTCTTTACAACTACTTGAAAGGAGGCTGTAACAAGGTGGAGTTGGCCTTTTCTCACAGGCAATTAGTGAGGGGACAAGAGGAAATGGCCTCAAGTTGTGCCAGGGAAGGTTCAGGTTGGACATCAGGAAGAATTTCTTCCTGGGAAGGGTTGTCAAGCATTGGAATGGATGGCCCAGGGAAGTGGTGGAGTCACCATACGTGGAAGTGTTCAAGAGATGACTGGATGTAGCACTTAGTGCGTGGTCTAGTTGACAAGGTGGTGTTCAGTCAAAGGTTGAACTTGATAATCTAAATGATTCTATGACTCTATGATCTAACTACTTGCTTGTCAACATGATAATTTATTCAGGGATATGTTAAACAGGGAGAAACATAGTGCTGTTAATTTGAAAGTTCACAGATCATGCCCTTGTCTGCAGAGAACATTCCCTTGCTGCATTTTGTTGCCATCAGATGATCCCATCAGCCGTGTTCTGTTGGTGTCTTTCATTGTGTCAGTGGGTCCCCTATAATCTAAAGCAAGGTGTACATATATGATCTATCTGCCTGAACTGTGTAAGAATACTTCAAACACTCTATAAACATAAACCTACATAATTTCACTCATTTTTCTGTTTCCCGTCAAAGTAAAGAAGGAATATGGACCTAGCTTTAATGTAAGTGCTGTGCAAACTCATCAGGGACAGTTTGGCCAGGGTTGCCTTAATAATATTTTTCTTGATCAGTGTTGGCTTTGTGACAAATCCAGAGAAAAGTGTCAAAAAAGAATTCTGTATAGAGCTTACTGTATGCACAGGCTCAAGTCTTGAAGGGAAACACACATTCAGACAAGAGCTCAAATGAGGTTGTGGTGTAGTAGCAGTAAGCATTTGCTTATCAGAGCTAGCTTATTTTTGGATGAATGTTTAACTTGAGATGTCTGTCTGAAAAAACTTTGCTTGACCAAAATCAATTTAACAGAAACATTAAAGGAGAATGAAGCGCAAGACTCTTTGCTGGCCAACAAACTTGGATGCTGAACTCATTTATATTTGATAAACTGAAACTTCTTACGTCATAAATGCCACCAAATTTCGGTTCTTTTTGAAAATAAGCTGAGTAGTTTAGTCACAGCCAAGAAAAGAGAACTGGTAACCCATCTTTAATTGCAGAAGTATTTCCTAGAGTACTTCTAACTTTTATCTATTGTTTTTCCATAGGTTGATGGGATACTGTGCCTGGCTGACATTCTCACTGATAACAGCCATTCTGAAGCTACTCATGCTGAAGCAGCAGCAGTAATTGCACAGATCACATCTCCACATCTCACGTTCACTCAGCATCTCAGCAGCTTTCTGGAAAATATGGAAGAAATTGTGACTGCGCTTGTCAGTAAGTTCTCTGTGGGACTTTTGGGTCCAGTTAAAATAACAGGTTGGGGTAGGATTCTTTCAATAGAAATATTCCCTAAATAACGTTTACCATACTTCCCTTAACAGATAAAAGAACAATTTAAAATTTTGAATCTGAGCATTCTGCAATTACATAATGTTTTTTACTCCAGCCCACATTTGAATAGAATTTATGCATATTTGTAAAAACAATATCTGTATGAAAATCTGCCATGAGAGCCATAGGAAAGACTCAGCAAAGCATCCTCTTGTCCGATGTTTATCTGTAAAACAACAGTTTCTGAGAGCTGCTAACATTTATACCTGTTGTGTTTTCTACACTTGCTAGAACTCAAACTCACCAGCACATCTATATTTGTGTGATAATTCAGAGAAAAAGTAGATTGTTGTATAATCTATGGGCATAGTTACAAGAAAATAAAAGATCTGTCTTTCTTGTCTAGGCCTCTGATTCGTGGTAAAATGAGACAAAGGTAACAGTAAGATTTTCTTTAACCTGGGTCAGTGAAGACACTTCAGAAAAACAAGATGATATTTCTCATTATTTTCTAAAGAGAGGAATATCTTATTTCTGGCACTCTATTTCATCCCTCTCAAATACCAGAAGCTTTCATTCAAGCATTCTCTTCTCTCTGATCTGAAAATTCAGTTTCCCAGAGCTCCATGTCAGAATGTACAGTTTGGGTCATCTAGTTTGATTTCTCATGTATAATAGATCAGTACATTTGGATATTTCTCCACTGAGCCCAGTGGTTACAGTTAAACTGCAGGACTTCAATTTTAATGAATGGTCTTGTGTTTGTTTTTTAATAGAACATAAAAAGAGTATAGTAGTACCAGTATTTGAGGATTCTGCAGTGGCTGGGAATTGTCTGAGATGTATTTAGGCATTCCTCAGTAGGCCCAAACAGAACTAGTGCTGTAGAAGCCAAGGAAACAATTTATTCCTGATGTCCAGCAGCAAACTTATGCCCTAAACCTGCCCTGAATCCAGTGGGTGGAATTAACCTGTGCTGAGCTTGGTTCTGCTGTAGCTATACTGCTAGAGGGATCTGACCTGATTTATTTAAGATGATTTTCTAGGTTGTTATAGTGTACCACAAACAAGGGACAATCTAAACAACCTGTCTAGAAGGTATTAGCTGGTAGATCATTTCCTCGCTGTTTAAGTTCTACAGGAATTTTAGCAGTATATATTCTGCCCAAGAAATGTGAGCATTAAAAATAGAACATGTATAACTTTGCAAGAACCATTTCAGTAATCACACACCAGTTTCCTTGTAATATTTATAACTCAGTAATTGAATTACTGTAATATGTTTAATTTTTAAACCATGAAGAAATCCCATTACTAGGTGATTCACTTCTTAGTTAAAGTACATGTGTGCAAGGAATTAAAAGGTAGCTGTTTCTTCAGCACTTATTGAAGCTGAAAAATATAACAGAATGATTTTTGATTATAGAGAAATAGAGATAGGCAACATCTATATGTACCTTGTTCTAAAGCAGAGGATATGCAACAGAATTATTCTCTTATGGATCATTTACTGTTAGGCTTTTGCCTCCCGTTATTAATTTTATTTAGTTGTATTAAGGTTTATTTTGAACAACACCCAGTGAAATATTCCCTGTAGAATGGTATACCAGGTAGACCATATCATTCATTAGAGGTTGTAGCAAGGTGGTTGTTGATCTCTTTTTCCAAATAACAAGTGATAGATCAAAAGGAAATGGCCTCAAGCTGTGCTAGGGGAGGTTTAGTTTGGATATTAGAAAAAATTACGTAGTGGAAACAGTTGTTAAGTGTTGGAACAGGCTGCTCAGGGAAGTGGTTGAGTTGCCATCCCTGGAGGTATTTAAAAGACGTGTAGATGTGGCACTTGGGGACATGGTTTAGTGGTGAGCTTGGCAGTGCTGGGTTTATAGTGTTGGAGTTGATGATCTTAGAGGCCTTTTCCACCCTAAACAGTTCTATGATATTATATAATTGAAAAAAACTAAGATTTTTGTTTTGTTTTTTTTGCTTCCTTTTTTATCTTGATGTTTATATGAACTTGATCTTGGCTACTGAGATTACTACTGCAAATTGCAGATGCTTAAATATTGCTTTGAAATACTGCAATGAAAGAATGACTTTTATTCAACTTATTTTCTGCATCCCTAGAACTGTGCCAAGAAGCTTCGTCAGGTGAAGTTTTCTTGCTGGCTTCAGCAGCTCTTGCCAATATTACTTTCTTTGATACCATGGCTTGTGAAATATTGCTCCAGTTAAATGCAATGAAGATTCTTCTAGCAGCATGTTCGGACAAACGCATAGTGGATACTCCATATTCTCGAGATCAGGTGAGGAGTTTCTCGGCAAGCTGCTGTCTGAGCACATTCGTGTAAAAATCAACAGGTTTCAGCACTGTCTGTTTTGACACAGCCAAACTGAAGTTACTTTCGTGTATTCCATTCTTGATTATTTTCAATATATGACTCTGCTTCTGTTACCCCTTTTTTTTAATGAGCGTTATCAAATGTGACAGTTTTAATGTGATTCTACAACAATGGAAAAAAAAAAGGTGACACAGTTCCATACTTCTAAGATACTAGAACATTTTTTTTTCCATCATGAAGATGGCCAAACAGTGACACAGAGGCCCAGAGAGGCTGTGGAATCTGTCTTTGGAGATATTCAAAACCTGACTGGATGGAGCTTTGAGGCAAGGAAGATATATATGGAGACTACAGCCTAAATATAAAGTTGTCATTTTAAAGATGAATTAGCTCCAAAAGCTGAATAAGGATCTGATTCCCAGCCCACTGACGTCGGTGGGCTTTGGATCAAGTCCTAACTGCCTTGGTAGATGGCTTGCAAATTTTACTGGCAAATACTGCTAATGCACTTTTGCCTTTCCCTTTCTTCCTCACATTTTTTTTTTTTTTTAGTAAAGAGACACAGAAAATTAAAGGTCTGTGCTAATGCACAGATGAAGTCAGATGAATCCTTTTGCTCCTCTCAGGTGCTGCCATGCAATGGGATGCTGTAGAGGCACTGTTTATTTGGCATCTCAGGGATTAATTTTGTTGCAGCAGAGTAACATGTAAGAGGCTTGAGGGTTCCAGGAGTTATTACTAAAGGGTGGAGGCTGCTAGTGAGCTTGCTTGAACTATTTCTGTTTATGAAACATTGTGAATATAAATAAATGTTCATAATTCAATCCTCACAAACCCATCCCCTTCACACCTCTGAAGTAACTAAAAGATGGCTTATGGTAGACTTGGGATCTGCATTGCTGCAGAAAACTCTATTCACCCTTAAACAGGAGACAGGCCATGGAAATTGAGGCACAGGGGACCTTAGAAACTGATTATTGGTGTTCTAGACGGGTTACTGGGACTGCTTTAGCTTATATTATAGCACTCAGTAGTTTTCCAGCTCAGGAGTGCATATAAAAAGATGGAATTAGGCCATAATTACCATATTGCTCTTTGGGCAAAGTCAAGCTGTGGTGTTGACGTGGCTGTGTACTATTATTACATATGTACAATTCTTCATGTTCTTTTTTTTTATTCCTCCTCCATGCTCTCATAGTTTTGATTTCCGTATTTATTTATACCCTCATCTTAATTCTGCTGTCAGCTGTGAGTTTGCAGTTTGCTCTGTGGGCAGCATAGCAAACCCCTTCTTTTTATGATGAACACAGACATTGAAAGACGTATGTATGACTTTTTCAGTAACTGGCTACTTCCAGGCCTTTTGCAGCTTGCAGGGCATCTCATTAGGTAGACGAACAGAGAACTGAATGGCCTCCATCCAAGAACTGAGAAGATTTCATTCCCCATAACCCCTTACCTTCCTTCTTGGACTGAAAAACTAGATCAGAAAGGGTGCTGTTCTCAGTGCTGTGCTGCAGTCAGTTTCTGAGCTGGCTCCTTGGCTCCCACAGCAAGAGAGACTGTAAAATCCCACCTTTTTTTAATGTGCACCTGATGTCCAGGTGGAACCTGAGTGCTGCTTATCTTGTCTTTAAGAGCTGCCAGAGTTGCTCATCAAGCAGTTTTGGTAATGCAACAGCCTTAAGAGAAGTCTTCCTTCAAATTCCTAAATAAGTGTGTGTTTGCCTAAACTTCTCCCCTTTCTTCAGTGTTGTATTTTGTGGCATGGATGTGGTGTCTGCCAATTTTGACAGTCTTATGGAATATTTTGCCTTTTAATTCACTCTGTGCGTAGTTGGAATGAGGAAAACACACTCAACTGGAGAGAAAAACAACACTACAGTACTGTTTTAAAAGTGTATTAAAATTGCCATTTTACTTTTTGATTTTAATTTCTTTTAGGTGCCCAGTATAACCAGTAACTTTTCCCAGTATATATATTATTATGTCCCAACCAGTAGACATTTGCCAAGGAAGAAGTACATTACAGATGAGTAGGCTTGGAAATTTTTTCAATTCAAGTTTTTACTTTGGAATATGCAACCAATTTCAAATATATTTTCATGGCCTAATGTCCATTCTGAATGATCAAGGCCAGTAAAATAGATTATTTAGAATTAAGTTGTACTAAATGTTGAAACAAATAAAATAAGTTTCATAACAAATACAACAAAACATTGTCTAATTACAATAGAATGTTATAAAAGAGCCCCTCAAACTTAAATGCCCTGTTTTTCATATAGAACTTGAATTTAAATAATGCATTTATCTTATAGAAAAGTACCCAGTGTTTCTTTATACATTACTACTTTAGCATTATTGCTGATTTAAGAAAATTCTAATTTGCTGAAATAGACTGAAACATGTTCACTGTAAGCCAAAAACAGGAGAAAGATGGCTGAAGTGCAGGAAAGGAACAGTGAACTCTGTTTTCCCTCCTGCCTTTTCATCTCATTTAAAGTCACAGTATGTCCTTCTGTACAGCCTTTCTAAGGACAGCTAGAACTGACTAGTTTTCACCCTCCATATAGTATAAATAAATAACATTCTGCTCAGGGTTTGGATGTTAGATACATTGTGAGTTGCCTGCAGAAAGTATTTTCCTGCTCAAGCACCTGCCTTTTGGCTTCTGGAAAGCTTTTGTGTGCAAATGATAAACTTTTCCCCTTTACTATTTGAAAATCAACATCTTTCTTCTTTAGTATTCCAGGCAGTGTCAGATTAGGTCAGGTAAGAAATCTAGAACTGAGTTCTGGATTTACTTACAAACAAGATTATCATTGTCTATTTTATAGAAGTATGTAACTGCTTCTGTAACCAGCAGTATTACCTTGAGGTTGCTCAGTTTTGCAACTAAATACATTGTATAAGAATCACTACAAAGCAGTAATTTCCTGATCCTCTAGTCCCTAGTTTTGGGTCACAATGGAGAGAAACCTTCCATGTTCTTTTTCTTTCTGCAGATCTTTATTTTCTGAATAGCAAGGGTTTTTTTCTTTGAAAGAGCATCAGAATATTCTTTCAGAAGAGTTCATGCCTAAATTCAGCAGTGTATTGTACACAGTCAGATGCCTTAATGGAGTTTAAGCACTGTCAGAAGAAGAGTTTAACCAAAACCTTTATCATTCAGAGTCTTCTTGACTCTAACTATTGTCTTAGACTCTACATAGAAAAATATGAAATATTTATGTTTGTGCACAGTATGTTTATGTATAATAAATTTTTTTTTCTCTGCATTACCACTTGTCTCTTTAGTGTTGCTAGTATTCTCACCTTACCTGTGAAGTTGTGGAGGTATAGCCTAACACCTTCTCATCTTCTGTTATTCAGACAGACAAAGAATTAATGTGCAGTGAACACATCCATGGCTATTCCTAGGTCTAAAGTCAGTAAATCATGTTACAAAAAAGTTTGAGGCGGAGAAAGACTTTTAAGTTGGAAGGAGAAAACAGAAATGATTGCTGCTTTTTTTCTGCTAAATTCTTTCCTGTTTCTTTGGTATTTGGGAGATGCTGCAAGTTCTGAAGCTGAGACCTTCTGTCTCATTTAAGATTTAAAATCCTTAACACCATTCTTCCTCTAGGTTTCTCCTTCTTTTCTTTGTTCTTCCAGGCCTTTTTTTCAGGGAATTTGTCAGGGTTTTTATTTCCTTTCCCTCTTTTTTTCTGTTATGTGGAGATTGCAGTATCAAAAGGAGTGCAGAGACAGATGTTACTTTAACATAAAGGAGTTTTGAATTTTTAAATGTTGCCAAACGCACGGTGAAAGACTTTGGGGGCAGTGTTTTTAATGAGAAGAATATTAACAGTTGGGGTTTTTTTGAAAATCCATGTGTGAATGAAAGAAACTTGCAGTACTACTTCTCAATTTGAGTTTCTTGAATACTGGGGAAATTATTACTCCTCACCAACTACTGTTTGTTTCTGCTTGTTGTCATGAAGACAGCTGGTTACCTCTGTCTTTTCATAAACATGTGAACAACATCATAATATGAATAACAGTACTGGCTGACATTGTATGGTAAATGTTGTGGATTGTTATGTTTCAGGAGTCCAACACTGACTCTCTTAAACATTAAAATTTTTGAGACAAAATGCCTGTTTAGTTACAATTCTGCCTTTCACATTTAGATTCAATCCAGGATAAGACAATGTACTCCAACTTTCAAAGCAAGAGGTTCAGTTGAAGAACTCTGCTATTCTTTGCTAGTTTAGTGTGGTGAGGTTTTCATTCTTTCATCTTAGTATTGCTACTGCTCCGATTTTGAAGAAGCAATTTAACCTCTCTGCATTTTTGTTTAATCCTCTGTAAAGTTGGGTAGACGTTGCACTTACTCTGTAAAGTCTCTCCAGAAGGAGAAGACACATGTTATGTCAGCACAATTCATTGTGGTTTCTGTTTTCTGCCCTTGCCTGCCAGGCTCACAGTACAGCCAGGCTGGTGCTGGGCTGTTTACTGCAGAAACTATAAACAAGAGACTTTGCTGTAGACTGTACCAGTCATAGAGCTGTAAGTTAGAGGTGGATTTGTACGCATTTTCCTGCAGTTTTTTGTCTTTTTGTCTTCAGTCCTTCAGGAATTCAGATAGCAGATTTCAAACAGCCTCTGCGTTTGGCCGATGATTTTTTTTTTTTTCCCCAAAGCAGAATCACTGGTCCAGGTGACCGTTGTGATTTCAGTCTTTGTTCTGAGCAGGTGAGCTAGTAAACAGTGTTTCTACACGTTGCAGTTTCTGGTTTTTTTTTTCTTCCTCAACTAGAAAATTATTATCTTCTAGGAGGGCATCAGAAATTACTTCCTGACCACTCTGCTTGAGTTAGTGGAGGTTGACCTGATCCTGAAATGGGAGTAACTAAGTTTCTTAGCACGTACTCAAACCCTGATTTCAGGGTTTGATTCCAGCTAGACAAGCAAAGTTGTTTCCTACGAAGTTGCTTCTTCAGCTTATCTAGGTATATTTAATTCCTAACCACAAAAATGGCTCTTAGAAGCAATGGGAATTGTCTTCTATTTTAAGCAATATAATGCCCCAGAGAAAACTTCTAGAGATTTCTTAGTGAAGTTTTTTATCCCAATAGATAGTATCTGGAAAGGTTTTTCCTACCTTGTCTTAATGTAACTCCTGTTCTTGACTCATGCTATATGTACTGTTTTGCTGTCTCCCTGTGGGGTGGATCTTGAATTGTAACGGGTTTGATGGTTTTAATTTACATTCAGAAACAAAGACTCCATCCTGCTTCTGAGTAGTTGTTAAATGCCTCTTTGTTTCTGAAGATGGGTATCTGGAGCTTTGCAGACACACTCTGATCTACCCTTATGTCATTATTTGAATGAATTACAAAATGCTCTTATAATATGTACAAAAATTAATATTACTTAGCGATGAATCAGCCTTAAAGGAGTAATTAGCTAAGAGAATTAGCAATTCTGTATTGATCTGCTTTGCCACTCAATTACATTACTTGCTAATTCTTATTTTGAGTGTGTGTCTTTCTTTTTATGTCAGGACTGTTAATAAAAGCTGACTGAGCAGTGTGCCTTTATTATCAATAAAGGTATATTAGCATCACATCTTCTACATCTATAGACACCTCCCCATCCCACAAATGAAGTAAGGGACCCTCACCTGTGGAAGATATTGTCCCTTAACAGGCTTAAATTTATGCTTTCATCTTCCAAATTCTATTGCATCTTTCTAAGTAGTTGTTTTCACAATAATGGCAAACAATTTCAGATCATCTTAAATTTCCCATTAAGGGAAAGTTATCAAAGAAGCCTTCTGTTTCTTATCTTTTCTTTAGGTTTAAATCTCTTTGTTAACTAAAGCATTTGGGATTTACACTCTCCTCAGTGTATGTATCTTACTTTATAGCAAAACATTCTCATCTAGTTTTCACTTTTGCAACAAACATTCAGTACCTTTGTACACTGGTTAATGAACATTAGTCACCATTAGTGACTAGCATTAGCCAGCATTAGTTACTAATATTCATAATTACATATTTTAGCGAGAGAATTTCCAAGGTAACTGTTGTTTGAACAAAACTATTTTAAAGTTCTCAGTTAACCCTGGTTTCTCAAATTTAAACTTCACTTTTTACAAGTGAAATTTCTACAGCTCAGTGCAAAGCAGACTACAGAACTGTAAAGGAAGGTTCATCACTCATAAATTCAGTATGTGTGAAAAGTGGAGGGAGTGGAAGGAAACTATGTGGAAATAAAAACAATTTTCAAATTATGAAAATAGATTTAGTTTACTAGAATAACCGAGATCAGCACTACCAATTTTGTGATCATGGCTGATACTGCCACTAGAGCGAGGTATCTGTGTTTACTATCTGTTTACTGATTTTACCTATAGAAATAGAGATTTTTCATTAGATTTCAGATTAATTTCCACAGCAACTGCAAGATTAGCGAGATGATGATGTACTGACATTTGAAATGCACGAAATAATTCTATTATTTTTTAGATTTATTTATTAAATAGGGAAATATTTCACAGACCTAAAGGAGCTCTTCCCCCTCAAATATCTCTGCATACTTAGCCCACCAACAAACCATTTAAAGGTGAACTTTCAAAGCTTTTTAATTTGAGGTGTGGGGGTTTTTTTAAACTCTGAAAATTAACTGCTTAGTATCTTAGTCTTGTGAAAAATCTTACTAGTCTCAGTGGGACTCTCTGCATGTTAATATCTTGATAAGTTGGTGCCTTTTCAAAAAGTGCTAAAACATGAGCTGGTCTGAGAATTCTCTTCCTGGCGTTTTGCATTTTACTGTGTCTCACTACCGCGTGGTTTAGGTGCGTGGTGCACAGCACGTGGTAAAAGGTAGGTGTTGAACACAGGATAAACCCCAGAGGCCTGTTCCTTTCCTCTGGTTGTTTTTAGTAGTGTAACTCATGCGACACTGACCTGAATCATTCAGCTTTCATCTGGTGGCAAACAAATGTAATGAGCCTTACAGTACCTGAAGGGAGCCTACAAGAATAATGGAGAGACTTTTTACAAGGGCATGTAGTGAGAGGACAAGGGGAAAAGGTTTTGACTGAAAAACAGTAGGTTTAGATTAGATATTGGGAAAAAATTCTTTACTGTGAGGGTGGTGAGGCACTGGAACAGGTTGCCCAGAGAAAGTGTGGATGCCCCAACGCTGGAAGTGTTCAAGGCCAGATTGGATGGGACTTTGAGCAACCTGGTCTAATGGAAGGTATCCGTGCCTATGGCAAGGGGTTGGAACTAAGTGATCTTTAAGGTCCCTTCCAACCTTGACCATTCCATGATTCTGTGATGACTATTTGTTGATCAAGTCTATTTTTGTGTGGTCTTCATTAGTTGCAGTGGTTTTAGGGCTGCCAGTTCACAGAGAAAACTGGAGCCACCAGGTTTATCAGACTCCTACTCTAGAGAGGTGCCTGCAATTTCTGGGGGATCAGAATAACAGAGAATGGAGTGTGGACCAGCCAGGATCAATCTATTGGAGAGCACTGCTAGAATACAGATACTGGAAATGCATGGATCAAGATCTACCTCCAAAGCAGATCTGCCAAGCAAAGATATAGGTGCTGGGGCAGGGAATTAAGTTTGATGGGATCAGTTCTTGCAGCATATGGTTTCTGAGGCAGTCCACTATAACCCTGCATTAGATTTGGCAATAGAATCTGAGATCAGATGTTGCGTTAAAAAATTCCACACAGGATGAAACAACTTCTTTTTCTTCTTCTTTTTCCTTCTTCTTTTTCTTCCCCTCTAGGAAATCTCTGGCAGTATTTGCTCAATAGCACATCTGCAAGTACCACAGATCAAGATATCACTAGGGTGCTGGAATTTGTGGGTGGCTTCAGCACATTCTTTCTGCATGACAGGATGGCTCTGGAAGATGATCAGGGCTCACGTGTCCTGTCTTTGGGATATGTTCTTTTTTATACTTTGAGCTGACCACAAGTTCATCGTATGGAATCCAGAAAAATTGCAAAAATCATAAATTGTGTCAGGTGCCAGTACTTTGTAATCTTAGAGTGTAATCTTTTACAGGAACAACTACTCGAAGATTAATGAAATTGATATTAAATATTGCAGTTGGACAGAAGAGATTCCATGTTAAATATTTTCAAGTCTCTCAATTATTTGAAAATTATTCAGTTCTGAGAGAGGTTTTGGTATTTTTTTCCCCCAGTAATTTTCAACTGCAAAATTAGGGTTAGGCAATCACTTTTGTCTGTATCTGTTTGAGTACTCCATGTTTCACAACAATGTCTGAACTGGTTTGCTGATTCAGCAGGACTTCATAGTTACTTTTGAGAAACTGCCTAAGGCTTTATGAAATTTGGAGCCAGATGATGGGAAAAGAGCATAAGATAAAGACTGCAGTGTAAGCCTACATGTAATTAGAAAAAAAAAATAAAATCAACAGCAGGAGAGATGCTACTGGAAAACTTGTGCTTATAGTTTTTGATCAACTTTAAATCCAAAAGAGATGAGACTTCATTAATTCCAGTGCTCATAGAAGTGTTACTTTTCAAAGCAAATGGGGTCTGCATTTAAGTTTTTGATTTACTCTAGAGAGTTCATGTTTAGTAGGAAACTTCCTTGAACTTTGGTCTGTATTACAGAGGAGATTTTCATGTAAATTGAATGAATTTTAAAATCAGAAAGTATAGGAGAAATAGAGCATTTAAAGTCTACTCTTTATTCAGCTTGCCTGCTATATGTTTACATTATGCTATTTCATGTTACATTGTTTACTTCACAGGATAATGGAATTTTTTTGGGAAAAACAAATATCTATCTATATGGAGTGATCTGATCTATAGATTAACTACTTTTTGATTCCTGATTATGATTTTAAAAGATAATGTAGGTAGAACTTGATGGTTATTGATCATAAGAGTCTTTTATACACCCCTTAGGACAAGGTTACATATAAACCCCCTAGGCTAGTTTATAAACATTGCAAAATATAGGGGCCACATAATCAACCCAAAGAAAGTATAGATATAACCTCAAAAATTTTTTGGTGTCAAAAGTTGCACACAAAATATTTTTATGTATGAAAATACTTATTAGACAAAATAACTTGGAGCAGTGGAATAATTGGCATGTATTCAAATTGTGGTTAATTGAATTCATCTGTGGCTTAGAGAGCCACATGGGGCAAAGATTCTGCACAGAAGAAGCAATTTTTATTAACAGGATATAATTTAGAATGAGAAAACATATACACTCTGCCTGAAACACAGTTAATAATTAATATGGAATAAATACATAGACATATACTGTTACCATATTTCTACCTGTCACTCTGTACGGTTTCGGCAACTCATTTGCATCCTAAGTAAGTATATTTATTCAGAGAGATGACACTGTAACACTACCTTCAAAAGTGGAAGACCTTTATGTCACAGCGTCGGAAATGAGTCATCCTTGTTTTTAAAATGGCAAAGTGAGATCAGAATGGTGATTTGATCTCATGCCTACTTGCATCTAAGAAGTTTGATTGTTTGTGAACTGACACTGTGCTGTTAAAAAGCTGATAACCATTTCCAAAATTGACTGGTGTTTCTGAGGCTGATCAGTTTTTCTGAACTGGATTAGAGAAAACTAAAACTTTTTAGGAAAGAATATTATTTCTATTTTGTATTCTAGTGATCTATATAATTTATTACTTGGTGTCTCAAATACACTACTAATATTGAAATGTATGTATTGTTTGCCTCTAAAAAGCAAGCTATTTGTAGGATAAATTAAAAAAGAACATTTATCAGGATCCGTGAAGGGAATGGGTGACTGAAAGCCAACAGCACTGCATGGTCAATGACTCGCTGCATCACTTAAAGCAAGTTGAGTTAAACCTAATCTTGAAAACAGTTAAAACAATTTTGGATAAGAAATTCTGTTAATCAAGATCTCAAAATATGCTTCTGTTGGTACAAAGCCTAACTTTTGTCTTAGCTGAGGAAGGGTATAAACAGATTTTTACATCTAGCTCTTTTGGGGACAGTGCTTTAACATGCCCACAACTCATGGCTTCAATGAAACTGAAAAGTATTCCTTAAATACTCACTTGACTCAAGGCTCAAAACT
Source organism: Pipra filicauda (assembly GCF_003945595.2). Classification (NCBI taxonomy): domain Eukaryota; kingdom Metazoa; phylum Chordata; class Aves; order Passeriformes; family Pipridae; genus Pipra; species Pipra filicauda. The sequence continues at coordinate 2,750,182 of NW_024104387.1, read as the reverse complement.
CCAAATCTCTTGTGAGGATTTCTCGCTATTTCAGCTGAACCCTGAACCAGAAAAGTGGCAATAACAGCACTACGGAATGTGTGCTGTGTGCTGGTTCTTTGCTTTCACTGTGAGCTCTGCCTGAGCTGAAATGGGACTACAGGACTGGTTCCTGAGGGTAGGCAGCTCCTGGCTGAACTAGGACTCTAGTTGGTAGGGTTTTTTCTGTTATTTGGGTTTTGTAAATTTTTATCCTCCTCTTTCTACCAGTTTGATCACTGAACAAACCTGCTGCACAGATCTCTCTAAGACAGATTTTGTGCACGAGTATAAAATTGTGATAAAAGGAGACCTCATTTTTCTTGTCTGGCTTTCAGTTAGCAGCCATATATAAGATAAAGACCCCTGAGAAATCACAGAGGTGGGAATAGGCTGTCCAACTGCAAGAATGCTTTTTAGTTTTATTGGGTTTGGCATATTTCTGTCATACTAATTTTATAAGCCACAGTGTTATTTAATATTATTGAATTGTAGGGCTAGACTTCATACTTCTTTCTCTTTTTAACAACAGGTGGTAACAATATTGGCAAACATGTCTGTGTTGGACCAGTGTGCTTCAGAAATCATTCAAGGAAATGGTATGTATTTTAGCTGAATTATTTTTTTTATTTATTTCAGGAGAATGTGGGTAGATGGGAAAGTTAAGTAAAGGAGAAAGGCTTCACTAATAAAACTTCATTTTGCATCTTATCTCTTGCACATTGCTGCAGGGTGCAAAATGAGTCCTGGAGATGGTTCTTTGCAAATGATATAAATAAAATATAATAACACTGTTTTAGAAAACTTTGCATTTATGACCACATTGCTGTTGTTCCGTGTGTGGCTTACTCATAGATGCAAAGCAAAGTAGAAGAAAGAAGAAAAAAGTGTTTCAACAGCCTTTATTCTGGTAATTACATTGTGTAAGGTGGCAATTATTGCATGTTGAAAGACATCACCTGACACTGAGCCATGCATACCTGCATTTTGTGTCACTTTTTTTCACAGGAATTAAGAGGCATTATAAATTTTGAAGTTTCATGTTTTTTATTACCATACAGCAGTTGCCAGGTTTCTTTTCCCCTTATATCTTTAAATATCATATTATGCAAAATTCATTATGTTTAAAAAACCCTGGGTGTTATATAGACCCATCAGAAGTCTTAGAAGTTACTAAATCTGTGAATAAGGATAAATGCCTTATTAATAAATCTACCAGCAAATTCATGGCCAAGCAATATAGTAAGACAACTTTTTTTTGGGGGGGGAGAGATATTGAATTACAGTGAAGCTTCCCATATATTGCTTTTTCTGTCCTAGGAATATCCCCTCCTTACTTTTAAAATTAACATTTATGTAGGAATGGTTTTAGCTTGGATCCATTTGCATCTCAGACATGTCTGATTGTAGGTGGGAGAAGGTATTTCAGAAATTATATCCATAGAAGCAGGTCCTCAAAGAGAACTGGCCAATTCCAATGTAATATTGGATTTAGATGTTTCTTGCATTTTAATAGAAAATTTGGGCTCTCTGAATACAAATATGACTGGCAAGGATCAGGTACTATGCAATCTATGTGTGCCCAGAGATAAGTGTGCATTTGATGTCCTTGCAGAGGTAGAGAGGTGTCACAGTTTCAGAACAAATGACAATGTGGAGGTTGAATGAATCTGGATACTGAAGCAATTTAATCACAGATACATGCAATTTTACAAATAATGTGTAAAATTTCTGTGTCCCATGTAGAAGACAATGCAGTGAAGGGGAGAAGCAAGGCAGGTTAGCATGATCATTTCTCACGTGACCTCCTTGTTTCATGGGGAGGATGGGGCAATCCCAGAGAGAGGTTGGTCAGGTCCATTTGGTGGTTCCTGCCATGCTCCTGGTCCAAGCTTGTTGTGTTCCTGGAACTTGGAGAGGCGCTTCTGGACTTCTTGATGCAGACATATGTGGCTTCCCCTACCCAGAGTATTTTCTAGAAACTCTTGGGAAGACCCTGACATTTCCCAGGACCCAGGTGTCTGTAATTATAGGTTTGAGTAGAGAAAACCATTTTGGTGATTTGTCTGTTTGTCTTGGGCTGATCTTCTGTTGTCAACACTTACAGTCCAGATATGCCCTGGAAGTTTTTGCACTCGTTTATGAGTAACAGATTGGTTTTGTAGTTTGGCTATCTATTTCCTTGAGCACATCAAAACCTCTTCTGTTATTTGGGACAGGTGTTTGATCGTATTTCATCTGCTTCTACTTCAGCAGAAACTTGATTGAAGTTCATGAAATTATACTAAGAGCTATGCCAACTAAGCCTAACTCATGCCAGATACTAGAGTGGGTGGACATGTACATGCAGATTGTCAAGGACAATGAGACAATGTTTGTGTATACATTCCATAACGGAAGTTCACAAGAAGAATTTTCCCACTGGCTTTTGAGAAGGGTTGGCATTCAGCTTGTGTGTAAAGGTATCTTGTGTCTGCCCAATGTTGTAATACTCAGATGCTGGTCAAAGGCCAGATTCACAAACCAAGAAGGGGTTTTGAATGCTAGAGAGTTTAGATACTTTCTTAAAGTATTCTCTGAGGTTTTAAGTATGTCAGTTGATTATTATCTAGATGTATGATTTTGATACTAATTCTCTGAATTATTTATGCAAATGTTGTAACAGTTAAAATCCTCTTATGCTACCTGAAGTAATCTGAATGCCTAATAGCGTATGGAGTCTAATAGCACATAATTGTCTTTACACTTAAAATAATCTAGAAAATAGAAATCAGTACAGTCTCAAGTGTTTTTGTGGAACTACAATAAGAATATAAACTCCTATAGGAAATAATAAGTTAATGAAGTCATTTCAACATGGAAAACATTATCTCTTTTAAAATAGAGTCAGTCACACATTAAGCTTCAAGAGACAGAATCTCATAGTTCCTTCGCTGAAGTATTCCCCATTCTAAAGTACACTCAAACAGTTTGAGAAGGAAACTTTTAAAAGCTTATTTAAAAATACATAAACTGAAAAAAAATTTAATTCAGAGTGAAACTTCATGTAGAGATCTGAAATACGTCACTACAGGTTTTAGATAGTGATTACCTTCAGGTTAGTTTGGAAGAGAAATAAAGAAATGTAATTAATTTGACTGAAATAAATTCATGAAAACTAAAATACCAGCTTGTAGGGGAGTTAAAAGGTTGGAGAAGGGAAGAGATAGTGCATTTTCTAGTTCCAGAAGTTCTGTAGCTTCCCAGTGAAGACAAACTTATGCACAGATCAGAAGTGCCTGAATGCTGATGTCCAAATTGCTGTCCACATTTGTGCATTCTTCATGACTTATTTGGGCAAGTCATTGGTCTGTATTTACCTTGCTTGCTTTTTCTCTTTATTTTTTTTGCACCAAGTTTTTTTTTTTTTTTTTGGAGAGAGGATAACAACGGCTCTTTACATTCTTTTAGGTATTCAACTTTTAATGGAAATGCTCTTTGAAAAATCATCTTCAGGAAGTTCAGCAGAAGTTGCTGCTTGTGAGCGAGTCCAACAGAAATCTGCAGTAACACTGGCACGACTCAGCCGGGATCCTGAAGTGGCAGATGCAGCTGTAAAACTCAGCTGTAAGGATGTGTCTCTAGTTTAATATCGGACTGAAAAAGAGGGAGGAACTGCCAGTCATGGAGAAACTCTTTTAAATTTGTAGCCTCACTTGGTATACTTTATGGAATATATTCCCTGTAGAGTCTGTCCAGAGAATGACTGAGGAGGTTGAGCTAAATGAACCTTTGGCTCATTTCCCAGAGGAACCTGAGGTGCAGTATCCACTCAACATGGAGCTGTGTCTTACTGTGCCAACTGGCACTGCTGCCTCCTCCATTCCTTTACGTAAACCCTTGTGTAGGATCTGTCAGTGGAATGAATCCAATGCGAGGGAGCAGGTTCTTTGAGTTGGAGTTTTTTAAGGGTATAGGGGAGGACTGATACAGAAGAAATGGAGGTCACAATTTCTGCTCTGAAAGAGCAATAGCAAATAAATGCAATTTATTTGTTTATGCTTTACAACTATTAATTATGACTGCTCTGATCTGCATAGCTCCATGAAAAATCCCTCAAGTATTTGCGTATCATCTTTACATTAGAGATCATGTCTACTAAGAAAGATAAATATTACACATCTCAAAATAAGAAGTTGTTTCTCTAAATTATTTCTCCTGACACTCTTTTGTGCACTCAGGTATTCCTCGCCTAATTAAACTTTGCAGATCACCAACCGAAAGAAATAACAGCGATTCTGTTCTAGTGGCATGTCTGGTATGTACATTTTAGTCTTTCTTTCAAGCTTATAATGCAAAACTAAGAAAAAAACCCATCCCTTTAGATTTCAAAATGCATAAGTATTGCAGGAATGTTTTAAATTCACGTCAGGGTCTCCTGCTTTTCCCCTTAAGCATAATCATGTACACTGTCAATTATTTATCTTCTGATTGAAGATTTAAGCACATAAGGAAAAATGGCTTCATCTTCACATTATTGAGCACCAAAAAATTTCACTGGAACACTTCAGAATTTAATTTCTGAATTCCATTCTCTGATGAAATTACCCTTGAGTTAAGGGATAGCAGCCCTTTATCTGCAAACACATATATGTATAGAAATATTTATGTAAAGTGTCCAAAAAGAGGAAAAGATATTACTTGCTTTCATTACGGTCCATTTTTTTTTTCTATTTGAGTCTCCAAGAAAATATAGTGCCCAACCAAGGACAGGGCAACAGAAAGTTAACACTTTCTCTACTCAGGAGAAAGATCCCAGCTGCTGGCCCTGCACTGCATGGACTGTGAGCTCCCAATGACTGTCAGAGTTGAGTGATTTCACCCAGCATTTTGTGAAAGTGCTCTGGGCACACAAGTGACCTAGGGTTAGGACATAGGTTTTGAGAAATGAAGACTGCAGAATATTGTTTGACAATGCTTTATAGTATTAATGTTATTTTAAGTGTGAAACTTGGTTACTGCAGCTTGTTCGTTTAAGCAGGACTCATTCAGGATGAAAAAAGTATGAATGTGAGCACAAGAAATGCAGAGGTTATCCTTCATACACGCTGAGAAGGCTTATTAGTCTTGTATGGCTAAAGCAGAGACCACAGAGAGATGGCAGCAAACCAGCTATGATTTTTTCTGTCTCACGGAAGTTGCTGCTGCACATTCCTTGAATTCATGTCTATTGTTTGAGACATTACCTGCCTGTCTCAGCAACTCTGCTTCTCTGGATATTTTAGTAACTGCCTGAAGACATTTTCTAATAAACATGTGGCAAAAATATTGTCCTGGAGACATAAGCTGCTTCAAGGTCTGATAGGTATTGTCCGTGAAATTTGAGGGATTGTACTGTTTGGTATTTTTAGCATGGTTGTTTATTTTTTATATATTTTGAAGCAGGCGATAAACTCTTGTGTTAGTGCTTCACTGACAAACAACACAGAGAGGGTAAGCTGATCCCACTTTATCACACTTTAGCTATCACACTTTATCAATAGAAGACAATTTTTTTCTTGAGGAAAGCCAGCCTGCTTTCCAGTTGCATCTGTCACATCAAGTTGCTAGAAGGTATGTAGTTGTTGTGTATTTTTCTCCAGTGAGAAAATCAAATAACTCCTTAGAAGGGAAGAGTTTATGAAGACAATAGTAACATCAATGCAATTTTTATTGTACGGCCTCATAATCAGAACAAATGTCAGTTTTATTTGTTCCTAAATGGTTTGAAACGTACTGCTTCTTTCTGCACTAGTACCTAGAAGATTTCTATGGCAGGCATTGCATAAAACTTCGGTAGCAGATATTTTCTGACTCAGATGACTTATAGTTCTCATAAATAAGACAAAAGGTGAGAGGAGAGTAGAGATACAAAGAGGCAGCATGAGATGTGCAGCAGATCAGAGATAGGTTTACAATCAAAGTCCTCTGATTCTCACCTCTGTGTTCTTTAACACCACACTGTCCCTGTTACTCAGGCCTAAAAGTAATGTGTCCCAAAGGAATTGTTGTTTATTAGCTGCATTTGGGGGAGATCCATTTGACAGATGAAGACGGTAACAAGAGATTAGCCAGGTAGGAGAATTCAACCTGCACAGTTCAGTTCTGAGTCGTGGCTATTATTTTGAGATAGTTACAATGGATTCCTGTAATGAAGACTTTGTCAAACCTACCTGCATTACAACTGTGCTGTTTTGTTTTTCCAGGCAGCCTTACGAAGACTAGCAGTTATGAGTCCTGAAGGACTTGAAGATTCAGATTTTCAGCAGCTAGTAAAGCCCAGACTTGTGGACTCTTTTCTGTTATGCACTAATATGGAAGAGAGCTTTGTATAAATGTGAGCCAAAAATGATAATCAACATGATAAGTATACAGTAAGATAATACATGTACAATTTTATTTTTTTTTTTAGTCCTATTGTTATTTATGACTTATTTATTCTAAACCCACGAACATGCATTTTGTAAGAGAAAAGGAACAGAATGAGCAGACTTGTTTCAGTGATTTGCAAAGACAATTTTTTATTTTATTTTCCTGCCAAGACACATCAACAGACCTTATCATTGCCATCTAACAAAATGTTGGTTTTTTTAATATAGTTAAATCAAGGTAATGAAGCCAAGAATTTCTTGCTATGATGTTAAATGCTTCTAATAATGTTTTATCTCTGATATTTTTCTATGGTTAGGACATTTTGCTGATTTTTTTTAATAAATGCTTTAGCCTCATGCATTTGCTGTTTTAGAAAAAAAGTAATCCTAAAAACTGCAAGTATGTACTTTGAAATGAAAGGGATGTTAGAGTCTAAGTCCAGTTCTTAACTGTTGTTGTTTTTAATAGAATTATGAAATATGTGACTGAGAGGAAAACTTCCAGAAAATTTCCAAATACTGGCTTTGAATGATGTTAGAGGACATTCTTACATTGTATAAAGATATGCTCCTCTAGAGAATACACACTTGCAGAAAACTATTTATATTTACTGAAATTTTTGAAAGAAATTGATAAAATTCTAGAAAAATCTCTGATGTATGTTTTATTTCATAATGTGAGATTATCCCCCTAAGATTTAAAATCGTTACATACTGATAATTTTCTCTCTTTTCCAAGCCTTAGAGGAACTGGAGGTGCTTATGTCTAGACATGTTTTTAATATTCATGCTGCTACTACATTTGTGAAAAGTTGTGCATGCATATGTTAAATAATGAGAACAGATAATTGTAACTTGAATTTCCATTTTTCTGTTTTTCTAACTAGTCCTCTATTTCTAAAATGAAATGGGACTTTGAGGATATTTTGGAATTGAGAAGATTTTACCAATGGATAACAACTTAAAGAATAGACTTGATTTTAAAATAGATTTTTTTCATGAACATTCTTCTAAGTTTTTGCTTTTTCTTTTCATTGAGAAACAAAATATATTTAAAATTATTCAAAGAGCAATATCTTCAGAGTGTTTTTCCCCTTAACTTCTCACAAAACACTCTGTAGATTATAAAAGTATATATAATTTTTTTCTTGATGGTTTGCAACTATTGCTTTGGATCATTTTGTGATCAGCAACTTTAGAGTAGTAGGACTTCTGCCAAAAAAGTAAGCACATTTCTTCCTTACTGTACTTAGTAGATATGTTAAGCAGCTTAATTAATTAATGTTTATTTAGTATTATGTGGCATTTAGATGAGAGGCACCAGGAAATTGAGAAGTTGTGACTGTCTTCCACATGTTCTGTGTCTGAAAAATCTGTCCTGGTTCGAGTAGTGATACATGGTGGCTACTTTTCTCTTCCCTTGAGTACGTGGGTTAAGAAGTCTCTGCCTTAATATTTCTTTCTTGTGAGCTCTTCATTTAATAAGCTCTATCTTGACTGAATTTTAAACCATTAGAAAACCTACAATGACCTCTGTCAAAAGCAACTACTCAAAGAGAAGTGTTGAATCAGATGTTTCACAGATGTAATTTTCTAGTAAATGCAGAGATGAATTCTGCTTTGTTTTCTTACTTTGAGACAGCTCCTTAAATTTCCAAGGTTGTTAAAGTGTATAGTACTGTACAGCTTTAAAGATATTATATTACCAATGGACTTTAACACTTTCCTCACTAAGCAGAAATAAACCATGGATGCTTTAAATGTTAAAATCAACGTTCTTGTTATAAAAAGTGAACTTATAAATTACACTAAAAAAACCACTTAAAATAAGGTCCTGTTGCACTGTTTGGATAGCCTGGCAATCCCTGACAGAATACAACACATCAAATTCTGTTGTGAATGAACCTCATTCTGTCAACTGGAACTAACTCTAAAGATATCAGCATGTAGATGGAGTAGGGTTTATCCCATAACAGGTGAAGTTGAAATCTCATTTAAAAAAATTTCCACAAATGCAAAGTGAACTGAAGGAGCTATTAAGAAAATACCACTGTGACTCATAATGCTTTAATGCCATTTCTAACAGGTCAATCAAATATTCAGTGAGCAGGTCAGTAGAAATTAATTTGCTCTCAAATACAGTAATGTGGATCCACATCAATTGAATTTATTACAGATACTCTCAATCTGTAACTATGTAGCCCTAATTCTGGCCCATATTGTCCCTTTACACATGTTCGTATTATGAATATGGCTGTTTATATTATAAAACCAAAATACATTTAGGTGGATCTCTCCTTTGTAGTAGAAAATACATCTTGAAAGAGCCATTTTGGACCTTTTAATCACCTAAGTGTCCTCAAAACCGTTTTATCTAGGTCTGATTTTTTCAACTAGAGTTGAGCACTTTATTTTTATATAGGGTAAAGTTTGCGAGAAAATAGACATACCTCTACCTTACCTCTTAATTAACTTCGAAATAATAATTCAATGAAAATATTGAATTATTTTCTCATTGCTTCTGAATAAATACTGGATTAAAAATGTTTGCTTAGAAAGTGACTCTTCAGTTTTTAAACAAAAAAAAAACCCAACCAACCAACCAGACAATGAACCGTTTAAGCCAGAATAAACATTTTTTATTTCAGTGTAGTATGAAACAAAATATTTCATATTAAAAATTTACCCTGAAGTAAGTATTTTGGTGGCTCAACCTTTGGACTCCCTGTGTATATACATATAGAATTAGGAAAGAGAGAGTATGTGTAATAAATTCCAAAATCAACTAATATATGTGGACTCATTGACCTACAGAGACTGCATGTAGGTTAGATATTAGCTTAATCATTCCAGCAACTGCATATTACGCTTGTTAGAAATGTTGTAGTTTCATTGAAATTCTTCTGAACATTTTCGATTTTGTATGAGATTAGAAACCTTTCACAAACGTGCAGTGAATTGCAGGATTCTTTGTAATTTTGATTTACATTTCAGTGATTTTGGATAACATCTTCAAATTTCAGCTTTTGTTTGAACTGTTTACAGATATTCAGGGCCCAGATGTTTCATTCATGGAATAAATTTTGTTTTTTCTCAGTTTATTGTGTGTTTGGTACATGAATCACTTGTGTGGGTCTGACCTGTTCTGTTTAAAATAATATGTGTATCTACAAGGGATTAGATAATGTCTTTGTAAATTGGATATCATATCTGTTTTTGGGATTGCCTGTTAGTATTCAAAAGACAGGACTTCTTCTGTAGCACTTCTTCTTAGTACAAAACAATTCTGGTATCTCATATGGCTTGTTCCACATGTTGTCCATCTCCTTTTAAACAACAGCAATGAGCAGTCAAAATAACACTGGCTTTTTTAATTTGAGGAATCTGCTTTGATTTTCAGTTTAAATATATATTAAAGTTAATGTATTTAAAGAAGTACTCTAGACACTGTAAATTATTCACTAGTGTTCTCATTTTTAAAGGGAGGGAGGGAAGATAGCATTTAAAGAAAGGTCTAGAGTGAATTTGTTAATCAAAGTTGGAAGTACATAGCTGGTGGAAAGGTAGGTGAATAGTTTCAGCCTTTGAGAGGCTAGAGAACCAGGAACAATCAAAACAGAAGATCATCTATCCTAGATACTTGTATGCCTTGCAAAGATCCTTATCTCTATTTTCTAGTCTGCTCTTGGGTCTGAGTTCCTCTTTTTCTAACTGTGACAAATTTCTTGAGAGTTCTATTTGTATAATTGATAGTTTTCTGAATAGAAGACAGTTACAGTCCAAGGTTTGGTCCTGCTAATTATTAAATTGATAAGGTTTTTGCTGAGAAACTAACAAAAATACCTTGTTAAATAAATCTAATAAAGATTACCTACAGCAAAAAGAACTGTTTATTGTTCCTACAATGGGGGGAAGAACCAACATATTCTCCAGAAAACCTGAGAGAAAATGTGTATAATAGCATAATTCCAGGTTTTGGTACTTTTATGAGCAGACCTGCTAACTAAGAGTGTATGAATTGATCAGTTCCCTGTCAGATAATCATTGAATAAAAGTAATAAAAGGAAAACCACTAGACTTAAAGACAAAACACTAGAAAATCAAAGATTTTCTCTTTAATTTTCAACAGCCAGTTAGTGAGTTTTTGTTTTAATAACTGAAGTGCGTCTAGAACACAGTGGAACCCATGGGAAACCAGTGGAAAAAAAAATGAAGGAGATAATACTGCTAATTTGCTTTGAAGGCTTAAATGGTGTGAAGAAGGAGGTGTGTCTAATGTCGTACCTCTCCTGTCACTGTGTGATCACCTGTGTTACAAATGTCTGATTGAAATCTGTACTGCTTATACCTTCGCTTTCTGGATTACCACTGTCTCTTAACTAGCTTCTGTTTATGCCTTCCACAGTCTTCAGAATGTGACCTAATAATGCACATGATTTCAAAGTGATTTACTTAATCTGATTTATTTTTTTTTTATACCACATATTGTAAAAATATATATTTTCTTTTTAATAGTTCTGAAAGGATATACCCAACAAGATATGTCTGTTATGTGTACTCATCAGGTAAGACAAAGATTATGATATCAAAAGAATAGTTATGGAATGGACCAAAATGATCTAGGAAAGTCTTATTTGATGTTGCTTCTTCTGACTTCTGCAAGTCAGTTTGCCTGCACTGAGGTAAAAAAGACCCAGAGCTACCTCCAAGGTTTCAAAGATCTTGCTAGAATTAGAACTGGAGAGTTCTAACAAATAAAATAAAATAAAGATAAATAAAATCTCAGAGTATGAAACTAAGGATAAACATCTGGTAAAATTTTGTGATCAACATGAATGTTTAAGGACTAGACTTTGTATGTTAAGCAATGTGCTTGTTCATAGATTCTTGCTTTCATTTCCAAAGCAAGATACACTGCCCTACGTCACAGCTCTTTCATTTTAAACTACTTACTTATTAAAAAGGCCATGCTTTCTTCAGAGCAGTGACTATTGCAAATCAGTGATTTAAAGTTTAGTCCACCAGTAGAAGAATTGTGCTTTATCTAGTGGGTAATTCTTAACTGTTTTGAAGTTCAATTCTGTAAGCATAGTCCAGGCCAGTAATTTAGGTGGTTTCTGCAGACCACAGAAAAAAGTAGGCAATACTTTCTCTTAGAGAATGACTGCCATAGACAGGCAGTATAAATTATACCACGTAGCTTCCTTCTTTTCTCCAATGGCTATGGAAAAATTGCTGATGATTTGTTGGAGGAAATATCTAGACACCTCAACATCCAACTATTAATTCAGATCGTGAATAGCAAGATGAATTCCAGGGTCAGTCTGGAGACAAAAGGAGGACACTCCTTCAGCTGAGGTTTCACATGCTGTTTACATATCAAGTACAATTTCCATCAAACAAGAAATTTTTGCAAGATTGGACTATCTGTTTCAAACGACAGAGACACTATTTTCTTATTTGGTGTGGACTAGATGATGACTTCTGTTTGCCAGTGTTTTAAAGCAAGAAATAGCTGAACCAGCTCATCAACCTCAGAATATTATACCAACTATACATTTATTATTAGAGAAAAATCTCTTGCATTTGAAGACAGGGAGAAAGAAAACAGGTCACAGGACACTAACTTGGAACTCCAAAGTGAGCTATCCTGGACAATATGTGAAATACCATTGAGCTGATCAATAATATTGCACTTGCCAGGAAAGCTACTGCACACCAGCAAACAAAAAAAAGTCCCCTCAAACTCAGCATGCCTTCTTTCCCAAAAAGTAATAAACTGAGCTCTAAGAAGAAGAAAGGACCTGCCATTACAAGACATATCCTGGGACTTAGCAACACCACAGGTAACACAGTGATAAATGAGGACTATTTCCAGGTGGTTCAAGCCATCCTATCAAACCCATGCTGGCATGTTGTAAGTATAAATGGAAGTTGCTTACCATCAAGACCACTGCTAAATCCTTGCATGGAAGTCTGCTGCTGTGCTTACTGTGGCTTAAGCATTGAGGTAGCAAACCTTAGTAATTCTTTCTTGAATCAAGGATATGCTTTCCATCAAGGTTGCAAATGATGATGTATGTGTGGTGCTTCACAACTGTGTTCCTTTCTAACTTTCTCTGTGCCTTTCTGCCTGATGTCAGCTGATTAATGCTTCCCATTAGAGTGAATGACAGCTGAAGGATTTGCATGACCCAATATGGCAACTGAAAATTCAAACTCAACATCTGTGAAACCCAAGACAGTGACATGTTTTGTTTGCAGGTGCTGTCTCATTGCTCTCTTACATTTGCACCAAGGCAATCTCTTGGTCTAACATCTTAGCTAAAAGGTTATTTGTTTTCTCACTTGCACAGTTATCACCATCTGAGAAATATTTCTTGTCAAATACTTAGATCTTATTTATTTTTCCCTTTTGAAAGCACTTATAGTTACAGAAATACTGGGTACTGCACTCAAAAGGAGTTTCTGGATTCTACTGCAAAGACAGGATGAATGTGCATGAATTGTTTCTACTCTCATCTTTTGTTTCTTTCCTACGTAGGAAAAAACTAGAGGAGTGAAATGTTCCTTTCAATCTTTTTGTATGATACTAAGTTCTCTAAGATTGCTCCTTTCATTTGAGACCACTTAGAGATAATATATATTAAAAAAATTATTAATAAAAAGATCAGCTCCTTTGGCAGTACCAATATGTTCTTTGTGTTTGTGATCCTAAGATATTCCTTGTGTGGAAATGTCTTTGTGGCTTGTTTTGCAGTTAGTAATCTGACATGGCTGTAATGGAGATGGTTGCCTTTTGTGTCCAAGCACATGTTCAGCTGCATCTTTAATTCAATAAGAACAGCTGATTTCAAACATTTTTTTCCTATTGATGCTTTTATTGTTTGCAAGCTCATCTGAGTGCCTCTTTCATGTGGTAATACTTTTGTTGCTTCTCATATTCAGTTCTTCATTTACCACTGATCACCTTTACTATTCGTCCACTTTTCTCATTGTGTGTATCAATAAGATATTGTAGCTGTTTTACTTCTCATTTAAACGTTATAGTTTGGCATGAGAAATAATTGAAAAGGCTAATGAAAATTAGATCACTAAAACGTGGTTTTGCTACAGAAGTATTTTGAAATAGTTCTCAGATACTTTTGAGGTAGTGCATCTTTCACTAAAAAAGTACGAAGATATTTTTATTTTAAAAAAATATCTTAAAGAGGTTTTTTTAGAAATGTTTCTATTAAAATAAACACAAATAGACTCTCACTGCTATTTTATAAAGCTAACTAGAAAAACTATTTAGTTTAAAGAGAAGTCACCATAAAAATCAGTTAAAAATTCTTTAACTATTACTTTGCTTTCTACAGTCTTGCCACATATGAATAAATACACCAGGTCCCTGGGGACTTGCAATAGACAAACTATATATCTTATTAATATTCTGGGGCTACTTTTTCTAATATAGAACTATTTCCAGGTCTTAACTGTGATTAGTAGAATAAAACATGATTGCTGTTAAGTAAAAATTTTGGGATTATGAAGCATTTCTTTTAATAAGGTTCAGTTTGGCACTTCTGCTAAGGCCCAGCAACTGCACTAGTGGAAAAAGCTCTCAGCTGCAAACTGTTCCAAAACAACTCCTTGCTGTCCAGTGATTCTCAGCAGTTCGAGGTACTCTGCCTTAGCACAAGGTTGTACCAAACAGACTCTCATATTTTGTTTTCTTTCAGGACATTTCACATAGATTTTGTTCCTTTTTACCTTGAGTCCAGACATTACAGTGTCAGCAGACAGAAAAAAAAAATCTTTTTTCACCCAGGGGCTACTTTTTCAGTCATGGGGAAGTGACCAAACATCATATGGTTTTACTTGCAGCACTCTTGTATGCAAACTGAAGGTCTGTTTCCTATGGGAGGCCAAGGGGCAGGAAAAGTATGAAATGCAAGCAAAACTGAAGGTCTTGCTGAAAGTGCTTCCTCCTGTTCAAGATTCAACAGAGTCTTTGTCATTTGGAAAGTGCTCCATGGTCCCTAATGAGTTCAGGTGTCTACTGCCTTCGTTCAGTATCCTTTGGAATTGTTTACTTTTTAAAAAATCTTTGAGTGGTAACTTCTCTCTTTTCACATCAGGACAGCTGAGAGCTGCAGCCCTGTGGATAATTCTGATTTGGTCTGCATACCTCTTTTTTTCTGCTTTATTTGTAACACTTGCCTGCTGAAGAATCATCTTCCTTACTATCTATTTACTCATTACAGGCTTTTCTGACATCTAAAAAACTGCAATCAAACTTACCACATAACTGATATGTTTCTTCTGTGTAAAGACAGCATGGTTTTTGTAATGTTAAGGCGTTTTCTGGAACACTTAATAACCACTTTTTTCAGGGACCGTTACATACTCTCTCCTCCAGTACATACTTTTGGTCAATAAATTGCTTTAAACAGTTCAATCAAAAAAATCTCTTTTCAATTTTAACTTATTTTCAAAGAAGTAGACAATTTTAAATGCTTAACATGAAGGTTTATTAAAAAAAAAAAAGGCAAGCAATCAGACAATCTTCTAAACAGAGTCAATCCTCCTGTAGCAGTCCAAGGTTTTAACACAGACTGCATTTTTCCTTTTCCTTGAGAAGAAGTACAATGTTGCTATTGTTCAGTTTCATGTTAGTTCTGGCTACTATTCTACAAATCCCATGGACAATACAGTAATTTAGAGGCCCCTTTACAGCTGGGTGGGAAAGGAATTGAAACAATAATGTTTTAGATATTCTTAAAAAGCGCCTGATAGTTTTTTAACTTGTTCTAATGACCTGATCCCATATATAAGGACATATATAAAAGTCCTGTGGATGCATTTGAATCTTATCTCACTTCCTAAAATACTTAAGAACCAATTTTCCTTAGATCTGTAATGTCTTTAATCAGTTTGGCTGTTTCAATCTGGGTGAAATCTGGATAAGAATAAATAATCTATATGCCTTCAAATGAACTTTTCTGAAGTCTTTAAACCACTCTTGAACTTATCAGAAATATATGGCCATTATGCTCTGCTATGCATCTTAATTGTCTTCCAGGTCTTAAGGGGTGAATGTAGCCAGAAATTCAGTTTCTCCTGGGGCCACCTGGTCATGCAAAAAAAACCCAAACAAATCACAAAAAAACATTTTCTTGTCCTGAAAATCATTGATGATTTTTTTTTCTAATATTCTTTAGAAAATATAGAATTTGTACCAAAAGGAAAGGAATATTAAAAGCTCTTCAGAAAATGAAATTTAGACTGCAGAAATTTTCTGTAAGAGAGTGAGTTTTTCTTAGGTTGGTTTTACATATTATAATGTCCTGTGTATCTGAGTTGCTTTTAAAAGAGCAGCATAAGTATCTTTTGTTTTATTCTATGATGCAGACAAATATAAAGGGATGAAAATGTATTAATTGTCAGATGTGTCAATATCAGTTTCATCTGATATTAATTTAAAAATAAATTATTCCATGGAGACTTTGTGTGTAAAGTGGCAGGGAAAGTACCAGGAATATCTGCCTGGATGTAGCTGACCAAAAGTATGAGCCCTCTTCCATAATGTCAGAACAGTAGGCCTCATGGACATTTTGTTCCCAGTGGGAGTGGAGAAAAATATAGCCATGAAAATCAGGTGAATTGAAGCGTGAGATCTCATTTTTCATGAGAGGGGAGGAAGACAGCAAGCAAAAGCTGAAAAGAATTGAACCCAAATGTTTAGGAAGGAGACATGGCTGTTGCTTGGGAAATAAAAGCAAATGAATGTTGTAGGGAAGGGATATGAACACTGCAGCTAGAAAACCAACTGTAGTCACAATCAGGACTATACTTATAATAAAAGTATAATTTAAAACTTTGATATTTATGAAGGGAAAAAATGAATACAGTACTAGATACTGTTTTGTGTTAGCAACAACATCACAACTGGCAAGTGATCTGCACTTGATTTGGTTTACAACAGTGGCATGAGCTCTACAAGGTCATTAATTCATTGACACAGATTAGAAAAATGGATATATTCTTTTCCTGTCAAAATACAATGTAACACAAAGCAAGAGGAGTCTCTCTGCTTTCTCAACTCATGATGTAGTGCAAACTGAGTTTTCAAAAGCTTGTTTTAGATGTACTTAAGGACTTGCTGGGGGAGAAGTGGTGACATCTACTGGAATTTTTAAACACTTCATTATATGTTTCCAAGGCTGCTAGCAAGACATATTTGGTTTAGGTCTAAAGTTGAATGAATAATGCAGAAACAATTTCTACTTATGTTTGTGCAAATTTGGAAGCAAATCTTCAGCCATCTTGGGGTTGCTTTTGGTGTCATTTCCTGCACACGCTCACAGAGTTATTAAACTTTAATCTCATAACTGTTGGCAGAAAATAAATGTTAAGCTCACACAGGAATACTATGAAAAGTGAATTTCTGATGTGTTCTCTGTAAGCCTGCGTACCGCAAAGCTGATTCCATGAGTTATGTTCATTAGACTGGAGGATGGAAACAATATTAAGTGATTTATGGGATTAACTGCAATTGAACAGTGAATTTGTGCTTGGAATAGCAACCCCTTACTTTAAAAGAAATTAAAAAAGGATTCAATGAGGAAGGAATATGTGAAGCAAATTGCAACCCTCTCCCCACATTTCACAGTAAGAAGGAAGGAAACTCATCCATCATTAAATGTATTCATTAAAAATTATTCACTCAGATCCATTTAAAATATGTTCTAACTTTAATCTCTTGATTTCTTGGGGCTAGATTGTGATGTGTCCTGCATGCCCAATAAAAGTGTGAAGGTTTTTCTAGCATCCTGATGTAGGTTACTTGGACCTTGGGACTGGGCCTGCAGGAGCAGCATGGTTATGGATGTGCCTCCTTTCTCCCTTCGGAGGAAGCGTGTGGAGATGAGAGAAAGGTGAATGAGTGAAGCAATCCCTCTTGATACAGAAATCATGGGTTATGGGGATTGGATGGGGGCCGGGGTTTCCCAAAATTTTACTAGTATGAACAGTTGAATAAATAACTCCTGCTGGGCTAAGAAAGATGTAGGCAATAAATTGGCCTTTGAGATGTACCCCGAAGGTGTGTTTTCCAGTGTTATCTGTGTGCCATTGCAATTTGCCTATTCCATCCCCTTCAGTCTGTGCTTTATTTTAAAGCTTAAAGTCCAAAGACCTTATGACTTTACAAAGTTTATGACCTGATTATACAATGTGATTGTGTCATACATTAAAAGTTGTAGAAAGTGAGGAGTTTTGTTAAAAAAATTTTCTAATCTGTGAGAAACTTTCTGTAAGGCTTTCCACCAAGCTGTCCTTAAGGATTTTCTACTGATATGACAAAAGGGAACCATCTGCTGTTATTAATCAAAATGCGGGTTTACCATTAGTCTTACTGCTGATTCTGAAAGTTTCAGATGTGTGGAGATTTTACGTTGATTTTTGCATCTGTGAGCAAAAATCTGCTGTAATATCCTATTCTTTCAGCCTTCAGTTGGGTCCTGGGAATTACAGTATATCCCAGTCACAACAGCTTTTCTAGTAATGGGAGTTATTTTGCTTCAGCAGTGTGCTCTAGTTATGAGACTGCCTGGCTAAAGAGAGTGTGACAGTCTAACTTACCTAGTACAAAATATGAACTGTTTGGCTGTCAGAATTATGGTGAGAAATGCTGATATAATGATTTTCTGACTTTAGTAATAAGTTTTAATACTCCAGTTTTGTTAGTATGTGTTGACTTTCACACACTGTGTCTTTTATTTGCTAAACTGACAAGTTTCTATCAATCTATCAATCTTATTTAGCTGGACTGCTACTCACAAGTTTTTCTAAATTTATCCCAAATAACACATTTTTATTGAACAGAGATTCCCTGAGTCTGTATGCATATACACATACATTTGAAACTGTTTTCAGGGCTTAAACCTACTCTTACTGCAGACCCTCCAATATCCAAGATCTGTACACAAAGTCTTAGTATATTTTTGGTTAGTTTTTTTCATATACGCTTTGGTGGATCAGGTCAGGGTGCTCAGTTTGCTGGGAAAACATACCTGTATGTAAGAAATGCAAGGAATTGCCTTTACAGGGGTGCTGGCACAAGTTCAGAGTATTTTAGTACTACATCCATTTATATAAGTTGAAGATCTGCCTGGTGATACTAAAACTAAAATACTCTTTTGTTAAGCTAGTAAAACAATAAAATACTAAAATCTTCCCCAGACAATAGCACATGATATCCAATTAATAGTTATGGTAAATCTGTCTGAAATGTATTCTATATTATTTGCGGCAAGATTTGCTTTCAATCAGAGATTACAGAGAACATTTAAATTAGCAATGAGAATTACCCTGAATAACAAGCTCATTATTTACTATATTTGCATTTTGTTGAGCTTATTAGCAGCACTGCCTGGTTAGATTTTGTGGTTCCTTTTCTGTCCTTTCTGCAAAAAAGCCCAACTATGGAACATTTCTGAAAGCAACAATTGTGATTTTATA
The DNA here is from genome assembly GCF_003945595.2 of Pipra filicauda. Lineage (NCBI taxonomy): Eukaryota > Metazoa > Chordata > Aves > Passeriformes > Pipridae > Pipra > Pipra filicauda. The sequence goes on along the minus strand of NW_024104387.1, from coordinate 2,731,268 downwards.
ATGAACCACAAGAGGGGGGAGAATGAACATAAATGAAAGAACTTGATTTTAATGAACAACTGTTACATTTAGGACAATGCTGTATCAGTGCTGAATGTAAGAATCTTGGCCAGGTGTTGTCTGTGGAATGAAGAGTTTGAACTAATGATGAAATGCTTTTCTTAAGATTCATCTTTTCAGGTCTTCTGATTTATTGCTGAGCTTCACTTGAAGCTGTGGACAAACCACACTTTGAAAGCTACAAAATACCATGCTGAGTGTGCTCATCCCTTCATTGCCTTGATCAAACAGAAACAAATGCTAATGAAATGATAAAAATAGAGATCTCTGTGACCTGAATAATCAGCTTTCTAGCCTCCTATCCTGCCTTTTAATTTTTTCCACCCATTTACACAAAGGAGTTCTCTAACTCCAGTAATCAAGGAATTCCTCCCTAGTGCATAGATGAGTTGTTGGTGTTAATATGAAAAATAAATCATCTCGCTCTTGTGATCGTGGACTGACACAGGATTGGTGAATTTCCAAATGTTTTCAGCCTACTTTTCAAAGAAGGCTCATAGTCCTCTGCTCCTCATGTGCAGAAGCACCTGTAGCGATGCCAAAGCTAGAGACTTCTAGAGATGGCACTCTGGGACTGCTGAGAACACATGGCCCTGGATCAACTCTTAGGAGAGGATGCACAAGCAGCTTTGGCAAGGAATCACTTTCCTAACCCCAGGACTATGATGGTAGTTCCTACAACCAGCTGGAGGGCAAGGAGGGAAAACAGATTTCAAGAAGCCACCCACTCTACCCGCCACTTTCTTTTATTTCAAAGTGGACAGAAGAGGAAAGCAGCTTTCCCAAGATTTAGTCCTCTGTATCCCATCTTCCATGTTCCTTCTGCCTAGGTTATCAGTCTTTTGGGAGAGGAACAGGAAAGAGAAAGAGTCTTTCCCTCAGACTCAGAAAGAAGCAAAGTAACAACTATAACTGTAATATAAGGATGGTATTGCAGCAGGTGTTTGCAGCATGGCAAAAAAAAGTCAAATAGCCAGCAAACTTCTGCTTATCTCTGCAAGTATTTGCAAGTAGCCCAGTAGACCATAACTCTGAGAGAACACTGTTATTAGGTAAAATGATAATGTTCTTAATTTCATGTTCAAAAGCTGAATGGTGGTGAAGGAGGCTTGCAAAAAGAAATGAAGATAGTTATATTAGAAGAAGATAGAATGTTGATTACCAGCAGTGAGGTATCCAGATTTGACTAATGGCACAGTTATTGTATGCATAAGCCCTAATGGTGTTTAAGTAGTTACTAGAATGAATGTAATTAATGTAATTTATCTGTCAGCATCCAAACACTATAATACTCAAAATAGAATGGGAGGTCCCTTGCCTAGTATATAACCCCATGAATATTTTTCAGTGTCTCTTTTCACAAGCACAAAAAAGCAGTACTATGGGATTTTTTTTGTTTTGTTTTTGAGGGTTATTTTTAATAACTCTCCTCATGTTTCAAGGAGCATCATCTACATAGTTCTAATGATTTAAGCTTATTTTTTTTTATTGGTTTCATGGATTTTGGGAGGATCCTTCAAGATGTTCTAGTCTGGCTTTCCACTTGAAGACAATAAGTGACTTTGAATCTACCCTACAGGTTTCGAGGGTATGTTTTTTTTAGAGAGAGATCCGCCTAGTTTGTCTGAACTACTGTAGGTTTGACAGTAAATTGGTTATTTCTTAAATTACTTCAGTAATTGTTGATGATCTATGCTTAGAAAAGAAGAAGACGACCAGTGTATTTCTAATGTAAGTTTCTTTCAGCTGAAAGCTGAAGTTAATCTTCACCTATGGGATCTTGTCATGCTACATCAAAAAAACCTGTGGTAATAGAGAACTTTCCCTACTGAAGTATGACTGAGATGTAATCAAAATTTTTGAATTCCACAGATAAGGCTTCTGATGTTTCTCACTGTATATCTGTTGCTCTTGGTTTCACATTTTTATAACTTTCCATTTCAATATCTTCACTTTGTCTTTTTGAGGGTTTTTTTTGTTGTTGTTTTTTGAGGGTTTTTTTGAGATCTAAAGACCTCACTAATGTCATGTCTGAGGACAAAACCACCTTGGAGTTTTTGCTCGATATTTTCTTACTTACACAAGGAGACAGGGGCATCAATCCTTTTGAGAGATATTCCCCTACATGGCATAGTTCCTCCTAATGTGTATAGGACCTCTACCACTACACTCTACCCCCTAGTTGCACTAATTTGCAATCACTTCTATCTCCTTGCTAAATCAAAAAGCAGATTCATTATTCTTTTACAAAGAAAAATTGATTAATATGTTAGGGTTAATAGCAAAATTTTATCGATGTGCGGAACTTATCAGCTTACTTTTCAGGCAAGTTATTCAAATATATTGACAGTCTGCCTAAGCTACAGCTCCCCTCTGACCTGAGGCCTGACATTGTAGGACTGACGAGACACCATTGCCTTTCAGTCTGGATCCAGATCAATTACCTTATTGTGAAGCCACCAACAAGAAAGCTGGGCTGTATATCAAAGTTCAACATGAATATTATCTGTCAAAGCCATCAGATTAATTATTGTTCATTAATAATTTCTTGTTCAAGATAGAGAACCCTTCCAAATCAAGGCACAGAAAACTTGGAATTGCTGTTTAGAGCAGTAGATGTTTATTTTGATGAGGGTTTACAGATTTCCCAAATGTTTATTATTTACAGGTCAAAAATTTTTGATTGGTAATATCTCCCTCCCATACCCAACAGCACAGTTAAGAAGAGATATGCCAATGCAGTTCCACTGTAAATAGGGGAGGTACACAAATTTATATGAGTGCTTCCTCTTTATTCCCTCTGACTTGTATGACCCATTTGAACAAACTGTCATGTTTAGGATAGCTTAAAATGGCATAGAAATATTTCTCTTAAGACTTATCACTACAAATGGAAGGATTTTCTTTTTTTTCCTTTTATTTCTTTGTCCTTTTTGTCTAGCAAAATGTACAATGAGAAGCATAGTTAATAGCGAAGCTCCTTGTAATGGAACCAACAAACTGCTACTTTTAACTGTTTTGTGAAAAAATGGAAGACTAAAATTTAGCTCTAATTCAGAAAGAGTAAATTACTAATAGTTTTTAAACAATCTGCTGTATTGAAAAAATGTATCGTTGTGCCTAGGTGCTTCTGAGTTCCTCCTGGTATCTCACAATCTTTGAATACCTTCTTATTGCTATCTTGATCTAAGAAGCTTGACTTAACATAGCAGTCAAATTCTTCTGTGCATTATTTCCCATGTCTACCATCTATACAATGATAAACCTGAGGTGTTTGAGTTTTTACCTCCAATAATCACAACCAGAAAACCACAAATAGACTTTTCATTTCTCCCTTGCAGGTGCTATAAAAGCTAAGGTAAACCATCCTGCCAAATCACTTTTATGGGGACCTCACTTTCCTGTTCACTAGTTTTACTCCAACTAATTAAAAGCAGCGCTCCTGCCCTTCACTGTAATTTCCAAGGTATTCACAGGGTGCACATGCTCCATCCAAAATCCTGAGTGAGACTGAACTGGAGGTCCTTGGTGGGTTCATACCTCACAGCTCCTATACTTGGGGATTTGAGCTGCAGCATCCATAAAGTCCCCTTCTCTAAATGATGGAAGCCTTACAACGCTGAAATGAGCAGCTCACATAAAATTTAATACAGTGATGAAGATGAGCATACTCAGCCATCATACTTTTGTTTGTTTTTTTTGTTTCAAATAGGATTGATCATTTTGATGACTCTGTAAGGAAAAGGTGAGCTGAATATTTAAGTCTGTGGGTGGGTTGTTGTTTTGGTTTGTTTCCTTTTTTTATTATTTTATTTTAAATTTTTTGTTTGCTTGGTTGGTTGGTTTGTTGTTTGTGGTTTTTTGTCATTGTTGTTTTTTTTTTTTTTTTTAAGAACATATTCCTATCTGTAAAATGCCTTTAAGCATTCTGCATTCTCGTTGCTTTCCAAGTTTTCTGGGCTTTCTAATGTGATCCTCTGAGTGCTGGAAAGTCACAGAAACAAGAATGTATTTAATACCTGGCCTGGTGTCTTGGCAGCAAAGCTTAGCACTCCAGTGTGGGGAGTAGCAGGTTCAAGACCAACCCCAGGAGTCTTACTACTTGGACTGGCAGAGGGCTGGTGTAATGCACAGACAGTGAGCTCATTCTGCAGGTGGAGTGTTCAGCTGCATTGATCTTATGGCAAACCCTGCCTGCTAAGGTCTTGGAGAAACATTGGCTCTGATCTAAAAGGAAATTGTGCTGCCTTTCTCTGTCTTTCCACTAGTTTAGCTTGCAAGCTCTAATAACATTAAAACATGCTTTAAGCAAGAAGGCTGACGCAGCTACAGACAAAAAGTAATTTCCTAGAAATAGTAAATACAATAAGCAAAACTCTAATCTCTCATTAGGTAATTGTATTTTCAAGGGGTCAGCCAGCCTCCCTGGCCAGGTTGAGGTCAATTCTAAAATATGTGCATTATATACATTAGGCATCTGTTAATGAAGCATAAATTTCATCAGCAAGCTCAGTGCCAAAATCAACTCATTTTGGTACATGGTTTGCATCTACAGTGGTGTCTTATGGGTTTGTTCCATAGCTGAAACAGCAAGTTTGTGTAGATGCTGTGAATGGCATATAATAAGGAAAAAAAGAACTCCACGAGCATAAATCTTCTGAATTTTGATTAAATGAAATTCAGAATCCAGTGGGTTCCAAGACAACAATAAATAAAGGGTAAGGAAGAGACCATGTTACCAGAGCCTAGAATATCTGTTCAGTGTAATAAATATTTCCTTTGACAAAAGATGAAATAAAAGCAGTTAATTACTAAACAAATCCTCCATTTTAGAGCTTCATTTCCTAAAAGGAACTGAGTGGGGGCTTCACTTTAAAAATTCACAGGTATTTTACTCAGATCCATCACAGGGGCCCTAGTAAAGCAGCAGCAAGATGCCACCCCTCAAAAATTGAGCAACAAGCCCTCAAGAGTCTTACTTCTCCTGTCGGTCTAGGGTGTCAAATGTGGGGTTTTTTTGCCAATAATGGTGTGCCTGGAAATGAGACCAGGTTGAATAACCCTAATGCCAAACCTTATAATGATAGTATGATAGTACTGTTCTTTTGCAAGCATATAAGTAAAATTACTTGTTTGCTCTGAAGTAAAGTAAGGCTTGTGTTTCCTCTCAACACATAGGCTGGAATATTGCTTTGTTTTATTTAACTGACACAGAGTCTAAGGACAGCAAGGATTTTGGCTATTTTTTATTATTCATTAAAGTGACAGAAGTGTTTCAGAGCAGGAGCCAATGTGAAAAAGAATATGAAATAAAACAAATTCTTCAGATTTCAGAAATGCTCCCCTTTCATTCATTAAGTTTCCATAGCTGAGCACAGGATTGTTGTGTGCTTTGGCAGTGGAAAATAACATTTCAGAAGGAGAAAACTTTTCTAGTAGCACATGTTGGAGCAACACTACAGATTCCAAGTTGTGTTAAGCCAACAGTAAGTTTGACAGAAGAAATATATCAGTCTCTTTGAACAAAAAATCTGAGATCTATATATATAGATCCATGTGAGCTGTTCACTTAGTTTCGATTCAGGAAGTTTCATGTAAAGTGAAGGTGAGATTTTAGTAGTCAATAGCATGAGCAAGTTATTGGGAAAAAGAATGCACCATGACAAGAATTTTTTCACAAGATGTTGAATCCCAGTGAGAACTGATGACTGGCAAGTGTGCAAGAGGAAAAGAAAATTTCTTACTTCTTCATTCCACTTCCAGTTGAGGAGAGGATGGGTAAGTAAAGACAGGTTAGTTCTTCTTATTCCTGTGTATCCAAACTTCAGCAGAAAGGAACTGAATAATAGAAATATGGAGAAGGGAAAGATATTTATAAATTGATAGTTATTTGCTAATAGAAATTAAAAACACAAAATCTTTTCTCTGTGTGTCTACACCTGGATGTGAAACACAGCCAGGCCCACAGAGGCCCTTCCATCTACTGCAGTGGGCTTTGGGACTGTCCAGTAATTACCTCATTGGAATGATGTTAAAGTACCTTCAGAGAGGCTGACTGTTTCCCTTCTGCTGCAGGTAATAGTGTTGCAATCTAATAGTTAAGAGGCTTTTTATGCACACTGCTTGAAAAGAAGCAGATCCTGATTGCCTCTGCAAAAGAAAGCAGTGAGCAAGACACCCTTAGGTTTTTAATGCTGCTGGCTTCTAGGTTAAACAGGAATGATTCTCATTTTGAAAATCTCTGTACTGTTGAAATTAGTGCACACAGTATCATGAACTTCTTGGGGGGAAAAAAATCAATGACATATTTCCCCCTTTATCCATCTAGCTCTGGGGAATGTAATGCTGCTGAATATGCTGGCTTTTGTAAGGGATGTGAAACAGAATCTGTGATCATTTGTGGTCATTAAGGATAACTTTTCTTTTTCTTGTTTCATGAATAGAGGTGTTAGTGAAGGTGTTCTGGCCTAATTCCAGGTCCAGTAATTGGAATTTTTTTTTTTTAACCTACACACATTCCTTCAGCAGTTTAATTTAGTTATATATGTTGGGCTCAGTTCAGTGTTACCATATTGGCCCCCCTTTTGTCAGTTAGACTGATGCAAACAGACACTAAGAAAACTGTAAGCTCTCTTTTCCTTCCCACATGGCCCTTTATTCAAAGAATATAATTACTGCTTAACACAGTTTCACCAGGTGTGTTTTCAGTGGTATATTTGTACCACTTCTCCAGCAATGGATGGTAGGGGGACATTTCTAGGTGGTATTATTCAGTAGGAACTCAGAAAGTGAATAGATTAGCTATTAGAGACTGGAAATTGGTGGCTGAGTCATTCTTCTGACACAATGAGTTTTGTCCCTGTAGTGGCACACAGGAGCACTCTCCAGTCAGCTCGTGACAGGAGGTATAACTCACTATGTGCTGCACAGTTGGATTTGTATTGAGGGATGGTATCAGCAAGAGATAAAGATAATTCTGTCTCTCTGTGTAACCATAAAAATTCTTCCAAAATTCATCAGAGAGGGGACGAGTAAGCTGAAGACAGAAGTAAAGTATTAAATGAAAGAAACGAAGAAACACATGAGGCACATGAAACACATCAAAATAATACATCTTTTGCTCTGACAGATATGAGGACATAATGAAAAACAAGGTTGCTGTCTTTCTGCTGCTGTGCCTAACTGAAGTAACAAAGGATGATGGAAGGTCAGATACAGTGCAAACCTCTCATTTTTCATCTAGACTTTGCATAGTTTCCAATGTGCTATGTGTTACAAGCTTTAGACCTTCCACCCTATGTTACATGGGGGCTCTTCAACCACTCTAGAATGCTTAAACAGCCTGTAGTGGCTGAGGTTTGATGAACTACTAGAAATACGGGGTTTCGGTCCTCTACAGAGATAGCAGAACTAATATACAGTGACACAACCAAGCTCAGAGATTTCCTCTCAGTCATTCCTTGTCCCCTGTAACTCCACGCACCTCACAGTTTTAAATACACAGGTAAACACTTGCTTCTCTACCTCAGGAAAAGTCCATTCGCTCATGGAAGCGTAACTAGGGATTGCCATGTGTTTAATTTCCCCAGTCCTTCTTGAAGGCTATGATTAAACAAGGGAGACAAAGGCCCCCGAATTAGAGCATGGTACAAACTCCAGAGCTAAATGAAATGAAAACTTTATGTTGGGTCCACTCTCACACCTTAGGTGACAGAGAGTACCTCTGTCCCCAGGCTGTGACCATCACCAGGACTGGAGATCATGAATAGGCAGTACAGAGAACAGGTACCCAGGATAGGCAAAACCACAGTACTTAAGAAAAAAAGAATATATAGGGTTAATACATATTACTCTTTTCAAGAATATGTGTGCTTGCTCCAAGAAAAGTTCATCATAGGCTATCAAGGGTTAAAAAGCATTTCAAAATCAGCTTGTATTGGACTATTTTGTTTGGCCACTATCTGACATGGGTTGTACTGAGCACGTTTTGCCACCTGGACAATTTCTTTCCTGCCAAGCTATTCACTTAGGCTTGGGGTGTGAAAAATAGATGTTTAATAGTCAATGAAGTACTATAGTGGGTAATAGTTTATAAATTTCCATGACTTATTATGCTCAGCCTAAGTGACTGTTTATTAAGTGTATTTAAAGCCCCCCATCTCATTAACTTACAGTACTGGTGATTCCCTCCTCCTACCACTGCTGTTTTTAATGGAAAATATTCACACATGTCTTTTGCCTAGGGCATGTGAAACAACTGTAGAAAAGAGGCTGCCTGGATAAAGACAGGGCATCATCCTTAGCTAGGTACAATGTGTTTAAAATTTTGGAAGTAAAGTGAATTTGAAATATGAGATATATGTGTTGTGGACCAAAAGAAATCTATAGATATCCTTTGTAAAAAATACAGCTGCCAATATCCTACCATTTTCTGCCTTGGGTTCACAGTGAAGGACATGGTCAGCTTTATCAGTAAAGCATGTCTCATGTAAAAAAATATTAAACCAGCAACTTAATTATGAAATACTGCCTTTATTTGCTTAATGAATTCCATGGTACTTCGGGGAAATATTACATACTAAGGTCAAATAAATTCTCTGTTAACCAAAAACAGTCCCAGTCCTAACTTTAGGGATCTAATATTAGCTGTACAATGGGAAAGTGAGTTTCTATAGCAGGGAGAGACTGCTAATTATAAAAGAACACGTTTTTTCCCCTATAATAACCTCTAGAATGAAAAGGTCATTGGTTGCTCTTGAAAATTATATGAAATCTATCAAAAGAATCCCACTGACATCAATGAGATAAGTGTCATTTTGTTATATACAATATTTTAGTAAGGCTATGGAAGTAAAACGTTGGATTAATTCCTGAGGTAATTCCATAGAAGATACTAGGAACATAATACAGTTAAGTTTAGTCCTGTAAACTTAGCATGGCTTTATGCTGTTTACATCAGTTTCCTGAAGGTCACTTGTAAGCTGAAGATAAACATGAGACAAAGACAATATGAAAACAGAAAAACTGACAAGTATTATTAAAATGTGAAGAGGTGGCTCTAAGAAAAGTAAAGGAAGTTGTGCATAAAATTGCCTCTGGTAGAAAGTATCTGAGAACACAGTTTTTCCTAACTGAGATGTTAAACTGACACAGATGTTACAGAGCAGCTCCTTCTGTATAATCTCAGACGCCACGAATGGAAACAACCACAAACATCACCTCAACCTGCAACTGTGACGAGTGGAGCAAGAGCAGGGCCACCTGTGCTGTGGGGAGTGAGTGGCTCTCTTTTGGCCTGCTCCCAGGTGCTTCCAAACAGCAGATATAAAATGCATGCCCCCAGTGTTGAAGGAGTTAATGTGACATTGCAAAATGAGCTTTGCTATTTGCTGTTTTGTTTGGCCAATAGCTGACACAAGCACATTTTGCCACCTGGCTAATTTTGTGCTGCCAAGTTATTCATTCAGGCCAGTGGTGTGAAAAAGGAGGCATTTAATAGTCAACAGAGCACTATATAGGGTAATAGTTTATGATTTTCCATGACTACTTAGATGCTGTTCAAATTATTCTTGATTGAGTAAATTATTCTTTTTTAAAATCATCCCATTCATTTATTTACTAATGACTCTATCCCTTCTCTCCCGTACACCAATTTTTTAAAAATGGAAACAATCAGCCATTTCCATGTTTGAGGGGATTTAGCCAAAGGAAAACTATGAGTGTATTAAAGCTCAGATCAAAACTTCGAAAGACCTTTCGCCAAGATATTAGAGGTTGAATAAAATTCCTTTCTGAGCTTCCCAGGGAGCTCTGCACAGTGGTGAGGTGAACTGTAGAGAAACCCTGACATTTTGGTTCAGTAGATAAAAATATTAACCCTCCCTGCCCCCAGATATTTTATTTTTTTCAGCAGGTGGTTGGTTGGTTGGTTTTCAAGGTAAACCACAGCCCAATGGGCTCATTCCAGAGAGGATGCCTCAGGTTTGGTGTTAGAGACTGTCCATGCCAGAGCCTGAGGGGAGGCTGTTCTTTCCCTCAGTAGCCCCCACTCCCAGGGGGTGATAGGGGAACCTGGGCTGCTCCACAGAGAAGAGCAGCCCCCTGGATTCCAGCAGGATGGCTCTGTGCCCACAGGGGTAACCAGAGTCAGCCAGAGCCCCACAGGCCAGGTGGGTCTGCAGGGATGAGGCTGTTGCTCTTCCCCTGGCAGGATCACTGACAGCATGGCTGGGGACAGGCAGGCAAAGCCTGGTGCAGGGCAGCAATGGAAGTGGGGCTGTGGGGCCTTTGGTGCCATTCTGGGACATTATCACCTTGTGGTGCCAGCCAGGGGAACCAAAGTGTCCTGGCATGCCAAGGCCCCGCGCTGCAGGCAGTGACTGTCTCTCTCCTGTTCTCTCGCTCCTTCTCTGTTTTTGTTCTAGTTACCTAGTTGGAAACCCCTCAGCCCTTTGCTGACAGGGAACTCTTGGCCAGGCTGTCCAAGATTAGTGTTGAAACATCAAATCCTTCCTCAGGTCAGCTGACCTGTTAACTTAACCTGCAAGGTGCTGATGCAGGTGCTTAGACTCATGCCAGAGACAGCATTCTTTGCGGCAGGTTGCCTTCATACTTGTTTGCTTTTATGTGTACTTCCTAAGTTGGTGGAAGCAAACAGGGGAGGCAATCCATTGCCCGTCACAGCAAATATATTAGTGCTGTATGTAAATTGGTTTTCCACACTTTTGCTTACCTATGTTAAACCAAAGGAAGGAAGGGTTACCAAACCATCTTGCTCTACAGATGGTAGTTTATTAAGCTATAATGCCAGAAGTTGTCAAAGCAAAATAATGCTTGCTTTTGTCAGTTTATCTGATATCATATAGTTTAGAAAAATATTGGTGTTAATATTCATTGTATGGCTTAATTGGTTTGATACAGTGTAGCAACACAAGTGTAGCGAGATGCTTGTTATGTAGGTCTTCATGTTGTTTCAAAGTCTTTATTATTATGACAGCAAAGTCTTGTTCATTAAAGTTTCACAATCCATTTTCATTAGGATGAAACTGATTCTGTAAATGAACAGTTGCTCTGAAAAATCAAACCCTTGCAGCTATCACAGGGGAGGTACAAAGTCTGTATTAATTATCAGGAATATGGTGTCGATCGAAGATGTTAATTGCCCTGATGGTTAGTTATTTGGGGAATTGCCATGCATTTCATGCAGGGATAATAAAAATGAATTTTTAAACAAAGAGATCTTAAAATAATATATAATCTGTAGAGAATACCAACATCAAAGGCTTATCTCAAAGCTTTGAATTTTATCTTTGTGGTCCAAAATGTTAAAGATGAACTGAGCAATATTTCAGCTGGTTCAAGTTTGTGAGAGGAAAACAAAACAAGAGTTAATTAACTGTTATTACAAACCTTTTCAACTTTAATTTGACTTTCAAATATTAGCATTTATCTATGAACTATGCTTCTGGGTTTGACAAATTAGCTTTCACAGAACAAGTTTAATTAGGCTTCATTGTGCTTTTATGTCACTTTGCACAGTTCCAGACAATGAATGGATTAACTTACTAAAAGTCATATGTTTAAAAGAATTTGTTGAATGCTAAAAAGGTTGACAAAGTTGCAAAGCTTTACCAGACTAATGCAGAAAAGATGCATCCTGTTTAGCATGATAACACGCATTCTTTGCAGACAACAGCTGGTGCTGACACACACAACCCTGCCTGGCTGCTCTCAGCACCCACAGGCTATGTCACTACCCCCTTCCCATCCCGTACCACCCTGAGAAACTCTTGTGTGTGTGTGTTTACTACCAAAGCTCAGGAAGGAGAGAGAGCTACAGGTGCATACCATGACTGGTTCTCTAGCTGGAATAAAATAATCTCAGTGCAAATTTGTGTTTCTCTTTTAATTTTAATTTGGAGGGTTTTTGGTTTTTTTGGTGGTTTTTTGTTTTGTTTTGTTTTCACCAGTGGCATTAGGGCTGCTTCATATTTATGCCATATTTGTGAGAGATCAAATTAAAAAAAAAAAGGAAAGAAAAGTTACTATGAGATTCTGAAGTAGTATAGCAAGCTAATTTGACTCAACAGAGTCCCAAGTGAGAGTGGTGAGTGTTGGAGAAAAGTATGAATAAATCCTGGAGTTGAGAAATGTGTTGTTGCTCTCCTTCACAAGGGTTAAATCACTTTAGATTTCACTATAAGCAGATTTTGCATTACAAGAGGTACTGTCTCTGTATAGGAGAGCTTGTTTTGTAGATGGGTGTTAGACCTTTTCTAATTTTCTCTGGTTTTGGTCCTTCTCTCTAGCCAAACAGGTGCTTCTCTGCCCTTCCGGGGATATTGCAGTGCTAAACCTCTTTTGTCTGGACAAGGTAGCTGGTGCTCAGAACAGTCTGGAGATCTTGAAAAGGTCTAAGAATTGATTTAGTGAAAATTTTACTTGGCAACAGAAAGTCATGGCAGTTTGTGCCATGGAGAGAAAGAGAAACAGAATTTTTCTAGGGATAGAGCAGTGCATCTAACCAAAGAACATGTTTGTGATGCTTGCACATAGGGAGACAGAAGTAAACGCTTTTAGAAACTGGAAATGCTAAAGCAGCAGCAGGTTTATAAATGCTTACCCATTCCAAACCACATAGCCATTTCCTCTTGGCCAGTATAATTTAGGTTAATATCAGGACTGTGCTAACTCATGGTTGACTGACTGCCTGAAGAGTTTTTCCAGGAATGATACTGCACCAGGATTGTCCAGTCAGGACATTTACACTCCAATCATACCCTACAGTCCATGGTCAAGAAAAGCCCATGCCACATATATTGATTTAGTGGCTCAATGCCAGTTAAGTACTTTCCCCATACGGGAACACTGCCTGGGGGGCCCTGATGGTGTCCTGGCTAAATGCTGAGGATGTGTCCTGTTATCTTTTGGATAAGAGTGTTGTTGGACACTGTGAGCTTCTTTAGGGTGTACACTATGTTTGATAGACAAGAAAAAAAGGTCACATGTGAGAAAATTACAAAAACGGAGTTTGGGAGTATAAAGAAGACAAAGTAGGGAAGAAATGTGATGAACAGAGCCAGAGGCAACAAGGAAGCCATTGTTATGCAGCACTGAGAAATAAACAAAACTAGAAACATTACAGAGGAGAAATAAAAGACATCCAAAAAACACCTTGCAGTGAAGTGATAGCAAACTCAAACAAAACCAAATAAATAAGCACAAAGATCAGGCTGCCACTTAAACCTTCCTAGGCAGGAAGATGAAATGTGCTGTAGTGATCATTTTGTAAAGGGTCCTTTAGAGAGAGGCAGCTTTAACCCTATCAGCACATTATAAGGTTGTAGCTTTTCCTCCCTCCCTTGTAGCTGGCAAGCAACAGTTACTCAGTTTTTCTGTATGCCCCTTATTGAAATTTTCCAGTAACTTTGCACAATTCATACCAATATAGAAAACAGAAGTCTGGATGAAACCAAGTGAGGAAGACAGTGAAGGGAACACACAATATGCTTTTATACTTAAGACTCCCATTCCCCTTATCAGGATTTATAAATGCTAAAGAAGGATGGGCCCACATTAAACAGCTTTAACATTATCTTATGTTTTCCTAAATTTGTACTAAAAATAAATATAAAATCTATAAGTTTATGTGTATAAGGACTGGTTGGAAAGTGGAAAAACCATTCCATTTTATAGAATACCATAAAATTTTTGACATAATTTCTGTTTTATAAAGTTGAAAAATGTATAATGTTTGCAAAACACATTCACTGTTTTACAAATCAATTTTTTTCCCTGTCGCTCATATTTTTCTCTTTTGCTACTGAGTCACTTAAAATCCACACTGTCTACACATGTTTACTTCCAGCTTTCCTCCTGTTTTCAATCTCTCTTCTCTGCTTCATCAACATTGGGAAAGTTACAATAAATAATAAAAAAAAAATCTCTTTTTTAAGCCAAAGAAATAAAAAAGAAATTAGTTCCAGAGTACAAATTTACATGAAAATAAACACCTTATTCTGCTAAGGAGCTTTGACATATATACTCATATATAATGTCTTGGTCTAAAAAAAATTTTTAGTACTCTGTTTATTACTTTTCCTGATTGATTCCAATGAGACATTTCTGAATACAAGTAGTTTAAAATATTAAGTAGGTGCTTCAGGATTTGGTGTGCTTGCATTAAAGTCTCCGGTGTTGTAAAGGGTCATACATTTGCTTGAAATGTGTGCACTGTAAGTACATCTTTTGAAGTCAATGGGACAAATCCTCAGTTGATATTGGTTGCTATTCCTCCACTGATTTCAGTGAAGTGATAACATTTATTGTAGCTGAAGACCTATCCCATAGGGACTGAATGCTATTGTTAAGTTGCACACTTAGGAGCTTTTTCCACATTTACCCCAAGTCTATTTCCTCTCTGTTCCCAGAACTTTCAAGTAGCCTTTTATAGTATTTCACTTCACAGCAGTGATGACAGGAGTTTCATTTCAGTGACAGAAGAGAATCCTATACTTCTGTGGAGCATAAAATGTTATAAACAAAAGGCAAGTGATAAATCAGACCCACATACTATGCTTTATTTATATACTTTCAATGTATATAGTGTGCTGCTTGTACTGGTATGGAGTTCTTTCAGGTATGGTTTTCATGTGCGAAAAGATTGTACTTCCTTATGTTATTTTTCACTCTCATGAACTGTATATGGATTCTGTGAAAATGTGGTCATTGGGGTTTTTTTTCCTGTTGAAAGATGAAATCAAGTAGGATTTTCATTCATGTTGTCATGTCTGACAAAGAGCTCACAGGACAATATACGTTCTTAGTTTATGGCTACGCAAGCCCTTCTTTTCTCTCAAATGTTAAGCTGATTTTAGAGTACGTTGATCAGAAACTGCTCTCTGAGACTTCCTTGTATTTTCTCTTGTAAATTCTTGTATGCTTATGCAGTGCCAAGTGGCGGCTGGCTGTGAGTTGGGCTACAGTAGTCAATGGTTTTCACGGCTTATCATTTTAAGTGTCCCTATTTGACCCCTGGATTCAGTGCCTATGGGGGCATCAAAATGAATGTTTAGGTTGATTTTCAGAGCCTCGTAATTAGACCCTAGAAACACTTTGGTAGGGAAACTAAAAGAAAAACATGAAGCTGTTTTTCCAAATGAGATCTTTCAGAAGGTAAGATAGAGCATAAGGGCTGGTACAGAGGCGAGTTGTTGAGTTTCTTAAAAGTCAAGTCTCTGTGTTAGTAAAAAACCAAAACTGAGTTTAGATACTTCCATACCGAAAATCCTGACAGATGAACTTTAGGGCAACAAACTTCAGCTGTGTATGAGACAACTGGAAAAAGAGAGTATCATAAGACTTAGCCAAATCATTTTGACATGGTAGTCCTTCCATAAGCACAACACAAATGTAAGGCTCAGACCAAGTCTTTTACTGCTGAATCAGGGAATATAAGTATTTTCACACATCTTCTCTGGAAAACAGCAAAATGACCTTGGGTAATTAGAAACAGTAGCCTTACTTATAGACTCAGCAATGTATGAACTCTACAACCACCTTTTTATCCAAAGCATGGTTCCCAGAACCCAGAAGACATGGCACAGGGCCAAAATGCCTAACCTACCCTTACTCAGGGGAGGAATTATGGTCTCTTGCTGAGGGAGGAATGTCTGCCTCTTGCTTCTGAGGTAGCAGCAACTGTGAGTGTACTTATTCCTGCAGAGGGAATCTTCTCTTGTGTTGTTTTTCTGGAAACTTCTCTTGTCAGCTTCAAATGCCGAGCCTAGTTGTGTCCATTTACCTACATCCAGAAACTGATATGGTTGGATGAAAATGAGAACAATAAAAGGGGATAAAATACAGATCCTCAGACTTTAGGGAGAGGAAGATGAAGAAGTTTGGGATGTATTTACTTTAGGGGAAAAATCTGTCAGGAGCAAACTATGCACTTTGCTTCCTGGTAACCTATTGTTACTGCAGATTTTGCAGGTAGATTGTCAGCCATTTGCTGAGTTGTTTTGTGCAATCTCTAAATCATAGCAGGCCATCTATTTGAAAAGTGTTAGTGGAGGAAGCATAATGTGCTTTCATGGTAATGTAAAATGCATTAGAAATGAATTGCATGATGCTTACCTCTCAAATTACAGAAAAGACAATGACACCCATATGTGCAAATGCAAATTGTATATAAAAATATCACAGATGAATCCCTGAGCTGTAACACTTGTTGTTCATTTCTATAAATATTAACATATCAGGATTTATTTTGACATACCACTAAGATAAGTGCTAGAACTGACAATAATAATGTATAATTTATGTCCTCCATATTACCTTAACATCACTGTGCTTACATTATTGCATAAATTAATTTAATGTTTCTGACATGCAGCAGATTATTCAAGCATTTGTTCTTTTGTCTTCTACTGGTTTCTGTTGCTGTTTTCCAAATTACAGAATATTATTATACTCTAATGTTTATTTTATGGTACATACAATTCATAAAGTCACTTTAAAGTTCTGAAAGCTTTTATTTAGCACTCAGATAAACATGTGTTGTTATATGATGTGGAAAGAGCATTAAAGCTTTTGTATTTTAAATAACTTTATGCTTGAGATGCAAATTGACAATAGCTCAGAAATGCAAAGCTCAGGAGAAGTTGAGTATGCAGCCTATACAGTTAGGGCGCTCGGGAAATATATGGTTGGTACTGGGGGTGACTGTGTGTGAGAATCTCTCCCAAATGCATGTAACAATTCCTAGCTTTAGCAAAACAACTGTTGGCATTTGCTGGTTTGAACCACAGTCCTGTCCTTACCTGGCCTAGATGACCAGTTGTACCTAACCAAGTGTGCATTTTCACATGGCCAACAAATGCAAGGTGATGTGCTTATTGCATCCCACTGGTTACACTGAGGTTTTGTTTGGACCTGAGGCAAGAATTCAACTTTTTGTTTCATATAAAAAAATTCCCCCAGAAAAGGCAGAATATCCTCTCTGGACAAACAGTATATTTTCTTTTAGTTGGAAATAAATTTCTAAGAATTGATAATTCAATGCCTTAATTTTTTCGCATTTAATAGAAATGAAAACTAGTTCCCTTTAAAAAAAGCAAACAAGCAAACTACAAAACACTAGCATCTGTATCATTTCCTCTTGTCTCAAAGTGTTTCAGCAATGCATAATTTGAGGCATTTGAAACTCTCAATAATTGTTAGTTAGTAGCATTTGTGTATCTTCACTAAATCTGGAGAAAAGAAAGTGTGATAAAGCCAAGCTGTTCACCATTCAGCCCAGGCCAGTAGCCTGGAGAACTCTGGATGGAGGATTCCCAAGCTGAACCTCTTTGACTCTCTCAGTGTCCTGGGCAAGTATTACCCTTTTACTGAGACTAAAGGGAACACAGAATCATATTTGGCTGTAAGAGCTCCAGGGTATGAAGGTCAGGATACACATAGCACATAGTGGTTTTGCTGGTACATTATTTGGACTGCTTCCCTTGGTTTTCAGGTCTTCATGACTGCATAATCACCATATGTTAGTATTTTAAAAACATATATATTAAAAATTAATCAATTAAATGGGGGAACTGGCTTTGTTCTAGCTCCATTTTGTATGTATTCAGAAAAAAAACTGTAGAGGAAAATAGATTTACATTTTAAAGGCCAAAATCACCTGTACGGTGTGGTGGTCTTATGTGCTTGCTCTAAAATCTAAAACCACTGTAAGCCTCATTGATAACCAACTGGCTATTGGTGTGTTTAGCAAATTGGTTAATATCCTCCAAAATTAATAAAAATTATTCAATTCCAATACTAAATAACAAATAACTGGAAATATCATAGGTTTGCTTCTTGTGCTCATTTGTTGCTTTTGTTTGGCTATTATATAACTGTGGAGCTTCTTTGACAAAATGCTGCAGAAAGGCAGAGCTGAGGTCAAGATTATGAGTCAGCAATTTGGGAAGGCAGATGTAATATATGAAAATAGTACCAAACAAAAATCAAACAATACAATCACTGGAAAGACCCACTGAAGATTTGGACACATGAAATTCCATTGTAGCAACCAACCTGCAGGCATCTGACCTTCAAGGTAGAATCCACAACCCTAAATTACACCTCCAGATAGTGACTAAGGAAAATCACTTTCCTCAAAAAGACAATATTCAAAATAATTGTCAACTATGCAGGAAGCTACTAAACCCTAGGCCCATGGAAAGTTGTTTTCTAAGATCCTGCAGCTCTGACAAGTAAGGTCCTAGGAGATGGGTAGAGGCTTCCATCCATCAGGGATCCCCGTTGCAGAATGGTGCATCCAGCTGCCTTTCAGGGTAAGTATAGCTTTACTGAAGGGCTTGCTCTCCTGCCAGTTCACATCCAGTTGACGTGCAAACACATTGCTCATCTCCTTGGAGATTATCATAGTCATGATGATAAAAATGGCATGGTTGAGGCAAGCACTATTCCTTCATTTCTATACCCTTGTGCTAAAATGAAGGCAAGACGCTGTGGATCAGAGTTGAATTCTGTATCTTCTGATGGGACATTTCTTGGGTTTAGTTTCCTCTCTTAAGGAATGATTTTGTATATCACCTTCAGGGATGTATCTGGGATAGGAGGGAAAAAAAAGTTTTTCTGAATTGCCGTTTACTAATTAGTTGATACATATAATCTGTTTTTCAAATTCCACTCAAGACTTTAATTCCTTCTCAATACAACTTGTTGCATTCATTCATTTGAGGACATCAGTAATCAAGGCATTAATTTGCTGTGCTGAGGGACTTTAACAAAGCAACCTCTTGTGCATATTTGCAGTCTACCTCCGAAACTGCGGGGTACAGAGCCTCCTTGGAAGCACTGGCTATGCTGCTCTTGATGATGCCTGACACAGAACAAAGTGTGCTGCTGGAATTTAATTGCTGCTGCTGTGTTTTTATATGAAACTGAACCCAAAAGCAGGCATCCTCAAAAGATGCTGGGAATTATAATTTCACAGTGCTCTAATCGTCAAAAATTCAACTTAAATGACAGATTTAGATGGGTCAGTTTAAATTACAACAAAGAACACAACAGTCTTTTAGAAGGTAATGTATTTTGTGGTTGTTTAAATCAGCTATATAAAGAAGCATTCAAAATAATCTTTCAATGAAAAATATTCAATATTTTATCAGTGTCATTGTTTTCCTGCTGCTAAATGCTTGAAATGCTGAAATCTCTGTTTAAGTCAGTATTCCATTTCTACTAGAGTATGCTCTTAGCAGTGGTAGAAAACAGAATATTTCTACTCTTTTGAATTATTTTGATGTAAATTAATCCTGTATTTTATGATTGGTCTTTCTCCCTTACCAGCAGGAATACTACCATGGTGTTTTAGGTTTTTTTTTTGATGAAGGTTAAGGACAGGATTTATTAAGTTCTGCATACATTAATGTGGAGCAACATCTTCAGATTTTTTACTGACACAGAGGCATGGGTGGGCAATCGTATTCTGCATCATCTAACTATGAAAGTTGCACTCTGACAAGAGCAGAATACTGACTGAAATGTGCAGGGGCAGCATTACTGCCTGATATCTGGTGCAGCAGCAGAAATTTTTTCCCACAGGAAAAGAAGAGATCCCAGTTTGAAAGAGAATTACAGACTGGAGGCAATAATGCTTGAGCAAGACAAAAGCTGATAAGGGAGTGTAGGTGGTAGTCAATCAACACTTTCAAGTACAACTTCAGCAGCATAGCAGAAATTACATGCTGCAGAAGTCCTTTAGCACGAGAAATGGGCAGCTGTGCAAAGATCACAACTAGGTGATGGAACTGCAGCTGATAGCAATTACTAATATAGGTATCAGCTGCAAACCACAGCTGAATCCAGAAGAAAAAAGCCTTAGTAGAGAGTAAGGGGTATGGGGAGAAAGTGATACGCTCGAGGTTGCCAGAGAGGAAGGAGGTAGCAGGACAATTCAACTTTCCTTTTAAGTTTAGCTTAGTGTTCTTTAGTACCCCTACAGCAAGCAGTCAGGACAAGAAAGAAAGAGAAGAAAAGGAGTGAGCTTCAGGACCCTGGAAGCAGTATTGGAGGAGCCAGGTAACTTTTTTGTTTGCTTAGTTGTTTTCTTGTTAGATGGTCATGGTTGCCATGTCAGAGAGACCAAGGTGGACACACGTTTACAACCCACTGTAATGCTGAGATTGAGAGTGTGCCTTCACTCGTGAGTCAGTGATGGTAGAGCCAGTGATCCCTAGTCTGGACGCAGCTGTACTGGCAAAACTTAACTCCCAAGAGAGAAATTAGCTATGCTGGCAAAAGTTCAATTTTGCCGGTAAAACCACATCTATGCTAGGGCCTTCTGCCAGCACAGCTGTGTTGGTTGCAAATCCCATGTTCTTACACCCCTGACTTTCTGCAAGCGAAAGTTTAGTGTAAGATTTGTCTCAGAAAGAAAATAATAGGGAGATTCACTTGTATTGATTCAAAGCTACTTGTTTTAATATAGAAAGTAAGGCAAAATCTCCATAATGTTATAGTTTATTCAGTCTCTATTTAGAGCTTTTCTCACTTGCATTTCTTAAATGTTGATTTTTCAATTTGTGTTCAGCACTTTAATACCAAATCATCAAAAACGCAATCTGGTAACCTGAGCCACATTACAGCTTCAATGCAGCACTGCCTCATTTTGTGCTAAACCACAGTTCTTTGATAAAAAACATGATAAAGAGCTACATTGTACAAAACACAGTGCAGCCAGCTGCAAATATTCTAGGGCTATCCAGTAGTAAATGGCATAAAGTACAGAATGTGTGGAGGCTAATGCTCTCATTCATTCCTGGAGATATATATATTTTTAAAGTAAAAATCAGATGAAGAAAGCCATGTAAAATCTGCCTACCATCAGCTGAAAGCATCTAAGAAAAGGAGAGTTTTTATCACTTATCTGCCAAACGAGAACACAGTGCAAATATAGATGTATTTTCAGAGCTCTAAACTAGATTTAAGAGTGAACTAAAGCTCTAGGTTCTTTCTCCTCCATGCTCCAAAAAATGGGGTTGAGCATTGTTTTTGTAGGTCAAATCATACTGATTTTACCATTTTTATTGAGAAAACAAGGGGTCATAGAATCATAGGATATGCTGAGTTGGAAGGAGCTCATGAAGATCATCAAGTCCCACTCCTGGCCCTGGACAGGATTCTCCAAGAGTCACACCATGTGCATGAGAGTGTTGTCCACTTGTATTGTCACTACACTTTATATAAAAGATTTATATAAAATTTATACAAAAATTTATATAAAAATAAATCTTCAGAAAACGTGTATTCATAAAGGAACTAGAAGGTCTGGGTTCTTTCCAAGAGGTCTGTGTAATGAATGAGGTTGATGCACAGAACGTATCTGCCCAGCTTGTGTTTTGGTGAATCTGATGCAAATTCTCTTTCCAAATGGGAAAAAAACCCAATGAAGTAGCTTTGGAAGTGTAGAGACATGCATGAGTACAACCAGAACAGACTATTCCTGGTCTCTGAGTTCTAATGTTGAAGAGCTACACTGATACTTAGAACGACATGAAAGGCAAAAGCAAATAATTCCTGGAGCACAAGACCGATTTTTGGACTGGTTTTCAGTGGAAATATATAAAATGCTTGATGGCAAAATCTGACATTTTCCCATGACTTGGAAGGATCTCCTGTCTTTACCCTAGTGATGTCGTCCTGTTTTTTCAAAAGAAGAAAATTATTTTGGTATTCCCAGTGTAAACCTTTCTAGGGACCAGTAAGAGCACAGGCCTGGCCTTGAGCTTTTCCTTTTATTGACAGCCTGTTTTCACTCAACATATCTTTGATACTAGTTCTACTTGCAAATGTGCTGATGTGGGAAGCTTTGCTGAAAAACAGATAAACAAATGTGATTGCATCAGCCTTGTTTTCTGAGGAATCTAGGAATAAAAACCTATTTGCATATATATGTATAATGAAGAGTGTTTTGGGTGACCCCTTCTTAAAAAAGATTGCTCGGTAGGTAGAATATCCTTTTCCAAAATGCTACCTGAGTCTAATATGATGGTTATAGGAAAACTCTCTCTTGTCAGGAATATCCTGAAGTAGTGCCAGAGGCTTGCTGGCTTTGAGACATGTTAGGAGTTATTCATAACTCAGTGTGGGTACCTACTAGCACTGGAATGTGCAAAGTGATTTTTTGAAACCCACACAGAATCTTCAGAAGATGGTCATATTTGATGTAGGTTTTTTCATGCTATAGAGACTGTGAATAAGAAATCATAGCATGCCTAAATAGTGCCAAGACTTGAAATTCCAGACTTTTCCCTAGGAGACAGTTCCCACAATTTTTTTTTCCTTTTTCCCTGTCTTCTTTTTCTTTTGTGGTCATGCTGTAGCCAGAAGATGAGTAGGAAGTACAATATTGTATTTTTGACATGGTGAAAATTACACTTGTGTTGCTGTAGTTCTGAGTGAACATCTGTGATATTTAACTATGGTGGTAAAACCAAAGCATTAGATTTTTCTGCACAGTCACAACTTGTCAGAAAGAAAGCTTAAACTCAAATTTGTTTAACTAGTTTCTGGTTTGTTTTCTTAGAACTGATAACACAGACTAAACCTAAGACTGGCTGTGCTGAAAAAAACAGTGCATCTTCTGAATTTCCATTAAAGATGTTGGTACTGTGGTTGTTCCATGGAATTTTAGTGATTACTTGTTTTCAGTAAAAATGAGCAGTTTTATGAGTAGATGCAAAACTAGAAATTGATCTGTTTAAAATTACTTTTTATTCTTTGTTGTCATATATTAAATTTTCTTAGGCTAACAAAGGGAACAGACCTAAAGAAAAGTGACAAGTAATAGTTTGAATGGTTTGGCTAAAATGCAGCACATTCAAAAACACTACAAGAGACTTGACTTGTGTCTATGTGACAAATTATACAGCAGAATACATAGATGTCACACACTATCATGGTACTTGTTTGAGATCAGGAAAGAATTTCCCATATTGGCTGATGATGGGTCAGCACTGATTACTGAAAAAGGATGGCAGCTGCTGGGGTGAAGGTCTCTGATGTGCCATGAGCAGGGCATAAAAATCTTGGCAGAGCAAAGATGAGAAAGAGTGTGCTGTCAAATATTCCTGCCACAGAGTCTTGGACTACTAGTTAGAGAAACATGTATTTTTTTTTTTTTTTTAAATTAAAGTTGATGTGCTTTTTTTGTCTAAAAAATCTTCAAGTAGTTAAATTGATTCTGAGAAGCTGAACTTTTGAGTCTCTTCTAAAACCATAAGTTCCTTTTGATTCTAACTTCCTGAAGATGGTTGTAACCTGACACTTTTTCTAAGTCTCAGGGCAACAGATATCTAAATGCATTACTTTCCATGGTGATAATCTCCTCAGAAAAGCCTGAGTTTGTAGAGGACCTTCTAAGTCACAGAATGCTTCCAGCCTCTGATAGCATTAAATAAATTAGAAATTTGTCTGCTCTTTTCACTACAGAGATACATCCCATATGTTTGTTATGCTTATTGTCAGTAGAAAGAGAGGTCACACAGCTATTCCTTCCTGTACTGTTTTCTCTCAATGTGCAAGAGATATGCCAAAGCAGTTTGGGGTCTTGCATTCCAGCAGCAAGGAACTTGCATGGTCTGTGACAGAGAAAGGGTTACTTGTTTGTTTTTTCTGTTACTTGTCCATTGAAACAACCTCTATGTTAGGAAATAAATAAATAATATTTTGGCAATCTTTCCAGATTACCCAGAAAATGTGAATTTTACAGGAGATCATTGGGATAAACAACTTCTTTTCTGCAATAACTCCTTTTCTGTGGTTCGGTGCGTGTCTACAGACACGATGGAGCAATTTGAGCAATTTGAGCTGGAATTTTGAGGTCAAACAGGTGAGTATTCCCTTACTTGCCTTGGGGCAGGTGTGCATTTCCATGTTGTAACTTTTCGTTTGAATTACCAGGTATACACCACTAGGTGATATAATGAAAGATTCAGCTGCCTTGTCCTCTTTTTTTTTTTTTCTTATCTGAATAAGTATGGTCCTGACCTATAGAAATTCCCTAATATCAGATCAGGATAAATGACAGCTTTCATTTCTTCACAGATTCATTGCTATGGAGGCAGGTGGTAGTTTCTGGCTGTTGAGTATAAAATAACGGAATGGTGAGTATAGGAGAGGGAAGCTTAGGGAAAGAGGGTTGTTTCTCATGGTGCAGCATGCAGTGATCCCTGTAAGAGACTCATTCTCTGAGAACGGAAAGAGATGAATTAGGGACATCGCTGTCTGCACTTTCTGATTAGCCTTGCAGGAAAACACCTTTGCTGATGTATGAGGGAGCAGTTTGGGGTGTGGCACTTGGGCTGCCACTGATCCTTTTAACACTGTTTCCCTTTAATGAGGGCGGGTCTTTCACCCAGCCCTGCCCAGACCTGTGCTGGTTTCTGTGCAGTGGCACTGAACTCTGCCAGGCTGCTGTATGAGCTGTGCACAGTCGACGAGGCCACGATCTACAGTCTCCCACCCCTTTGGTAAAGCATGAGTGCAAATAGAGCTTTCTGGCTCTAGTGGCTGTGAAAAGCAAACACAAGCTGAACACGCTCTGCAGATCGATTCTGAATTGCTGAGGGAGCGCTTTCAAAAAACATCTTCTTTGTTGCCAGTTTTCATGACTTCCAGCCCTTCTGGCTTGAAAGGCAAAGGCATTATTTCAAAACCTTTAGGGTTCTGAAATCAATAATTGGGGAAAATTGTCTACTTTGTTTTCGAGCAGCACAAAACGACAAAAGCCACCCTGTCAGGATACAGGCAGAGAGAGAGAGAGCATAGATGGGTTTTATTTTTTGTAGGCTCTAGTACACAGATCATCTCGTAGTGAGAAGAGGGGATATTAGAAGCAAGAGTGGTAAAACAGTCATAATCTGCCTTTGGTCAATGATCTTTGGGGGCATCAAACAAGATGACCTAAGCCTTAAGGCTGTTCTCACTTCAATGGGAGCAGAATTTGGGAAGCAATGGCTGGGCATTGGTTTTTCCTTTTCTCCTTTTCTTTCTTGGGCTGTCCTACATGGAAAAATTCTTAGTT
Organism: Pipra filicauda; assembly: GCF_003945595.2. Lineage (NCBI taxonomy): Eukaryota > Metazoa > Chordata > Aves > Passeriformes > Pipridae > Pipra > Pipra filicauda. The sequence goes on along the minus strand of NW_024104387.1, from coordinate 2,706,118 downwards.
TTAGTAAACACACTGAAAAACTCCTGCTGAGCAGGGTGATTTGGGAATCCTTTTTGTTGGCTGTAAGACCTCTGGTTAAAGAACACAATGGGTGTGTATTTCTGGCTCCATGTCTGGGAAATCTGTGGTGAATCAAAGCAGCAGCAACATACTTGCTCTCCCTCCTGATAGAGGAGGATCTGACCTGCAGGAGCAATGGGTTTGCTGATGCCTTTACAACGCATAGGATATCCCAGTGCTGGAAATATCCTCCACCTGGTGGAGGGGATCAGAGTGCAATCCAGAGGGGTGTCTTTCACTGCCTGTGATCCACATGTGTGACAAAAAAGTGGTTATCAGGCTGGAAACCCTTCAGGACATGGTAGGAATGAGGTGCTCCTGGAAGGAAGGCTCAATTATGAGGGAATTGCTCTAAAGACAGAGAAGTGGAGGAAATAAGGTGGACCTCCATTGAGATAGCATGTGTCAAGAAGGAAGGTGGACAATGCAGAGTGTACAGAGTGTTAGGAGAAGAGTAGTTCATGGGAAGAGAGAAAGGTGAACAAAGGGAAGAGCAAAAAAAAAAGGAACTTGGCTGTAATGGACTGTGAAATGTAAAGGCAAAGAGAAATGAAGTCAGCCTCAAAATACAAACTATATGTTTTGTTAGTCAGATGGAGCTGCCAGATGAACTCATTTCCCCCAAGTTACCAGGATAATCTCTTTATTCTATTGCATCTCATCCACTAGTTTAGCTGTCATGAGTTACAGCCCTTTACAAAATGGGCATGTATGACAAGCAGAGCTGACCTGTAAAATAAGAGCTTTCTTAAATGGGATATGAGTAAATTAGTTGGCTCCACAGACAAGCTTGCAGTCTCCTTTAATAAAAGTTTTGTATTAGACTTTGCAAAAGAGATAGAGGGCGGCCTTGCAGCAATTGCATAATTTTAAATATTAAGGGTGTAAATTTGATAAAGCCTCAAACCATGCACAAGGCTTAATTTTTCCATATTTTTGGTTTATGAAGTTCAACTTTGTTTCTGATGTTTTAAAGTTGAGTTTGCTTTCTAGTACATTTTTCATGTCCTACCAGTTAGTTTCCTGGATTATAAGCAGGGAACACAATAGAGATATGGTTGCATCCTGTTACATGTGTTTCTCAGAAACTTTGCCACTTTAGGGATGTTCTTGTTTCCTTGTAATGATTTGTCAGTATGTACTTGAGAGAGAAGAATGTGAAGTCTCTGCTAATTTTATTAAGGGTAGTTCTCACAATGAAGGATGGTGTTGGGACTGACACATCTGGTAGGAATTGGTTCACAAACCTGAGCATTGGTCCAGTATTGCAACTCAATAGTAAGAGCTGCTTGTATGAAGCATACTGGGGCAAATGAGCGGTGTGTTTAGTTCAGCGTATTTTATTTGACAATTGCCAGAAGCAGAGAGATTTCAGAGAATAGTCCTGCTTCTGTGACTCCACTGTAGTAGGAAATGTCCTGCAGAACCACTCTGAAAATGGACTTTGCTATAAACAGAATTCAGACCAAAAAAATATTTTACTGCCTTAGGGAGCATAAGTGTTCTTACTGACACAAAAAATGAAGTCTCTGTTTTGGCTTGTGTCATGTTGAGCTGTTTGATAATTCAGTTACTAGTAACAATTGTGTATGTTATATGTACACACATTCAACAGGATGCTTAAATAAATTACTTGCATAATTTTGTAAAATGGAAATGAATAATTTGTTGTCAAGTAGGTCCTTGCAAACAGTAAATTACCCAAGAAACTCTCAAGGACAGCAGGGAAACAGGAAGGAAAGGAGAGAGGGAGAAAAATTGAACAGCAGAGAAAGCAGGCTATATAGAGGAAGTGGAGAACACTGAACAGCTGGGAAAAAACCCATATGAGTTGGCCATGAGTACATTCAGGCTGAAAATCTGGAGCAAAACTAACTATCAGAGCAGTGAGAGACTAGAACTGCCTTCCATGAGCCCTGTGGACCCAAGTTATATTTTCCAGGATGGAGGTTTAACTACTTCTGGAAGGCCCTATATGAAGTGTACATCTTTGAGACCAGCAGCTGATAGTACAGGTAGAACTCTTGGATTCCACGTGTCTGCAAGAGGTTTGTTCCTGTGGTTATCCTGTGTATAGCTTGGACCTAAATGGGAAATGACCAAAACATTATACTTATTTCCCCTGTTAAACTGTAATCTTGAGTATGAACAGTAGACAGGTAAGGGTCAGACTGAATGTTGCACAAAAAGCCCTTAACATAGCCATTTGTTTCCAAAAATACACTATCAAGAATAAATGTCATAGCAATCATTGTTAGGCTGCAGCTCATCTTGCATTCAGAAAGTGGAAATCTCCTTTAGGAAGTATTTCCAGGTTTTTGTCATTAGCAGTTGCTATTTTATATGCAGTCACATAGTAATACTAGACAGTAAATTGTAGTAGTCAAGCAGGTTTAATTAGTTTTTTTAAAAAAACTTTTCATGTGAGACCCAGTCGTCACCTCTACTGGGAACCGGCAGAGATACACGGGCAGAATCTTTATGAAGGTTATTATAGTTCAGCCTACAAAGTTGGTGACATTCCATTTTGAGTCTCTGTGTAGATCCACACAGGAAAATTAAACTGATTTTTCTTTTTTTTTTTTTTTTTTTTTTTTTTTTTTTTTTTTAATAACAGGAGAGTTTGTGCACAAACCAGTCTATTCCTAAATCCAGCTCTTCAAACCAGTATGCTGTGCACTGTAAATCAGGAAAGTCATGAAAAATGAAAAGTTGTGTTATCGTATTAGAGAATTTTGCTCTCTTTGGCAATACATATGTAATGCCAGTTCCCATAATCGAGCAGACTTTTCCCTGTACTTTCAGAAGCCTGCAGGCTAAATGGAAGTGAATGCCGTGGGCATTATGGTCTTGATTATATGGTGTATCCATTTTCATATCCTGGATGTCTGACCATAGCCTCTGGGCATCTGTAACAGAGGAGCAGCTCTACTAACTCATGCATTTGTTACTTGTATCTACAGCTGCACTTTATATTGGTCTGGAGCACTTCTGCTGTTAAACCTGCTGTAAGAACTGTTTTGAGTAAACCACCCTGAATGGCTAATTCTGTTTGGCTTTTAGGTTTCACAGGTACAACTCCTCATTAGATCCCAACTATTCTTCCCTGAGACTGCCCTGCTTTCCAAGTTCTATTTTCATTCCTCTTTTTTTTCCTCCTGTTTCTCTAATAATCAGTATCCCCGTGGACACCTAAAAACTTATACAGGCTTGAATCACTGAGAACAATGTTTCAGTATTAGGCTTCTACGATGAGAATGTGAGGTGTCATGCAGAAAAACAATAAAATATGTTTTTATAGAGATGGAATTGGAGGGTAAGGAATAAGGGAAAAGTGTAGAGAATTTGTATTTTACTTAGTCTTCTGATGGTGTCTTGCCTTTCATTCTAAACTCAATTATTCTATTGTTGGGAGGAAAAAATAAAATAAGAACTAATTTTTTTCTTTCTATTCAGAGTACTAGTTTCAGTTTCTGGAATTTTGACTTCTTACTCAGTATTTCAATTTACCCGCATGAATGTATATTTATCAAAGGTCAAGAGGAAACAATTTTCCTCTGCTTTTTAGGAAAAAATCTTGGTGGTGCTAATAGGAGCTAACCAAAGAAATTGCAGAAACTCAAAGTAAGCAAGCTGAACATTGTAATTTTTGTGATATGGTCTGATTTCCCATCTTGAAAGTCCTAATTACTTACTGTCTTCTACTGCCCCTCACCTCTGAAATAATTCTGGTGCTTCTCAATAAAATGTTTTTCTCCACAGCATAGTGCAGCCCAGTTATTGAAAGCCTTCCTAATGTACATACAGCAAAAAGGTCTCTTGGATCACGATTGTTGAAATTTTCATTAAGGGTCCTGTTCCCAGAAATCTGTGTCTTTAGCTCCTGGGTACAAGATGATATTTAAACAACAGCATTTGTGGGGGATGGGTTGGTATTGGTGTGGAGGTTTTTTGTTGTTTTTAAATTGTGGGATATCTTTTAAGTGATTAATCCTAAGCAGAAGTAATTTTAAGTAAATGCATTTCTGTGTGGTGACCTGAGTCTATTTCATCTGCCTGGCTTGCTTTATTTAGTTTGGTGTGCTGTTTTTCTGCACGGAAGCAGGATATGGTACCTACATCTGCAGAAGTTGAAGGTCCAGTCGTCTTAGCTGGCTGTGCAGAAGAGTAGCTTTCTCCAACTGTACTTCTGCAGTGGTGGTACTGCGGTGTGTGCATCCCCAGGCAATTTGATTCTTTTTAAAAAGAGTTTCTGACTGTAAAATTTGTGCTCCTGACAGTCCTGCTTAGTGTCTTGCAACTTGCCTAACCACTTCAAGTAGGGAACCAGACTATAGCAAAGGATGAGGCACAAGACATGCTTTCTCTATCCCTGGAGAAAATTGTTCTGTCTGTGTGACTAACCTACCTACCTGATTTTCCTACAAGCCTCTGGAGGCTTGGGAAACTCATGAAAAATCACAAGTGAAAAGGCTGAGAATAGGCTGTTTGGGTAGCTGGTTAGAGCCCAGTGCTAACAAAGCCAAGGTTGTGGATTTGATCCCCTTATGGGCCATTCACTCAAGAGTTGGACTCGATGATCCTTGTTGGTCCCTTCCAACTCAGAATATCCTATGAAATCAGCAGAGAAATCATCAGGACGAGAGATGTAAAGTTGTTGTGATGGAAGCCCTACAAGTATCCCATGGCAATACCAGAAATTTTGTGTATGAGTTGGAGCAGTTACATTGACATGATATATACACAGAAGAGGCATTCTTTGCATTGAAGCATTCTTTGTTTCAAAAGGCAGGAAAAAAGCCTAAAGAAAATATTCTGCTATTCCCATTTCACAGAAAGGAGCAAGTAAAATATGCAATGTTTAGCTCAAAAATGCCCAGGAAGCATATGATAAAGTAGGAGAGATTGAAGCTTTTGTGTCCCAGTCAGTGTTTTCAAGAAGGACCAGCTTTTAAGAAACACATGTCCCGAATACTCTGTTATTAATAGTGATTTACATAACAGCCTGTAGCCCCATTTCAGTATTACAGAAAGGACTCACTCTTTTGTGAAAATGACCTGGATTTTCATCAGCAGTAGTAAGATACTGTGGCAGAGAAGGGCTGTGAAGAGGGGGGAGGGAGTATGAAACTAAAAATAAGAAATATGTACAGTACATAATTCTAACAATGTTATCTGAAAGACAGTAAAAATAGACTCAATTAGATATTGTCAGAGCTTTTTTTCTCCGTGCAGCTGCCTAGCCAAATATGACAATTTTTCAACAATATAAAAGTTCTAACACAATGCATGATACGTTGTGCTGAATTCATTAACACTTTGCTACCTTAAACATCATTGTAAAGAAGGAAAATAATGTAAGAGAAGCTTGTCATTTTTTGTTGTTGTTCCTTTTGTTTCTGTGACATGTTTGGAATTGCATGCCTGCGAGAATTTTGTGATCTAAATTTAATGATCCTAAAAGGGATTTAGTAAGATATTGTTCTTTTCTCCTGCAGACATCCCTAGGCTGAGTGCTACATGAAAAGTGTGACTCAATTATACAAAAAATGTAATTTATCTTTAAAAATAAAAAGCCTTTTCATGCAGTATTTCCACAGGGATGTAGCCTTAGTGTAGGGCTTTCCTAACTCTGCTTTGCAACAGCATAATTCCTATAGAATAAGAATTTGCATGCAGTCTCTAGAATATCGATGTGCACATATGTACTCCCACTTTTCATGACTAAAGACGTTATGATGCTAGTTGGTATATTTGGCTTTGATTTGGCAGTGGAATCTGCAGAGTTGTCAATTTACAGAATTACTAGAGTGGACAGTTGATCACAATGCAGATATTAAAACTATAAAATCTGGATCTTCAACATTAGACTGAAATGTTGGGTCCAGGCCTAATATAGATCTTTTAGTTACTTTTTTTTTTCTTTTTTTTTTTTCCTTTTTTTTTTTTTTATGGCGTACTACATTTGAGATGATACTACATTGAGATAGAAACTTGCAAAATTATTGAGGATTAAGTTGGAGTTAAAAGTAGTTTTCTATTGAACATATAAAATAAAATAACCATTGGTTTGGGCATGCTGTTCCACTTTAAGAATATCTTTTGTAGATATAAAGTGCTCTGTCATGTCCCTATGTCTTGACCATCATGCTTGAACTACAGATTGAGAAAAACTCTATGAATGAAGAAGAATCTGATCCATTTTTGAAAGGAAATAGGCCTGATGACTGAGAAAACATTAGTTATTGGACTATATAATAAACTTATAAACCTATTATTTTCTTTTTTGTTCCAGTTCAGTGAAATGCGTACTTCTGGCAAATTATATGGAAGTATTTTATTCCATGTTGGACAAAATTTAACCAGGGTTATTTTGCTACGTCCTTTAACCCTTAGCCCTGGGAACTGGGAAAGGTATTCTGTGTGGTCAAAGCATGAGCAAAGAGGATTGCTGTGATTACTTAATCAGGATATGGTAGGTGATAGCAGTTAGTTTCTGGGAGGTTAGACTAGAGTCCTCTTCACTCCTAATGAGGAATTCCTGTATAAATCCAATTTTCCTGTTCCTAAAATGTAGAGTGTCAGAGTGATATGGAGTTTGCATTTCTATAGATACAGTCATCCAGTGCATGCATGTACTGGATTCTATCTGTTTTTCCTTTCTAAAGTGAACTTTAAAAAACTGCTGCTTTCAGACACTGGTCACCACCCCTGGAGGTATTTAAAAGACATATAGATGTGGCACTTAGGGATGTGGTTTAATGGTGACTTTGGTAGTGCTGTGTTAGTGGTTTGACTTGATGATCTTAAAGGTCTTTTCCAACCTAAACAATTCTGTGAAATTTGGGAAGAAGACATTGGAACAGAAAAATTTTGAATTAATATATCACTGGAATGTCATTCTTACCAGTTATATAGAAGTTTCATCTTTAGTTGTGGCATGTTGATCTGAATTAAGCTGGGTTCTACATGGAAAGACCAGTGAAGAGATTATGCCAACTGAACAGAGAGTAATGTATACTACTGATATGATTAGCAGGAAAGAGCAAGACAATATTTATTAGGGAAGCACTAGACAGTGCAGGCAATAAAAATGATGCTGGAAATTGGGAAATACCCTATGCCAAGGCAGTACTTTCATATTTCACCTTCGTATTTCCTACGTGAATAAAACATCAGTCTGTACTAGCAAAAATAATGGAATAGGCGAAGGGGCAAAACACCACAAACAAATTAAAATCTAAACCAAACAACAAAAAACCACCCCAAAAACAGCAACAACAAAAAAGCACCCCAAAAACAGTATCACCAAAACCCCCAAATTTGGACTCGACATTTACCTGAAAGACTGGACAAACTAGAGATATTGCAGTCACTACCAATATCACGGGAACAAAATGACACAGTGTCTGTTCTAATAACACTTTAACTAGAAAACCAGAAATTATGGAAAACATGTGTTTTCTGAGTGTTGTAGAAAACACATGCCACACAGAACATTCATGCCTATAGGCGTAAGAAAATTAACTCCACCCCACCCAAACATAGTACAGCATGTATCTGACTAGGGAAGAAGGCACTTTATGCTATGTCATGGTGGAAAAACATGAAAAGTTAAGGAGCAAAATTATTTTATTTTTTTAAGATGTAGAGAGGTCCCTTAAACTCAGTCACTTGCTGCGTAAGTTTTCTGAGTTCATTCTTCTTACCCTTCCCCACCGTGTCATGATTGCTTTGGTTCCAACTGAGCTGAAATTATGCCTCTATCTTCCACCAAAGCTTTGTTTTCACAAAGTCTGTAATTACAATTAAATTTAAACCACATATATTTGTATGTATATGATAGGAAAACATTTCTTTGGCATCAATCTATATATAAAGGGCAAAAAGAGTGTTAAAAACCTACCCAACCAAAAAATCCCAAAGAACTTCATGCATGTTTTGCAATGCATTCATTCAAATTTTTCAGCCAATATGGAGTTTGTCCAGTTGTACTCATGGTCTGACAAACCCCAGTAGAGATTGAGTTGTGTCTGTTCATCGGACCCCGTAAGTTTGATTCACAGCACTTTGCTGGACTGAAAGCCTCTCCTCTAGCATGGCTGGGTGGCCATGGCATATACCCAGAAGCTGCTTACATCTGCTGAGGATCTTGTCTGGTATGGCAGTCAGGTTTTGGTATACTTTTGATAATTCTTTGCTAATGCTGAAGCAGTCCAGTGGCAGGCTTTGTGACAGTGCTCTTCGAAGAGTAAAACAGCGACATAAGGTATGTGCTACTGAATTATGTAAAATGCATGTAGCCACTTCTAATTTGGGAGTATGCAGCTTACTAATCCTTTATTTAGGGGTAGAAGGCCTGATATCTTGGAGTTCAGCAGAAGTAATCACTCTTTGCCAAATTTGCCTTGACAATTGGTTCGTTTGCTTTATGAATGTTATCGTTGGGTTGAATGGGAGCAAGAGAGAATGGCACCACATTGCACCAAATTCTGCTGAAGTTCACTAAGGTGCTCCTTGCTGCTTCTCATGCTGTGGACTTTTAGGCAGCTAAGGATTTCTGTTCCAGAGAGGTTTGAGTTTGAGTAGTGAATCAGTCGTTCATCGTAATTACAAAAGTGTCTGTTTGTTAGAGCTCTTCAAGATCCTTTCAGATGAAAGATGCTAATAGATGTAAGATAATGTGTACATGCAAGAATGTCGTCATTAATAAATATTAAAGAAAAGAAAAGCTCTCTGTGAACCATGTAAAATAACACCAATGAGTATTTAATCTGCTTTTTAAATTGAATTTTCAGCTTAAAGAGGAAAACTTTTCTTCTTGTTTGAAAAATTAAAATAGAAAAATGAATATTGAAATGTATTGGCTTGGGATTTTCAACGCAGTTTAAATAACTAATTAAGAAAAAGTTGCAGGGAGGAAAAACATTAAAATATGCAATAATTTATTTTTAATAAGTGTAAAACAGATTATTTTAATTACCACATTTTTAAAAATACAGGGTAAATAAAATGCCTTAAATTGTCATTCATAGAGATTTGGAATTGAAGTGTAGGGATTAAAGCCTTTTATCAGTAGATGCAGACAAAAGACTTAATGAATAACGAACACAGAAATTATCTGAAATGTCAGAGCTACATAATTTTTTCTTGATTTCCCATGTCCACTGACTTTTCCCTTCTTTGGCTTTGCTTTTTAGAATAAGCTGTTAGCCAGGTGAGGTTTCATGGTATCTTCTGTATCACAATTTATTTTCTATAAAGCTTTAAAGCTGCTTTTAAATATACCTCCTTACCTTTAGAGTAACAACTACCTAGTTGACCTCTTCTGCTGCACAAGGGCTTGAGGTAGATGCTAGTCTATATAATTTTTTTACACTTAATTTTCAGTTGCCGGGGTTTCCATGGAAATCTTTGTATGCAACGCTGCCAAAATCACCTAACGCCAATCAAACTTTGGCAAAGGCTGCACACCCTGGCTGGAGTTAATATTTTATATTACTACATAAATTTTGGATCCAAGCGCTCCGTATTTATTGTGCAACTTTTTCAGAGGGGTTTTGAGGAGCCATCCTGCTGCCTGCCAGTGCATGAACTCGGTTCTCTGAACCAGAGTGTCTCTTGGAGAGCTCTGTAGGGTAGCGAAGATTTCTCCCTTTTGACGTAACAAATTTCACACAGAAATAGAGCACAACGAAGCCATATTTGCTGTGTTATGTCAAGTGGGGGTAAGGTTTCCTTTTCTGTGAAAGCACGTGCTTTTTGTTGACTTGCTCTAAAACATCTAAATGACCTGCACTCTGTGTAATTCACTTCGTGTTTATTCAAAACTGGTGTCTGACCCTGAAGTGCTGTATTTGTCCCAGTTGTTATAAGGTTGTACGCTCATTGTGCATAAATGAGTAATTGTCCTTTAGAGGCCTGTGCTTTAGTTCAGTCTGTTAGGGCTGCTGAGCCAACAAGCACAGAAAGAGCTGTACTTTGGCATCATCCCAAAAAGTTAGAGGTCGTGAGCCAAAAACCCCAGGAAAGCTTTTCAGCTTTCCCGTCAGCCCGGTGTGCTGGAGTTCAGAGCTGCTGATCTCACCTGGAAAGGACAGCAGCAGGAAGGTGGGGGAGGGAGCAGCTTTTTCCATGGAAAGAGTGTACAAGCTCTCCGAGTCTTCCAGCAGTGGGGGAAACTGTCCTACTAGCAAGCAGGAAAACAACTAATCTCTTGCCTCGAGTTTTCATGAGAAATATTTGTTCTCCTGTTGACTTGTTCTATTACATATCTGACTTTCCTGCTGCTTTAAGGGGGGGAAGATATGTGAAGAAATCTCTGTCTGTAAGCCAGAAAAATTTTGTCACATCTTCCTCGCACTTTAGCACTCCAGATATTCTTCTAAGTGGGGAAAAATAATTTGGGAGTCCCTGGCAGTTTTGTTATTTTGTAAGGAAATATTAAAGATGGGAGGATTTGGCCCGATGGTAGCTGAAAGCCCTCGGGCTCTGCCAGGATTTAATTCCTTGTGAACTCTGACCTGGAATGAATACAACATATGTGCTACTGTTCCTCTATAATTTAGCATCCCTTTTTCCTGTGTGGGTATTTCTCCCCCCACACTGGTTTCTGTTAAAGCTGACTGAGTGGTTTACCCCTTATAACCAGTATCCCTGCAAGGGAGAGACTCTCTCTGTTTTTACAGGCCTCTTTAGACTCCCACTAAAAGGTACTGGAGATTTGCCTTCGCCTGCGTTAATAATGTTGCTGGTTTTGGATCCAAAGGCCTCCAGTTCAAATCCCCCCAGTAGAGTTAGATTCCTCACAAAGTAAAAAAGGCACTCCTCAGATTAAAGGAACTGATTGAATGCTGCTGTGTAGACCACTAATGTGCTACAAGGGTACTCCGTTCTTTAGCAGGAATTGCGGTGTGCTGCTGGGGGACTTCTCAGGCACTGTTACTTAGAAATTACATGGTGCTACACCAGCTCTGGGACTTGTAGATTTGCATTCACTCTGCAGCTTCATTAAAAATTTTAACTGGGACATATTTAGACTACTCAAGCTGTTTCTATAGAGTTGATTATTTTGTCTTGTCCTTAGAAAACAGCTTATCCTTGTGAAAATAACATATAAATTGTACTATTATATTTAGTGGTGCAAGCTTTGCTGTTGCTGTTAGTTTTCCTTTTGACGCCATGGAATTTCTGACAAATAATGTCTTCTGAGTTAAAATCTACCATAGTAAGAACATATTCTGTGTCTTTTCCATTTTTCTCAGTAAATGGAATGAACCTCCATCGTTAGCTTGGTTATTGCCTAGAGAATAAAGAAAAGGGAGAAAGGATGTTTCAGTGAGCAAGACACAAGATGCTTCAGACGTGCCATCTCATCCAGAGGAAATATTAAATCCCTGTACACTTCTATTCTATCTATAAAAAGTATATAGTAATATCTGCTCACTTTTGGAGCACTGTTTGTGTCTTAATTTGTTGAAGAAATTTGATTCTCTCCTAAGGAAGCTTTTATAGAAATACAAGTGCTACTCTCATGAGCACAGGTGTTTTGTGGTTTTCTGAAATATGCTGCAAAATCATTCTCCTCATAGGGAGCTGTGGTCCAGAATCTATGATTTAGTTGTTAGTGTTGAACTGAAGAAAAAAATAATCATGTAAATATTTCTTTTCCTGGCACTTAACGGTCCAGAATAATCTCTCTAAGCACAGGCTGTTTTGTCTCTGTTAGACTGTCACTGATGAGCCTGAAATTTTGAGGATTTTCATAATTAAAAGAGTTTGTAATTGTTGCAAGAATATCTACAACATACACGTATGTTAGTCATCATTTCATCTTTCTTCCCTTAAATATGGGAATATCCAGTGTCACAAGCTATAGATGCCTAGACAGTTCTTGCAGAAGTGCATGGAAGTAATGAAAGTGTACAGGCAAGTCATGACAACTTTAAGTGGAATTAGATAACACAGGAGCAAGTAAACTTTACATATTATTCCATTCACTTCATTTCACATTTGAAAAATACAGCTTATCTAAAATTAGATGAAGCTGCCACAGCATTTTTAGTCCATGATGGCATTTGAGATTTAATTTCTCCTCTGAAAGCACTGTTCATTTCTGTGGAATTCTGCAGGTGCTGTATGTTTGTGAGATCCAGGAGGTCTTAAATTTTGTTACAGATGTTTGTCACACTTGGTTTCATGCAAAGCCTGTAGTAAGTGATCTGTCAATTAAAGAATATGCCTCAGCAGTTCATCCTTTTCAAGTTTCCTTTTTATATGTTTAAACACAAAAAAGGACAAGTCTAAATGCTGTTTGCTTTCTTTTATTGTTTTCTGGGAGCAGCAGGAAATTATTTTCGCACTTGATAAAGCTCAGCCTTCATAAGTAAGGCAATGAAGAGCAAACTATACACCACAGATAGCTTAGAGTTAAACTTGCAATACCAAGTAGATTTTTAGCAGCTTCTCCGAGGAAAAAAAAAAATGAATTATTTCCAAGGATTTTTGAACCAACTTTTTGGGCTTCTTGTATTGCCTTTACATTTTGTTGTAATTCCATATGCTGGAAATCTAATTTGGAGTTCTGCAAATGCTCTGACTGAGTAAAATGTCTGGGTGTTAAGTTGTGACTTTACCTCTTCATTGGGAATGGCCAGCTTTCCTGATACTGCAAACTATAATATTAGTTATCGTTTTTGAGGAATGGAGGAGCTGTGGGAATTGTTTATTGTCTTACATTTGACTGAGGAGTGAGTGTATGGTTTTGGGGTTTTTTTGGTGTTATGGTTTTTTCTGTGTTTTTGTTTGTTGGTTTTGTTTGTTTGTTTTAAATTCTCCATAGTGTGTACCATGGAACAAGTAAGGCTTGAATAACGTTTACTCTGTCTAAGAAATCACTAAAAACTTATTTTTTTCTCTGTTTTGAAGCCACCTATTTCTCTGTCCCTAGTTGCTGGAATTGATTAACTTTTACCCTTTACTCTGTAGTTACACACTGTATGTGAGCTTTCCTGTCACAGGAGGCCTAGCAATAATTCTCATCTGGTTATGAGCTTTGATATGTTAAGACCTGTGATTATTTAACAGTATTTTTTAAAAAAAACTGCATTCACTTACTGACTAATTTTCTTTTCTGTGGATTTTGGACAGCACTAAACTCCTCACAAGAATCACACTTGTTGAGCCGATTTAAAACATGATTAAGAGCAGCCAGTTAGTTTCTGAATAAATGCCTGTTGATTATTTTTGAGAAAACACTCGCTACTTCTTTTAATATGTTTAGGTGTTGCTAATTTTTCTCCATGCATCTGGAAGAGCTCCCATCTGCATTTCTGATGGCTGCCATAGGGTGGTGCCAGGCTATCAGTATATACAGTAGGAGACAATGGTTTGGGTTAGAAGAGATCAAAAACCAAACGAGCTTTAAAATCTGATCTCGAACAATTTACAGTGCAAATAAATGAAGCAGCCAGTGCAAATAGTTAGTTTGATACCTTTTTTTTTTTTTTTTACATTTAACATAAAAGAAAGGTCTGTCTGATATATACTTCATTATGTGTGGCTGTTTGTGTGTGTGTATGTATAGGCATGCACATATATGTGCATGCATGGGTGTAAGGTTTGACCTGAAATGTGTTTTTACCCTAAGGGTACTGATGTCTTGGTTTTGATCACATTGTACTAATGTGGCTTAATTAATAGTCCTCTTAGTGTCTCTGTTAATATTCAAGCTTTTGTTGCCTATGTGTGTATTTGTTACAACCCTGCTAAGTGTTAAAGCTGACTGGAGACAAATGATAGATTTCCAACTTTTGAGAAACAATATCTATCCTAACGTATGTTTAAGGAAGACTAATTTACTGCCTTAAACTCAGCTCACAACTGAGTGCCCAATGAGAGCAAGGAAATATTAATATTTTAAAGTCATGTTTTAAATATCCTATTTGGTTCAAAAATATATATTATAATAATTATACAGATGTACCAATTTATTCTTTGAGCTGTCTTACTCAGTTTCTAAAGTTTACAATAACTGAGGGGAAAAACTAGGCCTGTGGTTAATGAGAGATACAAATGTTTATTGAATATCGCATTTGAACAGCTATTGTCTGTGTCAGATAAAATTATAATAGTTGGAAAAGAAAAAATATTATTGGCAATGGATTACATGGACAGGACAGTCTAAAATGCTTGCTTTCACATTTCTGTTTATGTTCACATTTAATAAAGAGGTTGAAGGTTTATGTTTATAAAAGCATATCTTTAGCGGAGGAAACATTAGCATTCACAATTCATTTGCTCTTGAACACCTTTTGTTAATGTATGAAACGAAATGCAGCATGGGGCCTGGCAACGGAACAAGCTAAAATTAAAAATGATTTAACTTATATGCATTTGTAGAGCTTTGGAGTTGCATGGAGAAAAACAGTAATTCTTCTGACAAATTTTAGATGATGCCATATTCTTTGCCACATAGTTGTAACTTAAAAAAACCCCAACCAAACAAAAATGAACCCCCCCGAAAAACCAACCCAAATTAAACCCACACCAAACAACAAAATATCCCCAAAATCTCATCCCACAATTCTTTTTCTTTCTAATTTAAAAAGAAAACTAACTTAAGCATAGCCTACTGAGTTGAATAATTTCAAATTCATACAAATAACTTTGGAGAATTGGTGTAAAACCAAAACCAAAAACAACCTAACGTTAACCCTTTGTGATTCAGAGTTCTTATCATATTAATTTTCCCCTCAGTGAATAGGAGTAAGACCCACTTGTATCTAAGATGCTGCACAGAGTGGCATTTTGAGGCTAAAAGCCTCTAAAATATTTGTAATAATTTAGATAGTGATTATCCTGTCTAGACCTTTTACTCTTCACTAGACTTTCGTTTAAATGTTGGACCTTTTTTTCTGATCGTAAATCAGTGGCAAATGTGCAGATTTGGACTCTCTGAAGTTTTGCTTTGACAATGTTTTCTTAAAGCATTCCAAAACACTGAAATCCTGGAATGGTAGGGGGAAAAAAAAATCAAGTCAAAGGTAAAAGCAAAAATTATTTATGGAGCGTTTTGTCTCTAGTCCTAAAACTGAGAGTACTAGTGGCAGCAGTGATGAGCTTAGCTGCTTCTTGTGCCTAATGCTTGTCATGAAGTCAAATTTGATTGACACTTCATCATAAATTTCTATTCCTCATAACAAATATTTCTTTTCCTCTATTTGTAAGAGCCTTTTAAAGATGCTTCCTTAAAACAATGTAACAGTCATTTGCAGCTTTTATGGCATCTAAATCTATGCCGTTATGCTGGCTTGGTTCTACTGACATTTTAACATTGTTAATAATCACTGGCCATTTGTGTGTGCTGTGTAAAGGCATAATGTGCTTTTATATAAAACACTGTTATGAGGGCTCATTATCTTGTGAGGCAGCAGTTATAATGAAAATTAAACAATTTTGAACTTGCTTTGCCAAGTGTTTTTTAAATAAATTTAACCGGGCTGATTCACAGCTCCTACCTGGTTCTGCGGGGTTATATATCAAAGCTGTTGGAGAGTTGCATGCATAAATTCCTTCATGCAGTCGTGAGAGCTGTGTGCAATCCGCTTCACCAAGCTCTGCTAAAACTGATCAGGAAATGCTTGTTTCACAGGCAAGATCCTGGTAGGGCATGAAATAAGTGTAAACCTTCGAAACTAGTCTCTGTGGTATCGATAGTTAAATGGACTTTACAAATGACCATTTACTCACAGTTAGCCACAGAAGTACTGTGGCTGCAATCTGTAGGCTACTCCTGCTGTTTAAAACTGGGTGGTTAAGAATTACCAAAATAATTGCATTTTTCAAGCTAAGAAAGGGTTGAGAACCTAAGTATGGACTATTCAGTGTTTTGTTTATAGACTGCAAAGTTTTACTAAACACTATACGTAATGACATATTTTTTTCACAACTTCTTCAGTGTTTCTACATAAAATTATTGGAATAGGAAGTAGTTTAATAGTAAAGTGAATGAATGATGAGATATCCATGGTTTTAGCTTCCCCACGGTGTCTGCATTTTAGCAGAGTTGATCTAGCTGAGGATCTGGACATTTGAAATTCACTTTTAAAATTACTGTTGTTGAGCACCCTTTCAAAGCTGAGCTAACCAGGGCAGTTTGTGTAATTTCTGACATGTTTCCCTTCTGTTATGCATTCAACTAGATAGCCCTTATAGGACTTGTATTCAGCTGCTCCTCTGTCTTTTATTTTAACGCAGCACTTAGAGACAGATTGTTCCAGTACAACAGTAGTAAGAGAAAGCAAATTTCCATTTTCTTTTTTTTTTTTCTTTATTGCACATATTTTAATTTGAAAACTACCATGGCATGAAACAATAATTCAGAGAGACTCTGTTTCAAATTACCTTTCTTCATTAAAAAATAAAATAAAATAACCAGGAGGTCTAGCACATTATGTCACTAAGTCACACAGTAAGAGGGACCATCAAAGAATGGTGGGAATTATCACAGCAGCTTGCTCCTTGTTAGAAGCATTTACCTCATGACCCTTTCATTTGCCTACTGCCACTTTAGTTTAAGAGTGACAACACTGTATAGCACTCTGCACTTTCCGCCTCCCCCCCCTCGCCCTTTCCCTTAGCACCAGATGCCTTTGTAAAGCAGCCTGGTGAAGGAGTGAACAAAACCTTGTGGGATAAGTCTGACACTGGAAGTTAATGATTATCAGTCGAAACAAAACACTTGTTTACATGTTGTAGTCATTAGAGGTTCCAGTCAGTCATACCTCGGCTGGGATTCCTGCCAAATGTTTTGAGGGTTCTTTCACAAGCTGTGCAGTTTTGTAAATACAAAAGCACTCTTATTAAGCCTTTTTAGTATTAGACTGTGCAATTAAGATTACGGGTAATTAGATTCCTTTATTTGGAGTAGAATGGTCCAAGATACACACGCAACTTTCTTAGCCACAGGATACCATCGTATCTCTATTTGGGTGTTCCATTACAGCTCAATGACTAAGAGAAACTCTCTTGTCTTGTGCACATTTTTTCTTTATTAAAAATTACACTCAAAACTTAGGCGGTATGGATTTTTCCTCACCTTATTGTCAGCACCTCCTTTGCAGCCATAAAACTTTCCTTTTTGATTAGCATGTCTCAATTTGCTGGAAACACTTTGCTTGCATCTCTTTTAGTATTGCCGGCTTTTCATTTCAGCCTTATTACAGCTAGGACTAAGGAGGTGATTTGGCTATGAAGGAATTTAGGAAAATTTCCAGTAAGCTAAGGATGATTTTAAGTTAACTGCAGGATAACAGAGTTGTAGAAATGAATGTTTCTTTTAACACCTGTGAATTAGTCCATACCTGAATAAATAAATGATCCCTTCGGTATTTGAAGTTGGTATAAACCAGCTCAAATTTCACCACTTTCTTGTAAACACTTTAATCATGCAAAAACGCATCTAATAGAAATAATCGTGTGAGCTGGTGAACCTGTTTCATGTGCTCTTCTGCTTAGGGAGTATTCTCTGCATTGAGTATGATGGTAAATTATTTAAGGTTTGGGAGGCCATTTTTCCGTAACTGTGAATTGTAAGACAACTGAATCATCCATACATATTTTATCTCTATTTTTTTCCTTTGCCAGGGAAGATATCCACTTTAGTTGCTCCAGTGCAGGACTGCTCGCTTTGACATTTCCCGGTTGTCTGTAGTGCTAGGCAATAATTAAATATCAGGTGCATAAGCTGCTCTTTAATTTGACATGTGTGCTCCAGGCAATAAACACATGCAGTGCAACGTGGGAGTGTAATTGCTAAGGAATAAAATCTTGTACCAAGTGAGATCATTGTATCAGGTACTGTGTGACAGCTCATTTGATCATTATGCCCAGGCTAAAGAGGTTGCCTAATTAGTTTCCATTAAAACTCACCCTTTAATCAGGAATTATTCTTGCATAAAGAATGTCACTTGGTCCAGATGAATGAACAATGGTTCCCCCTTGAGATTCAACTATCTGTTACACTTGGGATGCCATATGTCTTTTCAAACAATTCAGCTACAACAGTACTCTGTGAGTTTGGATCTCGCAGCACTATACAGTATTTGCATTTCCTAGATACTAGCTAGTATTCTGTGGAAAAATCACAATGGCATTCTGTATATACTTCATCAAGTCAGAGAAGCTATGTTCATGCAGAAGAAGTGTGTTGTAAACACACAAATGACTAATGGGCCTCTCTTAACTAATGTGTCTTAGTTGTTGTATATATTTCATTAGTGACATACATAGCATATGTACTATTACCTGGAGCTAGACTTTGGTTTCTCACCTAGAAACGTCAAGGTTCATCTAAATTTAATATTTTGAAGGGAACTAACTCCCTAGGTTTTTTCTTCTTGTGACAATAGCTTTGTCGGTTGAAGACGATCACAGGAGTAGCTGCGCTTTTTCTTTTCTCTCCCCCCCCAAAAAATCTTTCATGTTGAATGCCTTCCCCCTGCTGCCACAAGACAGGTGCAGTTTGGCAGATTACTAAGTTCGTGCATATCACAGATGTAGACCTTAGTTGTTGGGTATGTTTCAATCTGAACCATTTCTGCAAGTTCCAAGTTGTCCAACAGAGTTGACTCATCTGCCACGTAGCAGCTGCAGTGAGTGGCTCATCTGAGCTGACCAGAGACTGCTCTCCAGGAGAGGCTTCTCTCCCTGGCAGTACAGATTGGTAGGCCAGGTGGAGAGAAAGAGATTTTCAAGTCAAAGCTCAGCACTTGCAGTCAGTGGCTTCAGTCAGCTCCCTTGATATATCTGCTTGTACAGATGTGAACTTGCTTAGTAATGTTTGCAAAATGCCATGGGCTGGACTGGCAGCTTGAAGTCTAGTGATAGAAAGAGCTGCTAGGTGCTCTTCCTTTCCCCAGAGGTGTCCTGGGGCAGTGACTAAGCTCCCCTTCTGTAGTGGAGGGATGACCCTACAACATGTCCATGTCTGCACTGATTGTCTCTGTCAGGTGTGGTGTCTAACCACGTGTAATCAAATGGTTTATGAGGCATTCAGATAAATAGGTCTCAAAAATACTTCCCCATTTTTTTTTTTTCAGCTCAGACTGTTGCAGACCCTTGTTGTGTTTGGAGGAATTTTGAAAATGTTTTGTGGGCTTTGTGTACCCTGTGGCAATGCCTTTGACAGAAACAACAGTAACCTAAGGTTTTGTGAAAAATTGCCACAAACATTAAGCATGCTCCAGGTTCACTCTTGGCTCTGGTAAGTCTGAGTGCTCTAACCTTCATACTTAAACACGAGGCATATGAGCTTTCACACTGCAAGTGTATTCAAGGCAACAGAAAGACATGAGTGCAAAGTAGAATTCAAATCCTTAATACTTCTTGTTGCTATTACTCTGAGTGCCCCCATTCTCCATACCCAATATACGATGTGTCATACCCACAGTGAATGAAGCAGACAGGAAAGTGGCTAAAGCACATGATTAACATCTAGAATCTGAAGAGAAGTGGTTTGATGATCTAATGTGACTCTCTGAATAGCAGAGGCTTTTAATTTATTGGTTTTCATAACTTGAGCTAGGTGTTTAGGAAAATTAGTATTCAATGCTGTCTAAGAGCTGTCCACCTTTACCTAATACTTTCTTTGCAATTGTGGTCAGTCTTCAATACATCAGAGGAAGATGGAGAAAAAGGAATAAATGATTCTGTGAGCACAGAAACTGAATTCTGATTTCCTCTGGCTTCCTTCTGGTTAATCCATACTATTTTGACCTTCTCACATATATTTTACACACCCTTGTAATATTTTCAGCAAACATTCTTCTCTTTCATGTTCTCAGTGCCATTCCTGACTTCTTTCTGTGTCCCCAACTTGTGTTTTTCCAGGCTTCTGGAGAAATGTGTTCTATCTAATTCAGTTACAGACATCGATTGGTGTCAGTTGCTGTCTCTTGACTATTAGTCAAAGAAGATTTGTTGCATCTTAGTTACTTCAAACCCAACAAATGCCTAGAGGGGCTCCATGATGATGATTTATGCAAATACTTTAGTGAAGCTCCTAGATGGTATCCAGACTTCTCTGGTGGTATGCAGTGATAAAGATCAATTATCACCAGAATGATCTGAATTATCTGGACATAATATCTTTATTTTTTAAGGAGGTTATTAATGGCTCCAAAGCAAGGAGATATGTCTAGTAATCATAAATGAAGTGCCTTCTCCTTTTCTGCAGGTCTCTCTCTTGGAAGCCTGTGTGTTGAAGAACACAGAGTCTTTGCAGATTATTGATTTCAGGGCAATCCTTTGGCAGTAAAGACTAACATAACTCTTAAATCAAAGCAATTGGAAATGTAGTAGCATAACAGGGAAGTACAAATGCTGAATTAATAATGGGTAAATTTAATAACATTAGTAATAATAGTGGTACTGTTTGGTACAAAGGGCAACCTGCCCAAGAGGTGAGTTTTGTTCTGTCTTGAATCAAGTTAACCTCTTTAACCAGTCAGCTTTTATGCTAATCTTAGTGGTTTGTATTTTTAAGTTTAATTTTTTTTTCTTTTTCTGTACCATTTTTGAGAAGTATTGGTAAAGAGTTTCCTTTTTTTATATATGTAATCTGTTGTGTTTTCCCTACAGGACTAAATGTTATTCTACAGGTTAAAAAAAAAAAAAAAGGAGTAACTTAAAATTACACCTTAAAAGAGTGTTTTTGCAATCTTTATTCTTGCATAGTGATAGGGGACATGGGAACATCTGAAATCCCTGACTGTGTGTTGAGTGCAGTAGCTCTAGCATGTTCTCTCCCTCTTCCCCTTGCTTCCTCTCAAAAAAAAAAGAATTCCAAGTTTTTCAAAATTTCCTTCTGCAACTATATTTTTCACTGCAGTTGTGGCTTTGCCTGGATTTTATTCCCACATCGTAGGTCTGTGTTCTTTCTGCCTGCTTCTTTCTCTGTGTTCTTGTCAAAGTTGGATAGACAGAACACACAAAGTTATCCCATAAGAGTGTATCTGATTGATTTATAATATTGAGACTATTATTCAATTTTTGAACTTTCTGAAGATAACAAGATGCTTTTTTTTAAATACAATGCTGTAAATCAATACTAGTTCATTTTAGACTTGACCCAGTTTTACTTAAAGGTTTATGAACTTAGCAAACTTGGCTCAAATATTGATGAAAAGCTGTACTGAGATGCATCACATTATGACTAAAATCTTGATGAAGCCCTACTCTAAGTATATCTAATTATCTTCAGTAGCAAGCTTAAACCAGAAATGACCTAAGAAAAATACTTCTACTATAAACAAATATAGGGGCTAAAACCAGTTTTGGCTGACCATTCAGGGCTCCTTTTACTTTCTCTGAACCTCTTTGCCAAGATCTAAATTTTACATCGTTTCCACAAAACACATTTTCTCTTTACAAATACATATGTTTATCTTTGTATTATAAAGTGGGAACTATTTTTATTGCTCTTGTTATTAATCCAAGTAATCTTTTGTGTTTCTATAAGAACTTCACTAGAGTGGAATCAAAACATTGTTCAGTATAGAATTAACCTTTCCCATACGCAAAAAGCAAACTAAACTGCATTCAATGTAAATAGAGTAAAAACCATCAGCATTACTCTATGTAATATCCTGATACTTTACAGCCCTTTTGGACCAGAACATATCAACCATACTTCAGAAGCCTTCATAAACTTGTATAAATGTTTTCTTTTGCAACAATTTTTCAAAGTTTCCAGTAACAATTATTCATTGGTCTCTTGTGAGTTGTAATGCATGGATTGAATATTATCAAGGAAAATAAACTGGTTTTGTTTTATTTCTCTGAAGTGCTTTCTAAAAGAATTCTGTTCAAAATGTACCCATTGGATCATATTCCGCCCCTGGCTATGGTATCTGATAAAACGCCATTGACTTTATTACTGTCCACTTTGGCGTATTTCCAGGTGCTCCAGACTGCCAGTGTAACTAAGGAGGGCAAAAGAAAAAACCAACTGTGGCATGTCTTGCTTCGGAGAGAGCTGCATTATTTATCCTCAGTGAGGCAAGTACAGTAATTCACACATTGCGCACACTAAGACAGAATGAGTCCTAAAGTCCTGTAGCAAAAGTTCCCCCTTGCAGAGTTCCCCAGTGAGGTACTTCCTGGAACAGTCAGCTGCAAGCCCTTGTGCGTGGGGAACAGGGCTCAGATTCAGCTTGTGGCTTCCCAGGAGTGTGAAAAAAAATTACTGTGCAGGTCAAGGACCAAGGTGAGTCCTGCTATGAGAAAGAGAGGGACTGGGCAAGGACACTGAGGTGTTGGACTCGCTGATTCTGTATGGATGGAAAGGATGAGGGCAGCAAATGGTCTTGTTGTAGTGAGGAGGACTATGTGCCCTAACCCACCCCAATATCCCTGCTGGGGCTCTTGTAGAACTGAAATAGGTTCAGGGACAAAAGCCATTTTTGATGAGCAAACTGATTACCAGCCCAGGAAATGGCCAAAATTCCTTTGTACTCTCTTATATCTGGCCATAATTGCCCTCCTCCTCTAAGAAATCTTGACTGGGAAAAAAACCAAAACAACAAGAAATATGGATCTAGAAATGTTTCTCCATTATTTCCAGGTTTAGTCTGGAAGGCCTAAGTCTAATCTACATGAGAATAAAGAAATGGAGATGTTTTGCACAAAATGTGAAACGGCATATCATTTGCTAAATACTATCCCCGTGCGGCTGCTCTATCATGAAACAAAACCAATTTTGCTTTGGAATAACTGCTGTGGGAAAGAATTTATTTCAATTGGAATATATTCTGGAAATTTTATCAGTGTATTTACTTAATGCTTTCCATCCTTTCTCTCCAACGATGAAGTTTTGTGTTTTTATTACTTTTGAAATTAATGCTGCTCTCAAAATATGTCATTCTGGAAGAAATAGCAAATGTACTGAAATTCAAGATAAAAGTGTTAGAACTGGGACCAATCAATGGCTTTTTTTTTTTTTTTTGAAATATACAGAACTTAGAGCAGGAAGGATAGATCATCCTTAAACATCAGATTAATACAACTAGAATTAAGTCAAACTCTCATTTTAACAAGATGATATTAATTTTTGAATTTGCTCTAAAAATATAGAAACTTTGTACATGCTATTCCTTCATTTTCCAAATATTGTTCTCTAACTTTTCAAAAAGCCAATTTTCAGGGGAGGTTACATCCTAAGTTCAAAGAACTGTGTGCATTTACAGCTGACTAAATTTTGAAAGCTTTTTCTGTTCATTCTTTCACATAGAACATTGAACACATAATATTCACAGCCCTCATGATAATAGGTTTGTTGGGACAGGGAAGGCATCTTTCTTTCTTGTTTCATCTGAGTTAATATGTCTGGTTTAGCCACTTGAGAAATAAAGTTGGCATCTACAACCTCTTGTTTAAAAGATGTCTAGATCCCATCCTCTGTGGTCTGTCAAGAGTGGTTATGGAGGGGTATCTTTCGAGCTTTGAAGAAAAAGAATTTTTATTCATGTCTTAAACTTAGTTTAAAACCAAGTATCATATATTACTGTTACTTTTTTCTGTGTCTTGTAAAGATACCAACTTCTAAAGTAGGACAGATGTACATGTTAAGTTGGATTGAGAAGTGAAGCAGAAGCACACAGATTTCACAAAGGGGACGTGGAAGATCTCTAATGCTTTTCCTTACAGGAAAAAAGGCACTAGTGTGGGTCTTAGAAAGTGGAGTATAAGCTTTTGATGGCAAATGACTGGAAACATATTTTTCGTTTCGCCCAAAACGGTGTAATAACTAATATCTGAAGGGAATAAAGGAAGGATCAATACATGCAAGTACTTTGGTTATTTAAGCAGTTGGTAAAGTGCTATGGTTCTCTTAAGTCACAAGAAGACACAACCATTATTTTACCTGGAAAATAACATAAATAAGAAGTTATATATATTTATGTACCCTTAAAGAAAAACACAAATTTATGCACTTCACAATTTTAATGCTTACTTATGTTGGCAAATTTCAAGAACTTGTTTGACATGCATGCAGTTTGCATGTTATAGCTACAGGATGCTTGGCTGGAAAGTTGAAGCAAGAACAGTATCTAGGCCGACTACAGTGCAAGAAACAGTTGTGTGGGTAGGCAAATGGCCCTACTGCCACTCCACGGCTCTAACGTGGCCCCAAAAGGCTCCAGCTGGCTGATGTTGCTGGAGAAGTCAAGAACATGATGTGCTCTGTGGTTATTGCTGGCAGGTGGCAGCTGCACCCACTCCTGGCAGCAGATCTGGCACAAGGATATGCTCTCCCCTGGGATCTCCAAGGCTTCTGGCCTCTTGTCATTGCTCCCCTGCCTTGACAGGAGTAGTTTTGTCTCTTCTTCTCTGGTTGGCAAATCTGTTTCTGTCTACTTACTTGAAAGAATTCCAAATTACATATGCAATATAATGTTTTAAGTTTTAATTATGTTTTATTGAGATATGAACTGCCTGGATGAGCTCTAAGGTGAGTGGGAAACTGGCAACACCAAAAGGCTGAAAGGATTACTGGTTCAGGGTGGCAGTCTTCAAGAGTCAAGGTGGTTTAATGTCTTTGTTACCGAGCAGAAGGTAGGATGGAGTGTGCCCACACTCAGTTCACAGGTGACAATGTATTGAAAAGTCCAGCAATACAGAGCTGTCTTGGCTTGCTGGAGGACTGGAGTAACAGGAATTTCGTGAAGTTCAACATAGCCTGAAAACAAAGTTCCTAGGTTCCTAGGATTGCAGACTGGCAGGGATGTACTTCTTTGGGAAAGCACCTGGGGCCTTGGCCAATGACAAATCAAATTGGGGTCAGTTGTGTGTCCTTTTGTCAAGAAAGGTCAGCAACATATTGCTGTATTGGCAAGAGAGCAGACAGCAGGCTGAAGGAGGTGAAAGAGAGATGGTATTTTAAGTGCTGTCTCCAGTGTAGGGCTTACTGGTAGACAGTAGCAGAGAGGCTTGTGCAGCAGGTGTCTGACAAAATCACTGTGGAGGCTGAAGCACGTGAAGAACAAGAAGTGTCTTGAGAGTTGGTTCAATCTGAGGAAGAGAAGATGAATCATACTGCTGTCTTCAACTCTTTAATAAGCTATAAAGAAGACAGACCCTTCTTTAATGTGCCCAGCAAAATAAAACTATTAGCATTGTTTATCAGTGAGTTGTGAGTGCCTTTTCTAAAACTCTTTGTCCGTATTAACATCGTGCTTGAATGTAAGGATTTTTTAAATGATGCATTAGTGTTAAACATGTAAGACAAAAGCTACTGATATAAAAACTTACATTACTTCGGTGCTAGAGGTATAAAAATTTAAGTCAGGTCTGTACAGATTGTAACTCTCGTCACAAGTCAAACCATGTTTTTAGGTACTGTTACGTGAGTTACTTAAATTCAAGTTGATGTGCTTTGGTTTTAATCACATTGGCTGGTCAGAAACTTTGATAACAGCTACAACTCAGCTAAAATCAGATTCTTGGTTGAAACCTTACTTATAGTGGTTCCATTGAGCACTTTCCATTGGCCAATGCATGAAGAAAAGGGTGTAAATCCCATACTGAATGAGACTTAAGCCCTCCAAAAGAAGAAAGAAATGTCTCAGAAATGGCCTAATTGTGGTGTAGGCCATAAGTACTAGTGCATTATGTATGGGGCTTCCAGAAGGTGTTGTACTTGAAGGCAGACCATTATCTTTGAATGGGGCAGAGCAGCATGTCTTCTTCTTATGTCTAACAGAGGATGAAAGTAGTCGTGTCCTCTCCCTTCCTTACACTGTCTAGATTCAGGTAGTGGTGAGGAAGTTGAATTTTCCAAAGCCCTCTCCCATGAACACGTTCTTCTCATTTCTGTCTTGTCTTTATTTTGTCTCTTCATCCAGAGCTCTGCCATTTCTTTGCTGCCTTCCTGTGTTTAGAGAAATGGAAGCAAAGAGGAGCAATAAAGGGAAGGATAGATATTGTTCCTGATGGTCTGCTCTGAATCCTGAGCTCTGCTTCAGGAAAGCTTGCCATTGCATACTGCTGCGTTTACATCTGATCTGGAGCCTGGTCTGGGGAGGGTCAGCAGGCTGACCCTGTGCACCTCCTTTGGTAGTAAGACAGGAATGAACAAATGAGGGAATGAAGGATCAGAGAAGCTACCACATCTCAGTGGCTCTTCACTGTGGGAAGGCAGTATTAAAATGGGTAAGCAGAACTTATGCAGAGACTATGTCATTCCCCAAGGCTGCAAAAATCAGAATAGTTGCAAAGCAAGGTCATCAGAGGAACTGATTGCAGAGCCCCAGGGTCTGTAACTTTCTTTGTGTATTTCTTTGCTAAAAAATTCTGTTAGGAAGCTTATTAGAAGAAAGAAACCTTCAAATCTCATCAATGACAATAGCTGGCAGCTACAGAGAAACTTAAATTTTAGTATTTCAGGAGTCATGCAAATAGCTATTTCAGTGAAAGAAGAGGGAATTAGTTCAGGTTTTTACAAAGAATCTCCTGAAGTGAAGATCACTAATGAGTCATTTGTAATTGTTGTCAGATCACTGGCCAGAGAGGAATTTGCAGTCAGGCATTGATATTGCTGCCTGTTAACAGCAATCTAATTAGTAACAGAAGTTCTAGGCTTTACGTATGTCATCTCTCTATATGAAGAAAGTTTCTGGAATTATCAGGTGCATACTCATTATTGTCAAACAGTTCATGTGTCTTTGAACCTAAAATATTTTCTGAGTTTTTTCAAAAACTGATTTAAAAGAAATTTTTTTATGTTTTCCTCTGTACCTCTGTTAAAATTGACTGGAAATTGTGGCACTCTTTTATCTGGAACTGTGAAGATATAGGTCAGATTACAGCTAATAAGACATGAGAGAGGGACCTAAAGTGCAAGGTAACAAGCATGCTGAAATTATAAGATACTCATGGAATTGTAGTTTTCAATTATTCTTTTTAAAAAAAGAAAATAAACCTTGCTACCTACCCTTTAAAATATCTTTGTTCCTGACTGCTGCTCTTCTGTAATGAAATAGCTGTTTATAAACAGTTTGAAATGCTTTTCATTCGACTTCCAGCTGGAGTCAAATACACAGTTTGCAGACTTTTTTACAAGCAAGCCTAGAGAATGGTTGAACAGCAGTCAAAATATTCAGCTAAGACATGTAACTTTAATCTTCAGCAAGTTAATTTTTCTTGACTGAATAACAATGGACCTCTCAGCCAGCGTCGAGTGCTGACTTTAATGGGTGGTGTGCACATGTGCCTGTCATCAAACCTGGCCCAAGAAACCCGAGGTGGTTAACTTGCCGTTTAGAAAGATAAACAGTCTATTTAATTTAGAATAGAATAATAGTAATTTAACATACTTGAGCCAAAGTAATTACCTTTTGCTGTTTCCACAGCATGAAATTACAGTCTACAATAATTTTGAAATATTGACTCTTTCAGGCATCTGATGTTAGGAGTGTTTCTTGAATACATTGTGCTGGAAGAAAGTGAAGTTTTTTGCATTCCGATGAAGAGTAATTTGACTTCTTTTTAAATACGGTATCTACTGTGTCATTTGGGGCTGTCTAGCAGCTGCAGAGAAGTTGCCACTGAAATTCCTCATATCTGCACCTCAGGTGCCATCAATTTCTCTTTATGTTTTACAAATTTCTAATATGTAAAGTGTGCATATTCCTGAAAAAGGCTTTCTTTCCTGGTTTTTCTTTGAGTTTTCTTTTATTCCTTCATCTTATTGAAAGAAATCAGTTTTGCATGGAGAACACCATTAATAATGAAATGCAGTCCGTGAGCTTTTTAAAAGTCTATTTCTTCCTTATAAATAAATGGTAATTTGTTTTAAAGCATCATTGCACACAGTGTTCAGCTGGCTCTCATGCATTCGATTATTTTAAATAAATGTACCATAAATGGAACAAGTTCTTTCTAATTTGCAAATGATATGCAACATTTTTCAAAAAAAAAAGAGAGAAAAAAGAAAAACTAAAATTTGTTCTTAACTACATCTCATTAATGTGAAGCTGTTCAATGACCTGTAAAGATTAAAGAATTAGTGAATTGGTAAAATTATCAGAATGAAAAATCTGTATAATTTTGATTTCAATTTAAAAATCTGCTAAACAGTCTGGGGGCTTTAGAAAAGTATATTACTTTTTAATATCGGTTCCACAAATGTCCTAGTATCAGTGTTACAAATGGACTGAAATAAAGGCAACAAATAGTATGTTTAAATGTATAGTGTTACACATTCTGTTAAAGCTCGTTTTTTTTTTTCTTTTCATTAAAACAACTGAAGACATTTAATTAAGT
Organism: Pipra filicauda; assembly: GCF_003945595.2. Classification (NCBI taxonomy): domain Eukaryota; kingdom Metazoa; phylum Chordata; class Aves; order Passeriformes; family Pipridae; genus Pipra; species Pipra filicauda. The sequence continues at coordinate 2,677,735 of NW_024104387.1, read as the reverse complement.
GACCACTCTGCTAAGTGGAGCAAAAATTAATATACATAAATGAATTTATGTGTGGGCAATGATGCATAATTAAAAATGTGCTTCAAATACGGAGTTGAGGAGAAAGAAAACAGTTTAACAAGAATCTTCAAGACTATTTCCTCCTGAATTTTTGAAGTCAGACATGCATAGGATTTACTTATTGGCAGCATTTCAACTAAAATATGTGACAAAAATGTCTTTAAAATACTGGAGCCATAGTATTATGGGACAGTGATTTATTGAAAGCTAGTCTTGACCAGAAAAATCATCTTAGTGTCTTGTAACTGTTGCATCTTACTCAGCTTGATAAAAATGCTCCCTTTAGGCATACCTCGTCTTTGACAGACTTTTATTCAAAACTCACTGAAGTTCTCCTTATGGCAAGATATGTCAAAATTGGAGTGATAGAAAACATTTATATGAAAACTAAAAGATGATGTGGAATATAAACGCAAACTGAAGGAATATGCCTTTTGACATGGGATGATTGTATTGATCATGTTATCTTAGTTATAGGCTACCTGTTTGGGATAGAAACTCATCTTTATGTTGCTTAGTAGTTGGAAGAAGGTGGAAAAAAGAGGAGCGAATTTCCTTTCTTAAGTGAAAAATGAAGTAATTTTGTTTTTAGATCCCTGAATGTTTCATGGCAATCTATATAGTTATCCTTTGGGGGGGGATAAGTTGTGGTTGGGGTTTTTTTATGATGCAGTAGTCGAAAGACGTGCTTTGAACCACCATCATTTCATTCAGATGGGGTTTCAGCCAAATTCTCCATATTTTCCCTGTCTGGTGAGCAAATGTCAGAATAGTGAACATAAAGCTTTTTCATGTTGCCAGTCTTGCACTGGAGTATATAAGGTATGTAGTAATGGAAAATCAGGCCTGTTTTGCCTTTTCTAACAAATACAAGAAAGAAGTGCATTTGGATTTTGGTTTTGTGACTGTTTCTGTAAGACTTGTGAGGGTTGCCTTAACAAAGCCCCGTGCTTTGTGTGTTACAGATTTCTGACATTTCATTTGATCAGTCACAGCTGACTTCAGCCCTGTTTACTGTTCTCAAAGAGAAACAAAGTAGGAGGAAAACTGCAGCATCCGCCTACACACCTCTTGTCTCGAGGTGATGCTGCAAAGCAAAGGAGAGAGCAGCACAGAAAGCCCTCCCAGCATGACTTGCCTCTCCCACTCCAAGTAATCAGCAGCTGCCATTCTGGTGATGGTTCAGCTGAACTCCCATCCCACTGAAAAAAAATAAACTCCTTGATCCACTATAGTATTTTATTGGCGAGTTTAGTTCAGTAATGAGAGGGGACTTTGGGGAGTACAAAAGCTGGAGTCCCTAAGGCCACGTATAAAGAACAGAAAAGCAACAGTTCTTTACTATTTTTTACTAATAAACACATGTAACAGTAACTACCATTACTTAATTACTGCAAAGCAGTTTTAAACAACTGGCTTAACACTGTATTAACACAGCATAAAAACAACCGCACCAGGAGTATCACTCGTCATTATTGGACATGGCCCTATTGAAGCCAATGGCATGAATTTAATAGGTGCAGGGTTTGGCCCCCTAGGCCCCCGTTGGTCTAGGAATTCATTGCCTCATATTCAGGTTTTCCACTGCCTTACAGCTCCAACAATCTTATTTTCATGAACCTTCACAGTGTTTCTATTCCTAAATAAGTATGTGCAAGTTTTTTTCACGATACCTGTGGAATAAGAGCTGAATTTCTTTAACTGGGGCGTTTGTCTACTTCACACACTGGTTGACTACAGAATAACCTCTGCCTTCAATGTGTAGACCTATTCCCAGAGGGCAGATTACATCTCATTGCTTAGATTTTCGGAGACAGTTAACCAGAGTCCTGTGATTGCTGCTAGCTGTACCTTTTCTGTGAGGTTCTGTGTACTTCCAGGTCAGTTTAGTTTCTCTGTACCTGTGATATTTTTCCATCTATTTTCTTGTTCTACTAGCTCAGTTCTGGAAGCATGCTGTAGCTTCCATCAGTGTCTCTATCAAGATTCTTGGTTCTTATAAAAGCGAAGGAGATGAACTGAGCAGATGAGATGACCCCTCTGTTTCATCAGCAACATTTTTTATCCTCTGTGGTGTTAAGGACAGCGAAACAGGCAGTCCACAAAAGAAAGAGCAAATGCTTAGAAGGTATTCCTTTCCAATGGTAGATGTTGCTTTCAGGGTTGTATGTGATACAGGGGTGAGGAAGAAGAAAGAAGGGTTGGTAATAAGTGGCAGGAGAGAGGTGCTTTGAGGCAATATAAAACTTGAGTAGCAAGCTATTTGTTCAGTGTGCAGCATTTCCATCATTAAGAGATTAAAATAATAACAAATTCCCCCTACTAGCTGTCAAAAGCTCATGCATCTTGCCCTGGTAAAAATTTTTGTATAATCTTTCATCCTGCAATGTTACCAGCATTCTTCTCTTTTCATTTCCTTTCAGAATATTTTGATACAAAGCTGCACAAAGGGCTTTTCTAATTACTGGAAGTTTTGTGTTCTGCATGGATCTAGTACATGAACTGATGATTTTTTTTAAAAAAAAGTGCACTGATACTAAAGGCAAAAGAGTACTTATGAGTTAAGTCAGTTCAGGATATGAGAAGGTAGAGAAAAATGAAGTGCCACAAGGATCAGTTTTAGGACTAATTCAATTTAATATATACCTTAATGATCAAGAGGAAAAACACTTGGCAAAAGCGTTTAAGATGCCAAAAATAAAAAGGGTAGTCAAAATAAAGAAAGAAGGCAATTTAATTAAGAATTATGTGGGTAAATTAAATTAATTTCTATTTATGTAGCTATAATTCTGGATATTGAGCTGTAGAAAACTAGGGGCAAATATATTTTAAAAATATAGTATTGAGAAGTTATACCATTGTGTTGTGTTTTAAGGATAGAAAATACTGTAGATGAGAAGTATTTGGGAACATGTTAAATATTTCTAGCAGCATAATACTTGGAAACAGGAAACATGCTCCCTGGTGCTTTTTGTGCTGCTTGATTTACAGATGAAAATTGTCTCTCTCCAGGTGTGAGCACTTCCTATTTACTTGTTTTGTGATAGCAGCTTGAACCTGCATGCTGCCATTCTTCTTAAACCTGTGCAAAAGAGAGAGTCCAAGGATCACAAGAGCTAAACTATTTGCTTTTTACTTCTTTTCATAATTTTAGAAAATAATTTTTTCTATTTTCTAATGTATTTGGATGACTCCAGCCTTGTGCTCATCATCTCTGACCATACTTGCAAATTCCCCCATACTCTTTATGGACAGAGAACAACTAAACCACTGTTTTACAGTGTTTCTGTCAATCTAGTTAGGACACATGGAATTCTGGACATAGTTATTGATGAGGAATATCAACTTCTGAAATCCAGCTAATGTTCCTCCTTTTTCATGAGCAAGATTGTCATTAGGAAGTGGTCTCCTTTGAGTCCCTTTTACAGACAATATCCCTACATATAGAGGGTCAGATTCTTTTCTGACATAACACTGAAGATTTTATCCACTGACTAAAGAGAACCAAAAGGTTCTTTTTACATTGGCCCAGTAAGAAGTGCAGGTGAAAATGAATGATAAATACCATAGCAGTACCAGCTAATAAGACCCACTTTCAGATGAGACACCAGAGATTCTGTTCTCTTCTTGAACTGAGCTGAGAGTTTGATGGTAATGGGGAAGAGAGAAAGCACTGACAACTCTCCAGGCTAATGAAGGGATCACTGCAATCACGAGATCAGTTGGTGTCCAGCTGGGAGTGAGCTGATACAGTCAGCATGGCTTTTGTTTAACTCCACTTTTCTGCTGCAGTGAAGTCTGGTCAGAGGGGAACCTTGACTGCATCTGAAGTACTTTTGGGAGGTACACTGTGGTCACTACCTGGCTCATGCAACAAATTACATTGCTGTGGAAAGCAGGTTCTTAGCAGAATGGGAAGGAGGAAGGTCAGAAAACATTTCTTGATCTGGGTATTCAGATGCATATTTCAGCTCAGATATCAGCTGATGGCTTTGACCACATCAGGTCAGTTGTTTTAGTTACCCTGGAAATGATTGCACAAGTCTTCTTTGAAAAATGTAATCTGATCTTTTTGTACAATGTTATGTATGTAGATCTCAAGGGAAAACCCCTATGACAATGTTTGTGTTTTTAATAAGGCAATTTTTTTTCTTTTTTTAAGCAGAATCACTTGGTGACTTGACTTCTTTGGGGATCAGGCCACTTTACCTGTTTTCAGGGTATCTACCAGTTTCCAGTGCTTTTTGTTTGCATTAGCAGATGAAGAGAGAGAATTTGTGTAGATACCACTCTACTTGCTTTACACATGATCCTTTTGAACTTAAGTTTCTCTCTTGCTTTCTGGATGTAAAGTATTATAAAAGACTGAAAAAAATAGGGTAGTGGGGTTTTTTTCTGATTCTTAGAATTTCATTGAAATTTCCCAGAAGTTTTTCTGGCCTGATATCTGGCAGGGGAAGAAAAGAGCATTTGTATTTCCCCAGAAAGGAAAAATTCTGTGAAGAAAATTAGTTGGAATCTCTATGGGAAATAATTTGAAAAATCACTTCTTACCTAATGTAATTCCACCTAAACTGCCTTTCAAGGTGAGGTTTGCTGCAGGAAGGTAAACTTTCCATCTGTCATTAAGATTTGCCGTTGTATTACTCTGTTGAAATGTTCACATCAGATTTCAGTAATGAATATTTAGAGATCCAAAATCTGTAAGTCATTTTGTATTGAAAATACAGTATCAGTATTCCAAAGCTGGTGAAGAGAAACTCTCTTAATTATGAGAAATATTTGTGAATTTTATATTTACAACCTAATTTTGCATATTTGCCATAACTCTCCATTAAAACAAAGCATCTGGAGGAGTCTGAGGTTCGATTGGTGGCCTTTTGAGTGCTTCCTGTTCCCCCTCCCCTTCCCACACACATTTCAGCCCTGCCTTTGGGAACGTAACTGCTCCCAAAGGTGAAAATTAAGCAAAAAGAGAGAAGATAGTTGTTCATCAGTAGTATTCCAAACTGTACAAAACAAAATGAAATTGTATGCAAAAGGTGGATCATTCTCTTTCTTCTTTCTCCTCATAGAAAGAAAATTTCCATTTCTACTCTTCAGTCTTTCACTTGCATGAAAAGTGCAAAACTTGCATGAAAAGTGCTCGCCTATTACTGAAGTGAAAACAGTCTATTTAATCCCCAAATAATCCAAATTTTAGCTAATGGGCCAATATAATGTGTTTGGTGTAAACAGATGTGAGGGAATGATTTGTTTTATTTCTGTACCAGAGTAGAAGGAAATTGTTTTGGGGAATTCAGAACCAACAGGAAAAAACTCACTTTTTCTTTTGATTCCAGCTCCTGCTTTGCTTCAACTCTATCTGTTCCTCTTGCAGTCACTTCCTCTGCAAGGGTGGAAATATGAGTGAGATCACAACCAATGCCAACCACAATTTTTTAATTTGCTAATATTTTCCTGCAACACCTCACCATTTCTATTTCTTCATAACACCCCTACTGTGGGAAATAAGGTCACACAACACACTAGTACTTATTTCACAATACCTCCTGATGAGGAACATTTTACTATTCTCACATCTCTACCCCTTTTTCTCCGCCTCTCCCTGCCCTCCTCCCTCCTACTTGGCCTCTGCTAATAGCTGGTCTAAATTTCCCAGATTAATCCAATGTGCAAGAAACAGTGATACAAACTTGAAAATTAAATATACACAAAAGCAGAAAGGCTACAGAATGGAAGATACACGTCCTACTTGACTTGCTCTGGGACAGACAGACTTATAAACAGATACACAGCTTTGCCCATAGCCACTGTATTCCACAAACCCTTTGAAATATTTCGGTTTCATGTCTGTGATAATTAAAGAGCAATGACCTTCTCATTAGCGCCAAGAGGGCTGATGATGATTGTTCCCCATTTTTCTTAATGGATGCAAGCTACACGCATGATCTTAGAATATCAAAGCAATTCTCCAAGATATTTATTAGAGTCAAAATTATGAAAACACATAGCAAACCTTTAGTTTGAATTACAAGTGTTAATATATGCAGAACCAAATGAATAGCTCATCTTTCTTCCTCTCTTGTATCTTAAATTTTTCATTACAAATTTCCAGGGCTTCAAAGTAGTATCTCACAGTCGGTCCCCTTTTTTCTCTCTTGCATGACAAAGAGCTGTCAGAAATTGTTCCTGTGTTTGTTAGTATTTTTCTCTTTTTTCTCTCATCTAAATGTCAAACAACTTAGCTTAAATAAAGCACAGCATTCTTCATCTGGTGCTTCTCAAAAGAAAAACAACACCACAGAAGGCGTCTAAAAAGGCCCTAATTAATGTTTCTCATTGATTTTGTTTTAGTGTGATGTATTTTATGAAAAAAATATGAATCCAGAAGGCACTCTCATTAAAATCATTAGTGGCTCAATGTTAGCTGAAAACAGCTCATTCTTTGGTGCACTGTAGTGCTTAAAAGCACGTTCACACACACAGTTTCTTATTTAACATCACAAGATAGTGTTAGATGAAAACTAGCATTAGTTTTGTCAGGTACTGTTGAACTGTGATGAGCACAATGTACTAAAGCTGTATTAAGGTGAATAATAAGAATGTACTGTCACCAGAGTCTCTAAGCCCTCTTCCGTGCCCAAGAATGAAACTTTCTGTAATTGATTTCTCTGTTATCCGTTTGAGAAACAGTAACAGCTAGATGAAAAGGAAGTAATTATCTGCGGCCTGTTACAGAAGTAAGACCTAGAGCTGTTCTGGTTTTTAGGCAAATTCCTGGAAGCCGATTGTCAAGATGAACAGCGATGTGCTGCTGTTTGCAGAGCAGTGTTTACAGTTCTGTAGTGGTGCAGCCACACAGTGGTGCAGCCACACAGCCACACTCTATCCATGTGCCCTCTCCAGCAGTCCTTAAAATTAAATACTCTCCAGTAGTAGTTAAAACTAGAAGAAGAAATTCCATATGTACCTTTCAGATGACCAAAATAGCTAAAAAAAAAAAAAAATTAAAAGAAATAATTAAGTGTGTAAGAAGATATTTTCAGTTTTAAAAGGAGCCCTAAAACAGCTTTTTTTTTTTTTTTTTTTCTCTCTAATCTTCTGTAATCATTGTTATCTATGCAGGACAAAATGGGCTTTCCAGAGCAACTATGGGAGAATTCTTTTTAAAGCACTGTATGATGGGAAATCATTTTCAGGGCTGTGCTGCTTTGTACTGAAATATGACTTTTGCCGGCAGAATTATTTCCAACATAAGAAAGCAAGTTTAATGATTTAAATCTGCTCTGTTCAAGTAAAACTGACCATCTTCATAAATCATGTGTTGTTTATCTGAGAATACTTCAGTAAGTCGGACAAATGCTGTGAAGTTCCAGTAGAATAATGCAGTAGAATAGGCTCAGAAGTGAGAACTGTTGCTATTGCCAGACTCTGATACAAGGCATTAGAAACTGCCTTGGGGTTTTTCAGATTTAGGATGTACAGAGCCACAAGTTTAGCAGAAACACATTTTGGCATCAAACATATGCATCTCATTTTAAAAAATAATGAAACAATAAGTAATGTTATTTTTTCTACTGTCTCCTTTGAATTTTTATGAGTCATTATGAGCTGCAATAGTGCAGCTTGTAATAACATTTTTGTGTTATGGAACCATACTGACAAATAGGACTAGTGAGAAGTAGTGTATAAGGGGAATAGAAATTTCTGGATTATCAGTATAGCTGTTTCAGCTCTTTAAGCTTTGTAACACGTAGTGCAATGACAGAATTTTCATTAATTTGTGTCTTGGATTTTAATATGCCATTCATTATAAAACTTCACTGAAAACTGAATTGCTGATGGATATGTACTAATATATGGCACACTCTGCCAGAGAAGTCACATTTTTAGTAGAAGAGGTAACATTTATTCTGGTCTGATCACTGTTAATGAGGCTGTCAACAATATTTTCGTAGAAAAATAATTACTCTGGAAGTAAGGCCATTTAGATCTAGATATGAGTAGTAAACCTGTATCAATTTAGGATTCAGACTATGTTAATGTTTAATATTTTTTCTTTATAGAGAACACAATAGTGAGGTCATCTGTAATAAAGATGATAATATTGAACCTTGGTAGTTTTCCTTCCTGTATCTATAGGACATTTATGGCTGAAATATGGTTGAGAGAGCCTTAAAATGTTGTTTTATGGCAACCTCTATGCAGTGCTATAAAGCACTTTCTGTTAATGATAAATAAACTATGGAAGATCTATGTCTTAGCAAAAGGCTGTGTTCTTCCCCTTGTGAGCAGCCTGACTTTAGCAATGTTTAACTTATCACAGTTATGTGAGCTCCAATTTAATCCTGTTGCAAGGAGATGTAATTCCAGTAGCATTGGTGGATGTATAGACAGACACAGTGCTGCAAATTTGGCCTAAGAAACAAAGTACATGTTAAAGATGCCATGATAGGTCTGTGACTCTTAAGTGGCCTACTATGTCATGAATTGCCTCTTTAAAAATATATATAAAATTGTCCAGGTTGTCTGCAAACAATTACTTTAAATGAGTCTTTCTCAAGCTGTGAGGCTCTCATTGGTACGTTCCTTAAGAGGTCGTGAATAAGAAGCATGATTGACTTTCATTATTTTCTGAAACGTTGATTGACTTTATTAATGTTAATGAAGTTGTAGAATATAATAGACATGTTACTGTATTGCAAAAGATCAGGCCAGGTTTTGTGTTACATCCGCTGTGTATTGTAGTGATGGGAGCAAGCTCAGAAACAGACTGAACTACAGTTCATAACTTATTCTTGATCACACTATTGCAAAGCAGATGTAATTTTCTTAAATTAGGTCTTAAATACAGAACTTAGGTCTTCTGTAAACGAGATTTTTTTTAAAGTTTACAAAATCTTCCTTTTTTCTTTTTCCCCCTTTTTTTTATTTCATTTTCCCTTTTGAGGATGATTGGCAATGATGTCTAGATCTCTGCAATCCCTGTATCTGTTCACTGGCAATGGTGATCTTCCTGATATCTACTTTAGAAATATTCCTTTGACCTTAACGTCACAGACTGAAGAATACTGTTCTTACTTCACAGTTTGATCACTCTCAATGAACGCTATTTACTACTCATTTATTTTGCAGCTGAGCCTCTGGTTAGGTCCTTGTGCACTTAGACTATTTCACAATACAAACCTACCTTTGACTTTAAAAATTTACAATTTAAAATTTTCAATTTGCAAATAGATAAGGTAGCATAGAAAAAGAGAGAGAAAGAGGGGTTAAAGACATTGCTTAGAGATCACACAGGCAACCCAAGGAGAGCTGGGGCTCCTTCCAGTAGCCCTGTTATAACTATTATACCAGGTTTTTGCTAAGATATGAAGTATTACATCTATTCCTAATATTTGCTACAGAAATAGAATGCTACTTGGTTGCACAAGCTGCTTCTTGCTAAAGAAAAAGCTTCAGGGACATGGATTGTGACTGATAATTGTCTCAGGTATTTTGGATGAGCCAAGAATCCATTGCCTCTGGGAAGGTGAAAACTTTTAACATTAAGAAGTCCCTGGCTCATATTAGTACAACCCAGTATATTTGTTTCCCTCCTGCACATTATGTCTGCGTGTTATATGTGGTTCCTGTCAAAGTACTGTGTACTTGGACAGAACCAGAACATGTTTTTTATCTCTTTTGACTTAGAAGCTTTACTCTGATGCACAATCGTTAGGCATTCTTCAATAACTGATAGATAATGCTTTGGCAGCTGTAATTTGCTACAGCTGCATAAGGAAGCTGACTGATGGACAGAGAGGAATCAGAATGACAAAGCTGACCTCCAGATATAAACTTAATTAGTGCTTGGAAGTTTCTGGTACATGAGATTTACATGCAGGATCACCTCTACGAATAGTATCTTACACTGGTTGCACTAAAAGTTATTGGCTCTTTTTGCATGCACTGGACTTTAGGAAAATATTTTCCTCACCCTAATAAACCAATTCTCATTGCAACCAGCCCATAACTAAAACAGTTGAGTGACAATGTGTCTACTAAAGGTGGAAGGGAGCACACAGCCATAGTGATGTTTCTGGATTATTTCAAACCTTGGAGGAAAAGATTTGGAGGAAAAGATTTGTCATATTAAGAAGTTGCTTTCTGCCTTAAATAACAAGTGACTTGAATTCCCCCTAGAACAGAGTTTACAATTTTTTTCTTAATTCTAATTGTTTTATTTTGTCAATCATCTGACAAGAGTTTCTTATAAAGCATATCTCTCAGATGATAATTTGAATTTATATGATTTATATTATTAATTTTAACTATTAAAAATATAATTCTTTACAAATCAACATTTTTATTCACTTTTATAAAGCCCCTCCTCTCTTTAAACACAGCAGTATATTTGATATTTTTTGTACTCAAAGCATTCTCTCAAATTCACATTTTCATTTCCTTTTTTGTTGCATTTGCAGCCCTGAATATGTGTCCTGTGTTGTGCAATTCTTTAGTAAGTGCATCGACAGTGAACAGTGAGTAAAGGGAATGTATTAAGCAACATACTTCAAACCCGTGGTTTTAATTAGCTAAGGACAGGATTTAGCAAGTCACAGCTTTTATTTAAACAGTCTTGACATAGCTCAAGACAGCAACAGCAAATTTAACACTTAAGGCCATATTAACAAACACAGATGGTTTCAGATTCTCTCTTTAGAGTGATACTGTTGCTTAGATGATGCAGAGCAGTTGGAAACTTTTTGAAATAACTACTGGTTGCAAGTTGCAAGATTTAGCTGTGAGTTATGTCCACTATATTCTATCCATGCAAATGCCTTGATTCGTTTTATATATCACTGTAAGAGACTTGACACATCAATGATTATTTTGTGTTCAGATCTTTTACTGCAGGCCTGATTTGTCTTTATGTAGCCGTTTATAGTGCCTGTAACAACTGCACTATAATATTCTTTTTTCTTTTTTCTTTTTTTGCACTCAGTGAAAATATCTGAAACTTGAACATTTTTGCCTTTAAATTTCAGAATGGGATTTTTTTTGTTACTTTAAATCTATGGGCCAAGAAGTACATTTTTAGCATCGTGTGTAGCTGAACAAACATACAGCTCCCATTAACATTAATTGGAGTTGCATATTCTACTTTTCCCCTCAAATGGTTGAATACTTATGCCTAGCTGTTTAAAACAGAGCAGGAACATGCCATTTGAGGCTACAGTCTAGTGCCAGAATTTCTGGCACAGAATAAAACCTAAATGCTGAAGTAGTTTTAACACAGGCTTACATTTATCTTAACCTTATAGATTTCTATTTTTCTGTGTTTGTGCTGCTTTACTTGTATTCATTTGTGATGTTGTTCACTGCTTAAATATATCACTAGCTTGGATTACCTGCCTATGAAGAGACATTCAGTGAGCTGGGCTTTGCTCTTAAGTATTTTGCTTTATTTTACTATATCTTAACTCTGGTTTTAGTTAACCCCTGATGAAGTGTGGAGCTAAAAAACCACTCTTGAACACTGTTTCTGTAAGATGCTTAAGGAGACATGACTGTATGCTAACTTGAGAATAACTTAATTAAATTATTCTTAATTAAATGGGAACTCATTATTGTCCATAGCTGTCCTCTATATCCCAGATACCACCAGAAACCCTTAAAGCTGTGGAGTCCCCATTGTACCTATATAATGACACCTCTGAATAAAGATGAAGAGATGATATCATAAGCAGTTTTCATTGAGTAAAAATTGGAAGTGAAATATTTGAGTAAGAGCAGGTATAACAGTATCCCAAAGCAAAATTTTAATGAGGGTTATCGTGAATCTAGTTTTGAAAAAACAAAAGTCTAGTAATTAGTAACTGCATAAGCATTTAGGATCCACTTTATCATAGATATTAAAATAAGTACAGAAATTGGTAGAAATTGGCTAAGAAAATTCAATTCATGCAATGAATTGCTTTTCTGAAATCCAGGGAAACATATATAAAAAAAATGAAAGTCCGTAGCCCATGGATTAGTGGTTAAATAGGTTTTATTTTCATTCTGTAGAAAATTCCAATGACTTTGCGTTCTTTGTCTGCAACCTATTAATGCATTGCCTGCTAACAGACAGTTCCTGCTGCCCGCCTTGCCTTTGGCTTTCCTTCAGGGGCAGTACCAGTAAGACTCTGGTTTTGCAGAGCTGTGGCATAGGCAGAAAAACAATGAAGCAAAGGCTGTGTGGCTGTCTTTAGCAGTCAGCAACTCTGGGCAGTTGCCTGTGTAGAGATGACTCTATTTATGGCAAACGAACACAAGAAAATGGAATAGCAGTTTCAAACATGTAAAAAAAATATTTATGAATTAGCAGTTTTAAGCTTGTGAAAAAATTATTTTATAAAAATGTTCACCTTGAAGCCTTATTTCTTCTTGAAGTCCAGGTATGTGCAAACATGGATTCTTCTACATTGTCTGTAGAAGAAAAGACATTGTTGAGTTGTTGGGTTTTTTTCCCCTTTAAATGCTGTTCAGGTCAGCAGTTTTTAATTTTTCCTCTTTCAAGACTGTTTGCAAAGCTAATACCCTTTTCTTCTTACCAAGAGATTCACAAAACTGGAAGTTTTGTGAATGTTGCCAGACTTTTGAATTAACGATAGAAGTTGGAAAACCAGGCATAGAACGGCCTTTCAATAAGTGACATAATGTAGAAAAATGTATAGATTCAAGGAAGAAAAAACTGAGAGAGAGAAAATTAACAAACTCTGACTACTGCTTAGTATTTTGGGCCATTAATTACAGCAACAACTTGAGATATATGTCATATTCTCCCTTCTGTTTTCTTATCAATATTATGTCTCCTTAGCACCATAATGCAGTCAATCACATAAAAAAAAAGATTTGTTTTTCTTTTGCCAGTACTCTCTTACTGCCAATGATATTGTTTCCCCTCTAGCAGTTTCTAGAATTAGAGATTAACATTGAATGAAAAAAATATCCAAATTATATTTATATTGCAAAATAAACTTGTTGTGTTTATACTTGTGCCCCAGCACCAGGGGTAGGTGTAAACATAGCTCCTTTCCTCCAAAACTCTCAGACCTCACTGGGGAGAAAGCTGCTCTGTCTCAGGAGCTCATCTAGCACAGTTGACCTTCCCCCTGTTTTCACACATCTGTGTGTTCAAACAGACCAAGGGTGAAAGCATTTTTTCCCCCGGAGATATCTCATTTGTATTTTCATTTTTGAATAAAAAAGAAGTCAGAAGGCTGATTAACACCACTGTCTGGTGACATCTGCCCAGCACTCATGTGGCTTGATGGTCCACCATAGCCAGAAAACATTTTCGATAGTTAATTTTTCACATACAACTGCACTCAACACTGTGAGACTCAGGAAAGAGCAATAATCTATAGTCTAAATCCACAAAAATTTTTGACTGTAGGTGTTGTTCATTAGAACTTTAGTCCTGTCAGGGAAAAGAATAAGTTTTTAAAAATCGCTCTAATTTGGCCTTTTATTGTGTGCCCATGAGATGCTTTTCAAATTTGCATGGTTACTTTCTGGTGAGTAAATTGAGGTTTCTTAAGTACCTGAGCAGTGTGTTTTTCACTTCTTAAACTTGAAAGAATTTCAAGTATTATTTTATACTTTGAATTTTCTAGCCTTAGTAACATATGTCTATGTATCAATATGCACATATACACAAATATATGGCTAAAATTCCCCAAATACTAATCTCCTTTAACTTTGAAATTACTTACATCTGAAAACACATTTGGATCTGTAGTTAGTTTTATTCATGTTGAGAAGTTAATACCTGTCTCTTTTCAGATTCTCTTGTTTCCATAGCTCTTTTCTTATTTTGGCACTAAACCAAACATGTTACAAATGCAAATATCTACAAGCAAAGAACCAATTTGCTCAAGGATACATCATGATCAGGAAATACAAAAAGAGGAATTTGTGGGGAATAATGTGCACCTGGGGAGAGAGTGTGAATGAGTCTAGGAAATGGAAGGGATAAGGAAGACATGAACTACCAGCTGGAGCCTATGAAAGAGAAGATTGCCTAAAAACCCACTGAAAGCTCCCACATCACAAACAGGAGGAAAAGATTCTCCTGTTGGCATTGTGGTGTTCTGTCAAGTGAACAGTGAATGAATTGCTTTGGCTTAGATCTTGGACTCCAACTGATGTTTACTCTGCAGATAGCAATCTGGTTGGTCTTCTAAAAATAGTTCATTCAGATTGCAAATATGCAGATTGCACCAGCCCAGAAGAACATACGGGACTAAGATGTTGAAGAAATTATGAAATGCCTATGTAACACTTTTTTTTTTTTCATAATTTGCTCTCTGCTAAAGTTTTAACTACTGCTTGGGAGTTGACACACAGTTTCAACCTGATTTTTCCCTTGTCCTTGCTCATTTCCCACCTGTATAAGCCACTGTTTACTTTCATTTAGAGTCCTGCATGAGAGAGGCCATTTATCCTGTCTTCCCTGTGGTGTTCCTTCTTTCCCACTTACTCTTGGGGTTTTTTTGAAAAGTGCAGTTTGCTTTCTGGTAGTATTTAGAGTCCTTAGCTGTCTGTGCTGTGTGCTATGGGTCTGTGTACCTACATAGAAACAAACAAACAAACAAGAAGCAAACTTTGCCTTGAAGAAAAAAATGATTGAAGGTGAATTTATTATCCACTTAACCGTTATGTAAAATGGAAAAGAGAGACCTGTCATTTTTAGTTGCATGTCAAAAACCAGGAATAAGAAATTACTTTGCTTTTCTTTGCCACAGTTAGGGACCTATACTATTGCTATGCATCATATAGATCATGTAAGTGCCAGTGCTGAAGTACATTTTACCACCACACTCAAATTTAATGGTCTTTTTAGTGCATGTTGGGTTGTTGTTTTTCTTTGGCTTCTTGTGGTCTTTTTTTCTTGAAGAAAATAAATGTACCTATTGGCATTTGGGTTTAGGCTTTATTTGAGTTTTTCCCTTTTAATATGAAACATTTGTCTTCCTGTGTTCACTGGCTGTAATGGTTATACACATAATCACTGTGTGCAAGCTAGACTCAAGTACTGCCAATGCAAAACTGGTTAGTCTGAGATAGTATGCAACAAAATGCACTATAATACCTAGTCAGCTAAGGCTGGGAGTGGTCTGCTTGTAGTTGTGTGTTACCTATTAGTATCACATGCTTTGAGGTAAATGGATGGTGCTTTGTGTCTGCTGAAATTGAGAAATCATGGTTGTAAGAGTCTTAGAGGAAAATTAAGAAGCACAAAGTGTAGAAGCAGCTGTGAAGACTAGCTTGTAGTGGATTATTTCAAGAAATAATTTTCATCACTCTGGGTTATTAAGTTACTTTGTCCTTAAACTAATAAGTGCAGGGAGACTGCATTTTCTTCCACAGAACTTACGTTTTTCTGGTTTTTCTTTGTTATTCTCTGTCATTAAACTCTCCTGGAGAGAGCTGCTAAAGTTGGGTCAGGCATTTACTAGCCCTCATATTAGTATCTGAAATGCTTTTTTCTCTTCCCGTGCTTGTACTGCTGTGTCCCTGTGATCACATCCGCCTTTTCTTACCACAGTTAACCTGCCTTTTGCTGAAAGGGAACTGAATTATAAGAGCTTTCTATACACAGTTACAAGACCCAACAGGTAAGGCAGATGCTCCTCAGGCTAATTTAAGTACCTTATTTCCAAGAATTTGCATAATTATTCTGCATGGGCATTAGCTGTTGGATGGCAGCATTCTGCCTGATTTGGTTAAAGGCAGTTGTGAAGGAAAAGGGTAAGTGGTGCTTTAACTCTGGCTTTAAGATGTGAGCATTGCCAATATGGCAATATAAACGCCTGCATGTTGATTTAATGGTTTGCTTCCTTTCAAAATCCAGCCCACACGTGCCCAACTCTGTTTTGAAATTGTAATATGAAAGTGACTGTCTTAATGGTTCTTAAAGTTTCTCACGAGTTGTGACACAGTCACAAGCTGAGGTATTATTCTCTACTTGGCACTTCTTTCATGTCAGCAGTAATCATTTTTAAAAGTTAGATGTACTTTGCCTTTTATTTTTCATTATGCACTCTCTCTGCTTCTGACTGAGGCTGGTAAAACTTCTTGACAGGACTGCCATAACGTAATAGAACCAAAAAGATGAAAAATCAGAATGACAATATTCAGTTACAAAATAATTCCTACTGTGATTATTGCAGCCTAAAAAAATCTGCCTGTTAGCAAAGTTTTCTGAGTCAAATTGTACCTTTCTTCAGTCTTTGCAGTACCAGAGCTCAACAATGGTAAAATAAAAATACATGATATGTGGTGTGACAATTTGGGCTGTAGGAACTAAGGACAGTGCACAGAGTAACTTTAAAACCAGAGCCTCACTGCTAATGAGTAGGAACTAATGCTCTGAAAGTCTGGGGAAGTTGGACCCAGCAAGACCATTACTTTATTTCACATAAGCAACATAAGACAGTTCAATAACTTCTCACTGCAGCTTCTCCCCGAAAGTTTACAAGTTTATAATTTGCTTGGGACTGATTCTGAACCAGTTTCTGTGCTGCAGGACCAAAGCATGGCATGTACAGTTCTGCTGAGTAAGGAGTACAGGATTTGATCCCATAGAAATACTTCACACTTGAGAAAAGGGAAAAAAACCCAGTGATTAACTTGGGGAAACATAGCCTAGTACTGCTGGAGAACTTGTTGGATGCATAAGCTGTTGCTCACTGGTATACTGTGTTGTAAAATCAAGATGAAACAAAATATCTACAGTTATTGTAGGAAGAATTGGGAAATCATCAAATCATAATTAGAGAGGCAAGATAGAGTTTATACTCATTATTAGCTAAAACAAAATAGATAACTAGTTATCGATTAAAGGGTTGCAAGCTTAACAGCGATTTATAAATCCAGGACTCAAAAGATAATGTTTGTTTTACTATTTTTAATTATTTAACATGCAGTGACATTTCTGTTTTGCCAACAGCAGCACAATAGGTCCCTAATGAGCTGCACTGAGTTACTAATAATTAAACCATCAGACAGAAGTAAGGGGTGCATCATGTTATTAGATTAACATTCCTAAATAGTTCTTTTTTTTCCTGAAGAAAACTGAGAGTCTTCCACCCGGTCCCAAAACAACTACATATCATCCTACTTGAAATAGCAAAGTTTATTCATGGCTGACACAGACTCCTTGAAAAAATTATAACCCCACCCCAAAATTATTCATAGGACTTGACAAATGTTTGGTATCAGTACTTCAAACTCTAACCTGTATACAAATAGAAATTGATTGTTTGCTAAAGGTATTGGTCAAGCATTTTCCTTGCTCTAGATAACTTCTTACTCTGTGAGTATTTGATAATTTTAAGAAAAAAAAGGCTTGGAGTGCAATAAAAAGTTGGCTTATATGGTTTCTTGAAGGGCAGTATTGGAGACTAGTGGACTTGTTGAAGGATTTTGTTCACTGGGAAGCAGAATACAGTAGCTTATGTAAAGAACCAGTTGGCAATTAAAAAAAAAAAAACCCTAGTCTAATACCTTCAAGGAAAATCTGTTTGGTTTTTTTTTTTTTTCTAGAATAAAAATTCAGTTCTACTTACATAGAAGCTTCAAAAGATATGGAAGAAACAAACAGGGTGTTGAAAGGAAAAACAAGAATAATTTGGGTTATGGAACAAGAATAATATGAAAAGAGATGGAAAATACTAAGCCTTTTCATTCAGAACAGAATGAACAAAAAAGAGATATGATAAAGGGATGAGAAGAAAATTATTCTTATAGAGAAGGTAGATCAGGAGCACTATTCACTCTTTCTCTTAATGCTAAAACAAGAAAATATACAACAGAATAAAAAGGAGGCTAACTCAAAACTGTTAAGAAGAAATACTTTCACTTGGTCCCCCTGGCAGAATTCCTTGATAATAAGTGCCACTGAATTACAGAATTTAGCAAGATTCTGTTTTAAAAAATCAACTGCTAACACTAAGAAATATTCAAAACATGTTAATATCACCTCCAAAGTTTCCATTTTCATTCAGAGTTTGTCTAGCTATGGGCAAAACCTTGATTTTTAGTCAGATTATTCGATAACCACACTTTACTGGAAAGACCTGTGTTAGAGGCTGGTTAGTACACTGCTTTTCTTGCATCCACCATGAGATGTTTTTGATGTCTTCTGCCTTCTCCATCAAGTTGGCAAATTCAGATGAACCTGTACTGATTAGCACTGGATATGACTTTGGATCAGTATTTTTGAGTGTTTGCACCCTTTTGGGGGAAAAGAATCTTAAATGTTCCATTAATGCTAAAAATCTATGGTGGTTATTTTGAAAAATTGAGTATTTCTAGTTGGTGCCTTCATTTTTAGGGCTATGAGCCTACCATCAAACATGGAAGCTTTCTGTTTTCCATTACCCCCATTACCTATGCATTTTAACATGCCTAGGTCTGGGTGTGAAACATCCCACAACTTTGAGGCTCTTAGGGCTATATATAGATCCATGAAACAATGTCTTTCTCTCTGGTGTTTGGCAGCAGTCAGGTCATGTTCTGAAGAGGCTCCGAGCAGTGGTGCTTCTCATCTATGTGGACTGTTCAACTAATGAAAACTTCTTATAATGTTCTGCAAGTAAAAAATTTTTGTGTTCCATATGCATACCTGGGTAGACTTTGACTTCCTCCCATCTACATTACCTTTGAATATTTGCTTTAAGTAGCCTGAAATCATCCATAGATGTTCAGTTTAATGCTGTTTTACTTTGGATCCGTGATTTTTCTTAATTCTAGTATTACTGGGAAGCCTTAGTACTGGAGGGGCTTTGTCAATGTGCATGCCCTGGCTGAGAAGCTGCCTGCATAACAATCTTGTTACTGTAAATATGCACAGACTGCATTTGCATCAAAGACAAAGCAACCAAAGGCATCATACACTATATTTTATACTACAAAAATCCATACTGTATTAGAAGAAACATGAAAATCAAAGTGATTTTTGCAACAGTTGTAGATGATAACAATGTTGTTTTGAAATTTTCATTATGAAGGGTTTTCAGAAGTGATTACTAGGGGCTTAATTTTGTTCCCAATAAAACGGATATTGCCAAGTTGCAGTTTGCCTGGTCTAGGAGATTGAGAAAACTCACCCTAAAAATTATCTTCAAATGGCCCTTCAGGCTTGGTCCAAATCACAGAGTAGCAATTACCTTGTCCTTGAGCGGCCTGCAATGGCCTGCACCAGATGTTTCACAAGAACTGACATAATTTTACAATAGGGAGAGCCAGGCTAAACCATTTCCAGTTTTATGTCTGGTTTTCTCAAGCAGTCATATTGCTTCCAAAATGTTTGCTTTTATTCATGAACGTTCTGGATATCCTTGAAAGTGGTATTGGTAATTCCACCATTTTGGTGTTTCTGTTGGCAAGCTGAGAACTCAGCAGGCAGGCTGAGAACAAGTTTGTCCTGACCATGCTACTGTAAATCTGACCATTATACATGTAGAAGTTTGTAGGTACTGTATGAGAAATGCATTGTATAAGAAGTACTTTCTTTTGCAGATTTTTTACTTTGTTTATGACATGCAGATTAATGAGGGGTATTACTTCGCATTGCCATCATCTAAGTGCTAGAAACAAAATTAAGAGTATTTCCATGACTACCTGCATGTGACTGCTGCTACTTTCCTACCAGCAGTATGGGGCTGGGACAACTAAGAGACCTCCTAGATCATGGAATCATAGAATGGCCTGGGTTGGAAGGGACCTTAAAGCTCATCTTGTTCCAACTCCTCTGCCATGGGCAGGGACATCTCCCAGTCAGTCAGGTTGCTCAGAGACTCATCCAACCTGGCCTTGAACACCTCCAGGGATGGGGCATCCACAACTTCTCTGGGCAGCCTGTGCCAGTGTCTTACCACCCTCACAGTGAAGAATTTCTTCCTAATATCTCAGATCATATGCTTCTTAAACTAACTTAGACTGAATTTTTGAGGAGTTTTTTTTTTTTTTCTAATGTTCATGTGACTCATTTCTCCCTATTTATATATTATGTTGGTTCTGAAAATCTGGAGAATCTGAAGAAAAGCAGTGCATGGGAGAACTTCAACCCACTTTTGCAAATTTGCGAAACTCAGCTAGTACGTGGGTTATTCAAACTGAATCTCAACATATAAACTTTTGAAATTTGCTCATCTGTCAAGAATATGCTATTTCACTTAAACTATAAAAAGACTAAATAGATTCTATAATTTAGTAAATATTTTGTCTTTTGACAGGTCTTCTTTTTCTTCTACTATTTATATTTTTAAGATTCTTTTTTTTCCTCCTTGATGTGATGTTCTGATGAGACTTACAGGTGGAAAAAGAAGTAATTTGGGAAAAGAGTTGAAAAGATTTTCTTACAGTAATAAGTTCCCAATTCCTTTTTTCTTTCTTTCTTTTTCTTTTTTCCCCTTGTGTCATGTAGATATTCCTTTTCATTTAGGAAACTAATCTGAATATTTGGTAGTGACTGGTTGGATTGGGGCTCTTGGATTTGGACCCCTTCTGAATATGAATGTAAAGCTGGAAAAAGTCATATTGAATCTTTTTTTATGTGATGCATTAGAAGGTTCAGAAAAAGTTCATTTTATTTTTACCTTGAAGAATTGTGATTAGCCAGAAACGATGCTTTCAGAACCTGCAAACAGTCCATTTATTTGCCAGCATCAGAATGAGGCTCAGAGTTCCAGTGAAAACATCTTTTTGTCTGCTAATGTAATGGGTGCTTATTTTCTGCATCTTCATGTTCCTTGGAAAAGCATCAGGGTTTCATTGTAAATCCATTATGTCTCCCTTGGTCAGAAATTATAAATGACAACTAGTCCCAAGGTAAAGAAAAGAAAGTATTATTTTGTAGAGTAAAAAGGGGTTAAATCACTTTTTATCATGACTGTCCTCCTGGTTATGACATATTCAATGTATTATTTAGTTTAAGTGCATGATTAAGATAGAACTGGGGTACTTCTGGGGAGCATTTTCACAGACATTATACTCACAGTACCTCATTCTGTGGTACAGAAGAAAGAAAAATGACATGTCCCTTTGTGAACCTATCCTTTTAAAATTAGGTTATAGATTATATAGTGGTGTGAGATCCTCTAAGAATTTCTGGGTCAGAGGTACTTTGTTTTCTTTCTTTTATACAGCAAAACTCTTGTATCTTTATTAAAAATTTATTTGCTGTCAATAATTAAATGCTTATTATTTGATCTTTAATGGGGTCATGATTCCCATATTCCCATATTAATGAAATAATGCAAAAGTAAAAAATGCCTTTCAGTTGGAAAAAGTACTTATTATTCTTTCTTTGTTCTGAGTAAAATAGTTTATCTTAAATTAAAAATTTAAAAATGATTTTTCTTTAATCTTAGAATTAAATTAGCGCTAATTAGTTCTATTTTCTCTACAACATTCAAATGCTAAAGTCTTAGTCATTTCTTCAGAGTATTAATAGTGCCCTTTGGCTGTAATCAAGATTATCTTCAATTAAAAGCAATACAGTTAACTGAGTTACATTAACAGTTATTGTTCTCAAATCACAGGGTTAAGAACACAAACCCTGTGTGTTTTCAGCATGGATACATTACAAGGGTGTGTGATGATGCATGTAGGACCTGTTATTCACATGTGAAAACTAAAAAGCACTAACCCATAGTGTTCACTGATGAAGCCCTTCATATGTGTAATGCACTTCAAAAAAAGCCTTTCTGAAGGGCAGTGATGCAGATGGAATTCAAAGATCTTGCAGTAAGATAAAACATTTTTTGGATTTGGTAAATTTTTGAGTGGTCTCCCCCTGCTCCTGTACACTCCCAGCACTTTTTACTGTAAACTCCGTAAAATGTGGGGCATTTTCAATGAGTGAGTTCTGCTTGATATTCACAGCTGTTATTCTCTTCTGTGAAGAGTTAAAGAGCACTTTCCAGTCTGGAATAATTAATTATATTTTATTAATGTTTTTTTCATTTAGTTCAAAAAATTTGTTATATACAGCAGTAGTGGATTTCAGCTGAAAATAGAAGTATTTCATTCAAATTTCTTAATGTAGCAAATGTGAATAAATTCTGATCCCACAGAAACAGAAGAAAGGTGTTTTCATCCATGCTTGTAGAAGAGTTCTTTCTTGCTTCAAAAACTAAGCACAGAATATGGGAAAATTCCGTTAACATTGCTGTGTTTACAAACAAAAAGTATAAACATCTTGAGCAAACAAAACTGAAGAGGGGAACTGTGATGCTTGTTAGCAGATCACCACTCCAATAGCAAAAATAAACTGTGGCTCTGTCTCAGTAAAAATTAATAACAGTTGGTGAGACAAAAAAAAAGCCAAGAGTTGCAAAAATGTTCTTCTGGCATTTCTATGTGCACCTGCCAACATCACTTCTGTAAGGAATTCCAGCCAGAACAGAAAGCTCTGGGCACTTCTGGTGGGTCCCAGTACTTGGGAGTTTACATCAGTTTTGTCTACATTTTTATACTTTAGATGATTTACCAAATTATGATCTCTGTTTATTATATATCTCTATATATATATTTTAGATTCACACTTTGCTAATCTGCAGAGCATGATGGTGGTTTTTCTATGTTGCTGCCCTTCAGGAGCTAATGAGGTAATGGGCAGATACTGTCAGTAAAACAAATTGAAACAGGTTTCTAAAATTTTAAAATCTGTTTTCTCAAAGCATAAATGCAAGAAAAGATTTTCTTTGAACTAACATTTGTGTTCTGTGGAGCAAATACCCTTTTTATGTTTCAAAATGCTGGCACAGTCATCATATTTTGACACTGAGGCAATAAATCAAAAGGGATGGACAAAGATAGGAAACTGTACCCTTCAGAAAGAGCATTGTGTCTGTACATGCAAAAATAATTGCTTTCTTGGAATGTGACAAAAGAAAATTGAATATAAAATAGGGTGTTAACAGACAACAAATCTAGTTTTTAGAGTATTCTTTCTCTACCTCAGTCAGGAGGATTTCCTGAGGAGCCATATATCTTTGGTACAAAATGTGTTTAGGTATGCAGGTAGACTTTAATGCTTTCTGTCTTGAAGGAAAATTAAAATGTGATAAACTTTCCAGGAAGTTACAACATTTGTCCCAGAATGTTGGGATAGAACTTTTAATAAAACCAAGAGAAAAACCATAGAGCCCAAAACACGAAGGGCTAATGACTTGTTACGTTCTTCTGTGACTTAGATGAGACCAAAAAATCATCTGGAAAACTTCTGCAGTGTTTTGACTGTAGAATTTGGAATACAGGAGTAAAATACCTTAATTTTACCCAATGGCCAGTATGTTACTTACCTCTTTCTTAGGCCTCTTCTCTATTGTTTGTAAGGTAGACAGAGATTTTAGCAGCCAGATTTCATGACCCTCCTCTGTACTTAGAGGAAATGAAGAAACATGGACAGATTTTGTGCAAATTTTGGGGATTTATATGAACTTATATGTGTTTCTGTAGGAGAGTGTGTCTGTGTATTTGTAGGGTGGAGAAAAAGGGATACTTTCTGGGTCTGATTTTTTTTTAAATGGGGGAAACTGAATTCCTCTCCTGGATTAAGCAACATCCTAATCTTAGGAAATAAATTTTATTAAGCTTAATTGTTTCTTTAACTGGGCATGCCCCTTAACAAAATATATAAAACTTGAATCAACCTTATATCTGTCTGTTTTATCAAGTTATACCTCTTTGTAGCTTCATTGCAGCTAGTGGTCTCAGTTTGCTCTTTTAGGTTACAGGAACTGTTCTCGTACTTCCATCTGATTTTAAGATTAAGCTGCAAGATGTCAAAATCATATTAGCAGTTTTATAATGGATTGCAAATCTTGATGGGAAGTCAGTCCATGATTTCAAAGACTGGTATCTTCTATCTAGCTTTACATGACATGAGATATTTCCTAGGAGAAAAGTTCTGCCTCCAATTCTGTTGCTGGATTTTATTATCCTGCAGAAAGTATTTGGAAGGATATGTAAAGAGGATATGTAAAGAGATTATGTAAAGAGAGAATGGGGTGTAGAGGTGTTTCAGGCTGTGGAGTGCCTGTTTTTGTATTGTTCATATTTCACAGTCTGATCAGCTGTTGCAGGAGTGTGGTAGGCTGTATTCTGACCCCAGCCACTGAGAATTTGTCACAGTGCAGTTGACACTGGGCTGTGTTATAAGAGACATTCTGCTATTTATTCCAGGCTTGTTCTTTTTTTTTTTTCTTTCCAGCAAGACCTACATTTATACTTATTTACATGTGGATGTGTGAAGGACAGATACAAAATACTTCCTACCTGCGTACAGCAGTGATGTGCACTCAGGTATACCCGGTGTACAGGAGTATGCTCATGTATCTCAGTGAACCTCAGGTGGTTTCTCTATGATATGTGAAAGGGAATATGGTGCTTCGTAGTCCTATCTAATTTTATGAATTATTGTGATGGGTAGAAGAAAGAATTACCACTTACTATCTTTCTTCAGTTACCAGGCAATACAACACTAGGTAAGGAAAATAACCTTTAGTATTTTGGTTGATTTCAGTTGACATTGGATCTATCTAAAATGATTTCCAGTATTCCTCCAGATCTTGATGGCAAACTGTTTAAAATGGGATTCAGTTTTGATTATATCCTTCCTCCCACATTTTTTTTTAATATCTCTCCACACAACCAACAGATCAGATACACATTTTGTATGAATATTTTGTTTCCCAATTTTCTTTATTAGCAAGAAGGAGGTATTAAAATGAATAGAAATGTCAACCTGAAAGCTGTGACACTGTAAGTGTAGTCAGTCTGACTAGCTGATCTGAGTCATTATATGTAAAAAAAAGAGAGGGAGTAAGCCAGCCAAAAAAAGCCTTTTTCCCCTAATCAAGTTGTGACAAGAATAAGGAAAAAGTGTTTTGTGTCACAAACCTACAGGAGCTGAAAATATAAAATTCAAAGTTCATTCTCTACAAAGAAATGAGGAAAAGAACCAAAGAGCTCCATCAACCCCCGAAGCTCTACTTTCAATTAATAGAGTTGTACATTAACTCCTCTGATGTTATTACATTATGAAATTCACAGTAAATTAAAGCAAAACCTGCACTTCATTGAATTTTTAGTCTAATTTGAAATCAGAAATGAATCAGAAATGTTTATGTATATGCAGAGAAGGTAGTTTACTTTGGCAGCTCACAAAGAACAGTCCTGAAAACCTGGTCTTGTCACCAAGTGTGGGCTGATGAGGAGATTCACCTGGAACTCAGGTTTTGGCAAAGGCAGCTTAGAAAATTCAGTGCAGTGCAGCAGCATTCTCCATTTTTACTTTAAGTGAAGAATCCCTCCCTAGTAAGTTCCTAATATTTTTTTTATGTTTCAGGGTGTATTTTAAGTGTGAGTGAAACAATCATTTCCCAGGTATAGTTACTGATGTGCAAGAAGTTGTCTGAAAATGTTTCAGGAATTTGATTGACAAAATGAAATATGGTCCTGACGTCAATTTACTGAGATTACTTTTTAATGAATACGCCTTTAAAAGCATATGCAAAATTAAGATCAGTCACAAAAAATGCATTTGGATGTGACATTTAAAGAATGATATACATAATGTATTGGAAATTAACTTTTATAATCTGCAGAAAATGATTCTTGTTGCTGGCTCTCTCAATTTGTGAAAGCTTTGGTAATGAAATTATTAATTACGAGTAAAGGAAAACTGAATTATATATCTTTTTATTAATATTGCCTGTGTGCCAGATAATGACCTCTTAAAATATTAGTGTACATGATTAGTGAGTTCTTTTACAGTCAAATCATGCAACTTCTCTCTGAAGTTAAGGAAAGGGTGTGTCTTGCAAAAATAGATTTGTCCAGAATTTCCCCCTGCGCTGTTATTCATAAAGATCATGCTGGTTTTGCACTCTGTTTTCTCTCTTTAGATTAATGGAATTCTTAATGAAGGCAATGAAAAAGTTCACAGTGGCTGTAATGACAAAGTAAAAAGTCCTTTGGCTGTAATTTTGCAGTCAAAAATATATGCAAAAATTTTGCACACACATATATGTAGCCTCATTAAGGACATATTAATTTATACTATATTTACCAGTTTTGAGTGATAAAACAGATTCCCGTATAAGAATTTAAAGCTTAAATAAGTGGCTGAAAGTACTGGTTTTATCTTCTGTTGTTGAAAAACAGAACAATCTTGGCAGTAGCATTTCAGTGCCTAAACAGTTGTCAGGAGCATGCTGAATTTTTCCCTGTAACTGTCAGGTGAAGGAAAAGAGAAAATTATCTTAGTTTATAGAAAGAGAATGTCTCCATTCAGGAAAAAAAAAATCACTGTACAGATACATAAGCAGGTAAATAAGTTTTCCGAAAGGAAGAAATGCAGCTGGAGATTTTAAAGAACTGTTAACTTTCACTGGTAAGTGTTAAGTACAGATGACTTTGCTGCAGATCGTGGTCTTAGACAAAGTGATCTACTGAGGTCCTTTTCATCCCTGCAATTGTCTGACTTGATGGTTGTGAGAATTTATCAACAAAAAGGTTCTGTTCTTGTTCCGTTAATGAGGTTTGTGATTTTATGGGAGAAATCTTCCCCTTTTCCTTTCTCCCCTATTTATATTTCAGAAGTGATGGCACCAGTTTCACAGCTTTCTTTTGATGATGATTTGCCCTTTAAAGAAACATCACAATATGTATTTGACTTTCTGATATTCCATGAGTCAGCTGTACTCAGGTCCACACAGTTGTACTCTGCTAGCAATGACTGTCTTTATCTCATCTACTACCTCTACTTTAATTGCATTTAAAGAGAACAAATGCCAAAAATGCCTTGTGCTTCAGGAGGGAAGACATGAACTGCATATAGTTTAGTCTTCTCATTGACTGATGAGAGGAGTAGGTGGAGGTGTGGTGGCTTCTGGGAGAGTTGTATTGTGACCTGTTTCTCCTCAGAAAAAAAATGAGAGAAAAAATATGGAGAAAAAAAAGAGAGGGAGGGAGTAAGCCAGCCAAAAAAAAGCCTTTTTTCCCTAATCAAGTTGTGACAAGAATAAGGAAAAAGTGTTTTGTGTCACAAACCTACAGGAGCCGAAAATATAAAATTCGAAGTGACCCAACTCTTAGCTGAAAGACTGATCTTCTTGTAAGCTTATTCCTCTTTCCACAAAGAAAGAATGACAGTATGATGGAAAAATTCTCTAGACCAGATCTTGCTCTTCTCCATCACAACAAACATGAGGTTTATTTCCAAACATGTACTGGTTTTCCCTGGAGATTTGATAAGAGTCATGACTTATCACAAATTGCATTAATAGCATCTTTGAGGCAAAGGGTGATGCAGTAAAAATAGTTGTATAATTTAGTTGAGCTTCTCTTTAGATTGTATATTTTGCAGTCAGAAAAAGAATACCCATGTTAACAGAAGTGCTCTGTATAGCTTGATAGAAGTGACTTGATTGAGTGCATTTGAGAGCTCTGTGTCTGCTATAGCCACGCTGAATGAAAGGAAAAAGTCTAATTTTGTATGTGGAGGTAGAATGCTTTCCAAAGGAAAATAAATGAGGGAGTGGGTGAGAAAGTAACCTTAACTTAAAGCAACTCATGCATTATTAATCTAATTTTCTATAAAGTTTGGACAAAAAGCATGTTGAGACATTACTCTATGTTTCCTTGTTAGACTGTGTTCATAATGCCCTCTCCCATTTTATTAATATATTCTTCAGCCTAAATAAGATATTCCTGAAGCCTCAGGATTTTCATGCTTTCAAAGATCTCTGTTTTATTTCTAAATATTATAGATTTTGAAGCACAAGAGGCTTTAATTTTGGTACCTCAAAGGATGTTCACCCTTTTAGGTAACCCCCAAGTTGGCTTTCATATTTGCTTATTACCCGAAATTCTTCACAAGAAGCTTCAGCCTGTTTTACAATTAAAGGCTTTGATCATATTTACTGTAGCTACGTAAAATATTTCTGCATGAATGTTACATGAGTTCAATTTCCGTATTAGACTAGGAGTTTACCTAGTATCCAGCATTTCTTTGTATAGTAGTTCTGGTCTATTTTGGATGTATCAAAGATGACCAGGACTATCTTCTCTTAAAGTAATAAAATTATTTCTTATTGCTTCTTTCAGATTAGACTTGAGCTTTCCTGAAAATTTCGGTTTTCATGGTTTTGTAGTTGCTTGATTCCACTGAATAACAAATCTCAGTTTTGATTATATGGTATTTTTAATGTCATTTCAGGTTAGGCACATATGCACACACACCCTATCAGCAAGTTGCCCATCTACCCCCAAAGAAAAGTAGAGCTAAGAAAGTATTTCAGTATTTGCAGAATGGAATATTTCGGTATGCTTTCGCTTTGCTACTTATAATTTTGATGTTTAAATACAGAAAACTGGAGAATAGAGCTTTCATTATTTTAGTACTAGTAGCAAAACCTTAATAGAAGCTACTTCCATCAAAAATTAAAAAAAAAGGTAGCAATTTATGGGAAGTGTCACATTTATTTTTTTTATCTTGAGAAAACAAACATATTTAGATAAACACTTCAGGAAAACAGTGGAAAATACTTTCTGACTATTATTTTTCAGTGGAACACTGACAACTTCCAACCATCAATCTCATTCCTTGTATTTAGGTCCTGTAGTTTGAGGATTATCCAGCTGCAAATTTCCCTTCTGTTCATAGCTTCAAAGAATGTTCCTTTCTGTGTGGAGTTGGTTCCCTACTTCTCTTGAACCTGGTTGACAATAACAATTGTCCAGAAATCTTGTAGGAAGCAAAGTCTCAATATGCCCCTTTAACCTTTTCTGATTATTTCTAGTTGTTCTGTTATAGGAATTGACATGTATTCCTTGGGATACTATCCTCTTGTGAACACTGCCTTCCTTCCCTGTGCCTCCTCAAGTTTAATACTTTGTTGTTCACCAAAACATACAACTCTTCTGCTGGAAGAACTGTTGTGGTTCAACTCAGCAGGCTGCTAAGCAACACACAGCTGTTTGCTCATTCCCCAATCATCCAGTGGGATGGGAGAAGGAACTGTGTGGAAAAAAAGTAAAATTAATGGTTTAAGATAAAGATAATTTAATAGGAGAGAGAAAAGGAAGGAAAAGGAATTAAAATAATAATAATAATGATTAAATAATTAGAATAAAATAATTAGAATAAAAACCAAGTGATGCACTGTGCAATTGCTCACCACCCACCAACAGATACCCTGCCAGTCTCTGAGCAGTGGTCCCTGGCCATCTTTCCCACTGATTTATGCACTGACCATGACAGCATGGAGTACCCCTTTGGCTAGTTTGGGTAGGCTGTGCTCGCTGTTCTCCCTCCCAGCTCCTCGTGTCCCCCAGCCTCCACACTGGCAGGGCAGTATAAGCGGAAAAGTCTTAGGGTAAGCTCTGCTGGTCAACAACTAAAGTATCAGTGTATTAACATTGTTCTTGTACTAAAATCCCAAACACGGCACTGTACCGGCTACTGGGAAGAAAAGTAACTCTATCCCAGATGAAACCAGGACACAGTACTGAGATTTTAACATTTACTTTTGAATTTCAAAAATGCAACAGATTTTCAACACTAATTAATTAGTTATTAAAATATATAATCTTGATATTTTTCTTATTTTTCGTATGTTTTTTTCTGACACCTGTCCTTTCACTCACTTCACCAGCTCGTTCTTTTTATGACTTAAGGAGTGAAAAAGTCTAGTCTTAAATTTTCTCATCTTCATTGCTAGGACTGATATTCTCATTTGGTTTTTTACCAATTACTTTTGTTAAGTGCAGCTTTCCACAGAGCGTTCCCCCTCATCTCCTGCGCTGTAACTTGTAAAAATATTCAATCTTTCAATTTGGAATTCTTCCAGAAGCAGATGACATTGGTCTTCTGTATTATACAATTCTTGCTCACATTACTGGTCATATTTCTCCTATGAAAACTCTTCTGATTAATTCTTCTCATTAGTCAACTTGGTAAACAAATTACTGCAAGAAGCTTAAAAGCTTGGGTTGAAAGCCAGAACAGAAGCAAAAGATATCTTGTTTGCAAGTCACTATTTTCCCTTGGAAATATCTCCTCTTCTATCAGGTTGTCATTTGAGGCTGCTAGAAGTTTTT
Organism: Pipra filicauda; assembly: GCF_003945595.2. Classification (NCBI taxonomy): domain Eukaryota; kingdom Metazoa; phylum Chordata; class Aves; order Passeriformes; family Pipridae; genus Pipra; species Pipra filicauda. The sequence goes on along the minus strand of NW_024104387.1, from coordinate 2,647,525 downwards.
ATAACTCAGGGTTAATTGCCTCTGGCACAATAATCTCAGATTTCTCTGGAGAATTACTGATAGCACACACTTTCCTTCTGAAATAAAATTACTTTGCTGTCATGAAAAATGTGTCAACTTTTTAATATTTCTTTTAAAAAAAAATAGAATAAATGGGATTAGGACCAACATTCCTCTACCTCCTAGTTCTGTTTTTTTCATCTCTCCTGTGGATATTGTTCTCTGTTTCTAAGTAAACCTTTTCCAGATTAACATGCCAGTGGAAACTGTATCATACATTAGTCCAATAAATACTAGCTGCTTTCTTGGGTGACTAGTCTTCAGCTTGTATGCGTATGTGAACATTGCTTGGCAAAAAGTGTTTTTAATTCATCTGTTTACACAGTCCAGACATAGATCATCTTTCTAAATACATAATCAGGAATACTTTTTGGCTATATGTCTGTATCCTATAGTGTCTTCCTCCTAGTGCATTAGGTCACTGAAAGCCTCTTGGAAGTAGGCTGCTGAAAATCTATAGTCCCATGTACTGGCTTGCAAACCTTTCCAAATAGTTAATGTGTTTTAAATATATTACTGTAATATGACACTTAAGGATAACCTACCAGTGTAACTAATTTTTGTTTCTGGAAATACCCTTCCAGAAAGGAACACTCCAAATGGTGATAATTTTGTCAGTCACTGACTTTTTAATCAGTTGTGATGTAATTCTGAAATTCCTACTTCTGTGCTCATCCATGGAAAGCAAAAGTGAGAATATCATAGTCCCAGGGCTGGCAGCTGTAAGGATGATGCGTGTTTTGATGGACCGTGGTTTCTGCCAAAGCCCTGTGTTCACAATTCCAGAGCATGTGGAGGGCAGGATAGAGTTGTCACTGACATCCCCATCATATTTGCAATTAGTAAACATGCTTCTTGTGTGTTCCAATGATTTAGGAATGCGAAAATATATTTTGCCTTTGAACAAAAGCCACTGAAGATTTTCTGAAAAATGCTTGATTGGAAGTGTGACCGATTGAAGACTTTTGGAATTTTTCCAAAGAGATTTTTCAGATGTTGGGCAGATGTTATTGTTTGCTGACCTAGGACTTTGCAGAATGACAGAAAATAATTTGATGCGCTAACAAAACATTGATTACACACACTAAATAGCCCTGGTAGAGTATTTCCCTTATGGCTTGCACTTCCAGGGTTATGGTTAAACGAGCACCCCATGTCATCAAACATACAGAAGGTGCCTTTGCCTCTCTGAGGGGATGATCCCAGCATTTAAATAATGATTTACTGATGCTTTTATTAGAACAATTATTGGTTATTTCAGACTTGAAATGGGCAGATTAAGCTCTGTGAACCTCACAGCTGAAACCTCACAACACTGGCAATTTTCAGTGATTAAAGTAATTTACTTTATCTATAAAATGTAGAGATATTTCATAATAGCCATACAGCAAGAACAGGGAGGTGTAGTTTTCCTGGAGATAATCAGACCTCTGGGGATAAAGGGTCCTGGCTGCACCTCATGCATTGCAAGACCCAGAGGGCTTTATTATCTGATGATTACCACACCCCCATTTCCATGTCTTTTTGCTTAATTAATCACAGTAACATTATTGCCCAACTTCAGACAACAAAAATAATGAGAGAGGCTTTAAAAGATTCAAAGACTAGAGGAAAAACAAGAGATCCCATAGGAAAGTATCCATAGTGAAACTGAGGTTTACAAATCACTGAAATCTATTAAAAATGATGCTTACATTTTGTAAAGTGCCTTCTTTAATATAAATATAATTATGTTTTAAATATTGTAAATGTGTATATACAATATAAAACATATACTTGTTTTGATCAGAGGAGATGAGGTTTTATTTTTAGGACAAAAAACCTTTAAAATATTCCAGCCATAACATTGAAGGCTATTTTCTTGGGAAAGCTTGCCATATCCACCGTGTTGTTTCTTATTTGCTCCAAGTATAGTTTCATGTACATTCTTATGTCTTTGCTGCCTTTCTAAATTATCAACTAATCATGCAGTTTACAGGCATAAATCCAGAGTAAAATCTTCAGATATTACCTGTCAGAAGTGACTTCTGAAGAAGCTTATATGATTAAATTTCTAGTATATTCTAGTCATCTCTCCTATTAGTATGTCCTTCTCTGCCACACTTGACCGTTGTTCTTACTGTACCTCAGTATAATTGTCTGTAAAATTGGTGCCTGATTTTTAAAAAGTTGTGTGAAACATAATTAGTTTACGTGCTGATGTCCTTCCTTACATTTGTAACATTAGCTTGGACTGTAGGCAGAAGTCTTTTACTGTAGGTCAAGATACAGTGGCTTCCAGAGAAGGTTTTATCAAAAGCTGCATACCACTGATTTACTCCTGATTTTGCATTTGAACAACTCGTTGCTTTTCATAGGACTCATTAAATATTTCTAATATTTTGAGTGAAAGGAGAACAACCTTTTAAGAGCCGCAAACTAGTCATTTTGAAGTCATAAAAGATACAAGTCAAGGAAACAAGGTTGTCTTGAGCTTTGAGATTTCCAGATTTTCTTGTCTATTAGTCAAAATATACCAGGTCTGCATAGCACAGCTACTAGAGCTGTACACTTTCTCAAATGGAAGCTGATACAGGTGGAGGATTATGCTTTCAACCCTTTTTCAGAATTATAGTCTTCAATGTCTGAGACATAGGTAGTCTAAATTGGAAGACAAAATTAGTTTTCAAAGAGTGTTTTCACCTTTTCATTCACATATAAGCATGCTTAGGAGCATTTATCTGGGTGGTCAACTCCTGAGGATAACCTTGAGTCTGGGTAGGACATGTGTTGACCTGCCTCATTTAGACAGCCAGCTAACTAAGATTTGGTGGTCAAGAGGAAGGCTAGATAATTTATAACCACTCTTGTACTCTACTAATTTTAAGTGGAGGAAGACCCTTCTGTTTTGTAATTCACTGCTATAATATTAACTGCTTTCATCTTATGGTGGGGTTAAAACTGGCCTGCAATCCCATCAATGGAAAAATGTATAGAGAGATTAGAACATCTTTGTGTGTGTACTACAGAAATACCCTTTTCTTTAAGTCTGTTATACAGTCTATTTAAAACTTCTGACTGATGTGCTTGAATTCTGCTCATTAATTAATCATCTTTGAGAGAAGTAAAAGCCACACTTTGTTAGGGCAGTTTTTAGTATGTGTACCTGTAGGGTCTATGATTCCTCTGGTGATAGATAGTTTCCTAATTTAAAAATCTGTCTTTTTTTTTTTTTTTCTGGTGCCAAGGATCTCAGCAGTAGACACATCAGACAGATAACATAGTAGGTAATTCATACCTAGTTCAACTTGAGATCACCCTTGGTCTTCCCTGTTCATTATTTGATAGACATTAAGGAAAATATCCATCCAGGAAAGATCTTGCTGTGTTCTTAGCTGTGAAACCTAGTCTTTCACATGATAACACTTTCCCCGGGCAATGTATTTGTGACTGTCTTTGCTTTGTAACCAAAAATGTTACTTTTTGCTTTTTTCAGGTATATTGTTATGCTGGAGAGCAACACGAACCAGGTAAGTCAAAGTAAATGTCTAGCCATGAAAATCAGAGGGTAGCCCATCAAATCCTCTAATATTTACATAGTCTGTGTTCCATTTTATCACTTTATCTGAAATCTAGATTTTAATGGACATCTAGAATGAAAGATCAATGAAGAAATGAATCAACTCAGATGAACACTTCACACCTGTTTGAATTAATAAATAAGGAAAACCTCTAAACTGCATACTAATAATGTTATCAGAAGCTTTAAGGTGTACTGTAGAAAGCATGAAAATGTTTGTAAGCCACTCACATTAGTTATCTAATGGTTTCTAGTGGATAATACTGGTTCAGTTGTTGAAATAGAACAATAAAAGAGAAAAAAACCCAAGAGAACAGCAATAACAACCAATCAAAAAAATCAAAAGGAAGAGATTACAGTGACTTTTGAGAAGTACATATTTAGCATTTTCGTTGTTAAGTTCTTATACCATCCCCATCTATATAACTTTCAAATAACTATGATTTCTAACTTAATACTTTCTAGTGACTTTAATGTTTTTATTTTGCAATTTATTATCATTCAACTTCAGGACAAAACAATTTTCTTTCATTTCCATTACTTCTGCTCCAAATGTGTTCATTCTAAAATGTGACTTTAGAAATTTAAAATATTTTGTTGTGGAATACACTCCACCTCTCCAAACTAAGTTTGCAGATTTTCTGTAGGAAATAGTAAGTTGTTAAAATGATTTTGCCCCAAACATAATCTTTGCATGAAACCAGTTCCAATTAAACCTTTTTAAACATCCATGACACATGGATGGATTAAGATCTATAGTAAATTTCCCAGGAGACCACTGATTTCTGAATCTTGCCATGTGCTATTTGATGGTTCAGACAAAAGCTATGTGGCCAGTTTTGTGTCCCTCCCTCTACAGGTGTCTTTATGTCTCAAAACCTTTTTCAGGAAGCTCAAAGCACAGCTGGTGCAAATTCTTTTCTCTATCAGAGACTTTCACTGACAAGATGTACTGAAGAAGTATCTGAAAAAAGATCTGGGGTCCTAGGGAGAACATTTACAGTGTTTTCTGTTTTCAGACAGGAAAGCTGTTGATCTTGCACTGTCAGCCAATATAATGATCTGACAATCACATAATACATTTTTAGATTTTTATATTTTTTTTTTCTTAAGTGATTGCTGAGCTGGTGTTGAAGGTATTAGGCATTTTGTAAAAGTTCATCTGTATGGTCTCAAATGTTTGCTTTCCTATCACCAAACTGCCATGTATATCATACTCCTTCAAAACCACAGCTGAAAGTGTACCACTGCTAAAGGTGCATGTAGTCTTTCCCAGTGCCTAGACATTACCTTGGGAATTTATTCTTGCAAGGGAAATGTTCATCCTGGCATTTGGCTACGCATTGAAGTAGATCCAAGTTGTTTTTCCTAACATAAGTTCTCCAGCAAACACAACAGTCTGGCTCAGAAGTCAGTAATCTGGTAGTGCTGCTGTGCTACCTACCTGCTGCTGCTGTAGTTCAGTGTTTTATGGCTTAATCAAGGCATAATAATAGACCAAAACAATTTATGTGGCAGGAAATGGGTTCAAAAGTGGAAAATTGGTGGAATTTGGGGGGGAAATGGGAAGAAAGTATTTCCCCCCCTAAATTTACAGATGTGGAACCTTTGTAAATGAAGCTCTTTCAGAAATGTTATTTGGATATAAACTATGCATAGAACTCAAGTGTCTTGACCCTTTTCTTTTATTTTTTTCTCTGAACATATTTGGCAGACCCAAATATCCACTTTCAATTTGATTATTTAAAGCCTAGTATCAGAAAGCAGAGTAATGGATAGAAATTCATACAATCACTGTTGCTGCATCCTCTTTACAAAAGACAGAACCATGAAAGATATGCAAATTGTCCTTAATTATACTTTTAGATGGTTACTTAAATACCTGTCTTTTTCACACTACAGGCACAAAGTTAGTATACCTCAGATATGCTAATAAAAACAAATGTCTGTGGTTTCTGGCAAAATAAAAGCTTCAGTAGTTTGCTATGTGTGCTGTATACAACTCTTAGGCAATGTCACGATGCCTACCGAGACGAGCTTGGATAAAGCTGCTGCAGTATAAAGATTAAGGCTATTTTATATTCTTTGATTTTTATTTAAATTCTCCCTGCATTTAAATTACCATATTACTAATTTTAGCTGATATATTAATACAAGTGTCTCAGCTATTTATACATACAATATAAAACCCAAGCGAAATACCAAACAGGGTGTATGATGCTGTAACTCTGTAAAATGTACTGTCTCTTCTATTAGTGGGTTTGTTCATAGGAATCAACTGGGTTTGCAGAGTATTTACATTAAGAACTGACTTTAGACATACCTTTACAGAATCTCCTTAATTAAAGGTGATGGGTAATGAGAGCCTAAAATTCTCTCCCCCTTTAATTTCAGATGTTGTCACTTTAATCCAAAGTGACTACTGCCCTTTACACATCCCTACTACTTTTAATAGCATTACTGAGAAAACAGTTCAAACTCTGTCAATATTAATGGTGATGGAATCTGACCCTCTGTAAATGAGAAATGAATTTTCATAAAAATTAACAGATGCTGAGGATGTGAGGATTACTGCCTTTTTTTACTAACTGTTCTTGCTAAAGTGTATAGAAAAACCATGCCTCTGATTTCAGGGTATTCCATCACCAATGGGTCAGGTACTTGTAACAAGTAGTGGATTACTGAATTCAGGATAGTAAACTGAATCTGAGCCTGTGCTCCTTGTACACTCCGAAGGTCTGAAAAGTTCAGATTTGAGCTGTCAGCTTTGGTCTAATTTGTAAATGAGCTTCCAGCACGTATAACTTACTTCCAGCATATCTATATTCTGTCTTTACTTTTATTATTATTCTTCTGGAAGTACTTTATTACATAATTTTCTTCCTAATCAGACACTCATTTTATATATTTCATGTGTGTCGTTCAAATCTTCACCTTCCTCAAATAATCACAGATCATATTAATCGTCCTTGGTAACCTAACATTCTTTTTCTTAATTATCTTATCATTAAACCTGGTGATCCGAGAGAAGGTTGACCACCAGGTTTTAAACCTTTCTTGTATATTGAAGAATAGTTCAGTCATCGAGGCTATCGTTATACTTTTAAGCATTTTAGTAATATTTTTCTCAGTCTACTCAACTCTTAGATGAACATTCTATCTTTTACCTCTCAGACCTGATTACCTTGGGTAAAAAATGAAATGGATAGGGATAGTGGGTAAAACTGAGCTTTTTTTTTCTTACTGTCTTGATACGTGTCTGAGTTAGTCTACTACTGGGATGTAACTACTTAGTGCTGTTTGATGATATGTCTATTATCATTTACTATAGTTTTCATATAGATATTTTTTTATTAGTTTAAAGAGGGAGATCAATGAGTGCCAAACAATTATTGAGGCTTGGTTACTTTGGAAGGGTTCCCACAGGTTTTGTACGAATGTGTGGTTGTTCTTTGATAATTATCAGAAATGGGATTCCTGTTTAGATTCTCCTACATAGCACAAAGTCCCTTCCTAGTCCTCCCAATGAGAACTGCGTGTAGCTCTGGGTGTTTTCCTCCTTCTTTATGCTGGAAAGCAAGGAAAACATCTGAAGAGGCTAAGGTAAAATTTGTAGTGTAGGAATAGTTTCTTCAGGAGCCCAGAAGAGAGAAAGTTTACTACCAGCAGAGAGAGACTTTCCACCCACCATAATTGGTATCTCATTTTGTAAAAGAAAGAAAAGAGAAATTAGTTTTTAGAGGTTGAATGTGTTTTGGTACTTCTGGGCAGAATATCTGATGTCTTCTTCATTATTTCCATCTTATAAGTTAGAACTACTCGTAAAAGTTAAGGTCATGTTACTCATAGAGATGAAACTGTGGTCTTGCTCTGCTCTTTTCACTGCAGCTCATTTTAGCAACCCTGCTCATATCCTACAAGAACCAAGGAATGCATTTTCTGTAGTAAGCACAAACAAGATCACGTGATGGATGCACTGGTTATTGTGGTGTTGGAGTGTAGATTCTTGGAACCACAACATAGGTACTTCCTCTCCCTGGCATGTCTGGTTTTGGATGATGCTAAAAGTTATCTGAGTCTTGAGATCTCTGAACAGATAGCTAGGTTTGTAAAGGTGTTTTTTCAAGCAAAGTTAGGCATGTCCTAGGTATTAGTACCATAAAAAAAAAATGGAATCCATAAAACTCTGGGAAGTCTGAGTGCAGTAGAGAAGACAATTGGACAGTAAGGTATTCTCTGGTAAAAGACTAGAATGCCAAACTGCAATAGTTAGCTGGGTCTCTGTGGGCCATCAAGAACTTATAAAGACTGCCAACACCTCTTACAGATCTTTTCACAGATCCTATTACAATTCACAGTAAAGTGATCCTCTACCTTCTTTCCTGAGGGGTCCAATTAAGGTAAGGATTTATTCAAGACTCATACAGACCTGGGGCTTGCACACTGCAAATGTGAGAGGAACATGATGCTTCTTCCCTTTTATCTCAAGAGCACTCCCTGTGCAAGATCTTGTGCTAGCAGTTAATCTGAAAAAAGGATTTTCTAGTTGGGAATTCTCTCATTCACTGGTTTATAACTTGTTATATTTCACATAATTATATAGAGAGGGAAACTAACTTGTTTCTTTCATCTCCTGATGTCTATCCAGACAAGATCTATCCTCAGAACCTGAAAAGGCATTTGAACCAGGATACTTTGCATTCAGATGAATTTTCCAACGCTGATCTATAAGGAGGATGTCCCTTTTACTATCTCCTAAGAATAATTTATCCAGCTTTTCTTTCTGTATGCTGATGAAACCACTTTAAGCTGTGGATTTCATGAGATGTCAAAGAACAGATATGCATTTGACCTTGTATTGACCCTAAAGTAACCTTATATATATATATATATATATATATATATATATATATACACAATAATATATATATATATATACACACAATAATATATATATATATATATATACACTTCTTATGTTTACCTCCAGATGTCATTTCTTTCTGAAGCAGTTTTTGGTCATGATTTGCTCCATAATTTTCTTGGGGAACTGTTGAGCTTTCTGAGGAGTTCCAGAGTTCATAATCTATGAGAAATATGTAGAAACTACAAGTGAACTATTTGAATAACACTGTCTATTTTGCACTTCTGCCCGAATAAGTCTTGTCATTGTTGTTTGTAAATGTTTTACAGCTCTTTTCAGTCATTTTTAAAAATATATGCATATGAAACTTGATATCCTTGCATTGATTTCACAATGATTACTGCTAGACGATTATTATTTGTAAATCGGTTAATCAGCGAATCTCAAAAAGGCAACAAAATACACCTGGCTGAGCTACAGAAACAGAAGAACAATTTGCTGTGGGCAGTCCCTTGGCCTGTAGGGTATGTAAAATAACAATAAACCTAAGCAGAGGTGGAGGTAGGTGTTCATATCAGAGCTGTTAACACAATTTCCTGAGCTAAGCAAAAACAAGGTACAGAATTCTGGTCATCCATTTGTTGCAGCACGGAAGGCCCAGAGTTTGTCCTCAATTAGATATCATCAAGACTTCATAAGCATTAGAGGATATATATTATAGAGGTGGATGCTTGCTGGTAATGCAACACCATTTTGTTTTATTAATAATAGAATAGTAATGGAAGAGTGAGTAACGTCATAGTATAAAATACTAGAGAGTATACCAGGATGGATAAACAAAACGGAATTGTTATGATAAAAAGAATTTATTTCTCCCAATGAATATTCAACTAAAATGTAGAGTTTGCAGTTTTGGTTTATTTCCATCAGTTAAATGCAGATTTATATAACTCTTCTTACAACCCTTCAGTGTTTATATTCTTGGGTTTACATTGTTACATTTAAAGAATGAAGAGAAAACTTTGCAATTTGCAATTAATGACATTTGGTTTTATTAAAAATAAGTAGAGAGCCATATCAATAAAAAATAGACACTAAGATTATGAAGAAAATCATTTGTCAAAATCCTTGCCTGTAAGTAGGCTCTGCTTGGAGGTTTTATTGGCCATATTATCCTGGTTATTTAGGGAGAGACATATGATATGCTCAAGGTAAATAGCTTGAAAGCATTTCCACCTGCAACTGAATCTGTTTATGTGTCCATGTATTTGGGGCCTGCCTTGGGCTTTCTAGGCTTGTTGCAGAGCCTGAGGCAGTGTCTTACACAGCACAATGTTACTGAACCAACTTATTAGTTATCGCTGCAAGAACATTAGGATAAACATATACTAGTGAGGTAACTTTAATAAGGTAGCTGTCTGTACCATTAATTTACTGAATACCAAGTTGTTCATCTATTTTGAAGGACTTGAATGTTTTTATAAATTTTTTTTTTATTTCTGGAAATGAAAATCTATGAAAAATAAGGCATTGCAGAATGTAAATACATAAAACCTATTGGACAGAAGTGACTGATCTGGGCAGCAGATAATCTGTGTACTTTGTACCTACATGTGGGCATCTGTAAATCAGGGGAGGCTGGCTGGGCATAGAGGGATGTCATAACACAACTGCAGAGAGGTTGTGGGACATTAGATTTCATGAAATCAATATTACACTGGAGTTTTAAGTCACAATAAACTTCCTTACTCTTCTCTGTAAAAATGACTTGACACCACCACGACATTATGAATTGTTAATATAAGTTCATGCCTGCTTTGCCAGCAGGTAGTATACCTAAGTAAAATTACCTTTAAATCCGTGGTTTGGGTAGGCTTCCAACTGCAATTCAAGTGAAGATGTATTAAATAAAAAAGATGTAGCTTATGTCTTGCATCTGGTTATATGTGTTAATGGTACCACTGAATTAAAAAAAACCCATCTCTTATAACCAGTTAATCTTTAAAGTTCATCCTTTTGCTGATATGTAAATTCATCTAACAAATATCCTCACGCTTCCCATGCTCACTTATTTGTTTCCTGGAACAGCCTTTCTGTCCCTATTTTAGGCATTCTGGGGAAACTTCCACTCTCATGGTGTGACCATAATAAATGAAATGCAACGGAATCCTTTTCTAAGCCTACAGTTCCTGAGTGTTATGATAAAGCATATGCTAATAGAGCCTGTGAGCTTATTGGAAGTTCTTAAAAAATGCCATCTGCTACAATTTTTGCAGCTAAAAGTTATATTCAATCAGAGGTAAGTTTTTATATGCTCAGTCTAGTACATGGAAATGTATTCCTGGAATTAAAGTTTACCTAAACTATGAAAAACACTTTTTGCATGTAGTTACTTTTGAAGGTCTAACCTAAGATTTCAAAGATGAGACCGATAGGAGAAAGGAAGCAAATCTACATATGCAAGTCTGCTGTTAAAGTACTCTGTGGTTCATAAAAATGCCTCCTTTTCACTTGAATGCTTGGAAACAATCTTTGAGTATGAAAACTAAATGAACTGAAGAGCAACCCTATATTTTGCATCTGACTACTCAGTGAATCTATGTTCCTCATCTGTAAGAGATAGTGTTAACACTTAAAATCAGCACGGCTGCTGAAACCCACCTCCACAAAAATTATTTAAAGGTTTAAAGTAATAGTACACGATAAAAAGCATCATAGTTTCACCATAATCCAAATCAGGCTTTATGTATTAATTTTCTTATATTTAGATAAAATCTGCCAATAGATCTTTTTGATGCTTCCGGGGAGACCAAAACAATTAGTTTAATTTGTCAATAAAACCCAGCAATAAACTAGCTTTGCAGCTAATTTGCTGAAAGAGAGAGACTTATCTATTCTTTCTTTTTAACAAACTTTGACCACACTCAATCTGGGGAGCTCCATACAAAAGATATACAGGCCTGGAAAAAAATAACTGATTAAATTTTAACCAGCTGCTGGGCAGATAGTTTGCCTGAGGCACTTTTGTCAGTTTCAAAGGGTCCTTTTATTAATTTTGCATTTTGTATTTTGTTAGTGGAAAGAGCTGGCTCTGTTGGGACTGCCAAAAGCTATAGGCAGCGAATCTTAGAGCAGCAAAGAGGAAGCTGTAGAGCATGCCAAGTAGATTTAGCACACTGAGCACTCTAAATTACATTTGTTTTATCAGTTCTAAAAATATATTAACTTCAGGTGTAAGTTCTTTGAATAAAGCCTTAAAGCTAGTACTTTCAGTTCCTCTTCTGTTTATATAAGGCTTTTACTTTGTCTATAAAAATAAACCACTGTAGCTTTTGCCAGATAACTACCCATGTAATTTAAATCTGTTCTTCCTATGATTGTTGCTGCATTCATTGTTGGTCTGTTTTTCTTACTCACATTGAACTTATGTTCTTACTGAAAAAAAAGTATTTCAAGTTTTACCTAGATCCTCCTCACTTTCCAAGACATTCAGGTACAGCTTTTATAGCAAAATTATTGATGTCTAAGTGAAATCAATATTTAAATAAACATGTTCTGCTTTCATTTGAATGGAGCCCGACATCCATATCAGCGTGTGGAAAATGCTGCATGTAGCATATTGCTCAGACAATTTGTGAACAGAAGTTAGAACTCAGGGGTTAAATGGAAAACACAAACCTCTCTTGTGATGCTGGGAATTTCACAAGTTCCACTCAGGCAACTTCAAACAGCATTAAACACAAAGGAAAAAAGTATACCCTCAGGCTAGAATTTGCAGAAGACTTACCTGTAGTAGAATGGAGCTAAAATTAAGCCCAAAGACAAAGCATTTGGGCTTACATTTAGAAAATTGCATGGCAAAGTATATGTTTTTAGAATGTATATCATACTGTTTTTCTAGTTTCATCTCATCTTTTAAGATAGCCTTTTTCTCCCCAAAAAAATTCTTTATCCCAAATCAATATATGATAGTGTTACTACTGCATTATTTAATGTCTTCTACAACTATTTTTGTGTGTAATCCTGTGATGGCAAACCTCATTGGTATCACTTACACATAAAGGATCATGTTCTTGCCCTTACTGAAGTTAACAGTGAACCTGATAACAGCAAAATTGACTTCATGGGAGAAAACTGAGCTCAAAGTAATTTTAAAAAAATCATTTATATCCATGTCTTTTGTCAACAAAATGTTTTGTCAGGTTTTTTGTAGTATTTTAAGAAAATTGTGGTTCATACTCTGATTTACCTCCTAAGTTTGACTAATATGTGTAAGTACAAAAAAAAATCCCCAAAAAACCAAAACAATGTAAAAACTAAAACCAATCTGGAAATCTTTAAATTAAATCAGGAAATCTTTAAGTTGTGCCAGTTCCTCAGTTTGTAGTTAAACGACGTTTTATTGGGGAAAATACCAAGTAAGAAGGAAAAAAGATTATCTGGGATAGCTGAGACTGTCCACTCAGCTCTGCTGTGTGAGAACACTGAAATTACTTGAAACTTCTCTTTCAGGGTTCATCTGAAGGTCCAGTTGTGGGCATAAATAAATGCTTATCTTATGAGATATAATATTTCTGCGAAGGTCTAAGCTGTTGCTCAAGTATTTTATGGAACTTGGGGTACATAACTGAGCATTTACATTATGTTCATAACATAGAACAATGCTAGAGCTTGAAGTGCTGGCTGGAAACACCCAGGTGGGCTTGGATTCTGGATGGCCACTGCATTAACAGAGTGCCCTGCTACTCCTAGTCCTTAATAACAGAGACTCCCTGAGTCTCTGTCATGTAGATAGCAGCTAACTCTCCTATAAAATTAGGCATACAAACTTGCTGTGTTTTCAGAATAGGATCTTTGACATTATCATAATCCAATATTTTAACAGAAAATTTTATCAATGTGATAATCTGAAAAGAAACCCAAGTGGAAGCCAATTCTTTCTTTCATAACTGCATGTGCTCTGCATTGCTTACAACAAGTGACAGTTGCTGATGAGAAGAGCTAATTCCGTAGTCCCTGTGCAGCATTGGGAATGCCAAGGAACACAGTATGTTGGCTTTTGAGTCAGCAGGGATTTATATACTGTGCTTTATGCTTTAACTAAGTAATACATACATCTTGCAGGTTCAGTATCAGAATTTCTGCCACAGTGTAAATCCAGTGCACTCTTTCAGTTCCACTGAGGTTGTACCATTTAAAATCATGAGGGGATCATTCCCATTTGTAACTGAGCAAGTAAATTGGTAGAATTCCAGACTGTGGCAATGTTGGAAAGCAAGTGATTTTTTCATGTTTTGTGTCCTTCCTCTTTCTTGATTGTAAAGAAGTAGTTGTTTAATATTAGAATATGATTTGCCATTTCAGTTGAGCAAAATGATTTATTTCTGAGTTGATTGTTATATTTTGAGGCAATGTTAATACTATGAAAAGATGTCTGCAAATTTTCAGCTGTATGCTAGCTTGCTCTCTCTCTATGGTATGTTCTTTGGTATTGGATGCCAGATCATGGTCAAACTAATATCAATTAAAATTTATCACAGGTGGCCAGTTTCATAAACTTGGAACCAGTATTACTGAATGTGATTAGTGAGTTTGGACCTCTTGTTTTGTATATTCTCAATTTACATGAGACTGATGTATGATGTACTCTATGAAAGCAACAGAACATGTATTCAAATATTCTCATGAAACTGATGCTGCTGGTCAGCCACCCTCCCTACTGCTCTGACCTTATCTCAAAGGATGTTGTTGCAAGTTGTTTCCACTCTACATTGCTTTGAGCTGCGCATATTACTTCACATTGACTGTCATAACTATCACACTTACATTGAAAAGAACCTACCTAAGTTACTCTGCATAAAACAATCTTTCATAGGCAGAAAGCAGTAGTAGGAACAAGTAGCATGTGATTTTCAGAACAAAAATGGAGACTAATATGATGCTCTACCACTTGTGGCTCGTGTATTTCTTGCCTTAGAAATTATTCTAAGTTTTCCTACCCTTCAAAACATTAGTTGGGCTAAGAGTTCAATATTCTCTCATTTTGTTCTCATTAAATGATGAGGTGCATTGTCTTACTGCTGTGAAGTCAGATCTTGGCATGATTCTTTCAATTTACCTCTCTGTTGGGTTATTAGTGAGGTTTTTTTCCTCCCTTAAGTTTCCTTTCATGTATGGTGACATGCAGGTACACAAGCATTCAAGACTCCTAAAATCTTTCTGTGATGTCCCATTTAAATTAGGTAAAATCACTCTAATGATTAAGAGAAGGGAACACAAAAGCAGCATGAGCTTATCTGAAATGAGTTCTTCTGTAGGTTTCAACGAATACCTCCTGAAAAGTTGTTACAGTGTTTTATCTGACTCTACATGCAGAATAACATGGTTCATGGATATTTTATCACAGAAGAAATGTATGCCTCCTATTGTGCCTCAAGAATAAGCAGAAGATTATACCTACTCTACTTTTCTTTTTACCCCTCTTCTGAATGTGAACCATGCTGTAGTGCTCAAAATGCTTTCACTGCACCAGTGTGCTGCTGAGGAAAGGTAGTTTTATGTCTTTGATTATATCATCTTACAGTATGTTAGTTGACATGAGGGAACCCATAGTTTCAGGTGAGACAAAAGGTAAGAGTTTACTAATTTTGCATTATTCCCCTCTGTGTGGCCAACACAGAGGGTTATGCAATAGCCAAATGACCCATTGTATTAATACTCTCCAGTGTCAGAACACTGCAATCCTTTCACATAATTTTTCAATTGCTCCTGATAAAGGTCCCAAACCCCCTGTGTTATGTTGCATAGCCTCTTCTTTGGTCACACAATAGATCCAGGCATCTAAAAGACTAATGAAGTACAGGAAGATTTTTCAGTGCTAAAGCTGTATTCTGAGTGGTTTGGCTGGTTGTGAAATCCTTATATTTCATGCTGAAGATTTAATCTAAATAATGTTAAATTGAAAGTGCAAGGTTAAACTTTTAGAAAAGAAATCATTTCCTTGCTCACACACTAGTCAAATCATTCCCTCCCTAATCCTGAGGACTGGATTTGCTTTGAACTAGAGATGGAGAATTCATTATGGAAAATTTCAAACCAGCTAGCAAATTGTGGGTTTGAAAATATCTCTAAAGTAAACTGATGAACAAGATCATCAGAAGGTAAGAGATATGTAAGAGATGTGATTTCTTTATGGTTGGCTGCAGAACATAAGAACATATTCACAGTGCTCTGCCTTAGAAAACAGAAAACCTCAATCAAAAAAATTTGATAAACATTTGTGGGAGAGTGGTAGCTGAACATCTTATTTTACCTCTATTTTATAGACTCCATGTCAAAACATAAATTTCAGGTGTACAGTGGCTAATTTAGTAGAAAGATTTTCTTTCATGTAGCGGTGCAACCATAGAAACTGTGGGGTTAATTTTAGTGGCACCAAGCAAAACATGATTACTCTTTACAGCTAGGTTTTACTTTTCTTTATTCTAATACAAGATCAGGCCCTGGGTTTTATATTATAACTTGCAGTACTTTTCCTATTGAGTGCATATGGATAGTTTGGTTTTAAATAAATGCAGTTAGACTTCCAACGAACAATGTGATTTACCTGACTTAATATATTTAACATACAGCAGAAAGAGTGAAAAATAATGTCAGTGGCTTCATTCTGAAGCTAGGCACAGGGTGAGTTTCATATAACTATTACCCTTACATTAAAGTCTATGGTCTACCTACTCTTTCATTACATCTACCTTTTCAATATTTAGAGAATTTGTATTAATTATAATAACTGACATCTATAATATGGCTTTCAGGCATTCACTTCAAATTCACTTCTGTCTCACAAAGTAATTGCAACCACTCAGCCAAGTTCTACACGTGTTTATAGTCTGTCTAGTTCTTATGAATCAAATGAACCTTTTATATGTGTTGTGTAGGTATGTTTATAAGAGAAGTAAAGACCCAGGGTCTTCATATGAAGAAATTTAGAAACCATTCTTTAATAAGTATTTGTTGTAAAATGGGTTGTTTCTCTTTGATACTACTGGCCAACCAGAGCTACTCAGTGTGAAAGTTAACACAGGTATAGTATTTGTGGCACTTGAGTTTTCAGTGTAGCTTGAGAATTTGTTTCAGATTCTTTCTTTCTGTATTTAATAGTACCAGTTTAAAATTTGGATAAGGTTTTTCTTTGCAGCTCAGCTTTCCAGTGTTGACTGATTTTGTCAGTCTACATGACCATAGACTCATCATAGAACCATAGAATGGTTAGGGCTGGAAGGGACCTCAAAAATAATCTAGTTCCAATCCCCCTGCTATGGGCACAGACACCTTCCACTAGACCAGGTTTCTCCATCCAGCCTGGCCTTAAAGACCTCCAGGGATGAGGCATCTGCGACTTCTCTGGGCAACCTGTTTCAGTGCCTCACTATTCTCATAGTAAAGATCTTTGTGTGCTTTGAACTGCTGCTTATTTGTGGGCTTTAATTTTGCGATTGTTTTTTGTTTTGTTTTCTGTTCTTTTTGGTGATTAGTTCCTCATTTGTTGTGAAAGAGAGAAAAGGAAGTGACCACAATAAAACTTTCCAGATAAAGGTTCAAAACACAACACTGAAGGCTGTCCCTTGCTTGTCATTCTGAGATAAGATTTTTGTTTTGTTTTGTTTTTTTTAAATAAGAAATTGTGGTAAAGAGGAAAATACTGAAAATTACATCTCACTTTGTAAATTGTAGTCACATTGCCTACTGGTGTATTATTACTGTTTCTCTACTTTCCTTAGGGGTATACTAAGGAATTTATGTTTAAAAAAATAGCCCACAAGCTGTCAGAATTATAATAAAAACATAAGAGCAGACATTACCCACTCCAGACCTGTTGCTAGTGCAATGTTACTTTGAGTTTTTTTACAGATTGCCTCCTTAATTGCTGCATTGGTGCTACTTTGGTCATAACATTGACAACAAGAGCTGAAGTGCAGACAGACACATTGCATCAAGAACTGAACTTTTGTTGCTGTAGATTTTTCTTTCTGTATAAAATCTTCAGTCTGTGGGTTATATAATATTATGTCAGTGCCAGAGGTTTGCTTTCTAAGACAGCAAGAATAAAATCAGTGTGAAGACTATGAGAGGTTAAAGAGACAGTTTGAATCAGATGAATGAAGTATATGCAGTGGAAGAAATATTGGGAAGAGGAGACCAAACTTGGGGAAACAAAAAGGCTAAGGCTAGGTGAGAAAAAGCCAAGATGTAAAATGACATTGTTAAGGTAATGGTGAAACAGGAACCATAGAGATAAAATTAAATATGTATCAATTAACAAATTAACCCAGTTTGCATTGGACATTTGGGGTCCAATCAGTATGTACTTAAAAAATTATGTATTTTAATTAATATTTAGCAGGGTGATACAATCTGTATGGTTCCCAATGTAAGTGTTGTGGCAAAAGATTCTGAAAAGCATATTAATCCTGCATTTTTGTTAGTTTTTGTGTTTAGGGTTCAGGAAGTCTTAAATAAATGCAGACTGGCTAATAGATCTGAAAATTGCAAGGATGGATTGCCATTGTCTAAATTTGTTTCCTATGGGGAAAAGATGCATCACAATTTCTTGGTTTGTATCATAGACTGGAAGAAAAAATCCTTGAGAAGTTCACAGCGGAATGAAATGGAATATTAAATCATAGCATAGATAAATCTGCTTTACAATCTAGTCTGAGTAGTCTTGCTAAGTGAGTTCATTTGGCCTATGTGTGTTTAACACAGCTGAACACAAGGTCTTATGTCTAGGAATTTATATTAGTTATACTTAGGAAACAGAAGACCTTATTATAAGGTAATAATATTGCCTAAAATAACAATGTTGAACTTTAGGGCAGTTATTACCCAAAATTTGGGGGTTTTATAGTTCATTCAATATTTTCATAAATAAATTTTCATTACGATTTAAATACTCCTATCAGCTGAGTAGAAAGGGATGCTGCAAATCTGATCCACACTCAGAAAACTGTGGGTGAGTCAAATGGCAAATACAGGCTTCAAATGTTACTCCAACAATGTATTTCTACTCCACATCTTTGTCTTGTGGCCTCACTTATCCAGTGTGTTTAATCACAGTTTAGTTACAAAGTTTAGTAACAATGTTGAATGCTGTCAATACCTAAAATTCAAATCTTTCCATACGTTAAATTGGTTTTTTGTAAGCACGTAAAGCACAGCGCATACAGACTCCGAGTATATACACTGACTTTGAAAGTTACATTGTTTTAATTATATCTTTAACATGACACTCTCTGCAGCTTGCAATTCCCGAAAGAAGAAAAGGCTCAAAATCTGTGTTGTTATGCATTTCAGCTATACATTCTCATATACCCTTGTCTTGTATATGAAGATTTCCACGTAAACAAAGACGAAAATATGTGAATATCATGTAAATGTCTTGAGTTTTAACAAATCAATATGAATGATTAAAATTAAAGGGTTGCAAAACCAAACATCTTTGTGAACTAAATTTAGCTCACATTATATTTTCTACTTGAATAAATAGAATAAGCTTCATCTTAAGTTGTCCATAACCAACAGATTTTCATCTTTTTTTGCTAAGGATGTCCTGTTTGGACGTATTAGTCTTCTGTAAATACAGAGCTGTTCTGGCTGTATTGAATGTTCATTTTACAGATTTCAAATAGAATTGTCATGTAGTGGTGCATTTGAGACAAAATCTCATGCAACTTGGATCAAAACTGGAAAAGCCATAGGTGAAAAGTGTTTTGAAAAGCAAGATGTATTCAGGCAGGTCACTTCAAGTGAGCCAGCTGTTGAAGTGGATGATTATCAAAATGACCTCCTCTTTGAGGTGTAAGGGTGGTTGTCCAGAAAATGCTGGGAGAGAAGGTGGAAATAAGGAGTGGTGGCCAGGAACAAAAAGCATTTTTTTTTTTTTTTTTTTTTTCAAAATTAGCTATGAGTTAAGATGCGATGTTTGAATAGGAGTTAATCACACCTAATGCTAGTTCTTGGATAATCGGTGAAGTCTCTTTGTAAATCCCAAACATTAAAGAAAATGCCCACTGGAAAATAGAAACCAGCCAGATGTCTAAAACTAAGACAAGAACAAAACCAAAAGAAAAAAAAAAGTACTGGTTCTTCACAAAATTGAGCAATTGAACAACTTGAGGATCAGAGTTATGGACTTTTTAGTTTTATTTTCTATTTCACAAAGAAACTCACCCATAATGAATAGCACTGATTTGACAAAAGTTAATGAGTGGAGTGGATAAAAGCTAGAGATGTCTATTTTGCATTACAAAACATTTTAATTTTTTTTTTTTCTGATTTGGAGCAAAACCAAATTAAACATTTAATGTTTCAGAACTTTTCATTATCTGAGGATATCATGTAGAAAAAAGGCTACGTTTTTGAAAACAAAATTTTCTCCTCTGTATGTATTTTTCAGTTGTGCCTAACTTTTATTATGCTACAATATTTTATGGCATATAGCAAGAATCAAAATATTAAATTAATTTACTATATTTACATATATCTCATTTAAGGACAGCTGCTTTTCATTGAATGCTATTTGAAAAATCCCTGCTATTTAGATTTGTGTATCTTGTATTACACTGGAAAATTTTGAGTATGATTAATCTTTATGGGTGGAAAGTTTTCAAGATAACTGAAAAAAATTTTACATGATAACATATGCTCAGATATTTCAGACTAAATCTTTCTAAATATCAAAAATTAATATTTTTAATATAAACAAATTAAACATTTCCCCTGGGAAAGATCACTTAAATATATGGGAAAATAAATATAAGTCAAAACCTATAAAAGTGGTTTTGGGCTTTAGTTGGTATTAGTGGAATTTCCTGACTGAAATTTTCAATAGTTAGGACAAAAGTAATTTATATTTGGATGCTTATGGTATCCAATAGATTTTCTCTTTAGAATGTCCTCTATGTAGAAAAATGTTTGAAATGTCCAGATAAACTAAGAAAATAGTGCTGTATAGCTGCTGGATAAGTTACAGTCCTGGTGTAACTCTCAGTAAAATACCACTTTTACATTACTCACTGAAATGCTAAGTTTCAGCTTTAAAAGGTACCATCATTTCAACCTCTATGTAGATAGCAAAAAACTAATCACATGAATTAACAGTGCTGGAAAATTAATATCTGGCTGCACAAATCATTAATATCTTGACATCATAAGTTTAAATGTTTTCTACAATCAGTCCAGTGGCTTAGATTATTTACCTTATGAGTCCCATAAGCAAAAGAGAGCTGAAATACCTGTATCATAATATTTCTCATATCTGATTAATGTTTGCCTTGGGAATTATATGATGTTCAGTGTATTTATTTTTTGCTACTTCTAATGGTAGGTAGAATTTTCCATAAAAGAGAAATGTACTCTTGGTCCCTTAAGCAATATAGAAGGAGTAGCTAATTTGTGTGTGTTACAATAGTGTATAGTCATCTAGATGTATGCTGTATTTTCTGTTTTCCAAATGAATTTTCGAAGTCAATTGGGTTAACAGGAGAGCTAATATTTCAAGAAGAGTTTAAACAAACTGGTTTGTTAATTTTTCCCTGGGGATCAGAAGCAGGAAATGGGGAAATGGCTAATAGGAGCAACCTAGAGCTAGTGATATTGTGCTGATAGAAGGAACAGAATTAACTTAAATGTGTCACATTGATTTAAGATGTCTGTGATGTATTACAAAATGTGTTCTTGCCCTGCACATACCACTGAAAAACAAACCATGCATTTTAATGTTATTTTAAGACCTCAGTAAAAACTTAGCCAAAGTAAACTTATCTTTAGTCTTGTGTGTATTTGCTTTAAGGTGAAAAGACTTGAAAATATAAAAGAATTTGCAGGAAAAAGGTAAAATACATAAATGTTTGCTCTTATTCTTTCTGATATATCAAACTTTCCAATATTTTTCAATGCTCCCTTGCATATCTTTTTCTGAATAAGTCCAGTGTTTGCAGAAGGGACCCTAAGGAGCACTGTTTCCATAGTCATTAGGTCCCCTCTGGAGGAAAAAGTGTAAGTACATGGACAGGGAAAGGTCCCCGTGTGCTTTACCCCCTCCCTGGGACTTGGTACACTGTAGAACTTCTTTGCACTACAGGCTGGATGCAGCTACAGAGAACCTACATTATGTGCTTCCAAGCCCATGGACAAATTCAAATGCAGTCTGGCAACATGCCCCAGAGAGTCCAAAATGTAGGCAGCTGTCACTCACCATGAGTAAGTGTAGTGGGTTGACCCTGGCTGGATGCCAGACACCCACCAAACCACTCTATCACTCCCCTTCTCAGCTGGACAGGGGAGAGAAAATATAACAAAGGTTCCTGAGTTGAGATACAGTCTGGGAGAGATAATTCACTAAATACCAGCATGGGCAAAACAGACTCGCATTGGAAATACTAAATGAATTTATTACTAACAAAATCAGAGCAGGACAACGAGAAGTAAAACAAATCTCAAAAACACCTTCCCCCCACTCCGCACTCCTTCCTGAGCCCTACCTCCTCCCCTCCAGCAGTGCAAGAGGAATGGGGATTATGGTCAGTTCATCACAGTTTGTTTCTGCTGCTACTGCTCAGAGAGAGGAGTCCTTCTCCTGCTCCCCGTGGGGTCCCTCCCACATCAGACAGTCCCCCTTGAACTTCTCCAACCTGAGTCCATGCCGGACGCAACAGTTCTCCATGAAGTCTTGCAATGTGAGTCACTCTTCCACAGGGTGCAGTTCTTCAGGCACAGCCTGCTCCGACATGGGTCCCCCACAGGGTCAAAAGTCCCTGTGCTCCAGCACAGGCTCCTCTCTCCATGGGTCTAGAGGTCCCTGCCAGGACCCTGCTCCAGTACTGGTTTCTCACAGGTTCTTAGCCCTCTTGGGTCATCTGCATGCTCCGGTGTGGGCTCCTCCATGGGTTGCAGGTGGATCTCTGCACCCACCCTGGTCGTCCATGGGCTGCAGGGACACAGCTGCCTCACCATTTTCCTCATCACAGGCTTCAGGGGAGTCTCAGCTCTGGCACCTGGAGCACCTCCCCCACCTCCTTCTTCGCTGACCTTGGTGTCTGCATAGTTGTTCCTCTCACTTATTTTCACTCAGTTCTTCCCTGGCCGCAAGGACATCTGCTCAGTAATTTTATTTTTTTTTTTTTCCTTCTTAGATATGTTTTCACAGACGTGTTATCACCATTTCTGACTGTCCCAGCCTTGGCCAGTGATATGTCTGTCTTCGGGCTGGCTGGCATTGGTTCTATCAGACATGAAGGAAGCTTCTAGCAGCTTCTCAAGGACTATGGACTTTGAAAGGTTATGTCACGTGCTTCGACAAAGACAGAAAAAGCAGTGAGTCAAGACTCAATGTGGCAGGCCAGAGAGATAGAGCATGGCATCAAAACCGGTATTTTAAAGAAAACAAGGTGGGTTTGTTTTTTTTTTTTCTTTTCTCCTTAATAGCCTTTACCTCTTCTCTACTTTTGTATGTACTTTCCTTCCAGCTTGCAGTTTAAATTAGGTACTGAACACAGTATTTGCCTACTGGTGCTATGTGCTGTCACCTGCCACAAGGTTGAAGATCTTTTCATATTCTAGTTTAAAACTGAATAGGTTAGATTGGTCTCTATATAGTATATCAGAAACAGAAGAGTGTTTTTCACTGAGTCTATTAATTTGTGTACCTTCTCTCTCTTCTCATTACTCCAGTGTTTCTTTTCCTTTGACTTTTGTTATATATGCATGAACACAGGAACCCCAAAAATTTCAAACAAACACTTCCATCGTGGGCTTAGGCATGGCATTTGCCACAAGACTTGGTATTGTACCCTTCTCTTGTTCTTACCTATTGAGACTGTAGGGTTTTTGACAGCCTTTTTCCTTCTCTATTAGTCGAGCCCAACTTTTGGGATTACCACTTAGTCTGTAATGGCTCTTAGGCATTGCCATAGTGAGTAAAATTACCATCAGGAACAAAATATTCTCATTTTGCTTTTGTCACTAGTTCTGAGTTTAGCTGCAGTGATGCTATTACTTCATTTATACCTTTCTTTGTCTCATTGTAATTTTGGTGAAATCAACTGGAGAAAAAGCCAGAAAGCTTTTTTTGACTTATTTATTTGGACCTGCATGCTGAAAGCAGGACGGGATTATAATTATAATAATTTTGTAATGTTTTCAAAGCTCCTATTGGACATTGGAAGGTATCTTTTCCATACATGCTTAATAACACATCCAGTCAAAATATTAATTTCACTCATATTCACTGAATTACTCTGATACATTAAATTCTTGGGGTAGTTTCTTAAAAAAAGTTTCGCAAGTGAGTCTGAAACAAATACCTTTCCTGATATTAATATACATGCCTTCAAGGCCTTTGAGAGTTTTTAAAATCAACCAATGATACGAGTTTCTCTGTATAGCCTGAAAAAAATCCCCAAAAACCCAAACATCTCATTCAGGATCTAGCCTCTTTTACATCTCACCACCTGGCTTACAAGGTTGTATATCTTTCAGCTGAAACATTTATGACAAGAGAAGCTGTTAAAGTTTCTTTGGTAGATTGTTTAGATGTGGTTGCCAATGAAAAGACAGTAATAAGTTAGTTATTGCAGCTGTGCTTGGATGTACCCAAGGCAGTTTCAATTTTGCTATTATTCAAATAATCTGGCAATTCATATTGTTCTCTCTGTGCTCTTGAGCTGGGCTCTTCAGGTTTGTCTGGTTCCAGAGTCAGTTTTAGTTTCCATTTGTTTTAGAGACAGCCTTTTGTAGAGAGTGCTGGGGAGCTGTTTATGGTGTGGTGTTGAGTGACAGGCTCATCAGATGTCAAGCTACAGCAGCGCAGGGGTCTCAGAGTGAGAGCAATGATTTGCAAGCCAGACCTATACTACTCAGAGATGGCTCAGAAAACACGTTTGTGCCTTGGATTTTGTGCTGTAAGTCTAACAGCTTGTTTTTCTGTCTTGCCCAGCTGAAGAGCTGGAATAGTGCTTTGTGTACGTGTGATGAAGAACGCAGATTAAGCATATTCATTAAGTTATATTTCAGTGACAGAAAGTCAAGGTAATCTCTCTGCGGAAGTCAGTGTAATGTTTAAATACTTTTTTCCAAGTTACCTAAGTGCCACTGACTTTTTTTTTTTTTTTTTTTTTTTTTTTTTTTTTTTTTTTTTTTTTTTTTTTTTTTTTTTTTTTTTTTACTAAGTACTGCTTTGAATGTCCTGCTCTAGAATGCAGAGGTCCTATGAAGTGAAATCTTAGCACTAGTCAGTGCTTTTTTATCGTGAATGTTTGTGAGAGCTTTTGTGCTGTTTGTCAGAATGAATAATTCTTAAGAGATGCATTAATTACCTATATCTGGTGATACATTTATATAAAGGTAAGAGAAAGAGAAAAATATGAGAAATATGTCAGCATGATTTATCTGCAGATGTAGAAAAAGTTCAGTGAAGCTTTTAAACACATGCACCAAAAGCTTCTCTAGAAAGGACATAATCCTTATTCATAATGATTTACCTAGAGAAATGCAAGACATCATTTACATAATAGTGTTGGAAAGCTGGGGTTTTTGTCTGTCATCCTTTTCCCTATTAGTGTTGTCTCTTGCAAGTTGTATTCCTTTACTCTGTCCAATTTAATTCTGCCACCTTGATAACCGCTGGAAAATACATCACAGCACTGACTTACCCAGAATGACAGTACCCAGCAAACACAGTGAACTCCTGTTAGCGAAGTTTCTAGTACTCAGTATGGGACAATATTTTCTGGCCAAGCTAATTTTGCCCAGTATAATAATTTTTTAGTATCTTCCCTTATTGTTCTACACCTCTCTTTTCTCCCAGTTGCTCCATTTCTAGTCTGAGTAGACAAAAAAGAATTTATGGAATAGAAAGAAAAAAACAAGCTTTCTATAACCATACCCCCATCACAGAAACAGACATAGCTCCTAGGTGTTTACAAAAACCTCCTAATAATTTTTATGCTGTGAGGAGTTAAATTTGTAATCAAATAAGTGCACACAGCAAGCACGAAATTCGAGCATCAGTACATGCAGTGTAGAAGTTAATGATTTACTTAAAAATGTACTACTAATGACCATGATGCTAGCCTTTTGAGTAATTCAGTTTTGGAAGGATCTAGGATTTTTTACTGTAAAATTCAGATTTTATTATCAGATGTGATTTACTTTCCAGTATGGTCTGTAAGAAATGTTTATTATAGAGCTATAAAACTTGTAGCCCTAACAATTTAATTATACACCGAAAAATCAGGTTAAGTGCAAGCAAATATTTACAAAGATTCACCAGTTTCTTTTTTTCTGGTCCCATTTAAGATGAAACACTGAAACATTTGCATCTTGCTATCAAATCAAACCACTGATGCAGTAAAATGTTTAAGTGCAGGGAACGAGTAATGTCATACAGGTTAGACTCATGTCAGGCTGAAGTGAGGTGTGCTGCTGCTTGGCTACTGGCAAATGATACCAAGCTCTGGAGATCCTCCTGAGTAGCTGGATGCAGGATCTCACCCTGGTAAGGATCACAGTGAACATTTTCTGCTTCTTTTGTCCAGCACTGTTACTGTACCTATGAGCAATCCTTCCAAGGATTTAACTAGTTAAAAATTCCAGGCATACGTCTGCTATTTTCTAAATCTGCTTTCAGAGGGTAATAAATAAAACCAGAAAGTTTTCTTTAGTTGGATATGCTTTTTATTTGATGGAATTTTTCAGTTTTTTCAATATGTTTTCTTTATGTTATCCTAAATAGTATGATTTTTCTTTTAAAGAATTCTGAGCATAGTATTTGACAGTTTTTTTCATATTAATTTCAAGGAGAATGCCAAAACAGGACAGGACAAAACAAGAATGTTCTCTTCTGCTTCAGAAATAAAAGTAACAAACGTCTAAGGGCTAATAATATTCTGATAACAAAGACTGAAATCTTTCTAACATTGACTTCATCTGTGGTTATACCACATTTGACACAATTATCTTGACAAATTATTATTAAATGGAACAGTCTTCTGTACAGATGTTTCCATGCCAGCATGTCTATTAGCCTGGCTATTTATATATTTTGCTGTGCATCTTTGTGATGGATTTCAAAAGAGCTAAATTGAATATTTTTCCTAACTAGAGTAAGTTCTAGGAAATGTTATCCTATGACTACTTGTCCTCAGTGTGTGTCAGATGATGCAAATCACCACAGTATGCCCTCCATTAGCTTGAAATATTTGCCCTGATGTCCCCTAGAAAGACTTGGTGCGTCAGAAAATTAATGTATAAAGATTGTACCTGTTGAAATTTATTTTTCTCTTCACTTAGAAGTCTTTATAGGTCAAAAGAAAATAGATTTAAATGCTCCCTGCTCAACTACAGTACTTAAAGTGCTAGTCAACCCCTACTGGGTGCCTTTTACACCGAGTGCCTTTCTTAAATTGATCTAATACTGATTCTTCTTTAAATTTTTTCATGTCATTGTAGTTGGCAGTAGCAGACTGCAATCGTTGGTGGTGTTTTGTGGTTAAAACTACCTGCAAAGAACTGTTCAGAAAGTAGTATTTTTACAGGAAATATAATTGGGTTGAACATGGCTTTATGTTGAAGTTCACAAGGTATGATTGCTGAATGCAATTATTTGATAAGACACATGAGAGAATAGGCAAATATCTAAAAATAAGTTCAAAGAAGTAAAAAATCAGAAGAAAGTATGAAATATTAATTGATATTTTTACACAAATGGAATGAAAAATATTAATCAACATAGAGCATCCCAAATAAATACTCAAAAATGTTTGCAAGGAGATAATTTGTCACAAAAATCAGACAGATGATACAAAAAATTCCTGTTTGTTTTTATTCAAAGTCTCCGTTCACAGAATCATCTAATTACTTGAAGGAACTGCCACACAGCACATTTGCACATTATTTTTCCTCCATCTTTTTTTTTTTTGCCAAAAGCATAAAATCCTCTCACATTTCTGTTGTCTTTCTGTTTAGATGCTTCAAACAAAGCTCATAGTTCCTTTGTGTTAGGTTTTATATAGACATAAAAAAATAAATGTCTTTCCAAAGATGTTGCAATTTTATCACATAATGAGAACAAAAGTAAAATAAAGTTTTGGAGATAAATAGATAATTTTTAGGAGTGTTACTGAGAACTCTGAAATAAATATAGGAACTGTAGAAGATAAACTAGGCATAGAAAGTAGGCAGCTAATCTTATGTGCAAATACTTAAGATAGTAATTGCAACCATAAGATGTATCTAAAACAGATAATATTTATTTGTGTAAGTATATTTTTATTCACCATACAGTATATGGAATACTAGCCTGAGAATTGTATTGTATATATGAAAAACCTGGTCCTAGTACAGCATCTGAATCATTGTTGACTGTCTTAAAAATGAATGTCACAAAAAGAACAGAAGAATTTGAAGGAACACAATTACAACTGAAGGGAAAAAAAAAGTGTAGATTGGTTTTGTAGTCCCAAGCTGAGATTTGCTGCTGCCAAATCATAGAATCAGCCATGTTTTTCACTTGTAAACTGAGCAAATTTGAGCTATAACTGCATAGCAGATATATATAACCTCATGATGATATTTGAAAGAGAATAGTTTCACTTTAATGGGAACTAGTTGCTATAGCTGGGAGAAAATATCCTCAGTATTTCAAATGTAGGACCTAGAGAGAGTACTCTGTCTCATGGTGAGAGTTATTGCTCTTTTTCTTATTCTGTTCATTCTGATATTTTGGAGTTTGGCTAACATTATATGTATGTTCATATCTACATGCATACATATATATATCATAATAAATATGTGTCAAGTTTCATTATACTTCCAAAGAAAAGCAGAGCAGGAACACCATCTTAAGATGACTTTGTTAAGAAACAGGATATTTTAGTTCCAAGTCCTTAATTAACCCTGGTTTCTTAGGCAGTACTTATTTGTGAATTGATGACAGTCCTACTCAACACAGAGTCAAAACTTTTTTTCTTCCTAAAACTGACGTGATGAGAGAATGCAGGTCACTGTGATACAACAGGGCCAGTCCCATGGATGCTGTTGTGACCCTGGCATTTCACTCCTAACTGGCCCTCACTGTCCAAGGTCAGGTTTCCTGCCAGTGCAGGACAGAGTAGAAAATTCCTTCCGTCTTTTCTTCATCATCTTTTAAAACACTTCTGACAGCAGACCACTTCAGACCATCTCTTTCTGCACAGAGTCAACATTCTTGCCCAGATCCCATATAAACTTTACCATAGCAGAATTGTCACTCCTTATTGAGTCCTTACTCTCTAGTCCAAAGAAGAGGAGGCAAAATTAATTCAGTTTTACCCATTTCCCACCTCAGAGGAGAAATTTAGAAGATAAATCAATGGGGAGAAGAGAAACTTTGGATGAGTAAGAAGTGTATAGGCTAAAAAAGGAACTGAGTGTATTTCTGTATACAGGTGCAGTATGTTTGTTTAAAGAACAAAGATAATTTTATAACAGTCCTTAAAATAAGAAGTCATCCTAAGTAAAGGTAGTTGTCTCTGCTGTAGAGTAATATACAACACAGCCATAATTTGGCTCGTAAGTACTGTATCAAAAAGTCTCCATAATTGCTACAATATGCACTTTCCACGATTTCAGTGTGTTGAATTTTTGTCATTTATTCTTAAACTAATCCTCCTTTAAATGTTCCCTCTCAGCTGAAGTGAATTGAAGAATTCTTTAGTTAACACCATTAGCTTTTCATGGTATCTAAATCTCTTCTGCCATGAGCATCAATACTACAGTGCTGCTGTCTTCAAGCAGTTCTGCACCAGTGCTTTTAGATGGAACATGACAGATACAGTAATGTTCTCCACACAAATTGCTCTCTACATATAGGCAACAAGCAAAATAACATGGAACATTCATTGCTCTGTGACTGCAAAAATTACAACTGTATTCATTGTATGCTGGTTCAAATGCCTGAGCCAATCATAATATACAGCAGTCATAGTGAATTTTAAAAGCCATGTTCTAAGCAACAATGCACTATCTTTCTCCCTTGAGGTTCCTGGAAAAAAGGAACAAATTTCTTCCTTTTTTTTTCTTTTTTTTTTTTTTTTCTACTACAATGGAAGTGAAAACTAGCTAAATATCTTTGGGTTACAAAATAGTTTCTAAGCTGATAGTCTTGATTGTTACCAATGGCTATAATACACAATAAATATAATAACTATTCTGCCTAATTTTATAAATATATCCAAATCTAAATAAGCAATTGTAATCAATGAAATACATAACTTTTTGCAGAACCAGGTGTTATATTCTTTGTGGAGTTGCAGTCATTCACTCCAGCCTGCTGGCTTATAGATTCAGATAAAGTTGATAATGTCGTCATTTGCCTTTTAAACTCAATCTTTAACTTGTGACAGTTACTCTCTAGAGAGTCAGTCATTTGAGAAGCGGCTGAAGGAGCTGGGATTGTTTAGCCTGGAGAAAATGAGTCTCAATGTGAGACCTTATTGCTCTCTACAACTGCCTGAAAAGAGGTTGTAGCAAGATGGAGGTCAATCTCTTCTGTCAGGCAACGAGCAGTAAGACAAGGCCTCAAGATATGTCAGGGGAGGTTCAGGTTGGAACTCAGGAAGAATTTCTTCACAGAAATTAGATGTTGGAATAGGCTGTCCAGGGAGGTGGTGGAGTCACCGTCCCAGGAAGTGTTCAAGAAATTACTTGACATGACACTCAGTGCCATGGTCTAGTTGACAAGGTGGTGACTGGTCAAAAATTGGACTTGGAGGCATTTTCTAATCTGGGTGACGCTGTGAAATGGATATTTTTGCTACATATGTTAATAGCAATATAATTCTCACCTTCCCTCTGTCTTTTTTTTTAAATGGTGCAATGTCATCCATTATCCTTCCTTAATTTCTAATTAAAAGCTGTAAAGAATACCTTATTCTGTAATAAACAATGTGATTTAAAGACATTAGTTCTTAACAAAAAAGCTGTGTTATATATACCAAGTTAAATATACCATAAAAGGTGGGATATTCTTGCTGTGTTTATCTGGTTTACTTCCTTATACAGATTTCTTTTAATTACAGGTCAGTTTATCAGGAAAATGCTATTGAAGTTGCTGTTACGTTTAAGAAAATTAAGACAGCTATGAAGCATAGAATATAGAATTAATGTTATTGAGCAGAACAAAACATTTTATAAAAACTTACTGAAACTCAGTTAATGTAAAATACTTAGTATGAGTGCAGAGTTTAAATTATTGCCCACTACTAGTCAAGCAGTTGAGTAGTAAATTTATTAGAATCTCAATCTACAAAAAAATTGTGAACCAAAAACTCTGCTTCAGTTTTCAGGCAATTTAACCGTGCAAGTTAGTGATATCCCTCTCTGAAGGGACAATCTCATCTTTATGAAACTGTATTCTTGTCACACCAGCACCATTCTCTATGATCAGTCAAGTTTCATTGTGGGAACATTGGACTGTCGGGCACAGAGCAACACAGGAATCATGCCTTCTTGGCTCCAGGATATTTATTTTCTATCTGTAGAGAAATGGTGGGATCTGAACTGAAAAGAAAAGAAAGAATTCTTATTTGTAAATTTTTTAAAGCTTGCATTAATGGATGGTGCACTTCTAACCCTGCCAATTACTTTTCCAATTTTCTTCCTCCCTTACTCCTTCAGATGATCACTCTTTGATTCCTCATTATCTTTCAAAAGTTTTGGTATGATTCCACTGCATTCTGATTGTCAGACTATCTGATACTCCCATTTTTTTAAAACATGCCATATTTTCCTGAAGAACTGATTTCCCATTTGGCAGTGGTAATTTTCAGTCTGACTTCTCCTTTCCAGTATATCACATTTCTTTGACCCATATTGTCAGTGTCCTTTTGTACTTTAGCATGTTCCTGCCCTCCTTCTCAGTTATCTCTTACTCTTCGTCTCTGTTCATCAGCTTTCATGAATCTCTCTTTCTTCTGTGTACTTTGTCAACTCTACTACCAGCTGCTTCTTATGAAAATATTTGTAATGTTGGTAACTTTGAACTGTTTTCCTTTGTTTATTGATGTTTTTCAAGTTTCAGAACCAAGATCCCCCTTTTTTTTTTCTATCTCTGTATGTCATTGTTTTATCCCAGAGTTTTGGCTGTCTCTGTAATGTACAGATTTCCAGATCATATACCAGACATTTTTGCTTCTCAAATCTTCCAGAGCTAATCATTTTGCAAATATGTTCTCTGGGACATCTGCCTGCATTTCAGATGAGCACTCTAGAAATGACTGTCACAGTTTTAAGTGTTGCTGCTATTCTAATCCAGAAAGGGATAAAGAGACTTTAAAGATTTAAGTGATGGGAGATAACAACTTTGTACTCAATCAGAGACAGCAATGGTGTCTTTGTAAATATGAGAATAGCTCCTCTTTGACACAGTAGAGAGGAGCAAATTGGTAGTGAGATGGAAGATGTTGGAGATGATCTAATTTAAGCACATATACTAGGATAACATTTGTAACCACTTCTTGAGCTGATGAAAGAAGACATGTTTTTTGTTTAAGATGTCAAAAAGTATAGCAGTCAAATCTTGTGGCAGTCATATCCTGGCAGTCAAGAGCAACGAGAGTAATCATTTTACCTGAGTAGATGGATTAGAGATTACTTCCTTCATGGTGCTGTAGAAAAAGAATGTGAAATATTTAGGCATTAGTTGTGCAGATGGACCTACAAAAATGTGAAACTGGAGATCCATGCTGGCTGATCTGTGTTGACTGCAGCGATAGGGAGGATAACATAGTGGTCCATAAAGGATATATTGAAAGGTGTTTATGAGGAGGATTAAGAGTCCCCCTGGATATGCTGAGCATCTTCTAATTTCTAAAATGTTACCTGAAACAGAATTGTCATTAAAAGCATTGTTCTGCATGTGTGAAGCCTTTATGACACTGACTTTTGTAATTCTATTGTTCAAAGTAAGGTATTTAGCTACTGGAGAAGGTCTGACAAGTCAAAGATGGGATAAATTTTGACTATTGAGAGGTCATCAGAGACATTGATAAGAACAATTTAAACTAGATGAAACAGCCTAAAACATGGGCTAGAACTGGGGGAGAGAAACTTTTAGATACTGTGAACTGGTCATTTGATTAAAACAAAGCCTGATAGGGGGAAGAGAAATGGTAGTAGCTATGGGAATACAAGTTTATTTTAAAAGACAGGTCCCTCATCTTTATCATGAAGGACATGGTTGGAAGGGAAGAGCGGATTTTTTTGTTGGGAGGCCTCATTTTCTAAATGCAACTTAAACTTTAATTTAAATCTAGCTTAAAATTCGCTACTGCACAGTAACTTTTCTAAAATATTTCTGCTCTAGTCAAAAACATGCTTTATGCAATCAGAGAATGCATTTACATTAATGTGTTAAGCCTTATTTTAGTATGCCAAGTCAACAGGCTTTTTGTCAGGCACAAACAGGTGGAAGATACCTATCTAACCCTAGTTGCCTTTTGGGAGCATCAGAGATGTGAATTGGTATTAACAGACCAAATGAAGTAGAAGTCTACTGTAGTTCTCCTTCTAACTTCTGTTCCTTGGAGGTGAGCACAGCTACCAGAAATGGAAGGAAAAGGAAGAGCCAACCCCCAGCTGTCTGGTGCCATCTAAGCTGTTTGTGCAAGTGCATTTCCTCTTTGATGTTCTTGGCAATGGCAACTAACCAGCTGGGACGTGTGTCAGCTTTTTTCCCGGGAATGGAGGGGAGGAGGAACATTCATACACATACGCTCTTGTCTCTGGTCTCTTTTGGGAAGCAGCAATTAACAGCTGAGAGGTTATTAAAAATTTCTTCCTAAATTACATCTTATCTATGGCTTGTTCCTTTTTAAACAGTATAACAAACCTTGCTAAGTGGCAGGGCTCATTTTAAGACTGTAAGACTAGAGGCAAAAATTTCAAGAGGGAACAAATGAAATCATAAGCCTGAAGCTCTGGCCTAAGTCATATAAACGTGGGCTAGCTGGTTCAAACAGCAAACACCTTGAAACCACCACAGGTGTACCACTAGATAATCCTTCAGCTTCCTGGTTTCTGGGGCTGTAGCTGTGTTGTTATCAGCCACTCAAACAAGCTTACAGTTAGCATACCTGCTATGTTTACCCAGGAAGCAGTCACATCTGTGATGACAGCATAAATACAATTTTGACTGAGGTAATGATTTTTATCTTATTTTTTTATTAAAAGAAAATCAGTAGCTGTAAACCCTTAAGACTTGGACACCTCACTGAGATTCCTGTTAATGGGCTGCTTTTCATTTTGCACTGTTTACAAGCTCATACGGTTATGGCTCTTAATTTTTTACATTCATAGTTTTGTAATATAAGTTTTATTACTCTCTGTAGATTCAGAATGGCAATAACTTTCCTAATGAAGTTTTTTGCTAACTTTTATCAAAATTTGTATAAGGCTATATAGTTCAGTAGCAGTAGTTTGACACACAACTTCTATTTCCAAGAAATAAACTCTACCAATTTGGTAAGCAAAATGCTTTTCTTTCCTTTCATCTTTTGAGTATAGAAATAGAAAATAAAATGTAGGGCTGCATGAACTATAATCAGTCTATTTGTTCAGCTCCTCTCCTCCCATTTCTTAAACCTTAGTAAAGATGTACTATTGCGTCTTATTTCTCAGTTGTGGTATACTTTCTAATCTACCACGTTAATTAGGCATCCTAAAGATTTTTGTCAATTTTCTACCATGTCAGATAAGAAGCATTGGACTAGCATGCACCCATCACTGTGCACTAAAAATCAATGGAAAGTAACCTTGTTTACTGCAGCATTTTACGCTGAGTGTAGTTAACATACTGTCGTTCAGTAAACAAAGTACTTTGTAATGTGGAATATATTATTTTACTATAAGGTATTTCAAAATAAGGTGACATATTTCAACCCTTTTCTTAGTGCCAGCATTACAAGTATGAAGAGACTAGTTTTTGATAGATTGAGCAACATAGCAAATCAGAAGTTACTTTTGGTGGTTGCTCCTTTAATGAGATGTATCACACAGCTTGGATAAATTATCTGCTGTGTGAAGCAACTTATCATGCCAGAATATACAGTATATTGTCATGGGCTTTTTTTCTTTTTTCTTTTTTTTTTTTTTTTCCTTTTTGATTCTCTGGTATTCTGATGAATTATTTGCAGCATTTCCCTTTCACTGCTGCTAGAATAATCAAGTTATATTTCGTGAACATCAGTCTATCATTTTCATTGACTTCCTCCGTTGTCAAAGACAGGGAGAAGGAAAAAAACCCCACTGCTTAATTTCATAAGACATTCTTCTATTTCCTTTGCTCTTTTGTTTCTTTGCTTCCTCTGCTTTCTTTGTTACAGCTTTTAACTTAGAGAAGACTTTTAAGTTTCTCCGCTTCAGTGTAAGCTAATGAAGTCTCATTATTTATTTATTTTTTAAATGAACTGTAGTTTCACCACCATAGTCCTCTGAGCTTTAGATGCTTTCTCGTCCATAGCATCAATTAATCATTGTCGGGATTATACTTTTCTCTACATAGAGAATGTGCTTAAGAATTTTTGTAGGGTTTTTTTCTTCATTATTAAGAGAGAAAAACACCCAAAAAACACAACAACAACAACAAAAAATAATCAAAACCCCAACAACTTTTACCAACTGGAAAGAAACTGTTAAATTCTTATGTTTTCACATTTAATAGAACTTCAGGCATAGTTACTGGAAAGTCCATGACCTATTTCAGCCTAGGTTTTCTAGTTTAACAAAGTGGTAAACTTGTTTCTTTATAATAAGCTTCAGCTGAAAGTGTACATCTCTACTTGAACAGTTAAGACTGTGATGCATTTCCAAAAGTTCCTTTATTGTACATAAATAACATATCAAATTCACAAAGACCAAACTATAACAGATTTCCTTACATTATAGTATTTTTAAAGTGGTTTGGGTGGGGTTTTTTTTTTGGTTTGGTGTTTTTTGGAGTTAGGGGTTTTCTTCTGCTGGTTAATTTCAGAGGAAATTAATTTATGTTTCAAATTACTGAACTTCTTTCCTAACCTTCTGGAACAGCTCTTACATCCAGCAGAAGAGACAAATGGATATATGATTATTCCTTGGAAAAATTTACTGCATATCTTTCTGGAACATTTTTGAAGCTGAGTGGTTCTAGTTTACCCAAGCCTTGTAAAAATGTCATGAAAAAAACCAAGATCACTTCTGTCTTCTTTGGGTGAGGTTTCTTAGACTTCAAACTATGTTTGTATTATCTACTGAAGTTAGTGGGAGATCTTTCATTGAAATCTAATTCATATATTTACTAGTTTGTGGGTATTATAGATGTTTTTCCTATGTTCATCTTCTATATCCCTTGGAAGGTTTCTCTTTTTTTTGAGAATTGCATTATTATGTTCTAGTCTGACCAGATTAAAGTTTGACATTTTTATATCAATAATTCTAAAATTAATTTGTTTTAGCTTTACTTATAAATATTTAACTCCATTCTTAAGACTGATCTTTATTTCAGTTTGATAGTGTCATGCTTATATTGTCACCCTTTCTTACAGAGTTGTCAAGACATGAGCTTATTCTCAAAAAAACAGATACAGAGCCTAAATATAGCCATGGCATTGTGATAATGATCTTTTCAACAGTTCAGGGTATTTATTGATGAGCAAGTCAGACACATATTGCTTTTATAGCCTTGTAGGTAACAAAGTCCAATTTTACATCTTTTTTGCATGGAGGTAAAATTTAATACCAAGCAATGAAATTTCCAAAATGGGACCGAGCCCGAGAGGACAAGATTTCTTCAGCAAACGTATTAGACCATGCAGTCCTGCCCACAGAAGTCTATTAGTCCAGTAGCATAATAGAAAAGCCTATGCCATTGAATCATCAGCTGTGGAATTACTTAGGAGTCTTTCTCTATGTGGGGGTCTGGTGTATGCATGTAAACTAAAGGAAGCCATCTTTGTTCAAACAATGGTCAAAATTACATAGATTTGGACTGAAAAAACTAAGTTTCCTTTCTCTTATCTCTCCTAAAACCTGTGTTTCCTGACATTTGTTTCTGGAAAGTCGGGAGTAAATTTGTGGGAAGGATAGAGTGATTGTGTCTTTTACCCTCTTCTCTTCTTTGTGATATTCTTTATGGAGTATGACTCATTTCCACCTGTGCTGTAAGCTCAGTATGGATCTTAGAAACTGAAAGAAAAGGGCATTTGCATGGTTGGAACCCACTGTATAACTTTCTGGTGTTCTTTTTTATTCTTTCAGGCAATTGAAGAGTATATTTTCAACAACTCCTAGGGCAGTCATGGGTAACTCAGCATGGCAGTTTCATTTTGTGTCACATGCAGTATGAGTTATACATGAATTTCTATAGTTACGATACCCTTTAGCACCTGGAGCATGTCAGGTTTGCTCCCACACCATGACTTTTGGGTTTATTCCATTCAAGGGAATTCAGATTCCTGCCTAACCTAATACCAACCTAACAGGGGGAATGCTGTGTGCACACCATAAAGCTCACTGTGTACTTCCTCTGACCTCTATGTGGGATGGATAGGTCAGTTTTCCTATCTCATCATTATGTTTTTAATGCCAGCATGACCATTTAGGGTTCAAATGGGTCCATTCTTGTTTAGAAATCTCATCAATATGCTTGTACCTGCTTTTGTAGCAATACTGAGGCTAAAAAACTCTTTTGCTTTTGGTCTTAAGGCTAATTTGGAATGTGACTGTTTAGGGATTCGTCTTCTGAGCCACAGTAAAAGTAATGGTTAAAAATACATTTAGAAATACTTTATTATAAACAACGGCTTGTTGTATTTTACATGCAGTCTCTCTGTAATTAATTTTTTCACTTTGAAAGCACAAATTAAACTAAAGATTATGACAGGCTATAGTAACCTGAGTGAACAGAATAGAAAAGCAAGAAAGGCTCTGTGGTTAGACAAAAGATGAACTTTGTTCAATGCACTACCTGATTCAGCGCTCTCTGAAATAAATTCTTACAGCAAGAGAACAAAGATGGTAAATATATTAGGATTGTGATGGACACTCTTCTGACTGTACATTCAATATTTTGATATTAAAGTTAAAACTAAAGTTACATTGTTCTGATCCAAAATTCTCTGAAGTGAACTTCTACTGATATCCTTGTGTTGAGATCTACTTGATAATCTATATTTATACAGCAGAAATTCTTGGTATGGCTTTAGTTTTGTAAAATGCACTAAAATTATATACAGAGGGAAGTCTCATTATCTGACAGAGTGTGCAGTTAGCTAAATATTTTTGAGCTACTGGAAAAATAATTAACCTCCCAAAAGCTGTAATTTACATTATAATCTGTAAATATGTTTTTAGTGAGAAAATCACAAATCACATTTAATGATCTTTGATACATGAGCACCTTTTGGTGACAGAAGAGGCAAAAATTTTACAGATTTAAGGCAACCAAAAATATTTTTATATTTGATTCAAAATATCTCCAAAAGGCAGCTAGATTTAAAATGTGTAGAATATAGCTTACAATTAAAAAGCAGAAAACCACATTTAATATACATCCAAAATGATAAAATAATTGCTGAATTATGCAAATTTTTATGATAGACCAGAAAAACAAGTAGATTTTTATTTAATTACCACCTTTTGCTGATTCAAGTATGTTAATCACAGGGAGTCCTAGTAGTTCTATCAGGTTTTACTAATGTATTCAAGTAAAATGAGCAAAATAATAAAATGCCTAAATATTGATTAAAGGTGCTCCAAGTATTAACAAAGTTTTACTCTCTACTTAACATGGGTTAAACTGTAGTTTAGATACCTTCATTCTTTTGGATTGTTGAATGAGGCTGAGAAAACAGGATCAAGACGCGGTGCTGGCAATTTCTTCATATATGCTCACTGACATGCTTCTTGCAAGGTTCTTTATTTCTGTTTCCTGATAACCTCTGTAGAGTAATGGTCTAAAATTTTGAAATGCTTCTACATATTGCATGATGGGTCTAAGTTTAGAAAAGGCTGGCACACATGTGCTGTTCAATGAGGTGGGTGAAGAGTGGAAAAAGAGGTTCATGTTTGTGTTTGTTAAGCCTTCAACACTTGGACATGTCTTCAAGAGAAGGATAAAGACTAAGACTGCTAACCCACCCTGGGAAACAAAAGACCTTGATTTCATTGGGGTAATTGTTCAGAGGCGGGGAGCACACAGTCCTTCACCAATGGAATTGTGGGTGTTCATAAAAACACAACCCAAAAGCCTGAATCAGGACCTCTCTAGAAGCACTAGCTATTTAGAAAATTTGGAATTTTTATTAAAAAATGAGTTATTTTCATTCAAATTTCTATCTCTTTTCTTCAAACTGTGGCTGAAAACAGCTAAGAAATTTTTTTTCTTCATGAACATAGAAAAAAATGAAGCAGAAATACCCGTGGTTAAAGTCATCATGGGAATTCTTTTTGTCTCTGTGTTATATTTTTGTTTCTTTAACATTTCAACAGTTCCTCAATAAATAAGACTCCTTGTGGTCCATTGGGGCTGCTTTTTTTTTTTTTTTTTTTTTTTTTTAAATGTTATTTTTATTGAATTGATGTCTAGAAGTGACAACTGTAGGTTGTGGTAATGGTTTAGGAAGATGCTGCATGGAAACAGAACAAAAGCATGGCTTCAGCTCTAAACAGTTAAAAATGTGGCAGTAATAAGCAGTACTAATAATAGAAATATTTCTCAGTTGAATCTACATAGCCAATAGCTGAGGGCCCACTTCGTTCGGGGACTTATCTTATAATTTTACCATAGTATGAGTTAGAGAGGTAAAACCAAATCGATAGAAAGTTACAGCAGAGACATGAATGGTAACCTTTAAAGAAGAGGAGAAAGGGAATCCAGAGTGCCAGTAAATCCTAAATATAAACGGATTGTGGACATAATTTTGGGGGAGGTCACTTTCTCTCTAACCCTGAGCTTCATACCAGGCTAGATGTTGTTTATGATCATAACACTGACATTTAATATTCCCTACATTACTTTTCAAGTATACATAGATTCTAGGTAGAGCTGTTATTAGATAAATGTCATCATTTCAGTTTTATAAACAAGCAGGCTATTATAGAGCCCTATGTTTTCCAACTTACACTACACAATGTTCTTTTGTATGCCTCAGACAATAAGGTGACAGCTCCATGGAAATCTCTTACAACATTCAGTAGTCAAAAGTGTTATAGAGTTCACTAGAAGTAGAAGAATGCATAATGCATTGAAGCAATGTTTTAGGCATTTATATTAGACTTCTAATGGAAAAATTAAAAAGTAATGCTGCTTTGCATTGCAGTAACTGTACATCAACAGTATGTCTTCATTTCTGGCACATGAAGGGTAGTTTCCATAGCAGCAGCATCTGTAGCACTGAGCAACATGGAAATTGGATTTTTTTCTCTTGTGTTTCACAGATTAGAAAGGTAAAATGTATGGAAATAGGGGAAAGTAGATGCCGCAGAAATATGATCTTTAAAACCTGCTTTTTCTTTCTGAAATTCTGAAATTGTAATAGAAAAAACAATTCTTGCACTTCATTCCTGCTTCCTTAAGCATCATACATGGCTTAATAAATGTGTATGGCAGCTATTTTTGTTTTTGACTGACAGAACTAGAAAATTGCAGAACCATCTCGGTCTGTCTCCTGGTATCATTTATTAGCTGGCAATTCCTTTACTGTTGGGCAAAAGTGACTAATAATTAAGGCCTATTGCACTGAGACTGTATTTTTATATTTCATTTATTTCTCTACAAGTAGCACATGAGGTATACTGCAAATAAGAAACACCATGTATGAAAAATGTGTGCTATTTACTCAAATTGATGATGATTTTTCTATCAAATTCTTAAAATAAGCAGGCAGATACTTTCCTTTTTTTATGTGCACAGTACTTGAAAATGCAGCTACATATTCCAAGGTATGCATTCTCTTATTCCTCTTATTCTACGAGGAACATAATAGAAATATCTTCAGGACAGATAAAATACAAGAAAGCTGAAATGTATTGCAAAGCTTACGTGCTTTGGTGTAGGAGAGCTTAAATCAGAACAAAAGACCATCTTCATCTCAAAGTTGCTTCTCTTTAATTTAGCAGGAAGTGGCTCAGCAATTATTTTTCTTAATATGAGTGATATTTTTATTTACATTATTATACTGCTTTTAAAGGGCATGAAATGGTCACATTTTCCTAAAAAAAACCCTTCTGAATCTCCTTTCTGGGGAAAGAGCATGAAAGAACTTTATACAAACTATGTATTGAAAATACTGTTTAAAGGCAAACTTACTTTCTAAATTATAGAAGAAGCTGTATAGTAGGACTGATAAGTATACACTTCACCAGTGAGCAATTCTTTTCAGATACTGTTGTTTTTCATGTTTGGTCCAAGTACCCTTTCCAGATACTCTTTTGTGGTGGTTATGGTTTAGCAACTTAAAAATTATCTTTTTACTGGGAGTTTGGTTCCTAACTACTTTAGGCACTCTGCAAAGTGCTCTTAGCCACACCTTTACAATTTATTTTGCATTTTGCAGTCTATCCTACTGACTTGTTCTAAATATTTAAGCAGAAGCAAGTCTATAGCCATCTTTTAACAACATAACCTTGCTGTGTTTAGAGATTTTAAGAAATAACACACCTCCTGAAAGGTTCAGTTTTAAGGATAACTATTAGCTATATAAAGAATAAATATTCTTTATTTGTTCCATGCAAATGATATCCTTTCCCTAAAACAGATCCTCAGCTGTTTGCCTTGTAAAGAAAATTTTTAGGAGACTCATAACAGAGTCTGTAAGGCTGATGTGTTCTGTAACATCCGGCTTGGATGTGCCAGGTGCTGCTTTCCCACTGATGTACTCAAGTGTACAAGGTTTCAGTGTTAGAAGTTTGCTGCCCACGTGCATGACCCTGGACTAAAGAACTTCTGGAAGTTTTCCCTGCCTTGTCTTTCAGCTTGCTTTGCTGCATTATTACTGATCACAGCACTATATTTTCCTGAACATTCCTGAGAAGTTATATACACGTTTAAAATAAAATAAAATATACACCATGTTTTGGTGCATGGATACAAATTGCAGAATTTCATGATTACTTTTAAACCTAGCAGCTTTTCTGTAGTTTTAAGCCTTCTGAGCAAGGAAGTTTGCTGGGTTGCATAGTGTTGAGAAACATGAGTTTGCAGTGCTGTATCACCTTGATATTTTTTCTCTATTTAGCTTATTAGAGACTTTCTAGTTACCCTTTGTTTTTGTACAAATAGATTTCATCCAGAAGAGAATAAAGAAATATACTTCTTTGTTAGCCTGAGATGCTGCTATGATTAATAGCCAAACACTTAATGACAAAAATGTATGTCCAAGCCTAATATGAAGCTTGGCTGACTCTTCATTTGAATAGAATTATTTTTTGACACATCAGTTGTAGCTGATAAAACTAATAGTTCAATACTTTCTGGAACAAACCTCAAAGCTTTCCTGCCCATTTTAAAGACAGGAGAATTCTTCAGAGCTCATTTAATGCATGTTGATATATGTATAGAATTGAGCATGCCAGTGAGTGAACAGCATACAGTGTATCTATCTGAGGCATGGAAGAAAGGCTTTGCACATTTGATGGTAATTTGCACAGTATCTTGTAATGTTTGGGAAATTTATATTTATTATTTTTTATAGGAATGCCTGGAGGAAGAGGGGAGAACGAGTTTTAGTTCCATTTTAAAGACCATGGCTTGAATTTTAGATTATATTAAGAATGCTTAAGTAAAATTATATGAAGTAAAACAGTTCTATTGTTACTATCTTCTTTACTCTGCCTCCTTTTTTCCAAGCTCATTTCATCTGTAAATCTGATAACTGAGTATGTCAAAGAATATTTCTATCCATTTTTCACCTTATAGTGCTTTCAGGAAATATATAATTCCCAAATCACTAGGAATGATTTACTAACACAGAATCTGAATATAATATAGCAAATTTAGGTTATGACTATCATATTTTTCTTCATTCATCCTCCATATACTTGCAAGAATATAAACTTAGGTTATAATGTGGCAATTTTATCCCTAATTACTGCATCAATAACTTACCAACATGAGTAAAGATAAGGAATGAAGTTTAACAAGTGGTTATTAGTCCCTGGCTTTTTGTGACATACCTAAGATAACACTTCAGTCTTGTTGTAAATTACACTTTTGGTGGACAGTCATGGCTCCAGGATACATTTATTTCATTGAAAAAGTGGTCGTGTTAAGTTTTAGTTTTCTTCCATCTTCTCCATTCCTTCCTGGATTTGGCATTGTCCATATGCACAACAGGGATGATCTGGCAGAGGTGCCTCTAAGGACAAAGGAAGTGATAGTGATAACTCCCCATTTTTCCCTCTAGGCTTCTGGCAACCTGCAGAGGAGCTCAGTATTCTAGCTGTATGTTTTTGTTTAATACCATTTAATAAATGCTTCTTTCATGAATTTTCCTAATAGCCTTTCAAACCATTTTATTTTTCAATATCCTTTGGTGATGAGTTTCCAGGTTTAATTACATGTTCTATAAAAAAAGTGCTAACTTGTATTTGTTTAAAATTTATAGCTGAAAATTCCATTGTATGCTTCTTATTGAGTGATAGTTTCCAATTCCTTTCTGCATATCATTCAT
Source organism: Pipra filicauda (assembly GCF_003945595.2). Classification (NCBI taxonomy): domain Eukaryota; kingdom Metazoa; phylum Chordata; class Aves; order Passeriformes; family Pipridae; genus Pipra; species Pipra filicauda. Next base: position 2,604,303 of record NW_024104387.1, on the reverse strand, counting down.
ACTTATATGTGTCTATGGTATTCCCTCTTAGCCATTTCCTTGAAAACTAGTCCATTTAATTTCTTTTCAAATGCAAATAATGTCTGATCATTCTCTTGTCCTTCTTACATCATGTTTAGTTCTGATGTATCCTACTTGAGATGGGGTGACCAGAATGCCATGGATTTCTTTAATACCAATAAGACTTTCTCTCCTAAGCTCTTAATGCTTTCCAAATAATTCCTAATGTTCTATTTGTCTTTTTAGCTGCTGCTGAACAGAGCTGACATTTTCATAGAAGTATCTTTGTAAGATCTGTAATGACTTCAAGATCTCTTTCACAACTGTTTATAGGTAAATTAGCATCAATCACTGGGTAGGCACAGTTAGGCTTTTTTTGAAAAATCTCTCTGCATCTACTGTATGTATCACTTGGAATTTATCTAATTGAATTCTATCAAGCAGTTTATCATGCAGTCACTCAATATTTTGAGATACTTGTGCAACTTTTTACTATCACCTTTTTCTTTCTTTCTCCTTTTTTTTTGTTATTATATTTTGAGTAATTCTTTGTATCAGAAAATATCTGACTTCTCAGACCCTTTCCAGGTCTTTCAGGACTGCATTAGGGAAGCGTACATCACCATAAGATTCCACTGTTAACTCTTGTACATTGTGAAAACTGACTATTAAGTTCTGTCTTTCACAGTTTCTGAAATGTATAGATACCTAAATAACTACTGTCCACTAATTAACATTTTCCTCTTAAGAAGCACCTTTAAGAAAGACACTTTGGTGAGCACTTTTGCCATAAGGTTATGAGAAATTCAGGTGTAGGGTATATATCAACTGGATTACTCCTATCAACACATTCATTGACTCCTTCAAAAACCTAATAGATTTGTGAGATTTGACTTGACTACAGAAATGTCTGAACTATTGCCCACTATATCTTATTTACCTGCTTGTCTCCCTGTTCAATTCTTTGTTATATTTCCACCAATATGTCTGCTGTAGAAATCAGATTTACTGCTCTTTAGCTCCCTAGAATCTCCTGTAACTTTTATGGAGAATTTGCTTCACCTTTATTACCCTTCATCTCTTTGTTATCTGGTCTTATTTATGTTAACCACCAAAATATATTAAATTCATACTTCTATTTCTTTAGAACTCTTGGATGAATTCTGCCTGTTCAGAACAATTTGTTGTTGTTCATTTCATGATTTTTTTCCCATTACCCCTCCTACTGGCTTTTCCATATCAGACAAATCCTCTTCCTCCTTTAGAGCAACTTCTCCAGCTCCTTCCTTTTGCATTTTGGTTTAAACTTTAACTCTGTTACTCTAGCCTAATATTTCTTAACTGGGTTTGTTACACTTCTCATACTTAAGTCCTAAAGGATATTTAATTATATTTTGTTTGAGGAATTTAAAATAATTCTATTAACAATTTTCATAGCTTACATGCATTATTTCCTATTTTCATGTGTTTGACCATTCTAGGAATTTCTGTATGTGTTAGACTATTATAAATTTCCTTTTTCCCCTTAAACGTCTTTGATGATGTTACCTCAATAAATAGATTTCCAAACATCCTTAAAATTTTTGACTTTTTCACTATCATTTAAATAAGATCTCCTTTTAGGAAACTTGCTCACTTTTACACAGCTTTCCTTTCTGAAATTAATAACTGCTGCAATAGAAATTTTTGTTTGGATGTTTTGCTCTTCCCTTAGATCAGAAAAACTTTCCCTTTCACAGCCTTCTAGGCAACACATAGGAGACCAAACTAATGCAGATTCAGTCTCACAATCACGTGTAAAAATATTCATAGTGATTCCCTTTGGAATATGTCATGAATTCTGAAGTATCTACCAACTTCTGATTCTGAATCTCCACTGTATTGCAAGTTCTTTGTATCCATAAAAATGAATGCAGAACAGTAGTAATTCATTTGACAATACTTAAAGCTCATTTTCCATGTGTAAAATGAGAGAACATAAGGTGGCAGACAACATAGAAAGGAAAGCCCTAAATTTGTTAAAACAAAAAACTGTTTCATATGGTTGGAAATGTGCTACATTAATAAAAAAGACTTAAATGACTGGCAGTCTCACTGTTCAGTTTACATCTTGCACAGAGTCACTGCTGATTAACAGTCTGTGTTGGTCTTGTATAACATTGTTATCTGTTTTGAGAGGAAAAATATAATCGTCTTCCATTCTGTTAGAATGGCTGTTTTATGAAATTTTGGACATACCTGGAATCTAATTGAAACATTACTTTCTTATTGTTTTGAATAGAAATGTACTCTAATTCCTCTTTTTTTTGTACATAAATATATGTCTTTCTGGAGGAGTGGAATTTTATGGATCATGTTCTGGGGTTTTTTGGTATTTTTTATTGTATAAGGTTTACAGAAAGTTTTACTTTTTTCGTGTGTATTTACTTATTCCATCTAACGATCTAATGTACCAACTTCTTTCTATCTTTGATCGTATTTATTCTGAGGGCTATTTATTTGATTTTTGCATTGCAGATAAAGGATTAGTACTAGTATTAAAGATATTACGGTGTTTAATTTTCTGTCATAATTTCAAAGAGAAAATAATCTAAACTGAAAAAAGGAGCAAAAATGTAGATTACAGTGTTAAGGACAAATATTTTAGAAGGCTCTTAAAATGTACCTGCAATTTTTGCAGTTGTCTTTTTTATTTTCAAGGGAGTTTAGTACATTTAGAAAATGTCAAAAAGATTTGTGAATATAACTGTAGTTGTTTCTATCTTATTCTTCTCCCCTGATTTAAATAAGAAGCAGGTTTGCCAGAGACATTTGGGCATGTGATTCACCGAATTCCCTTCACATGCCGCTCTCATGTCCTGTCTTGTCCCATCTGTTATGAATGTGAGAAAAACGTGTGTTTGATAAGAGAGATTATTAATCTGGAAAATAAAAAGGGTTATTGGATGGAGAGAGGATTGATTAATTTATTCAGGAAAGATTGTTGATGTGATCAGGGAAAACCAATGAGTCATATGAGCAGTAAGGGCAGGCAAAGACGGCATCTGAATGGTGGCCTAGAGTATGGAGTGCTGAATAAGCAAATGAGTATTTGACTAATCCAAGAGTTAGGCATTGTTATCTGTAAGAATTTGGCTCCCTGTGGCTCTGCCACTTTTGTTTTGTTTTGTTTTAGCTAATGTTGATAGGAACATGAATGCACAAAAATGTGCGTGTTCACGCACGTATTTGCAATGAAGTAGATGAAAAAGAGTGAAGGAATGGGCTTGGAGAAGTTTGTCTCTGTGTCCACTATCCAAGAGTAGATACAAAAGTGCTGATGCAGTGCTTGTGTGGTTACAGATACATATATTGTGCCTGTCAATGTTCATGCAAAGCAGGCTACCGGGCACTTCTCTGAACTGGTAGTTGTCAAGTAAACTTTCTTGACAATTATGAAATATTGAGAGGCATTATAAATTCTCAATGAAAAATTAGAGGTAATTTAATGGAAAGCATTTTTTTAAGTGTTTTCTAAAAACAAATCCCCAAAATAACACGTAAGTATCATATTTTTATTTTTGTCCTTCCCCTCCCCTTCTCCTCCCCCCAGGATGACACTTCTTAATTTCCTTTTGGCAAGCAAGTTGTAATCTTTAGCTGGTAACTAATTTGGTCATAAAATACTGACCCAGATTTTTCTGGATAATTAACAAGTTGGGCAAATCAGCAGAAGCAGGTGTAGTATATTTTCAGTACCAGTGGAGAAAAGCAGTTAGCTGGTGTTTTAATTCTCATTTCCAGTAATGAACTATATAACATTCTGGCTGGCTAATGCAATTAGCATTGTCTCCTCCCCCACTTACTTCCTCATTTTAAAAAAAAGAAAAAATAAAGGAAACTCAAACCACAAATTTATAAAAGGCCAAGAATTACTGACCTTTTTTGCACTCTTCTTACGATCACGTAAGCTTCTGGATTGAAGCTTTGTAGAACAGTAATAAAAAATTTATACAAATATGTATCATGTTACAAGCTGAGACAGAAAACAATGTTTCCATTCTTCAAGCAATTAATTATTGTGATTAATGTATTCCCCCTTCTCTAAGCACAATTCTGCCAGACAGAGCCAGCCCATTGACATATTGTAGAATTATAATGCATATCTAATTAAAGGTGACCTGAAAAGGCAGTGTGTTTAGCCTTCCCTGTCAGGACCAAAAAACCGTTAATCAGAAAGTGCTTGCTTTCCACACCACCCCACCCCTCCCTTTTTTTATTTTTGTGCTAATTTCAAATCTTTTCCCTGCATCAGTGAGCAGATGAGATCTTCAGCCAGCTTTCATCTTTCAGAAAAATGAATAGTGCAGAAAGAACATTATCAAATGAGCTGTTGAAGAAGTCAGTGAATATGTCATTGAGTGTGACTGCTTCCAGAATGAATTTAGATTTATCTCTGTTATCTCCCCTCTCCCGACTCAGTCTCCACACTCTGTTTGCACTCAGTCCACATGTCAAGCAGGGTGGGTCATAATGAATCATAAGGGACAGTTACTTGTAGTATAGTGACAGGTCCAATTGTGATACAACTTGTTCTGGAATTAAGTTTGTTAACATTATAAATTGTCTCATTTGACCAAAGGTTTAAACACCTAGAAGCTTTTATGCATGCAATTTCTTAAAGTATTTCATTTCCATTAGGCAGCTGCTGCTTTACAGTATTCCACAAATTAAATTGTTTCATCACATCAATAGCTGCACAAAACAACTGTGACAACAAGAAGACCCTTTCTTCCCCCATCTTGCTAACAAGTATCATTCAAATCAATAAACTCTGGCAACTGGATAACACCAAGAGGAGATATTATTTAAACTCCACTTTTAAACACATTTCCAATTCTGTATGCTGATATAAAATTTGAGACAAGCCAAGGAATTTTCATACTTTCCTTTTCAATTTCTGTAGAAATAACCCACCGAGTTAAAACATCTTAAGTAGAAAACCAATAAATATTTTTACCTTTATTTTAAGAGTCGGTAGTTTTTTTCTATATGTGATGTAAAGTTGTTGTCATAAGATTTTTTTTTTTCATGTGATGGAAAATTATATGGTTACATTGCAATGTTTTACCCACAGGGAGAAAAAGAAAGACTAATATTTTTCTTTCCATATTTGTCAGCACTGCCATGTAAGAGAATGTGATATCAAAAAACCTGCAAAGTCAGCACACCTTCTGAAACATTTGTTGTATGTTGTAAACCCTTTGGGTATTTGACTTCATAATTGTGATCATACTTGACTGTGCTAGATCTACACAACAAATATATCTTAGGTGCTTTTCAGTTAAACAAAATTAAGAAGTACTTCACTGATGTTGAAAAATATCTTTTACAGTTTGTCAAAATCACCAGAAAACTGGTTGGTGCACCTGATTTTTTGTTCTTAATCATAATCCTCTTCCGTGTTCAAAAGTCAGGGAAGTTCCTGTTGTTTTCTTGTTGTTTTTTTTCCATAAGCTTGCTGTTTGTCAGGGAGACATTGGCACTTTCATAGATGTACATTTTCCCTCAGATGTCTGTGTGGGCATGAGTGCACATGTGCTTTCCTCTGGATTTTTTCATACACATTACCCAGAGTCCAGAGCACATTCACAAACGTGCTTTCCTTTGGTTGTTTTTTTTTCCATATGCATATACAGAGTCCAGATGTCCCCTGGAAAACTTGATCAGTTTTGACAAGGCCATTTGTGTTTATACATACACCTAAGGCTTGAGAAGGTGTTCAGATAATAGTCTATCATAGAAGTTAGCAGAAATCCTGAAGAAGTATTTTAGTCTGAAATATGCTTAGTTTGCTTCCCAAGTGAACCTTTGAAATAACTAAGGCAGACTACCTCTTTGCTATGAAAATAGCTATGAAAAATCATTCACCCAATCCCACTGTGGGCCAGAATAGGAAATTTTTTTGTTCAGCTGGTTGCCTCTGTCATGCATAACCTGTTATTTGTCATTGTATTTCATGCTCAAAAGTTAAGCACTAAAAATATTGTGACCCGGTGGTAATTGCTATTGGTCCTGTCAGTTGTCTTCTGCTGGCGTTGGTCAGAGCTGCAGAAGCGTGCATGTTGTAGTAGAAATAAGGATTGCATATCAAAACTTGAGATGGGAATGTTGTCGCACAACCTACTGATCCATCCCAGTTTACCCTGCAACTCTGAGCATTGGGTTTGCATGGCAAGGTTTTGGTAGCAGGAGCACTGCAGGGGTGGCTTCTGTGAGAAGCTGCCAGAAGCTTCCACCATGTCCAAGAAAGCCAATGCCAGGTGGCTCCAGGACAGACCAGCTGCTGGCCAAGGCCGAGCCCATCAGTGACAGTGCTAGCACCTCTGGGATAATGTATTTAAGAGGGGAAAAAGTTATTGTGCAGGAGCAAATGCAGTCAGAGAAGAGAGGAGTGAGAATATGTGAGAGAAACAGCCCTGTAGGCACCAAGGTCAGAGAAGGAGGAGGAGGAGGAGATGCTCCAGATGCCAGAGCTGAGATTCCCCTGCAGCCTGTGGAGGTCCACAGTGGTGCAGAGATCCACCTGCAGCCCATGGAGTACTCCGTGTCAGAGCAGGTGGATGTGCCTAAAGGAAGCTATGATCCTGTGGGAAATCCATGCTGGAGCAGGCTCCTGGCAGAACCTGTGGACCCATGGAGAAAGCAGCCACACTGGATCAGGTTTGGTGGCAGGAGCTGGGACACTATAGGGTACCCACACTGGACCATGCTGTTCCTGAAGGATTGCGCCCCATGGAAGGGACCCACCTGGACCAGCTTGTGAAAACTTTCATCATATGGGAAGGACTCAAACTGGAGAAGTTTCTGGAGAACTGTCTCTCATGGGAAGTACCCCATGCTGAAGTAGGGGAAGAATGTGAGGAGTCCTCCCTCTGAGAAGGAAGGACGAACCAGAGACAACATGTGATGAACTCAGCACAGCCTCAATATTCCATACCGCCTGCACTGCTGGGGGGGGCAAGGAGGTAGGGAAATTGGGAATAAAGTTAAACCCAGGAAGAAGGGAGCGGTGGAGAGAAGGTCTTTTTAAGATTTGGTTTTATTCCTTATTGTCATACTCTGATTTAATTGGTAATAGATGAAATTAACTTCCCCAAGTTGAGTCTGTTTAGCCTGTGACAGTAACTGCTGAGTGATCCTCCCTGTTGCCTTATCTGGACCCACAAGCCTTCCATTATATTTTCTCTTCCTGTCCAGCTGAGGAGGGGGAGTGACAGAGCAGCTTTGCTGACCACCTGACATCCGACAGGGGTCAACCCACCACACTCGGATAACAAGCGTGTGTTGCCTGAAAAGACTGACTGAAAAACAATTCACAGTTTTTTTAGCTTTGAATATTTGTTTTGTCGTTATGTCTGCGTCCCAATACTTACATATTGGTGTTATTGATTAAGGGGTTACAGGTATTTAAAAAAGTAATGAAAATTAAATACTAAAGACTGAATTAAGGAAGGGTAGCAATTAAAGGCCATCTTAAAGCTAGAGAGCAAGATTTGGTCCTAAAAATCTATCACTGTGATTGGAAAAATAGAAAGAAGGCACTACAATGTGAAAATACTGCTCTTTGCTCATTAATAATATGATGTATTTACAGTTTTTTATATTTTTAACAGTTCCAAAAGATATTGCTATATGTTTTTTTAATTTGGGGCTGTAGTTGCAAAAATTATTTACAACCTCTGAACAAGGCAAACATTAAGTGTTTCCTTAGGAAGTGCTATTTTGCAGAAGAGAAACTGGGGCCTGGGACAACTAAGCAATTTTATAAAAGACTCAGAGGAAATCCATGTCAAAATTGAGAGCTGAAATTCTTCCTTGACCATGTCCATTGCCCTACTAAAAAGAAATATTTCCCTTCTATCTGACACTCCCCCATGCTTCTAAGACTGTGAATAACCAAGGAACATAATAAAACTGGTAAGTTAAAGATAATGAACGTTATCACAGTATCCCCAAGCATTAGACGCAAGCTCGAGTACACTTGTGTATTCCTCTGAAGCATTTAAAGCTATGTAAGAAACTCCTGGCATAAGTGAATTTCTACACAAACGTCTTCGAGTATTAGAAATTCTAATTATGGTTATTGCTAAACTCTGAAAAGCTGATTTCCAACCTATAGCATGCAAAGAAAAACGTATGTTTTCTCTACCACTTCAACGTGATCAGTTGAAGGCAGTTTTAACATTAAGGCATCCTTCCACATGAAACACATTTTGTCATCTTGGTCACAGTGTTTCGTCAGTTTCTTCTTTCATATAAGTACTTTGTTTTAGGCTATACATAGTGTATGCACATATATATATACAAAAATTGTTGACTGCCTTGCTTTTAAACTTTCCCCAACAAGATACTTCTAAGTGATGCACAGAAACCCTCCCCTACCATGCATTTCTGCCTGATTTTTTGCTTACTCTCTGTTCGTCTGAGTCAGGTTCCTTAGTACTGTTTGCCTCAAGGTTTTGAGGATCTCTTTATTTCTGTCTTTTATTAATCTTTCTCCCCATAATAAATTCAAACATGTTTGGAGGGGCTAAGTTTTCTTATGCACAAAGCAGTGTAAAACCCTTCAGTCTCCACTGAGTTTACATGCAAGTAAGATTCCTATTAATTTCAGTAGGATTTTTTCTTGATTAAGGACTAAAGATTTCTGGGTTCCATCACCTCAGCCTCAGAAAACATCAAGTAAAATATCTACTGCAATTACACTAGAAATAAAGCTTGCAGGTAGTAAACTATCACAAGTATTGATAAATCATGAATAAAGCATTTGAATAGATCAAGAGACACTTAAATATGATCAGGTAGTGCTATAAGTGTTTTGAAGGTCTTTTAGACTTATGGCACAAATGAGAAATTTCATGCAAGTGATTTTGCCTTAATTGAAATGTCACAGGACATGAAAATTTAACACTGAAGAATGATAACATTTTTGTTGCTTGCAACATATCTTTCTTGCGTAATTATTGATATATACAAGATAGATAAAGAAGACATTTTCAAAGTAAGTTGTACAGCTGTTAAAGTATAAAATGCAAGGGTTTTTTAATCCAGAATTCTGTTGCAGAACACAGTTAGTTCCAAATACTAGAGGTTAAGTCCCAGAAGATATTAAAAAAAAATAAGTTGTAATTTTCCTTATTGTGTGATGGGGAATCTTCAAAATACTAACATAAAACCAAGGAAATGCTGAAATTATGCAGTGTGTAGCAAACTCTGCTGCAGGGGAAATAAATATGAAAAAAATCTTGGTTAACTGTTCCAACATGTACATACTGCACACACAGAACCTGTTATCTGAACTCTCATTCCCTTATTGGTCCTGTGTAGAAACTTGTTACCCAAATGATGGACCTGTACAGGTCAATGGGTGATTTCATGGAACATGAAACAAGTACAACTTGGCCTGTGTAATGCTGATTAAATCTAGGTTGGAGTCTCATTTCTTCATGTAGTGTGTATTACTTTCATCTATCATCAGATACCTCAAATCAGCATGGAATTAATGCACTAAAGTACCTTAGGCAAAGACTAAGCCTTCCCAATGCTTTAAGCTTAGGAATCATCCCTTTGAATACTGCAATCCAGTTGATACTTCAGTTCATATATAAGACAGTGACTGATCATCGCTTCCAGTAGCACTCAGCTCTGAATCAGGTCCTCTGCTACTGGCAACAAAAACTGAAAAAAAGAGGAGTGGGTTTTGATTTCAGTTTGTGCATAGAAATCTCAGTAATTCTATCTAATTTAGAGAAGTCACTCCAGATTTACACCAGTGCTACTGAAAATCAAAATCTGGCCCATTGTCTCAGCAAAATATACCAAGTCAATATCAGTTCATTACAGAGAGGGAGAGAGAAAGGGAATGAGAGAGAAAACAAGGATTTCGTTAGCAATGCATTCTGTAGTATAAAAGATAAAAAGGAATATCCAATTAACACACCACTATAATTGCTTGCAGACATTCTTTTTTATTTAAAGATGAAATAGCTAAGAGTTCTCATCAAAACTGGGGTCACAGCCTACATATTAAATGAAAGAAATTGATTGGGCTTTATTACACCCTGACTACTGCAAATGTGCCTCAATCACTGATTGCTATAAATTTATTCTTATAAACTACTAATTGCCCAAGTCATAATGGTAACAATGGTATAATGAAATTATCTTGATCAAGCTGATGCACAAATTTTGCTTGACAACATGAGCAGTGTGAGAAAAAAGGAAAGAAGACATGCATACAAATACATAATGTTTCATTAAAATTAAAACCAATGTTAAAACAACTGTTCTCTGAAGTATACAAAGTTCTGTATTAGAAGGGCTTCCTTTAGAAAAATCATTTAAGAAGACAGGCATTTACATTTATAATAAAATGATCTTGCATTTTTTATTTGTCTTGAAAATTAATGACTTACTTAATCACATTTGATCAAAGGAGATAAGTTGATGTAGTCATGTGTTTCTGATTGCATTAAGCCTGATCCAGAGTGACATGATGGATATTTAATAGTCTTGCTGTCCCTCTATGTCTTGTCACCATTTCTTGATATGCATGGATACTGTAGAGTACACCACAGCACAAAACTGTACTTTTAATAGATCAGACTAAGTTTAGAAAAAAGCAAATTCTTTTGGAGCTTACATGGTGGAGCTTTTAGAAGTAGGTTATCCACCATCAAAATATATTTCTTTAAAAGACAAAAATCTCAGGTAACTCTCTCTATAGTCTGAGGTATTTTCTCCTTTTAAAAAATGCATTTTGCTGCTATGTTGTCTCTATTAAAAGATTTTGCTATAATAAGTTTTAAGGACTAGACAGAGAGAAAGTATGTTAAAACAAAGATAGCCATCCAGAAAATGTAGGAAATTTCTAGATGCTGGAATGCAGAGCATTGTGTAAAATGCATAAATTGGTGCTATTTATATTGTGCTAATCGCTGTTTCTACAAGTGTCAGCTGAGCCATTCATAGGGAATGTTGATATGTATGAGAAATTATTTCTGAATAGTTCAAATGTAGTTCCAACTCTTTCCAAATTAATCACACCAAAAATTTTATTTAAATTCATGCCTAATTCTTTCTTACCAGAGTATTTCATCAGAATGAAATTGCCCTTTTTTCATGAGTATGTCTCGCTGTACCCTCTCAAAACAGAGGTCCAAACTTTTATACAAGGGTACAATATTTTCATTCAAAATAAATTGCTCCTAAAATTGCTGTAGTTGACACAATCTTAGAGGAATATAAAAAATTCAGAGACAACTGAGCTGGAAGGGTTTCAGGAGGCCCTTTAGCTTAGCTGGCTATCCCCGCCCCAGTTGGGCTGTATATTTGCTAGGCTGCCCCACATTTTAAGTTTTCAACTATTGCAGTCTGTTTGTCCTATTGCCAAAAAGCTTTTTGCTAATGGCTAATCTGAATCCTTTCTGCTGCAATTTATACTTAGTGACACTTATTGCTTTTGTGAGGACCATGGAAAATGGTTTATCCCTTTAGTTTTTGCAATATTTTAAATATGGGAAGTCTTTCACTCTGCCTCTTCCCACTACTTTACATATCCTGCCCTTCTGTCTTCCTTAATATTGGTCTTTAAGCCCTAATATGATGAGAGTTGTTAATATATATATATATATATATATATATATATTTAGCCTGAGAGGATGAGATTTAGCTTTTTCTTCAACCCTGTTAGTAGGACTTCCTGAAAAAAATACATTTTCACACTTGGAAACCATTTTTTTTTTACCTCCATTGAGTTTTTTTATGTTGCTGGTTTTAGTTGCTGGTTTTGGGTTAACTTGTCCTGTGACCACCTACCATTCCAAAAAGTATGTGTTTCTACAAGAGGGCATGTTGTAGTTTCAGGCTATATGTGAGAGAGAAACTGGCCTGGACAGGACAGAACTGCCCTAAAAACATCAAATCCCCAAAAAGATGTGAAAGAATGAGAAATAGTGTAACAATACTCACATAAGAATGGTGGAGTTTTTAATCTATTATCTACTGAGAAAGGTGAGGAAGTTCCTTAATATTAATGTACTCAGTAAGTGATACCTGGAATGCTACTCTGTGTAATATTCCTGTTATTTCTGGAATTTGTACAGCAAGAATGCAAAAGTTGGGTTTTCAAAATGGCCTGTTCATATAATGCTGTAACACTTGTTCTCTGTCTTACTCATCCATTCCTTTATCCATCTATCTCTGTATCTATCATGAAATGACAATCCTAACTTACTTTAAACTCTCCAAAGGTATAGTCTTAAATTTTAATATTGGAAAAGCTTCATGATGACTAGTACTTTGGCTTAATGTGGTATAGCTTCTGACAGCTGCCGCTGTAAGAAAAGCAAAGGGTGACTGCATTACTGTCAGCTTCTGTCAGATTCTAGTTGCCAAACTCTTGCAGGGATGATGACAGTGAACCAAACAAGAGTGACAAAAGGAGTCAAAGCTGTGATTTTGAATAAGGCAGAGTGGACGCTCAAATTGCATTTTCTTTGTGCCGTTCATTCTGTGGAATTCTTTGTGGCATGGTGCTTGCTCCCACTGTTTAAATTATTTGTTCTTCAGGAGTTGTATCTGAAAATAACTGTTAACAAGCACAGAGTAGGCCAGAGTATGAACAGAATAATAGCTGTGATTGTGGAACCTACTTGAAGAAGAAGGCAAACTCAGAGGTGTGACACTCAACTACATTGAAACTGTCTGCATAGGAACTTGCAGTTGTAGATGCAATGAAAACGTGACCTTATTTTCAAGACAAACAAATGTGGGGAAGATATATTAAATTACTAAACTATCTCCTCATAAAACATCTTTTTTTCCCAAATTAATTTCTCTATCGTCATTTATCCAAAGACTGTTTCCTGGATTAGTTTCTAAGTAAAAGAGTTTGCAAACTTCTGCACATTAGATTGAACAATAGCTGCAAGTGCCATTTAAACACAGAACCATTATCTGTCTTGTTCAGTTTATTTCACAGAATATTCTGAGTTGGAAGGGACCCACAAGGATCATCAAGTCCAACTGGTAAGTGATTATCCCCTGTGGGGATCAAGCTCACAACCCTGGCATTATTAGCACTGTGCTCTAACCAGCTGACCTAATCTCCAGATAATTTCCAGGCTTTGTCACTCTACCATGACAAAGTTGCAGAGCAAAGATATAGCAGGAGCTCATAGTGACAGGTTTTAACCACAGCCTGCTGTCCACGCTGGGGCTCCCAGTAGTGCCCACACTGGAGGACCTGTGAGCCAGGGCAGCCTCAGTGTTACTGTTTCTACTCTCTAGGGAGAAGCACCCTGGCTGAGTTCCTGGCAATGCCTTTGGCTGGGTCCTGTGATGACCCAGAGGCAGGAGGGGCACAGGTTTCTCTGGAGTTTTCCAGGTTTTTTCCTTCCAATACCTGAAGGGAGCCTACAAGAAAGATGCAGAGAGGCTATTTACTAGAGTATATAGTGACAGGACAAGGAGAGTAGGTTTGTATTAGATGTTAGGAAGAGATTCTTTACTGTGAGGGTGGTGAGGTACTGGAACAGGTTGCCCAGAGAAGATGTAGATGTCCCATTTCTGGAAATGTTTCAGAGCAGGTTAGATGGAGCTCTGAGCAACCTGGTCTAGTGAAAGGTGTCCCTGCCCACAGCAGGGGCTTGGAATTAGATGCTTGTTAAGATCCCTTACAAAACAGGCCATTTTTTGATTCTATGAAACAACCTAGTTTTACATATTATTAGTTTTTTTGTAGTGAAGCTTAAGTGTGACACTGTTTTGATTTACAACTTACTGCAAATTTGTCTAAGTGTCAGTGACTGTCAAGATTAAGGGTGAAGCTGAGACGGTTGCCTGGATCCAGGTAACAGAACTCCAAAGGATGCAGTGAACTTCTCTTGCCTGATTGTATTTCCTTGCTTTTCCCAGTGTCCTCTATTCCCTGTCCTTTCCATCTGTTCTTGACCCTGCAGCTGTGGTGAATGGGCTGGGTGGGTCATAACGACATACACATGTTTTGTTGACTTGGGTCCTAAATCATTTTGCTGTGTTTTCTTGCTGTGTGAGGTTTCTGCAGTGGGAGGTAAGTTTCTGGAACTGGCAGACATGCACTTAAGCTACAAAAAAGCTCTATGTATAGTGTTAACCACTTTATATACAGATAAACCAGGAGGGAGTAAATGGGAATGAAAATAAATCAGTTGGTAAGTACTGTGACTAGTAATAGGAAACAAAAACTCTTCTTATAGTTATTTCCCATATTATTTGCACTAAGAGAGCACTATTACTTCAGTACTCTATCAAATGCTATTGAGAGTTGGTAACTGTGGCTTATTTTCCAAGTTTCTATGAGAATATGACTCTACTAAATCCACTGCATGTTCTGTATTTTGTGTCATTGTTGTTCAAAGATGCGATTCTCTGTTTCCTATATGTTCTCTGGTATCGTCAGCTGACACACGCAGTAGCAGTCACAGGAGAGAATACTGTGACAGATTACAAAACAGTGTTGTTTATGTTTCAAGTTCCATTAGGAATGAGCTGTTTTAGAAATTATATCAACTGTGGTATTTCAAATTCTGGGAAATGTTTTTCAAAGGGCCTTGTACCGGGAGGTAATAAAAGATTTGTTTAGTTTACAAAATTCTCTCTGGTTCAAAACTAAGCAACGTTGAAAGCGAAGTCTAGGTGAATCATAGGTCGGACCCATCTTGGTGGTGTCTGTGTTCTGAGTTCTAGAACAGCATTCAAATATCTTTTGAAACAGGGGTTTACTGCTAGTTTTCCTTTATTTATTCTAGGAAACTATTGGCTTTTTCTGAGCAATGTAGTTTCAGAGTGTTGTTTTATATTCTTGGGAAGGATATATGTAGTACTGACAGAGTTCCATGGAAACCTTGAAACTTTGCCCATCGTGGACTTTTGTTTTGTTTTTTGGGTTTTTTTTCTAATTTTTATTTTTAGACTGACTTGGTTATATTGGAGGTCAGAATTTGCAATCAAATCATATAACAGAAAGTTTATACTTCCATAGTCTTCATCGACCATGATACTTAGACTGCTCTGTGGCAATGAAAGCCCATGTGTGATGAGGATTAGTTTATATTGTTAATACATGTTTTATATTGCTCTCTTTGATTATAGTTACAGAATAGCTGGTCAGAAGAGCTGTGCTTTGATCTTATCTGGAGTTTTTATATGTTCTCAGCATTTTATAAATCAGTTATGTTTGTGTGTTAGAGCTATGTTGATGCTTGTGGTATAATTTTTAAAATCAGACCGTTAAACGCAGGGGACTTTGTGATTACAAAGCATGTCACGGATACTATTTCAAAGATACATTCTCTCACTATTAAACTTCCTTCACGTTAAAAATAGATGCTTCTAGTCCTAAAACAGGAGCTTGATTGAAGGTCACATAGTAATTAATTCTTAGACGCAAGTTGTTGGCATTAGAAGGGTATTCTTCACTTGTTTTGTGATGCAGAACAAATGCTTCATTAATCAGAAACATATCAACCTGAGATTGAAAACTAATAAAAATCAAGTCCTATGATTCGACACTGCTGGGGACATCACATATTTCTTCATGCAATTTTGAGCATAAGTATCTGAATTTTTTTTCTTGACTGTAAGGATTTTAGAAGACTTTTAATAACCCAACACTTGTGAGAAGGTAAGAAGACCAAAGCTATCTTCAAAAACAAGATAAGAAAGGATGAAGATTTTTCTATGAAACATCTAGACTTTTCATTTCTCACACAAATTGTGGCCATTATAATCTCTTCAATAGTGTGGGAGGAAAAAAAAAGGCATTTACTAAAGGCTGTAATGAGCTACATAAATGCTGGTTATATTTTTTTACTCTAGTGAAAATTCTCAATGATACACCAGTTTGAAAATTTCATTTTCTTTTTGTCACAAAGGAAGGATGAAAAAATGAGTCTGAGACATAAATCTCTTCCTCATAGTGGGGTAGAATTTGAGGAGCAGATCACCTGAGGAAGACAATTAGTCACCTTGATATTAGCCCTGGGTTCTGAACATGTGGGGTTTAAGAGTGTGATGAATAATCTCGTTGGTTTGGTGGTTTTTTTTTAATCCTTACTTTTATGCCTGAGATTTTTCTGAGGTAGATAATTTAATTTATTGTACTTTTTGATTTCACTGTGTTTTGTAATTTTGGCATGCATCAGAATTTTAAACAAAAAAAGAAAAAGTATAGTTAGCAAGGGGAAGAATCTACATACTCTTCACCTTGAAAATTCTTAACACTTCCTTTTTCTCTCTATATCAAACATATTCAAATATCTAGACCTAAAATGTTTTTTTGTTGTTATTGCTGTTTATTATTTTTTCTTTAATAAATTTTTAATAATTAAGCCACTTTAAAAAGTAGAGTACTTGTGGAGTCTCTACTTTTTTTCTCCCAATGTTCTCAGCTGCAGCTGAGAACATTGGGAGAAAAAAAGTAGAGACTCCACAAGTCTTAAAACCAGCTATCATAAACAGGTGTTGAAATAGAGCACTAAACAAGTCACATTATATTGTTTTATGTATTGTTGGTTGCCACTTTGCCATTTTTATTACTGTCTTTTGCTATATTACCATTCAAATATATCACCACAGCACAAACCTTCTTTTTGACCTCCCTTGATGTTAACATCTGACTGATTTCTCTGTAATCCTCTACTGTAACCCATGTACTTTCAAAGAGCAGATTGCTATTGCTGTGGCTGCCACATTATTTCCCATTTTTTCTGGCTAGAAACAGATTAGGTGTAATGTTTTATAGGTGGATACATGGTTAAGATATCTTGTAAATATTTAA
Source organism: Pipra filicauda (assembly GCF_003945595.2). Classification (NCBI taxonomy): domain Eukaryota; kingdom Metazoa; phylum Chordata; class Aves; order Passeriformes; family Pipridae; genus Pipra; species Pipra filicauda. The sequence goes on along the minus strand of NW_024104387.1, from coordinate 2,587,442 downwards.
GCTTTCCATCTGTTTCAACAATCTGAATGTTTTTTTTGGTATTTGTTACCTGAGTTTAAAAGATTTAAAACTCCAAAATATTGTCATAAGCTTCTAGCAGTTTCTAAAATTTACTTTTAAAAAATGCATTTGACCTGGAAGAAAAAATATTAGAAAGACAATGCCAGGACTTTTCTTAGCAAAGCTTCTTTGTAATGTACAGGCTAACTGTTGAATAATAATAAATGGTGGAAAGCAGAGCCAAGCCAGTCTTCAAAGGATTGGTTTTTTAAAAGATCATGTAAAATGTGTTGAAATGTTATCACCAATTATCTTTTTTTTTTTTTTTAAATAAAGGTCACACAGGAAATGATGGTTTTAGTCTTCAAAAATTATTTAGGACAACTCTGTGACAGTTGTTCTGAGCCTCAAATCCAGGTGTGGGTCTGGGAATTTAGTTTGATGTACTTGGGAGCATGAGGCTGTGTGTTGAAGAACTTAGTCTTGGTCGATGGCAAGTTGGATATGAGTCAGCAGTGCCCTGGCAGCCAGGAGGGCAAACCCTGTCCTGGGGGGCATCAGGCAAAGCCTTGCCAACTGGTCGAGGGAGGGGATTGTCCTACTCTGCTCTGTGCTGGGGTGGCCTCACCTGGAATATTGTGGCAGTTTGGGGCACCACTATATGGAAAAAGATATTAAGCCATTAGAGAACATTCAAAGGAGGACAATGAAGACAGTGAAGGGCCTTGAGGGGAAGCCGTATGAGGAGTGGCTGAGGGCACTTGCTCTGTTCAGCTTGGAGAAGACTGAAGAGAGACCTCACTGCAGTTACAACTTCCTCATGAGGGAAGGAGGAGGGGCAAGCACTGATCTCTTTGTTGTGACCAATGACAGGACCCAAGGGAATGGCAGTGTCAGGGAAGGTTTAGGTTAAATATCAGAAAAAGGTTCTTGCCCCAGAGTGTGGTTGGGCACTGGAACAGACTCCCCACAGAGGTAGTCTCAACACCAAGCCTGAGTTCAAGAAGAGTTTGGATAACACTCTCAGACACATGATATGATTCTTGGGGCTGTCCTCTGCAGGGCCAGAAGTTCAGTACTTCAATGATCCTTGTGGTCCCTTCCAATTCAGGATATTTTATCATTCTATGATTCTGTGGTCAGATTAAATTTTATTTAAAATCACAACAGGCATCTTTCCAACTCAGTTGGTCACTGCTCTATCCTTTATCAGGAAAATGCGACAATCACTTTTAAAAGGAAAATTTCAGTTGACACAGAACTAAGGTCTGTGATCTTTGCTGTCAGAGTTGCTGCAAAAACTAGAGGAAACTTTTGCTATTGGTTATTCTTAGTCCAGTTTTGGAAATATGTCTTTTTTTATATAAGATTTGGGCAGGTGCTTCTTATAGAAGCCCACTGCGAGGAAGTTACTAAAAAGCAAGATTTGTTAATTTTGTTGGTGAATGCTGCAAATTGTAACACAGCATTGATATCAAGTTTACTTATAATGATCTTTCTTTTTCACTATCATTTTGTCTAGCAGCCTCAGTACTAAAACAACATCTCTGATTCCTAAATGAAAAATAAACTCGTTTCAGTCCATCAGCATAAATTTCTAGGATGAAACTGGGCCCATTTCACTTAATTCTTAGAGAATCTTGGGCTCAAGTTAGATGTCCAGCACTTGGAAGTCTGAACTCTTATCTGCTCCAGCCAGCTTAAGACCCTGTAAAGACTATTGGCAGGAGGAGCATCTGTTACATCCTTTGTCTTACATGGTCACTCCTTTGTGCAGAGAACTTCATAAGCAAGCAGTTTTTCTCTTTATACTGTGATCTGTCCCTTCGTCCTCTTAATCTCTCTCTCAGTGCTGAACCATCACGTGCTTCAATAGTTTTAACAGTCCATAAATTATAGACAATAAAATGCCTTACATTTTCCCACCCACCCATTTGCCCCCTTTGTGTCCTTCGTTGCCTTCACGTTCTGTTCTTTGCCTCCTTCTGCACAGGCACCTCTGTCTCAGTGGGTTTTATTCCTGTTTTTCCGCCTTTGACTCTTCCGTGCGCAAATTTCCCTGAGCCAAAGCTCCGCAGGGCTGACTCGGCAGTCAGTGGCATTTGTCAATTCCATTGATCACTCTCGCCCCAGCAGCGGGAAGGGAGACTTGCCGAGTCAGCAGCAAGCAACTGGCCTTTGCGAGGATTATGCTGTAAGAACCTCCAAATTAAAAATAAAGAGCTTTCTCGTTTCTCTGCTGTGGGACTTTGAAAATGAATTAAAAAAAGTCTCTCGACCCTCTTGCTTCATTCAACTGTAATTTTTCTTATTAATTCCTTCTCATTTTCCGAAAGATGACTCTCCTGTGGAAAAGGAAATTGTACTTTACATGTTTAAATAATTTTACATTTTATTCTATTTCTTGTTATAACTCTGCATCCACATAAATCAAACAAGAAAGCACTTCACATGCTAGAATATGTCCCCGCTCCAATTTTCAGCACGGCGTGATCTAAGTTTAAAGATGTATTTTCACTACTTGCCCTATCCCTCTTCCCACACCCCTGCCCTTCTTTTACCTGCATCATCTCTGTAATCTATATAGGAGAGCACTGCTTTGGGAGAGAGAACAAATGGTGAAGTTAGGGATAAATATGGTTCCTTCTGAACTCTACGGGAAAAGAAACTGTTTTATTTCAACTGAAGAAAAACTATAGCATTTTCACTGCTACAAATTCTCCCTAGACTGAATCTATTTTCTTAGAGGATCCAAATCTTTTGAAGCTTTAAGTCTTTCCTAAATAGCTCTTCAATAAGCATTTCCATGGGAGCTGGATTGAACAGGTTTTTTTCTTGCCTCTCTATCCTCTTTCTCTCCCCATAGATATGCTCTAGACTCTTATCTCTTTGTCAGGAAACAAATTCACAGATTCTCCTCAAGAGTGTCATCATTTTGTCACAGACAGACGAGCTGAAGATTTACCCAATGGCTAACTGTATCTTATGTTTTCACTTCCTGAATACTATTGCACCAACAATTCCATGTGAAGCAAATACAATTGTTTGTAGACAGGGCATAAATTGTGTGCATTCCCTTCTCCTTCCCATTGTTCTCTTTTCTCTCATCTGCTATTAATGGGACTTGTACATGAAAAGAAGTGGAGTTCAGATTTGGGATTGTGTGAGTGTGATTTGTATGCCCAATTTTTTACAACGTAGCGATAAAAGAAGAAAAAAAGAATTCCATTGTCATCCTTGCAATGGCATTTTAAATTATTTAAAAGCTCACTTAGACAGCGATTTACAGTGTTCTCTCTAAAGATACCATAAGGCTCAAGTTCAGCCCTTTGTTCAGGGACTTAAATGTGAACACCATTGTTTTTGCTACTGAATTCAGTAGTCAAGAAGAGCCTGTGCTTTGTGCACGATCAGAACACCTTATTGGTCTCTTCCCTTTTCTTCAAATCATAGAGAACTTTTTGGAGGATCATCCTGGCAAAGGTTGTTTAAATTATTGATGTTCCTGATTTACAGAAGTGGTGATAGCTTTGGAAGATGGTATAATTGTAATGGTTATTCTAGTAACAAATGAGAAAAAGAACCATATAAGATGTAGCATCTTACTAAATTTGCTGACTGAAATATAAACTCCTTTCCTTCCAAATTAAATTGTAGTTTGCAACATAAAATAAAAAGAAATTAATTCTGTTTTAAAGAGGATAAAAAATTTCTTTCACTCCATAATGTGGATAATCTGTACTTGCAAATAAGAGGAACACAGGAACAGAGAAATCTTATTGTTTAACAAAACTTTAACTACTGGCTCTTTTTAGTGCAGTTTTGGAAATATGTCTTTTTTTTATATAGATTGTGTGCTATAGCATTTAGCTGAGCATCTGTGAACATTTATCTGTGAACATCTTCCAAAGTGGCTACACCTTGGCAAGATTTGAATACTATTTAATCCACATTTAGGTTTGTACATCCCCTTTCATCATTCTACATATCCCAAAAGTAGAAATGTAACAACAGTAATACTAATTACATAATTTCACTCTTCCAAAAGGCAGGAGAAACTAGTTATTGGAAGTGGGTATATATATAGAAAAAAAAAACAAACAAAACAAAACAAAAAACAAACAAACAAACAAACAACAACCCATGATTTTTTTTATCTCTGTTTTTTGTCTCAACAGAGATCCTCCCTCAGAAGGGAGGACAGAGAAAAGGGAAAACTTAATGTTAATCATAATCAGGATAGCTGTAAGGATGATGAAGTCCAAGTTTGAGGTTCATATACTCTATTTGACTCCTATAAAGATCTTTTCCTCAGCTTCGTACTTGTTACAATGGAACCTAGCACATTTGGGAAGCTGGGGTCACAGAGGAAATTTGAAGGGAATTACAGTGTTCAGTCTCTGAAAATGATACCATATACTCTAAGTTAAATGTGAGACAGCTTATAGCTTTGTCCCAAATAGGATATTTCTAAGTAATAACAGCTTGCCAAAGTTCAAAATTGAGGCCTGTTTGTTGTTTTTTTTTTTTTTAATACTGAAAATAAAGTCGACTTGAATTCATTAAAAAACTAACCAGGTTTTTCAGGAGTCCCATAATTTATTTTTTCCAAGTTTTCCTCTTTGTGAATGATTGATAGGTACCTGTTTTCCAGGTAAAATCTACAATATTTTATTCAGGTTGTTAAAGGTTTTCACATATCTAGTTTGTCTTTTGCTGTATATTCCTTTGACATTATTTCTTTCTTTAAATGCATTCTTAATCAGAAAGAATATTTGATGTAATGTCCAAATTTTCAATGCCGTGTGTTTATTCACCAGTGACCAAACAAGAATATCACCTTGACCATACATCTCACTCTATTTCTTTACTAAACCCCATCATAAACAGATATCCCTGCTATGTGATTATGACTTAAAGTTATAGGGAATTGATTTGTTGACTTAGTGTGCAGGGGAGGAACACTTAGGTTTTCTACTGCTGTTAAAAATGAATGAAAATACAGATTGATCTGTTCTAAATATTGTTGGTTTTGTTACTGTCTTTCTACTTCAGGAAAAGTTAGCACAATTCTCGAGTGTTAAATAAAACTTACCTTCAGCTTAAAAAGGAGATTTGATCTCATTTTTCATAGAATTTTGGTTTGTGTGCTATGCATATTGTACACCCATGTCTTGTGCTTGAATGTGCACTGAATGCTGTCAGATTTTAATCTGACTCAGCAGAGTCACAGAAACAAGAAAATAATCTGCTTCTACAACAATTTACTAAACAAGAGATTTATATTATATGATTCATTGTAAAGGGCCATATTATGGCTGTATCTTGTGAATACCAAACAGCAGTAGAACTGAAGTGCCTACAAAGAAAAGATCATAAGAAAAAGGACACCTTTGGGAGACCCAATGTAGGAAAACAAACAAACAAATAAACAAAAAAAACCATAAACAAAGCACTGCACAGATTTTAGCTTCTTTCTTTCTTCCTCCCTCCCCTGCCCCCCTTGCAAAAGTAAGTTAAAAAAAATGGCTAAAATCATCCTAGCATAGTCTGGCAATGAGTAGCACAGAAGGTAAGAATAATTCCAACACAAGTTACATGCTTCAGGAATTCAGGCTTGCCTGATGAAACTAAAGAACCTGTGGTACTCAGGAGATTAAAACTCTCATTAGAGGTTGTGGCCTTTAGCTTTTTCTTTAGTTGTTTCTCTAGGATTCTGATGCATTCAGGACTGAGATTAGTTTCTTTGCTGTATTAGGTACTCATTGCAACTGGGTGGAAGGAAGGAGTGCTGAGCTGTAGATACTGGATGAGGCGTGTGCCTTTTGTTGGTCCCTTGTCTATGCTGTTTTTGCACTTTTACTCTCCCTGCCCTTAGGAAATGTGCCTCCTGTCATCTTTAGGAATTTTTGCACTTCTAGCAGTGGATTGTCGGTTGCCTTTCTTGCTTTATGAATCTAATGTCCCTACATACTAAAATCTCAGGGAAATGGCAGATAATCTCTCAACCATGAAGAGAGTCCTTCCATCTGCGTGCTGTGATCTCAAAAGCAGATTCTTCCCCACAGAAACCTTCAGAGAACAGCTGTGATACAAGTCTTCCAAGAAAACACATACACACAAAAAATTGAATTATATATATATTTAATTCCACAAATGTTTGCATTTAGATTGACTGTGTAATAAATATTTGCTAGTTATCTTTTTTATTGGAAGGAATTTGCTGTACTTTTATTCTCTTCAGGATTTTTGGGCTGTTTGGTTTGGTGGTTGGTTTTGTTCGGGGTTTTTTTTACCTAAGTAATTTAACTAACTGTCAGAACTGAAAGCATGAAATATTTGTGCAGCAAGGTTGGATTGCTTCTTAAATAATCAGACTGGATCTAATAACTAATATTCATTTGAATAACAAACACTAATGCGAAACAAAGAACAGTTAAAGTAAAACAAGCATTAAGATTAGGAACTTCAGGTGAAGAAATTCAGCTGAGTTCCACAAAGTTTGGTCCCCAGATTTCTCCCTCTGGAATAAGTGGCCAAAAGTCTACGGACTACTGAGATCAGTCACAGATGTGTCCATGCTGTGTTAATGCAATTGCCCCTTCTAAGGATGAGTGGTAGGAAATGTGAAGCTTGATATAGTGATATCCTGAGATATCTGCAGAGAGGGAGATGAAGGAAGATGGATACTGTAACGTGGGGACTGCAAGAATGGTGGAGTATGGTGGTGGTAAGAAATGGTCGGTGAGAATGAAGAGAAATAGAGTTGAAAGGTGTTACTCAGTGGTGTTGCTCTTAGTTGATGCAGGCTTTTCTGTGCTGAATGGTTCACATCTCATTTTTCATACCAAAGAGTAGTAGCTGTAAGAGACCTCTGAGGTCCTTTTTGGCTTCAGATTCAAATGTATAGTTTACCATTGTCTCCATCCAGACTTACTCAAGTATGAAACTGGAAGAATGCAGTTATAGCTAGAATTGAAACAAGTGGTACAGGGTGAATGTTTCAGTGAGAATCTTAAATACTAGGTTAACTCTAAGGGAACTTGGCTAGTTTTGGCTAAACAATTTGTGTCAAACCTTGCCATTTTATAATAACAGGAGTCTGAAAAACCTACTGAAGAAGGATTTCTAAAAAATTATTTCAAACATGCAGGAAAAAAAAAATCAACAAAATCTCATGGTTCACAAAGATGAATATTTGTCTAAGTGAAAGGACTTTGGGATTTTCTAAGCCACAGGCTTTTGGTAGTTTGCTCATTTTAATCCCATCAGAGCAATGCTTCACCCTAATAAAGAATAAAGCAGCAATAGAAAGGAGATAAAGTAGCATTGTATTTTGCAGGACAGTTTTTTACTCATAAGCAGTGAGTGAATTAACAACAGAAAATGGAAAGAGGAATTAAGTCTAATCACATCTGGATGCTCAGCGGGTATCCACTTACTGTTTTAGTGAAATGTCTTCCTTAGCTCTCAAATTTGCAAATACCAGTCCCTTTCTGGGCATGACCAACACTTGTTTGGGAAGAGGACTTCTTCCAAAGAGATTTACAGTCCTGTTACATGTTCCTGCTTATACAGGCTGTAAAATAAATAAGCTTAAATATGATTCTTAAAAGTATGTTAGTTATTATTGTTGATTAATAGAGAAATTTGTAGTCCTTTACGGATTTGCCTTTTTTTTTCTTAAAACCATGAAATGTGCAATACAATACTTTGTGGCAGTTCAGACTGTCAGACTTGGACTTGCACAAGTCTGTGCGTTTTCATTGACTTAAAGGCTCTGAAAGAATCCTCTTTCATGACAGCAAAATAAATGTGGAGTTCAAACAAAGCCGTATTGGGGCTCAATTTGGGTTTTATTTTCTTCCTTGCCATATAAAAGGATGCAGAATTGAGACAATAACTCACAGGTAAAATCTTCCCTTTCTCTCTCATGAGTTGCAGTGACAGAGACAATGATGCCCGTGAGTGGGTAAAATGACTATCGGTGCTACAAATCCAAACCTATACATTCAAGTATGTATTTCCAGTTGATTTCTTAACGTAAAGTAATTTTTTTATACAAAGTCACTCCACACATTTAAGAAATATTTAAATATTTTTAATATTATGGAGAGTTAAACAGAGATTGAAATGCTGCTCTTCTTACAAATATAAATAATAATAATATTTAAAAAAATCTGCTGACACAAATGTGTTAGAAACAAACCTATATAAAGGAGCAGTTAACCTAGAACTATTGTGGGATATATATTGTTTGACATACTTTCATATGAGCAAGCAGAAGTACCCCATCCTTTAGACTGTGGTAATGTGCCTTATTGTTAAATTCAATAGGAAAAGCTATTCATACTGTAGTATGATTGAAAAGAAAATTGAATCCTTTTGATGTTATAAATGTGTCTATTACTGCATGTGCACACAAATTTTCCATGGAAATTATGGTGAAAGTAGTGATTCTCCTAGAAAAATGCATTAGTGTTGACATGTCCAATTTTAGCCACATCAGAATATAAATACCTTTTAACCATGGTAAAATTGTTGAGAATGTATATAGTGTATCTACATAAGTCAGTTGTCTGTCTAAAAATATGTGTTCCTATAGTCCAGTTATGTTCTCTGTTTCAGCTGAAAAGGAAATTAAAAGCAGTGACTAACACATATCACTGTTTTCTCACAATATTGTGTTTAATATATTTCAGTATGTGGAGTATATTTTATATAGCTGTTCATGATTACTTTTAATTTTGAAAAACCACAGTATACTTAACAGGATTTTGGCTATGAAGCAAATTATGTGTAAGAGGTTGTCCATTCACTTGCATGGCAATTGGTTCTGTGTACAAAGTATTAAATTTTCCTGGTAATGGAGATAGTCTATGCTCCTTTGCATTGACAATTGAATAAAAAAGTGTATCCAATAGCCAAAGATTTATGGTAGTGACACTTTCAAAGTTTGCAGTTTGTCCAGGAACATAACTAGAATGAAAAATGTTTGGTTTTTTTTTCTATCTGTGAAGCCTACTCTATGCTGTCAACTAAAATTACACACTGTTTTAAAATGTATCACTCAGTGCACTTTGTATATTAAGGTACATTAAGTTATATGGTATAATGCAATAAGAACTAACCTGCCAACAACAGACATGAAACACTATGTATACTGCCCTGTAATTATATAAAAGCGCCAATGTGTTTAGGAGGGAAAACTGATTCTTCAGAGCTCAATTGGTGTAGGTATGGCAGGAATACCTCTTGTTGTTTGAACCCAAAGAAAAACACAATATATGTTCCTTGCTTGCTTTTTGGTTTGCTGTGGGTGGTATTTTTCTTGGGGTTTTTTTTGTTGTTTTTTATTTTTCAGGCTTAGTAGATAGAGATTTAATTTGCAGAGTATTCTAACTAACTTAATAAAATGACAGCAAACTAAACAGCTCAGAACAGCTTACAGTTCCAGACTTAGATTACAATTTTATTCAATACCTGTATGGTTAGAATCTGTCCTAACATCAGTTTCTCAAGCAACTGCAATGTGGTTTGTTTTTTTTTCCTGTAGAACTGTATCTGGAGGAGCAACCATTGGTCATTTTGGTGTGTTTAGAAAACAGAAGTCCAGATCTTAAACTGAAATACTCACAGGCTATTTCAGAGTGAAATATACTTTATATCCATCTGATTTTCCCTGGTACTCGGACTTTGTTAGGGTCTCAGTACAGCTGACATGCTCTGTGACCACTTTGAAATACTATTATTCCTCCAGTAGAATGATAATTTCAAAATCACCTTCATCTATAGTCAGTTATCTAATATATAAGTTTTCTGCTGTAGTACCCAAACACCTTTTCATGAAAATTAAACACATGAATCTCTGTCTTTTAACTCTGTTAGCATGGATTAACTATAAATAATTATCATTTGAATGTAAACTATATCGATGGATACATATTATAAAACAGTGCTGATATTTTGGGAAATAATTACATATTTTTCTTTGCTTCTATTCTTTCACTCCTTACTTCCTCTCTTTCCTTCCTCTCTCTTTTCATGCTTGTCAGCTAAGTTAGTGTATCTTTTCTAAATTGCTCAGACTCCAAGTATGGGTGGATATGTTTACACAGAGTGAATTATGGCTGGATGCGTTCCTATGTCAACATGTGCCACGTTGATTTCTTATAAAGTAGATCATTATTCTGTGTGGCATAAATAGTATTACCAGACTGATATGATTAAAGCCAGTGAGTCATTAATTAGCATCTAATTAAAAGAGACTACTAATGTGTCCATGTACAACAGTTATTGTGTTATATTTTCCTCTACAGAAAAAAGTGATTTGAGCTTGCAGGATAATGTTGAGTTACATGTCTTTTAATATATGGTATATAATATAATGGGGGAGAGGGGGTGACTGAGTATGATTTCTCAATTTTGCTGGGAAATTCGGTGTTATATTTGAAGAAATGAAACCCTAAGTTATATGAAAACTAAACTTCAGCAAGGGGTATCTAAGAATGCAAAAACCTTTTATCTGAAAACACTCAAAGTAGATATTTTATTGTTGTGTGATTATGCTAACAAATGAGTGATTTACCTGTTGATTCACATGAAATAGTCTTTTTGTGCAAATTCACTGTGGGACAGGGGAAGAAACTGTATGAGTACAATGAACATGCTTAAGCCTAGACTGGGTCTTTCCCCTTTTCACTGTCAATTGATTATTAACAAATCATAATGGTCTATTCAGAAGAATTTCATGTAGATGGATCACGAAGCATGGAGACAAAGGTTTAAGAAAATCTATAAAGTGTGGACAAAATATGTGTATGGGCCAGAGATCATTTCAGTTTGAAGGTTTGCTTGAACACGAATTAATCACAGTTTTACAGAATTGCATGTTATACACTCATAGATTCTTAATAAATAATTTTATTTTATTCCTCTGTTAAAAATGCATTATTAATGTTCATTTAAGACCGTATAAATTAAACTGCAATCAAAATATTATTAGCATTCACAATTTCTTCTTCCTGCTTTAAGACAATGCTTTAAACTTGGTCTTGTCTTCCATGTTTGCAGCCCATACTTGACACTTCTATGATAAAGGTTAGTGTGAAGGATGGAAGACTTTTTTCAAATAGAGATTTCAGAGGAGCTCTAATAACTTATGATTTCTACCAGGTTTTGAACCGGTAGAAATAATGATGCATCAGAAAAAGTTTTGTGGGAAGGAAATTGTCCTATGTTCAAAGCAGAATATAGGTTTATTTTTCATTGCCATCCAGGTTTTCAAAAAGGATATCAGAGTCTTGCCTACAGATTCATATGTACAGAAAAGAAAATGTAAAAATTTAACAACTAAGATTTTTTATAAAGTAAATTATGCTAATTCCCACACTTTAGAAATTTAGTGTCTTTTAGTCTTTTAAGGTTTTTTTTTTAAGTATTTAAAGTCTTTTAAACTTCAATCTCTTTTAGATTTTAGTGGTTATCTTTGGTCATCTTTGTTCAAAAATGGGTTTCTTGACTGTTTACTATGTGTAGGTTTCTAAGTTCACATTACTAATGATTTCTAAAGTTTATATGAAGTCTCTAATTAATCAGAGACTTTTAGATTAGTCTATTTTTTTTTATTTGGAGGTTCTCAAAGTGATTCCTAGGCATTCATTATTTTAGCACATTAGTTTCCTATCAGTATACAATAGGTATACATGAATTCCAAGTTATATTTTTCATGTGGATAATTTTAGCCCAATCTATGAAGACATTAAGTTTAAGCTCAATGCAGTACTCAAGCTTAGGTACTTTACTCCCTCGTGTTGAGCCTTCAGTTAGAAGTTTAGATATATTAGTGTAATGTATAAGAAAACCAGAGTGAGATTCAAAATTTCAAAGACAGAGCAGAGAATTAGCAAGTCTAAGATTTTGCTGCTCCTTCAGGGCTTTGATACTTCAGTTGTGGCTGAAATGAGTTGCATCTGTCCATTAAATACAGTGCCAACTTTGGGGTTAGGGCCTGCACTTTTTCTCAGTTGTAGTGGGACACACTTTCCTTTCACGAGAAGAAAAATGATGAGAGGCACTTGATCTGGAAAGTGAGACAACTTAAGGTGATTACTTTTGCAGTCTGAGATACTTAATCCACATCTTTGGTTGTTTAAGGCTGTGCTGGGTTGAAGCTGGGTTGAAGCTGAAGAAATAAAAGTGGTACCTCTTAAATCTCTTTCAAAGACCTCAATTCTTGACTTTAATTACTAAATCATTGTAGTTTTCTTCTCAATAGATTTTTCTGATTATGATGATTAGGGCTGTGATCTTTGTCAGACGCCGGTTAGCCACAGTTCCCTAGCTCATAGTCATGTCCATATGCCTTTCCTAGAAAATCAATAGTTCCACTATAGTCAGATTTGGAAATTTGTACTTCTTTGTGGTTCTGGTTTGCTTGATCTGAAAGCTAGGAATTAGATGACCCTTCTTACTTTACATTCAAGTTTTCGAGCTTAACCCACCACACCAGTGTTTTCAGTCTCTCGTTGGCCAAAGTTAAGTTCTGAGTTTCAAGACACTGTGAAGTTCTAAAGATATTGAGAAATTTGAAGAATAGGATGAAACCCAAATTTTGAGAAACTTGGAATTCAAATGTTTATGTGGTGAAATCAGCATTAGGACTTGGAAAATATGTAGTTGAATCACTACGTGAAAGATTTTGCTTTGTCCAAACAAGCAACTGTTTAACTGAGCTGCAAAATGCATTGTTTTGGATTCAGAAGAAAATTAGCTAATTCTTCTGAAAAATCATTGGATGCAGGCAAATACATTTACCATCCCCAAATGAGCCTTTAAAATCAAACGGAAATCATTGCGTGTTGTAAATATTAGCTTTTCCGTACTGATTTTTACTTTGTAAACCAGAAAGCTGAGAGTAACCATGAAGGGTATAAACCACAGAAACAAAATTAGCAGTCTTTATAAAGATGCAGTTCCCCACTTCTGGGATGCATTTCATGGAAACTAGCTTTGGAAGTATTGGTAAGGTAGGCTTTCAGGTAGGTGTACCTATACTCACTTTTTACAGAAAAAAAAAAAAAGTGAAAATAAGGTGTTAGAGATGGATGCTTTCATGAAAAACACAGAAAGAAACCTATGTTTCAAATATGTTATTTTAAAACTTGCGTAGTATGTTAGATTCTGTCACCTCTTTAGTTGTGACAGATAAATTTCTGTGAACTCGCAAGCGTTAAGTATCTTAAGTTAATGTCTACATGTATATCCTTGCCCCTGTTACTTCTACAGTACCTATACAGTAGCTCTGCCTCTTTCACTGTAAGATTATGTGGCCTGCATTATTTCACATTTGTTGTGGAATGCACAGGACAGGAGACTGGTGTTTCAAGATGCCACAGAAGTTTGTTTCAGGGATATATCTGATAATAATCATATAGATGCAGTTTTTCCATTGAAATCCATGAAGCTGTGGGCATCAGCATCTCACAAGGGACTGCACTGCCACCTCATAGCAGAGGGTGCCTAATTGCCTTTCATCTTACTGGAGTTTTAAATAGAAGATACAAATTACTTTGTTTCTCATCAGTCAGCAAGCTGTTTATTGCAGTAAATGAGTCAGGCCCCTGTATTTCTGCCATACTAGTTCAGAGGTCTACAGGTGTGATACCAACAATCAGAGATCTTATTACAGCCTGTAGGTGTAAAATTATTTTTCTTTCTTTGCATTCCTGCATAGATTTCATTTGCATTTTTTCCAGTACGCTTTCATATCCATCACCAGAAGTTCTCAACAGTGATTATCAGCTTTTGTTGTTGTATGTTGCTTTTCTGCTACTTGGTAGAGTCTATTTTTAATATTGCCTCTGACTACTGCATGTGCAGGCTTGTCTCAGCAGTTCAATCCTGAGTGTCAGGCATTCAATTAAACAGGGTATTTTATTCAAGGGGACTGCAGTGTGTCTAACCCAGTGTGTCTATCTGAGTGAGTAAGAAGGCAGGCAGGCAAATATTTCCCTTGAATACAGCATAACATCTGCAGCCAAATGTGAAAAGATCACAGGATTAGCTTTTCTTTAACACTATTATTTCCTTTCAATAGAGTGTAAAATTTTGAGGGGTGAAGTTTAATATTGGGTGTTAGTGCAGTAAAATTGGGTTTGTATGTGTGACATAGCAGCAATAAATTTGTGTATCAGTTTTGGATAATACCACTTGGGTATATGCATTGTAGGTAGGGGGGTTTTTTGTGAGTTTTTGTGCATGTTTTAAGACATGCATTTTCAGGTGCGTATGTGCTGATCCACGTGTAATATTTTGAAAATTTTACATTTCAAGCAATTTTTTCCCCCATACTTTTGAAGTTCTTGACTTGGACACTGAAATTTGAATGTAAGAGAATTATTCATGTTATTGAAAAGAGTTTAACATTCCATACTTTATACTACAAGTATGGTATTAACAAAGTATGCTCACATGAGTAGTTATTACTTAAACTATAAACTTTTAAGAAGCACCCAATGAATTAGTAGCTCGTGACCTGTTTTCAAAAACAACTTTATAAATTTAAGATCACAGCTATATTTTCTTTTTAACTTCACCTAAAACATACCTCTGAGGCTCATCATCAGCATTACTTTATCATCTTGCCAGCATTACCAACCCTCTGTGAAGTTAAAAATAAATGAATGTATTTTAAAAACTTAAAAAATAAGATTTTGCCAGGTTCACTCATATTGGCTGAAACTGATTATTGAGTGTTCCCAGGAGTAAGCCACTGTTGGACCAGAGGGGACAGAGATATTACACACCTGAGAGTGTGTTAAGCAGCTGAGGACTGAAGTTTTTACCCCTTCATGTACCCCAGCTAAAGACGCCTATGCCGTAAAATACATTTTACGGTAAATACATTTGATTTACTAGACACCTAAAAAAATGTAAAGTCACTATCAAAACCAGGATTTGGGCTTATAATTTTTACCACAAGAAATAGTCTTGCTAAAACAGTTTGCCATCCAAGTGGAGCATATATTGTTACATATATTTTAATTTAAATTTTGAATGTAAAATATCAAATGGTCTAAGTAGTGGGAACACTAATAGTTTACAGGTGATTAGAACAATGACAGCTGTGACTGTACATTTAGATGACATCCAGAGTGCTAACTACGCCCACAATCTGAGTCTGCATTTCAGTTAATTGCCATTTAGTAGGAGTATTTTCCTCTGGAATTTATTTGCAAGTCAAATGGCAGGAAACTGATGATGTAAAGTTCACAGGTCTAAAAAATTTAAACAGAACAATACAAGCCTAATGTCTACATCCAGTCCTTGAACACACAGTCGGCTGAATGTTTCTTATATGAACAACCTAAGTGGAATTGACATTTCTGAGTGCGATTTCATTAAATAATGCAGCCCTGCCTGCATCCAACTTTCAAAGACAGAAATACAGTAAGACTAGTTCTGTTAGTATAAGTCATCTTTCATGATAAATTCTTACTTCTCAAGCTGTAATATATTTTTCAACCTTAATAGAAAGAAGTCAATAAGAATGACTTTTTCTCAGCGACACTGCCTCCTTCTCTTTTCAGTAAGGATAATGCATTGTCAAGAGCTGAACCAACTCCTGCTGGTGTATTAATTAATACCACCACCTGGATCTATCAATAGCAAGACAGCCAGATTCACACTAGGGGATAAAAAACAATCTGCACCTTGTCAGCCCTGCCACACTGGGAATAGTCACAGGTCTGCAGCCCCTGGTAATTACTCACCCGGGTCTTCACACTGCCTGCATTTCCATTTTGATTGTTGACATTGCACAGTACTGCCTCATCTGCCTAAAAATGTGGGAAAAAGTGAACAAAGTGTGTCAGCCCTGGTAATTACACCACTGTCACCTCTCCCCACTGTCGGACCCCATCAGTAAAATGATAGTTGTCAGTCTCCTGTTAACTGTTTCATTAAAAGGAATGATTATGTTAAGTTGAGTGAATGAGTTGACACTAAGAATCAACACTTTCTGAGCAGCTGTGAAAACATTTAGAATGGATCTATGTACCAAGAGCCTAAGTGAAATGAGAAAGAACGATAGGTTGAACAAATTAATAAAGAAATGGGAAAAATATTAGTTCAAATTCATTTTATGTGGTTGGAAGAATAGAAAAAGAAAAAATAGAAAAGAAAAAAAACTTGTATTTTTAAGGCTCTGCATATATTTAACAGAAAACACCTATGAAATTGTGAAGTAAACTCCACTGAGAGGGATTCTCTGTGTTGTGTCAGCAAATTTACTTTTCCAATATATTTCACACATTTTTTTTTTTTAAGTCTTAGTGGTTTCCATCTGTTTGTATCAAACAGACCACTTCTTTCAGGACAGGAGAAGGAAATGTCAGTGGGTTCTGCATGAAACACAAAAACTAGGCTAAGAATATGTCAGCAGTTCTGACCCATATTAAAGGACTGACAGAATAGCTCAGTGCATGCTCTTGTTCAGGATTCCAAAGGATGACTTAACAGTGTTCATTAAAACTCACTCATTTAGATATGTTGATACAGAAAATATCATATCAAAACTTATTTACAGTATGGTTGATAAGCTGATTTGGGATAATGTGCCACAGATACGATTAGAAAACTTCAGACATGCTTCTACTTTGTTTCCTGAAACAGTTTACAACAAATAATACAGAAGGAATGTGTTAACAGTTTCAATAAGTGGAACGATAAGGCACTTATCAACAGAGAGATGTTAAAAGGGGATCTTGTTTTAAGGCTATGAACATCATCATCACCACTTGTGCATCTTGGAGGAGATAGAAGTTAGAAATCCAGGATAAGACTGTTAAGCTTGGTGCTACTTATTTTCCATTTCTTAACAGAACAAATTGTCAGGTGAAGATCAACTATCAGTACTTTAGGTATATATGGGAAATACAACCTTGCATGCATCAGAAAGATAATCATGGCTAAATAATGCTTAGCAAGCACATAATGGTGTTTGTAACTCAGATTGATCACCTGCTGTAGCAAGAAGAGGAGAATTCCACATTTGCAATCACCTTGAAGTCCTAGGTATCTGTTGCTCATGCCAGTAGCCAATAGGACTTGTGTATTTGTTATATTTTATCAGATAAAAGGTAATATAGATATTTATAGCCAATTCAAAGTACAAGGATTCTCCCATACTTCTACTGCAGAGAACAACCACCCCACCAACCAAAGCGTTACTGTGAGCTTCAGAACAGAATTTAGATCCCTATAATCTTCATTTCTCATATGTAGCCTTATTATTATTGTTGTTGCTGTTAATATAATTATGAAGTATGGATATTTAAAATGTCCACAAGAACTATTCCTTTTCATGGTCAAAAATGCAAGGTTTTTGTATCAGAACATTGCAAATAGGTTCAAAGGGAATACATAGCTTTGACGATGGGAGAGTACTTCCTGGTGATTTATTTTCCTAAATCATTGTTTGAGGAACACTCAGATTACCTTTGGAGCCTTCATTCTCCTAGGTAAAGCTGATTAAATAATGTCTGTACATTGAGATGTACAGGAAACAGCTAGACAGAAACATCTGCAGGGTTTACTCCCAAATATTCCAAGAAGTAAAGAAACTCTGTCTCTGCCACAGCATCTGCAGCAACCTGGTATGGATGAGTTCATTGTGCAGATAAAACATATTTTTGCCTTACAACACTTCTCGTCATTTCTACAAAGCATCTCATAGGTTCTTTAGTCAAGGCAAGGACAAAACTTTCAAACAACACAGAATTTTCAGTCAAACAGAATCATTGTATCGATACAATATTCCCCAAATAGTCATAGATGGCATAGAGGCAGCTGTTGGGAGGGCAGGAGTGGTTAAAAGGTTTTAACTTCAAAATTTTCAGTTAATCTCTTCCATATTTTTTAACCTTTGGTACCTCCTGCCAACCCTGTGTCAGGATACGTGGTGATTACATGTGTATGGAGTGCAATGGATCAAAAAGAGTGCCGAATGTGTAGCTCTTGACTGCTTAGGAGGTAGAAGAGTTCTCTGGAGTAGAAAGTGAGGCAAGTGTTGTTCCTTATATCATACTTGTCAGAGTGGTTTGTTTCTCAGGAGGGCCAGGATGGTTTGGTGTGGCTTTTAAGGACTGTAAATTCTGTGCTCCAAAATACCATCAGTTATTAAGTTCTGTTTCCCACTGTTAGTTGGGGAGGATGATGACCGAACCAAGAAATTGGGAGGTGTCTTATTGGTTTATTCCTTGCATTTATTCCTAGTATGCTTATGTTTTTCTTATACCTGGTGCCAAAGTAACCAGCTGTGTATTACTTTATGTTTACATAATGCCACACCAAGGAATTCTGAAAAATGCCGTAAGTAACAGTTAAACAAAAACTTTCAGCCAAAAATGGTCAATGCAAAATAAATTGTAAGCCAGATGCAGAGAAGTGCCAGAGACAGCAAAATTACCGCATCACAATATTGTCAAGTAATTTTAAAAATTTTTGATTTTGTTTTGGCTTGAAACTATTAAGGTTAATGAGTGTGATCTTGTCTCATCTTCTCTCATCTTGTAATTGCTGTGGCATGTCACAAACCCTTTACATAAAGTCATATAACAGTAATAATAAAAGCTCTCAACTTGAACCAAACAAGTCAGTATTTCTACTGTAACAAAGTATGGGAGCTGGGTTTCTTTAACCCAATGTGTACTATATCAATAAGCTCAGGAAAAAGAGGAAAATGTCCTTTTCATCAGATATAATTATTTACTAGCCATAAAGCAGTCCACAAATAGATGCATCCTTGTTATCTTGTATTCCTCTTCTTTCCTCCTATCAGAATTCCAAAATCCAGGAGTACAACATTGTGCCCCTGTCCTTAACAATGGTGATTATGGACAAAAAACTAGTGAACATTCATAGGGACTAATCTACTATACAGAACTGTCATGAAACTGTTTTTAAGGAGGGATCATTTGCATTTGAAACATAAAATTGTTGACATAAGCCATTCTCAGTATATTGTTTTGAGTTACAAACTTACTCTGTAGGGTTTTTGTCCTAAGTTTGTTTTGTCATGATAAAACTTTAATTGATCTTCTCCTGCATATTTCCCCTGACTTTTTTTACTTTTAATCTATTATTAAAGTGCTTATTTGAATTGAAAGCTAAAGACAGAAACTGTTTTACTCTATTAAAATTTTTCAAATATAAAGGCAGGTATCTATTCGGTAGAACTATGTTGCTGTGGAATATACACCTAGAAACACACAGCAATCAGATATAGACAGAAGTCTAGGAATTATGTTTTGCTAATTTATACATTCTTCTATTATAGCTTACCCAAGTAAACCACTGCAGCTCGAATTAGTGATTTTAAACTTGTATTTATACATCGACTCTTCTGGCACTGTTAATACTTTATCTTCTGTATTTCTTCCTTGAAATGTAAAAGATTTCTGACATTAAAGGCAAGTAACACATAACTGAAAGTCCAACATACACTATGTTTAAATCAAGCAACAATTAAGATTCCCAAATTACACATATTTTGTTAACTATTTTAGATTTTTTCACAAACTTGAAAAAAATAAAACCACTTCTAACAGCTTTTAGTAGATTTTAAGTGTAGTTTACATTCCCCTAGGTGATAAATATAGACATTGTGTATAATAAAGACCAAAATCTGGCCTTGACAAGTTAATTAGAACTAGAATTCTGGGGGGGTTTGTCCCTCTCACTGACATATTTTTCTAGCAAAAGTCAAAAGAAATTCAGATCGTTTCTTGTAATTTTACAACCTCTGTGATTTAGTCTACAATGGTTTTGTGCATTCTTTTTCCAAAAGCACAGGCACTGTATGTTTTTATGAGTAAGAGAAGATAAGCATTTGATTTATCTCTGAACAAGAGAAAACTGCAAGGAAGAGTCTAAAACCACATTGTTTCTGCAAAATATGTTGTTCAGGTTGCTGCGTTTTTTCTGCAGGAAGCTACATTAAGTAACCCTAGAAAAAGATGTGAGTTTAAAACTACTCATTCTTGAATATTTTGGTTATCAGAAAAGAGTCACAAAGTTCTGAGAGGGATATTTGTTCTCCATCTTCCCCACCCACGCCTCCTTGCCCCCAGGATACTGTAAAAAAACCACCTTCTTATACTTGAGAGACTTTACTGAAAATTGTTGAGATAAAATACAACAACCTGAAAGAAATTATTTTTTAGAAAATTGCAAGGGAATGGAAATAGACATTTTAAAAGAACAAGATTCAACAAGAAGTAGTTATGATATTGTTCTGGCAGACAAAACAAGATGTCTTCAGCTCAGATTTCTCAAGATCTGAGGGAGGAAATCTATGGCTCAAAATATCCTTAAAATGTTGGACCATGTTCTGCAGTTTTCAGGCAAGGAACTGCTGCACTGAAAGTTCAGTTCTATGGACATTTCAAATACGGAGAAAGTAAAATGCATTGAGATGAAGTCTTTGGGTATAAAATTGTAGAGAGAGATTCCCTTATCACCTCTGCCACTCTATCTGGATCTTGCTGAGTTGAATCAGGAAAAAGTCTGTATGTGCTTCAACTCCTTCTCTAACATGGAGAATAGTAATACTTGTATTTTGATCTCACATGGCCCTTGGAGTGGGCGCTGCTGTGAAATTGCTATGATCTAGAATATTGTAGTCAAAAGATATTTAGCATTTTTAAGTAACATCTTGCAGTGTGTTTTGACGTTTTCCTTCCATTTGCATTTCTAGTCAATTATCTTCTAACATTAGCCACATGTAAAATTCTCACAATTCTTAAGGTTGCAAGGCCTAGACGATGATACCTCTTTGGCATCACATCCGTAGTAATATACTGCTGTTCTAACAGTGTCCTGCAATTATGAATTAATACATTTTGAGCAGACAAAATCATTCCACTACTAACATATGATGATTTGGGATTTTGGTTCCTCTATGTCTGTAAATAAAGCAAAGGTTTTGGTGCTTTTCTTAAATAGATAAACATATATATTTTATGCGACCTTCAATAAACTTCATACTCTTTCTTCTTCATTAGCAGACTTCAGAATTGGGAACAAGTAAAAATAGCTCGAGCAGGTAGCAAGGTGCTAACAAATGAAAAAAATACTTATTTCGGCATATTTTTTTCTAACTAAAAGACATGTTTCACTACCATTATATGGAAATCAGCCACACAAATAACTTGCATGTCAACACAGAAAATTAACATGTCTATTTTTAGAGATCCTAATTTTTAAGCAAATACATTAGGGACAGACAATATGCAACATAAACTGCATGTATGCAAGTGGATTTCTGCAGTGACAATATATGTATTTCTTTGAACAATATTTATTTCCTCATCTTTCCAGTTCTCAGTTGCTTTCTTTTCTTGAGGTCTTCAGTCCAGCTGTATAAAGTCCATTTGTGAGCTGCATATAAAAAGGAGGCTCCCTTGAGCGAGGAGAACTCCTTTAATCGTTGTGCCTGTGGAGGATTCAAAGTGAAGTGAGAGGATTGCTTCATAGTGTCACAATTCCAGTGATTTAAAAGAATAAAAAAAAAAAATAAAATAGGCATTTGTTGATTTACCAGGACACTGCTTTTTCTCTGCTAATAGCGGGGATTTCCATGACCTGTTTTGCCATTTAAAAAGACAAAACCCCCAAAATTGTCAAACATTAATCAAAACTAAGTTAGGACAATTGAAGTAGTGTACTGAAACTGTCTTAGTTTTTTTTGCTGCACACTATAACTGTGTATTCTGTTTTTTATTCCCCTCCAGACTTCTTAAAATCACATTGTTATCTTAGTCTTTGAAATGTAAAAATGCTGGGACATCAAAGAAATATTGTGATGGTCAAAGAAATTTAGGAGAGTGTATATAATGAATACTTAACACCGGAGCTTTACTTCTTTTTTTTTGTGAAGACATCCATTGTAGCAACTTAGAGCTGGAAAATGAGGCATGAAATTGTTTGTAGAAGGTTCAGTAAATTGAATGTTAAGCATTTGTATGTTTGCTGCAAAACCAAGCTTGCAATTTTAGTCATAACATGAGTATCTTTGCATTTGTTCTGTAGCTTGTTAAACAAAAAGCAGATAAGAAAAACTTACAGCAGCAGAGAAAAACCTTTGAGGAATATAAGAAGAATACAAAACTCAGCACATCAGGAAATAGAGATGGGCACAGCTTCCTTAATTAAAGTGGTGTCTTAGTCTAGCTGAGGATACGAGGAGCACAGTGAATTAACCTTCTCCAAACTTCTGCAGTAGGATCCAGACATTCCATATGATCCAGAGCCAGACAGGCTGCCATTACACCACACAAAGCTACTCCATTCTTCTGCTACCATGTTAATACAGCTTGTAGTATTCGAGGTTGCCTATTTAAAGCTTGCTTCGCCACCTTTACCAGTGTTCTTCATTCCAACTGTACTTGCCTTTTAGGAATATTCTGCTTGCAGGTGTCTGATCTCTCTTTTCTGATTCTGTTGCCTTCAATGAAGATTGCCTGTTGTATATAACTTTTCCTCGGCTTAGTAGTAAGTTCTATCTATTGGGTGCTGGGTAATCCCATTCTCCTGTGACAGAGGATGTCATATTACCTGACGTGTGAGTAGATGTATGTGCACTTGAGTCTTGTGAAAATATCAGTGTGGGGAATGGTGTTTTTTAAATGGCAGAGGCCTCATGGGGTGACCTGCTAAAATTATTGTTTTTCTGTTTAACCCAAAAAACACCTGGAAGAGAGGAGATCATAATGATATTAATGTTTTCTTAGCCTGGAGTTAGTCCATGTGCTGTAGAGTATGTATCATAATTTCTCATATTTTTTCTCCATATACATCTGTATTGAGATTGTTTTAGAGATCTGTCCACTTGGAAAGTTGTTGAATTTTTTTCAACAACTGTAAATTGTCAATACAGCTTTTCATGCCTGCAAATGTACATTTGCTTATGTGGACAATACTGTGTTATATTTTTTTGTGTTTCACCAAGGCAACTTCATATTACATATCTCAATCACAGGCATCTACAGAGACTCCTATTGTTGCAGACTGTGTCTTAGAATTGTCTTTTTGACTTGTTATTGCCTTGTACAATTTTTCTTTTTGTTTCTTCATCACTTTCAGATAATTGTTGACATCTGAGGAAAAATATACATTCAGACCATTAGAATATTGCTGCCTGATCTCAGTTCTAGTCAGCTACAAGAAAGCTAAAAAAAAACTCTAGAGGAAGAGAAAATTGAAAGGCACTGATAGATGATCACTTTTCTATGCTGCTTGTTGAAAGATCAAGAATATATTATCTAGAAAATGATTTTCTCTTTCTGGCCTGATTTTTGATCGAGAGATCTCCATACCCATGTGTTTTAATCTCTCTGTAAGTTTAACATAATCTGTTCTACACATTCGCTAAGGTCAATTTGGGCAATTTACCATGGTGTTTTAATTTCTACTCTTGTCAGCATCAGTGAAAATATTGTGGTTTTGTACAATGCTTAAAAGACTGATAGACTTTTCAAAAAGCATTATTTTTTACCTTTTTCTAACAAGAAAGTAGGAATGCCAAGAGTTACTATAGTTACCTGAAGTTATCACAGGTAGCTATGAAGAGGGTAGAAAAAAAATCGGGTTTGTTTAGTTTTCCATTGGGGATTCTGTCAATACTAAGATCCTGATACATCCAAGCCTTGTTTTCTTTTTAATTTCATTGTACACACATCACTCACAATATATTGTAACAGGTATCTATTTACAGGACACATAACAAATATGAAATACATTCTTCTCCTTCAAGAAGGACTTGAAAACTAAGTTAGGAATAGGCCCAAGCAAAAATAAGGTGGAAAAAATAATATGTTGTTTTTTTGATGTTGCTCTTCTGCTTTCTTGCTTACTTATTTCCTTTGTACTCCATGCTGCTGTTTGACTTATGCTCTCCCTTTTCTGTAGACTTGTGTAAATACTGAATCTAAAGTTGTTCACACTTAAAATACCTCTGACAAGTTAATTTTTTTTTTATTTGGAGGATAGGTTCATAGAGGAGTTCTAGTTGAAGTGGTAAGACCCACAAATTATTAGAAATTATTAAAACTAGAGCACTTTACACATACAGAATCTGCATCTCCTAGAAATTTTTAATGATTCTGCATGTTCCTAATTTGGGGATTAAAAGAAAGATGCTTTATCTGAAACAGAATATATGATATGCAGCATGTCTCTTCTTTAGGCTACGTTTGCTTTCTAAATATTTGTGCACATATTGGACTTAATTTTATATATTTCCTGTTCATTTTAATTAATGTAGAGAAAGTAGGTTGGATTCATCCACATTTTAAGTAATTACTTCCCGGAAGAGAAACCTAGCTGCTGCATACATGGGCAAGCTCAGTATGTGCTTCTTCACCCTATCAGACCCAGTGCAATTTAGTCTCCCATTTATGCCAAGACATCTTAAAGCAGAGTCCTTCTATGATATCAGATCTGAGAAAAACATTTGAGAATTTTGAGAATCCCATGAATTTACAACCCATTTAATGAGAATATTTTCATGAAGCTGTGATTCAAACCAAAATGTCACTGCAGAAAGTTCTACATAATGGATTCGTATGGACAGGAATTCTCAATATATCAAAAGAAACCTGATAACTTCCCTACACATATCTTTGATTCAGAATAGTATTATTAAAGGAAGACTCCTAGTATAGGCAGAGTTGATGAAAAATATACTGTTATCACTGTATATGTTTGGTATTTTGTAGGAAATGGATGTATTTGTTAAAAAAAAATGGAAATTCTACTGCTGTGCATGGATTCCTTCAGACATACTCCTCAGATATACTTATCTGCTGGAATTAGAAGAGATCTCATGTGTCATTGTTTTTTCAATGTTCATAACTTAGATGCTGGCTTTATATGAAGTTTAATAACGTTATGAACCAGATATAAAATAAGTGTGTGTAGGTATATACATATAATTCTTTATTACCACCTCTCTGTAGATGTATTTCTCAGGACATTAAGTACATACTTTAAAGACTCAGTGGTAATTTCAGTCTTCAGTACAATACTTGAGAGGGCAGTTAAAGAAAATCTATTATCCCTTTCTCCCTCAGGAAAGATAGGAAGTATGGCAAATTAGTTCCTATTGCTAAATTACACTTTATCCTGCAGGGGCAGTTAAAGAAATTTCATTCTTATGTCATATATTCTGACTTTTGTCATTCACTGAGAAGATACTGGTTTACACAGTAAACAGGGAAGGTAATGTCCAATCCATTCCCCTCTTATTTGCATGGCCATCTACATATTATAATGCCACTTAATTTCATCCTTAGTTTCGTTTAGTTCAACATATGAGATGAGTCTGGGCTTTGCTTTCTTTGATTCTAAGGGACAATATGCCAAATACACGCTTGGCCTGTGTGGGGATGTATAATATTTGCTTCTTTAGGCTGTTTGATGAAAGTTGATGCCAGTTCAGAAGTTCCAGAGTTTGAGGACAGAATGAACATATTCTTTATGAACAATCAGAAAATGTAAAGTTGATTTTTACCTTTTTTCATTGGTATGATTGTGACTAATACATTATACTCTGCAATTTTTAGTTCTTTATGACTTAACAATTTAAACCTGTGCAACAGAATTCACAGTAGGTTTACTCCTCCTAATTTTTCTTTATTGTGCAGTGATGGTAGTTATTACATAAGATAACTAATCACAGAGAGCCTTATCCAAGGTATTCATTCCTGTCCACTCATATTTACACCATATATAGAGTAATACTTTTATAGATTTATGACTGCCCTCATCCCTAATGTAGGGCCTAAGAATGTGGTTGCTTTTTCTGTTTTGATACATGAAGATATAAAACTTCCATGTATACAAAGGTTTAAATTAAAAAATAAAGGGAGAAAGAGTATAGGTAAATCAAGCCTATGGTAGATTTTACACTCAACGAAGGAAACAGGTGAAAACACATGACTATATATGGCACCATAAGCTCAGCCAGTGAGCAAACTAATCTACACTGGTCCCATTCTGAGTCAGCAGTGTGCTTTTGTGGTAAATGGTATCCTGGACTGCATTAGGTGGAGTACTGCAGGTCTATGATGATGATTCTTTCCCTCTTCTCAGCACTGGTGAAGCTGCGCCTGGAACAGTGTCCTGTTCTGACCTTCCCAGTACAAAAGAGAGTTGGATCTGTTTCCTAATGGCCAAGGACCAATAAAATAATGAAGGGATTGGAGCATCTCTCGTTCAAGGAAAAGCTGAGAGAGCTGGGATTGTTCAAGCTAGAGAAGAGAAGGCTTGTATGCTTATATGTATTTTGAGAAGGTTTATATACTTATCGATGTATATAAATACTTGAAGGGATAAAGAAGGCATAAAGGGGCTCTTTTCAGTGGTGTCCAGTGACAGGACAGGAGGAAATGAACACAAACTAAAACATGGGAGTTTTCATCTAAACATCAGGAAACTCTTTTTCTACAGTGAGGGTCACTGAACACTGATCTAGGAGTTCAGATCAGAAACTTTGTGGAGTCTTTCCTTCATCCCTGGAAATATACAAAAAACTTCTGGAGATGGTCCTGGGCAACCCACTCTAGGTGGGCCTGCTTGAGCAAGGCAGTTGGACAAAGTGACCTCCAGAGGTCCCTTCCAAACTCAACCATTGTGTGATTCTGCGAAGACTGAAGATAAATTACAATTTTAAGGGCAAAAACAATTTTTGTTCTCAGAGGAAAGTATAGGCTACAACTGTTCCAATTTCAGGGACTCCAGTATATGCAATGCTTACTATTCTTCTGAGTACATATTTCTTAATCAATTATTTAGTTTGAGCTCCTATTTCAGTCAGCAACATTTGGGAATGAATCTAAGATCGATAAGTTTGGGGTGCTGAAGGAAAGAAAAAATCATGACGACCAATTTTATGTACTTCATTAATTCATTTAAACAGAGGTTAATTCTAATAATGAAGGATAACAGAAGTTTCTCTTCAAAGATTTACTTGCTTTTTAAATATACCACTCCTTTATTTCCTGTACTCATGGGAAAGAAAAAACTTCAAAGAATTTGGTATTTGATTCTGAGAAATATACAGTCTCTTAGCCTGTCTGCCTCCATAGGCAGAGAATATCCCTTTATTGGTGAATCCTAGGCTTGGCTGGCTTTGCTGCCAAATGGCTTTACCTCTGTGGTCTGTTCTTTTTAGTATTAGCATTCCAACTGCAGTTAAATCTCAGTCGTGACTAGGTTTCTGCTGTGCTAAGTGCTTTATGGACATGTGCCTCTAACAAATTAGAAAAAGAGGAAAAAATAGTAGTTCAGGAAGTCAGTGGCAGGGCTGGGAACGGAGTCCATGCCTATATTTTGTACTAATACTGTGTGTGTGGGAGGATGCTGGGTGCCTCTGTGTCCTCCTTCCCAGCCCACCTCCCATATGCTTAGACTATCTACTCCAACTCTGTAGAGCAGGAAAAAACATAGCAGAAAGTTTATTCATGTTATCCTTTCAAAAATCCAGGAAAGTTAATACTGCTAGAAGTTACATAATTTGCACTTCTTGAAGTAACTTTGGAGGAGCAGCCATGGGAAGCCACATACAATGCTTTGTGCAGATCTGTCAGGAAAATACATCCTAGAGAATATAAGAAGGAAGACTGTAGAGCCTTCTGATAGAATGAATAGGACTAACTTAGTTTCTTACCTGTAGCATGTGTTTGTGCAGAGAAGAGTACATGATTATTCTGTAAACCTTCAGACAAATCCTACAGAAAAAATATAGTGGGATTAATACTAATTATATAATTTTAGTTTAAAGAAGTATCAATTAAGTTCATAAATACCTCTATAGCATACATGATAGAGGTTAATGATATTTTTGAATTTAAAATGTTTTCTTCTTCTACCATATATCTTTGTTTTAAACAACAAGAGAGAAGCATTACATAAAACCTTCTGTATTATAAAATCTAGAGATCCAGGAAGACACTTGTACTTCTCTACTTCATAGTACCTCTTAGTTTGATATAGAATTTGTTTTAAAGTAATTTGGGGTTTCTGCTGGGCTATTTTAGGGTCAGTTTGTGAAACTTTCATGTTCATTCTAGAGCCCTTGTCTCAAGTAAATCACACAGACTTATTGAAATCACTCCTGTGAGTAACTGCTCAGCAGTATGAAGACATTGTTTCTAGACCCAGCCTGGTCCTGAGGTCTTGGTCTCCATGAAGAGACAGGGGATGGTATTACAACTTTGAGATGGTCCATTATTTTTTTTTTTTTTTATAATAAAATATTTAAAGGTTTCATTAATCATGTTTCTGTTTTTCAATATTTGGCTTTCAATGTCTTGAAAAATCCTACCTTTAAATTTTATTGCAAGCCTGAATTCTGAAGATTCTTAACCCAAATCCCAAAAATGCTTGGTATATTTTGATGTTCTAACAATGCTTAGCTCCATTACAGACAACACTACCTATGCTTCTCTGTGCTGAGCTGTACATATCAGCTATTATATGTCACTCTGAATAGAAAAGGAGAAAATCTAAATGTTTTAGAGACAACACTGTGTAGGTATGAATTGATGAATCATTTAAAGAAGCACCCTCTTATTTACTAACAAATAATAAGTCTAATAAGGAAGTGGGGTGGGTTTTTTTTCCTTTTCTTTGTTTTAAAGGGGAAGAGTCATTATTCTGTGCTACTCCAGGAAATTTTTCTATAATTAGAAAGCAGTCAGATTTCATATCATACAGATACCTTTTGGCCCTATAGGATAGAAAACATGTTGATAATTTCTTATTGGTTTCTGGATACTTCCTATCTGTATTTTAAGTGAGCTTTTGTTGTTCCTGTTAACAACAACAAAAACCTCAGCTGGATTCTCAGCTACTTAGTAACAATGGCCCAATTTTCATCTTCGCATCCTTTCATTTCAAAATTGCTCGTGCAGGTGGTTGCTGTACAGCTCTTTTCCTTTTTTACCACAACTATAATGCCTGTGATTTGTTATCAATCTAGTTTTAGACCAGGCCTCTTTTCAGGGATTACGCTAGCTGAAGTCTGTCCTGAGTGATTCTTTGCTGACCACTGCCAACATCCCACAGGAGTGTTCCCAGCGCCTGAGTAGTAAGTCTGACTGCCCTTTTGATGCTGTTGAAGTCTGTTCTTTGCAGCTTTCTTGGCATCAATGTTCAAATACCTTACTTTGTTGATTCTGAAACAAGTGGTTGTTCAAATGAAGTTGCAGGCCATTGCCTACAATTTTAAAAAGATATTTTTTCCTCAATAGGTCCATGCCTTGTATGTTCCCTTTCTCCTAACCTCTCTGTGTTCTTCCTCCCCTTCTTGTGTCTTTCAGATGTATGGCTAAAAACTGATCATGAAAAGACCTCACATTCCAGAACACTATATTCAACTGTTTTCTTTTATTACCATCCTCTTATTGACAGGAAAAGGACAGGAAAAATGGAGTGTTTCTGGTTGGGAAATCACATTCTACTTTCATAATAAGTGAGAAAAATTATGTCAGTACCCTCTATTAATGTATTAACAGGTACATTTCTACCTAAGTAATTACATGTATTACAAATGATACACAAAACCCCACAAATTTTTCTAGCAATACACCCCAGTCCTGACCCAGATCAGTGGTTTCTGATCTCATTGAATTCTCATGTGAACGCACAGTATGTCTGTGGTCTTTGAGACAGAAACACAGTACTATTTCCAGGAGGTGGAGTACAGACATTCACTTCACAAATTATAGAACAGTTATTAGATTGTAACTGTGTGGGCTTGAAAAGGGAAAGATACTGAAATTTTCAAACTAATCTTGTATCGGGGTCACTCTTCCTTGGCACTTATTCACAGGAATGCTTTGTTTTTATTTAAGCATATTACATGAAGACTAAGTCATTCATACAATGTTGGGGTTTTTAAATCCTTTTGATAAAGAACAGTGATTACAAGTGCATTGTGAGCTGCTTTGCCTGTAATATTGTTAAGATGAAGCAATCAAATAGCATCAATGTATACTAGAAAGGGAAGGAAAAAATAAAGGGAAGACAACCCTACACTACTATGACTAAAATTCATCCTGTTTTCCCAAATCCATTGTAGGCATTGCATCAGGAATTTTGAATTAGTGAATACCTGCTCATGGTAAAGCTGAATTCCTTACTAGTGTTTTTAGCTTGTTTTGGTTTCCTTTTTTTTTTTCCTAATGGGATTTCAGTTATGAACTTGTTTGTGTTTACATTAACAGGCAAGTGGAAATGCGCAAACTGATCTACTTCTCAGAACAGTCTTGAAGTATCGTAACTGAACTCCCAAACAACAAAGCACACACCATCATTACCTGTTTTGGGAAACCTGGACTATACAGATTAGAGTTTGGGGGCTTGGTAAGTGGAGGGGGGTGTTGTTGGAGCTTTTATTTGGTGAGGAGGAGAGAGGTTGTTGCATTTGAGCACAACAGCAGATAACGAAGAAAGGTATTTTCCTCCAAATTTGTTCCATTTCAATTTGGCAAACATTGCTCCCTAACTTTTTTTTTTTTAGCAGAAGTTGAAAGTATAAAGTACAGAACTACTTTAATATGAAGAAGTTTAACAAAGTTATTGTCTTATAGGATACAGTAGGCATACAGAGACAACATGTTTGCCAGCCATCTGTTGGCCACCTCCTCCAGTAGTGATTAAGTCATCAAATAGATAGCACTAGAAAAGAAGATGCTTATCATGAGTGCAGGTATATTCCCTCCAGTAGAGGGCATTGATACTTGAACATAGAAGCCTGAATTTTTTGGGAATAGTATTAGCAGGAGACAGAGTATAAGCATGACAACAAATCTTTTCTCCCACTGTACAAATCAAAAATTGAGTGTTGTCGTATTTGTAACTATGCTTTCACTTATGTCTTGTTTATCTCCCTGGGAATGGGAGAAACAATTTTTATTTTTTGGCTGTCCACATACAATATGCAACAGGAATTTAAAGCAAATGCCAGTGGTAAGCAAAAGAGAATGTTTTTGGGGACAACTGCAATTCAGAGCCTACGGATATAAGAGAAAACAGCCCTTGGTGTATATATGAGCTCAGTAAAAAATGTGACCTAGCTATAGATGAACCTGCATAGGCACAGGAAAAGTGTCGAAATGGCTTTAGGGTCATTAAAATAGAAATGGTTCTTCATATAATTAAAACAACATGTCTTAATGATAGTTTGTCTGATTCTAAATGAGTAAGGATTATAGGATCTGAGTGCAAAAAAATTGTGTGCTACTAAGAAACAGAGAAGCATATCACTAGGAGATGGTTAGCTGATGAACTAGTGTGATAGAGCTGACCAGTGACAGCACTGAAACCCCGGGCCTTGGTCTCATTCTCCAGACAGTAAATGTTCTTGCATTCCCCTAACAAACAGTTCCTCAAAATGTTGAGTCCTGTTAGCAGACCTTCTGTCATAAAGCTGTAATGAGACTCAGTGGAAAGCGATAATTCAGTGCAATAGATATTTTGGGAGATGCTCTCAGTGCTAGATGATGCCAATTCAGTCTCTTGCACTCAAACAATCTTTTTCCAAAGGTAACAGGGGAAGGAAAATGTCCATAAGGATGATATTAGTGATCAACATACTTTCTTTTTTGGAGTCTACAAAAGATCGGGGGATATTTTCCCAGAGGAATGTGTTTAGTTTTGTAGCTCTGTTTCCTTATGCAAGTAAGTGACTGTGTGATCTAGCAACCTGAGTTGAATAGCCAGTCCTTTAGGTCTTTCACAGGCTATGAATACAGTAAGAGCACTCAACCCTTCTGAAGATATGCAAATGTAGGCATTTAAAAGATTTACATTCATCTTTCACAGGCCTCAGAAATATAAATATGAAATATCCAGAACCTTGTCACTTCAGTAATAATTAAGCTGATGGCCTATTATGTTCGATTGCAAATCAATATAGTATCTTTTGGTGCCACTTGAGTTCTTGAGGGTTGGCTTGGGTCCAGCACTAGTTATACAATTGAAGAGCTGCAGCTGCATCGAAAACTTCTCTGCCATTTCCATTCAGAAAGAATAGACTGGTAACAATGGTGGCCAGCCTCTTCATAGTAATTGTGTGCAAGTACACATTTTGAAATAGTGTTTTTGTTCAGCAGGTGCTGTTATTTTAGTTTAATTTGAATTTTGAAATATGGAGGAGAGAAGGGGCCTAATCTTAACAGCATCTAACCTACAGCTGTTCAGAACAGGACAGCAAACAGCATATGTTGCTTAGATGAAAACCATAATTGCTTATTCTTCCTGGCATATTAGCAGGCCAGTGCTGAGCCTCTTAAATTATCTAGCATTTTCAGGCTTTTACTTTACAAAGTGATCTACAATACTCTGGAAGAACAATTCTAGAACATCTGACTGTAAGTTTTCCCACAGGCAGCTACTTGGTGTTTACTTCAGAAAACACAGAATGGATAGAAATAGTTCTCCAAGGCAGTGTCAGAAGCACTTTTCTCCAGAAGTATTAGTGCAATGCATAGTCTATATTATTTCAGTCCACTGCAAAAGCTGAAGAAATAGCTTGTAAAACAATGATTTCTTGGGAAGTTTTGTCTGTTTGTTTGCCTCTTCTCCTTTCAAAGGAAAGTTCCTAGGCTTTGAGGAGGGCAGAAAGGTCAAAAGTTTTTGAGTGTATACATTAGTCAGAAATATTTATTGAAACTTTTGCCCAGTTTTCTTTTTTTCCATGACCTATTGTTTGAAGATTTAAAATCTGAGATAAATAATTAGTATTTCTTGAAAATTTTCTTTGTATAAGTGTTAGAACACAGGATACACTAGAAAAGGCAAAATAAGAAGGACAGAAAAGATGTGATTAGAGTTAGTTCAAAATTTTAAATTCCTAATATCATTAAGTCTGACTCAAAAATCTGACTAAAAATCCTTAATTAGAAAGGTGTTGACAATGATGCATACCTTGAAAAGTAATGGACATGAATTATAAGCATTCCATATAATCTGTCAAAACTTGTATAGTCTAAACTAAGGTACACTATTTGTAAGATCAATGCTTAAATGAGAATTTCATGTGAATGAACATCTTTGGAATTAGAGCATTGTTATTTAGATGACTTCAATCTGATCCTTTGCTTTGTGGGTGCCTGCTTATGCCTGAGTCTTCTTAATAGTCATTAGGGAATGAACAACGTGTAATAAGCCAAGTTTGGCTCAAACAAATTCATTAAAAAAACCCAATGACCATTCTGTATAGATATACATATATGTGTGTATGTATACATATATGTGTGTATATATAATGCTGTTTACTCATTTCTACTTTGGGATGTGTAAAAACAATGTGAAAGTTTTTTCACAACTAATGTCCTGTCAGTTTCATCAAATAATTTCTAGTTGTAATTTCATTTAGATCAAGATCCTGAGGGAAGGGAGAGATAGGCATATGTATTATTGTGTTCCTTGTCAGCCCCACTGAAGATGCTGATTTTGTACTAACCTCAGAGGGAAAAGTAAAATAATCCACTTACAATTCAACGTGAAAATAAAAACAAAGAATAAGGTTTCTTCATGAAATATTTCCCTGGAAACCCAGAGGTTTATATTGTTGAAAACTATATACATGAGACAAGCACTGTCTGTTTTTGACAAAATAACTTCTTTAAAAAATGAGATGCTTTTTTTCTTAATGCTTTTCAAAGGAAGACAGAAAGTCAAAAGTACTGAATAATGTACAAGATGATTTTTTTTTCATACATCTTCTGGGAAGGCTGACTAGGTGAGGTGCTCTGCTAGGTCTGCTACTCATAAATAAAGAAGAACTAGTTGAGATGACAGTCAATGGCAGCCTTTGCTGCAATGACCAGGAAATGGTAGAATTTAAGATCTGGAAGGAAGTGGTACAGGTAAGTAGCAGAACGAAAACCTTGGTTTCCACAATGCTTCAGGTTATTTAAGGAAGTAGAACATGGGGTGCCACGGGAGGCTGTCCTTCAGGGCAGAGAAATTGGTAAATTATTAAAGGCAACCACCTGAAAGCACAAAAGCAATCTATTCCAGTGGACAAGAAAATGAGCAGGAGTGGCATAAATCCATCTTACTTGAACAATGAACCCTGACCAGTCTGAAAAGTAAAAAGGAAGTGTGTGAATGGGCCAACTGGTGGATAAGGAGTTGGCTGGATGATCACACTCAAAGAGTCGGGTTGGCAGTTGGGTGTCCAGGTGGAGATCAGTGACGAGTGTCATTCCCCAGAGGTCAGTATTGGCACCGGCGCTGTTTAACATCTTAGTCAGCAACGTGGACAGTGGGACTGAGAGCAACCCCAGCAAGTTTGCTGATGACACCAAGTTGCACGGTGCACTTGACACACTGGAGGGAATGGATACCATCCTGAGGGACCCAGACAGAATTGAGAGGTGGGCCTGTGCAAACCTCATGAAATTCAACTGGGCCATGTGTAAGGTACTGCATGTGGGTTGGGCACAAGTACAGGCTGGGTGGAGAATGGATTGAGAACAGCCCTGAGGAGAAGGACTTGGGGGTGTTGGTGCACGAGAAGCTCAACATGACCTGGCCAAGTTGTTTTGCAGCCCAGAAAGCCAACTGTGTCCTGGGCTGCTTCAAAAGTGTGATCAGCAGGTCAGAGGAGGTGTTTCTACCCCTCTACTCTGCTCTGGTGAGACCTCACCTCGAGTGCTGCATTGAGTTCTGGGACCCCCAACGTAAAAATTATGTGGACCTGTTGGAGTGAGTCCAAAGGAGGGCTGTGAAGATGATCAGGGAGCTGGAGCACTTCTGCTACAAAGACAGGCTGAGAGAGGTGGGGCAATTCAGCCCTGGAGAAGGCTCTGGGGTGACCTAATAGAAGCATTCCAGTACCTGGAGGGAGGCTACATGAGAGCTGGGGATGGACTTCTGACGAGTTCATATAGTGATAGGAGAAGGTGTAACAGCTTTAAACTGAAAGACAGCAGGTTTAGATCAGATATTTAGAAGAAATTCTTTACTGTGAGGGTGGCGAGACAGTGGAACAGGTTGCCCAGAGAAGTTGTGGATGCCCCATCCCTGGAAATGTTCATGGCCAGGTTGGATGGGACTCTGAGCAACCGGGTCTAGAGTGAAAGGTGTCACTGCCCACAGGGAGGGGTTTGTAACAAGATGATCTTTAAGGTCCCTTCCAACACAAACCATCCTACGATACTATGAAATATAGTTAGGGCTGTGCTGATGTGTATGTCTCCTATAGAATTTTGTTTTACTGTCATATAACAGCTGACCACTGTAACAACTTCAGCCCTTCTTCCCACCCATTCCCCCATCCACTCCTACCCTCTCACATCCAGTCTAAGCAAAACTGTAACTACATGAGTTGCTTCAGACATTTTTATATAACAGCAAGACCCAAAAGTGTTAGAATTTTGTATGGAGCAAAGTCTACTAACTTTACCATAGCCCATATAATCCTGGGCAATATTTTAAAATTCGAGGGATAATACACATCAGTTTTTGTATTTATTGTTTCTATTTCCATTGTAATCTCTTTGTCAAAGAACATCTGTATGTGTTGCTTGATACCTCTGTCTGTTATAAAATTTGCCTGATGTTTTGTTATGAGACAATAGTTTGGGAACTTTAAACTTTAAAGAAATATCAGCTGCTTAATTTGATGTTCAGCATGCTGATTGCCTGCATCATACCAAATATTTTCTTATTTATCATAAGCTGATATACATAAAATATTTAACCATATTCAAGAACAAGGCAACACGCTGTTCCTCTTTCCTTTTAAACAAATCAGATATTTTAGTACTTAAAGTTTTTGTCTTTGAATGTTTGGCTTTTTACATGTAATAATATTATCTGAATCTAGTTTTTCCTCTGTATTCAGAAACTGAAGGTAGAGGAGGAGGCTGCATACTGCAGTGTTCAAGTGTTGTCAATGCATTAACTTACAATAAGCAGTAAAACTGGAAATGCCAAATGAGGTCACAAATTCCACAGTCTTTCTATTGCATATTTGCATAAAAGTTACTGTTTTGAAACCACTTAGAAAGTGTATCAGGTCTGACCAAATTTAGCAACAGTAGTGAGAACTGCAATCACTCTTTCCATCACATGTATGTCTGGAGGAAAGAAGCAGGGAATTAAAAAACAAACATCCATCCTTTTTTTTTTTTAATGAAATTGTTTTATTCTAAGTAGGGATACAGAATGCATAGTGAGAGAATTATGAAGAAATAATGAGGAAAAGGATGAAGGGCAGAAAATAAATACTTTTATAAACCAACTGAAAGGTCACACAGTGGACCTCTTCTTGTACTTACTGACACTTCTTGGATGGGGTTCAGTTAAGTATTTTGTGTTGCTCAAATATGTTTTGTCAGGTTGTCTGCAGAGCTGACTGACTGAGTATGGAGCGAAGACTGTGATGTGAACTGTAGCTGGCTAGTGTGGAGCAAGCACAGAAAGAACTTGATTTGTGTAAAAAAATTACTAAGATCCACAGCTTGTCCTTGGGTTGCTCAATGAACAGAAAATGTTTCTGTAGACTCCTGTAGTTTGAAGTTGGAGAAGTTTTGGGGTTTTTTTGGTGACCAGATCCTCCCAGTCTGATTTAATAGAAACTGAGCCAGAAAAATCTTATTCAGATAGTCTAGAGTAATCTGTACAAGTAGGAAAAATTATTGTGATAATAGCTTTGACTCCTATCCAGTACCCCAGTCTTGGATGTTCTTGTGTCCCTTCTGTAGTTCAATAAAGTGTCCAGACAGCATAGTAATATATTTCTAATATCTGCTGTTTCGTGAGGTGAACTTCCAGTATTTCAAAGCCTCTTCTGAAAATTTATGGCCCACTAGAGAGATCACCACAAGTTTGTGTTGGGTAAATAATCTTTGAGAGCAATAATAGTTCCTCAGAGACTAGGGATATACTGTGGAGAACAGAGGAAATTTTGAAAATCGTGCCAATCATCAACTTAAAAAAAAATAAATTATCTTAACAATTCTTCTAGGACAACAAAACAAATTACTGATCAATTATTTCAGTCACCAATTTAGAAGCAGGAGACTGAAGATAGCCAGCAGATTTCAGCATCAATGAGATCACTTGGCGATGAAAGGTTTGTGGAGCTGGGGTTTTTTTTGGTGGTATGGGGTTTTTTTGTTTGTTTTTTTCGGGTTTTTTTGTACAAATGTGATCAGACAATATTTTACAGAATCCTTTTCCATACTAAAAGAGATTCTACTCTTCAGTTTCTTCCTCTTTTTCACTAGCAGGTCTCCAGCTGGCCTGGGAGGCTTATCACCTCTATCTGGTTATTAACAGTCCATTTGCTTAAGTACCTACCATAATTACTTTGTATGGTTCCTCCGAGAGATACTTCATTTAAGGAACTCTAGGAAAAGTTCTGGTCTGACTGACAACCACACAGTCACATACCTGCCACCTGCTAGCATCTCTTAAGCCAGAATGAGTTTGTGGGAGAGAGATCCTGCACTTGTCTATATTTTAAATAATTTATTTCTCAGCTCTCTCTTCACATTCCCTACTCCCTTTTTAAACTGCCTTTTTTACCTAGGTTTAGCTCTTTATATATCCTTTGATATTCTTTATATCAAAACTGTGTTTTGATACGAGCTGCTGCTCTAAATTTCGTAGGTAAGATACTGTGCAATGCATGTAAACCAGGGGGATTGCATGAACCTAATTCATCTCGCCATGATTAAGTAGCTGTGTTGTCTCTTCTGACTCTTGCAACTCCATAGACTGGAGAATAATCTTAAAAACTATTCTTTAGAGTAACTAGATGTTAAAGTAAAATATACTCTTTAGTGTGTCATGCTAGTGGTTTTGTTTGTTGGTTGTTTATTTTAGTTTCATTCTCTAGATTCACAGCCCCCATTTTCTTTAAACTTTACCTAAAAGGTTAAAGTTAAATGAAATAATGGATTCCTTTATTACCACACCTTTCACATGGCTTGAATCAAAGCCCTGAATCAACTTCTTTAATAAAGTTAGGACCAGGTAAATTCAGCCTCTATACATTCTTTTCACCGATTTGCCCTGAGTTTTGGGTTTGTAACAGACCTTGAACTACAAATGACCCACAATATCTAAGTCAGTGTCCAGACATAAATTTTCCTGAAATAATGTTGTCCGGGATTTCAGGCTTTTTAGGCTCAAATGAGTATAACAGAAGGGGTGAGACTGCAAATTGGAGTTGAGAATGTAAATACAATTACAAAGAATGACAGGTAGCCTTTCTCATTTGGAATAAGAGGTTACCATATTGAAATAATTTCTACCTCTCACAAGCCTATTCCTGAGTGAAAATGTCATACTAAGCCTACTGAAGAAAATGGATCTGTGTACAAATGCTGTGTTTCAGGCTTCATATGTCCTTTTTTGTGGCTGTGCTACTAAAAATAGTTAGAAAAAAACAAAATCTAACCCAAAATTTAAACACCAAAAAAACCCAAAACAACACACTGCTGTATTGTGTTAGGTTTAATAGATACACTCAAAGATTTCTGAATGTTATTTAACTGCTGTTTTCTATAGGAGAACAGCAATATGATATTTATCCACCAGATGTGACTGTAATGACTATAGCCATTAAAAAAAAAAAAAAAAGGCAAACTATCATTATGCTTAGGTCAACCAATAAAAAATATGATGAATGCTTTGTTCAGTTATTTTAATGCATCATTGTGCAAACGCAGTAGATTTCAGGCTTGTGGCCAGCATAGTTATACCTTCTCATTTATGTCTTAAATATATCAGTCAAATAAGTATAGCACATGGAAAACAAATTTTGGACCCATGGATGAGGCAATAGCACACCTGTCGGAATCAAAAGGTGCCATAAAAATGGCCTTTGGCAGGGTATTATATAATTTGTACTTTTTTTGTAAACATTTTCTTGATAGTTCTGGAAATAGGAGTTTATACTGAAGACTGACAGAAGAACTGGAGAGGTGTGAACAACATTTCTATGGCAACACTAAATGCTGGGTACGTGAAGAGGCAGGTAAGACCCCTGTGAATCATCAAATGCCAACCTGGCTATTATAATGAATGGTAATTGGTTAAATTATTAAGCATTCTATTGCTTATCCCACAGTAACAAAATGGCCTTGCAGTTGCTATATAATTACTGAATGCCTGATGATCTGTTTTCTCCTTGTGATTTTAATAGTGTCTTGTCTGTCATGATAATAAGAAGATAGTCTAAATCTTTCCTACCAATCATAGGTCCTATAAGGTGCTGAATGCCTTTAATTCATCAATTTTATAATGAAGTTGGCATATTGAGTTCTCTTGAGGATTGGTTGTCAAGGTACTATAAAGCAAAATGTTGTTGCCAGAGGAAACAGGTGTTTTGGTTAGGGTACTGATCTGAGATTTAAACTTTATGTCCTCTGCTAAACCCAACAGACAGACAGAGTTTGTAGTCTAACTTATCATGTATTCAGATTACCTAAGCTCTCGTTATAGTTTTTACTGGCGTGGGTCCCACGGTGAGTGGTGAGTTTGTCCACTTCATTCAGCTCTGTTCTACTCTTTGAACAGCTGCTGAGTTGCAGCCAAGAGTCACGTTTGAGAGATGCTCTTAATTGCCTCTGAGCCATTAGGTGCCACTTCTCAGCTGAAATCAAAATCAAGTGCACACATCTCCTTTTCTTCATTGCTGAAGTGGCAAATTTCATCTCCTCTGGGAAATGGATGCTGTAAACCATTGCCTCCCATAGGCATAAGGGAGGAGTGCAGTCCTGTGTCCACTCTGTTTCAGTTATTAAGTTCCAGCTACCAACTACAATGTCTCCTTTGAGAATGAAATTATAGTTTACCTCCTCCTCTCTTTTATGGTGAGGCAAAGTTCAGTATGAACTGAGGAGTGCTTTCTTAACTCTCACTGCTCAATGCTGGCGGAATGTGGCTCCCAATAAAGGAAAATAAAAAAGAATTTATCACTCATAATTCCAAGTTCCCGTTTAACTACTGCCTCACTCAATCCAGAGGCACCTACAACTGCCTTTAAACAAAAAAAGGGCATTAGATTTGTTAGGTTAAATTGTCAGGATCAGACTAGATTAGATATCTGTTATAAATATAGACCAAAGAAACATGGATTAACTTTTGGGTTTGGCCACTAACTTAATACATGAACTTGACTGAATAAGCCTTTTTTGTGTGTTTACACATTCCATCTGTAAGTCTTGAAAACTGCTTTTGTCATCATTTGTCTGACTAATCTGTTTAAATTTAAGGATGCCAGTGTCACTGTGGTGTTGTTTTTGTTGTGTATTTCTGCCAGGCTTGGCTCACCAGATTGTCTGTTTGGGGCTACCCAAGTAGAATTATAATATGTTGAATTTTGGTATCAGAACACACAGCTCATTCTGGGAGTCTGCTTTGATCCTCTTTACTCTTGGCCATAGTAACTGCACACTGGAAAGGGGTCGGACAGATTTACATGATACAAGAACTGTGTCATATATGCCAGTTAACTGAATCAGCTTCAGAATCTGTTGTAAAAAGTGATTACGAGTTTTCTTTTTGCAAACTCTTTTTAGCCCTTTGGCAAAAGGACTTAAAATCCCTGGGTTCCCTGACAAATGTAAAGTACATTTACAGTTCTCTTATACAAATGTAAATTGTCAAGCATCCTTGAAACAAACTGGTAACAAGGCAGAATAGGTTATCTTCATGAGAAATGAAGAGGTCAGGGTTACCATGCCCTTAGAATAATAATAATAATAATAATAATAATTAGTAGTAGTAGTAGTATTATAACAAGTCCGTGCCTTCCTTTCTAATGGAGCTTCCAATCTTTTAGAACTCAGAATCTCCTGAATATGTTTCAAAGGTATCCTCTCTCATGTTTTTGCAGTTGAGGATGGGATTTGGGGTTCTATTTTAGAGGTTCTGGTAAGTTACACTGAAAGTGATTGGAGTGGGTTTCAATGTCTAATTAAGAAGAGGGAAATGCCTACTAAATATTTAAGTACTGCAACTGAGAGTAAGGATTATGGTTAAGCAGGCTTGGAGCTGGAAAACATGGGCTATTACTCACTTCAGCAATGCGTGAACATGACTATGTGCAGACAGCAAGATTTAGATAACTTATTTTAAAATTTTGGGCAGCCTGGACTGCTCTTCTTTGAAGAAGCTTAGGTCAAGTTTTGAGAACTGAATTTGTGTTTGTTAGTAGAATGATCACACATCTGAACTACTGCAGTAATTTAAAGGGTTCTGTGATGTAAATTGAGCTCTTGACATCAACAGTTATGCATGTCTGATTCTTAATTACTATGCAGTGATGGATTCCTAGCTTTACATTTTTGGGGGGTTGGGAGTTGGAATTAAGGTTAAGGAGAGTCAGGAATGTAGGGGGGCATATTTCTGAATTTTTTAAATCAAACCAAGGTAGTTGCATCAACTGACATAACTTTTCTCCTTCATTTTTCAAATACTGGAACCTGCAGGTTTTTTTAGTCAAGCATGGTATTGGAGTTCAGCAAGTTTGTGGCCACTGTGCATGTATTGTTGATGACTTCAGACATCCAGAATCATAAAGTGTGGATGGTTATCAATTGATATGAAAACCCATTTTTTAAGTTGCAGGCATGATTGTGTTCAGTCTTTAGGGGAATATAGGTTTACGGAGGGAAAGGCTGTAGAACCAAAGTCGTTCACGTAGTTTGGCAATGCTGCTTCAGAGAACTGAGACCAGTTATCAATAGAGGTGAACATTGCCTTTTCCTCTTTGGGCTGTGCTGCAGCCTACACGATAGTGAAGCAAACTCAGGATAAAAAGCAGTCTGTTGCAGATTTCAAGCAAAAGCACTCACACAAGCTTGTAGTGGCTAACAGGAGTTCTGGACCGAACCAATTCTCTTGGGAAATGCTAAGATTAATGATGAGATTTAGCCTTCTGGAACCTAAATGTCTCCCAGTTGGAACTGCAGTTGAATTTTGGAAGATGTTGTGAAGGTTTTTTTTCCAGCATTTATGGGTGCTTATTTTGTATTCAAGGAGCATCTTTCAATTAGGGTGAGGATCTTAGACAAGAAGAGCAAGGGCACAGAACTGAGATTCTTGGTGAAATTCTTGTGTTGATTGTTACCACAATGCAGGCAGCTTTAACATGCCCAGTAGAAGGCTTTTTTAGAGCCTTGGTGGTAGAATTACAGGGATCTTTGACCCTACAGGGATTTGGCTACTGTTGAGAGGAATTAAACAACATTGAATGTAAGCAGTGAGGTGGAAGCTAGATAGATAGGATTTTTTTTTTTCAAACTAGATTCCTCCACCCTTTACTTTCTTAATACCTGTATAGTAGTAATTATCATAGAATCACAGAATTTTGAAGAGCTATGCATAGCACCACAGCTCTAACTATATTTCATAAAATTGTAGAATGATTGGTTTGGAAGGGGCTTTAAAGATCATCTCGTTCCAAACCCCTG
This sequence comes from Pipra filicauda, assembly GCF_003945595.2. NCBI lineage: Eukaryota > Metazoa > Chordata > Aves > Passeriformes > Pipridae > Pipra > Pipra filicauda. The sequence goes on along the minus strand of NW_024104387.1, from coordinate 2,544,933 downwards.
CCATGGGTAGGAATACCTTTCACTAGACCAGGTTGCTCAGAGCTCTATCCAACCTGGCCTTGAACGCTTCCAGGGATGGGACATCCCTAACGTCTCTGGGCAACCTGCTCCAATGTCTCACCACCCTCACAATAAAGAATTTTTTTTCTAAGATCTGATCTAAACCACCTCTCAGTCTGAAGCCATTCCCCCTTGTCCTGTCACTACATGCTCTTTTAAATAGTCTCTCTCCATCTTTCTTGTAGGCCTCTTCAGGTACTGGAAGGCTTCAAATAGGTCACCCCAAAGCCTTCTCTTTTCCAGCCTGAACAATCCCAATTCTCTCAGTCTTTCCTCCTAGGAGAGGTGCTCCATCCCTCTAATCATCTTCATGGCCCTCCTCTGGACTCGCTCCAACAGGTCCATGTCCTTCCTGTGCCAGGGATCCCAGAGCTGGATGCAGCACTCATGCTGGGATCTCACCAGAGCAGAGAAAGGGGTAGAATCACCTTCCTTGACCTGCTGGCCGGGCTGCTTCTGATGCAGCCCAGGATACAATCAGCTTTCTGGACTGTGAGCTCACATGGCCGGCTCATGTCCAGCCTCTCATACACCAGTATCCCAAATCCTTCTTGTCAGGGCTGCTCTTGATCTGTTCATCCTCAGCCTGGCTTGATACTAAGGGTCACCCTGACCCAGGTGCAGTACCTTGCACTTGGTTTTATTAAACTGCCTGAGATCCCCATGGGCCCACTTCTCGAGCTTATCCAGGTCCCTCTGGATGGAATCCCATCAATCCTAAATTAGGCTGATGTTTTAAACTGTTTCAGAGTCCATTTCTTAAAGAAAAATAAAAAAAGCCCAATAAATAGTGAGAGCCACAATACAGCTTGAAATTACTGGGAAAAAATACCTTTTTTTTTTTTTTAAGCAAACATAAATAGATATAAATAAGGAATTGTCATTTTTTTTTGTGTTAAACCTGTTTCAGTCTCTAGGGTGTCTAACAAACATGCTTATAGTAAAATCAGGAAATTTGAGTCAGCTGTCATGTTATTTAGGGGATGCCAGTAAAGAACCTCAGTATCAACATTTCTAGCTTTTATCCTACTTAAGGTAATTATGGTGATGTCTTGGAACTGGGATTACGCATTGAAAAGATGAGACAAAAAAGTTAAAATTGCACAGCAAGGGGACACAATGAACCTGTTCTCTTCATATGTACCTTAGTTTCTAGACATTTGTTTGATGTGTTGAATAAAAAATATATTTTCTACTTCCTATACTGATTAAATGCAGATGTAACAAAGATATTTCTAGTGCTTCATACAAATCTAGTATGATATCATTTGGCATGCTATCAGTGGAAGAAGAAAATACCAAATGACTGAAGTAATGCTTCAGTATTAGAAGGAAGAATATATAAGCTCAAAACAGGGCTTGTTTTTAGAGAGTAGGAAACATTTGAATTTCATTCTTGATGTAGAGATATTTCCGAAAAAACATACTCTGAAACAGCAAAGACATCTTCTACCTATTTGAAATCAGAGACTACCATTTGACATCTATTAGTAAGTATAAGAGGACATCCTGGAGTTAAAGTCCATCATAAAAAATATTTTTAAAAGGCATTTTTAATTAAAATTTGTATAATAGAACTACTTGTCTTCACAAAAAATTGCAATGCTAATGATTAAATGAGACTGCAGTTTAGTGTTGACCAAAATATCAGTTTATGCATTAACACAGAACAAGACTTCTCAAACTAAATTTTAAAAATATTTTCATTTATATATATATATATACACAAAATTAGCTGTCAGGACTTATATTTTGTAAGTTTCTGTAAAGATATATAACTGAGAAAAGTTAATGTTAACCTTCAGAAGCCAAAAATACATTCCTTTCTAATCAAGTGTCCATCCAAGAAATAAGAGATTGAGTATTTTATATCTTATAACATGCAGGCAAAATCTCCAAAGGAAATCTGCAAGATCTTGTTTGTTTATAGTGTTGGATTTTTTTAAGCAAATATATTTATGGTATGGAGATGGTGAAAGTTTTGCTCACAGATTTATATTTTTGAAAAAGAAGCCAACTTTTTCTCACTGTCAATATTGTGCATTGCAGACTGTGAAAATCAAAAGATCCGATTTTCCAGAGCAATTCAATTGACATTTCCTTTCCACACTCTAGACTTCCAAAATGTTAAGAGTATTGATTAAACATCTGGTATTTTGGTAGGTTTCCCATATCTTTAAAAGAACAGCTCTCAAATGATTTGTAGACTCCAAAGGCTCAAAAGAGGAGCGTGCTGTTTCTCATTTTAGTGTAATTGAACAGATTTTGGAGGAGAAAAACTTACTTGAAGTTTTATATATGTTGTGTTCTGTATATGTATGCATATAAATGGAATAAATACTCCATCTCCATCCATAAATACTGACATCTCTTTTCATTTTGGATTGCCATGGGCCTTGAGGTGAAGCCGTATGAGGAGCAGCTGAGGTCACTTGGTCTGTTCAGCTGGAGGAGACTGAGGGGAGACCTCATTGCAGTTACCACTTCCTCATGAGGGGAAGAGGAGGGGCAGGCACTGATCTCTGCTCTGTGGTGACCAGGTGAACCCGAAGGAATGGCCTGAAGTTGTGTCAGGGGAGGTTTAGGTTAGATATTAGAAGGAGGTTTTTCCCCCAGAGGGTGGCTGGGCATTGGAACAGGCTCTCTCTCCAGGGAAGAGCCTCAGCACCAAGAACCTCACAGCACCAATCCTGACAGAGTTCAAGAAGTCTTTGGATGATACTCTCGGGCACATGGTGTGACCTTTGGGGATGGTCTAGTGAAGGGCTAAGGTTTGGGCCCGATGGTCCTTGTGGGTTCCTTCCAACTCAGCATGTTCTGTGATTCTGTATTTTGCTATGGCTGAAAGGGGAGGCTGTCAGTCACTTATTTGAGGAAATGGCAGCAATAATCAAAACTATGCCCATAGTCTGCTGCTTTAAGAGATTAGATTCATGGTTGTACAACCATTCTTAGGTCTCTAAGCGTGGTCAATATTAGACACCTACAAAATATTTAGATAAAGCACCATTGTAGAGTCATCTTTTCATTATTACAGACTCCCAGCTGCAGCAATCAAAGATACAGGAATGCCTTGAGTAAGACATACTGTCTGCCTCATAAGTGGAGTTATCCTCCATGAACTTGTTCAGTCTATTTTTGCATGTGTTTATCCGTTTGACCTCCATAACATCCCATGGCAATCAGTTTTGCAGCATGATTATGTACTGTATGGAAATGCATCCTGACTTATTTTAAATCTGCCACCTGGTTATTTTCTGGGCTGTTCCTGCATTCTTGTGTTTTGTGAAATAGAAGGTAATTCTTTCCTCTTCACTTTCTCTTCTTAATTCATGTATCTATAAACCTTTCTCATCAGCTATCTCTTTTTCATCTGAGAAATTATTTATAGTCTTATATGGTATGCAAACTGTTTTAATCTGTCCTGCTGACAACCTTAGTGACCCTCTGCTTCAACAGAACCTTCAATTTGCTATGCATTTATGTTTATTTTTATTTTGTTCTTTTAAATAAGAATTTAGGAGAAAATGAGAAAGGTAAGTAGTGCAGCAAAAGCAGGCAAGGCTCTCCCAACTTCTGCTTTGACACTTTTCACTCACCCATGGGATTTTTTTTTAATTTCTGAAAGGTAATTTGTTTACTTATCCCTGCAAGTATCTATATGAATTAAAAATACAAAATAATAGACAAAAAGTGTAAACACATCCATATTGTCTGAAATTTTATGCAATGAGTGAACTCAATTATTTTTGCTATGCAGTGAAATTTTTTTTCAGTTTAAACAATGGCACATTTCAAATTGGCTTCAATGGGACGAAATCTCACTCTGGGAGATATATAAATGGGAAATATATATAGCATTTCAGTTTCTACCATTGCAAATCAGTTGAGTAAAATTTGGGGAATTTAAGTTGTTGAAGTGCTACTGTAGCTTTCTTGTCATCACTTAGATTTATCTGTTGTATTTCATGGTTTGGACTGTAAATACTTGTTTGAATTAGATGATGCAATCTAAGCCTGGAACTTCAGAGAAGGAAAAATTGAATTTTGTTATTGATTTTGTTGTGAAAGGAGAAGATTTCTCATCAGAATATAAAATTTCAGGTTTTAGATTATGCTCTAATAAATTCTAAGCTTATTACCAGTCTTATGTTCTCAGGAAGGGAGGTAAAAGATTCCCCTCTGTAAAAATTCCCTCTCCCTTTGAATGTTTAGCATTCACTTAGCATGCTTTCTCAGCTGTTAAATGTGTAACTTTATTTATGGATGAAAGCCACCACTGCAATGTTCTTCAGCTGCTCTTAAAGTCTGAGGGCTGAATGAATTTCAAAACTGATACATCTCACGTGCATGAGTGCCAAGCCACAATTTTTAACTCAAGATTCATTTCTCAGCAAACCTTTAATCACTCAGCTATCTGGTTTCTATCTCAGCATACGGGTCAGGCAGTAGTAAAGGGACAGGTCAGACACATGAGCTGTACAGCTCCAAATACAAACTTTCGTCTTTTCAGCCAATGTAGCTCAATAGCCAGCAATGGAAGCAGCTTTCAAGATGGATAACAAAGGCATGGAAATCTCACTGACACTTGTTACTGATCAATAGGATTTTTTTACTGTCTTTCTAGGTTGACAGCATGAAGTGAGAGACAGGGAGCTGGCAGAAGCTTGAAGAAATTTGGGAACTGCAAGGTAATTGTTATATTCCTAATGATCTTAGTATTACTTCTGGGATCAAGAAGACTAGTTCTATTAATAAAAGCAAGCTAAAAGTATTTCCTCTGATAATTTTTCATCCAAAATTATGTTTTTATTGAAATAAAAATATTATGTTTCTAAACCAGAAATATCTCAGTTTTGCCACTATTTGTAATACGAAAAGACCAAATAAGTAATTTTTGGCTTTTTTTTTTCCTGATGAAAAGAAATTGTTTTGATTTTACACCTTGAATTTCATCTCATTGTGCATATATTTTTTTATAAAATTTATATCCATACAATTATATCATTCTGTTCATTGGCACTGGAACTGTTTAATAAATGAACTGTAATTGCTACTGCAGTGGCAACATGATCACATGGATAAAGGTATCCTGCTGAAGAATCTAATGTTGCTACATATATTTCTGGAATGCTGCATATAGCTCACTGTAAAGCTCAAATACAACTTGTAGCCAAAACTAATATGAAATCAAAGTTTGAAACATTTTGAAGAAGACATTGGTAAAATGTCTTTTATGCAGGATAAAATGAGCATATAACTTAAAGAAGGATAAATTCTTTCTGGCAGAATTGAGCAGTGATAACACCGCCGAAATTGCTCAGGTTAAGTAGTGATTTCCCAATTTTTCAGGATGATTCCAGAGCTCATTAATTTTTTTTTCCCCTTACCTCCAAGGAGGTTTGGATTGAGTTGTTCCCGAAAAGAGGCTGAAAGCAAGGGTTCTGGGATAGCAAAGAACTTTTTTTATTATTTTTTACCTGTTTAATTCCATCTCATTTTTCTCTTCTAGATCTCGAATTCAGAAAAGGTAATAGAAAACTGCCATGACTCAGCTTAATAAGGAATGTGAGAGTGGTTAAGGCAGTTAAGAGAAATGTGAAGTATTATTGCTACCAGTGGACTATTCCCTTGTTCTTTCAATATTGCTCCAAGAACTAAATGGATCCTTCAAAATCTGGCTAACTACCAAGGACACAATCAAACATATGTGCACCAGATGCAGAGAGCATTATATCCAGCTGTGTTACTGCAGCTACATCTGCAGAACACAGCATATGTCAACTTCCATGGCCAGCAGGCTTTGGAAATGCTATCTATAGGAATTAAAACTTTCAACAGAAGTTAAAGTGGGTACTTTGCTTTCAACTTTTCTATGTCTTCTTTTACCTCTCTACATTTCTTAACTGAATTACTTGTAAGTTTGAAATATTGGACTGATATAGCATGTGGTTTTTCAGCAGTGGAGAGCTGATTTCAAGTTATTATAAAGAAAAGAAAATGCAATAATTAAAGGATTCAGAAAAATTGTCTTTTCTTCTTATGAATCTGGTGAAGTCCTGTATGGTCTACGACCAGGAAAATAGAGGAGAGTGCTTCTTTCAGAGGCTACTAGAGCAAACTTCCAGAAGAATTTGAGAATTTCTGTTCAACTTGCTGGAGCAATGAGTTTTTCTCAGTAGGATATACTGTAGGTTTCCCTACCAAATACTCAGAAGCATACTGAGGTTGTCTTACTACATAAGGTCTGTCATTCATTTTAAAATTTATTTTACATATTACCCTTCTTTCCTTTTCCATTCCCCTCTGTTGCAATTGTCATAAAAACAGGGGGAAAAATATTGTATTTGTATATCTCAATTTCTCCTTCCTAAAAGTGTAACTAGACCTTGTTAGGGAAAGCCATTAGCAAGTTAGCAAAAGGAAATGAAAATATTTTATTTCACAAAAAGGAGAAGAAGCAGCCTTTGGTGGATGTAGATTAATAAAAGTGGCTATACTTTTGAACTGACAGTATTCCTTGTGTTTTTTTAGGCAAGTCTTTTAAAATTATATTTATAATTTTAACAAACATAACAAAGTGCTAATTTCACACCACTGAATGCATAAAGTATTTTTCATACTGGTATGTTTGCATGTCTAAACTTAGTAGGCATATTTTTAATTTAATATGTCCCCTATATTTTTAAGGGGAGAGCTACCTCAACAATACTCAAGAGTTTTCCAATTGGAATTATTTTTTCATAAGTCAGTAACAAAGTTTAGAAGATATTGATTTCCTTTTACTTCTATACCTTGTTGAATTATTCTATTCAAAGTTCTTTATCTTCAGTAAATATTCATGCTTGATCAGCTGTGTTCAAACTTGTGATTTTATTGAACACAATGATACATCCCCAAAATGTGACCATTTTTAAATATAAATTGCTTTTATAAATTAAAATTTTAAAAATGGAGATAATTTTTTATATATAGAAAAAATGCAACCATTTTATGAAACAAAGAGCAGAGATTTGCAAGGAAAAATTAGTATAAAACCAGAATGTGTCACTTTATTAACATCTACTAGTACCAGACCCTTTATACAGCTGCAAATGCTACTTATTTACTACAACTTACATAGAATTATCTGTAACTTTGATTCAGTGTTCTCTGTTTATTTGAAACCCTCTTCCTCTCTGTGTCCTGCTCTTGCTATAGTAATAGCTGGATTTTAGAAATATCTTGCCCTGCATATTTGCCTTTTCTGACACTGTCAAGACGAGAAGAGTGTTGTGGTAGCAGGAGACAGAAACAAGATGAAGAACATTAATTTTCCATAACTTAAATCATAGGCAGTGTTATCTAGGCTCTGAACTTAGTTTATATGCAGATAATAATGGGAAGCAAGATGAAACATTTTTGTTTCCATTCCAGGCCTTTAATGGCAAATATTTCTCCTTAGAAGAAATGTTTTTCAAACTCGCTGGACATTTTTTCTCCAAAAATAAGAGTTTCACTCTGCTAGTAAGTAACTTATATTAAAGCTACCAGCTGCTTTTTTTGCTGGTTTGTACACTAATGTAAGTGGAACCAGAATGAAGGTTACAAATTGTGATTCACAGCATGGGTCTGCTGATGTGGTTAAAGTGACTCACACATTAAGGTGATGGCAAAATCAACTCCATTAATATGATCTAGAATAAAATTAAGAATAGAATAAAATTAAGAATAGAATAAAATTAAGTAGTTTTGTGATGTTCTTGATTAAATGGCATAAAGTTGTTGAAGTGACTTAAATTAAGGAGAACAAATATAGTATTATGATATCTCTAGTTGTTTTACAGTAGTGAATGTTTAATTTCTGTATTTTATTGTATATGAGGTTAAAAAAAAAAAAACAGAAAAAATACTCAGCTGATTAAAACATATGCCACATCTTATGCAAAACACATATGAGATAAAATTACTCCAGTTGAATGTGGAAGAACAGAATTTCATTCCGAGATTACAGTGTGCTCACTAAGGTTCTCAGCTACATATATATTTCCAGAATATTTTTTTTATTGCTTTAAGATGTCACTGTAGTGTTGAAGTCAGCAACATCAGTCATGGCTGTGTTTTGCTTAGGGTAGTGTTTTTTACCTCCTCTCTTCACTGCCTGTGTCTTCTTCAGCAAGGAAAAGATAGTGAAATTGTGTGAAAGTTTTCTTTTATTGCTGACAAATGCTGTTCCTTTTATATGACAGGTGTCTAGAGCATTACGCTCCCATGGTGTAAATAAAAACATATTTATATTTATATTTATGTCCGCTGTCAGATGTAAAAGAGTGCCCAAAATAGAGATACTATTGAAAGATTTGGTGGACAGATTTGAATAAACAGAGAAAAAAAGGATGAGGTGGAAGGTTACAAAAAAATAAATAATATCAAATGTTCTGGAAAGTAGTATCTTTCCAGAAAATGTATAAAAGCACCTGGAAAGAATAGGGAAGAAATAACCTCACAGCTGCAATAAATGTTGAAGATCATAAGAAGCTCTAAATATGCTAGGTACAGCTGGAGACACATGAAAAAAAAAGTAGTCAAAGGAACCGTTTTCATAGATTGTAGACAAAAAAAAGCCTGAAACAGTTAATTCTTCAGAGGAGGTGGTAATTGCCATATTGTCATTCTCTATTCTATATCAAAAACTATTCTCAATGCTTTGAAAAAAATTTCTTGCTTATTCAAAACTTTATCATATCTAATACTTGTTTGACAGTATTTAACAGATGTTAGAAATTTTTGTGTGTGATTCTCTAATTGTTATCATAAATAAAAAGTACCTTGGAAGCAAAACTGAACTCTTGTAAATACTTTTGATTATTTCATGTTAAAATGGTCAGGAGTGATAAATCTTAAGGTCTGTGATTTTCTTTGTAGCACAGCCTTGCCTGTAATTTGAGGTTGGTGATATTTATTACTATTGTAATGTCATTCAGCACATTATTGATAGGAAAAGATGAACATGAAAGATGTCTTCAAGTCTTTGGGCACAGTCCCTTGAGTACCTATAATAAGAAAGCCTTCTCTTAATATTTTTTTTATTCTGTTTGTAGATGTTCAAATCTGAATCCATTTAGGAAAAGAGGTAAAATTTTCATTACAATTATCATATCTATTGATAAGAAGCAGATGGAAAGAGGACAGGCTCTTATATCAGTAATACTATGGAGGGCAAATAAAATGCCAGTGAGGTAAGTAATCAGTACATGAGTAGGTCTGGCTTTGTTCATAAACAGAGAATATTCCTGAGTTGAAAGGGACCCACAAGGATCATTGAGTCCAAATCTTGGTCCTGCACAGGACTAGCCAAAAAATTCTTTTCACTGTTAACAGAACATGTCTCTAGACATAATTCCAACTCCTCCTGATACAGATTACTTATTTTTCTGTCTTCTGTTTTTCTGTATAGCTGTAAATTGAATTCCTGGAAGATCCCTCTCTTTATCACTGTGTTGTAAAAGTGGGGATTTATTCCAACTCTTTTTGAAATCCAGGAGTGGTCTATACACAGTAGAAATGCTTAGAAGCTGCTAAAAGTATTCATTGATATATGATGTGCTACCCAGTTTCCTACAAGGAATTGTTATGAGCTCTATTGTGATCTTACACTGAGAAAGAAGTCAGGGGTTTAGGAAAACATTATTAACTTCCTCGTAGAATAATTATGAACAGTGTCTAGAATATTTGACTGCATTTTTATGCAGCAGCATTGTCCAACCACTGTATCTATTTCCCCACCACCACCACCACCATTATCTACTTTCCTTTTGGAACACTGATATTGCCAAGCTTTGAACTACCAAGATATTTTTCACCTTTCCTTGAAAGATTTGAAAAAAATTTATTTTCCTTAAGTCAGTACCTTCTTACAATCTGGCTAATGGCCACAGTAGTAAAATTTTCTAGTCCAGACTACTTATACTACTAGAATCTAAATATTTTTGGCATTTTATAACAAATTTAAATTATTTAGTGTATGGATGCTGCCATTTGTATAGTGAAGTCCAGGACATGCTTCCTATGAAGGAAGATAGAAAGAAATATTTAAAAGCCATAATAGAAGATCAGAAGGAATCTCACCTACAGTATTTCCATTAAGACATTGCAATAATTTTGCTGTGAGTTTGAGTGAGGAGGAATTTTTAACCAAGTCTTACCTAACTATTCCTTAAAAATAGTAATTAGCCATTTTTAAGACATTAACTTGTGGTACTGTAAATCCTCTATGTTTTCTGTATCAATGGATATTCTGTGCCATGTTTTCTTCTTCAGATTTGCAGTCATCTTAATCATCTGGTCAAGACTGGAAGAAGATTCTTGGTGTCTCACATAATTTTCGTTCTTTCTGTTCACATGTGAAATGTCCACGTCTAAGGAAGCAAGGAGTCATAAATCTCACATGTTGACAGGATTATCTTCATAGCAAGGAAATGTCTAGTTCATCTTAGTTCAAAACTTTGTAATGACCCCTGTTTCCATTAGTGGGATTGCTACACCATTGTCATTTACCAATTATTTTTTCTGGTGAAATAGCTAAGAGGCACTGTGCTATTTTCAGATGTGAAGATATGGAATTTGAAATCAAAGGTCATAGAGACCTTTTGGTGTCTGCATTTTCTGACTGTTTACTTTCCATACAATTCACTTTTTTTTTTTTAATGAGAAAAAATTTTATGATATTTCTCTTTCTTTTGCAAGGTAAGTTTCATGTGACCAAGCACAGACCTAATTTATTTATCACTTGTATCTTCAAGCTAGCCATGTTCTTTCCAATCTGTTGTTATAGTAATTTTGCCACAGACTTTGAGAAAAGGGTTGGTTTTCCTATAAAGCATCTTCCTTTACCGACAATCTGTATACAGTGTTTTATATAATAACTGTTAGAGGTCACTTACCAGAAGTTCTTTGTGTCTGATACATTAGTGTCATCCTACTGTAAGCGTGGGAGTTCTATTTTAAATTGTGTACATGTTTCTCCTTGTCTTTGCTGCTTTTATTTTTGTCCATGTCATAGCACTGTGATCTGCTATGATTAACATCATGCCCTTGTAATCCAACCTTCTCACTATATGCATGATATTTTCCTTTAACACATCTCATAGAAGGGCAAGTTCTACTTTGTAGAAAGTATCACTCATTCAGAACTGGAAAAAATTAATTTATTTGGTCGAAGGTTCCAAGGTCTTCAGTGAAGGGCAGACAGTTTCTTAGCATCTGAATCCTTTTGTCACAAAGATTTCAAGTAGTGGATCATTGTTATACTTTGTTCCATTTTACTTATGTATTTTTTCTGTTTCTCTCAAAAATGAGCAGAGAGTAAATAAAATATTAAATACCATAATAATAATAAAGATTACACTCAACATGTACTGTCATCTTAAAGCAATTGCAAATTGTTCCCTTGCAGCCCAGCAGAGACTAAATGTCATTGCTCTCTAATGGAAACTAGACACACTTGCCAGCTTGTCCATGTTGATTGTTTCAATGCAGTTCTTGACAGATTTAAAAAGGGAAAGGAATAATGGTAGTCACAGCAAAGCCCCAATTCAATCTTTTAGCTTAAATAGTTCCTCTTTTGTCCTCAGTTACCTCAGTCCTTTTTTTCTTCTTTTTCTAATCTAGATCAATTGTCTAATCTGTCTCAAAGCAGTTCCAAATTGTTTTAGCACCACAGCTCAGAAGGGGAACAGTTGTATAAAAAGTTGTATAAAAACCATTCCAGTTGGTTTTGTATTTTCAAACTGTTTCTGCAGACCTGACGACTGTATAAGCAAATAGTAAATTAATTGAATATATTGGAAATGAGAGAAAGGATTGATTTTTTCAGGAAATCAAGAAATATCACCTTTTGTATACAGATCAAGTATCATTTTATTGCAAGTTAAATAAATTAGGAAATATTTCTTTAAATCTTACATCATTGTTCCAGTGCAATATAAATGGACCTTCTAACATTAACAACATATATTATTCTAACAATAATTTAAAATTAAACTTGCAACAAACGCTTTAAGACAGAGGTATGTGTGGTCTGGAAAAAAGCAATACTTTTTAAGCAAAATTACCAGGTCCTCTGGTGGAAAATGCAGTACTACTGCAACCAGCAAGGTAGACAAATTATATTCTGAGAACATTCCAACATTTTTCTTCTCTTTTAGCTATGTATTTGAAGTGTTCCAGAATTACAAAGCATTTTGGTTGAGTAATATCTATATATTTTATTTCACTGTTATTGTTCCAATTTATGTCATTGTATTATATCAAAATACCATTAATATCCAATTTATTTCTGTTGGCCCTATAATTCATTTAAGACATCAGAGAAACTATTTCTGTTACTAGATAATTTTTTGTGGATCACATCTTCTTAATATTTGTCTCTTTTGTGAATCACATCTTAATATGTCTATCACTGTCTTAATGTGAGTGATCTGAGAGAGGGAGCTCACTTTCCTAAGCACTTTGGCACAAATGAATATGTATCACCCTGATAGCTTTGCAAAACTGATCCAATCCTGAAGTTGAACAAAACATTACAGACCAAAACACCTCAACTCTTTGATTAACACACGTTTCTAAAAATTCGGTTTGAAATTGAGCTATTTCTTTTTCTTCTTCAAAATAAATAATCCATATAAACATCAGTTATTTGCAGGACTATAAACATCAGGTCTCTCATATACACAGACTTCGAAAAAAATTGCCTGTATTTTCAGTTGCTGTCCAGGCTTTTCCTATAGCTGCTATATAGATTGCTGCAAATCTTTGCTATGAATTGGAATTTCGTTACAGCTCTCAGCATGATGTTTCTGATCCACCACAGCAAGGTGCACTAGTTTTACTACATGCTGATCACTTTTCCCAACACATCCTTCAGAGTTAATACTGATTTTCTTTCTATAATTTGTTTTTCTACCTGAGCCAAACTATCCAATGAACTTGTCCTGTCTCCTGGTATTTTCTCACACGTCAGACTAGATGTTTCTGAGAACGTATTACATCACTGTAGGAGTAAGTTAAGAGTTGCCTGCCCAATCTGTTTCAAGTTTTCTAAATTAAGTCCTTTCTCTCACCATTTTGACCTTTTTACCCTTTTCTAGCAAAAGTAGATCTGCAATTGAGAATTACGAATATTTCAGCAGAATTTGTGAGTATGCTGGTAGAAAATGTTGGGGGTCTTGTGACCCTTTTTTTTTTGTCAAAAGAGCTGCATTGCAGTAGTGGGGTTTTTTTGTTTGTTGGTTTGTTTTATTCTTAGACTTATTTAATATTTTTTTCCTTTGGGCTTTCTAATTTTCCTCTTACTCTTTTCAGAGTGCTCTTGTGTTTGCTTTGTGCTAAGGACTGGTCTTAAGGAATCTTGATGTTGCATGATTATTTGCGGCTTGGCTTTCTCTCTATAGGCTTGTGTTCCATTCAAGCCACTAAACTAACTGGCAGCTCACTTCTCTCCGAGTTTTCACATACTGCTGGGAGGCAGAAAAACCAGTTTTATCCAGACAGCACTGTGAGGATGAGTTGCATGAAATTACTTATCCAGTCTGCTTGAAAAAAATTTACATTTCTTGTAAACATATGCATTGTCTATTACTAAAGGCATTTCTAGGACTTAAAAATATGACACCTTTTGAGAGAATAGTTTGCTATGTGGCATGACAAACAGTAGGTCTATTCAAAAAAGTCAGGTTTAAATGTGGTATGATTTTAAAGTACACCCTTAAATGGATGAAGTAGCATATATCTTCCTACAGGAAATCAGAATAAATAGGTTATATTGAGCAGTCATAGTCATCTGGAAATGGAAAATAAAATGTTTTCTATAGATATTCTTCAGAGTCTTCATATGGATTTTTTTATTTTACTTCACACTAAATATCATTAAGCTGCTAGTAGCTGCAAATCTTGTATGTGAGAACAGAAGATAACTGCTTTTCCCCATCAGTGAAGGCATTTTTGTTTAATAACAACTTTGATCCTTCTACTGTTGGCAATGGTCATTGAGAAATCCTGACATAAAGAAGGTATCTGCAAGATAAAGTTCTACAAGGGATGATTAGCAGCACTTAAGTTTTCTTTTTGTTGAAAGGAAGAATCCCTGATTGAACAGTGCATTGAATGATATGACAAGCAAGTACTTGATCCCTGTCCAGCTGGAAAGGAATTGTATTCATCAGCAGCTTTTTAGCTAAGGATGTCTTTATATTTTCACTCTTTGTTTGAGTCTCTCCAGATCCTCCCTTTACTTCATGTCAGCACTATATAGTAGGTATGCCAAGTGGTTTTGAAATTTAAATTACAGTCTCTTTTTCAGATGTTATTGGAAAGAACATGTAATTTATAACCACGTGTTAGGAGTACAGGATGTTCATGGTTCACTGCCAATTCTTCTTTTGTAAAGTTAATAAAACTTTCATAAAACACTTATACACTTGTATATTTCATGGTAAAGATTTTTTTATCTCATAGGCTAATGTAAAGATTTATTAAAAACATTTTTTTGTTAAGAGGAGTGTCAATAGTTTGCAGCTGAGTGTAATTTTGAATTCCCAGTAGATGACAGTCTGACTGAAAATGACACTAACAGCTTTGTTGATTTAGCACTAAAAATAAAGGATTCTTTCAAATGATATAAAGCTCTAATACCCTGAGTGTGCTGAAATACACTTGAGACCCTTAAGTAGAGTTTCAGCGAAATGTTCGCCAGCACTATGGATTCCGGTGAACAAGCATTAACACGCTTCCTGGCATTGACCCACTGGGTTCCCACCTAAAAATTAGTGTGAAGGACCGGGACACTGCATTAAGAAGAGAAATTGATATGTCTAAATATGGGAACCATCAGAGCTTTGGATAATGTCGTGGAATAGACTTCTAGTAAGACCTTGTGACATCATTGTGACTAAGTTGTGGGTTTTTTTCCTCAGAAATCGAGCACTTCAAATATTTAATTCAGTAGCAACCCAAAACTACTACCATCTGATAGCTATGAAGAGGTATGTGAAAAGAGTTGATGGTTTTATGCCAGCTTCTGCAGGATGGTTGTTCACTCTTTTTTTGTGATGTGATAATTGATAGCTTTGCTGGCGATCTTGGCAAAGACGCTGAGGATTAAATAGCCCGAGAGATGGAACTTTCCTAGTCTCCTAAGTGAGAAACAGACATGTTGGCCAGGCAGCATGGAAGAGTCTACAGTGCTCCTGCTGTGCTGTACTCTACTAAACATAAATACCATAAAAGTGTTTCCTCCATCTTTGAGTGTTTTTTATTCAAACTAAGAGTATTTAGAGCTATATTCTCTGCATCTTTGTCCGACTTGAATCTATTCTTCACTTGTATTCTGGAATAGATCAGGTAATACAGTGACAAAAATATTTTACACAACTTTACAGCCACCTATCCTAAGCATTTGCATCAATATAAATGGGATGTAAAGCTCTACACTTCTATAAGTAATTGCACAAAGGAAAGCGATGAAGGGAGTGGTGAACACATAACATCAGAGTTGGTAACAAGCGAGAGAGAGTGCTGTTAAATTTGTTACATATAGGATACAATTTTTTAAAGGCGAATCTATAAAGACAGTACTTCTCTCAGTCTGGTAGCTACTACTTAAAAAAATAAATAAATAAATCACTATTTACTCTGAGCTTGCCAACATTTGTTATTTCATCCATATGTTGTGACTACTGCAGTACATTTTTGCCGGTTTTAGTGTTTTTCTTAAAACAATTCACTCTTGATACACAAGTGACTAAACTTGGAGAACAGAAGGGCTACATCTACAGATCCATAAATGGTAGTAATAATAATATTTCTAAACGGTAGTTTGAGCTTTGAAAACAGTAGCACTGAATACTGTAGGAAGAAAAAGATCTAGGAAAAACTAAAGATTTGTTGTATTTTTCCATTTTATCTTGCCTATGTGATAAAATAGAAACATAGATCCTTAGAGAATCAATTAGTGTGCATAGAAATAAGGAGGAGATAATTATATAGAGGGAGTTAAAGACAAAATGGTTGAAAACTTAATGTGTTTATGTTGAGTGGCTGCTGATTCTTGACCTAGATCGTATGGAGATCACAAATTTGACTTAAAATCATTTTTTAAGGCACATTAAACAAAGTTCCTGTAATGAAGCATCTTTTAATTCAGATTGACCTCCCAGCATAATATGTAGGATGTATATACACAAATTAGGGGAACATAAGATGCGTTTCTGAATATGGATTGGCAAAGTGACAATTTTGTGCTTTTTTCTTTTACAAGCATGACTTTTCAGATTCAGGAAAAAATGGAGAGAGAGGGTCTTCTCAGTTTTTATTAAGGTATTACTTTCTTTAAAAACATCACTAATCAAAGAACACCTAAAACAATTTTAGTACTATGTAAATGAAGCATAAAATCTCAAAATTCTAAGATGTTTGAAAAACAATACCCTTTATATGTTCATATATATATATGAGATCAAGAAAGGTGTGGTTATTCTCTGCAAGAAGTTCTGTTGTGTTATTGTGTTAACTGAAGTAATCCCATACATTTTGAATGTCAAATGAAAAGGATAGTGAATTTCAGATTATTTCTCTGTAAACAATGGCTGGGATGCGAGGTTTGTTTGGCACTTTTTCTTAGTGAGGCTTGTAGGAAAAGAAAATATCATTTATTAAAAGACCTGAGAAAGTATAAAAAAAAGAAAGCAGCTCTTAGGTACACGAGTTCTTCAAGAGGGCTGTTTTAAATGAATCTTCTCAGATCTGATTGCGAGCTGACCACCATGTTTTTCCACTTCCGCAGTAAATTCTTTTCTTCTAAACTTCCAATAGGCTAAATATTTCTGGAGTATTTTTTGAATTTTTGAACCGATCCCATCAACTTTACAGAAGTACATTTGCTAGGGGAATCTTTTGTATTATACGAACATGAATCTGCAGAGGAGATAGAATGACACTGGTACCATTAGTATTAATCTCTCTTAATACAATTTGAAAGCAGGCAAAAACTATGTTAAACAACTTGGGAAAGATGAGCAATGTATATGGTGGTCTTTGACATCTCCCAATTGGAAATAAATAATTTTATTATTTACAATTGTTTTATTCTATATTAAATTTGCAAACATTTAACTTATTTGACCATAATTTTAATACAATGTTTTTGAAACCTGAAAGTCCTCTAGATAACTATGATCAATATATTTGTCTTGGATTATCCTTCTTCTGTAGATAAGAAAAAAATGAAAATAAAAAAGGATATTATTACAAACTAGTGATCAGAATTGAGTGCAAAAAAAGTTATTTGTATTTTTCTCTCTTTTTCACTCTACTATAATCATGAAAGATTAAAAAATGAGAAAAATTTATATCAGCTGGTTTGTACCTGAGATAAATCTACTTCAGTAGTGTATTGTGAACAGCAAAGCATAGGTTATAGCTGAAATTTCATGACTACTTTTTTAAATTTTATAGAGGACCAGGCTTTACACTGACAAGGAAAGGTGATACACTGGTGTTTTCTCCTTGTCACGTGGATCGACCAGTTGCCCACACGCGCAGACAAATCTGCACTCGTGCACAAGACTGCTGCTTTCTGAAATGGTGGTTTCAGTGTTCCTAAGGGGACAAATAAGCCAAGTGCTACTCTCCTGTAATCTTCAGCGAAGCCTTCCTTGTCTTCTTTATCTTATTCTGTTTTCCTTGGTTGCTGGAGCTCCTCCGTAGAAGTCTGCCATGGGCAGGGCACTGATGCTTCTCTGCCCTGCCCTCTGTCTTTTGCAACAGAACCTCAGACCCAGCCCTGGAGAAGGCTGCAGTGCTGTATTATTTTTGTGCGGGGGAAACCTCTTCCCAACTGGCATATTTTTTTGAAATGAATACTAGACCATTGTCTGCTAACAAAATCAGTAGCACTCTATAAAAACCAAAGGATAAAGCAAACACATTAAGAATAATGCTTCCAATGGTGCAAACTTGTTTGTGCTAGTGCAGACTTAGTTAAATATTCACCAAATATATCTTAAGGTGTTTTGAATTTTTTTTTGTTATAAAGTATGTTAGAAGATTAAAGCATGTACAGAACATTCCTCCCTCTCATTCATGTCAAAATGAAATTGATAATTGCCAGTTTTTAACCAGCTCAAAAGATGCTTTCACAGTCTTCCCTTTGCAGGAGATTACTTATTGTTGCCTTTGATGTTGACATTATTTAATAGAGATTTTTTTTTCCTTTATGAATTGTTTCAACTTGCTTATGCTGTCTTCAATTTAATGAAGCTGTTGAGAAGAAAACTGTAAACAAATGAGATAGGATGGTTTAGGAAGAATGTGAATTGTATTCCTTAGAAAGAATTGTTTATAGGGATGGTTTCATAATATGTAAAACATATGGACCACCAGAAATCTAAATGCCAGACTTTAGGTCTTTGATTTATTATTTCATGTAATTTACATTTTATTCACTTTTCCCCCTCTCTCTTTTATTTTAACATTTCCTATTTGTAACAATGGATATGAACAAGAAATGCTTCTGTTACAGGGCTGTACTATTCATTGAAATACATAAAAAATGCTGAATGCAAGCAAAAAAAACCAATGGTCATGATTTTAAAGCTTACTAAGGATCTGGAGGTATCACACTTGAAAGACACAATAAAATTTATTTTGCTTTTCTAATTATTTCCTTTAAAAAATTTATTACTAGACCCTCTCAGAGTACAGTTTTCCTGAGTCTGTTTACAGTGCTTGTTTATACTTGAATAATATCTGTAAAACCTGGGGTTTTTTCATCTTGTGGTCATTTAGAACCACTGGATTTTGTTGCAAGATAACCAGAACCAAACTAGTTTTCAGTATTCTGTTTTAGCTACTGAAACAATAAATCCACAGTTTTCTGCTTTTTAAATATGAATGCACAAGAGTGTAAAAATAAACACAGACCATGTTACTGTAAAGTGACTGCTTAACCCTGTCTTCATTTAACCTTTATATTTCACATTCTAGTAGAGAAAAACAAAACTCAACCAGTGCAAACTATAGTTATGTCAGATGAAGCCTATTTTAATAATACCAACGCAAAATAGTAGGATTCGGATTAATGGGATTACTTTGTCTCTGAGATCTTGATTTCTCTGGAGTTTACCTGAATTTTAACATTCTTGGGAAATTAAAACCTGTGTTGCTTAGTTTCCTCTACACCTGAAGACATTTTGCTAATTAGCTATACAAATTCAGATCAGGTGTTGACTAGCACAAAATAACTTGCTGCCCAACAAAAAAAAAAAAAAAAAAAACCAAACTGCTGGTGTGGAATTGTCATCAGGGAAAACAGGAAAAGAAGAAAGTTGGGTAATCTTTGATCCTGCTTTCAGCAAACTTCTGTTGTGCAAGTGAACAGGAGATCAAACGTGAACAGATTTGTGTGCTGTACTGTGCTATAGGAATCCAATATTCCAAGACTCCTATGTAAGTAAAAATAGGAAATCTACCAAGAACATCATAATTACCTAGAAATTATTACTGAGAAATGCAAAAATGTGGGTTGCATATTTTCTGAACTGCTGGACTTCAGCTGAAGATGGCATTGGGCTGTTGTCAGTGAATTACATCTATTCAGCAGATTAGACTTTTTAGGGCTGTGGTATATAAGTAAAGCATTGCAAATATTGGATAACATTTCTTTTTCTAGGTGTGGGTTTGTGAAATTTACCTCTTCCTGAGTATTTTATAACCAATGTGATTATTGGTCTCTGTAGTTGTGTTTTAGGAGATTTCTATGGAGAAAAATGTTACAATGGGCATTGTTGTTTTCCTGTGATATTTTTCAGCAGAATTTAATTCTTTCTTCATTTTTAACTAACTTTTTTCTGGAAAATGAATTTTTTTGGTTTTAGGATACTTATCTTCATACATATAACTTCATCTGCCCTGAGGTGGTCTGTGTACATTGTATTCTGGTATAGCTATTTAGGGTTACAGTAGGATTGTTTCAGGTTTGATTTTTTTTTTTTGTGATAGCAAATGAAATAATTCATACCTGTGAAGGTAATTACGCCACTGACATTCAGGTGTTCATTCCTATTTGACATGAAGCTAGACTGATAAAAACATATGTACAGGGGAAGTATGTCTATCTGTTGAGGAAGAGGGGGTTTGCACCATTTTCTTACACCAGATTCACGAGGCAGTACAATTTGTGTGTGTAGAGAAAACCTTAAATGAAGATATTCAATTATGTCTTAAAGTAGCTGATAACTGAAAGAGGAGTAACTTAAATCAGTAGAAGGATGATTTAGCTGAGATCCTGGAGTAGATGAAACTATAATGCTGTTTTTTGATTTTATTTTTTGATTGTGATTTTATTTTGCTTGGGCTAAAGAAGCTTTGTTGATTTAAGTTTAATAGCTGGCAAAAAGGCTGTGATTCTGCTCCTTGTTAACTTGTTCACAAAGCTATTAGTAAGGCCCTTCTGTATGTTTTGGAATAACACCCATGACTGCAGCTTTTTTACAGCATCCTCTGTGTGTTGGCATGTTGTCTGTGTGTTCATGTATGCCTATTAATTGCCAGTTGGGGGCAGGGTGGAGAGGGGTAATTCCCATGAAAAGGGACCAAGTCTAAAAAGCCTGGTTTAGGTGGCATCCACCCAAGGGCTGCTTCTACTCCTTTTCCTGCTCTCTCCATCCCTCTTCTTCAATAAAAATTACACTTTCTTTAAAAATTTTCTATACATTTGAAAGAAATCTAAATATTGAAGCATATGAATGTGAACTGTTTAGGAACCCAGTCAACTCCCTTCTTCCTTGTATAATTCTTCATCATTGTCACTCCACCCTGCTCATGCTACCCACCCAGTCTTAATTTTATTCCTTTCATTTGTTCCATACTGCAAATATTCATTTTTTAATTCCTCCTGTGACTTCAAATTGTGCATTAAATACACTTTGAAGGGCTTTAAAAGAAATAATTTACTGTGTCATTTTAAGTTACAAGTTTGTGAGAGTTTGTTTTTTTTTCTCCACAGCTATGTTGCTGGAACAGAAAGATATTTTTATACGTAAAACTGAAATGTGTAGTCTCTTTGATATGATGAAATTTGTTCATAAGATGCTACAGTAGATTTCTTAACAGTAGCAAACTCATTTTTAAGTCAAAGCAGGACTCTTGATCCTTTCTCTTTCACTAGGTATCTATCTATCTTGTTCTTTCAGGCCATTGCTCTTTAGCGTTGTTTTTCCAATATTATATCTTTAATTTCTCTTCTCCCTCCTGTAATAATTAGCTCTCTTCTCTCTGACTCAGCTCACTAGGCAGCAACAGAGTCTAGATCAGTGTTAGGTCAGTTAGTAATAATTGTCAGTGTTCTACATACTCAAGAAAACAGGGTAACAAGAGAATGGAAAACTAGCTTTTAGCAGTGACTAAAGAGTAGCTTTTGTTCTTGCATAATAGCTTAGGTAATGTCAATTCATAAAAACCAGTACACCAGGACTGGGAAATCTACATATTCTGTATTTGAAGTGTCTTGTATGGCGGTAAGAGAATAACATTTGTTGAAGGCCCAGCTGCCTGTCAAGAAAGATAAAGCAGGCTATTACACACTTAATCCTCATTCCTGCAGCCTGTGCTGACTAACATCTGATCTCTGCTTCTCTGAGCCATCATGTTAGACCATCGTTTGTCATAGTGTAGTAAAAAAAAAAAGGCAAAATATTTCTCATTCAGAACAATGGTGGTAATGTTTTCCAATATTTTTACAGTAGCTCAGCATGATAGAATCACTTTAGAATATGAACCATCCATTCAGGCCCCAATTGCAGCTGAATGTAGTCAAGTTCTCACAATGTCCTGCTTTGTTACATAGGTCAGAGTAAATCTTTTGCTGCTTTTTTGCAATTGGTGTATCTCGGTGTGCCTTGGCTTATGAAAGTTTCATCGTGGTTTTAAATGTTATAAAGCTCTTTCTTTCAGCACCAGTGACCAAGAAGTAATTGTATGGGGCTTGGACTTATTTCTATTGAGAAATAAACATGTAATTAGGAGATAATTATAGCTATGAAATAATTTGATATAAGGGAGATGTAAATGTAGATTTTGGATAACTTCTACTACATAAAAAAAATCTTATTTACCTGTGGTTTTGTACACTTTTTAAGAACAGCTATTTCAGTTCAGGGCTTGTGATAGGAGGAATAAATTAATTACAGACCTATCCTTCCTGATGATTTACAACTTTTTACTTGCTGAATTTTCTGTGACAGATCTTCATATTCTGCCCTTGTTGCTGTCCATAAAATATCTTCCCGAGTTATAAGCAAGTGTATCAGTCCTCCATACCATCAGAAAGCGCTGGAAAAGTGAGTGAATCTAGAGCCATAGCTATTGAAAAATATCAAAGAAATACCTATGCTGTTTTCTGGAGAAGTATAAGGAAGTGGCAGGTACACCTTCCTGAGAAACAGGGCCTTTTTGAGCTGCCAGGAGAAGAACTGGGTAGTAAGTGTTTCTGCATAATTGGCACTTGCTTCAGAGGTGAGTGGGCAAAGCGCCATTGTTAGGCAGTATCCCACTTTCTGAGTTGTTCTTGCCCCTGACAATTCCTGAAATAAAAGGATTGGACAATCTAACTTCTCTGCTGAAGGTATTTAGGTACGTTGTTGTCAACTGATTGAAATTTCTTTAAAAACCCAAACCTTTGTGTTGCTACCATCGTCACTTGAGCTGTCTGTGTCTGTCTTTTGAGGGCAACACCTGTAAGCAAGTTTCTTCAGAACTGAACTTGTCATGTCTCTGACATTATCAAACTATTTTCAGAAAATAGTATCTAAGGAGCACAAGGGAAGATATACTTTTTACACTACCTCTAACTGTCAAAGCATTTTTGTAGCTGTTATACCCTCTGTTCACTACAGCTGTGCAGGCATTTGTGGCATGAAATCCTTCAGCTCTTAAATAGTTCAAACCAGTGGGTATAAAGAAAAGTCAGTGGACTCAAAATAAAAATGGTGTTCTATATATAATTTAGTGCCTCTATCTTGTTTCAGCCATACCAAATTGTATGATACCAATAATATTGATATAAGACAGTGTTGGAAATTTTGTACTAAACAGTGCACAGCTTTCAGGGAAATATGCTGGGAAAGCTGAAAGACTGACTCAAAATCCAAATTTTACTACCAGTCAAAACCTTATTTTCCCAGTTATAGGGATATCTTTATATTCTTGACAAAACAGTAGAAAATAAGAGCAGTAAGAAAGGCAAGGAGAGAGCTTCTAACTCATTGTTGTGGCCATTATGTATTGACCTTCACATGTTCACAGACACACCTTGGTCATGCCAGACTGGAACCTATTTCAGCACAAATAACTGTAGCTCTTAAGCTCTCTTGGACTGTGAAAATTCCATTTCTACAAAGTAAAAGAACATATTCACCTGCAAAATATTTTCCCTAGTGGATAAAGTCTTGTGAGTTTTCATGTCAGTGGATTATTATAGCTTCTTTATGAACTCGGGAGGGAAGGGGAATAATCCAACTTTTACCAATTTCATTTTGTCTGCACAAGGTTGTGGGGATTTTTGGTGTGGGTTTCTTGCCTTCCCCCCCTCCCCTCAAAGCGCTACTTTTTTTGTGCTGCATGCATGCCAGGATTTATGACTGAATAAACCAAATATAGAACAGACCACTTACATAATATTTAACATATGTTATAATGTCAGATGTGAGTTAATTTTAGAAAGAGTAATGGAGAGAACCAGACAAAATGGATCATCACTCTTCCCTGAATGTGATTAAGCGAAGAGGAAGGATTCTATCCCACCCCACCCATGTATTCGGTATAAATTTCCTGCAATATTCCTTTAGCAGAGGAATATAAAACTGACTTCCAAGTGAATGTAGACAGATGTTGGGTGGTCCTATTTTGCACATGATTACTCAGTGCTCTTCTATAGGAATACACTGGTTCTCATCCAAGAAAAAATAGATTCTTCATCACACTGTCCAATCCAAAGGTAATGTATTTGTAAGGAACAAAATACAGACAAAAGATACCTCAGTCATTAATGGACCATTAAAAATTAGATCAAAACCCATTTGTTGCTGAATTGTGAAGCAGTGTGGGTGTTGCACTGCAAACTATTAAGGCTCTTACTTCATATGCGTAATTTGTGTTATGGTGATGTCCTTAAATCACTATTGGTGCTGAAGAACGTTCGTTTTGAAAATATGTAAAATTCATGTCTATAAAGAAGTAACTAAGAGTCAGACTCTGATCCATCCACTTCCTACATAAATGAATGACAACTGATGTATGCAGTTCAAGTTAATAGATGTTCCAACACTGTGCATCATGTGTATGGATCTAAAATGCTAAGACCTGGCGTTTGGCAGCTTAGACTGAATCTGAAACACACTATCCTGTGCAAAATGGTGAGAGGAGAACATTTAGGGAGCCTGTTGATGGCTTCCCTTTGGTTTACAAAGAGCAGACTGGTTACACTTCACAACATCTGATAAACTGCATCTAGTTCAGGATGGATGCAAAGTAAAATATTATGAATGTTCCCCTCCTGGAATTTTGTGTGGCACAGAATCAGTATGAATTGTGATAAATCTCTGTAAGGAAATAATCATGAAGGTTTCTCTTATTTAGGAGAAAATTGTGGGGCACCCAAAGTAGTAGCTTGGAGGAAGAAGTGGGTAGCCCAGAAAACTCTCTTTATATTCCACTTAATTTTTTTTCTTGCTTGTGTGTTACCATTTTTTACTGGTTATCTCATGTTTCTTCTTCACCTCACAATAATTCTCACAATATATGCTTCTCCTCTTAAAATACATGTAGACCAGTAATTAATTCTGTAGCTCTTTGTTTTAAGCCAAATCATCTTAGGTCAATCTTGTATAAGTTTCAGTGCAATGATACAGTCAATAGAGGAATATCTAGGGAGGTTGGTTAAAGAAAGGATAAGACATAACTTCTGATATGGCATAACTTTAGCTTGGAAGTTCTGTAGTAGACAATTTTATTTAAGATATAACAGTATAATAGAAGTCTGTTGGAGCACTTCAATTATGTGAATATGCTCCAGGTAACTACCAGAGTCCTCATTCAACTTGCTTAGATTTTTGTTTTGATTGTTGCATGTTAATTTAGTGAAAAAATTTCAACAATTATAAATATAGATCCATATAGAAATCCAAAGATTCATTTTCACTTTAGTTCCCTTCTTTTGAAAACAAAACCAAACAAACCCCCCTAAAATGTCAGAGAATGTTGGGACTTCAATTATGAGAAATTGAGGCAATTTCTTTCCTAAACTCTGACAGCTGAAAATTGCCAAGAATTCTGGCCTGTCTATAGATAAACAGATATTGTATTTTGAAAGATGTTACTAGAATTTCAGCTCTCTTCTCTTCCGCTTGTGCTTTACTGGAAGCATGATACAAGCTGAATTTCTTTGTAGAATAGTATTCATCAAGAAAAGCATGCATATAATTGAAATGTTACCTGTTGTTCTACATTCTCACATGCTACTTTATGTTTAGGAAAGCACTCCTTAATCCTACATTACAGAAAATTAAGCTCCTCCTCTTGTAAAGCTGCTGTTTGGTGACAGGATATCACACATCCATCCTGTGGGTAGGTTTCAGGGAAAGTGTCAGAAGTGAAAGCCAGCACTACCAACTGTAGGAAAACAATATTTTTGTCCCACAGTGAAGCTGGGTTTTGTGGATGCTGAACTCCTAGAATGTTTGTGGCCACCATTCATCATGACCTAACTCTGTGGTGGGCCAAGTCCTGCATAATGGCTATAGAACCCTGATGGAAATGCTGGCTCATTGCAGGATAATTTATTTTGGTTAAATGAGGTTGCAGACTACAAGCTTAATTTTAGGTTATCCTGATGGTAAAATTATATGTCATAAACCAAAGGGAGAAGTTTTGTTTGACCTTCCACAATAAAAGACTGAGGAGTGATGGGAAAATGACAGGAGTGCAGGGGGGTATGTATTAGCTTGAAAACCCAACTGGAAGCAGTTTTGTCTTCTAAATTTTGTCTGATTCTACACTGCAAATAACAAAAAACCAACCAAACAAAATCCCAACTCAAAAAACCAAACAACACTTTATGGTAAGTTTAGGCTATGTTGTCATCTGGGCAGTTCTGAGAAAGTACTTAGTATTATAGTATTCCAGGTTCTAATTTGATTAATGAATTTGTTATATTCAAAATCTCAAATTTTGCTGATAATGAATAAAAGTGAACAGGAGAAAAACTAGCTTGTTTTTAACTTATAATCACAGTATCTGAAAAACAACTCAACTGAAATCCATAAACATACGTAGCTGAACAGGTAAAAAAAAGAAAACTCAACTGAAATTTTGTAATAAAGCAAATAATAGGTAAATAAGTTCCCTGCACACAAACGCAGTTATCTGCTTATTCATTAGTCCAACCCTTTGCTTTGGATGTTTCTAGCAGTAATTTTCTAGAAAGTAGAAAAGTATGGTCAAGTTCTGTGAAAGACCTCAACAGAAACTCCAGTAAATGCTTCATCCTGCTGTCCTCTGTTTAGTAGTAGTTGACCTGTGGATTCGAGATCATTTGCATGATATTAATGACATTAAAACTGTGATCACTTCTCACTATTAAAGCAAAAGTAGTCAAAACCTTTTCTTAGTTGTATCCAGATTCATTGATAATATTAGGTAGAGAGTCCATTGTCAATTATCACTACAATATTGACGCAAACTGTGAAGGTAAAATTCTCCTTTGATTGTGGTTATGGGATGGCTTTAAAAGTCTGAACATAGTCAGAGCTTCCTCACTGGCTGTCACTGATGTCATGGCCATGTCAGTAATGCCCTTAAAGGGCAGGACTCTGACACTTTCTCCCTCTCTCCTTTGATTTATAAATTCCATTTCATAATAGCAAAAAGACACTTAAAGGAAACTCTTCAACTTCTTGCTTTATCACACTACCTAAGGCATATAATAATCCTCAAAAAATGCACTACCTGTCATGTCTTATTCCTTAAACATAGGTCAGAAAAATCTGCCATACCAGACAGGATGGTGTAAGTGCTACATTGGAATGATCTCTGAGGGCGGGGAAAAGTCTAACTATATCCTCCAATTCCAAGCCTGCAGAATCTAGATAGTTCCAATTCTTAGAAACATGGATGCAGGGAAGGAATAATCTCTTCTCTAAATGTTGATCAAACCACACAGTTGGCATTAACCTTATATAGTTATATATAACCTTATAGGCCTATATAGTAGCAAAGCAGATGCTTCAAGATGCTGCACCCTTCAATTATTTAAGTAAATCCTTTGCAGTATCTTGGACTCTTCTCTTTTTTTTTTTTTTTCCCCCTAAAATATGTTAGATCAAGGTATTATGTAAATTCTTAGGAAATCTTTATGATCTCAAATTAATTGTATCTTTGCTTTAAAGATACAATGAATACATCCAAGGGATGCATTCACTTCATATGAAGATGGGGTGAAAAGGGGAAGGAAGGAAAGAGCACAGGATGAAAATGAATTCAGACAAATGAATTGAGCAGAGGAGTAGTTCCCTGGGTGTGCTGGCTTGCTCCTCCGTGTTATTCTTACCTGTGAAGGAAATGCATGTGAAAAAATGTTGTTTGGATTCTGTGGCTAAAAAGAGGGCAGACTGCTATGAAGAACACTTGCTTCTGAGGGGCCTCCAGACTTATATGGTTTTAACAGGCTCTGGATCAAACTCTGAGGTCAGTGGAAATGATTGTAGTTGATTTCTAAAGCCAAGGAGAGCTTTTATTTGGAACACATTCTCACAAATAACAGAAAGAAGTGTTTGGGCCAAATTTACCTGTGATGAACTATCATTAATAGCCTCAACCCTACCCTGTTGATTTGTCAGTTATGATTTTAGTTGGCTACTTAATAATAAAAATAAAAAGAGTCTTTAAATACTAAATCAAAGAAGTGGACAGTCATATTCTTTTAAGAGGCCATATTGCTTATTTCAAGTGAAGCTGGTAACATTCCAATGTTCTTTTGATAAGCATATTAACTAAGACCAAAGACCATGGGAACAAAAAGAAAATGGTATTGTGGGTTATGCAAGTAAGCATTTTTGTTTTCATTTCTGTGCAAGACAAGTGGTATTGCAGGATGATACAGACCAGAACTCATTGTTAATGCATTTTTGCTAGGAAGTTCTCAGAAAACAAGGAATCTCTGGAAACTAAGCTTTCAGACAAGGTCAAGGGTAACAAAATGCTTCTGGACACTATTCTTCAGGCTAGCAGTCTAGTCTGTATTTTTCTCATACATTGGTTAGAAACATTAAAAATAACAGTTTAATTATCTTAGTAGAAATTTACTGTGACATGAAAAGTATACTGTCAATTTTGTTAAAAGAACTTGCAGGTACTCTCTCTGCCCTTTAGCCTGTGTGCCACTTTTTGCTGATTTATGGTAATTTTTCTATTGGAAAAAAAAGGTTCTTTCATTGTTACTTTTTGAAAGCTATACCGAAAGATGAGAAATTAAGAGCACACTTATGCAATGCCACACAGAAAATATTTAGTGAAATTAATTTAAACCAAACAACTGTCTAATATACAAAGTAAACAAAACATATACACTGTGGTTTCCCACAAAAAGCTTTAATTTATATTTAGAAAAATGCTGCTTAGGAGAACGAATAAAACACTCTACTATATACCTATGTACAAACTGTTACTGTTCTAAGTCGATCATATTCCTTTAATTAAGGCATTTATGAGCTAGACCACTTTCATCATAACAAATCTTCTGTCCTTAGTCAGAATCTTTTGAAACATAGGAGTGCTTAAGAGAAATGGAAGCTATTAAGACAAACGTGTTTGTATTTAGCAAATAGGTCTTTTGCATAAACAGTAAATCCCCTAGAATATGTCACAGCACGTTAGTTCCTGCGAAGGGTCCTACAAAGTAGACTTTTCCTTTTTGTCCCTCCTTTAATATGACTGCCTTCAGCTGCATCTTGGAAGTCCCGCTCACCATTCCCTTTTCAGTGAACTGGTTTTTTAATTTAAAGGCAACATTCTGGGCTTTAGATATGAAGAAGCATATCTACAACAAAAATACAGTGTTTTCTTTCTGATTATAGAACAATGAGTTTGTGGTGTAAAATTTATAGGATCAACTACTACAAATTAAATTAGGAATGGATTCTTTGTTCTATGTTTTAGACCTTTTTGTTGTGTTCTCATTAAATGGATATTGTTCAAACTCTTAAAGTAAAATCTTTTTACATCTTAAACTTTAAAACAATTCCAACCCCTCCCTCTGAAATATGTCATAGTGGCACCTCTTTGTACTTGGTTTTTTTTTTCCAGTGCGTGCCCATAAGTAGTGTTCTCCTGACAGATTATTTTGTCTATAACTGTCTTTTGAAGTTGCTCCCAGTTACTTTTAATTAAAAGAAAACTTTCTGTATCAAACTGACTTCCACTTTTTTTCAAATAAAGATGCAGCCAGTAGCTATAGAGTTGCTGATTTCTGACAGTTAAAACATCTTTGTTCTAGTTTTAATTGACCCTTTGAGGAAAAGAGAAACAAACAAGGAAAGGGAATGTATACTTAAAGTTAACCTAATTTGAACCTTTAGCTGAGAGTATGTGTGGATTACTCTTATATGATTATTTAATACAGAGGCTGTAGAGAACAATTAAAGAGATTTATAACAACCTCGAATATAACAGTTTTGTAAGCCTACCACAATCATCTTCATCAAAGGTGCTTTACTTCCAGATCACAATCTTAAAGATTCATTGCATATTAAAACAGTCTTCCAAGAGCATGACACTTTCAGTTTTTCAGGCCAGAATACACTTTTTTTTCAGGTATCCTCTGCAGAGAGCCCTAATTAAATTATCATTATAGATATCTTCCATTATAATTCAAATCATACTCACAGTAATTTATACAGTCATATCTGTGTTTTGGTTGGGCTGAGACATCTCCTGGGACTGATCTTGGTAACCATGTCACAAAGGCTTCTTCTTGAATCGCTAGTATGCAATACAATTCTATTCTTATTCTGCACACAACCCTTCATTACTTTTCACTTTCTGATATAAACTCAAAGGGACATGTTCTTTTTGAATGCTTAGGTCTGAGAGGGTCCTCTCTCTCACTTGTTCACAAAAATTGTTGCATATGTGGAAAAACAACTTCCTCAAGAGCTGGTTACAGGTGAGTACATGGAGTAAGAGAGATGGTGCCTGTAAAATTTAAGAGTGCAAGCAGTGCCTTTTTACCTCTGCTGTCAGAAACTTGTGCTGGTTGAATCTTTGCCTCCGCCCGTTCTAGTGGACTCTCCAAAAAAATTCCTAATGTTTCATCTCACACCATCCCTTTTTGGTCTCTTCCCTCTTGTCCTGGGGTTAGCTGCAGGTATTCTTTTCTTTCCCCTTTGAAAGAGCAGCAGGAGATGGAAAAGCCTAGCCCTTGTATCTTCTGTGGAGAGACTATGGGGTGATATTCGCTCACTAAAGGGGATGGCATATTTTGTTTGGGTATGTGCTTGCTCTCAGAATTGTGCTTCTTGACATACAATCTGCTATGATCATCCCATTTCTTCAGGCTGACTGTATGAAATGACAGAGGGTATGTTGTGCGTGTCAGCCTCTGAGCTAAATATCCATTGGGGTTTGAAGACACCACTGTGAATCATGGGTTTGGGTCTTGCACTTGCTTCCCGTTTTCTGTCCCTTGCAGGAGGTCAGAGTGCGTAACTTGTCAACCATAAAAAAAAACAAACAAAAAACCCCAAATAAACACCACAAAAAACAACAAAACAAAGCCAAAACAAAAACAAAACAAAATAAAAGCAGGGAAAAAGAAAGAGGGAGAGAGTTGTTTTTTCAGCTTCTATGAAATGCTCACAGCACAACTCCATGAGTTGTCAACACAATGAGACTGGCAGCAAACTTTGCCAAGAGACAGGAAAAAAGCCCAGAGGTTTTAAACCAGCATTGCTACTGAACTCTCTGTGTCATCAACCCATGATGTAAATTTTAATGCGTTCTTTAGAGAGAAGACTATGCTACCGTTAACATCACTATAGATTTAACTTTGCATGGATTTTTCTTCTGCTGAAATACCTATGAAATCCTGTTCTCAGTATTTCTTATATCTGTGTCTTCTCTTGTTCACAAAGACAGCTGCCCTTTTTTCAAAATACCAGCCTTCGTTTTTGCTCAAGAAAGCTACTTGCACATGAATCTCACTCATTCAGAAATGGTGTGGTTATGGGCACTGTCTCAAGCAGTTTCCCCTTCTAAAAAATCCAGGAAGTCATGCAGTAAAAGTTAACACAGCATATGAATTTTGGTTAGCAGAAATACACCCTTAACTTTTCTGTCTTTAAGTTGCCAACAGTTTAAAAGAAAAAAAAGAAAAAAAGACATTTGCATGTAATAATTAACATTTTTGTTTTCATTTGCCACTGAAAAGGACTCAGGCAAGAATTTATGGGTAGATCTGACCAAAGGATGAAAATCTAATTTTGTGGTAACATCTGAAGTTTCAGTACATGTGTTCTTCGATGGAGTGAAAAGAAATCTCCTGAACACACTTTTAAAAAAATTGAATTGACTTAAAGTAGAAAGGTGCTTGTGTAGGTTAGGGTGTCTGAAGACCCCTCTCCTTAATTTCCGCACAAAACTTGCCTGTTGAACCAGCAGCATCCCTGCATTCTACATTTGATATAACAGCCTTTTCAAAATCTACCCTTTCTCCAAAGTTGAAAGTGATTACTTTTAATACTAAGACACAATGAGTAATTCTAGTTCAGGTTATAATTTACTGTAGTTTTCATTGCAGCTAAATTGCATAAAGTTTTGGTTTTGTTCCCACAACAGTTTTCACATCACATTCTAGTCTGAGGACATCATATGTGTTCAGCATATATACATAGCAACATGCACATTTTCCACATGGAGTGTCTTTGGTTCCAAGACCTGATATAGGACAGAACATCTGCAATAGCATCATTATTGCTATTTCTGCATGTCATATTTATTCTAAGTAGAGAAATACAGATTGAAGGACTCCCTGAATTAGTTCTTTTGGGATTTTTTTTTTTTATTTCTTGTAGAAAATAATCATAAACTGAGGAGGAGATCATATTGCTTTATGACAATTTGTTGTTTTTAACATTATGGCCGGTAACATTTCACTCATGAATGCAAATTAGTCTGTATGAATAGTCACGAATCAAGGAAATATGGAAAAATGAAAGAAGAAGGCTCTAAAAGTTTATATGTAACTACTGTCCTTTGGTACTTAAGGTGATGAATGTTAAAGGTGCATATTTTTCATATAGGAGTTTCGCAGAGATTTCTGAAAAATGTTTCTTTAAATCTGGCTAAAGAAAGAACAGTAGTTTTAGAAAAAATAGATTACGGTATATGTATTGATCCAGCTATTGGTATGCAGTATGATTTTCAGCTATTGAGTAGAGATAGCTCTTAGTATATGCACAAAAACCGGAGAAGTGGAGCTGATGGTGTGTTCTGAAGCTGTCCTGTCCCTTGATATTAAGAATGTTGAGGTAGATCTTATATTAAGAGAAATTAGTTTGAAGATGCAGAATAACTTGTGTAAATGTATACACATTTACACATGTATATTTATAGTGGCATGTTATTGAGACCTATTAGGTCTATTCTTTTTGTCTGAAATTCAGGACAATTGCATCCTTCTGGTATGTCTGTTTCCTGTGATTGTTCATTTTGGAAAGTCAAATTATTTACCTAGTAAAACTGTATGCTTTTCCCAGGAATATCTGCAGTATCCTCTGGTAATGAATAGCTACTGATGTCCACCTTTGAGGAAAGTTTCGAGCCTGTGAAGAGCTTCAGGCTCACAGAAGGCATAAACAGCCTTTGTTATACTGACTCATTGGAAGGTGACACATAATTTTGAAGTTTCATTTCCTTTCAATTAGCAGCTGATTACATTTGATGAGTTACAATATTGTTTCCCCCATGCCGATTATGAGTCAACATAGTCATTGAATTGTTAAATCTTCCCATTTACAGAAACAATAGGAAATGATTAAAGTGGGGCCAATCTGGTCACTACAAAGGAACCTCCCTTATCATTAAAAAGTAAGAAAAATGAATAGGTGGGTATTAACTAGGCTAGATAGACAATTCACTTAAATAGCATCACGTAACAGTAGCCGGTTTCC
Organism: Pipra filicauda; assembly: GCF_003945595.2. Lineage (NCBI taxonomy): Eukaryota > Metazoa > Chordata > Aves > Passeriformes > Pipridae > Pipra > Pipra filicauda. The sequence goes on along the minus strand of NW_024104387.1, from coordinate 2,511,619 downwards.
TGAAAAGACATCTATCTTGAAGGCCACAAAAAAAACTAATAGAGGAGTTGGTATAGGTAAGAGGTATTTTCTGTCTCTTTTTTTCCATCAGTAGCATTAATTCTGTCTGTAAATATGAATGTTTCATGTATGTATGTTTTGTTGTACAAATATTGAAATGAGACTATGATATTTAAAGGATTTGAATTTGTGTCTGAAAGGGTCTTTGCCATGGTATTATAGATTAACCCTTGTAATTAATATAACCGGTAAGAATTCCTTCTCCATCATAAGAACGTTTCAGTGATGTATTGGTATAGGCAAATGACTTCTGCTGTGAGCAGATCGTTATTATCCATATTATTTACCTAACTAAACCTTTTTATGTCTTGATAAGGAGAATTCCCTTGTAGTTTAGCTGCAAGCCGGGGGTTAAAGAAATATAGCTTCAGATTTCCTGTCTCAGAACCTTATATTTCTTGGTGATGGTCCTTTTCTACTTGACCTTTTGGCTTTTGAGATTGCAAGGTCAATGATGCTTTATTTGACTGAACTCCATCGTGTGGAAATCTGGAGTTGGGGCCCAAACACAGCAGAGATGTAGATACCAAGGAGGGAAGAATAATGAAATATTTTGGTCCCTTTTTCACTCAGAGAGATAAAGGGTAGGACAGCTGTATTTTTAGATGGAAAAAGAAGTGGTTGTTCTTAAATGGGGTTATGATGCTGCTATTGTTATTTTTTAAATTAATTTCTTAGATTCAAAGTTACCTAGTTTTCCAATCAATAAGGAAAGAATGAGAGATGGAAAGGAGATGGTTTCACAGTTAAAATCCTCTTGAGTCATTAGTCTTTGGTTTAGTGAAAGCAAAGGGCCGTATTTTGCCATTAAATTATGAAATATGTGATGGAAAACAGAATATCATGGTGAGTAGTCTGTCACGGGGAGGTGAGCAATATGACATAATTTCCATCCTATTTTATGCTGTGAAAACTGTCTATGCAGCACTGTGTGTTCAACAGCATGTAGCTGGACTGGGATCATTATGGTTAGAGGACTATTGCTGTACTTTGTAACAATCTCTTCCTTTTATCATCCACTAAAAATTCATACGGTGATCTTTTTGTGGGCTCTCCTCAACATTTTCAGTTCCACTTGCAGCCATCATACTTTGTAAAGGAATTGTCCTCCAGCCATAACTTTACCGCTCCTAATGACATGTTCCTTGGGAAAGATGAACAGCTATTAAAAAAAGCTTGGCTCAGGATGATTATATTGGATGTCGTCTCTTCTGTCGCTTTTGTTTGAATTTTTAGAATTATTTATTTTAATTCCACATCTGGGGAAAATTCCACAGTTTATTTATAAGAATGTCAGATGAAACAATCAGTGTGATCCTTTCTAGTTTTAGAGTCTAGAGATATACAGTAACTGACTGGAATTTAATTTAAGTGTTTCCTTGTTTAGGTTGTCTGCTAATATAAGACACAATAACTGGGATGATTTCACTTCAAGAAACGTACTTATTCCATGTCCCCATCTTAAGATTTCTAGGCAGATAGTAGTGGTAGAAGAGAAAATTAAGGAAAAAATTATTTCCAACAATCAAGAAACTCATTGTATAAAATCCTGTCTTTCTCCTAGACCAGAAAAATGCTTGTGCCTTTTCATGACAAATTTAAGTCCACACACAGTTGGAGGCTTGTGTTCTTCCTTAGTATCCATTTCCACTAAGTCTAGTGCTTGCACAAGATCTCAATCCCATCAGAATGTGGCTTCAAAGGTTAACTGTACAGATTAGGATGGACTGAAAATATGCTTAAAATTAAGCACATGCTTAATAATCTGTGACCTAAGATTTTGCATGAGACTTTTGCATGAGTTTTATTTGAAAGTCTAAACTCTAAACGTCTGATTTTGAGGGGTTGTAAATGAAAGTTTAACATCAGGCAGTTTCTCCATCTGCTGTTATGTTTCTAAAACTCAGACATGGAACATATCATGTGAAAAAAGTCCCTTGCTGTTAGTGTATTTCATAGAAATTACAGATTAAAAGTGTCTGCTCAGTCATCAACTCCATGCTTCTACTAGTACATACTTGCCCTTGGTTTGCATACATATTCTTTCTCATAGAATGCAAGTTAAATAACAGGTACTTTTTTTTTTTTTTTTTTAAGAGCAACCTAACACATCTAATTTCTGCAATTTCTACCTATGGTTTTCCTCTTAAAGGTAATTTGTTTCCTTTCAAGTAATTACAAATTGTACATTTCCAGTCACATTATGCCAACATCAAGACTGATAACTAACTAGTTTGATTCCACTCTTATCAACATTTCATGAAAATTAGAAGTGAAAACATCACACTGGGACCTTTAGAGTTGCTTTAAGTTGTTTTGAATAAATAGCAGGGTCTCTTATAGCTCTAAATTAGAACGGCAAAAAAGATTCCACTACAAGGTGTAATGCATCTCTCTTTATGCTTTCTAAGAACCCTGGAAACCCGTTCACCCTGTTTATTTTACTTCTACTGTGTAGAGGCATTCTTAGTGTTGTGCATGAGCAGTATTTTAGGTTCTTGCACAGTTTAAGCTTTACTGGATTGAAATAATATTTCTCTAGCTAGTGTTTGAAAGCAATCCCATTTGGGGAGAAACAAATCATTCATTTTGATTTGGCAAATATTGTCTGCTCAGAGTAATCATTTGGTAAAATCATTTTTTACAGTCTTTTTTCTCTAAGAATTGGATATTTAATAGTAAAATGAGCATGTTTTAGTTTGGGGGTTTTGGGGGGTTTTGGTTGTTTGGGGATTTTTTTTGGTTTGTTTGGGGTTTTTTGTTTGTTTTTTTTTAAAGTCAGAATCCACGACATCTCTTTATATTGTGTGAAGATTCATAGCTTTCTCTGCTCGAAAGCAATTTCTAAGATCATGCCTGAAGTAATCAAAATTTCAAATTAAATTTTTCTCTTTGAGAGAGGGAGAAGATAGAGGAAGCAATGGTAAATGTCTTAGTAATATTTTGAAATTTAAAAAAAAAACAAAAACAGAAACAAAACACCAAAACTCCCAAATCACAATAGCAACTTGTATTTTTCACTCAGATTTGTCTTAGTTATCTTTTAGAACATTTCTCTTCTACGGACTTAAAAGTGCATTCTAAAATGCAAGTTTTGAATATTTGTTGGAGTATTCATCCATTGGGCAGTAATTCAAGACAATTGATTATTTGCAACAGAAAAAAAGAAAAAAAAAAAGTGTTTGATTCTCAGCTTTATTCCTGAAAATAGTGCCAGTCTTTCCTCCAGTACCAGAATTTTGCTTGGATAGTCACTATATAGTTTTTATATTTCTTTGATGACATGCTGGTTTGGTATATCTGTACACAAATAAGGCATGTGAAAGATGCAAACATAGAAAGAAGATAATTAGAATTAACAGATGAAGAGAGTCTGAGAGAGATGCACAAATGTAGCATCTTTGCCAATAAATCACCAACAAGAATGATTAAACAAGAAAATGTAGTATATACCTATTTTCCAGTTCTCTGATAAGCAATATGGTGGGAATAATTCTTTGGCTCTCGAGTTACATTCCATGTTAGTGGGTTAGTAATGGGTCACACATGACTGATTTAACAGAATAAAGGCTAAGATTAGATTACTCTTTTTAATAAAGTGAGCATACTTTAGATGAGAATGTTTTGTCTATTCATCAAAATTATGCATGTGGTGCCAGGCATCCTCTTCTTTTAAATGTACCTCATTGAAAATACAGCAAGTTAAACACACCATCTAAGCATGTAGGAGCATATTGTAGCTGCTGTGGCTTTTTAAATGCCATGAGGGAAGCAGAAGTGCTGCATGTGAAGCCGGCTTCTAGATACCGGTTTCAAATACCAAACCTGTGCCTGCAATATTTTCTTATGTACATTAAAAAAAAAATGGAATGCACAGTATACATATTCAGGTAGTCAGTAGAAAGGAAGGAAAAAAAGGTTTCCAAGCATAATAGATGAGTCTTTGAGGCTGAGACATAAAGTTGATTGTCAGAAGATCTGATTTCTGATTTTCTGTGTGAATTTTTGTTTGTTTGGGGGGGGGGTTTGTTGTTTTTTTGGTTTTTTTTATTCTGTCAAATTACTGTCAGTTGCTAATCATACCCTGAGACTTTCAGGCAGTTGCCAATTGCATTTCACTCTCTGTAAAAAAGGTCAATAAGTCTTCAGGAAATCTGCCATGATAATGTGTGAATTTTGAGTTTCTCAGATGCTAGGGAAAGCATAAAATTTAAAAATGAAAATCACAGCTTGTCTGTGAGGCAATGCATGTATTGCCCTTTGATCACCTATGAAATGTGCTCATTTTGCCACGTAACATCCAGTTCATGTTTGCACTCAGAATTACGGAAGAGTTGAAGTTGAAAGGTCATCTTGCCCAACCCCATGCTCTAGCAGAGTCACCTAGGACAGACTGCAAAGAACCATATCCAGACAACTGTTACGTATCCCCAAGGGTGAAGACTCCATAGCCTCTCTGGCAACCTGTGCTAATGTTCATTCACCTTCACACAGAAAAACTAAACTATTTTCCAGTGCCCATTTGCAAACTGAAATCTGAAAGTGTTTGAAATCTGTAGGTAAAGAAGTTTTGATCATACTGACAGTGGGAAACCCCATTTAGTTCTTCTAGTGCTCTCTTGAGATAGTGAATCACTGAGGGATGCTTTTTTATGACCTGTTGTATATAATGTGCTGTTTAGTGCTTCTCATGAGGTCTAGAAGGAACAAAAAAACCTTGCTCCTTGACATGCATTGATCAAGATCATTGGTTTGGAAGCTCTGACTACCTTTTTAGAGGCCCCAGTGGGCTATGCCGGGGGGTTAGGTTCAAAATATGACAGCTTAGCAGGTAGAACCCTTGAGGGTACAGATGAGAAGATGATGAGAATGCAGCAACAGCTGGAACTAGTCTGAAAGGAGGGAAAGTTGACAGCAACCTTCAAAATAGGTTGGAACAATCAGCGAAAGAATGATGACCTGCTCTGTATGACATATTGCTGGGTAGTGTTGCCAGATGAGTTAATAAAGCCATAGCTTAATTAAACCACATCCTTTGCATCATGTCTTCCTGCACAGTCAAGCTGTGTGCTTTCTGGCTTGCATGGTATCATCAATAATACAGATTCAACAACTAGATCATCTGTTGGTGGTGCAGGAGTTAAAATAGAATGCAGCTTACTTCCTCTTAGCTGTATTTGGCTGTACAGAACAGGAGTAAAAAATGGTAACAATTTATTTTTATCACTTAAGTGAGTACATTTGGACTCACTACATATGGAGAACAGATCTACTGAATAAGGCTTTTGCCTAGTAACTTTTTCTGGCTGTAGCCACATTTAATAATTGTGGTTGAAATGCTGGCTTTACATTTAAAAAAATGTTGACAGAGTATCTTTCACAAATAGGAACATGCTCATATGATTCTAAACATATGCTACACTCTTTTCCCACATCTACATCTGTTTCTTTAATTGATATTGTATTTTAATTATTTTAGATTATAAATACACACTAGGGCTGATAAACACATTTTCTATCAGATGTTTCTGGAAGGAAAACTGTCGCCACAGTTTCTTTTCTTTGTAAAATATTTTTTTCCTTCAGTATTCTTTTAAGCCTTCAAAACTTTATAATAGAATTACTTCTCTTGTATAAATATAGGGCATAGTGCAGAGTGCTTAAATCTATAGTGAGACAAACTTCAGAGTATAGAAGAAAGCTCACAGTAGGAGAGTATGTGCTACCACGCAGTGCATTCATTTTTCTCAGAAAGAAGTAAATTCTAGTATTATAAAAAAACTAAGTCACAAGTTAATGTCAATGAATTGCAGAAGAAGCACAGCAGCAATGACACATGCCATAGTGCTCTACCCCTTCTTGATCTCAAGACATATTTGAAACAATCTGCAATTAGAAAAAACAGTCACTAACCATACTAAATTATCCCCTGCCAGTACTGACAAGTGAGTGTCCCTACCTGAAGATCTCTATTTCATAAGGTTATTTCTTTGCATAGAACCCAGTTTCTCTCCTTTCTCAATTAAATTAATGGTAGATGGATGAGAGCTTAACTTTTTTTCAAACAGAGGTAAAGGACTAGTTATTATACCAAATATGGGTAAGAATTGTAAATTATGTCCCATCCAGTCTGGTGTTGATATTTCTAAAAGATTCCTTCAGTGTTGGCCTTATCAGTCAACTCTTCACTTCTATTTACTTTAGCAGTTGCTTTAAAAATTCATTCCAACATCTGACTAAAATCAAGAGAGGGAAGTAAATGTATCTGCTCTATCTCATTAGTTAACAGAGACGTACAAAGATTTGATTTTGGTCAGACAATATTCTATAATTAAGCACAGACTATTATCAATTCTCTACCAGAATGACCTGGGAGGTTGAAATAAATTTTGTGTCTAGTGAAACGTAATTCAGATAAGATGAACATTTTGGACTATTTTTTTTTCCCCAGTGATTCCACCAGGACCAGTGGACTCTCACAGCAGCAGCAAATTTTCCCTATTTATGCAGATGGCTTTTATATTTTAATTTAAAAAGCTGCTACTTCTTTATCCTCAGTTGTTATTTTAATATTGGTACTGAAAGCCATGGAACATTTTTGTTTTAACTTGTTTAATGACTGATTAGTGCTGGCATCTTAAAGGAAATAAAATACCCTGACTTTGACCAAAGTCACAAAAATGTGTTGAGAATAGCAGATTGCTTGTATTCCCACACTGGATGAGAAAGGCTGGCATATTATGATGGAAACACATGAATAAAGAAACAATATATGTTATAAATTATATCTCATAGATAAAGAAACAACTAATGATATAAATTATAACTATTGAATCTAAATGGGGAATGTCAAATAAAATGTACTTTTTAAGGCCCCAAATCAGACTTACAGCTGATCTCAGTTCCCTTTGGAATCATAGACTTCATCTTTGCTGAAAATAGGTGACTCCATACATTCTTTTAGTGAATTGATCCACTCTTGCTCTTTCCTTTTAAAGTGAATTCAGTGATGCTGATGTTGCCCTTCTTTTTACAGCAGTGCAGAATGTTTAGAATACTTGCTCAGAAAGTGAGTAGCTTACACTCGGTTCTCTTTTCCAACAGAAGCTCTTTGAGGCTTCATCTCCTATTTCTTATGCTAGGACAATTTTTGTATGACAGCATTTTTCTTTCCCTTTGAACACAAATCACTTTGCAGGAATGAACTCCCAATTCAGTGGCTGAGGCAGGACACGAAGGGTCAAGGCACCTTGATCAGGGATTAATGCAATTGTTGAGAGAAAGGTGCCTGGGATTTAAGTCTTCTGTCTGTAAATTACTTTTGTAATTACATTGAATAGTTACCCTGCTAAAAAACAAAACAAAACAAAAAAGCCAACCACAACGCAAACCCACAGTAGTTCTTAGGAAACTAGCTCAACCCTCTCTTTATCTACAGTACTAATCTTACCCCCAGGTTATTTCTGAAAATAAGCATCAGTTTCTGAGAGTGGTGCTGAAGTCTTAGAAAGCAGGGAAAGTTAAGAAAAAGCATTCCATATGCTTTCTTTTTTCGCATATTGGATGGCTCCAAACACTCTATTCTATTTTTTATCTATCTATTTTTTATCTCTATGTACCTAATTTTCACTGGGCATTTAATAGAAAGACTAGATTCTGAAAGAGATTTATGATTGTCCAGTCCATAAAGTCCTTACCTGCATCAAGAAATTGTAGATAGTTTGGGCTCTAAATAATGTAAAAACATACCAGCAATTACATATTTAAGCAAGCACTGTTTGATAGAGTGAGAATATTGATCTAGCAGTAGGCTATCATTTCTAGCTCATTTACAGGTTAGAGTCTTGTTGAGACAGTTTTCAACAAGACCTAATATGTCTCATAGAGTAGCAGTGCAGGTATTACCCAGTTCATTGAAGCTCTTTGGAAGTTTTAGTCATTGCAGGAAAATGACTTTGACTCATCCACCAGTATATCTTCTTGCTGCACTACTGTTTAGGGGCACAATGGCAACATCCTCTGAAAGCATTACTGCTAACACAACTGGACTAATACTTATGAGAAAACAGCAAATCTTCAGACCCTGTGTGAATTCAGTTTAATCAAGCTGAATTGATAGCAAAGTATTTCTACAGACAACTTCAAAGTGTATTGGAAAGGAAGACTGAACTTAGTGGTGTAAAACTGTGTATTAATACATATGTACTACAGCCATCAATAGTGAAAAGAAATCATCAAAAGCAAGAAAAGATACAAGTAACAACCCAACAGAGAACCTCCCTGCCATTCAGCAGTAGGAGAAATTCAGCATTGGAAATACAGTAACCTACATTTCTTAGAGGGAACATTTGGGTTAAGGTACCTTTCCTTTTCTTAATGTGAAATATGACAGGAACTTCTGATACAAACACGTTGTCTCAGCTTTGTCTCACTTCATAATATGTCTGCTAGTAAACTGCACTTCATATTTAAAGTATTTAAGCATCAGTTTCTTAGACTTACATTTAACTTTTCCTTAAATTTTCTGTAATGTCAGGAATGATAACATGAAATTCTGACAAACACTAGGTATTCCATTCTCTGGAGTAGTCAGGGAATTAGACTGTGTTACCTCTTCAGGACAGATGTGGGCATCCCCATGAAACAGTAAGGTACTTTTCCAGCTGGGTGTTTGAGCTTTTCTTTGGGCTGATAAAATATCTCAGGCAGACAAGGCTTTCTGATTAGGTATTAACCAGTACCTTCCTGACAAAACAACAGTAGAGTCAGGTTAAGGGCTGAGGTGTCAGGGCTGCCTTTGAGCCTGTCACATAAATCAGATTCCATCACTGAAACAGGGCTATCTTCTGCAGAACACAGGTGAGATTAAATATGTTTTGAATAGCAGATGTCAATTAATTTCAAGCAGTTGATATAAAAAGATGAACTTATTTTTAAACCATATTGTAGGGATATATTTTCATAGAAATTGCAGTCAGAAGCACAGGCATGATTTTGTTTACATAGCGAACCCAGTATCCTCTTTTCTTCCTGCATATAGCAATTATGACTGTCAAGCCATTTGTCTTTCCCTTTTTTAACCTTTGTCTAATATAAATCCATAATTTATTCATTTGCATATAAATACTTTCATATATCAAGTTCTGTACTATTTGTCTATTATTTGCCACAATTTTTTTATTATTCTGAAGATTTTCTTGTGGAAAATGCAGCTGACCCATGTGAAACTTAAGACCTTATCTGCTCTCTTCCCTCAGCTGGTGGGGAGCATGAGAAATAGCTGCAGATAAAAAGGTTATGACTGCTCGTTTTCTTCTCTGTTGTGAGACCATTTTAGCTTCTGCCTGGTTTGTCTTTGTGTAGCTTGCTAAGTCATATGCAAGAGGGGGAGCATTAGGCACGCATCACATTTTCATCCTGATTACATAAAACAAGCAAGAAGAAGTTGCCTCAGCCTCATTTTCTGGAGAAATTGCTCACATCTGTGCCTAAGATTCTTGGAAAACTCTTCTAGTAAGCTTAGTGGCATTTTCCCTTTAAAGAGTATTAATTTTGGTTGGTTAAGATTTGGTATCTGTTTTACCTGAGTTATGCATAGAAATAAGCCTTTCTGATACATATATCAGACTCTGGAGGTACGAAAGAATGTCACAGCTTTAGTGCTTTCTGCCCTGCATGGCACATGCTTCTGCAAGAGAAACATGAGCAGCAGCAGCTCACAAAATGCTGTTCTCAAGAAGTCCCAGCACTTTAGCAAGTACCACTTAGGTTATTCTTAATGAAAGTGCTAAGTACCTAAGCCATGACTACCTTAAGTACTGAACTACACACAATTTGAGAGTTTAGTCACTTTTGATGTAAACATAGTCAAAGAAGAGAAGTAGGTGCTACTAGAGGATGATTCAGACCTTGAGCTGTAGTTTCTTGAAGATAACCTCTTTGTCAAGAGTCACAGTTTAAGCAGCTTCCGTTAGCAACCATTTGTTCCATTTCTCTTTCTCATGTACTACAGCAAAGTGAGATGTTTCATTATTAACCTGAAATAAAAATACACTGAGTTGTATACCGTGGTATTTAGGGAGAAGTGCATTTTACTGTGACCCATTTCTAGATTTTCAGTGGTGTTCTTTGTGGTACTACTCCAGCACTTTGTATATATTCATTTTGACCTTGACTTTTGAAATTGTCAAAAGGGATATTACTCTATTGTTGTTTAAATACACCAAGCATATGTAGATAGAATTGATTTTGTATCAGTAAATATTTATAATTGCTCTCTAACGCAATAAATTGTCTATGCTTTGCCCATAAGAAGCTGTGAGGAGAGATTAAATATTAAACAGTTTATCCAATATCACTCCTGCAATAGTGATATTGCTGTTGCTGAGGGTCTGAACAGAGATATCCTTTGTCTGAGGGCCAGAGATCATCTTTGATTGCACATTTAAGTTTTGCATTGGACCTTGCATATCGTTTCCACCATAAAGGCTCAAAAAAATCTGTGAATTTCTATGAGGTTGGTGATTTAAATTTTCACTATATAGTTCTAATAGAATGACAACATTATTTTTCTTTTCTGTTCTCACACAGTCATGGTTGAGGTTGGAAGGGACTTATGGAGTCTATCTTGTCCAACCCTGCTGCTCAAGCAGGCCCACCCAGAGCAGGTTTCCTAGGACCACGTCGAGATGGTTTTCTGATACTTCCAAGGGTGGAGACTTCACAAACTCTATTGGCAATTTATTCTAGTGCTCAGTCACCCTCACAGTAAGGAATTGCTTCCTGATGTTCAGCTGGAAGCCCTTGTGTTTCAGTGTGGGCCCATTGTCTCTTGCCCTGTCACTGAGCACCAGTGAAAAGTGTCTTTACACTCTTCCTTGGGTGGAGAATTCAGCCCTTGCTCTTGTTAAACTTCTTATGGTTAGTGCTTGTCCGGCTCTCTAGTCTATCCAAATCTCTTTGTAAGGCTTCTCTCTACCCTCAAGGGAGTCCACAGCTCCTCCTAGTTTAGTATCATTGCTATACTCACTTAACGTACATTCAATTCCTACATCCAGACAATTTTAAAAAATATTCAAGAACATTAGAGCTGAAATTGAGCCCTGGGGAATCACAGTGACTGCCTGCAAGCCTGATATAACCCCATTTAATATAACATTTTGAGCCTGACTTGGCAGCCAAGTGTTCATCCATCATATTTTGGACTTCTCTAGCTGTGTGCTAGGTGTTTTGTCCAGAAGGTTACTCTGAGAGGCAGTATCAAAAGCTTTACTGAAATCCCAAAGCACTACATCTACTGACTTTCCTTGGTCAACTAGGTGGGCAACTTTGTCATAAAAGGAAATTAAATTGTTAAGCAGGACTTTCCCCTCATGAACACAGGCTGACATCAATGGCTGTGTTGTCTCAAATATTTTTCAATAACTCTCAGAATAACTTTCTCCATAATTTTACCAGGCATGGACAGGCCTGTAATTATCAGATTCTTCCTTCTTACTGAAAAGTGGGACAAAATTTTCAGGCTTCCAGTTTACTGGGACCTCTTCAGGCTCCCAAGACTGTTGAAAAATAGTGGAGAGAGGTTGCACAATGACATCTACCAGCTCTTTCAGTACTCTGGGATGAATCTCATTGGGCCCCATAGACTTAGTGCATCCAGCTGGAGAAGCAGGTCTTGAATAAGTCAGGGCTGTCTGAGAGCTTATCAACTTCCCAGTCATGGTTTTCCAACACAGGGCTCCAGAGTTTCCAGATCCCAACACAAATGTGAAGACAAAGACAAAGAAGGCATTAAACATCTCTGCTTTGTCTGTGTCCTTATTTGTGAGCTCACCAAATTCATCAAGGAACAGACCAACCTTATCTCTGATTCTCCTTTTGCTGTTAACATATTAGTAAAACCTTTTTTGTTCTCCTTCATAGTGCTTAATTTTAGTTTTAGGGGTTTTTGTGGTTGGTTGGTTGGTTTCGGGGGTGGTTTTTTGTTTGTTTGATGGGTTTTTTTTAAGTTAGTCAACACACTGAAAAGGTATGATTCTATTCCTATACAGCTTTACTGTCTAGGTCTGATGGATCTTATGCAAGCTTCTAATTAGAATAATGGAAAGACTATTTTAGGAAGAATTTTACAATTATTTCCTTTTTAAATATTTTTTGTTTCTAAGGTTACGTGATAATTACTTCTCATGTTGTGTTATTGAAATATCAAAAGAAAATAATAGTAAAGAATAGATTTGTCATCACAAAAATAGCTCACTCCTAGCTCCAAAATAATTTGTAATCTCACTGAATTGCATAAACTAGAAAAATTAAACATAAGCATACATGCTTTAAGAGTTCTTAATATCCAAAGGGGATGACAATAAGCCAAAGGGAAATAATTCATACCATTGTGACTATGAAAAGCATGTATATTAATAAGTTTAGGAGTTAACAAATAACAACTATATAAAACCACTCCTTACTAGGACCTTGCTAGTCCTCACATCTAGTCCCAATAGGAATTTGTTAAAAAATAGTTATTTAAGATTTTTCTTTATTATTTTACTTAGTCAAAAGTTTTATACTCATTTAATTTGCTTGCATAATTTTGTTTGTGATTTTTACAAGGTTTTCTCATTTTGATAAAGAACATAAAATATGAAGAGTAGAAGAGAATCATAGAATCATTAAGATTGGAAAAGACCTCAAAGATCACCAAGTCCAAGCTTTGACTGATCATCACTCTGTCCACTAGACCATGGCACTGTCCAGTTGTTTCTTGGACACCTCCAGGGATGGTGATTCCATCACTTCCCTGGGAACCATGCCAATGCTTGACCACTCTGTCAGTGAGGAAATTTTTCCTGATTTTCAACCTGAACCTCCCCTGGCAGAGCTTGAGGCTGTGTCCACTCATCCTGTCACTAGTTGCCTGGGAGTAGAAGCTGATCCCCATCTGGCTACAACCTCCTTTCAGGTAGTTGGAGAGAGTAATAAAGTCACTCCTGAGCTTCATTTTCTCCAGAATAAACACTCTCAGCTCCCTCAGCCACTCCTCATATACCTTACTCTCTAGAGCCTTCACCAGGTCCATTGCCCTTCTCTGGACTCACTCTGGCACCTCAATGTCTTACTTGTAGTGAGGGACTCAAAACTGTACACAAGACTGGAGGTGCAGCCTCACCAGGTCCAAGTACTGAGGAACAATTACTTCCCTAGTCTTACTTGCTTACTGTTTGTGCTATTACAAAAATGTCTATAAGAGTAAACTTTAAATACAAGTTAGTAAGATCAATGGCGGAAAAAAAAAAAGAAAAAGAAAATTGAAAATACAACTTGTATATCATTTCAAGAGATTGCTTTCACATGCGAGGATAATAATACTTTGACCAGGATTTATCTGAGCAGTCTCTACAGAAAATAATTCCTTCTCTTGTGTTAGCATTCAGTGAACCTCATATTCACTTAATGTGAGCACAATGGGATCAGCTGTCTTGTCAAGTTAATCTATAACATTAATGCAGTGTTTTATCCCTCTTTCTCAGACTCCATGCACATAAAACATTAATATATATAGTTTTCAGCAGAATGTTCTTGTGTCCATCAGTGACAAATGCATAGTTTTATCCCTGGAACAGTAAAGTGACTCTGTACCTTGTCATTACTGTGTATGGTTGATTCCTAAATCTTTTACAAAAGAACATGCAAATTAAAATGTCTCCTACATGCATTCTAAAATCAAAGTATATATGTTATCACTTATGCTGTATTTCTGGTTGGTTCTTATACTAGTTGGATAGAATATAAAATCTTTTTGGAAAGGTTCTCTCTGAAAGGTGTTGTAACAAAGGAACTGATACTTTGATTTTTAGATGGCAACCATTACTACATGTAATCCGTAATTTTCATATACAGTTTCAATTCCATTGTTACTTGTGGGCAGATGTATAAAGAGGCGCAATGACCTCATGTAAAAGGCAATAGGATAGAAAACCTACTGCTGGCTCTTCTGTTGATTTACTTTGTTATTCTTAGCGAGTTATTGCCCTTTTTGAATTATGTTTACAAAGCCTATGAGTTGCTTCTCATGGTACTTGCATGGCACCCCATACTTTGGGTATCCTTTATCACTTCCAGCTCATTCTGTAGAATCAGGAGTGAATGAAAGTGTTTACATTTTTTTCTTTTTCTAAATTGAAGAACTTGCATATGTATTTCAAAGAGAAAATGACACCTGGATGAACAGATTAGAACATAGGGTGCTAGGTTCCCATATCTAGATGCCAAGATAAATGAATTCTATAATATTAACAGGCTGGGGGGAAAAAAGGCAGCAAAATTTTCATTTCTCTCTTGGAAAAGTTCTGCAAAGCAACATCTCAAATTCCTCATTTGATCAAACATTTTGTCTTAGAATTTTTTTTTTTTACATTTACTAAGCAAAAAAGAGTTTGAGTTTCTTGATCATGTTTAGGTCTTTAACTGTCTGTAAGTACAAGGAATGATTGGTTTGCACTACAAAAGAGGCTGCTGTTGTAGTATTTGGCTTTACAAATGTGCAGTTACATTGTTCAGGGCTCAAGCACCGTGTGAAGTCTTGTACCATTCTTTTTCAGGCCCTCTGTACAAGGCTTGAGTTTCATCTTTAATCAACAGCCAGCTGTTAGGGCTGCCACTGATTCCTGACCTGTAATTACCCCAGAACCTCATCCTGCTGGCTAGTTTCTCTGAGTCTCCTGATATGCATGCTACAAGATTGAAAGTGGCAAAAAATCCTTTGCAAAGGTACCAAGAGATTTGTATCTTTGCACTACAGATCAGTCCAACACTGAATGCACTAGTCCTGTTCTCCCCTCACTCTCCACACTCATTTCCCCCTTTAACTGTGCCCTGCGTTTCAGATTGTAATTAAGACTAACAATGTGAAATCAAGCACATTTGCTTGAACCTGCCTCTAGAAAAAGATCAGTTGGTAAACTAAATGCACAATATCCTTGCTGATGAGATCCATGTTTTTTCCTGGCCCATTTGATTATGTCTTTTAATATGAACTGTGTAAGGTTTCTAATGCAATGCGCTTTTTGAAGTTGCAACCATACACATACTTTAAGTATTATAGATTCCAGTTGTCAGGAAACATTTACTTCATTGTCAGCTTTATCTACTGTATTCTTGAATTTTAAACTACAAAGTACTGCCAACCAGCAAACATGCATTTCTATTCCAGGATGAATGATGATTGCAAGCCATGAATTGGTTTCAGTTCTCTATCCCTTTCATCTGAGAAGAGAAGCTTGTTTTTTAAAAACATGCCATGTCCCTCAGGTATGCGTTTTAGTAAATACATATGCGAAGGAGAGGCTAGAACAATTGCAAGCAATTTCACTGTTGCTATTGCTAATTATGTAGATAGCTCCATTTAGAGCTGGCCACCATAACTAGATAAATCTAGATTTATCCCTCTTTAGCTGAGGAAAATAGCCTCACATCTGTTAAAAGATTATCACCTGATTAGTACAACTGAGATCAGAAATACTTTCATCAAGCTCAGGTCTCAGCAACGCACACACTCTGGGTTGCTGTCATGATACACACAGCCAGGGTGCTCAAGTGAAGGGGATGATATATTCTGCTTGCTTACATTTTAAGCACTTGGTGAACAAGTAACTAGGATTATGGATTGTAGGATTGGCAGGAGACCTAGGAGTAAAGATGATCTTCCATGCATGTATGTGTTTTTCTGTTCACTGGAGAATGAAAAGCAGATCCAAGTTTTTAGAAATTTTCTGATTTTTCTATACTAAGCTGTATGCTTATGCCTTTTTAATGCCTCTGATCTTTTTTTTTGCCAAGCAGCTACATTCAACTTAGCATTTACTTGCTGAGAGACGTTAGTGGGAATAAATTGTTGCTAGGTTATGAAATGCATCTTTCAGTATTTCCATAGTCAACAGTTTTGATTTTATCTGATAAACTCCAGTATTGCACAAGGGAGAAAGTAGACTGTATTATTAACATGGACTGTTGAGAAAATCCTCTTCTAAAAGAATACAACTCCAGGATGAAATATTAAGCATTTTTGTAGATAATTACATTAAGTCTGAAAAGATATTTGGCTCAGATCCACAGTGGCATGGTAGAGACTAAGACAGAAGTCAAACTCAGATCTTATTTAGGGGTTTTGTGATTCACTTTGTATTTTTTAGTTTGTAATGGCTCTTACTTACCTTTCATGGTCCTATTAATTGTCTTTTTCTAGTCTTGTTTACAGTCCATATCTGATATTCAACTACACACTCTAAAAGTAACTTGTGTGTAACAATTTTCTCTTCACCAATTAAAACAAAGATGTTATTTCCCTATAAAGTTACCACATGGAAAGCTTTCTACATTGATTGAAAAAGGCAATTAATAAGAGTAGGAACAACGGTGCTGCAGTATAGTTCCCGAAAAATATTTCTCCATATCATAGAAGAATGGCCAGGCTGTAACTGAATGCTATTAATATTTGCATCTTGACTCAGAATTGTTCTTGATGTTTTCCCTATACTTGTTGCTGAGAAGGTTACCTCAAACTAAAATGAGACATTCTGTTTCATCTTGAGAACCTGATTGCAAAGCTTTAAAAGTATTTAGGACAACACTGCAAAAGATAGGGCTTTTACTATGTGTGTGTATATATATATACATATATATATATTTTTATATATATATATATTACTGTTCAATAAAATGTTTTGTTCTTTACAAGGAAAGAAAAGAAAACAGAATCCCACAGCTTTTTGATAAAACTCTTGTTTATCTTTCTGGAAGCTTTACAGAAAGTGAGGAGAACCCAAGCCCAAACATTTGCCAAACAAGTCCACCTAAACTCAGCTTCTCATTTTCTCGCTCAATGAGATGTAAGATGTAACCTATCCCTACAGGGCAGAGCAGCTTTTTTGTGTGAGTCCCAGATAGGCAAGTATACAAGACAAGAATGGCAGAGAAGGAAGGCATTAACTATTGTGTGGTTTTCTAGAAACTCCACGTTAGAAGATAACCTGGAGTTATGACTGCTGTTCTGGGAGTTGAAAAAGAGGCTCCCAAAAGAACAGTGTTGCAGCGCTCATGTGGGGCCAGGGACACCTTGGCCATGTATGGCAGTGAATTCCTTCCCAGACCTATAAGATCTTATATAAGATTAAGTCCTCCAAATGGTGTGGGAGATTAATTCAGTTTGAATGCCAAAATCTTTGTATACAAGAATCAGAATCTGGTTATTAGAGGTGACCTGGTAGTTTATATTAGCTTGTTTCCTAATGTTTTGTTTTCCTGTGTGTGTACCTTAATCTTTAATTTAAAGCCTTCTATGAGCATAATCCATGAACATTTGAGACTCCAACATATTTTTAAGATTATTTTGTGTAGAATATGATTTAAAAGGTTATATACTTTGAGGTCTTTATCGTGTTTTTTTTTGTGTTCATTAAGAAAATCATCTTTTTTTAAGTTATTTCCTGAAAATACCATGTTTAAACATCTGTCAAAGGATGAAGATTAGCTGAATAGACATAGGATGCCAGTATGTTATATATTATGTTATCCTGCATACTGTAATCATCTTGATCATAAAAAAGCTATGCAACAGTTACAAACAGTTTTGCAGACTTGTTAGTACAAATTCAAAATTCATTTCATCTGAATCTAAATTAAACTGGTATGTATCAAGAATTTTCATTTTAACATTTCTCTCCATAGATGATTAAAAGGCAGTAAAATACAGATTCAAATTTTATTTAAAAGACAAATGCGGGAAAAAAAAAACATTCAATTTTGAGGCATTGTAGGAATCTTTTCCAAACTGATTATTTGCTTGAAAAAATAGAACTAAGTATTCAAACTGGGGAGAAATGGATGACACAGACAGTAGTTGTGCTTGGAAGTAGGAAGTAAATCTAAATCATAGTTATAAAAATCATAGAATAGTTTGGGTTGGAACAGACCTTAAAGATCATCTTGTTCCAACCACCTTGCTGTGGGCAGGGACACCTTCTACTAGACCAGGTTGCTCAGAGCCCCATCCAACCTTAAACATATGGGGTATCCACAAACTCTCTGGGCAATCTGTTCCAGTGCCTTACTACCCTCACAATAAAGAGTTTCTTTCTAATGTTTAATCTAAATCCACTCTCTTTCAGTTTAAAATCATTACTCCTTGTTCTATTGCTGCACTCCCTTATAAAGTCTCTCCCCATCTTGCCTGTAGGCCCTCTTTAGGTACTGGAAGGTGCTTTAAGGTCATCCTAGAGCCTTCTCCAGGCTAAACAACCTCAACTCTCTCAACCTGTCCTCACAGGGGAGGTCTTCCAGGCCCCTGATCATTTTCTGGACTCACTCCAACAGGTCTACATCTTTCTTCTGTTGAGGACGCCAGAGCTGCATGCAGCACTCCAGGTGGGATCTCACCATAGCGGAGTAGAGGGGCAGAATCACTTCCCTCAGCCTGTTGACCACACTGATTTTTGATGCAGTCCAGAACACAACTGATTTTCTCGACTGCAAGTGCACATTGCCAGGTCATATTTTTTCAACCACCAGTATCCCCAAATCCTTCTCTGAAGGGCTGATGTCAACCCACTCATTGCCCCGCATGTACCCATGTTTGGGATATCCCTGACCCAGGTGCAGGAGCTTGTACATGGCCTTGTTGAACTTCCTGAGGTTCAATGGGCCCACCTCTCCACCTTGTCAAGGTCCCTCAGGATGGTATCCCTTCCCTCCATGTGTCAACTGCACTACATGGTGGTGTCAGAAAACCTGCTGAGGGTGCGCCCAAAGTGTTTGTTTCAAGAGCAAGAAAGAAAGCAAGATACCAGGGCAATTCTAAAAGAGAGAGGGAAAGTCCTTGATCCACACTTATAAAGGTGTTCTTTGAGTTTACCTAGTTATTCTTCACAAGCACTAACTCTGACTGTGCAGGATGTCTAAAATGCTTGGCATGGTCAATGGCAACAACTAGGCAAATACAACTAGTCAAGTCATGTTTTCCAAGGGTAACCAGCCAGAAAGTAATCCTCAGAAAGGAAGGTACGCATTCACAGGGTAAGAATAGATGCAATTATAAGCCTGACCAGGGAGTGGGAATAGGCCAAAGTCTCTAGAAATCAAGTCTTAGCTTCCGGATTGGGACAAAAGTCTGAAGAAATGGGAAGAAAAGAAATGAATGAAAAGAGAAAAAAGAGGAAGACAGTCTTGTGTTCTGGCTATTCTGGTCACATTTCACAAATCAGCAACAGGATTAGATTAGTTTAGATATTAGGAATAAATTCGTTACTGTGAGGGTGGTGAAACACTGGAACAGGTTGCCCAGAGAAGTTGTGGAAGTTAAATTCCCAGAAATGTTCAAGGCCAGGTTGGATTGTGTTGTAAGTGACTTGGTCTAGTGGGATGTATTCCTGCTCATGGCAGCAGGGTTGAAACTAGATGATCCTTAGGGTCCTCTCCAACCCAAGTCATTCTATGATTCTATGGATAACAATAGGATAACTGTATTGAGTGTATAACTCTTTGCTATTGATGTGCACTAGAAAAAGAAGGGAACCTCTCATTTCTCCTGATGGCAAATTCATGAAGCTGAGCATGGTGGTCACATATCTCTCTAAATTTAGACTCAGTATCATATTCATTCTGTTTCACATGAAGTGTCGTGAAAATTACAGCAAATTAATAGTAAAAAATATAAAGGAAGACTACTTTGATGCTTTTGGTAAGAACAAAATAAGTTATCCCCATGCAAGATCCTTACAATTTTCTCATGTGTGAAGCACAAAAATGTTTACAGTTACCACAGCATTCAGAAAATGTACTGCTTTGTGCCAAGTCCAGTGGGAAAGCTAAGGTACAGGGGTTAATGTTGACATAAAGGCCAGATCTTGATTTCTTTGATGTTAAGAGGAAAGTTTTCATTGAGCCCAATGGGATTAAGATTTAGTGTACATGTTCTTGTTTCTTTCAAGTTAGTGTACTCTAACATTACTCAAATCTATTAAATAGTCTTTACCTGTTCTGAATTGTTGAATAACAGAAAATTTTGCGTTTAGAGCAGCTTCTTTTCCTTCTTTCCAAACAAAAATCTCAAACCAAGAGGAAACTGCACTAGAATTAATAGATATTAGTTTTAAAATCTTTAATAAAAGAAATAAGATATATATAGATAAGAATATAAGAAACGTTTTAATTACTTTTTAACCTATAGGTGTTTATATTAATAATAAACATGAAATTAGGAACACTAAGAAAGGGGTTTTATCACATATTTTTTTCACCCCTTCAAGAATTTTTAAAAGATTTATTAGATTCCATATTTTGTCTTTCATATTAAAGGATTTTTTAGAATCAATTTGTGGTTGAGAATCTTTGGTCTATGGCTATTTCCTACCCAGATTACTGGTGGTGTAGTCATGTAGGCATTAAACAGAAGCACCAGCTTTAATGCAGATACTCTTTATCTGATTGACAATTACCCTACTAGTTTTATGTCTGAACAGTAGGACATATCATTCCTTGAATGTACAAGATAAAATCTCCTCTAAATTTTTTACAGTGGAGAAGCAGTTAAAAGCAAAATCAATTTACAGAAATTCAAAACTGATATGTATTCCAACTTGAAGCCCAGAAATGGAAAAGTTATCTTTCATGTCTTTGTGCCTGGAAGAATACACCTCGTATATAAAACACTGATTTAGAAATCAATTAGTTTTCCATGGTTTTGAAGAGTAAAAAAACATGGGATGTAACACAACTTTAGGTTTTTCAATTTAAAAGAATTTTATAAAAAAATTTACAAGGAAATTAAGATTACATTATTACCATAAATAAATATGTTAAATTCATTGCTATGTTTCTAAAACCTTATCGTTGGAATATTGACAAAGAAAAATTGCATTTTAAATTGCTGCTTTTTCAACTCTTAGCAAATTTGATTTTTGTTTCTTTGATTTTAATAATAAACCGAAAATGACATATATGCTTATGTAACCTGTGACACTTGCCATTAAGTCCCAGCAAGTAATTCATCTGATGAAAAGATGGGGCTGAAGCAGTTCTACAGCCCTCTGTCTCAGCTGGGGTGGTTTCACATTTGCAATTGCATTTTAAAGATCAAATGCATGAAACCCTAAAGAAGTACAAAAAGGTTGAGTACTTCAAAGGATTTTTAAATTGAAAAACAAACATAAAACAAAACCCAATAATTTATACAAATGTTTTAGAACCAGTACAACTGATTATGTATGGAAAAAAGTGACACCTGTTCAGAGAAACAATTTAGCTTTTAGATTTAAGCTAACACTGCTTAACCATTTGTTATTCTAACTATTCTACTGAGTTTAAGTCTAAAATAGTCCATAATGCATATATATCGCTGCATATATCTGCATAGATTATACGCTAAGCATTTAAGTTTATATTTACAATTCAACTTCAGAGTTTCTCGAAAGTAGGTCTATTTGCATTGCTCCTAATTCTGCAGTAGGTGGCAGTGGGTAGTGGAGAATATACAAGAATATACAGTTT
Source organism: Pipra filicauda (assembly GCF_003945595.2). NCBI lineage: Eukaryota > Metazoa > Chordata > Aves > Passeriformes > Pipridae > Pipra > Pipra filicauda. The sequence continues at coordinate 2,490,022 of NW_024104387.1, read as the reverse complement.
AGATGTCATCACATTTTTAAGGGAAGCTTAGAAATGGCCTAGCATTTTCTGCTTTTGAGTTATGTATATATCAAATGGAAAGGAACTGTTAAACAGAATTTCTAAATTGTCGTGGTTAAATAGTAGCTTTGGCAAAGCATTATGAAAATAAATTAAACCGATAATGGAGTCAAGTGAAGATGGAAATACAGTACAGTTTCCTGTAAACAAGTGTTAAGCTGAGTACAAATAAGAAAACATAACTGAAGGCTTAAACTCAGGAGAAGGTTCTGCAGGGCAGCTTTTAAATTAGGAGAAAGTAGTGAATACAATTTACAAAATATAAAAAGAAAACCACCATTTCAGTTTTATCTGTAATTCTTTGAAAGTTGTTTGTATTAATTTTCATTGTTGCACTGGCTTTCGAAAATAGTGCTGTAATTGGTGAAATGGAAAACAGTAGTATGGGAGAGGGTTTAGGCATGATAGTGCCAGTGTGGAATATTAACAGGATTTCAATAGGTTGATTATGTGGGAGGATAATTTGTGGTGATTACAACAGAGCTCTGAATTTACATTCCTTGCCCACCTGAAATATGGGAGCTTCGCAGAATGTGAAACTGGATGAAAAAGTCTGTCCAAGAAGAACATTCTAAGTCTCGTTTATTATTGATTCTTGGTTCTTGCTTATCTGAAAACCTTGCTTGGTACATTCATATAGAAAATGCTCCGTCAGCACTGCTGGTTATTCTCATATTTTTACCAGTGTATTTTGAGCTCCAAATAGACCAACTAAGACTTTTAGAAGTGCAAGGCATCCACTAGTTCTCATCTCAAATACTTTGAAGTGACCAGTAATTAGGAGTTCTTGTTTTGATTTGTTTCCTGTTTTAATCTCCAACTTTTAAAAGTATGCAGCTGGAAGCTATTGAGTGCCCAATACTGAGTGTTTTGAAAACCCTGGTCACGCACACTGCTGGACCTGGACTAGCCAAGGTGAAACTCTTACTCAAACTGTTTATGATTTCTTGGCCAAACTCTGCCTCCAAATACTTCACATTGTTAAGCAGTAAGAAAACATTAGGTTAAACTATATGCTTGTGCTTAATGTTAGTTCTGTAATCATAAACATTATCCAGTGATTAATAGATATTATCTTTTGTATGAACTAATAGTTTATACTGCAAATAGGTATAAGCCAATCAACAGAAAAAGAGGCAAAATGCTGACTCAGAGTTGTTTGGAGTTTTGCCATTGACTCGGTAGTATAAAAATTATTGTAATCTCATGTTACTCATCAGCTAATTCTCTGTAAAATTAAAAGTAAGAGTGGTACTTTGATAAAACTAATAGTGATGAATCATTTGTAACATGTTTCAAAAAGTAAATTTGGAACATATGCAAGAAATAACAGTCACTTCACGCAAGAAAGACACATTTTACTGTGTCTTCAGTTAAAGGAAAGGTTCCAAAGTTAGACCCCAAAGTAATAATAATTTCACTAAAAAGGGTCCATTTTACATTTAAACTAAAAGGAAATCATTGGCCCTGTTAAACCATGGTAGAATACTTTCTTGATTAACTTCTGCGTTATCTACTTTTATGCTGGTAAATTGAATGCTGTCAATGAAATTGTGCTACATGAAGTTCAAAATCATGCATTGATAACTTTGATTGTATTTGTGTGTCTTGTGTCTTATTCTTTGATTTTTTTTCACGTTGATTAAGATGCATCAAACATTGCCTTGTTCTCTTCCAAAATGAATACTAGACATCACTCTGATAAATCTTGAGTCATGCTGCACAGTACTTCCTAAGAAATGTCAAAGTTCTCTTTGAAATTTATTCAGACTTTCCATTTTCTGTGTTGTTCTTTATGGCTTCTCTTATGCTATTAGAAATACTGAGTTCTTGCTGTCTGATTAAATATGGGTATTTTCTTTTACTTATAAGTAATTGGTTGCCTTTCAGTACTGTACATTTAATTTCTACTCGCATGGTTTAACCATCAATGTTTCTGCATTATAATACTTTCAATGACTATTCTTACTGTGGATAATTGTAATTGTTTGGCAATTTTTTAAATCAGGAAGTTACTGTTTTTAGGCATCTAGGAGTTACTCTTTCTTTCGTGGACAATGCCACAATATCTCCAAATTTTTCTAAGTAGTGTAGGGGAGAATATAAAAGGAATAGTATAACGTTTTTGACTGTAAGTCAAAGAATCAAGTATGAAATTCAGAAATATAAAAAAATAGAAAAAAAGTGATGCTCTCTAATACAATGTGGTTTAGTTCTTTTTAGTAGAACATTTTAACTGATTGTATATATATTTTGTAGATTAATGCAAGCAAATAAAATAGGGAAATGGTATTTTTTGTTCTATTTATTGCTAACTTGTCAACATCTTTATGCTTGTACAGAAGAGTGCAGACAAAAACTCTTCAGGACACACGAACTGTGCTTGTTGTGTCAATGATCATTAGCTGTACATTCAGTCTAGACTGGACTTGAAGGCAAGGTATGGCTTAATTTGCCTCTACACAAACAAACAAGCAGAAAGAGTTAAAGCCTGAGAATATCCCTGTGGTGGTAAAGGAGTGCCTAGAGGCTAAAAGTTTGAACTGGCCTCCTGTAAGTCACAAATGTTTTGCACCTTTTATGTTTTGAAGCTTTTCTGCTCTGACACGTGTAGAATTCTCTGTGAAATTTTGAGTACCCAAATATCTCTCTCGATGCCCCTCTGCTGTACTTTCTTGGTCTGCCAGAGATAAGACACCAGGTGTCAGCTTCCCTGGCAAAATAAAATGAGACCAGAGCTGAATTTGGCCTAATCACTGTCCCCATGAGATGACCATGCACGTGACTCTCAGTAGTGAAACACGTCAGCTTTTGGAGGATGAGTCGCCATCCCCAGTTTAGCAGATGCTGAATGATGTTTATCCACGTGAAAAGCACGGCATTGACAGAGCAGAGCTCTGGCTGAATGTCACGGATGTAAGAGATCTGCAGACGAAAATATCTAAGGAAATTATTAACTGTCAGAAGAGCTTCATTTTTTTGCAAGCCTGCAATAGGCTTAGAGCTGGGCATGATGAATGATGTAGAAAATGTGAGTAGGAGGTGGCATGTTCTTGAACAGAAAGTTCTCCAGCATACTTCCCCACCTCCCTACGCGATCTCAGGTTTTAAATGTGTATGTGAATACACAGCTACTTGTCTGGTAGTGGAAAGACAGTTGTGGCTTAATATTAGCACCAATTTTCCCTTTCTCCTAAAAATTCTCATAGGATAAGATTGGGGTGTAATTTTTTTTTCTTTCTTCCCCTCACACCCCTTGCCCCCATCAAAATTAGACAAATTACAATGAAGATTAGTGAGGACTCACCTTATTAACATAATATAAACAGTAGCATACTTTTGTGAAACACTAACCAGAGATAAAAGATTACTGCTCCCTCTGAAAAACAGACAGTACTTAAATTTTAAGCTTGGTAGTAAAGATAATACTAAGACAAAGAAGGCAAATTAACTTCTGTTAATGTGATAAATTTCTCTGTGTACGGTTTAAATTTTCCATAAAATATCTCCAACTACCCTTCCTGAATCTAAATTATTTAGAGAATAATTTAAAAAACAATTTTCTAGAATATCAAAGCTATTTACAGTTGCCTTCCTAACTACTATCATGTCTCTGATTTGTTCATTCCTGACACTGATATGACTGATGAGTAATTGTTTTTCTTCTTGCTATTCCACTTGTAATAGTTCCTCAGCTCAGTCCTACTGTACACATTTGATATTTAACTGAGAAAAGAAAAAACAGTAGTTTGATTGTCCAAAGAACAGAGATTGCCCAAAGATACGCTGAATAAAACAGAATAGAAAATAGTATTAACATACGGTATGAAAATTTAACTATGAGTAGTGGAAGTTTTTAATTCCTTAAAATCAAAGACCTGAATGAAGTCTCTAAACTGGTCTGAAGTGACATCTTGCAGGTCCAGTCCGATAGCTAAGGAATCTCAGAAGCCTAATCCAGTGCAGTGAATAAGAACAACAGGTTGAGCTAGCCTAATAAAATCTTTAAAAAACTCTGTATAATTCTGAGGCTCAGTATGTCCATCTACATTGTTGTTTTGAGACAAAACTGTGTGTTGATTTCTTGTAATCTGACAGAGGTTTATGGCTTATTCTTTTGTCCTTCTTCAAAACTTCAGTCTTCCTGAATGATATTATAAAAGCATATATATCAGCCAATTCTAACCTCTTAACATGTTTTTAATAGCTGCCAGAGGTAGCATGTCTGTTCCACTACTTGTCATTTCTTGTTTCTACTTACTGTAGTTGCCAATTTCCAGCTGACAGGATGGCTAAGAGGAGAATTTTCTACCCTTTCTTCCTATTTTGTTTCAATTTCTTCTGTTTTTCTCACTCATGGCTTTTTAAGCATTTTTGCTGTGGGACGTGGCTATTTTTAATTGTTGAAGAAATATTCAGTCAGTAAACACTTTGACCAGGAATCCATAAACCATTTTGGTTCTGTATTCTAATTCAGAAGATGATCTGTCAGAATTAATTGAGAATGTCTTAATGTAATCAAGTCCAGTTCATTAGGCAAACACTTAAATTATTAATTTAAATACTGGGTAGTTCAACAGCATTTATGACAGTAACAAACACCAACGTATTTTAATTTTTAAATTCGTCCTCTGTACAGAAGTTGATGTTCTGTTATATCTATTCCTGTTTGACAAAAATAGTTTTCACCTTGCTAATAGTTAAGCTTTTTGGAGTTTGTTAAAGTATTCTGTTCAGAAAAGGTTTATGAAACAAAAATGTAGCTCTTTAAGCAGAAGATGCTTAAAATAAATCATGTCTAGACTGTCACTTTCATTCTTGTAACTCTATTTTGGATCAAGTAGAGTTACACCAGAAATGAACCTGAACCAGGAATCTTAATGTCACACCATTTCATTAATTTATAGAACACTTAAATTAATGTATAATTTTTTAGCATAAATCTAGTATTTTAGAACTAGCTATTCCCATTTCTTCAGTGTTGAGAAAAACAATTTTTTCATAAAATGAACTGGACCTTCTCCTATTTTTATTTGCCTTCCATCTCTATATTCTAGAACACAGAGATACCTGGAAAAGAAATAAATGCGAAGAGGAAAGGGGAATAAAAGATGGGGGAAATTGTTTAAAAGGAGAGGAGAAGAGGTAAAATGAATAGTGGTGGCTGTGAGCTGATGACATAGCAAGTCTGGAAAAGGTTGCATTCATTCAACATTTTCATAGAATCACAGAATACTTTGGGTTGCAAGGGAGCTTTAAAGGTCCTCTAGTCCAAGCCCCCTGCTATAATCAGGGACATTTTCAACTAGATTAGGTCGCTCAGAGTCCCACCCAACCTGGCCTTGAATGTTTTCAGGGATGGGGCATCTGCAACCTCTCTAGGAAACCTATTTCTCTGTTACACCACCCTCACTGTAAAATTTTGTCCTTGTGTCTCATCCGAATCTACCCTCTTTCAGTTGTCAGTCTTCAGTTTAACATACCCTACTCAGAAGTCTGTCCCCATATTTCTTATGAGAACACTTCAGGTGCTTTAAGACCACAATAAGGTCACCCTGTAACCTTAAATTCTTCAGACCGAACAACCTGAAGAAAATTCTCAGCCTGTCCTTGTAGCAGAAGTGTTCCAACCCTTTGATCATCTTCGTGGCCCATTCCTGCCTCTGTGGAAGTGAGAGTAGAGCACCTGGGGCAGATGTATCTATTTGTGAAAACAAGGGTACAGTGAGTAAAGAAGTGACAAGTAGCTTTGCCTGGTATTCCAGGGCCGTGTGCCATACCAGGTTCAGAACTGACAAAGGGTATTCTCTTCACATAAAACAAATGGAAGCTGGGAGGTGGGCTGCAGTAATTTCTAAAGTGTGTTAACTGATGGGCTCAAAGGATCTGTTGTAAAGCTATAGTCTTACCATATGTCACCTCTACTGCACTTTGTTTCTGAAATTATTTTTATTGCAAGACCTTAACTTTGCATTCAGTTTTAAACCTTTGCCCTCTTATTCTTTAAATATATTTATGTTGTATGTCCAGTTTCTAGTCTTCATTTTACTAATTTGAAAAGTTCCTAGGTTATTTTGATCTAGTTTTTATTTTTTAGACAATAATAACTTAGTCAAGTATGGTATAGCCTATGGTTAGCATCCTTAATTATTGAGTGTAGCTCATGTTTTTTCTCTATTCTCTGTCTGGAATATTAAAAATATTTGTTTAGTAGTAAGTCTTTGCTATTTTTCAAATTGTAGGTTGTTTCTATAAACATTTTGTTACAAGAAATGGGGCCTTTGCCTCCATTGTATTCTCCATTGTTGGAAGAAAAATAACTATCTGAAAAGAGAAAGCTTCACTAAATAAATGGTATTCACCAAATTAAAAAAAAGATCATTCAAACTGAATGTTGCATTTCAAATAGCTCAAGATCAGTAAGAAATACTGAAGAGATGGATTTTAAAAATCCTTCCAAACAGAAATTTATGGCATTGGAGAAGGCACAGAAATGGAGAGTAGTTTCACAGATACCTGATAAAGCACTGAAAGTAGAAAGGTCTAACCAACTGGGCAAAAACAGCAGCTCAGTGTTTGGTTGACAAACTGGGTCCCACCCTATTAGTGTGAGCATCACTCGCACTAAGCCAGTTGGCTTCTGGCTTGCACTCCTCCCTTTGGATCCAGTCTCACATGCACTGCTTGAACAACTTGCTGATTTCTGCATACCTGAAGAATCCACGTGCCAGGGCTGGTCAGGAGTACATGATGTGAGGCCCAGCAGCAAGACCCAGGTGGCAGGGCTCTGCCACTCTGAGAGATGACTCTCTTAGCAGGATGCACACAGAACAAAGCTTGGCAAAAAAGGTTTGCTCCTGAAGAGGGCTTACACTGCAAAGTCCTCTCCTGTCACTTGATCCAGCTCACACACATACAAACATACATGGAAGCACCCTTGACCACGTGGCTTAGCACAGGGGGTCAGCTATTACCTGACCTGTCAAGCACGTAATTTTTGCCTTTTTAATTTCATCGTTTTATGTGAGTCACATATTTAGATTAAAATTTACAATATTGTATTTCATCTGGTAAAAATAATTAAGGGGGGGAGGGGAAATTGAACAAGAAAATACTGTGAGATTTTTAGCTTTTTGATCAACTGATTTGTATGATTCCGTTACTGGAAATGAGATCTAAAGCTACTGTAGAAGACTTCTTAGACAAAGTGTTTTTATTTAAGCCTTATATTACTAGTATAATAATGCCATGTTTTATATGCCTACTTAATACTTTTGCAATTCTCTGATAAGATTTCTGCCAAAGAAATGCAGATATTTTTCTTTTATCGCCTTTTAGTCTGTATAGCAAAAGCAGTTCATAGCTACATCTGTAATTTCTGTTTTCTCTTGTCTTTCTTAAAAGCTAAGTATTTAATGGGGAGAGGGCTAAAGAGACTTTATTTCCTATCTTTCCACCATTAAGCCTCCCTTCCATTTCCTTTTAACAATGGTGTTATTTGACCTTCGGATGTAATATGGCTTCCCTTCAAAATCTGAATGAAGACAAAGTCAGTAAGGTGGCATTGGGAGCTTAACCATCTTTCTCAGTGTTTCATACTTCTGAACAAAGAGGACAAATTTAACTGCATAACTTCAATGAGTGGTAAAAACATTAGCACTGAACAGCAAATAGACTAAACATTACGAACAATCCGTGGTTCAAATGTTATTCATGCTTTTCAGGGTGTGTGGGCTCTGTATTTGAGTTGAAAAGCACATAAAGTATGACAAAAGTTACTCATTAAAAGAAAGAGTTTTTAATTTTTTTGGTCTCAAAAAATTTCCTAAGAAAGATTTCCCCCCACAATCAAAGGAAGTAAGGACATGGGTTGCACTAGAATTTATGTATTCCCAAGTTCCATTGCTGTTTGAAAACATCTAACATTTGATAATATTTTTAGTTCTAAATTTAAAAATAAAAAAGTTTTCATTTTCCTTATTATATTACTACAGTTCCATTAGAATTTTTGACAGCTACAAGACCTACAATTTCAGTGATGAAGTCTGAAAATTTGAATATCCTCATCTAAACTTTGCATCTTCCCCTTCAGACTGCTTGTAGTGTAGAACAAGATAAGCTCATTATCACAGTGGCTTTGTCTTGCAGCAGTCTGCAAATATTAGATGACCATCATAAGAAATGTATAAAAAAGTTGTTGTTATGTATTATTAGCTTTACAGATGAATAGGTGCAAGCGGAGGGAAGGCAGTTAATTACTTTACTGTGTTACATAGCGCATCAGTATCAGTCTTGGGAACAGAACTGAAAGGTCCTTGGTCTTAAGCACAGTACCTACCACTTTCTTAGCAAAAAAGACCAATGTTTCTTGAGGCACTACTGTGCATGCTATTACTGCTTTATATCACTTCAGTTCTGAGTTGTCTGATGTGCTGAATAATAAAATTAAGGCTTACGTAGAATGGCTGAACCACAAAATGTCCCCTGGGGTGAGTTTACTTTTAATAGGGGTTTTTTTCAGGGGTAGAGGGGCAGAGGAAAAGAAAAGAAAGACCTCCACTTTTTAAAAAAAAAATAATTTTCTGCAACAGAGCCAAGATCATCCTTTTCTCCCTCTCACTTCCACTTCCTCCTCTCTCCCCTTCTCCCCCCCATTTACCAGTATTTTCCTTGTGTGATTGAAAAGCCCTTAGTTTTGCTCAGGGGAAAAGCCTCATGCTGAGAAGTAAGGGATCCCAGTTGTACACTTAATCAAAGTGGCATGCTCCACACTTTGTTTCTGAGTAATTTCCGTAACAAACGCATGTGATCCCTGTGTTTCACTTGCATGAATTGAGCATAAAGTTTGCAACTGACTCAGTTGTTATTCCTGCTGACAGGCAAAAGCTTCTTTTGGGGGAGGCGGGGGGGGGGGGGATGAGGTTCAACTCAATTCAGGTTGCTGAAAGGAAATGAAAAGGACAATTTGAAAACCACAAATACAGGGATGAAAGATTACAGATACCGAACAATAACTGTTCATGGTAAATTGTTGATTGGAGTATCTGTACCAGGTGATGTTTGTAGTCTCTACATGTAGTATGATAGAAAACACAGATTATGGCAGTGAAAGTAGAACAACAATAGAGTCTGATTCTTTGTTTTCACTTTTCAAAGGCTTTTTTTCACTTCTTTCCTTCTTTTTTTTTTTTTTTTTTTTTTTTTCTTTTTTTTTTTTTTTTTTTGATAAGGCCCAGGAAATTGTTAGCAACATGCTGGTGGGAACCTATGGAAAAGAATACACGCTGTATCAATGGTGTGGTTCTTATCCCAAGAGCTGTGTTGGTGGGTGTGGGAATAGCGCGTTTTCAATGTGAGCTGCTGCAATGAGATAGCATTGAGAAACCAGGGCAGAGAACAGCACAGATTTAGTCTAGGGAACCAAGGGCTTTATCCAACAGTAATGTGTGTAAGGACAGACAATGTAACACTATATTTGGTTTAACAACAAAGAACTGTAAAAGGATTTGATAGTAAGGGATTGGCAGAAAAGCTGAACGTATTTGCACAGTACAGTAAGTATTTTTTTAAAAAAGGTATTTAACTGATATAACTTAAAAAGCAATATTTAAAGTTTTTATAATAAACATTTTTTTAGAATAGGGTCATTTAACCACAGAGGAGGCTTATTGAGTAAACGACCTAAGAGGGTATTTTGTTGTAATATGGAAATAAGAAGCAAGAAGAGGCACATGTGGAAAAGTAGAACTGACAGATATTTTTTACAAGGGTCTGTTTGTTTATTACATTTGATTTCTGAATACGTTTATGGCTAACATCACCGGCAATTCACTAAAAATTTTTCAGCTCTATCACCCAGTCTGTTTATGGCTATTTTGTTTTGATGTTTGAATGGTAGCAAGTTTTGGCTGCAACTTCAGCAAGATCCCACATTTTCCTTGGGGCTACTTGGGCTTAAAATGAGCATATGGCTTTATGAAGCCTATATGGTAACAGGGCAACTATAGACAGAGCACGTTCGTGCTGGCTGTCCTTCAGAATAAAATAACATTTCTTTGTTTGCATAGCAGATGTCATGACCAGTGAAACTTAAAATAAGCTCTGTAAATCCTCAGCGTGCCGCTGCTGGCATATTTGGCTAAAGGTGTTAGTGATCAAGGGATCCTGTGTGTCGGTAGCAGTTCTGCTGTGGGACAGGTTACTGAGCAGGAAACTCAGGATGGAACTGTCTTTTGCCCTTTCATCAGGAGAATTTTCGAGCACAGGAAAATATTCTGGCAAGACAGGTAAAAAATCAATTAGGAATGTGGGCAAATTTTCATGTTTACTGTTTGGTAGATACTGGACAGAGCTTTCTGAGGATCCCAGCAAAGGCATCTCTGACTAAAAAGTCACACAAATGGTTGCTTAAGGTAGAAGTATGTAGATCTCTGTTGCATAGATGGTAAAAATTTCTGTATAACTGAGAGTGATGTGTAGCTAACCTTCTCTGCGGAGTATGGACCTATCTCTGAACTTAAAAAAACAACTGTATTTTACGGGTTTTTGACCTGCGTGTCTTCCCTTAGGGAGTGAACAAGAGCATCTAAATCCGTTGCAAACTCTTAAATGGAAAGATGCCCTTAGGAATCCCTCCTGTACAATTATGTGGTTAACATTTTGAAATCTAAGTGAATGGCTGCCGCTCTGTCAGTACTTTTAGATTAATATTGTATAAAATGCTAGCCACATTGTCAGTCTCCAGAACAGTGCATTTCACACATCCGATGTTCCAGAATAATATGGCATCTTTCTGACCCCAAAATACCCTATAGAGGTCTTCAGTCAGCTTGCCCAACACTTGAATGTTATATCATTTATCAGGTAAAATACTTAAAAACAAGAAATTGAGAGATTCCAGAGGTTCATTACAAACTTAAAAGACAAAGATCACAAATTTTAAAAAAGCAAATGTGATTAATAAAACTGCTTTTTCCTACATTTGCACAGCAAAACTGAAGAGTATTAAGTTTTCACATTGTCTTGTGTGCCTGTTTAAATGCACCTTATAGAGGTATCCTGTTAATTCCCTGTGAATAAACAGACTACATGATGTATGTCTACATTTCCATAGCTTCTTGTTGGACATTTACTGCTTGTCAGCAGACAGCAGAGAGGCGAAATAAAATTAATGAAAGAAAATGCTTTTGAATGGAGGAGAGGAAGGGTTAGAGGCAAGATTAGGGTGAGTAGTCTTCTTAACAACATATTTCCATTTATTTCACTGTAATATCTTTTTTTTTCTAACTGCATACACTTCAAAGATAATACAAAATTGGAATTACGAATATCGCTGCTTTGTAGTGAATGTATTGCAAGATTCTTAAATAATTAAATTATTCCAGTTCTTAAAATGGAGTGTAATTAGTCATTAATGAGCAAAATCTGTTGCTGTGCAGAGTTGATATACTCCATGCAGACCATCCTTAAGTTTTACACGATTTGGTTTAATTTCTAAATGCATATGTGTGGTAAAAATCAACTGTTGTATATCTCATAAGATAATCACTAAATTAGCTAGTAAATTACATAACATATCAAATATTTAATTTTTGTATAATAAATTATAGATTTGTCAGTGACTCAGTTTTCTGCTTCTGTTTAATGAGAAGCTTGGCTTAGAAGCAGGGTAAGGAAAGGTTTGATACTAACAGGGATTAGTACATTTAAAAATGATAGGCCTGGCACATGAAGATGACAGCTTTTCACTCATAAACTCACAGTTCAAATTCACACCACACCAGATCTGCATGAACAAAATAGTTGTCTAACAGCCATTGGATATACAAATACATTATGATGCATCTTGTTCTAGTGGGACAATACTGAGTATCAGGGGCTATTTTCTCAAGTAAAACTAGCAACCAAAAACTTACCTTTGAAAGTGTATAAGCATGAAGGGTAAGGAAGGAGTGGAATATGATGTTCAGGGAGGAGGTCAAGGCCGATGCATGTTGGAGACACTGCTAGAAATTTACATTTCTGCTCTTTGAATAAATGCCCTAGCACTGAACTAAGCAGGTGTCTCATTAGAATGAATGAACAACTCCCACCCCTAAAAACCTTTAGGGTTATGTACCTTGCAGGATTAAGCCCAGCAGTAATGGAAGTTTCTTTCAGTTGCTAAAAACAACCTTTAATAAGCAGCAGCAGCAAAATAGGAGTAGGATCATAAACTATTTCATTAGGAAAACACACATTTTCCTAGTGTTGGCACTTCTGCAAAATACAGTTAATCTTAGCTAAATAAATACCATGTGTTTAAAACTGTGGTTAACCTGAATAAATTGTAGGAGTTTTCTCCACAAGCCAGTCATTAAAAGCTCTATGCTGTACAGCACAGACTTCACTGAGCTAATTAAGGCTGTTGCAAAGATGAAGAGCTTTTTAGACTGGTGCCCTATGTTTTGTTATTTTTTATCTCATTTTCTTTATTGTCAGTGGGTCAAATCCTTTTCCTAGTGAAGTGCTGAACCTTTGCTTTAGTCAGTCACAAAACTAGTTACAGAAGTGAAATGCTGATCTTAAGAATACACCATTTAATTGTTACAGAAGCTCTCTGACTCTTTAGAGAAATATGTAGTATGAACTATAAAAATAGAAATACTTCATACTCAGATGACTTTTTTTGATGTAATAATACGCTCTCTTTGTAGTTCCTTAGGTCATGATTCAATCTCAGTGACAGTAGGCAGGGAATGATGCTAATGCTGCTGAAATATTCTTTATTTTATATTGACATTGGCATAACAGTAGTGGCTAGTGCACAGCAAATGTTTCTCATCAGAGGTGAAGGAGAAAAAAAAAAGTGTGATCATTTTCCTTTGTTCCTCTTTCCTGAAATGCAGGAAATTTAATTTAAAGGCAAGACTTTTACTTCGTTTGATTGGTTGTTTGGAGTTTTTTGTTTTAAACTGTGAGAGTGGTCACACACTTGCACAGGTTACCTAGAGAGGTTGTGGAGTCCCTGTCCTTGGAGATGTTCAAGACAGAACTGGAGATAGATCTGCTATAGCATTACTCTGCTCTGAGCCGGGTGGTATAGAGGTGACTTCCAACTTCAGCTGTTCTCTGATTCTCCAGTTAGAATGAACATCTTTGAAATTATTGAAGATAGAATTGATTAGGAAATATTTTATTCTGTTAAAGGCACCAGCCTGCATAAGGGACTGAACATTTTAAAACGTAAACATAAGTTCAGCTTTATCAGTGAAGAAGAGAGAATAATAATCAACAGTTCATCATTCCAAAATATTCTTGGTGGGACGTGCTGACCAGGCACACTGTGACTGATCCATGCACTTCAACATAAACAGACAAATGAGGAAAAATTCAGAAAGATTATGAAAGAGAAGAACATGGAAACTTCTACAACAAAAAATATTAAAGTTTGCAAAATAACTTTTAGACCAGATAACAAAAAGATTATTTGATATGCAAAAATTGTGGACAGAATTACAGGACTGATGTGGGAAAATTCAGGAATTTGCAAAAATAGGAGTTAGGCAATGTAATAAAAAGCTAAAAATACAGGTGAATGATTGTTTCTATAAATGAATAATTCACTTTGGCAAAGAGAGACTCAGGATACTGAGATATTTTTGTGTTCTATTTTTCTCTAGTATTATTTAGATTGCTAATAATAAACACATGTGAATATCAAAGGTCTGATATGTGAGTGCAGAATAATCCTCAGTATGTGCTTTATGATTCCTAACTTCCATAATCTTTGTGCAGGAACTTTCCTGCTGTAAAAGAGGGTAATATAGTCTCCTTGCACTAGAGGATCATTTTTCTTTAGTTGGAAGGTGCTACCAAGTCCATCCTTGCCCTAAGAATTTTGGACTTCATGTAAGTGATAAAAGTATATGATGGCCACATATTTGCTGGAAAAATTTCTTCTTTGTTCAGTGGAGATAGAACTGCTGTGCTGTTTGTTTTGCCTGTTTTGTGTTTTTGTTTCAACTACAGTCAAAGTCATGTAGAACAGCAAACGGAATTCCTTTCAATATGTTTGTTATTGGACATAATTATTGTTAATTAATCAATTCAGTTTTAAAGCTTTTCCAAAGGCTCCAATGAAAGTCACTATAAAAGCACAAAGCATTATCATTCAAGTATTTAGTAATGGTTGTAACTTCAGTAAAAAAATCTTCAAACTCTGAGAAACTGGCAAATTAGCTATTTTTTGGATAGTGTTTGCAAAACACACACACTATAAAATGAGTTGTTTTTAAATTTATGTTAAACTGGTAGTAAAAATACATATGGTTACTTTCACTGCTGAAGATGTGCTGCTGTGTGTTGATCATCCTTTAGTGCATTTTGAATGATAGTTAGTCTGTGGGGACCAGTGAAGACCTCCAATTAATTATTACTGGAGAACATGAAATCATAAACAAAATTCCTTGTAATAAATTTTTAAAATGAGATTGCATGTTTTATTTACGGTACTGGTCCATTTTGGGGCTTTAAATCTATGAACGAAAACAAACATGCTTTTTATCAAACTGAAATAAAAAATATCAATAGTATTTCTTTCTTATCAAAGTAGGACACAATATATGAACTGGACTTCTAAATAACTGCAGGGAGAAAAGCAAGGAAAGAAGACGAAAAGATTTACTTTTCTCTAATTCATAGAAAGAGGTTGAGAATATATATAAACAATATGTAAAATAGCAAATGCTTCCAAATATAGTGAAGTTTATTAATCTTTCAGGTAGTTGATATGATGGAATTATTTTATAGGAGGTATTTATTAAAGGCATGGCAAATAACTTAGAAGTCTTGTAATTGTCACATGCTTGCAGCAGAGATTGGTTTTAGTTGAGACAGAGGAGCAGCAATGTTGAGGATATGCAATAGTTTCAAATGGGTTTGGTGACAAAATCTGACACAAACGCACAGCTAAATGTAGTTCTTATCCTATAGGGATCACAGCTGAAATTATAAAACAAAGAAGGAAATGTAATCAAGTAATAAAATAAGAGCCAGTAATCACCCATATCTTTCACTAGAGTCCTGTATATCCCTTATTTTTAATTTTTTTTTTTTTATTATTCTCACTCCCATTTGTCTTTTAGATTTAGTTTCTGTCTGGACATTGCAAAGTACACAATAGATATGCTGCAGTTTAGTGGGCAAATATTAATAGATGAGATTAAGGTCTTCTTTCATTGAAAAGTATGGAAATTCTATAGTCTATTGGTCTTTTCCCTTGCCATTTTCCTCCTGCCTTCCTACTGCAAACAATATGTCTTCTTTCCTATGTTCCATCAAGAGAATATGCTTCTCATTTCAAGCAATCAAACTGTTCATTTTTTTCACAACTCTGACTATCCACTTAACCTACACCTTCATAAGATATGGATATTTCAACATGGTTTCTGGCTCTGGGAGTTGTGTAATGACACCATGATTTCAAAATGTGTTTTAAACAAAAAAACTTTATCAGAATGATAATTGCCTACTGAAGCCTACAGATATTTTGAAAAGCTTAATCCAAATCTACAGGTCTTCCAACTTGGGAAATTGCTGGCCCAAGTGGATCCAGTGATTCTTCATCAAAGGGTTATTTGGGCCCTTTTTCTAACGACATCAGTTTCTGCACTAGCCATATAGACAGCCACGTCCATGACCTATATTGCTGCCTCTCTCTTTATTCATATGGAATTATAAAGTTGTAGCATAGTGCCAGGGCAATGCTGTGTCTCAGTTGAGTTTTCTTAAATTCTTAATTCCTTTAATGTCCCTGTGATACAATTCTGTCTAATTTATGCAATCCTTTTGCCCTCATTAGAAAGGATATCATCAAATCATTCCCAAGTTTCTTCTGGGTGCTGCCTTGCCTTACTCTCAGGCATGCATCTGTGATTACCTATGGCACTATGTATTTTAGTCTCTTAGTTCCTGAATCACAACCAGAAGAAGAGCACAGTGTAGAAGCAAAATTTTGTCAGCTCTCCCTGATGATGGGATAAGCATTACTGGAACCTCTCCTATGAAATCTTTACTCATCACTGCAAATGTCTTCCTCCTCCTCCATGTCATGATTTTATATTTTTTACAAGAATGAGAGAGGAGTGGGCCACATGCAACCTTATTACTAAGTGCTGCATGATACTTGGTAGTGGTCATCTCAGTCACCTTTTCTCATATTTGTTAAAGATACACGCATGTTTCTAGTCTTAGATGATATTGTTCAGATCACAGCACCACCTGAATACAGGTCACTGCCATTTTTCACAAAGTGCTGTGGAAGTGTCTGAGAAAGTGCCACAGAAGTACTAATTCAGAAACTGAAGAGGAACTGCCAACAAGCCAAGTTAATCAACATTCAGACCTTTAATACATAGAAATTCAAATGCCCAGTTAGGAAAAAAGCTAGGCAAAATGCTCTTATCTCTGAGTCTGAAAAGCAGGGCCTTTGATGTACTCACTCTCAGTTCACTCTGTTTTGGTTAACAAAGGGATTTGTAGAATAGAATTGCTATCAGTCACAATTTAAGCATAGGGTTACTGGACAGCATTTGCATGATAGTATATGGAAGGCTTTCCAAGATCTTGAGCATCACCAGGTTCTTACCAAAAGAAATTCCACTTTGAATCAATGCTAGTATTCCATGAGTAGTATAAAATAGTGGAAAGGGTCCCATAGAAGAGGAAGTGGTAATGAGCTCTGAACATCATAATCAGGGTCATCTTACGCAACCTTAGTTTTCTAAAGGTTACTTGTCTAACACAAACTATTCTTCTGGGCTCCTTTTATGGCCAAGAGAGGTGAAATATATATCTACAGACAGGAAAAAATTCCAACTGTGTTAGACAGCTACTTTAAGAAGAAACGATCCTCTGGGTGAATCTTGGCAATGGAATCAAAAAACTAACTTTTTAACTACTGAAGATATCTAAGGTGTCTGTAGAAGGTGGATAAACTCATGTATTTATTTGAAAGTGAGAGGTTTTGGACTCTGTACCCTTGACGATTTTCAAAAGCTGACTGTGAGTCATGAGAAATCTGATTTGGCTTTAAACTTAACCCTCCCTGGAGCAGGTGATTAGAGTAGATGGCCTCCATAGGGCCCTCCTAACCTAAATAATTTTACAGTTCAATTAATTCCAACACGGTGCTTGATTTCCATTCTTCTTTTGCTAACCCTAAAACCTACAAGTTAAGTAATAATATTTACAAGCCTCTTCTATGCTATTGCTTTGGAAAGCAGGGTTACCCTACTCACAATGAGTAATGGTTTTTCTTATTCTCTTGTATCATATTGATGTGTGCAGAATCTTAAAAAATATGTCTGTAGAAAATAACTGAGATAGGATTTATCAGGGTAAACTTCACTTGCTGAATAATCTACTCACCTTACACTCCAGCAGTGTTTCAACCAAATCTAAAAATTGGAAGCCAAATGGAAAATTTTCCAATGATCTTGCAGGTAATATCATTCTTGTGGGATAAAAGGATTTTTGTTAAAAATATACAGTGTTTCTACTGTTCTTTTTTAATTTTGTTTTTCCAGTGCATACCATCTCTTTTCCTTCCGCTTCCACTCTTTTGAAATAATTCCCCTCATATGTTACTTGTGCTTTATTTAGTTTGTGGTGTATCTTTTTGTTTTAAATCCTAGTTAGTATTTCTGTGACACTCATCTACAGCAACTTTCGAACTTCTCTCAACATTCACATGGTGAGTAACCTATTTAGCTATCAAATCATTGCCTTCCAAGGTCCACTGATGTAGTTTCACTTTGTTCCTCCACTTTCCCAGACTTTTCCCATCCTTAATGTGTATCCTTTCTCACTTTGAAGACATCATGGCAATAACTCAGCTGCTCTTCCTTCTTAATCTAGTTTTCTTTCTTTGTGTTTTATGCTACTCAAAGTCTGAAAGAAATTATGTCTCTATTCTTACAAACTTTCAACAGAACAAAACTGGATGGCATGTTAAGTTTTAAGTGTTTATTATCTTTAATGACTAAGAAAGCTTGTAAGCAGGCTACTGAGGTACTGGTAGCACTAAATATCTATGAGACTTCTCAGGACTGAACCTTTAGGTCAGCATTTTCTGATTTAGTAGATGAAGATGAACCTTTGTGGCTACAGCTGCAGCACCAACTAAACCCTACATGAGCAAGCAAATGTGCCTAATAAGAATTGTAATAAATATGTCTGAGTTTTAGTAAAGTGGTTTACATTAGGCTGAGCAGTTTTGCTACCATATCAGTATCTGAAGAGGACTAATACACTGAGATGTATACAGAGCATGTGTGAGAAACCACAACATAGGTGGTAGCCATGTGATGGACTGACCCCCCAGGTAGTCAGTGTCTCAGCCTCCTTCATTGCCACAGAAAAGTGGAGAGATGAAGTCATTAATTTTTATTATCTTTCTCATGCAAGCAAGTTCCTCACACTCTTGTTAAACCTGTGTTACAGAAGTGTGTTTTTCCCTCTGCCACCCTTCAGTCCATTCAAACCTAACCCTCTAGACTTTTGCCAGTGAGAGGGAAGATGCTGTCAAGTCCAAACTTCAGTAGTTTTGAAAAATTTCAGTACAAGAAATCTACTTTCTTCTTGTAAATTTCCAACATGGTTTCAAAATTTATATTCAAAATAATTAATGTTAAAAAGCTTTCATTTGTATGGTTTTGAAGGGTGGGAGAAATAATAAGATGAAAAAAGTATTCCTTTGTGGTAAACATTTGTTTTATAAAAGTAAACAAATGAAAAATTCCTGAAGCACTTAGCCATCAGTATTTGAAGACCTATGGCAGCATCTGAAAGACAAAAAAGGAAATAATTGATTAGTGGATTTTGTTTGATCTTCTCAAGGATCAAAGGGACAAATGCTGTCTACAGGGATGAAAGGGTGGAGAACTGCTCTCCGTACTGCCTCAGTTATCTGGTTATTCATATGCCTTTGCTACATGTTAGCAATGCCTATACCTGACCCTCTGTCATGCCTGAGGAAAAAAAAGGAAAAAAAGAAAAAAAAAGAAAGAAAAAAAAAGTCCCAAAAGTATACTGCATCACTGTGCTGGAACTCTGAAAAGTTTCTCAATAATAAAAAATGTAATTTAAAGTCTGTAAGATGTTACAGAACCTGGTTTTCAGTTTGTAAGCAGCATTGACTTTAATTGTCTGTAATATAGTTATGGCAATTTTTTTTAATTACTAATAACATCACCCCCTTCCCAAAATGGAATATCCAGAATTTGGTTTTGTGATATCCTAGTGTACCATAGCAAACTACACACCCATTTTATATACTGTATGATGATACAACACTTATCTCTTTTGTTCTCTCTGTAGATATTAATGATTTGTTTTGGTGTATTCTTGTAGAAGACATATTCACCAATTGATGTACTTCAGAATCTTTTTTTTTTCTTTTAAAGGACTCAGTTCCTAATTAAGTTCACAGTTAAATATATATACTACATTAGTATGAATCTGTGTACCAAGTGGTGCTTTTACCAAATATAACTCCATTTACATTAATTTAGAGGTTATTTGGTTATAATATACCTTTGGGTAACATTGCATTTTGTCAGGTATTTGTTTTAACAATTGCAGTTACCAGCAGAGAGGAGGAGTGGTCTCTGGGCACCATCAGACATCCTGGAAAGATCACTGAGGAAAATGAGCACATTCTCAGGTGTCTGCTTGTTGTCTAGGAATCTGTGCCTCCCCCCCCTCCCAAAAAAAAACACCACTAGTGGAACTCCAAAGCTGAGAAAAATCACTTGACTAGGTCAACCTTTTCAGCTGTATTTGTACACAGGATTCTCAGTCTGTCTGATCCAATGTTGTATTCATTTGCTTTGAAGTATGTGTAGACTTTTGTGAAGACAGAGGCCAAAAAACACTTGAAAAGACACTTTGTTCTACATTTAACAACATTTCAGTTCCAGCATCACTATCACAAAGCCTTTTTCAAATTATGACATTGTCCAGGCTATTCAGTTAAGTAAATGTAGCATCTGACTTTCACAGCTGCTTTACAGCTGAATTTTTAGGATACCACACAAAAGCCATGGCAGTTATTTGGTACCTTTTCTGATATCTAAGCCAGAAACCGAAGCCTAAAACTGTGAGAACAAGGACAGTCATTCCTATCGGCTTTTGACTGCAGTGCACTGTCTGCTAGTGTGGAAGACCTCTGGTACCTCTACCAATAGCCCAATAGCTGAACAGAAAGCAGTCAGACAGCTATATGTCATGTGGAGATCCTGTTGTGTCTGGAGCACCTTTATAAATGAAGCATAGTAGGGAGAAATGCATTCACATTCAGTTTAATTAGGATTCCCAAAAACATGTAATCCTCACCCTTTGTAGTGCCTCACCATGTTACAGTTTGTGTTCATTTATGAGTCACTGGAAGCATATTATATTTATGCCATTTTGGTTTATACATTCTTCATACTGAATGAGATCATGAGGGAGACGAAGCTTGATGATGGTCTGGATGATGGTCTGATTACACCACAATGCCAGTCTTCTCCATCAGAGTTTTCTTGTAGTTATCCCCAGTTCTGAAACAGAGGTATCCTCTTTCCTCTCTGATCCAAGATTTGAGACTTTTGGAAATATTCATTTATTCTTTCTTATACAAATCCTTTCCTTGCTGGTTGAGCCATGAGCCAGAAAAGCTACTCTTGACATGTGTTCTGCACAGGATCTACTTATTCTGCATAGAAACTGCCTGAACAGATGTTTGATGCAGATTGCCAGATCGCCTCATAAAACTTCCTGGTAGCTGGAAAGCGGGAGAAGTCCTAAACGACCCTGGATTAGAACAGCTTTTGCAGATCTCATAAAAAAACCTTTACCTATTTCTTCTGCTCACAGATAAAGAGAGTAATAGCTAAATGACTGGGCAAAAAATCTTTCTAGCTTCTCTCACCACACGCAGGTTATTCCAAATATTCCACTTTTATTAATTATTAGGTACTCCAAACCTTTGGTACGGAGTCTGGTATGGAGCTGTGTCAGGGGAAGCTCATATTGGACATTAGAAAAACGTTCTTCACTAAGAGGGTGGTCAGACACTGGCACAGGACCACTCCCCAGGGGCGTGGCCATGCCACCAAGCCAGTCAGAGTTCAAGGAGTGTGTGAACAACAGTCTTAGTCATATGGTTTAATTTTATTTAGTTCCTGTGAGGAGCAGGGAGTTGGACTTGATTACCTTGTAGATCCCTTCCAATTTGAGATATTCGGTGATTCTAGGGTGGAAAATAAGTAAATCCATCACAGAAAAACTTTGCAGAGTCACTTATTCTAAGTGAATGTTTTGCAAACATTTAACTGTAGGTTGATCACCTCTGGAGTGTTTAATTTCTTTTCTCAGGTCTGCCAGTAATGTCCACTTATTCTTTAAAAAAATAATGTTACTATAGATATAAATATATATCACATTTCTACTTAATTAAATTATTTGATTAAAGAGGTTTTTGTCATTGTTCAATTATATCTTTCTGCTTAAAATGAAAATCTGTCCCATAAAATAAATCTTCTTTTTCTGAGTAGAATACAGTTTAATATAAAGAGAACAAGATTTGAAGTACTTTTATTTAGGAGGCAATATCTTCTCTTCTTGTTAAGTTTTATTCTGATGCTTTCTGTGTTTGCCTTCTCAGTTTTCCAAAAGTTGAGTAATAGGCTTTAAATTTAGTATATGAAGAACTGAGTTGCAAGTTTTGAAGCAAGTCATAAGAGGTTAATAAGAGATGTGAAAAATATAAACTGCTCAACTCTAGTGAAAGCTTGTAGGAAGGATTTGAAAAAAATTATAGATTAAATATGATTTATTAGATTTGGGTAGCTAATATGTAGTTTTCCAAACCAAAATATTTTTAACTTGATATTCAGATAAAACTCGAATATTAGTAATATATTTTATTCAGAAGCAGTGTGTTACATCTTGGTGCATGATGTTTTATGAATGTCATTTATTTTTATGTTTTATTGTAATAATGTGTTTTGTTATGCAAACCCTCAAAACCCACACAGCAGTAAGGCACAGCCTTCTCATTCTCTAATTACAGACAAAAAAATAAAACGTCATCTTAAGCGGAATTTTATTATTCTTAACTGAGCTCAAAACTATTTGTCACTGGTCAGAAAAAAATGTAGCTGGTCTGCACTCTTGACCCTTCAGCAGTAGCTTACTGCCTAAGTTGTTTATTCACTGAAAATATTTATGCAAGGGATATGCGTGGAATAGAGGTTGAACAGAAACTTTGTGATTGGATAAGGGTAAATCTCATTCTTTCTTGGAAGAATTTGTCAAGTAAGGAAAAATTCAGATTTATTTCATCCTCTTAACCAATCTAAAGCTCTCCTTTCCCACCTTCCTCTCTAGTCTTTTTAAACATGCAAACAACACATATCACGTTGGGTATTCTTAGCAAGGTCTTCATCCTTTGTTGACTAGGTAGGCTAGCCTTAATGCTAAGCCTCTGCTGATACAGAGAAGAATATTCTGTTTTGTTTAGAATTCACATTCCTTCTGCTGTAGCTTGTTAAGCCTCACCTGCAAGCTTTTTGTGGTTTGGGTTTTATTTTTCAATCTTTAAACAAACATCACAATGAACTTCATATTTCTGAGCCCTGTAAAAGTCTCAGTAGGATGCACAGGAATTTGCCCTTAATTAGAGCTTTTAATAGAAATGTCGGAAGGGGATGCAACTACTCTAAAACATGATACAAAATTAGCAGTTTTTTAAACTGCCATATTTCTCAACAGCAGTATCTTTCTATGTAGAAAGACCACATAAATCAGGCCACATCACCAGGAAAAGAGAGGAACTCCAATGTTACTCTCAGATAGAGTTAACTTAAAACAACCTTTTTCTTTATTACTTTTTTCCTTCGCTTGGGTTGAAGCTGTAATTTTTGGGAAGTAACAAAAGTGATAATTACCACATATTAAACACAAAGTTCCAAATTACCTGCTTGCATTTAATAGTAACCCCTTCAAAGTGCTACACCCGTTACTATCAGAGTAAAACGTGTATTTAAGTACAGACCTAAGAGTCAAACAAACCTTTCTTACATAGTCATTTCAAGTTAAGTGTGTTTTTTTAAGGACAGAGGTCTTAAAGAAATAAAAGGAACACACTTTGTCTTTTATTTGCATCTGTTCTTTCTGAGGCCAATTGAAACACTACCATTTTCCCATTGTGATAATCTATGAAAGTTTGAGAACTTCCATTTCAGTAAAAGAGCTACTTGTGAAAGGAAATAGTGCCCTGTGTGAGAGCAGAGGACTCATTAATCCTCTGTGGCTACACTGGTTTATTTCCCAGAGGCTACAATGGCATAATTTCCATTACTGGTTCCAGAGGATGGTCATGTAACATAGATAAAAGTCCACAACTAGGATTAATTTAATGTTAGGGTATTTGTTGCAACATAGATATTTGCATGTGAACCACTCTTTATTCAGTGGAGAAAAAATAAGTCCTTTCAGTGAGCGATTAATTTCATCCAAAAGAACACTGAAAATAGGTGAGATGATTCATACCCTAGGAAGGCCTGTACTTCTCCATTGACTGTAGAGATAATCTAGACATTTTAGCTCAGGAATTGTCATATGCAACGTGGACATCTGAGCTTAGATGAGAACAATCTCAGTTCAAATGAAGACCTCACCATTTCGTCTAGAGCTATTAGGACTGATCTTCCATTATTTTTGTCAAATAAGAACTCCAGTTTGTAGTGCAATGTGGTAAATAAGTTTGGGAGAAAAAGTATGCAAAAGGCAAGTGCTATGATTTTACAAATTAATTACGTGAAAGTGAATTACATGAAAGAAAGCTCCTCTGATATGAACCGATATCTCTCTGTTATCTCTATGACATGAGCTCTGGAGCACTAATAGTAGAGATTATGAGGATAAATATAAGTGATAATTTACTTTATGACAATTCCTTTGAAATAACTGACTGTAGCGATTATTGTAGCAATACCCCAAACCGTTTGTGTTGATTGTACTGGATGTTACCTATAGACAGAGGTGGTTAAGGTACAACCCACAGTGGAAATGCAAAACAGTTTCATTTGCTCCTGTTAGACATGCAGTATCTGTGGACAAGTAGAAGTATCTGTCACAACTCTTTATCCTGTACTCCAGCATTTTGAGTTAAAGTATGGTAAACAGAAGGAACATCTGGAATTAAGTCTGTTTCACTTACTACATATGAGTGTCTGAATAGATGGAACACTGTAAAATAACTTTTTAGTGAACTTCAGTGGCAATTCTGGGTTCTCAGTAACTCAAATAAATTAGTGACACCACAATTCAGGAACTGCAAGAGTACTGCATTGCAGGTACACTGTGATGAGTTGTGAATCAGTAGCAGATTCATTGATCTGGGGTTATAAGTATAAACATCCATACCTAAAGAACTAAACAATTCAATTTATTGCTTGTTCGTGTGTGTGTAGAACAGATAAAAAACAGCAAAACCAATAAAAAGGGAAGGATAGAAATGCAATGGGATGATCTCATCAGCCAGTATCTTTAATGAACATCCATTTCCAAAAAAAAACTACCTTTGAAAGAAATGCAGCTTCACCACAAATTTTAAATCTGATTGATGTCTGAGCCCTGACTTGGACACAGAATTACCTGCTTGCAGGTACTTGGGTAAAGAAAGCGTGGTGAAGATAGAATCAGTAGGTATAAAAAGTAGATTGGTTAAAGATTAAATGTTATATTTCAACATTTTGGGCAAAGTACAAACTTGACCATGTTATACATTAGGAAGTCAAGCTGCTTTGTAAACACTTTTTATCTCACGTAACATCAAACTTTTAACTTCATGTGACTGGTAACATATTTTTTTAACTCTTTCATACTGCTTCATACATTCTACTGCTCAGGTTGCATAAAAAAACCAACTTGGAAAGACATTATGCTGCATAAAACATCTGAATAACTTCTATCCCACTGTAAAACCCAGGAGACTTTCATTGCCTAAGAAAAATGGGAGATGTCTCCCAATAACATTAGCAAATTACCTTCTTTGTTTGTTATTATAGATTGATTTTTATTTATGCAGTCATACAGTCCAATTTTCAGTCCAAGGTTCCAGCTTTTACATCTGTAATCCTATCTTATTTTCTCCTGACAATTTATTAGTAGTGTGAGATTGTGGACACGATTCTCTGCGGGTGAAAAATTGCACCTACTAAAGAGTAGGTTTGAGAACCAAGCTTCTATATGCATTGATTACTGTAGAGCACAATGGGGTATAATAGGTGAGAACGAACTACGGTTATAAAGATCAAGTCTATTGTAGGTACAAAAGCCTATTTTATGTACATTAAAGAGCCTTGATTATTTAAAGGCATTTGCGCTGTTGGTTATTTTACACAGGTTATTTACACTGTTGATTAAATTGCTTGCAAAGCAGTCAGATTTCCATACACAAGTAGTCTAACAGAAATATTATGCAGCCAGCAATTTGCCAGTTGTCTGTTGACAAAGACGGAGAGTAAGCCACTTACTACTGTTTTTATACAATGAATCATTTTTGTAAAAATGGAGCAGTCTAATGAAAATTCAAATGTATTGCTTTTCCCAATTCAAACAGAAATCCAAGCACTTCATATACTCTGCAAATAAGCCTCATTTACCACAGTGTATCAACTAACAAGCAATTTCAGTTCTACATGCAGATTTTAAATAAAATTCTCCAAATTTAAACAGGTAGTTTAATTTTACTTCCATAAACAGATACTTTCAAAATATTTAGACATCTGTATATAATACTGTTTAAACTGTTTGTTCTAAAACATAAATAGCTATCTCAGTGTTTGAGCTACCACCTGATGTCTTTCTCATTTAAGGGTAAAACATAAAAAATAATTGGGATAACTAGAGTCAGGAACAATGCTTACACAGCATGTCAGCATCTTTTATTGTATCTTAATTGTAAGACCGCTTAGAGGGGAGCTGTGGGTAAACTGTCTCTGCAGGAGAGGCAAAATGCCTGATCTCAAGGAAGTTACTGATAGCCTTGCTGAGGGTTTCAGCAGTGCTTCTGTGCTCAGATATCATATAAACGTGTAGGATCTTTTGAACCTGTGGTCTGTGCTATTGTAGCAGAACACTTTGGGACGATTGTCTTCCCTACTTACCTCTGTCACCACATCATGCCTTTTCCATGGCATGTTCCATGTCACAAATGTCTGTGTGGTGCATGTCTGATTTGTTGCGTGTAGGATATACATCTGTTACATTGTATATGTAGATAGTTGAATTATTACCAGCTACAAGTATTTTCTAATGGGTAGGTCAACATCATCATGGCTGGGCTTCGCAAACGAAGATTTGGGAAGGGCTCTACCCACGTTTGTTACAAGCACGTTGGTGGTTAAAAAGGCCAATATGAGACAGACACGTCTGCTTGCAAAAGGCACAGCAGAAAGACTCCTTAGGTGGTACATTCTGCAGGGCACGATTCTTTCTGTGTTGTCTTTTCTCCTCAAGAGTGATCCTGCGTGTGTTCTCAAAAGCATCAGCTGCGTTATAGATGGTGTGTCTCCAGACCTCCCGGTTGGAGGCCAGAGTAGACCAGTTATGGTGATCAGTATGACCAAGGCTGAGATGTCGTTTCAGGGAGTCCTTGTATCTTCTCTCTGGGGCTCCTCTCATGCGGCAGCCGGTGGCAAGTTAAAGCAAGATCTTAGGGAGGTGGTGATCCTTCATCCTGGAGATGTACCCTGCCCAGCACAGTTGTGTTCTCAGCAACATGGCCTCAATACTTGTGATTGCTGCTTGTTCTAGAACAGACGTATTGGTCACATAATCTGACCAGTGAATGTTAAGGATTGTACGGAGGCAGCATTGATGGAAGCGTTTTAAGAGTCGCAGGTGGTGGCGGTAAATGACCCATGATTCAGATCCATATAAGAGAGTAGACAGCACTATGGCTCTGTAAACACTGATCTTTGTACTTTTCTTCAAGTGTTTATTTCACCAAACTCTTTCATGAAGCTTTCCAAAGGCACTATATGCCTTTGCTAACCTGTTGTCTATCTCTCCATCAATCTTACCATCCGAGGAGATGAGGCTACCTAGGTAATTAAACTGCGGGAGTGATCTAAACTCTGAAATAGGTAGGTATTTGTGCCTAAAATTATATTCTCTTTTTTGCACTATGTATTTAGAAAGTAGCCCAACTTTCTGTGAAGTTAATGGAAACCGGATCAGGTCCTGATCGTGAAAGCTTTTGCCATGTGCCAGTTGGCAGAAACATTAAAGATAATTCAGATTTCAAGTGTATAAGTGAATTGGAAAAGATTTATGGTATATTAAGAATATAAATTTTAGAAAGGTGTAGAATTCTCTTGTTTAATTTGACCTACTTCCAAAAGAAAAAAATTTGTCTGGAAAAGAAAAGTGTACTCAAAACTATTATTTTAAAATTTTCTCCAATGTGATTTCTGTAATTTACTGTATATTTTGAAAAATTATTCTTTTCTCTCAATGTCACAAGGTCTTGCACACAGCATGAGAGAATACAAAGACTTTGAAAAGTGTTTATAGAATATGTGAAATATGATTGAAAGTTCATAGAAACTGGCACAAGCATTCAGACATAGATACAATATACTTGAAACTGCTTTTGAATCAGTAATGGGAATTCACTGGATTATCAACTGAATGTGTCTTTTTTAAAAAAAAAAAAACAAACATTGAATACATTCAGCATATTCAGCAGCAGTTCATTTTAAATATAGGGAACTCGCTTCATCAGTCTCATGACACTACTGTAGTTTTTGGTAAAATTTTCTCTGAAGTGGAGTGCAGTGTATTTTCAACCAATATATGTAGTATGTAATAAATTTATAAACTGCATATAGTAAATATAATAGAATCATCATCATAGAATGGCCTGCATTGGAAGGGACACTTCCAGGGATGGGGCATCCACAGTTTCTTTAGGCAACCTGTTCCAGTGTCTCACCAACCTTCACAGTAAAGATTTTTTTTCTAATATCTAAAGTAAACTTGCCCTCTTAGTTTGAAGCCATTTCCCCTTGTCATGTCACCACATGCTTTTGTAAATAGTCTCTCTCCATCTTTCTTGTAGGCTCCCTTCAAGTATTGGAAGGCCACAATCAGGACACTATGATGCTTTCAATACATGGATAATAATATATAATATAGTAATATATACAGTGTGTATATATGCAGAGAGATTATGTATTTGTCCTCAGAAAGATTAGCTCATGGTTAAAGTAATTTTGATTTTCTGATCAATTAATAACCTACAAGAAATAAAAGAGTATCTATTGTCAAGGACAGCCATAGGCCTCTACAAAATTGTGCAGAATGAAATACACTTGCTAAGCAATGAATTTCAGTTAAATGCAGCCTGTGAACAAACCTGTGTTCCTGGCCAGAAAATCAATTTAACATGTGCTTGAGGTAAGCGGATTGTCTAGCATTTTGCTGAATCAAGTTCTATGTAGAGAATTACTACTCTGGATGAACAACAAGTTGTCTCTTGGCATGAGCTGAATTGCATTTCAACTATCTGCAAACTTGGAAACTGTCTTTTTAAAAAGAAATTAGTAGTGTGTATTGTTTTGGTTTTTTACTGTTTATTTTTTTTATTTTCATGAGAAACAATAGAGATTTGGTCTTTCATTTTTGAAAAAAAATCAGTAGATTCTTGTATTTTTTTTTTTAAACACATTACATACCAATTGTTACTGTTCACTCTAGACAATACTATCAGTCAAGCCAAGGTGTAGAGACTTATTTCTATTTATGTACATAACACACGCACATACACACACACACATATATAAAAATATAATATCTGTTATGTCATTATTTTAGCTAATTTGGGATATATGACCATAGCCTGTCAGAAATTAAAAATCATAGCTGTATTATTTTTGTAATATTTTACCCTGTAATTCTTTTGTAGTCTTTTTTTTTTTTTTTTGGACTAAGAAAAGCACATGATTAACTATGTGCCTTACAGGAAGAAATATATAATAGCTGCTGCATGTGTGGAGAGGAAGTGAACTTGAGCATTGTCATGAAGACACTGTAGCCATGTGCTAAGCTTGATTTCTAATTTTTCAGAAAAAAAGAATAAAGAAAGTCATGTATTCATGATTTATTAGTAGGATTCTTCAGATGCTGCCCCATGAAATGCCATATGGTTCTTTGACCACACTAAGCATACCTTTTAGAGGTGTTTTTATACCTTGAGAATTGTCCATTTTGTAGGTGTAAGTGAAAGATTGAAAATTGGTTAACCCTGTGTTGTTCTGTGTATACATGTAACTCTGTTTCAAAAGGTTGCATGCTTTTTCTATTATTGACTTTTATTCCTAAAATGACTTAAAAAGGAAAAAAAAATCTGCTTCAGAAAGATTTAAATAGATAATTTTGAAAAAAAAAGTAAATAATCAACCTTTATTCTTTTTTTAGATAAAAAGATCTCACAAAAGTACTCTGGCTTGTGCTTTCAAGGTTGAATCAGGATAGCAAATATTTTCTGAAATGTGCATATTCTAGTATATATTTTTTTTTCAATTATTCTTTTTAATTTTAAAAAGGAAGATTATTCTGCTCACTTCTTATTCTAGGATTTTGCAAAGCAGCAGCAAGCCATACAATGCCAACCCAATAATTTGAGAGGTAATTGTTATCATTTGGATGTGTAGTTTGAGAATATTTATCACTGCTCTATTGAAGTAAGATGTGCATTTTCCTTTAACCCAGGTGTCTATGTGTCTTTCAGTTAACTCTACCTTAGCTACTAGGAATAAGGATAGAATATTAGAATTAAAATTTGGAGTCTGTCAATGTTTGTAGTGGTTCCACATAAAAACGAGTTAGGGTGAGAGATCCTGGATTTCTAGGTCCATTCAGGTGAGACTTATGATTTTACAAACATCTATATGTAAAAGGAAATGTGTAGGTACTTGTATGTATTCTATAATACATATTTCCACTTATATGAAAAGTTTTATGCTGGAAAATAAGCACTGTTAGCTTCCACAGAAATATCAAGAATAAGAAAGCACTCACATTTCTGGAAAGAGTTTAGGGCCTAGAAGATTTTACACATATGTCCAATATAAAAATTGCTCTGAAAATTTTATAGTAACATGAGTAATTTTTAAGGCAATACTTTTTTAGTCATTCTTAACATACCACTTGGCTAGTACAATCCCTCTGTGGATTATCGTGAAAATTAATTATTTTATTACCCCCAAAACTAATGCAAATCATCTGCCAGGAGAAAATTGCTTTTATGTTAACCATTTGTGTTTTGCAGTAGCATAGAAACATCTATCTGAACAGTATTGCTTTCAATGTCTCTGTTGCTTATTTGCTTTGATACTGTGGTAGCAACATTTCAATAGAGTCTATAGAAAAAAGAAGTCTCATTTGTAGCTGCCTAAGAAATACTTAATTTATTTTTTAATGAAGTTCATTACTTAAGACTTTGTATGACACAGTATTGCTGGGAGCTGGAACCTGACCCCACTTTGCTTTTTCTTTCTTCACATATTTGCTTTTATCATGTCAGTTTTACTCAAGTGACACTGAAATATGGAGATTTTTTTTCCTTTTTTTTCTCTTTTTTTTTTTTTTTTTCCAGAAGGAGCTTATCAGTTGTAAGCCCTAGACTGTGAATGCAAGCTTTGATGTTAACAGCCCCAGCGCCTTTCTTTTTTTATTTGGGGCATTAAGTTCAATTACATATTCAAAGTATCTGTTCAGTCCTTTTGCTAGAATTTTTCAATAATTAAAATAACTGAGCTTTTTTAAAGTACACTTTCCTTAGTGTTTTGATCTTAGTACAAGATGTGATTTAAACCAAATCCTGTTCTATCTACCAGTTTCACTGATTTCCAAGTCTCTGTATTGGTGTTCACAGGCCGGTGTACCATGTTTCGGAAGCAGCAGTCTAAGAATTTGCCTGAAAAACAGCCAAAAGAATATTTACTGTCTTTTGGGTTGTGCTGAAAAAAAGTTATATACTGATAAAGAACTGCAGTTTAGAAATTCTTGCTCCTTGAAAAATATATTAAGTTCATCCTGATGTTTGCTAACCAATACAATGAGAAGTTATAAGT
The DNA here is from genome assembly GCF_003945595.2 of Pipra filicauda. Lineage (NCBI taxonomy): Eukaryota > Metazoa > Chordata > Aves > Passeriformes > Pipridae > Pipra > Pipra filicauda. The sequence goes on along the minus strand of NW_024104387.1, from coordinate 2,458,790 downwards.
CACTGTTTCAAAGCTGTTGTCCCTTATGGAAAAGCAGCAATTACTTCATATGTTTTAAGACATGGGGGGGGAAAAAAACCACAACAAAACCCCAAAAAACAAACAACAAAACAAAGAAACAAAAACAAAACCACGAACAACAACAAAACAAAAAATCAAAATAATTTTAACCTATTTAAAAACTGCATTTGTCCACTAGATTTTTTAACAGGACTTTTGTGATCCATTTACAGAGGTCCCTTAACATGACAAGGTAGCATATTTTAAAGGGAAATTTCAAAACAGATGCAAGAGCTGTGTGAGCCTGCAGATACTCTGTTTCCTCTTCAAGCTCTCCAGGCAAACTCAAAACCTAGCCAGTTCACCTTCAAAGTCGCCAGCTGGGAAAATAAGGTCTTGAAAAAATTATGTCTCCTGTTGTTGTAGCCAGACAGATATTTTTTAAACTTAGAAAAAATTATCAAGCTTCATTTAAATCCTTTGGGAAGATAAAAGAGAATACAGGCAAAAAGCAGATATAGTCAAAGGAAAAACAAAGTAACAAACATACGTGGCACTTCTACTTAATGGTAATGTGCTGGTAGAATAGACACCAGAGTATTAAACAAAGATTTTCTGAAATTAGTGCTGCTGTTGATGCTGGCAATGAGATTGATGTTTATTTGCTCATGTTATTCCATGCTATATATTTAAAATCTTTCCCAACACTTACCACTTTTTCTGGACTTTTGAAAATCACGTTTCTGGCTTTTTTTGTATTTTAAACCTTTGCAACCACATATAACTTTAAAACGTGTTTGAGCTTTACATGTTCCAGGCCAAGAGTCAAACAGCCATGATTCCTTTAACTGGTACTGTCTTCAACAAATAGTTCTATCTCAATTAGTGTAGGTACTGTACTGTTCACAGGGTAGGAGAATCCAACCATAAATGAATGGGTTAAAATATGCAGAGGGGCTGAAAGATGCACGAGTGCAGACTGTACTGAGAAATATTAGAACTGGGTCAGAAGTGGAACACTCCGCTGACACCCGCTAGTCCCAGTTTCAGTGAGTCAGCCAAAACAAGCACCTGAACAGGAATTCCGTGTTTCATCTTGGTGTGGAAAAAAAGAAAATCCTGTTGATGAGGTTTTACAAAGCCAAACCCCTGACTTTCTCAGGTTATTTTCTCTGGGGAAAAAAAAAAAAAAAAAGAAAAAAAAAAGCCTGGAGTGTGGAAACTACTGTCTAGTATAAGCAGGTGAATATACAGTTGTAATTATAAAGTCAGGAAACCAGGCATGCAACACAGAAATGGAAGTGTTTGAGAAGATGAGATAATACATTTAACAACTTAATTGAAAATTAATGTTTTTGTCACTACAGAACAAGAGCTTTTCAGCTAATATACTGTGAATTAATCTAACTACTCATCCTATGGTATTGCATGAATCCTTTCCATGATTTTAGACTTATTGTTTTAAGTAAGCTGTATGTTCTATAGAAATTTTGTCTGAGCCCAAATCAGTGTTTCTGTATTTTGAGGAAGGATAAGGGGTTAAAATTATCTTGGCAGGAGAGTGCAAAGTGTTATTTGGATTTTATCCCAAGGATGTGCAGTGGCATCAACAGGGAAAGATGCAATGGCAGAGCTTTTAGGACATCAAATGTCAGCATCAGAAACAGCAACAGCATGAGCAGACTGTGCTAATGGTGCTTCTTTCTTCCTCTGCCACTAAAAAGTTGGCATGTGCCAAAAGTTATCATCAAGTGGAATCCTAATTGCCATAGTTATTTCCAATCCTAAATTTCAGAAAGAGTTGCCCAGTAGTGGCAGACACTGGAACACATCTTTCTGGTCACTAGCTCAGAGCCACAGCATCCTGGATCAACACAGAAGCAGGGACTTCAGTGGCATGACATCAATCAGTGCCAGCTAGAGATCTGAGCCATGCTCTATGATCCTCTGATGTCCTCAGAAGACACAAACTAGCTCTTTCAGCCTTGAATATAAGGCAAAGAAGAAAAAGGTACGCAATTGTCTACTACCTTCTGGAATGAGAGCTAAAATAGGTAAGGAACATCCTCTTTCTTTGGAAAGTTTTGTGCGAAAAAAAAGTGGTAACAGTCTTGATTGTCATTTTACTTGAAAGAAATCACTAAGATATTGGAGAGAGTGGTTGTAATTAATAAATAATTTTTATTTGCTAAATATTGCATAGCTCTTCCCTGAAAAATCTTGAGAAACTTGTCTTCTATTAATGATTTTGCAAAAAATAATAATGATATTCTTTTACTATTTCAAGTAAGTTTGATTAAATGATTCTCACCATTTTCTTATAAACTTTTATGACTCCTTTTAATCTATGTAATGCTTAGGTAAATACACCCAGAGACAACTAAAATACTGTAGTTTAACTTAATATCTCACGGTAGAGTGCATACTTTATCTTGTAACAAAGGAAAAACCAGGTAATTTGTTTTAGTTCTTTATTGATGCACGGTACCTCAGCAGAGCAAAAAACTACATCTCTGAGCCTCATGTCTTTTTGCATGTATATTCTATCACCAGTGAAATTACTTTCTTGAGTAGTCTCATTCTCCTCGGTGACCTGCATAAGCAGGTGCACAAAACTCTTCATATACAGTTTCCTCACATAGTCAACTATGCATGTTGACACCTTGGGTCCATTTAAACCAGTGGAACTTGAATAAGAAAACACAGTGCTGCAAAAATATAAAGTAACATTTTGGAAATAGGAAGATTTGCAGTACTGTGATGGCACTACTCAGACACTTCTCATTTTTGGTAGCCAGGAGTAATTAAATAGGTACCTGTCCTACTGATGTGTTTGTTTTTTTTTTTTTCTCTCTATTCAGAAGCTTCTTGTTTGGGAATATCCTTTTTCTTTAGTAGAATTACATTATTTCTACCAAATCCAAGCATCCCATATTTTTGTCACAAGTGAAGGATGAAGTAACAAAATCAGCACCCTTTTGGATAATGAATCTGACTGATATAAATGGCTTTTGCAATAGCCTGTAATGTAGTCATTGGTTGCAGATGAAGTTTTAAAATCTATGAGCTAATATGAAACCCTCAATACCAGCAAAGTAAAAATATTTTCATAGGCCCTCTAAATGTCTTTGTATGGCTTACAAGAATTATTCTGACACCATGACATTTTTGGTAAACAATATACCTGTAGCATTTACAAAACCTTTCAGTATATATCCATTTTGGGCAAAAACTGGTAGATTAGAATACAGGTAATATATATTGGCAGTATTTTGACCAATTCTTATTACTGACGCCTTGGTACTTGGATTTTTTTTGACTTCTTCACATATGCAGGCCTGTTTGTGATTGTTTTGTCAAGTACCTGCAAGATTAACTAGGTGATAAGTAAATCTTTTTTGTGAACTGGTGGGCTCCCATTTTAAGCCACTTGCAATGCAAAAATTTAAGCATTTCTGAATCTTTCTGCTGAGGCATTGCGATTTAACCCCAGCAGGCCCCACACAGCCACTCTCTCACTCCCCTGCAGTGGGATGGTGAAGAGAACTGAAAGAGTAAATGCTAGAAAACTTGTGGATTGACATAAAGACAGTCTAATACGCAAAGCAAAAAGCTACACGCTCAACCAAAAGCAAAACAGGAAATTCATTCACCACTTCCCATGGGCAGGCAGGTGTTCAGCCATCCCCAGGAAAGCAGGGCTCCAGTATGTGCAACAGTCACTTGGGAAGACAAATGCCATCACTCTGAGCACTTCTTCTTCCCTCTGTGTTATATACTGAACATGATGTCATGTGCTGTGGGATATCCCTTGGGTCAGCTGGGGTGAGTTGTCCCAGCTGTGCCTCCTCCCAGTTTCCTGTGCACCCTCAACCTCCTCGCTGGAGGGTGGTCTGAGAGGCAGAAAAGGCCTTGACTTTGTGTAAATGCTGCTCAGCAAGAATGAAAAGATCTTTATATTATCAACTCTGTATGCAGTGCAAAACCAAAACACAGCCCTGTACTAGCTAAATGAACAAAATTTAGTCTACCCCAGCCAAAACCAGCACAAAAGGTGAGATGCAAATCTGTCAGCAAACTGTGAGAGTAATGAGTGGTTTTGTATTATTTAGTGCCTCCCCAATCTCACCTATTAGTAACTCAAAAAAAGAGAAAGGAGATATAATAAAACTTAAGCTTGTGTCCAAGTCTGTTCCCAACAAAAACCTTTCAGTATTTAAAAGAAAATGCAAGAATAATAGAGGAACAAAACAAAAGAAGATTATAGTGCAGCAGCACACCTCAAAAATCTCAGTCATTTTAACAAAGTTCAGCACAAGGTTAATACAAAAGGTTCACTTGCCCAAAGGATTTAGCCTTTCCCATGGGTTTGGAGAGTAGGAAGGGGAAGGACAGTATTCACACAACAGCAGGAAAAACATAAGACCTTATTCGTAAGCAGTGATGATTGGAGAGACGGAGACTCCACTGTTCAATGGGGTTTTGGTTCAAAATTCAAGAGAAAGCTCTCCAGATCCAGACATACTTTGTAACCTGGGCACCTTTTTGGAGCTGCAGTAAGTTGATTAAAAAACAGAAGTTGCTCATTACTAATGCAGTTACAGAAGATTTAACGTGAGAGATGATATACTCGGTTAGTCTTTATATCTTTTTTTCATCTCACTTAATATTTTCTGTTACTTCCACATACTGTACACACAGACAGTCCCTCTTAAAAGTAAGTAAGGAAATCATACCAGGCTGACCTTTTTCTTACCTACTATAAGGACACAAGAATCTGACACAAATATCACATTTGCACTAACCAAATCAACACTAAATGCTCTGTGAAGTGAATTGAATGTGTTTTTTGTAGCTGAATACAGTTTTCTTTGAGTTTTTTGGGGGGCACATTGCCTTTGGCTAGACTGAGCACAAGTCTTGATGGTTGCCAGGGTATTTTGTGATTCTGAAGTTTCCTTTGAAGACAGTGTCTAGTCTGTCTACTTCTAAGTACACAGAAAATTAAGAAAAACAGGACACACTACATTAAAACCATGCATATAGTTCACCTCTGAAACAGAGAAAAGTTTACACGGAGTTGGCTGCTACTGCCTTTCTGTGATGTTTGGAATGTGAATGTGAGTTTAACAAGATAAGCATTTTGCTTCCTCAAAAAAAGGGAAATCGTACCTGACCTTCCACAAAAGTCTCTAAAGCCGTTTTAACCTGCAAAATGACCTTAGAGACAGTGGTACTTTGTGATTACACACTCATTGCATTGCACTGATTCCTCTAGTGCAGCATAGGAAGCAGCATTCAAGAACCAGAATAACAGGAACATACACAAACTGAACAGCATTCCTCTCAGTAGTAGTGACCCCTGATGAGTGTATGTCTGTCCAGACTGTCAACACTTCTGGTTGTCTTTCAGATCAAAAAAGAGGAACATAGAAGGGGCATTACCCTGGGGAGTTGTGCTTCTAAATGCATGTGCTGTACCTCTGCATAGCTTTGCGGCATGTGAAATAGGAAAGTTTGACATACCAACCAATGCTGAGAGGGCAGGGCATAGGCAGGAGGACAGGAATTTATCAGATATGGTCTTTTCTTTCCTAATCAACATAAATTCACGTCTGAATTCTCTGACCAAACAACCTCCATCAGTAAGTATGTTAGGTTTCTAATAAAGTGAGACTAAAAATGTATACTTGTATGTTAACTGTAAAACTGCACTGATTCTCTTCACATACAATTTGAGTATAATTTTGTGGTCCAATTGTTGCCATTAGTTGTATCACAACCAGCCTTATATTATTGCCTTTGCAATATCATCTTTGGGGGTCATTATAATGGAAATACTCATATCAGAGACACTTATCTTTCGTTTGCAAACAAGCTGAAAATTAGTGAAACTATTGTAAGTCCACCAGATATTGTTAAAAAGTCATTGGTTTGGATAGAAGTGTGTTTTTAAAAGCCAAAAGTAATTAAGTAGGGACCTGTTTGACTGTTGTTTTTTCAATGCTTTTACAGGCTAGAAAAACCTCAGAGAAACACAGAAGGAACCTTTGGTTGGGTGTTCATGGACAACTCAACCCACTCAATTTTTTCCAAGAAGTACAAACATCTATCTGTATGTAAAGGTCTCTTGGCTTATAATAATTGAGCTCAGTGCTTCAACTCAGCTCTTTATGCTGGAATCCTGTCACTATCCATAATGCCATATAGACAGATATAAAATGTAGTCAACGCTCATATCCTGGGCAGCAGGTCTTCTGATTTTAGTTTGTTTATGATTGAATCGTTTTTAGAAGTCAAAAATATCCAAATCAGCTGCCCTGTAAAACTCTCTATATATTGACAGGATCTTTAGATAAACAAAACTCTCAATGGAGAATACTTGGAAACACTGTCCTGTGATGAGAAGGTAGCAGATCACAGCAGCAGGAGTTTCAAGTGTGTAGGAAATACAAATGAAATTTTATTTTTTTTACTGAGATGTGAAAACCAAACAGTTATAGAAGTGAGGTAAGGGCTACAGCAGCTTTGTCCTTGTAAGAAATAAGATGACAATAGCTCAATAGCTTGTGAGCAGCACTATCCCAGCCCACCCCCAGTCCACAGACAATATTGCTTGTGAGTTACAATGTCAGATGTATGAGAACTGAAATGTTTGACAATATTGGCTGTTAGTATTCACAGAATTATTATTTTCCCCTTCCAACACATAAAAGAGCACTGTGCTTTGGGGAATCTGATGTGACTGAGAATGCTGGTGTCCTGCTTCTGTACTGGTTGTGTCAAAGTGATTTGATTACAGCAATTTGCATTCACAGGCTTTTGGACAACGTAGTAAACGCTGAAGTGATACAACTTAATTGGAAGCCTAAAACCTTCCCAGCCATGTGAAGGGCAACCATAGGTACGTCTCCCTTATTTGAACTGACCAGGAATCTGTCAGATGAGCCATTAAAAATGGTATAGGTGGATCATGTTCACATTGCTGTTTTCACTGAAGAGGCAGAACTTTTTTAGTATAGGCACAACTGTGCGTTGGGTTGTCTGTAGCATCAGAACCAGTAGTACTTCATGTCCACAGGGTGAAAAAGCACATGTGGCTGTGTGAATTACTGTACCTTGGTGTTGAGGTCACAGTAGCTACAACTTTTGCATCACTATTTTTAGGACGTGCATTGGATACAGTAAGGTGAACAGGCTGTTGAGATCATCATATACAATTCTTTCTGTATCTCTCTGGTTAAATTACACTATCCAGGTGGAATGGGCTTGGATAAGATGCAACACTGTTTTGATCAAAGTGAGATTTAAAATGCACTTTCTCAGGTCATATTTTGCTGTTGCGTTCAATGACTAAATAAAATCTGAAATCACGTCTTTAATCAGTCTTGATATATCAACGATATCTTCACATTTTTGCCACTGTTTGTCATCAACAAAAATTACTGTTTTTTTCACTGCTCTGGCACCTCTCCAGTTAGGAAAATACAAGCTTAAAGTGATATTTTATAACACCATAAGTGCTTCTAGCATCATTACACACAGAATCTTTCATTTCACGTTAACCCCAATCAAATTCTCACACTTTAACAATTACTATGGGTCAGTAACAATAGATGAGTATTGTCATTTTCATTATGAATCTCATACTTCCATGCTGAGCACAACTATTTTTAGACTAATTACATTCTAGAATTATAAACACATTTAGGATTAATATTATGTGGTACCAGTAACATTATGATCTCTTACACAATCCTGATAACTGTTTTTACATGTAGTTCCTCTAATATAACTGGGAACTGGGAACTCAAAGAAGTGTTTGAAATAGGTAGCAAGGCAAGTCATGGAGTCTCAAATGATTCTAAGAAAAACAATAGTCAGTTACTTCTTGGGTCCTAATGAAAGTGCCTGGCAGAAGTACCAGCTTTTCCCTTCCGTTTACCCAATATAAAGGAAATGGAGTCAAAAAGAAGCAAAGTAGTTGTCCTATAATTCTTGGATTGAAATTTGATGAGCAACTTTTACAACTTAGTTTGTATTTGGTTGATTGGTTATTTTATGCCCCCCACAGAACTACTGTCTTTTCAGGTTGTTTTATTGAGAAAGCATTCAGAACTGCTTGTTTTTTGAATTTGGGGCCAGAATTTTCACCTGGAAGTGTTTTGTGCTTTCTTCCTTATCCAAATGGACATCTAGCTGATTTATAATTGTTTAGAAAGTTTGGGTTTAATTTCATTTTTTTTTTTTTATTTTATTTCTAGACTGATCTTATTAATCACATACTAGTCTCTTCTACCATGTCTCCAACTTTCTTGGTATAGCTCTGATAACCTAAAATATTCAAGTGGAGAGATTATCATCTAAAATGTACTGAACGAGAAAAGTTTTGTGGAAAACTCTGAAAGATGATTATCTCAAGTGTTATCTCATTTGACACAAATAAACACTGTATGTGATACAAGTTCACTTTCTGGTTAAAAAAATTAAGAGAACAAATTTGTGTGGGTTTTATTATCAATACCATGTGTGGCACTGCTTAATAAATGCAGATTTTTATGAATTATTATAATTCTGTCGAAGTCTTTATTGTTTTACTCTAACTAAAATTTTATAAGAACTTGTTTTGAACCATTCCTAGCTAATGTTACCATGAACCACTACTAGAAGAATATCTAGTAAGCTATAGCAGCAACAGTGTTTAATCCATTTTTAGGCAGTAATTCTTGTTAAGTTGAGCAATGGTAATGATGGATCTGCAGGCTCAACAAGGTTAATGTTGACAATAAGCAATTATTATTTTTGACAAGAATACCAAAGGGTTTCAAGATGACTCTTCTAACTGAAAGCAGATTATGACTTAAGTTTTATTGCTAACTGTCAAGCATAGCTGTCAAGCATATAAAAGTGTGATATAAAGGAAGATCATTTTATTATAGTTAGAGACAAAGCAGGAATTGAATGATGACCTTTTTTGTGGGTTTTTTTTTCAGTTACCCACAGGAAGAAGGAGGCCAAGTCCTCAGCATCTTAAAGAGGGAAATGGGGGAAGAAAACATCCGGAGAGGACACTTTCCTACAGATAAAAAACTGACAGGAAAAAAAAAGCACAATATGATTTTAATGAAGTCAACATTTGCGGATGTCTGTGGGTACTGGTGTGTGACTTCCGTGTCTTTCTTGTAGATATAGTGTAATAGTGTGGGGGTGGGACAGTGAGCCTCAATAACCTTCCAGGGAGCAGTTCCCTGGCTGACTGATAAGCACAGCTACAAGAGGTTTTTCTGTTTGGTCTTTAGCCGAGATATTTCCCCCTCTGGCCTGTTGGTATGTGTTGCAGTCTTGATCTTAGAGATGCTGGTCTTTGTCAGAACTGTTATTCAGACCGCACTTCTCTGATGAAAGACAGAAAATATTTATTAGAGGCAGCTCCACCTCTCATTTGTTTTATGTGTGGCTGTGACAGTAGCTGGTAAGTTTAGTTTCTGCTGAGAATTAACAACCTTCTCTCTTGACCAGGGCTCAAGCATTTCTTTGACTCCTTACTTATCACATTCACTGAAACAAAGGCAGTTTGGATCAAAACACTTGAACTGAAATGACCTAGATTGCATGAATGTTGGAATCTATAACCAAATTTCATTGCTGACCTTAGCTATAGAACAGCAGGAAAGTAGGACCCCTTGTTAAAACAGCTTTTGCAGATGTTACAAGGCAAAGACAAACTTCACTGTTTTGTTACTTGTTCAACTCATCTTTACATGGAAGGGAAGCAGTCTGTGCTTTTCTATGGGTGGATTTGACAAGTATAAGTTGCAAGAAGTCAGGTACATAACAAAAAAACAGTGTCAGAACTTCTTTGAAAGGATACAATGATTAAATTGGATGTGCCAGAGACTGTGCTGACACCTTTTGATTCCATTCCAGTACTCTGCTGGAGATGCCAAATCTTCTCTCCTCTCCCCCTCCCTCTCTCTCACGTCTCCCTTGTCCTCTCCCTCTCCTCTTCTTTTTTCTATTTTCTTTTTTTAATTTTTTTCTGACACTAAAGAGGTATTTCCTATTTATGGAAAACAAAACTCAATTGTCAAAGAAAGACAAAAAAACCCAGAGGTGGCATCTTATAGACACAAACATTTATACTGAAGCTGAGTTTTTCAAAATTGCAAGAATTAATGTAATGTGTGCTGAGGAGCCAGACTCTTCATGAAAGATTTTTTGATAAAATCAAGGCATTTTCACAGTGGTTGAATTCATGATGAAAGTAGAGCAGGTATATTGTGGTAAAGAGAACATGTCCAAAGTTTATTGTTTTACTGCTATGATTTTCCAATAATTCTTTTGTCTACAGAGGCATAGTACCCCAGGCATCCCTCAATTGTTCTTTCAGATGTGCTATATAGGAGCTGATCATAGTAGGATCCTTTAAACCTGCATATACATCATTACATAGAATCATATAATCATTAAGGTTGGAAAAGACCTCCAAGATCATCAAGTCCAACCTTTGACCAAGCACCATGTCAACTGGGCCACAGCACTAAGTGCCATGTCCTGTCATTTCTAGAACACCTCTAGGAATGATGACTCTACCACCTCCCTGGACAGCCCATGCCAATGCTTAAGTATCCTTTCAGTGAAGAAAATCTTCCTGATTTCCAACCTGAACCTCCCCCTGTGAAGCTTCAGGCCATTTCCACTTGTCCTATTGCTAGTTGCCTGTGATAAGACCCTAAAATATGCTCTACCCTAGAATAGGATCTTTGAGATCATAATCCACCTACATATACTTCTCCTGTCTAGGCCTAGAAGAGCTAGAGGGATCTGCAGAGCCAATTTCTTCTCAGCTTCTGCTATAAGTTACAGCAAAAATGGATAATTCTCATCGGGACCATTACAGTAGTCTCTGGGAGACCTCCATCTCCCTGAAATTGTAGCTGCCAAGAACCAGTTGCTCCAGGGCTCCTATCAAATTCAAAAATGCCAGGATGTGCATTGCCTTGTATTACTGAGATTATGTTTGAAAGCATTCATGAACTGTGCAAAACAAATCTACTTTTATTACACCATCAGCTAATAAACATCTGTTACACTCCTTGCATGCTGATTGCCACCTCTAGTCCTTCCTTGCAAGGGATGCTCAGCACTGTCCTCTTATAACATTTGCCTCATCCTCAATTTGCTTATCCATCTATTTAAAAATCCAGAAGGATTCAATATGTTTAGGGAGTTAAATGACTTCCAAGCAGGAAAACTAGAGGTAAGAAGTTGTCTGTTGCTTACTGACATGTAATAAAAAAATAGTGCTCTGGTCTTTCAGTGTGGAAGGTGCTCGGATATCTCTAGTGCTTCCTAGACGCTGTAGTGTTGATTTCACGTCTCAGAGATATCAGTGATCATCTGGAAGCTCCTGGTTGAAACATAAAACTTAAATAATATTTTTAAGTTTTTCCATCTCTTGTCATGTTCTGCATATTCTTGCCAGGCAGAACAGGCTTCAGGCATCTCAGTGTCATCTCTCTTGGTTTTTAGGACCGTACACAGAGCCGTCAACAGGCTTCAGTTGTGCACAGAGGAAAAATGGCGAGGACTAGATTGAGAGGGTTCAGAAGAGAATGGTCACACATTAGATGAAGGCAGAATTGTGGGATGGTCTGTCTACCTCAGGCAGGTAAGTGGAGGAAGAATGAACTTTTGCAGCCCTTCCTGAGCAAGGGACCATATTTCATTCTGTGTTTGGATATTGAAGGATCAGATCAGATAGGCTCTGGAGAGTCTTATTATAGGTGATTCTGAGCTCCTGATTATGCTAAATATCCTTTCAAAAAGGCACACCACTTGTGTGCCTTGGTGACTTGGTAAAACTAAGTGGAAGCAATACCCCTGCTCTGAACTCTGTGGTCTTTTTAACCTTTGTCCAGTAGTACACTTCATGACAAAAGCAGTAGAACATTAGATAAATTCCTCAGATTTTGAAACAGTGATATTTCCCATCTCTTTGCCCCAGCACACATCCATGTGCGTGTGCGCATGCACACATGCAGACAACAGAGACCTAGCTATCTGTCTATATATAATCTTCAGCGGAAGCTCATGTTTAGGGGAAATTCTGGGAATAATTAAGAAAAGGATACTGCCTGCTCCAGCAGACGGAATACATCTTTTTCATTTAAAGCATTTTTTTTTCTTTCCTTTACCACCAACTTGCTGCAATTAGGAGGTTGCTGGAGAGATATCAATTGAGATTTGGAAACTGTTTTCTGGAAATGTTTTGAATTAAAATCTAATTGGTAGCTTTCTTTGATAACTATTTTATTGTTGGGTGCAGCTAAATGGAAATCAACCACAAAGGGAACTCAATTTTGTTTGTCATTAATTTTAACTTGATTTCACAAATGATTTACATATATAATATTTTCCCTATTTGTTCTGTACCATTTCTGAACTCCTGTTAGCAGCATTTAGACTGATGTAGTGTCATTTTCCCATTTATTTGTGTTACTTTAAAATATTCTGCATCACCTCAAGCATGGGTATCAGCAAAATGGTGAAGGAGCAGTAACTGGACCAAGGTGAAATTTCCCGTAGTTTATGAAAACTGTGAAATTAGTGACCCTGAGGACTAAATTTCACTGGTTTACCTAAGATACGTGTGAGTGTTGTGATCAAAGGAAAGTAGACCTTCCCTGCAAATATATGATCATAACAAAGGACAATTTTGAAGAGATCAAATTGTTAGTAACAATGAGAAAAATCAAGGGTCAGATACACAGTCAAGTTACCCCAGTTAAATATGTTACCACAAGGACATGGCCATGTATGATCACTAAGTGAATGTAGATGTCAGATAATTCAATGCACCATATGAAAAAGATAACAAATACCTGCAAATAAGTATTGGAAAGTTTACCAAATAATTTTATGGAGGGAAGATGGTGTACAGGAATGACAGCAGAGATGCAATTTTACTAACAATGAATGCTAAGTAACCTAGGCATGCAGGATCTCAGCCAAAACACACTTGACCAAGTCCAATTGACTCTATGGATTTTGGACCGTGCCCATGAAATGCAGGAGAAAACAGCCACTTGTGGAGGCCAAAATCCTTACAATGGAGACATAGTTGGTATTTGCTTGTAATTAATTAAGGCTGTCATTAGTACCAGAAAAGACAGGTAAATAAGGGTTTGTCCATGCTGAAAACATAAATATTGAAAGCTTTTTCTCTTGTAAATTGAATTAACAGACAAAAGTATAATAGAGGTTTCTTTCAGTGTTTGGAAAGAGGAGGATAACATCCTGCTAAATCCCTGTATGGGACCCTAGCATTCCCCCTCTTCTGATTGATTTAGGAATAAAGTAGAGTTCACTTAACTGGGTGTGACAGCTGCAGAGATGTACCTTTCCCAGGAGTACCTAAGCAGAATCCCAGTACACTCCATCAATACAGGGAAGCTGGGATGACACCATGCATTGCAGTTTCTTAAGTAACAAACCAGCCACACCTCCCCTGCCTGAGCTGGGCATGGTGCTGCCTGAAAGCCTGTTTATAGTTGTAGTTCGGTTCCTGCTGTCATAAACTTTTGGCTCTGCAAGACATTAATTCATGTTAGGTTGTCTCCCTGCTTTCTTTGGAGATATTTGCATTGTGGTTCCACTCCAAAAAGTGTTTCTATAAAAAGGCAATCTCTTCTCTTAGCAGATGTGCCCTGCAAGTGCTTTAAGTCAAAGATGTTACTGACTCTGGTGACTCAGATATTTCTCAAATTCTTTTTAACTGTGGCTGCATTGCAAGGGGGATTTGATTTGTATGTCTTCTGTATATCATCAGTTCTTATCATCAGGCTTATATACATGAAACTGAGGTTAAAATTTGACCGTGAAACTTCTCTTTTTTTTTTTTAATACTGATAGTAAAGTATAAGAAAAGAAACAAGTGGTTTGAAAATAAAGTCTTTTCACTTCTTAAATAAGGAGCTATAATTGGGAAATTGCTTGAGACTGTAACTATGAACAGCAGTCATATGGTTTTTATACTTCTCAGATGGAAATTAAACATATCAGTGTTGCCTTGCATTAACTTTAAAAATATTTGTCTTTTACAAAATATCTTTTTCAGGATGTTTAATTAAATTGAAATGGATTTCATCCAAAAAAGGGATTCCTTTGATAGTTTTATAAATTCCTCACTATGAATTTCAGAATTAGGAAGATCTCAAGAGCTTTGAGATTGGCATTTAAATTCCATTTACACATGATTTTTTGCTAATTTTTGCATGTGCTTAATAAGCATTTTGCCAGTATTTCTTGATATCTATATTTGCTCACCCAGTGCCTCTTTAGCCATTGTATATTTATAATCACAGGTTAGAAAGGCACTATTTGGTTAGAAGAGTCACTCTGTGAATGAATATCCAGGTTCTTTCATTAGTTTCTGAACAGAGGCTCTTTGCTCACAGTAGAATGTGATAAGTGTTCATCTGTACGTTTTCTTGTGGAAAGGTACCACTTAGGTGACAAAACCTGGGGCTTGGACTTGCCTTTATTGTAGGAAATTACATGTAGCAGAGAAAGGCCACTGGAGAGGTACCCATTGTCAAGAGGTTCTCCCTGAGACTGCTTTGCAACTCAGATCATTATGGCCAGAGCATGAAGAATTCTGGAAATGTACACAGATGCTAAAAACCTGATGGGAAATAAGTGTGTTTTTTAATAAAGACCATTGCTGAAAGTTTGGTCAGCAATGATAGAGAGAAGGCATTTCTAAGCAAGACTATTTCTAAACAACATTTGAAAAGATTAAAAAAAAAAAATCAGGTATTGGGGAACTTAGGCCATCTGAGATCTATTCTAGTAATCTGAGTAAGGTTCTTTAAGCCATTTTACCTTGGTCTGTGAAAGACAATTCAGGACAGACATCTGATTCTGTACAGGTGACAGTTCCATATTTCTGAAGAACCTTTAGAATGGGTAGAAAAAACTCATCTTTGCAGAGCTTTATCATCAAGAGCTTTTTTAGAAAGAGGGGGAAGTCATCAACAGGCCCACAAACCCCTCTGAGTGTGTGAGGGATGGAAAACTCTCCATGGAAGAACTCTACCTGGTAAGTAATCATGGGTGGTTGGGAACTGAGAAGGTTATTTCTGTTCTTCTCATAGTGACTTTATAAGACCAGTTCAGGCCTGGAGTCAATCTCAGTTTGCTATCATGCTTCCTTCCACCAGGGAGTGCCAGCTAAACAGCCTGCATTCTGCTGCATTGGGATACTACACAGTAGTAGGGTGCATAAAAGATACAGTTAGTCTTGAGTGCTTTTTTTGCTCAATTCATTTATGAAAGCAGATTTTAAAGACCAGTAAAATAATATCAAGTATGCACACGACAAGAGGAAAAAAAACAAACCTGTATCCAGAGTATTTTAAAGTAAAGAGTTTTAAAAAAAATCTGTGCAGACATGCTGGCTTTCTACCTCCTCTTGTTTTAACCTATGACTGATTCATCAGTTGAAGTGTAAAGAAACAGATCTTCTTATGGTAATTGATTCTCAGGGGCTATTAGTGTAAACGTAAACGCTCAACATAGATGTTACGTAGGTGGGTGTTAGAGAGAAAACATAAATTGTCAGCAATATAAGGCAGTCTGTTCATACCGTAGGGTGAGAAAGTGAAGAATGTTAGAAATCAGAGACTTAGAAATACCTCCCAGAGTTGGCTGTCAGTGCAGTCTCCCATTGTGAGTAATTATAAGAAACATACTGTGCAAGAGTCGATTCTGGTCTTTTAGCTTGACAAGCAAAACGCTTTCCTAAAAATAACAGAGGTTTCAGGTAAGATTTACAAAAGAGCTTACAAGAGTTAAACACCTAGCTACCACTGACCTTCTATGGGATATGGGCACCTATATTTTTAAGTATTCCTGAAAAGTGTTGAAACTTTATATTCTTCTATAGCCCTGGACTAGAATTCATTTATGTTCAAAGCCACTGTGATTTTTAAACCACAGAGAATAAGCATACAGCACATAGAGAAAGCCCAAGACAATATTCTAGTTGAACTAGCCCATAAAAAACAGTAAGATTAACTCCAAAGTAATAGAAGAAATAATAAAAAATGTTGGTTCTTGCCTCTTTTGGTTTTGAATCCTTACAGTTTATGTTTTCCATCTCTTCTTTGGAAGTCTAAGAGCTTAAAACATACTTTTTTTCTTTTAACAAAGATTAAGACATAATCAAATGACTCCAGAAATCAGATCTTCCAAGGAAGCAACAAATAAATTTTAGGATTTGTGATAAAATTAAGAGACTAAATTATATTGCATTTTTAAATCCTCTAAACAGTCTGGAGAATATAATATGCATTTTTCAGAACATGTTGTGTGTATGAGCTTCTCCTTTGTGCTGCATCTGTCTGGATGGTGGCAGCAGGAGGATGGGTCTGACACAATCATTCTGCCACTGCCCAATGTGAATGTTGCATGTGCATCCTGACAGAGGCCATGCCACAATGAACAGGGTCAGCCTCTGCACTAGGGGACAAGAGGAGGACACAGTCTTTTAAAACTCTTCCCCATCTTGTATAAATTCACAGTCGTCTTCAGAAAGACCCTCAGGCAAAACTCCTGGGCACCACAGGATCAAACCTACTTAGTAGGAGATGTTTTCTTTCCTTATTAATTGTGAAGTGTCAGTTCCCAACAGCAAGTACATTCTACTATGCTGCCTTTTTATGAAGATGTGAGAACCACAAGGAGTCTGGGATTCTAAATTCCTCTCAGATCCTTTGTACAAAAAAAAGTCCAGATGTTGCACAAAACATTTAAAGAACTTTATTTGAAAAACATTTTCTTTCTAAATGGGAGTTTATGCAGAGTACAATTAAACATGTTTTTCTAACTATACATACTAGTTTGTATCTTGTGGCAGGGAAAAATAAATATGTAAAAATAAAAACATTCTGAGACTTGCAGTTAATCATGTTGTGCCAGTTTGAATCAGATCCCCCAATGAAAGGACATGCATTTTCTCCTGCTGTAATCCCAAACTCCTCAACCTGCCTCCAGGACCAATGTCTTCAAACTCAGTCCTGCATTTGAGAAGGAATACACCTCAAGCTTCTTAAATTCTGCTGGTCACCACTCTTGCAAATTGTACTCCACCCATCCACTTACATCTGTGAATGTACCAAGAAAAATTACGTATCCTGTAATTTCAAGTGTAATTTTTGGAATCAAATATTAATTTCTATGTATTTAGTTTAGGACATATTACGTTTTCCCAGCTTTTTGGTACAGATACCTTTCTAAAAGCCAGACTACTGGAAGGTCCTTTTCCCGTTCTTTTAAAGAGACAGTTCTTGTGTTTGCCTTCTCCAGTCCTGTGGGACTTTCCCCAGCCTTTCCATATTGTTGAAAATAATAATTTCTGGTTTAGAGTTTGCTCTGACTTGCTTTAAAATAATTTTAAGGTGAATTTTCTATCAGGTCCTGCTGGCTGGAATGCATCTAACTCATTCAAACACACTTTAACTCATGAGTTTCCCGTTGCAGACTCTGCATATCTCCCAATATTAGAATGAAAAATCTTGGCTGTACAGCTAAACTTTTTGATGAAGAATCAATTAAAAAGGACAGAAAATACCTTGGTCTATTCTGTGGCACTTACTTTTCTTTCTTTGTTTCATGTTCAGTAATGGATGCTTCCTTTCTTCTTTCTTCATTTGTCATGAATCAACTTTTTTTATCCTAATCACCTTTTGTTTGCTTTGATACTGATAAGTCATTTTGTACTTCAACTTTTTTGATCTAAGTCTTACATGTCAATCTATTTCTTTACACACATCTTTGGTCAACACTGCTTCCATTTTGTTAGTGTTTATTTTCTTTTGACTTATACTAAAAATGTCCTGCAGATTCTACATTGCTTTGTTACGTTTCCTCTTTTTTCTCTCCACTGGAACATTGAAGGCTACTGTGACTTTAATATTTAATTGCATAACCATCCTTTTCTCTGAAGTCCTATTTTTTCATACAATTTATTCACAAAAGAGTCTATCTACCAGTTCCATGAGTTGGTCTGCTCTCCCATTATTCCCACCATCTTTTTTCTTCCCTATCATGAACTGTCATGTTCACGTTTGACCAGTCACTCCTCATTAGTTAGAATCAAGTCTGAATTGTTGATCCTCTGCAATTCCACCTTCTGAAATATGTCTGTACTACATACCAAAGTGATCTGCTTCTGACATGCTTTTTTGTCACACACAGTAGGGTAATTAAAACTCATCTCCACCCACTTTTGCCATCTCTATCACCATAGTTCTCCCTGCTCCAATAAGTGATGTTATTCTCCTCCTTCAGATTAAGTAATCCATGATCATCATGAAAATAGGCCTGTCTTTTTCCTGTTTTATTTTTATTGCTATCCTTCCAGGACTACAGGAAAAGTGCACTAATTATTGGCATATATTGAAAAGCTTTTAATTTCCCCCTTCTTCACCACCTTAAACTGCACTGTTCTTGATAAGTATGGTTATCCTGTGATGTGTTCATCTCTGATACACCATTTAAGTGTCCATTTCATTATCCTACGAGGTTTCAGTTTGTTCCTTATTACTCTTGCCTTTTGAGTACCAGCATAACAGATATTTGTCAGGTTGTTGTGATAATACTTTTTGTCTCTTGTGATTCAACACTTACCTCCAGGATCATATTTTTAGCAACAGATAGATTTTTATCATCACCTTATTTCAACCCTTTTTTGAAAAGTTTTTAACCAGACTAACAAATTGATGCCTTTGGATGAATTCCCTGAATTGTCACAGCGGACAGTTTGTGGAACAGAGTTGTTGTTGAAGATAAAACCCTAGCATCAATATGGTCTGTGCCATTCATCTCTTTCCCTGCTTATTCTGCTCGTTGCTTCTGGAAATCACTGGAAGAAATAAAGGTTTTATAAACATGGATAAGTTTAGTCTGCTCAGGTTCAACCATGTATAGCTGCCCAGACACAATACCACAGTAACACGGTGAGGAAGCACAGGGTGGAGAGTGGAATAACAACTTCTTAAACAAGCTCAGTTAAAAAAGATCCATAAAACAACTTTCAATAGTGTTTCAAGAGGCAGGTATTTCCATTCCTAAATTCTTCTTGTGACAATAGCTGAAGATATATAGATGTAACAGTTTAAAATGCAGTGTAACTGCCCTTTCCAGCTGCCAAGGGTTTTACTGAGGGGCAATGTCTTACTTTAGATTCTATCTGGAAAACACACATATAGGAGATTTTGGGTACATTTTTCTTTTGTTTTCAGCTATAGTGATGGATACATTTCTATAATCAGGCATAGTTTACTTTTGCTATAGCTTGCTCTCACATTAGAAAGTTTCATGTACTGGTATTACCTGTGGGTCATCTGGTATATCATAACAATAACAGTGGGAACCTTCTGTTGAGGCCCTTATGTTGATTGCATTTAAATCTTGTAAGTATCACTTGATCTCTTCCAATGTAAGGTTGGATGTAGCTGAAATTTTTTCAATCTACTGAGAAACACACTCTGAATTTACACACCAACAGTGGGAAAGAGTTTTAAGCAGTTCGAAAAATTTAAATATGTGTCATCTTTTAGAGATTATTAATGTATCAATCTGATGAAAAGCAGCTTTCTTCTATCGTAACTCCTATACACTTCAGTTTTCATTAGAACCCCTTTTATTATAACCAAAGTACATTTATGTTTGGTTTCTGAGATGATGATGTGGAAAGGATGTAGTACAGAAATACACATGCAGTTTTTATGTTTCAGTTTCTTTGTCAATTATTTTTTTAATCTTATTTGTATTCAAGTTGTCTTTCTGTACAAGCATCACTTTTACAACCATTGCCTTCTTTTATTGGAGTCTATTGTGCTGTCAAGCCTGGTTTAAAATACAGTAATCTCATAGATATTTACAATTACAAATATCTTCTGGATTCACAAACATATTAAAGATGCGTAGGTAGGAAATTAGCTCAGAATCTCTACAAACTGCACTCACAGTAAATATCTTCCTTTTAGAGATGCAGGATGCCTTTAAAAGTCAACAGTTGTTTTGGAAGTACTCTATCACATTTATGAAGCACTGCATCACATTTATGGCACACAGTGTCATGATAAGTTGTCCAAAGTGCCTGTCAGCTTGCCTTACAAACTGAAAAAAATGGACAGCTCAAAAAATTACCTTAAAGAGTAACAAGCAATCTTCAGAGATTAGCATATTTTTTCTTTTCTCCATAAGACTCAAGCAGTGTCATTAAACTTTCTCTTTCTCCTGTTTAATTTTTTTTTCAGTGCAATTTAATGGAAATAGACTATTTTAATTTTCAATGATGAAAAGTCATAAATAAAGGCATTTTAAAAAGTAAATAAATTTTAGGAGCTTTTTTAAAGCATGCAGCTGTTCTAACACAAGAGATCCTAGTTAGCTATTTTTTTAATAAAAACCACAAAGAGGTCAAAGAATCCAAATTTTTTTTACTACCCATTCACATTTAATGCAAATTCCAGCAATATATTTATGTTATTTCTTTAGGCACCTTCAGAGTGCCAGCAGGTAATTAAGTAATCTGAGCCAATGCTGCTTATGTCAGGAGCCTAAAGAAATACCCTGAGGATGACATTTGGAGCTGACATCCTATACTCCTGTTTCACAACTAAGAGGGAGATGAAACCAATAGAAATGTAAGAAGAGAAAAGTGTTAACAAAAACACTTTTTTGCTAAGGATTTTGATCACTGTGAATCTTCCTAAGGAATCTATTTTGATTTGACCAAAACATTGTTAATGTGTACTGCAAACAGAGGATAACAGGCAATAGCATGGCTTTTCACAGCATCAAGAAAACATACTTCTTGGGGCTATTAGTTCCCAGAATCAGATCTCTATTTTTTATTTAGCTGTTGAAAAAGAAGCCTCTCTCTCCAGGGCTGAAAAAGGGTTTTAATAGCAGATTCCAGAAGTTAGCCTGGAGAAAAATAGTGATTTCCGTGGCAGTGTTAGCCCAGAGAATTTTGGCTTAAGAATTATTCCTCCTTTAGCTGTTAACAGGACACTGCAATGATGCCATCAAGAATAATACTTTTTTATTATTATTTGCAAAACCAAATGGAAAATATAGTAAAATGAAAGTCAAGGGGATTGGTCTCCCAGGGTAGGAATACAAGAGGTCATAAACAGTTTTAACACAAAAGACTAACAATTTAATTTGCTGAAGAAGGGCTTCAACTTTCTAAGTTCATGCAAGCACTTCTAGAGTGTGTCTATCATTGACGCCTGTTCTGAAACTGCTGTAGTATGGCCACCCCTGACAATTGCTTCCTACATTGTCAGCTGTTATCTGCCCCAAAAATGCTGTTTCTTGCCATTTGAGAACATGTGAATCAATTCCTCCTTTAAGACATGGATTTCATCTGAGAAGCTTTGCCTCTCCCTGGCACTCAAGATAGACACTTGAGGTTGCTTGGTTCTAGCCCTTCGTATTGCTACTTCACTCAACAGTTTAGAGTCCTTGCTATCAATATCTGGCACTTTTTTCCTACCAGGAATGTAATAAATGCTTTCTATACAAGGCAGGTGGAGAAATGACCCCCTTATGCATGCCTGTGTGCCCAAGCCACATGCACCAAGTTAGGAACCAGTGATTAATCTGGGGAAAACTTTCCACAATATTTCCTAGGAAAAGTCATTTAGCCAAATGCATAAAGAATCAGGAGTTATCTTTAGAGTTTTCCTACTGCCAGCCTCTTCCATTGGAGGGGCAACAACACAGAATGTTTTACTACAGATAAAGTCTTTTAGGTCTGACTTGTCGGTATTAAAGACCACATCACAATTAACGCTTAACTCTGTAATTGCTCTTAGAGCACTTCGTGGTCACACTGCCCTGCCCTCTCTCCTGGCCATTCCTGTGTCTTCCTGCTCCATATTTACATGCACCTGTCTCGCCATTAACACCTCGTTAAGGCACACACCTGCTGTGGTTTCACTTAAACCCACTGCACTGCAGCCATTAACCCTGTGTGTTTCATTATGAGGCACTCAGCACAATAGAAGCACTGAGTAAGGGTCACTAATGAGTCACGAAGCCAACAAAAAATGGGTTTGTATGGGTTTCTCTTTTTGGTTCAATTTTTTCACACCCTCCTATTTAATAATTGATTATGTATTAAGTATATTCGCAGGAAAAAGTACATAAGTGCACATGCATTAAATCCAGCTGAAACAGCACAGTTTTGAGACAAAACACTAATGGGTAGAAACCCAATACATATTTATAAATTCTAAGAAAGGCAACACTGAAACCACAGCTCTGGGGTGTAGGAGACCTTACTTCTATTCTAAAGTTTGTCAAACATCTGCAGTTTCACCAGCAAGTTTTATTATCTGTCTGTGCTACTTCCAGAAAATGAAGTGTATCAGTGTATATACTTAGGCTCATGCATACATACACAGGTCACCTAAAAAGAAGTGCAAAGCAAAGTACAAACCTCTACAGTGTCAACTGTGCTGAAAAAAAATCCAAAAGAATGTTCATTAGTATTTGTAGCAAAAGGAAACTGCTGTGGGAGCAGCTAGTAAGATTGATATAAAGTTCAGAATCAAAATTGTCATGGTGACTTCTCCAGCAGTTTCACCAACTTTGGTTCAATATCTTCAATTACACTGTGACTTGACTAGGAAGTTAAACTGGATACATAAACTGGATAAACCTGGTAGGTGATTGCTCCGAAATTGTGTAATCAAAAAGTACATTATTTGATCTTAATCCTGTGAATCTTCCACAAGGAAAATGTAAGCTTGGAGCTCCTTTTGTGTCAAAACCTCATCCCCTTGTTAGTCAGCTACATAAAACTATTGAATATACTACTTTAATAGCACAGTAACAGAGACTCTCAGATGTATCCATATATTTGATCAATGATTTGCTGCAAATTACATTAAGTGGCCACAGATCAGTATTTCTTACTAAACACCCATACAGAAGGGTAATTTGCTGTGTAATTGCTTTTCATCACTTCTTTATCATGTACTATTGCTTTCCTTGGTCAAATTTCTGATACTTACCCCACAGAAGACACAAGAGTTGCTCTTTCAAATTTCATAGTTCTTATATTGCTTAGCAATATGAGTCTGTATAAGTGCATAAACTTACTGTGTGGGAAACTCAGAACTCTACGTCACTTGCATTGAAATTCTAATTGCAATTCTCATTTTAACAGGTTCAGATGAACTTTAACAGGAGGCCTGGATTTTACAGGGATCAACTCAAAGAGGTAAAAATTCCTGAAACTGTAGTATTAATGTTTGTTTTAAATTACACAAAATGCCTATTTTTTTCCTCTATATCTTCATAACCATTTTACCCTTGGAATCTTACTCTCTCATGGAAATCTCTTTTCATTCTTAGTATTCACTTGACTGATACCGATTTTGTTAGTGATCCTGGAGGATTTTGCAAAATCAAAATATATAGAAAAGTCACCTTACTATACAAAAATAGTGGTAGTTCCTGCACCTCTCCTTCCAGATATTTACTTGGAATGGAGATGATAATCCTTGTAAATATTAAAAATACTGATGTGCAGTGTAAGGTGATCCACATATAAACCAACCCATTAAATCTGACCATAGACTTTACCCATTTCTTCAGCAGGGAAGCCCACCAATAGGGTGTGTTTTTAATAGGCATTGAAAGCTACACTTTATTATTCGCTGAATAGAACTGACATTGGATTTGATTCAGAAAGGAGTACTAACTGCATAAACAGATGTCAACTGCTATTTGTTCTGGTGGCCATGGACTGGAGAAATAAATGGAAAAAGGAGAACAGAACTAAAGACAGGGATCTTCTTCAAATGACAGGAGGATGAGCTTGTTAGCAAAGTTTCCAGTATATGAGGTCAGTCTCTTTCAATGTGCATCTGGAAAGAAGATGATGGTGGGTGGCCTTCTCCCTATAAAGGAGAAATACAACAGTAACACACCACCCTTTAACTGTTTCTCAGTAAAACATAATTCCCATTTCATATATCATAGTCAGTATTTACTGATATTCATCAAAGAATACTGTGCAGGTTACCACATTCATTAGCTACCTGGAGCATGCAGAAATAGAGCCCACTGAAGTCAATGGAAAAAGTTCTATTGAACTCTGTGGACTAAACCTCCTGGCCTAGCTAGGTAGGGCAACAGGGTCAGACTGTTATGTTGGCAGTAAGTCATGCAATCCATTAACTTCTAGTGGCAACTCTGTCTATGTATGCTTTCCTCATCATAATCCCATGTTCATATTAGCATGCAAACATCTGTCTGACTACAGCAGCAAAGGTTGTGGCCTATTCTACTAAGCCTGTTATATATAAATATATGTTGAATGACAAAAAACTTCCCCAAACTTCTCAGTCCTAGGCTTGTCCCTGAGTGCTGATCCATTCTTTTTCTTCTCCGATGGCAAAGAGAGTGGTATCACATACTAGACAGAATTATCCCCTATGGAACATCTTGTTCTGTATGGTGGAAATCTAACTGTAATGCAGAGCCAACAAAATACTCTGTCGAAAGCAGGGAAAGGAGGCTGGACATTATGGGTCAGCTGCTGGAGGAGACAGGCAAGTAGAGTGCAGTTTGGGGTACAGTTTCATATTATACCTGTAAGCTGTAAGCTCTTGCTGGGAGCAGCAGCCCTGCTCTCCCCTCTCTCTGTCTGCCCCAGCTGACTGCACAGCAATTCAGTCCAAATGAGCGATCGGATTGAAAGTGGCGTGAGGAGGGCAGGGGGAAATGAAAAAACAATAAAATCACCAAACTGGCAGTTGTATGACTTACAATATAGCCACAGTCATTTGACCTCATGTAAAAGACGTGTAAGCCTGTTGGCTGGGAGCAGCCAGGAGAGCGGGATAGCGCAGATCCATTCCTTTCAGGAGCCACTCACAGATATACTGGAAGAGGAGGAAAGTAAACCAGCAAGTCTTTCACTTATGAGCTGCAGACCAGGTTGCAGTCCTGAAAATGCATTACAAAAACAGGTAGTTTAAAGAGAGCTTTAAAATCACTCATGGCCCCAACTCTCATACAAGGGGAGAATAGTCACTGAGAATTGCAGTCTTTTATTTCACTCTTGCTCACTCCCTGAGTCTGGAGGATCATGAGTCCCTTAAACTTTCATTTAATTCAGCAGAAGCTAATGACATACATAATATTGGGACTTAAAGCTTTAAAGCTTGCTCATACTATAAAATACTCTACTTGTAACCAAATATACTTATCATTATTAGGAATTATGTAAATAAAATCCAAACCACCTGTCAGACAGTTTTATACTGGGGAAATGGAGTCTCAATTTAAAATGGCATTTTAAAATTTATGCAATTTAATAATATAATAAATTTCCATTTTTCCGCTTTTGTCATTAAGAAGCTTAAAGCTAGTTCCATGTGTGGCACCTACTTGCATTTCATTCACGGGCTTATTACAATGAGCATCACTTTAGATTAAAACCATTACATTTTCAAAGGAAAATAAATAGTTAAGGGTTTCGGAATTATTATTCTTTTCCACACAATCCCATAAAAATTTCCCAATGAAAAAGCTAATAAACCAATGGCGAGACACTTACATATGCAAATATGTTTCCGTGAAAGAGTTAAAGTGCTTTATAATATAAATTTGCTTTCAGTGCCAATATAATTAGATTGTAACAAGCAAACCCCTGCAACATAACACAGTGAAAATTTGAAAATTTGATTCTGCCTGGCAAACAACCAAGTCCCTGCGTGTGCACAAACCTGACATTAATAAGCTACAAGAGATTACATGATTTAGAAAAGAAGCACTTGGTGTTACAAAATCAAATAATAGATCTCTAGGCTATAATTAGGAGAATTGGGATTCAACAATGAAGTCATAATAATGTAATTTAGCTGTAAGTAACAGAGCCATGGAGTCACATTAGGAGGTGTGATCACATCTTTCAGCAAAGCTCTGCTGTGTAGACTTATTGCTGTTCAGTTTAGTCTAGTACACAGCAACCTGTTGGCACAGAGCTCAGGCTGACAGCCTCTTGTTCTCTAGGTGCAGTATGGCAAAGTGCCACCCATGCATTTTTAATTCAGTCCTGTGACTTTTAAGTCAAAACAATAAAATTATATATACTGAGTGCAGAGTTGCCTGTGAATATTTGTATAAATTACTGCACAGCGTGGGTTTAGGGGCCGTTTAAGAACAAATATATTAAAAAAAAAAAATAAGCTGCTGAAGCAGAGTGTTGGGTTTCTAGTAGGCTTGATGAACATGTACTGTTCAGCTACTTTATTCATCTATTTCTGTGGTTAGGAAATTACTTCATATCAACAATTTATTGCAACTGTAATCCTGAGTCTCTTTTGCTTGATTCGTTACACTAGTGTGGAGTGGTTACATTGACTGTTCAGCCCACAATGCAGGTGTTACACGGCCAAGGGAAGCGTCTAACAAATATTAGTGCAGGATGAACCTCACCAGAGCCCCTCGCTCAGGCACAAACGCAGCCCTGCAGCCCACCACGAGTGAAAGGCAGCCACGGCAGCTGGCCCAGCTGGAGGGAGGTGCCAGGGAAACTCCAGGCAGGCACTGTGCAGCTACTCACATTGGTGTTGACAGGACATCAAACACAACTCTACAATTTTTGCAAAAGTTACCGTTCGATTTAGGCTATTGCAGAGGAATATATCTTATCAGCAGCCCCTCTCCTCCATCTCTGTATCGCACAACTAAGGCTCTTTCTTTGACCTATTATCAGTTTAATCTTATTTCAAACATTTTGGCCACAACCGTTCCTTTGTCATTCTCGTCATAACTAATAAACCAGACACACCACGTTAATTCGTTGATTTTCTCCTTTAGGAACTGTTATCTAGTTAGAAGTGAAATCCTACCTGTTCAGTCCTTTGTTAGCTGATTATGTTCTTCTCTCCATGAACACCTCATATTGCTTATGTTATCATCCTGGGGCTGTCTCATAGACCCTTTTGTCCTACCCTGCCTTCTGCAGGCCTCCTAGAAGCAGCTGAACTAGTCTTCCTGAACTCACTCCACAGCACAAGCATAGCAACTCCAGTATCCCTGTTTGAGTCCAAACTTGAAATCTGACTTCACCCACAAAAGACACATGCAGAAGTTTAGTTGGTTGTTGGCTTCTGAGATGTTCTGAGATCAACGGTTTCGGCTTCGGGGTAAGGGATGTTGGTGGATTGATTTACTTCTTTTTAATTTTGTAGCCAACCAAATAATGCAGGACACAGGCTTCAACTTTGCATACAGGCTGCCAGAAAATTCAAACATGTTTGGAATAAAACTTCGAGATGGGTTGATTACTTCTTCTTATGGTTTCACAAGCTAGGGCTGGTGGTCCAACAGTATTCCCATCTTTTGGGGAAAATGCAAAAGCTTCTACTTCCATTCAGTCTTTAGTGTAACGTGAGCAGTCACCTGTTGGTCCTGTTAGCTCAATTTTATTTTTATTTGCAGTTTCTTCCAATTACTGTTTATTTTATTAGTTCTTTATGGTTTTGCCATTTTTTGTTTTGATGAC
Source organism: Pipra filicauda (assembly GCF_003945595.2). Classification (NCBI taxonomy): domain Eukaryota; kingdom Metazoa; phylum Chordata; class Aves; order Passeriformes; family Pipridae; genus Pipra; species Pipra filicauda. Next base: position 2,431,183 of record NW_024104387.1, on the reverse strand, counting down.
ATTTTGATTTGTTTCAAACTGCCCTTTATTTTAATTTTCTTTCCCAAGCATGTTGATTTATGGCTGTTTCTTTTATTTCTTTTATGCTTTAAATGATCTGTTTGTTTTATTTCCTTTATTTGCATAGCACTTACTTTTCATGACCTTTTTGTTGCTGCAGCTGCTGCTGCTTCTGGACTGCTGGTGTTTTTCTCCCTCTTATCCACCAGGAAACACAGAGTGAAAGTAAACCAAATCCCTGTGAAGACAAGTATCCAAACAGAATTTTTTTTCTGATATGTATTTATTTTTATTATCCTGCAATCTCCTAAAGGTATTGGGAATTCTCAAACTGTAGAATTTAAAATGATTTCTTTCTTTTTAAAAGAAATATACTATAGGAACTCCATATGTTCCTATCTAAAGATCACATCCTACCAACTTCCTTTGGGCTGGTTTAGCATTTTGGCAGCTCTTCCAGAAGCAAAGACTTTCGTAATAGAGATAATATGAAGAAAATTCTAAATTGTAGTGGTCTATCTGCAACTTTTAGTAGAGTCCTCACAGCTAGTATAAAATACTGCATGGACCTTTAAAAATTAATATCCTCTCAGTTTGTGAAAAGTCTCATAGGAAATGTCTTTAGAACATTTGTGCTTAATCATGGCTAAGGAGTGTGTGCTACCTGACAGGTATATTTACATATTGCACACTCATGGAGTGTTTGTGTGTGTGTGTTCCTGCCTGTAGGCTATGTGTATGTATTTGTTTTTATAAACATTCACACATACATGTTTATGTAAAAAATATACTTTTGTCATTGGGTATTGTCATCTGCATTGTTTTAGTTACCTAACACAAGAATCTATACATAGGACCTATGCCTATTACATATAATGCTATTTAAATTAGGGTATTAACACTAGATGTGTTTGCAAGACATCCTTTTGGACCTAGTTTACTCTTATTCTGCAGAAGTTGATGCTGCTTCTGAGTTTTCTTAGCGAAATTATTGGTATCAGAATCATTCCTGAAGTGGATTCTGTCATTCACAGTGGGAAGAAAACAACCACCCCATTTCTTTTAAAGCTGTTCTTACTATTCTTTTAACAACAACAACAAAAGTCTCAATATTATATTTCATTTCATACCTCATTTTATGGTGCTGTGTCACAAATTGACATTTTGCCAGGAAAACAAGAGTATGTATTAAGTCACCATCTTTTATTTACATGCTAGGTGGTTTGCAGTGATCTGTTGAATGATGCCTGCATTAGCAACATGCTTCTTGGATTCTCTTGCTGCCCCATTTAAAAGTTTCTTATTGCTCCTTCTAGCATCGGTGTTTGCACTGTTTTATGTCTTTATGTGTCCAACACAAAATGTATATATTTACACATCTACACAGGCCTATAATGAGCCAAAATCAGAACAGCCTCTGTCTCAGCTTGTTTGCACGTTATGCACATTCTAGGGAATGAAATCGGAATGCTATTCAAAGAGAAAGTGTGTGACTTAGCCCAAGGGCAGAAGAAAGTCATGTTTAACAGGTTACATGATTTTACATAACTTTGGGTGAAAAAAGAAGCACTTCATGTCAATGCAGGAAATATTTTAGGATACTTAAGGATTAAACTGAATGTTTTTCCTCACTGCTTCAGCATGTACTGCAGTGTGCTTCTGTACAGTATATTGTTGTTTTCACCATAATTATTGAAAACTTTTTCTCACCTTCCCTAATATAATCCATCACACATAGACACACATATACACACACACACACACGCACACGCAGGAAAAAAAAAAGGAAAACCTTTTTTTTCTTATCTTTACTGCTCTCTTAATTTTCAGGGTTGGCATGGGAAGACTTTAGTGGGATTGGAGAAAAGTTATGCCAATGAGCTTGTTTTGTTGTATGTGACCACTTCCTCAAGACAGCCTGGCCAAATCAAAGCAATTTTTTGGAGAGGACACTTTAGCTTGCAGAGGGAGCCTCACTGCTCTAAGAGCTTCCTACCCATAGCACATCCCAAACCACTGCCTCATGTCCTTAGCTAACAAGTCCTTGCCATTGGACTTAGGAGGATCCTAAAGAAGAGAGCAAAGGGCTTACACCTCGACAAGGGTCATCAGGAAACAGATGTGGTCCCTGCTAGCGTGGAGGAGATGACACATGTTTAAGCTGATTTTTAGCCCCTTTCCCTGGATCACTTTCTTCTCTGCTCACAGGAGAAAAGCTAGCAGTGGTAGTGGTGGTATGATGTCAGAGAGTGTAGGAGGAGTTAGGATCTACAGTGAGTTATGCCAGAGTTGTTAATTCTGCAGAAGTGCAGAGACCTATTTCAGTATCCTCTAGCATATGCATGGAGTGGATCATACACTTTTTAAAAAATATTATTTCTATCTTTTGTATAATAAAAAAACCTGAGTTAGATTTCATAATTCTCCTTCTCTGGAGAGAATAAATGAGGAAGGAATTCCCACCAGTTAGATGCTGGTTATAGGCACTGGGAAGAGTAAGTGAACCCCTCTACATAGCAGCATGTCTGGGTTTGATCTCTGATGCTGCTTAAATAAACTGAACATTAGAAATATACAGGAAAATACATTTGAAGTTACTCAAGTATTATAGAAATGCAAGGCAAAATGTGCTTCAGGAACATCCACAGCTGTAGCTGTGCTAGAATTCATAGCCGTGCTATAATTTGCCTCATTTCCTGCTTGTCTGAACACTAGTAGTTCAGTCACTTATCAGACTTTGTCCAAAAGTCAGAGGTCTGTATCTCTTGACTCAAATGATATTTTGAAAATGCCTTTGTCACACTGATCATATTTTGCTAGAATAGTTCATACACCACCGCTTTTTTGTGAGTCCTTGTTGTTAAACATTTATGTCTTTACTATTGTTACTAGTTGATTTTCCTGGTATTGAAGGAATTGCTGCATCCTTAATACTAGTCTCATTTCAGAGCTAGATACTACTGTGGCTTCTTTGAACCTGGAGCAGGATCCTGACTGGATCTTATAAGTGCAGCAAGGGCTTTCAATTCCTGGTGCTCTGGAAGGAGAGAGCATATACCCAAGTGCTACCACCTCCTGCTGCACAGAAATAGGTCTGTACAGTCAAAAAGAGCCTGCAAATTGGAAATGTAGAAACACAGATTGGATTGGGCCCTCAGGGGAAATTGGAAACAGAGCAAGTCTGGCCTTCATGTCTGTGTAAAACTTCTGCCAACCTAGAAGCTGTTAAAAACAAACTAACAAAAAACCAAACAAAAAACAGGAGGAAAGGAACCAGGTAACTCATTTCCATGTAACCATCTTTCGTTTACAAGATTGCTGGAGAGTAAATAGACATTGCATTGTCCTCCTTCTCTCTCCAGGTTCCATGCTCCACTCTAACAAGATTTTTTTACATTTTCTTTCTTCTCTGTTTTATTATTCCAAATGGGAGATGTTTTACTGAATACCACATACCTAACTTTTGGATGTTATTGTTTGTGTTACATTTTTGTTCTTTATTGTCGTCTTCCTGCAGTGTGTTCCTTTTGTCTACTTCCTTTTCCTCTTATTGCCCAGATTCAATGTATCATCTAATTGTGTTTGTATTTCTGATGTCTCCTTATCTTTCAAGAGTCAAAAGATGGTATATAGTTGATTCTGACTAAATTATGGAAATATGAGTTTATACAAGGTAGGTTATTTCCTTTATTCACTTTACTGGAGCATACATATGTGCTGATGGAGCAGTCTGAAGGCCTGCTCGGGCTTTATCAGTTCCTGGTTATGAAGAACATCAAACAATGCAAACCATATTTTAAGAATATTAGCTTAATATGAAAAGGACATCTCAAGTTGGTGGTAATTGTACTGTTGCTCCACAGTACCTTCCGTTTTTGTCCTCTGCTTAGAGAAGAGTTGTCTCTCAGCCCCATGAAAGTCAATAGCCTGTTGATGTACAGATTTTGTACTTCCAGAAAAAAACTCAGTTTCATTGAGCTAAAAAAAAAATTAAAAAATCATATGAGTTGGGGGGGGTTCCTATTCTGTCCCAGTACCATGAATGGCTAAAAGCTGGACCTCTAATACAGGGAGAAGAACCTTTATGTCATATCATCCCTATCTCCATTTCACAGAATCATTGCAGTAAAACAATGCTACAACATTAAAGAGAGGAAATCTTATGCAAATCTACACTTTTTCAAGTTTGTGGAGTTTTTGTTTGTTTGTTCATTTGTTTGTTTTTGCTATAAATACTCATTTGCTACACCTAAATGTCTAGAATTCTTCTTTAAATTTAATCATTATCCCATTTCCTTAACTTATTGTTGGGGATTTTATGATTCTTGGAGAGTGGTCATTTCAACTTTTTTAAGTTGAAGGTCAAAGAAAGCAAGGAATTCAAGTTGACTCTCCAATAAAAGTAGCCATGTCCCATGAAAAACAGCCATATTCCCAAGATACAAAAGCAGCACTTTATTAGATACATATAATTCATTACAGAGCAAAATCTTTTGTTCACAATACAGTATTTTAAAAGAAATCCATCTTTTAGCATGTTGGACCTCAAAGATTGTTTTTATCTGGTTTTCAGTTAATACCAGTTTGGACAATTAACAAAGACCTTCAGTTAATCTCAGAGGGAGGTTAAATTTAACAGCATTATGATATAAATATTTTTTACAATAACATTTTAAACATTGATTTTATGATGATCCCACTAGTGCAAACCACTCTTTCTTTCATTAAAGCCTGCACATTTTACAGAGTTCCTCAGTGACCCCAAGGTTTCCAGATTGAAATCCCAGCAGGCAGCACTGTCGAATGCTACACTGAAAAGGGAAGAGTAACAAAAGTTTGGGAATGGGTTTCCTGCGGTTCCTCCCTTGTCCTCTAGGCATTACTGTCATTTGGTATCAGCCATTTTTACCACTTTACTCAGACACACACACACTCTCACTCCATACACCCATATACTCTCACAGATGACATGCAGTGACTACTATTTTTGAAGTGCCCAGAACCATTCAAGGTCTTTCACCAAACGCACAACATGAAGGCTGCTGCATACACAAAACTCACATTCTGATCCTAATATCCCCACCCGAGTCTCTTAAAAATGAGCTGAAAGACTTCTTTTGATAACATCAGTGTGGAGCAGGCCTAATTAACTAATGGATCAGCTCACGGTCTTTCATGTCTCTCTCAGGCTGGGTGCTTAAAAAAGGTAAAAACCCACCTACTGCAACACAATTCTGCATTCCAAACTAGGGCTCCTAAACTGAGAGTATGTCCTGTGTGTGGAAAAAGCCCTTATGCAGAGCTCAGACTGGTTTGTTTTTTGGTTTTTTTCTGCATAGTAAGGGCTTCAGAACACCAGTAAAGCTGCCATATAGCTAACTGAACTCCTATACTATTAAGCAAATTAATTTTACATATAAATTATTTAAATTTAATCTGTGATTAGATCTACATATGATTTCATTATAGAGTAAGTATTTTCTTTTTTAGAGAATTGCAGCATGATAAATAAATTAATAAAGACTTGTAGCAATGTATTTCAGCACATATGCTGTGAAACCTTCTTACCAGAAACCTTAGAAATCACAATATTCCCTATGGTCCCCCTAGTCTGCATAACTGTAGTCATAATTTTTTTGTTTTGTTTTGTTTTTCAAACATGAAATGCATTTTATGCAACAATGCCTCAGATGAGACACAAACTCTACAGAGCTTACAAATATTAAACATTAACTCTTTTCATAGCCTTGCTTCAGCTAACAGGACTTATTGGTGACTGTAGATGCATTGATATTTTGTAAACCCAGTTTTTTGATTAAAATTCATGAATGATATCTCACTTGTGTAAATAAATCAAGACTGCAAAAAATAAAGTTTAAACATCCGTACACTATTACTATCATTTTGCCAAAATGACACACTGTATGACTACAAATTTTGCTGTAATACAGTAATTGGGAATAAAATTTGTCTTGTATTGCTGGAAATGGGGTGAGTATGTACCCATGGACTTAATAGCATATTAAAAATTCATTGGTCTATAGTTTTAGCATTACTGAGTACTCCCAAATTCTACTGGATAGTGAGCTGACATATCACAGTGAAAATGTCTCACAGCTAACTGACAGAGATATTAATGCCTGTTCCCACTGTAATAGATGAGCCAGGCCAAGCCATGTGGGGAAGGTGCTACAAGTCAGTTGCTCTGATCTAGGCACATATATAACATTCATGACAGAAATCATCACACTGAATTTGCTAGTGCTACAACATGCAGATTTAAGGAGTAAGACTTAACCGGTCTGGAACACTCTTGTCACACTGTGCTGTTTGATCAATACTGAAATTTGTGAGGGAAAATCCTACTGATTTCCTCAACATTTTAATTGAAATGCCTATTGTTGGATTTCCAGTGGTGGTGAGAGGAGGAAAGAGAGAGAAGAAACAAAGAAATGTGGTAAGTAGTGCTATTACATTTCCCTCAGAATAGAAAAATATTTTTTGTTCTTCTGTAATCTAGAATATTTTATATTGCATTCAGTAGTGTCTGACCTAGATCTTGATTCCTGAACACATCTCACCCTGATAAAAGTGAGATCATGTTTATTTCTGAGTATCACCACTCATTGTGACCACTGAAAACTATGTTTCCTTTTTGCCAGTGTGTGCCCCTACTCACCTTTAAGAATATATATGTTTACAGAAGCTTAGGATCCACTTGGTCTTCTACACAACTGACTGCCATGTAGAGCTGTGCGAAGAGCTTACTACAAATAGCTATGGGTAGTTGCTACCCAGTTTTATTGCATTCATTAATTACTTGTGAACAGGGTCACAATTGCTATCAGGTTGTAGATCCAGACTAGGAACAAATAGATAAGCAGGTAACGTGTAACAGACTGACCAGTCTAGTTTATGAATAGTCAGGAAGAAGTTGACTTTTAAAGGCCTAGCTATGCTAGTGTCATTCACAATGACAAATCCACTTTACAACCTGTCTTCCTTAATATCAGAAAAGTAAGTACTGAGACTAAATAGCCACACGGGAAATATGTAAAATTAAAAACCAGAATCTCTAGATTTCTTTTTAATTCTATTAAAAGCCTCAGAAGTCTGCTCAAGTTTCTCAGTGTTTGCAAACAGAAACAAACAGGAAAAAAGTGGGGTTTGGATTTGCACATAAGGATATTCTTGTCTGTTTTTCATGCTGGGTGTGATTCTACTAATTGGTTTAGCTGATAACCTCAGATGACCCAACAGGTCATCACCTTTCAGAATGACTCCATGGCTATTTTTTTCTTCCTCCTCTATGCCAGCATTTTCTTGATTCCTTCTCCAGTAGAGCTGCCTTGTTCAAAAAAACCCAGACTGTGTAAACTGTAAGCCTATTCCTTGCACATCTGCTTACCAAGGCATTAGGAGAGGATTGATGGGGTTTTTTGAGAGGGAAGGCTTGGGGGGTCAGGGTGAGGTGCTAAGGATTTTTGTTTCCAGGTTTTTACTTCTGCTTTTCTAATAAGGATTTATCTGCAGTAATTTGCAAAAAAAAATCTCTTGAAATGTCAAAATTACAAACTGAGGTTAGCAGACAGGAAGAATACTATTTTTGTGCAATTCAAAACCATCCTGCAAGTGCTTGCTATAGGTAATACTTTTCTATCAGCAGAACCATCCTATAGTGGAAGCATTCACTCTGTAGTAGGTCTGTGAAATAGCTGTGAAAGTTTTTCAGAATTTTTCTTCCATGCAAACAAGCCTCATTGCTTCTGTGAACTTGCCTGCAAGTAGCTGATTGGTAGCTTTTAACTAATTTTTGTTTTCTAACAGAAAAAAAATTTGTTGGGGCTTTTTTAAACTGAAAATTAACATCACCCTTAGACAGATGGAAAGTTTATAGAGAGTGGTAGAATTATAATTTCAGGTATATTATTGTACTTATAGTAGCTGTCAGACACCTGAGAGCATTTCTTGATTCCCATAGCCTGAGTGAAATTTTTTGACCACTGGCTTGCTACTGCACAGAAAAGGTGTGAACTTTTTCAAGCATATTGCTCCATGACTGTGCTTCAAATCCAAAGCCAATGGATAAGAGCCCTAGGAAGAACAGTATATACCATCTAACAGTTACTGTTCCCTCTATCAGGAGAGGAAAAGGATCTGTTCAAAGGTTGTCATCACATTTTGTTCACAGGCATCAGAACAGTTGCAAAGGTCTTTAATTGGTTATTTTATTGGTTAGAGAGAGGAACCAAATTCTTCCCTGATGCTGTATGAATTAATTACAGCTGCATCACTATGGCACATCAGTAAAGGCACTAGGTAATTTCAACTGAGATTATTAGTTTGCAGGTGGATAACTGTCCACAATTCTGGTAACTGATGATCTAGCAAAAGAAAAGAAACATTTTTCAGTTATTTCACATTAAGACCAGATTCAAATGAAGAAACCCTTCAGAAACATTGAACAATTGGTAACTAAAAGAACTGCATCCATTATTATCATCTCAGTTATATCTATTAAAGAACTCAAAAATGCTATGATTTTACACATTTAAAATTAATAATTAGCCAAAATATTCATAATACAGTTTCTGACCTGTAAAAGTCCAACCCTCAGATCTAGAGCTCATCTTACTAATTTTTTATGATAGAATCATAGAATATGCTGAGTTGAAAGGGACTCATAAGGATTAAGTCCAACTTCTGGCCCTGCAGAGGACACCCCAAGAATCACACCATGTGCCTGGGACCATTGTCCAAACACTTCTTGAACTCTGTCAGGCTTAGTGTTGCAACCACTTCCCTGCGGAGCCTGTTCCAGTGCTCAGCCCCTCTCAGGATGAAAAAAATTTTCCTGATATCCAGCTCAAACCTTTCCTGACTCAGCTTCATGCTACAATGGTGATAGGTTTCTATGCTTGGTCCCATGGGCTGTCTGCCTATGAACTATATCACAGAAAATGATAGATGAGTGTATGCAAAGCACTCAGAATAGAAAGTTACCCTCTTACATAGCTAAGATATCCAAGAATCTGATTTTCTTTTAGTACGTGTTTCTCAGAAGAGGGTTCCATCGGAGGTGTGAGGAAAAAGAGAGTCAAACGAGATATATGTATTCACCAAACTAAAATTTCCAAGTCTGAAAAGCGAACGTGAATGAACAGCTGTGATGTGTGCAAGACAACCTGGTACTAATGAACAGCATTACCAATACACCGATTTCTTGTGCTGAATGTAGCTATTGAGAAGCTAATACATTAATGGTGAACTACTAATATAAATTAAAAACTAAAGACGTACAGCTTTCAGTCTGCCTTTCCTTCTGTCACTTATTTTGTACTGCATGAGTGAGTTATTACCTTCTTATTTCCCTGAGATGTTGGTTCACAAGGGGTAGAGTGAGCAGACTCAATTTCACTGAAAGTAATGGAGTGAGATTACCCAGAATTATTTCCAGTGGGCTGAGTTTGTTACATTCCTTCTGTTGTGAGAATATAAGTAAACAACTAAACACCTTTACTGAAAGCTGAGAATCTTCATAGTCATCACCTCTTCCTATTTCCTTGGATTAGTCCAGCATTTTGGGTTTAGCCATGCTCAATTAACTCATCCAGGAATTGGTCCAGTCAGAAACAGTTGACTTAAGTGAGATAAACTGGGCATCTGCCTGGAAAAAAATGATTATCCAAAATATGCTTTCATCATGAGAAAATGAACTGTGCTACCTCCATATTTTAAAACATATGCCTCTAAATAGATTCAGTTCCTTTGAAAGCTTAAGAAATAGAAATTAGTAACATTGAATCTGAAACTGAAACAAGCAGGTACAAAGTCAAAATTCAGTAACCAGTGTGTTAACATTTTAATACACTGAAACTTGAACTTGGTACTAGCACCTTCATCAAACCTCTACATAAACTGTATTGAATTAAAGCGATTAAAACTGGCAATAAAACCAACCACTGCAGAAGTGATTGAAATATGTAGGGTGCTTGCATGTGTTTGTACTGGTGGTAATAAAAATACTGCCATATTTAGTCACTGATTTGCTTAAGGAAAGAAATAAAATCAGCTGACAACACTCTCCTGTTTTGTTTCAATTACTGAAGACTTTTTCCTTAAAAAATAGATCTAAAATTAGAAACATGGTTAATAATTAAGAGGGAACGCCCATGGCATTGGAGAATACAAGGCAATAAATAACTTTTGTGGCTGATTAAATGATGAATTGAAGCTGAAAGTGATGATAACCTCAGAAGCTCTTTATTGCAAGTGAACACCAACGCTTCAGATATTATTGCTGTGATACTGGAATACGAATCAAGATAATAACAGTGAAAAAGAAATCATAGTTTCTTTTGGATTTTTTTTTTCTGATCTTAACTCCATTTGAAAATATTTTACTATTACTTTTTAGGTCAATGAGACATTAGCTAATTAGTATGCAGTTAACAGCAGAACTAAAATTCTGCACTTTCAAGTGGGCCGCAGTCCAGACTCCGAGTACAGGCACACATGGATGCAGTGAGTAGATTTTAACTTTCTATGTGTAACACCTCAGTTACTGGTCTCCCTGCTGTTCAGCTCTGAACATTAAAGAAGTCAAGAGCTGACTGTACTCTCCAAAGCCATGTTGCAGATTTGACTGTTTATATCACTTAAAAACACCTGTTGACAGATGTAAAAGGGTGTTTTATTTTTCGGGATGGTCAGATAATCATATCATAAAATATATCTTCATGTAATCACATTTTAATATACCTATTGGAAATGGTTAGGCCTCAAGTGAATCTCACATGCTATCCAAAGTACCCATTTGCAAGTAATAAAGGAAAATTTGCTAATAATCTGTGGTAAAATATGAACGGTTCTGCTAATTCAAGTAGCACAGATGCAGCATGTGCCAATTTAGAAAATACATAAAGCCAAAAGGCTACTAGAATCAATCCAATTTGTGCTGAAGTCAGGGAAATGTTGGCTTTAGATGTAGCACAGCTATGTGCAGTTTACAAAAGAAAATAGGAGCTAACCAATCTATCTGGAGCAGACATCCAAAATGACCCTTAATGCTCCTCATGGAATCCAGATTCAGAAGAAGAAAAAAAAATTAAAAAGAAGAAAAAGAATGTAATAATAGACGCACAGCAAACCAAATAAAGTAATTTTAAAATTACTAGAGAGCAATGAGTAAACGAAAAATGCCTTTGGGTACACCATCTGTTTATCCATTCCATATTATACCTTTTCATCACAATTACCTAAAGTGGTATATTTGTGTTTCTCTAATGTATGGAATTCATTACATAGTTTTGCAATGAAATTATCACACTGTGGCTGGGACATCTGCACCCTGTCATATATCATTCTATTCATTTCTAGTTAATTTAATCCTAATATCTGCCTACATGACAAGACAGATGTTCAGCTATACTGTATCTTCCATAGTTTTCTGCCTTGAAGAAACTTTAAGTCACTGAAAGAACTGACATCTTTCAAACAGACATCTTACGGGTTTGGGAAGAACGTGTGTGCAGATGTGTGTATATGTATGTTTGCGTTTATATGCCATGTTCCTTTTTAAGGAATGTGTTTTACAAAACAAAAATTTTCCACAGCAACTTTTAAATATAAACATTTTTCATTCCATGCACATAAGTTTCTTTTGAAAAATGAATTTTAGTATATTTGTTTAACAATATTCATAAATAGAGAGTATTTTTTTTTATTAACTTTTCGCTCTCTTGCTTTGAATGAGACAGATATTTTTTTCATCATTGCTGATTAGAAATTTTTTACCAGTGTTCCTCTTTACCTTTTGAGCCTTGGCCCTCAAAACTTCACGTGGCAATCAGGCTTCGTGGCCAATAATGCTGCACATCATGTCAGGCACAAATAGGCCAACCAGAAGCACATTGCATTCCATGTGTGTTAAAGTTGTTAACAACAATGTGTGTCTGAGTCTGTGCCATTGGTCAGTGACAGGATGCACAGAAACTTGGAGCACATCCATGTGGAATAAGGTGTAAAGACCAAAAATGTAAAGCACTTGCTTTTCATCACTCCTGTCACAGTCCTCTTCAAGTGGCTGTCAAAGGGCTTTGTTGTGTCTTCCACTTATTGCACAACATCTTCAGACCAGATTTACAGAAGGTCTTAGGCAGACTTTAATACCTATTCACCAGTCAGCTCCCAATTTACCACTCCTCATCTCAATCTTTACAAGGACACAGTAAATTCCTTTAAGCAGAGCAGCACATAACAGCATTTCCTCATTCTGACCTTACTGAAGTCACACTTGTGACTTTGTGGTTTACAAGTCTACAGCTCTGTCAGCCAAACACCTTTTTTAAGCACGCTCACACATGTTCCCAAAATCTTGGCGCTATCCTTTTAAGCTGTTAGCTGGGTAAATACTGTTGATATCATCTCATGGCATTTTACTATCTTACAAATTATACAGGCTAATACAGGTGCTTAGAGGCTCCCAGATTGGGTAAAAAAGGTGTAAAATGTCCAACACAACTCAGAGAAAACAGAACTCTTTACTGAAAGGAATTACTTTCATGTTAACTATTTTCCAACACTTTTGAAGAATTTGTGAGTTTAAATTCTATGCCTGTAAGCTGCCAGATAAGCCAGAAGTAAATTATACCCAGCTGTTGTGTTGGATAACAGCAACAGATTGTGTAATGGACACCCAGATAAAAACAAACATGAATTGATTTAAAGTATTAATTATCTAAAAATGGCAACTGCTTTTCTAGTTGTTAGGCTGATGATGTGGAGGGTGAAATAGCTTACATGCACCTTTGGCATTAAGGGAATTTTAGGGAAAAAAGTTCTGGAATTGCATCTAGCCCTTGGAATGGATCTTTTATTGCCTTTACACTTTAGGATCGTGATGTCATGATACTCCTGTTTAAATAAAGACCTCTTTTTTTTCTTGTGTTGCAACCAATTTAAAGCATGGATACACTAAAGAGGGGTATCAAACCAGAGACTGGCTAACATTTGTTAGCATCTATTTGTATTTTAAAAGGGAGTGTTTGCTTCATCTATCTAAATCAGTAGACACTACTTTTCCTCTTGAGTCTATGAACTTCAGAGAAAAAAAAATTATTGGTTACTATGTATGTTAGTGGTGTTGTGACATCCTTTCCAAAGCTTCATAAAGATAGATTAAAGAATAAAAGGCAAAAAGCTGCTGAGGTGTTTCAAAGTAAGAATAATGCAATGGACATCAGTATCTCTGGACTGCTCATTAATTATATAAGCCTCTCTGCAAATAATACAGCATGGGACATTTGCTAACAATTATCAGTTGTGTCTATTTCCACAGGCTTAGGAAAGGAAATAACTGTGGTATATGCTGGCAAACATAGGATGTTCTGACTCTGTGGCATAAGACCTTCAGTTTTCCAGTAGTGACCACTACATTTTGGATGCCAAGAACACGGATTCAGTAACAGCTTTAGTGAAACTTCCCAAAAATCACCAAAGTCACCAAAAATCTCAGTACTTACCAATGACAAGTTCTTAAAAAACCCAGCCTTCTCCCCACTGAAGAAATGCAGGGGGATGACTATCAGGAATTAAGCCAAATTCCAGCACAGATCGGCTGCCTAATACATCTGAGAGGTTTTAGATTTCTAATATGGAATGGATTAACACTGGCAGTGAGCCTAACAGCCTCGTGTGATATGAAACAGTAGCATAAACCCTGGGACATTTTGGGGATCGTAAGATTATTTGTTTACTGAAACACATTTACATAGGGCGTTCTTAAAAAAAAAGGGGGGGGGGAAGAAATAAAAGAATAAAAACCCTTAAAGGAATGAGAGTTCCTCTCTCTGAGGCTGCTGCTTACGATTTCCAGAATGGAGACAGCCTTCCCCCTTGGGGATATTTTGGTCTGTTTCACGACAACAGGTAACAAGGTTGCTCAGTCAAAAATATATGTACTTAAATGAAAAGTGAGATACTACTGGACTCAACAAAGAGTTTATGAAATCAAAACATTGAACATGAGATCAAATTATTTGGAAAGTGAATTTACAAAAAGATAAGCCAGACATAGGTAACACTGAAGTTCATCCAGGGAGGCACCAGAAAAATAAGCATTTGAGTTTGTTAAACTGGATGGCTTAACTTGTAAATAAGACCCTAAATACTGAATAGCACTAATGTTTTTTAATTCCACTGAATTGCTGAAGAACTTTTCAACATTATATTAGACGTGGTGGTTTTGCAAGAATGGTTCATTTATCCTGCTGCACTCTTTGTGTTGTTTGATGGTTGAACTTGTCTGCTAACATAAGATAAGGCATGACTGTTACTGGGGTCCAGCTGATTTGGGGTCTGGTTGTAGAGCAGCTGTTGTTTAATCAGAGCCCAGGAGCCCTTATATGTGTTCTACAGAAGTGTGCATTTGGTGATAGATGTCAGTTGTCTTGATTCAAATTACTCTGGTGACAGTGCAGGCTTTTAATATCAGGGATGTCTGTGATGACAATATTTTGAGAAAGTTTTAAAAGTTGTTAAAAATCTTGAGCAAAAATTTGTAAGTTAACCTTTTGCAAGGCACAAAAATCTTTTATGCTTCAATATAAACAGCTTGAATTTAGATAACTGCCTCTCATTTACTTTTGTCTTCTTTTTTAGAAATTGTTTTAACTACTTTTGCAGTTGAAAGTTGTTTGTTCTTTAGAACCAGAAGGGAATTAAAGATCATGTTTTTCAGAGTTGAAAAGGGTCTATTCTTTTTTTTAAATGACTAAAATACTATTTTAGTTTGCCTTTAGAATGTTATTCCCTCAGATATATATATATGTGAAACACTGCATACATTGCTTGAATAAGAAAACTAGAAGTTTGACTAGAAGTCAAACTTACAAAATTCAACCCTTAGACCTCAAATCTACCTGTCATGCAATTTGAGCAGATATTTACGTCTGCATCAACTTTCATATTCTTGAAGATCCACGGAAGAAAGCTATCCAGACACAGGTTTGCAAAGCTATTTACAAACCTGCCACATCACACAAATCCCAAGAATCCCCAGGGCACCTTCCTCCCGTGTGCGAGTTATAGAATGTTTATGGAGACCAAGTTGGGCATCAATAAAAAAAGACTGTCAGTGCTGAATATTGTAACACCTAGCTATGATTTACCTTCTTAATGAAAGAAACTAAGACCTGAGAGAGGTTTTTTGGGCTTGGTCTCACTAGGCCTTACTTTAAGGACTTTTTAACTGTAGATGTTTATTGGACAACAATCTAGTAGCTGTGAACCGTAGTTGGCTCTAGGGTAGGCAGACAACTAAATGGGGATTTAGGACAGTTTTGAAGCTGAAACAGTAAATTAGATACAATTTTTCCTCTGGAGTTAGCCTTAAATGTCTTTTAAACCTGTTCCAAAGAACATTAAAATATACCTGAAAAAAACTCTAGTATTTTGTCTCACTCCAGTGAGACAAAATAAGAAGGACCAAAAGCATACAGAGGATGGTTATGTCTCAGTCTGTGTGATTTATAACAATATAACAGATTAAAAATTTGACCTGCAAAAGTTAGACATTGTAGCAGATCAATGGTCTCATTCAGCCTCCTTCACCTCTTTGCTGAAGTATTGGATAATTAAAATTTAAAAATACATTATTTAAAGCAAATCACTTTAAATAATCCTGGATGAATATAAACACACCAATTATAATTTTTTACATGTGTCTGTATAGAAAAAGGACAATTTTTTTTTTATGATTCCTTTAAATTTTCATCATTTTCACTAGAAAATAATCACAGAGACTCCTTTTCTACTAGTATGTGTGACTGTGAAGGCCTGTGTGTAATTTGACAGTGATTTTAAGTGTCTCCTTCTGTACTAAAACCCTGTGTGCAAGGGTCATTGGACCTTAGTCAGATGCAAGACTCAAAACTTTAAATAAAGTCTGTTGGAAATGAGTGCCCAGTTCTGTAAGATTCTAAACATTCTCTGGGGTAAAAATATAAATAAATCCACAAGAGTTACATCTAGCATTGTGAGAAACATTTGTCATAAAACTCATCTGGTTTCAAACCCTTTTCTGCAAAACACAAGACTTCAATCTCAGACAAGATTCAAGTGAGCTGCTGTTGATGGATGGCTTTGATATATTACTAGTGAAGCACATGGTTGTGTTTCTTCCCTCTCATAGCCAAGTACAGTTTTAATAGCAAGGGACAACCTGGAGTGGCTTTGTCTTTTTAAAAATTTATAAAACAAAATAGCACCATGTAACCTCAGTGCCCGCTGGGACTCCACGAAGCTGTCATACTATCAGTGTATAAAAATATAGAATCATGCCAGAAAACTTCTTTTAAATATTGAGTTTATTCAAACCTGGAAAACTCAACACAAATCAATGGATGAGGATAATCAGAAGACAAATACTCATAGAGACCAAAATTTTATGTTATACTTGATTTAACGTAGGTTGGCTTTTCAGGGGGGATGTACAAAGTCGAAGATGATATATGACACCCTGAATGGATGCTCTATACCAATTCTTTGTGGAAACTTTAGGTTTTAGTCTTTATTTTTAAAATGCCCCAAATAATAAGATAATTCATGCTTTTAAAATTCTAGTCTAAGTATTAAATATGTTCAGGACTTGCCCCCTATCCTGATTCCTTAATGGCTTCATTTACTACACCTCCAAGTCACTTTATCTACCTCTGTGATACAAATGATTCCACTGACTGACTAGACAATCTTTGGTTACACTTGACTTGTAGATTTCTGAGACAGTGGGTAGCTCTAAAAAGTGCCCTAAAAAAAAGTTGAGGTTTCATCCTGACAACATGCAGCACTATTTTTTCCTGTTAGTTTTTATACATTTAATTCATTAGGGAACTCAGAATGCATCAATTTGTTGCCTCAGTAGCATGAGGTAGTTACTAAATTTATTTGGTTTATCCTTGGTGATTAAGGAAGACCGATTCCTTTTTCCTGCCCTTTGAGGGAGCTCATGGTGTTATGGGGGGCATGTCAGCAATAATTAAGAGATATCCTGGTACAAATCCCAAAAGATACATATTTTTATAAGTAATTCCCCATGGAAAAACTTTAAAAATGATGCACTTGTTCTGAAAATGCTTCAGGCCTTCTCTAAATAGATTATATTGCTGGTTTTTTTAAGAGTGCGTGACTTGAGGTGCACATTTTGCTTGTGACTCACAAAATCATAGCACAGTTATGTGAGGGAAAACACAGGAATAATGTGCAGTGAACTTCAATGCCTCACAAAGGATTTATCATTCAGATAATAACCCAGCTTCTTATTTTATTCAATTGTAATGTAATAAGCATAACAGTTTCTTAGGCCACAACCAAAAACGTATTTTATTGGCTTCATGCTTGTTACTTTTTTACAATTTTCTTATATAGACTTTCCCCTCATTTGGACTCCATGGATTGAATTTCTTTTTCTCTTCAGAGGTTTGTCCTTTAGTGTGGTACATATTTCAAAATGGTTTTATACTGCACAACGCCTTAAGCCTTTTGGTGGGTGTGCTTTACACTTCAATTTTCCCAGCAACTGCATGGAATAATTGTATCACTTAGCAGGATATCAACTACAGATGCAGTTCTTATAACAATACCCTCTGTGTCAGCTGATTTAAAGATGATTCCACTTTTTGGTTGTAACAAGTTTTGCCTAATTTAAAAGAACTGAACATCAGATATTAAAAATATTGATGTAAATGAAAACAACCTACCCTATTCCATTTCCTACTTAGAAGCCAGTGTAAGGAAAATGAGAAAGGGAAGGCAAATAGAGCACACATAAATTAAAGTGAAAACAGAACAGAAAAGAAAAAAAGGAGAAGAGGGTAAAGGGTAGAAGAGAAAACTTTTAATATAGACAGTAATTCAGTAAACCTGTAAGTATGAACTGACACTTCATTTTTGCATGCCAGTATTGGGTTCTGCAGTGATAATGGCTCCAGTGCGTATATGGACTTTCTTTAGATACAAATTTGTTTAAAACCCTCAAGGCTTTAGACACCCAGCTTAGAAACTTGAACTCCAAGAATTACCCTTATTATCCACCACAGTACCTGTGACCTATTTTTCATTTGTTCCGCTGCCTTGTTGAACTAACGTTACATGTTCCCAAAAGTAAGCTCCAACACGGAAAAGCTCACAGTACTGCCACTGTGGCAGAGTAAGCAATCTGCCTCTGTAGATGTTCAGGTGAAGATTGTTGAGTTAAAACTACTTTGAATAATGGCAACATGCTGAGTGCATTCCCAAGAAGTTTAGGAGCATCAGGTGAAGTAATAACTTAAGTGATTAATCCCATTATTACATACAAAATCTGTGGCTAAGTTGGAATTGGATCCCATATTTTCTAAATATGAATATCATTCATCAAACTATGTTTCATGACTTGAAGGGATACAGTTTAAGTCATGTATTTCTAATCATGTATTAAAGATCTGTCTTCTGTCTGCATATCTCAGCAAGTACAATAAAACAATACACACTAGTTATTTAAACAGCTGTTTATGGCCCTTGTATTTATAATGCACACCAAAGCAAAATGAGAAGGCAGAGGTCGAAAGAAACAGATTCAAGAACAAAATTCCTCCTCCTTCAGGCAATGAAGGTCAGGACACATAATGGAGTAGTCACACCAACCCTCCTAAGGGAGATGCATTTGACACACCACATTTTGGTGCTATTTTCTGGTCTGTCATGGAGTTGTACAAAGCACTGAGCATTGTAAAGAGACTGCCTTTTGCCTAGATTTCAAAAGGGAGATAAAAGATGTAATCACAAATATTATTATATTTTACATGCAGTGTCCTTCTGATTAATATTGATGTATCCATAAAGAGCAAGAGCTAAAACAGCTGAGCAAGCCCAGGATCCAAGGGCCTTTGCCCCATCACCCCTTCAAAGATAATTATATTTACAAATAATCTCCTGCCCTCATGAGATACTGGGGACTAATGGAAGATAAATAAATATGAAATCTGGAACAATGCTATCACAGGGAAGTGGCTGACTGAAATATTAGAGATCAGCACATACCAATGGAATCATATAGATACACCAACAAGGGGCTGGAAGTCCAGTTCTCTTCTATTTCTCACACTTAGATAAAGCAGATGATGCTTATTCAGAGACGTGGACTTCTATGGGACAAAAGTGCTTATAAGTCACTTGAGCACAATTTTGCTGCATGAGTTTAGGAGAACATTCTCCTGCCAAAGTCTCAGCAGTAGTGTACAGCCTTTTAGATTCAGCAGCATCCCACTGTGCTACCCCCTTCTATCAAAAAAAAGTGACCCCTTCCCTAGTTTAAATAACAAAGCCAGTGCACAGAATATGATGATAGAAATCCTTTCCTCACATTAATTATCATAATTTTTAAAAATTACCAAAAGTATCTTATCTTTATATTAAAAAATGTTACAATGATAAATCACTTGCAAACTAAAAAGCACATTTCTAAATCACAAAAAAAAACAACATTAAGGTTAAAAAAATATTTTTATAAAATTAGAACAGTGCTCTAAACCTTGACCTGGAGACTTGGATCATTTTTTTAAAATTTTTTTCAAGTCTAGGTTGGTTTTTTAAGTTCATGAAGAAACTGAGACATGAACATAGCATTTTTTAGCCAGTAACTCATACATTTATATTTTTGGGTTTAGGTTTTGGAAAAAATGCACCTAGTTGTTTTCTTATTACAATACTGCTGGTTTTGTTCACCGGTCCATGTTTTTCTTGGAATGTGGTAATGTGGAATGTTTTAAATTAGGGGTTTTACTTTTTACTATCCAATGTCTACTAAATAAGTCCATCATCTAATTCTAAAATTGTGAAGCAGCAAACATACACTTGTAGCCAGTAATACATATATTTTTACTCCAGAGAACTGCTCTTCTGTTCTAAATTTACTGCAGAAAGTTTCAGAGACAAAAGAAAGGCTCTTTGCCAAACCTAGCTTCATTTCTTTATAATAATCCTTTAGGTCTCTTCAAATATCCTAACTAAATATTGTAAACTGCTGAGAAGTTTCCATCAAGGCTATAATCAATAATAACAGTTGCTAAACTTCAGCTGACATAACAACTTGTGCATAGAATTGTTTCAAATGAAACTATAGAACAAACAAAGGCATTAGATTGGATGCAAATATTAAAGTCACATTTTATACCCTAATTTTAATTATAATCAGTGTTTGAAACATGAGCCATACATTATATTAAAAATATATAGGATATAATCCCTGCTACTGCAGCCCACTGCATATTTTGCCTCCCACCACAACAATCACTATTGTCTGTTGAATACACATGCTGTTTGGAATGTGAACTGATGAGTGTATTAGCAGTGTTGAGAGACCCTCTAGAGGTTTGGATTTGGGATTTGGTTTGAATAAGAAATTTAAAGATGGAATTATAATCTGATACTTCTTTGAAGCTCTAGGAGGTTACCCATATAATTCCTTCTCTTAAAATCAGAACAGTTGACTTGTGATTGATGCACTGTGTTGGCTTTTGTTCCCAGATCTGACACACACTTAATCTGTTGAGATATTTCTCATCCTAAAATTTGGGCTAATAACTTAGTGCTTCATTTTCCCTCTTTGTGTTGCTCTCTGCTTATTCTAGCGTATCTGAGCAGGAACTCTCTCCTACTATAAGTAGAGTGTACAAAATTAGGGACTTTCATTCTCGGTTGAATTTCTAGGTACTGCTGCAAATATTATTAGCCATGCCACTACCACCCAGTCCAAGCATTTTGTAGTCCACAGCTTGATGTCTTTCCAAAAAGGGAGAAAAGGAATTTTAATGTTTCAGTGTCTATCTCCTTAGTAAGACGTTTTGCCCAACGTAAGAAATCCATATTGCTGAGGCTGCACAGAGAAATGCTTCCTGCACTGCTGTTCAAACACTGCTCAGCATGGCACTCTCTGCCTGGAAAAAAAACCACCAAACAATCCAGTAGTTGGAAGTATAATGGACATCTCAGAACCACAAACTATGATTACATTCAGCTTGATTTTAATGCTCTTTGATTGTCATTGATAGTGGTTTTCAAGTGGATTTGCAAAGAACCAAAATTTTGTCATTTTAAAAACAGTTTGTTTGGAGAACCCCACCCAAAGCTTATGCGATAGCTGTGAAAGTACAGGCATTTTCCTCAATATTTCATAAACTTCTAGTCCAAGAGGACCCAAATTTGATGAAGAAAAAGGAAATGATTCCCCATCTAACCATTTAGAATACTGAATCAGGTATTGTCTTGAAGACCACAGACTTGCACATTGCAGATTGTGCTGAATCCAAGCTGCCCCCTCAATGTCATCCCCTCCCCTGCTCTCCTCATGCAAAAGTTTCTAATAGTTTGCTTCAAAGGCTCCAATAATTTCCCTTTGTAGTGTGAGTGTTGAGCAGGTGCACGTGAATAACAGGATAGTTCCCATCCAGGTGGCATGTGTTGATTAGCTTAGGAATTGGTACCAATGCACTATGAGGGTGATAAGAAATACTGATACTTTATGGGTAACAATTCTCATATTTTTTGCTTTTATATTATAAGCATCAACACTCGTATGGCCCAGCTGACAGGATTGTGGAAAAAAACATTAATTCCCATCTAGAGCCATGGTATTTTATAGTTCAAGATAAGACAAGTAGGAAGTTCTGCCCTTTAAAATCCCATACAAAAAAATTCACGACAAGGAAAGTTAGCATTTAATAACTTCTCATTAAAAATTTTTTATTCTCCAGGCACCTCTATGTTGAACCAATTACCTCCTCCCCCTTCCCCTACTTCCAGCAATATTGTATTTGTAGATTTGGAAATATTTAGATTTAAGGTTTTGGGTTGGTACATACAATAAGACCAGTCAGAAATAACAGAAGCTTGATGGGTTTTGACTTCTGTCTGCTGGGTCTATTAATAGGACTAACATTACCTGGAAGTACTCTTGGCCTGGATTTGTGCTAGAAAGACATACACTTACTCCAAGGGTTGATATAGGGAACTTGAAAAATCAAATGAGCAGGTTAAGATAGTACTACTATTCTGTTCTTCCTCATGTTTTTTCTTCAGTTTCTAGTCAGCTTGTATAATAAGGAACAGCTGCAAAACAGGCAGGATCTATAAATAAAAACAGAAACAACAAAATGTCACATTTTGATAGTATTAGTTAGTATTTTCATGTGTGTTCACACTGGAGATTGTGCCAAACTATTCCGTTGTACAAACATTCAGAATTCCAAAAGCTTTGAAATAAAATGGGTTTCAGTTATGGTTCACACACGTGCTCTTGCAGGAGGCAAGGTTTTCATCATGTTCACCAGAATGCCACTAACTGAAGGAAATGTAATAAACTGAAATAAAAATTGAAAAAAAATTGATTTTTATTTGTAATAACATTGACAGTAGACAATGTTTTTCCTTCCACAAAATGAGTTATTCTTTTTCTTTAGTAAATTTGTTCCCAGAAGGGCTCTAGTACAGATATTTGTGTTCACTACATGTGAAACTAACACATGCATTCAGACTCACAGCTCCCATTCACAGAATTTATTGTTACATCCAAAAAAAGTGTCTCTCACAAAGACACTTTATAGATCAGGGATGCACAAGATTTTTTTTAGCAGAGCACATCTTTGTGTTCACTTCGTATGACAGCACTAGAAGAATGTTGAATAGTATCCATATGGATAGCTCAGTCCCAACGTCAGTTCTTTGGCTTCAGTGGATTGCATAAAAGGCAATCCACTGATATATTTCCTTCCTTGGAACCAGACTTTAAGATGAGAGTCTCTCTTACTGCACACAGTTAAATGTGTTACAGTTTTTTCTGTTAGGATGATTGACTTCTTCATTCCTTTGTCATTTGAAGAGCAACTATATACATACAATGGAAGAATCTGCAATAATACTGTGAAGGGAGAAAAGTATGGAAAAAGTCTTTCCCTTGTCAAACATACAGCCTCAGCAATCCAAAATTACACTTAAGTGTGCTTAGTTTTCCCTGCTAGACAGTAGCATGGTAGCTGTAAAGTGTTTTATCATGAATCTCCTCACTCTAGGTGAGATTCCAAATGTTGCCATCCAAGCTTTGATCTCTGTACAACAAGGTAACTTGCAACAGCTCAAAGAACATATGTTTTTTACTACATATTCTACAACAAATGAGCCTAAGAAAATATGAAATAAGGATTCTGTTACCCGTTATTTTAGGTCATCTAGTTGGAGATATAGAAAAAATAACCAGGGTCCGCTTCACTTTAATAGATAATTATTTCTGCAAAATTGAATAGGCCTTTTCTTGGTAGGTGAGTAAACATCGGTCCCTTACTGCCTTCCTGAGATAATTATATTCCAATCAAAGTATCTAACTGTAGGGTTAGGAACTTCTGTCCAAGGGGCAGGACTGAAGCCTTCTTTGTTATCTTACATTAACTGGTCTGGCCAATTTTGTCCACCTTCCTCTTCTTACTCCTGCAAGAGAATGCCTGTCTCTATGAATTTTACTCTTTGTTACTTATCTCAGTCCTTACTGAGAGATATTCATATCCTAAATGTGATATGAATTCTCCAAGCTGGCAAAGTACCTTCAAGGACTGTGTTACAATATAAAGAGAAGTTACAATCCTAAATTAACTTTGTGAGTCGCTCTGTGATTACCTTATTAAATGTAACTTGTTTTTAGGGATGTCAATTGCTATTTACAATTTTACATCCCTTAAAGTAGAGCAAAGATGCCCTAAATACTTTCTTTGTGTGTGATTTTTGTGCTAAACAATGGACAAGTACACAGTGAAACAGTTCTCACTTCAACAAACCACGTATGCACGCAAGGAAAACCATGAGGAGAAGCTTGTACTGAGTATTTCACTGTTAAAAACCTCCACAAAGCTACTTTTTTCTTTCTTTTTTTATGCCAGTCATAGTGCACACTGTATGATCACTGTAATTTAAAAAATTATTTCTTTGGTGTGCATGCAGTTGATATTTCACTGTCTCCTTTTAAAGTGGTAAGCATTCACACATATTATACATGTATTTAATTTTTTATACTGTGATTTCAAGATGAGACTCGAGCCCCAAGGTGCCTTCATTAATTAAATGTATCATTTTAATGCACAGACACACAAAACCTTACTTGCAACACTGCTCTGTGTGTGTGTGTGTTGCTCCAGAACTGAAAAAGGGGAAAGGGAGAGGGGGGAAGAGGAAGTTAGCCTGAGCTCTCTCCTTCACTTATTGCAATGACACCACAGTAATAAAAAAGTCTCAAACCTCTGCAAGCAGGTTGGTCTCCTTTATGGTCCCTTCTACTTCCCACGTCAACCCAAGGGGACAGCTCACCAATGTGACGTAACTAATTCATCACTACACATTTTCCTTGCTGATATCCTAAGCAAAGATTTTGTTTTCTTAATTTTTTCTAGCACAGTGGCATCTCTTGCATCTTTCTGTCAGATTGAGTTCTTCATCAGGTTTCCATGCTAGGCTTCTGTCAAGGTAGAGATCTTTGTAAAGTTATTGGTTCAGAATATGAAGCTGCTGGTCAAAGGGGAAGATGTAAGTCTCTCTAACATCACTGGCTAAGTAATCCTTGTGGAGTTCTTTAATGCCAAGAAAAGAAAATACTCTTCAGCAAGCTGCTTTTCATGTTGAATGGTGGCTCTGTGTGATGTCAGTTCTTTGGTACCTGGAACGATATAAAAGAATCAGCATTTCTGCAGTTAATAGTATGAAAAACACTGTTAGTAAAGGCTGTCCTGAACTACAACCCTCTGCAGTATTAGCTCGTAGCTAGACTATTTTCTTAGGGTTATTTCTTCATTTTAGCCATTGATAGGGCAATATTGAATGCATGAAAAATTCTAGCAGTAGGATTCAAAACTGGGCTCAGTCCTCTGTCATTTGTTTGTTACACCTCTGGTACTCTGCAGTCCTTTGGTATTTTTTACAGGAAGAAAAGTGTAGAAAATCTCCAAACTACCTTGCCAATACCTCTGTGAAATGCTTGCCTCCTCTTCCAGCCTCCTTCTCACTTCAAGGAAAGACCTACAAGAAGTATCTGAGAATGAAAAAAGGAAAAAGAAATCCAGCAAGGTTAAGGCTTTCAAAGGCTTCTCAAAGACAGCCTGTCATATGAAACTGAAAAGTGACTCTGTATTACTTGAATAGTTAACACAGGAGGGTTGTCATCACAACCAGTTTTAGAGGCATAACCATCCCTTGAGGTACATGCACCTTTACCCTCACTCAGGCTGTACCACCAGCTGGAAAGCAACATAAAGTTGAGAAAGCACCAGTCTTAATCTTGTTCCAGATCCATTTATTAATAGTAATAATACTATTCAAAGAAGCATAGAACAGCTGAGGTGGAAAAGCACCTCTGCAGATTCTTTAATCCAGCTCCTCTGCTCAAAGCAGCAACAGGTACAGAGGGCTGACCCGGACCATGTCCAGTTAGGCCTTAAATTTCTCCAAGGCTCCTCAGCCTCCCTAGGTAACCAGTGTCAGTGCCTGACCACCCTCACAGTCAGAGATTTTTACCTTACAATTAATTAGAAGTTTTTGTATTTCAATTTGTGCTCACTGCCTCTTATCTTCTCACTGGATGCTACATTTCTGAGTGACAGTTCATACTTTGCCACCACAGCATTAAAAACACTTCCTCCTCCCCCAGTATTTTTTCTCTCTCATATCTTTTACCTAGATTTAAATTCAGCTCTGACTCCCATACCAAGAGCCATAAAGAAGACCTAGAGTAAGAACTGCCTTATTCTAATATTGAACCAGATATTCAGAATAATAGAGTATTCTGAGTTGGAAGAGACCCACAAGGATC
Source organism: Pipra filicauda (assembly GCF_003945595.2). NCBI lineage: Eukaryota > Metazoa > Chordata > Aves > Passeriformes > Pipridae > Pipra > Pipra filicauda. The sequence goes on along the minus strand of NW_024104387.1, from coordinate 2,405,304 downwards.
ATCAAATCTACCTCTTAAGTGAATGGCCCATACAGGAAGCAAACCCACAACCTTGGTGTTATTAGCACCATGCTACTAACTAATCTCAGGATCTCATTAAGGGTAAGAAGCCTCTTCTTCTTTGTCATATTTCTCACTCCAACTTTCTCTACTTATCTTCTAGTAGCATTTTTTTGTGACAGGAAATAAACAACATAAAGCATAGCAGTCAGTGAGAAGGCCATGCTCTGATCACTAGCTCTCTCTCTGTGAGGAGTTATCCCAGGCTTCCATTCTCCCTGCTAACCATCAAATAGCTGAACTATTTAAAAATTAAAATAATTTTGTTTAAGTCTCTGCTAAGCTGAGATCTTTTCCTGAGAAGTTCACGTCTGGAATCAAATTTTATAGCCACATTACCAAACAAGCTAAAAATACAGGGCTTAATAATGAGAAACCTGATACTACCTGAAGTATAATGGAGCAGGAGTGCTGCTGCAATAATTCTTTTAAGCCTACAGAAACTAAGCAACGTTAATTATTAATCAAAAGCAAAGCACCCATTTTAAACATTTTTCAAGGAGATGTGCTCATTTAATTTCTTGCTACTCTATATTATTTTATATCAGTAGCTGTCTTTCAAAGTCAGCAACACTTACACAACTGCGAGGGCGCTGATCTGAAATAATACCCACGATATACATAACACAAGGCTTTAGAAAATCATTGAACTAATCAACTGTGCAGTCTTGTCCTCCCAATGTCGGCGTCTCTTCCTCCTCCTGGCTTTGCCCACCCAAGCCGTCCATACTTACATGAGCTGCTGTCATTTGTTTTGTTCTGTGAATAGCTGAGAAAATGAGCACCCTTAACATAAACCCAGAACCATTAAGGTTAGAAAAGACCTCCAAGATCACCAAGTCGAACCTTTGACCAAACATCACCATGTCAACTAGACTGTAGCACTAACATTACTAAATGGTTTAACCACTGCAGCAAAGAATTCCTAAAAGGTATATACTGGGCCAAAAGCAGTTTGTGTTTGTTTCAAAACCATGGATATGAAGGAAATTTCTCTAAAGATCATTTGGCTTCACGATATTATTTCTTAGCCTTTCTTGTGGAATACAAAAAGTAGTTTCATCTTTTGTTTCTTGACAGCCTCTCACCTGGGAGAGGTGAAGAAAATAGGTTTGCTAGATAATTGCTTAGTTCTGAAGGAACATCTGGGAAGGTGAGGTGAAAAAAAGACCTCTAATGGAGTGAAAACTGTAGTCAATAAAAACTAATGTGGATTTTAAAATTACACACCATCAAACAAAGGCTTTATAATCCAGATTTAAATGTTCTTCCTTCAGTCTTCTTGTTTTCATTCTTCATTTTCTCTTATGCTTGGTTATAAGTCTGGAATGATGTACTATTTTCTCACTATAACCTTAAGGTTGCTGTGAATTAATTGTACACTTCTTTCAGTCCTCATTATAGTCTTTGACACAAGAATGAGTTTTCACAGAAGTGAATGCCAGGATGTTCTGACTCTCATTGAATATTCTCATTAATCCATTCTTAGGACAAAGACTAATGATAAAGAATAAGCACAGATATTAATTATTTTATTTCTCATGGCAATTTTTGGGATGTAATGAGAATGGAAAGATCACCCTTTTTTGGTTCTTAAAGTATGAGGTTTTTTAAGGATATAAAAATATTCAAAATTAATTTATTCTTGTAATTAAACCATGATAAGTCCAGAAGCTTAAAACACATCACATTAATTCATTTTTTGTGCCAGTCTTAAGGGTCCAGACCTGTAAGTGCCAATTAGAGTGAACAGAAGTAGAGGATACAGGTCAGTGGAGAGCAGAGCATCACAAATTATATTTTTGGAAAATTTATGTGCTGAAAATAGACAACAGTCTAGTCCTAAGTGATCTACAAGATGTAATAACATTATATCTGTTTGTATTTCTCTTTATTTCCAGTAGACTGTCTATATTGTTGGCTGTGCATCAGCACAACTAACAATTTCTTAGTTGCCAATATCTTTCACCTCAGTATGGATAGCATATTAACTTATGCTATATTTTGCCAGAAATCAGTGAATAGTTGAACTGTACTTCATCAGATGAATATACTGATTTTTTAAAGACAGCTAAACCTATCGTGATTATTTTTGAGCAACTTATTACAGAGTAAAATCCATAGAACTTTGATGATACATTCATCCTTGAGAGAACAAACACTGGAAGAAGAAAAAATATTATCCCATATAGGAAAGGCATTGGGGAAATCTAGGCTGCTCAAATTGTTCAGAAAAGCATAAGGCTCTGAGCTCTCAACAGCTTCCTCTGCTGACCCTTTCTTCTAGAAAGTTAAGGAGAAAATAGGGGAACAAATTCTGACTTCCTCTTGCATTCCATTTAAACTCTGAGCATCACACTTGTTTCAACAGGAGGTACATGGGACATTCTAACTACTCAGGTGATTCTGTCATTTATACTGAAACAGAAGAGTGTGAAGAATCCTAGCAAGGCATGTAATTTACTTCCAAACCATTTTTTGATTGAAGTTTTTTGTCAATCCATTTTTTAAGACCATCTTCAGTTTTTCCTACAGCCTTCGTGGTTTTGGTACTATATCATAGACATATTTTGATTTAGAGCAGAAAGAATATATGGATAGCTTCAAAATTATTCTGTTAATTCTGAAGTGTTTCATTATAGAGAGGAAGCAACACAAATATTACAAAGTGATAGATACTCAGTGTCATAATGTGGCAACAAACAGGATGAAAGCAGTACGTTGCCTATGTGCTCAACCCATTCTCAGGAAATTTCAGCTCCATCTACCACTGGTCCTACTCACCTTCCACATATCCAACTCAAGGACATACCTGTTGTTGACCCACTGAGGGATCCTTAAATAAATACAAGGAACTATTTCCTTGCAGTTACAAACTATTATTCAGTGATAGTGGCATGTTTGTGATGAGCCACTCAACACTTACACGTCAAAACATAAAAGAGAAATGAGAATGTCTGTATTAATTCGGAAATTTTTCCTCTTTTTAGCATTAATATAAGACTTTCACATTTCTTACAGCCCTTTTTCTGAATAGCACAGTGCCTTTGAAATATACTCTATTTTCTAAGCATTACACAAATGTAGCCTGTAGACTCCATTAAACTTGAAGAGTAATATCAATGCACTAAGAATTTTTATCCTCCCTATATTCAGCAATGTCACATAATGGAATAACAGATATACAGGAAAGCCATCTGCAATCTTCAGATCTAACCTGATGTCTCTAATCCAGGCACAGGTTTTGTGTTGGTGGTTTTGGTTTGGGGGTTTGTTTTTAAAGTGTTAGTCATCCAGGCAGGTATCAGCTGGACAGGAACTTATTTACTGCAGGTTCTCTAAAGACTCCCTGCAAAAATGATAGAATCATAGAATGGTTTGTGTTGGAAGGTACCTTAAAGATCAACTAGTTCCAACACTCTTGTCATGAACAGGACACCTTCCACTAGACCAGGTTGCTCAGAACTCCATCCAACCCGGCCGTGAACACTCCTGGGGATGGGCCATCCACAACTGCTCTGGGCAAACTGTTCCAGTATCTTATGATCCTCAGAGTAAAGAATTTCTTCTGTATATAAGAAAGGAAAATCACATAAATATATCAAAACTCTGGAAGACATTGAACCACAAAGAAAAAAAAAAAGGAAATAACAAGACCCTTCAGAGAAGTCGCACAATTTATTTTTTAAGTAAACTAGTTTTGAAAGTTCTGGACCTAAGGATCTCCTATGTAAAAACAGAGAGAAATAATGCAGGTTCATATTTAATTTGAAATATTTTAAACTATTTGATCTATTTTTTTCAGTAACAACACCCCATTTGGCACTAGGAATAAGCAGGAGATGCGTAAGTAGAGAGCAAGGGAAATGTCTGAGGTCTATCTGCTTACAGGGTTTCTATTGCAAAATGAGAGACAGGGTAGTAAGCAGGAGATGCTGAATTCTAGTGTGAGATCCTCTGGACAATCCTGTGTATGTAATACAGCTCTCCATCCAGCTACAGAATCCAAAGCTACCCTAGCAGCTTGAGGTCTGCAGCTTAAGAGTGCAGTAGTCTGAGCTAGATTTCACTAAGGTGTCTGAACAGTAATCAAGAGAGAAGCATCCAGTTCTTTGGTAAGTCATATGGACTCTCATCTCTTTCAACTAAACTCATCTTGAGCAGTAAATTAAACTTAAATTTGTGTTTAAGTGTTCATTTGTGCAGTGTTAATCTAACTCTGATGTCAGGGAGCTTTGCACAATGAAGGCGAGCATGAGATTGTTTTTTTGCATCTGGTTAGGAAACAGAATTGTAACATCTGACACTTTCTTACTCAAAACAGCTTAAATATTGGTTTGCACAGACTAGATAATTGCAATGAATAAATCACAGGTCAAAAAATTACAAATATTTTCTAATTATGAAGAAAATCATACTTTGCAGCAGAAGTGGAGACTCACAGAATAAAATATTTGCTATAGTCCCTTCTCCCAACTTTATATCCATGTCAGAAATTTCCTAAAGCAGTATGTTGCATAAAATTAATTTATCTGTGATGTTGCCTCATTGACTGCCATTTGAATTGCCTTCCATGTCATTACACCAAAGGTGAATGTAGTCTTCTGTCTTTTCATATATTCTATTCCTTGTCAAAATATCATGGGAAGGCATTAAGCAGAGTGCTTTCCCACAACACTGTAGCACTGACTAGGGGAGGCCAAAGGAAGGGAAAACATGCCTTTGGGAGTTGGCAGAGAATACACTGGGACAGGTAAAAGCTTAGAAGATTCTGCAAGAGTAGAAGCCATAGACTATGAGAAACTTTTTTTTGTTTATAAGTACTGTTTTAAATAAAAATTTCAGACTGTAAATTAAAATTTAAACAATGTAAGTGCCTCAGAGAACCAGGCTGTAAAGCAGTCCCTTAATGGGACTCCAGCACAGCCTTTATTTTTTAATGTGAAGAAGGGAAAGGATTTGTCATTAAACTTTAAAAATAATCAAAATAAAAATCCTTTTTGTTTTTGCAGGCTGACAGTGCTACTGAGAACGATTGTGTTCACTTAATGGGTGTCCACTGGCGAGGAGAACTTCCTTCTGTGTAACAGGGATTAGATTCAAATTTAAGCCTGTCTTGGTTGTTCCACAGTCTGTATTTTTCCAGTCAAGTGTGCAAAATTTCATATCTTATCCATTAGTATTTGTATCCTCTTCAGGACTCACTGCTTTTAGAATATGAAATAGGAAATGCTATGTGAGACAACTGTATCAAACGGATGTGGTCTGGAAGACTAAAAGTTGCTGTATGCAGTATGACACTTTAGCGTCATACTGAACAATTTTATGCAAGATAGTGACCCTAAGAAAACAGAATTATCATCTTCCTGTTCTGCTATTCAAATACCAAAATTTTCCATAATGCAGAGAAAGACAAACAGTACCATTCTTTAGTCTCCCTTTTTTCAGTCTCCCTCGGTAATAGGTCCCTGTAATAAGCAGAACCATACAGAATATAAGCAGGAGATGCTGCTGTTGAGGAAATAAGTACATTCACAAAGGACAAAACAAAGACAGACTCCAGGAGGAAAACTTGATGCTGGAGGCCCTAAACTTCAGATGAAGCCTGTTAATATAGTGTTAATACAGTAAGGTACCTCTTAAACTGAGCCTTCAGGCCCTGGTATTACTTCTATGTCAGTAACGACTAGCAAATGAAAATAAACACACAAGCAATGCTCCTTGATCCACACAAGGTTTAATATATGCTGACGAGTATATATTTCCAACAACAAAATTCTGTCTTTATGCTCATCACTGGTGGACCTTGTTCTCACAATATTGCTACTTATTGTGGTAATGAAAGTCATTTGAAAGTTGAATCTGCAAGTGAATGTACTGTGGTGTACACAGTGCATAGTTCCCATAAATTTAGCACACAGGAATTTATTTCAGCAGCTACAGCTTTCAGTAGTTCATCAGTTTTGTTTTGCATGAATGTAATTTACCTTTCAGCCACCAAAGGCTTACAGTACAGGTCTTGTACTGAAACAAAACTAGCACTGTAGCAGCACTCACATCATGCTACTGGAGGGGCGGAGGAACCTTCATATTTATTCCAAAGTTTTCCAAGCAGTTAAACTCATATACAGATGGAGATATCTCCACACTTTTAGAGCAGTGTTAACATTCTGGTTGCACAAGGCTAGTAAAATTAGGGTTTCACTGCTGGAACTGTAATTATTTCTATAATACAAGGATGCATATTCCATTCCTTTTTAACCTTTTAAATAAAAGAAAACACTGGAAGAGGAAAGGCTGTTGAAATGGTATCATACTGTATAGTCATAGTCCTAAGAGAAAGAGAAATGTTGTCATCTAAAATGAAGTAAATCACTGAGTTTCTGAGACCTTCTTATCCACCAGAAATAGCCACAAATGAAGGACAAGGCAAACAGGCATTTCAAACTTTGGAAGTGCAGAGATTTGCAATGTTGTTTGGATTTGTCGGTTCTCAGGAAGAAAGACCATTCCATTACTGGAAATTTTACCTTACTAAAGTATGGAGAATTTAGCCAACTTTCTGCTATGCATGTTAGCTTCTTTTATAAAATATGGGCTAGCCTGGTTTTTGTTGAAGTCATTGGGATTTTTGGCATTGGTTTCAAGATTAATAGCCAGTGGGTCACAGGCAGAGATGACAGAAAAGACACATTTCCCCTTACCTAAAGTACAGTACAGATCAAATGCTATGAGCTTCAGGGGTATATTTCTGGATGCTCTCTTCATGCATTAGACATTTCTGTTCACAATAACCAACTTCTTCTTTAGTCAATTTTACAACTGCAGTTGTGTTTTAGAGAGGAAATCTAATACTAACCATGGAATCCCATCAAGAATTCAGTAAATCAGGTGACTTTTTATGGCATTTTACAAGAAAGAAAACTATTCAGGTAAACTGACAAGTCCAAATAGGAATAGGAGACTCCAGCTAGGCATATGTTATGAATCACGGACTACTACCCCTACTGGGGTTGAGAGAGAATCTCCAATCCTGAATGATTTCAAACCAGTTCACAGAGATTCTTAAAGTTTTGCTAAAAAGGGAAGCCAAAATGCAGACAGCTTTATTAGAGTGTATAAATCAAAATAAGAACCAATGCATTTTAAGACCTCAAGGGTACCTTTCAATATGAATCCAATTCCCCTTAAGATACTGTTGCACTTCCTAAATAGTACTACATCTTGCTAAAATGTCAAAGGTGTTCATATTTTCATCAGAAAGGTATTTTGCCAGCTGGGCTAAAAGATACCTCTTCAATAAGTATTCCAGCAAAATTTGGCTGAGTTCCAACAGCTTTTTGTCCATTCAGAATTGCTATGAGCCTTGATACTAAAGTGTTCAGGACCATCTAAGAACCTACAGAGTTATGGTAACTTTGTGTTGTGAGACCCTTACATAAAACAAACAAAATTAAAAGGTTATACTATGGTGGCTCTCCCCTGGTAGCAGCAGCTCCCTCGGGTTCACCACTCAGGACGTGGCACCTCTGAGGTGACTCTGCCTCTCTCCAAGACCACTCTCTGTGAGGCCATGCCCCCTGTTGGGGCTGGGCAGGGTCAGGGCTCCTGGGTGGGTCCTCAGAGGCAGCGGCAGCACAGCCCAGGTGAGCCTGCAAAGGTAAGGACATGCCCAATCCCAAGAAATTCTGCCCATGCAGTTCAAACAGCCCGAAAAAGCCACGCTCACCCTCACCTGCGACACCCTCAAGCATACCTGGGTGACCCCAGGTGATCCAAAATGAACCCTGAATGACCCCAAGTGACCCTTGAATGCCCCTAATTGTGCCCAAAAGACTCCCGAATGACCCCAGGTGACCCAAAGTAACCCCAGGTGACAGCAGGTGATCTCTAGATGACCCCAAGTGACCTCTGGATGACTTCAAGTGACCCAAGGTAACCCCTGCAGGACTTCCAAATGACCCCAGGTGACCCCTGGATGACTCCAGATGACCCCAGGTGACCTGTGAATGAACCCAAATGACCCCAGGTGACCCCTGCAGGACACCCAAATGACCCCAGGTGACTTGTGAATGACCCCAGGTGACCCCAGGATGACCTCAAGTGACCCCTGGATGACACCAGTTGTCCCCTAAAGACACCTGAGTGACTCCAGGTGACCCCAAGTGACTCCCAGGTGACAGCATGTGACCCCTAGATGACCCCAAGTGACACTCATATGACCCCAGATGACCCCTGGATGACCCCAGATGACACCAGGTGACCTGTGAATGACCCCCAAATGACCTCAGGTGACCCCTGCAGGGCCCTCAACTGATCCCAGGTGACCCCTGAATGACCCCAAATGACCCTTGGATGACCCCAGATGACCCCTGAGTGATCCCAGGTGACCACAGGTGACCCTGGATGACCTCAAGTGTCCTCAGGTGATCCGTGAATGTCCCCAGGTGACCCATGGATAACCCCAGTTGACCCCATATGAGATATTCAGAGATATTAATGGAGACGCTTATGATCTAGTCTCTTTTCATGATGCATGGGCACATACATACAAAAATATCTGTTGGTCTTTAACTGTAAGTCTCAAATATTTTGTAGAGTGCTATTTTGAGGCCCTGCGAGGACTGCAAACTCAATGCTGTATGGATCTCTTTGGGGTTAAGTGGGGGTAGAGGGGAGGAACTTAAATTAATGTTCTACATAGCCTCACTTAGGTCTGGGTGTCTTTTGCATTTTACTTTCAAAAAAAGATCTGTTGAAATGAGTTTCAAGCAACATTCATACATGTCCCATCTTGCCTCTATCAAGTAAATGTCATGATAGGGTCACATAACAGATTAATTTGTTTAAATGAAAGAGTATAAATATTTTAAAGCGTAAAATGATATGAAGAATGCTTTACTGTTGCAATGATATGACAAGTCAATATGTTTTTTATGTCATCACAGAAAGAAAATTTTAGGTTGTTATAATGTAGAGTCCTCAGAATATTACTGGAGTGAAAAGAAAGTCATCTCTCATTAAGCATGAAAGATCAAGTATCTTAACGAAGTTGTTCTATTAAACATCCCCACAGACACAGAGAACTGCTTTAAGCCATCCAAAGAGCAAAAGGTGAGATCAATACAATGCAAAACAGAGGTTCAGGCTGATTCACTGGGATAGGAGACGGGTGCAGGGTCGATTCACTGGGATAGGAGACGGGTGCAGGTTCATTGGGATAGGAGACATTTTTCACTGCACCCAGTCACACAAGTTGTTTAATATCTGAGATGTTTCTCTTTCTCTGTCCTTTATCATTTTGTATATCCCCACCTGCCTCCTGCTTCGCCAATCACCTAGTTTGTATTTAATTTTCCAGAAATTTGAAATGCACCGCAAATAACACCCAAGTCTGACCTGATATTGTCTCTATCAAGCAATAACCCTAACAGGGATACGTCATAGTTTAATTGCTAAAAAAAAAAAAAAAGGATCAACATTGTAACATTATATACAGTATTGGAAAGTATTTGCAGTTTTTCTTTGTTTTTGTTTTCTGTTTGGTTTGTTTTTTATGCTGAAGTGGCAGGAGCAGCAGCTGACAGAGCGAGTTACATTTGCTTTGCATACCCTCTTAGCCCTCCCTGTCTTGTTCTTCTTATAACTACAGACATATTAGCCTACTAACTGGCTTTATAACCAAGCCTTTTCATCAAGTGATAGGGGTCAAAGAATTAAGGTCAGACTCACAGTTGCTGACCTCTTTATTCACAAATAAATCCCAATTATTCTAGGGTTACAGTTCATTTATATAAGCTCATTGTTATTTACTAGTTTAGGCATTCACACCTAGAAAAATATTTTGCTGACTGCATGAAAAATGAAATAAATCATAAGCTTAGGTGTGGGAAAGGAATGGAGATGACAATTATAGACCTATCAAAAAACATTCACTATTATGCAGTGAAAAGAATAAATTGAATTACTTTTCCTCAACATTTGTCTGCAACAAAATACCTGTTATGGATTCCTCAAAACAAATAAAAAAATTCTTTGGATAAGAGTATTTCACTTTATGTTCAATGAAACATTTCTTTAAAATATTCACTGTAGGCATACAGACTGCACCCTGTAGTAGTAGGAACCACCTAAAACCCCATCTATTGATACAAAAAGGATAGTTTGTATTCTCAGAAACAAAGCATGAATAGAACACCAATCCCATTTTCCTGCAACTTCTTCCTACTATCTCTAATATTTCTAGGAGATAGCATTAAAACTGGTCTTAAAACTATTTTCCTGTCCCTCTTCATCTGCCATAAAAGTCCCAAAAATTTGCCATGTATCAGAGATACAGGCAAAGTGCTGCTGAACTTTCACCCATAACAGTCCCTAATCCAGTACAAATGAATTTGCCTTTATGAATTATTCTGAAGTTTGTGCTGCATGGCAAACTACTGTCAGTAGCCTAAGAGAAGGAGGAAAGACATGCTATCTTCACATTTTCTTTTTTTGATAGAATAGAATTGAGCTTAAAATCAAGTGCTATGAGGAATCCAATGAGAAGCTTTTAATTAAACAAATATTCTGTTTAAAAATGAATGTTTTTCAATAAATAACCATCTTATTGAATAATTTTAATAGGAACTTTCAAATGAGAAAAGTGTTTTCATTTGTAAATACTTTTTTTTCTCCATAATATTTAACTGTCAACAAGTTCATTCATCAAAAAAATTCAAGTTATCATCTAAAAATGCTACAAACATTACTATTTTTCTTCATTTCCATCAAAGTTTTGCACAAGGGTAAAAGCAACTCTTCCTAACTTTGGTAGAAGCTTTTTCTCTTTTGTTTTCTTCATAGACATATAGTCTGGATAGCTAGTAATTGTTGGCAATTTTAATTCAATTTTATATATCCAAAGAGAAATGCAGTCAAATGCCCTATCTCCTGGGTTTGTTACATAGTTTCTTCTTTGTAAATGGCTTGTCTTCATCTGCATTATGACCATTTAATTTTAAATTTATAAACAGAAAATTTTCTTATTTATCTGCCTGAGGTCATCTCAACTCATCTTTTCACTGTCATTATGATCAGAAAACTTACATGTCACTTCTGCTAAATAACTGCCCAAAGTGTAATCAATCCAACCTTGAGGCTGGGTCTGTGATCTAGTCCATAGAAAAGGACATATTCAAGGTCCCGTTCTGATCTTACTTTTAGTGAGTATTAATGGCTGCACACACACTTCTCACCCCATGGTATTCAAGGGGATATAATTTCATATCCACTAGCTGTGCTGTAATTAACAACAGAGAGCAAGGCCTTGTATGATATCAGAAACAGCCTGAAGTGAGCAGAATGCTATTTCAGGTCCTGTATTCGGTGCTCCACTCAGCTGCAAGTACCCAGTTAAATTATTCCAAAATCCCCAAAGCACATTTGGAAAGACATGAGCACTTCATTGATTCTGACTGTGATTGAGAACAACTTCTCCTACACTGAAGCTTTGACAAATTTTTGGCCCAATGGTGATTTTTGAGGTTTCTTCATGGTTGTGTTAGTTTTTCAGAGGAATCTCTGTGCTTTCTATACATGAGTTTTGCATGTTTACTCATAAAAAAATGTAAATTCTCATTCTAATAGCAGACCCACAATTTGCCTACTACATTTTCAGGGAAGCCTCACGGCTTTCTTATAGAACTAGAGCTTTGTGACTGCATGGCTTATTCTTCCTGGACTGAACAGTTGCAAAGCTTTGTTTCAGATTTTGAAGCAGTAAGGGAATGTGAGCCATCATGAGCAAAAAGATTGGATTTTGCCACTTGGAAAACACTTCCAAAACAAACTTTAGGGTTTCTTTCCTTGTTTCCAGTGAAATGTTTAAGGAAAACCCATGAGATACTTTTGCCTGAAATTCATTTGAAAAATCTAATAGAGTCCATCCTGCTTATCCACATTTAGCATAAAAACTACGAGATCAAACAATTAGCATTGATTCTCAAATGCATGTGTTTGCTAAATGAATATAAATGTAACCTTGATTGTCTCCTCCTTCATGTTTGAATCCTGACTCTGTGTAAATAGTGCTTAGGTCGGGGCATGAAATGGTGCCAATTTCATCCTACCTTTAGTAAAATTATCACAATCCTACCAATTTAAAGAGTAAAATAAGGTGTGTTGTTCACTGTTTCCATACTTTGTGTTTTACTCTTTCAGTGTGACACAGCTAACAGCACAATGGTATGTTTTCTCACAGAAACCCAATTGCTAAAGACTAAAGGACTTGTGCACTTATAATAATTGCCCTAAAGGCATTTTTATTTCATGCTCATAAAAGATTACCTTGGTTTTGAAAACTTGATGCCCCTATACAACGTTATTTATTTACATTCCTACTTAAAATTAAATTATATTTGCATATGCAAATTCACTATGGGGGGAGGTTTTAAAAAACTAGCAAGTAAATCCTAGTGCACTCAGAGGTGGAAATTATTATCCATTTATCCGTAATGATTAACAGTTAAAATGCACTCTGCTGTTCCCTGTGACTCAGGAAGAACAGAAGCTTTTGTTTTCCTGAAATAAAAAGGCACATCTCTTTTTACAGTAATGCCTTAAAAGGGAGGCACGTCAGTCTCATGGCACAAAGCCAAAGAAGTGCAAAATGCACCCATACTAAAGAGTAAGTTAAATCCATGAGCCTTGGCTACGAGACATTAACAGAAATACGGGTTGAAAAATAAGAAATGACACTTTCCTGATATGTATTAACTTACAGAGAGTATTGCAGAGGGGGTACTTCAAATAATCACCTCAAAAAATCTCCGTGCTGAAAAAAGAGCATGATAAGTCCTTTCAGGAGTGGGTACAGTCGTTAATAAGATGGCACAACATCACCCATTTTAGAAAAAAACTTTTTTTTGGTTGGCCAATATGCAAAAACAAACATAAAAATAGCCTGAAAAAATGTAACTAGGTGAGTTTGGAAGAATTTGTCCATCCAAAAGATCCTGTTACAAGTGAAAAATGGAACATCAGACAATGTTAGAGCATGTCCACTTCCTCAGCTGATGATAAAAGGAACTCCTGGCACCAACAAGGAAGAGAAGAGGGGTTTGATTTTGTTTTCCTTCTTTTTTTTTTTTTTTTTTTACAGAAAGACTCTGCCTTTTTTTATTTAGGCTTCACACTTTTCCTAGGGCCTCTGGGCTCCTGTCCAGGCCAAGATACTTCACAATTGACTTTCATTTTCTGAGGTAAGTGATCTGCCACGTTCAGAGCAGCTATAGAAGGGGTCAAGAGTGAGGTGGCACGGTATGGCCTCACACTGGCTCCTGCCTCTCTGACATTGTACATGCTAATGCAACGTGAAGTAGCACGTCTAAATAGCCTGTCAAACTTTTTTGATGTTAGCAAATCCACAGATGGGATTCATTTCCACACTGTTCAAAAAACGTAAACGATACAAGGACATTAAAGAGCATTAAACTACTTGATGACATTTTGGTCACATTAATGAAAAGTGGCATTTATAAACTACTAGAAAAAGTTGGGGGGTGGGGGAAAAGAACAGAAAGAGAGAGGAAAGGAGAAGTGAGGAGGGGAAAAGGAATTAAAATCAATCAAAAATCTCCCAAAGGAACCTGGACAGTCTCTGGACATCATCAAAGAAATTAAGACCTTTAAATGAAATAAAACTCAGAATGAAATTTTCCCTACATGTGCGCACATGTGCATGTGCTTGTTCTGTTGTTTGGGTGTAAAGGTTGCACCCAAGGACCTGAGTAGGAAGTATAAATGCCTGTTTAGGTCTACATTTATATTTATTCACTCATAGTGGTTAGTAGCTTCCTACATATGGTATTCCATCAATGTCAGTACCCAAAGTGGTGTTGATTATAAGAAAGGGTATCAAAATCCAGCCTCCCCACTTAGCTCAGGCCTAATTTGGCATTCAGTGACTTATATGAAAACATCTTCCATGTTATCCAAGAGCACTGGGACACACTACAGCCTATAAAATCTCTAGTATGCAGACCAAGCGGGTAAAAGCTAATGGCAAAAAACCGGTTGACTACAGAAATTTCTGAGATCCATTTCTCCCACTTTTGCTACCTGTTAGGCACCCTCAAATAAGGATTGGGATCCATCTGGGTGTAAGAGTTAAATAGTTGCTGGTTCATTTGCTAGAGCAGCACAGGCTTCACCAGGATGTCAGCTTTGCTGGGTAGAAGGGCAGGTAGAAGGTGTGCTGCACTGGCTGTGCCACTGCCACTAGCAGCAGCAGCATATTTTTTTCCAGCATTCGTGGTTACATTAATTGTTAATGACAAAGGCAACCTTCACTCGGTGTGGTTTCCTGCCCATTTTTGGATCCTTTACAAGGCCCCCCTTTTTCTTCCTCTCCTCCCCCTCCCATCACCCCTTCCCTCTCTCTGATAGGAAATGCAACCCGAGATGTGCAAAAAAACAGTGTGCATATTGTCATTTAATTGGCCCCTTGCTCAGGCGCATCGGGCCTCAGCGCGTGTGCTGTAGGGTGTCTGCTCCACAACAGGAAAGAATAAACCCAGACTCAAATCATAGGAAATTCATCAAATATGCTTCTTAGAGTTCTGTCTTTCAAGGTCTGTTTCCCTGCCATATGATCTCTATAAACCAAATTACTGCTGGCCTGAGTACAAGACTGGAGGCGCCTGGGGCTAACATATAATGAATGCCAAATGCATGTGACAATAGACTGATCATGGAGAAGAATTGAAAATTTTTTAAGTAGTTCTTTTATTTCATTTATAAAAAGCAAACTGACTACACTTAATGCATTTAAAAGGAGCCAATCACTTCCTTGCAATTCCAGACCTGTGTAACAAACGTTTTTTATCAACCCAATTAAATAGCTAGGACACAAGATACTTTTGAATAAAGTACAGAATAGAAAATAAATTAAAAATACCTCATTCTAGTTTGGGAGGAATGCATACATTATTGAATCAGCTCAATTTTTCCTTTTGCAAACCTTTGTGCATAAGTATTCTACCCTTCAATTGCAAGAAGGTAAACTCCTTCTACTGGGAATGCATAATCTCAGAATTGCTGTATTCTAAAAAAGTAAGAAATCTGCTTAAAGGCTAGAGTGATGTAAGATGAATTATTTTTATTAATTTGTACAATTAGCAGTCAACCAGAAATTTTTATCCCTGTGTTGCCAATTATTCTAAATAACCTAACAAGTTCATGTATTGCTATTGCAAGATCACAAGACATGTGAAATCTCCAGAAGAAAATATATTATACTCTCTAATATAGACAGAGGGTAATTAATAATGCTTTTTAGGTTTTAGAAAATATTGCACTTAGAATTACAAGTCAACTAACGGACCGTCTATAACCTATAAATACTTCCATATTCAGAGACATCAGCAGTCAGAGTTACAAAAAAGTAATAATGCATACATATTAATAGATCACATTTTGTCCTTTGGGGAGTATATTTTTTAAAAGGGCTAAGGCAGCAATAATAACTCCTCTAAAATCTCTAAATGCTATAATTGTTTTATATGAATTACAGTGCTCATATTAATTAATGAATGTTTAGTATATGTAAGTATTTGATAAATACAGACCAAGAAAAAAAATCACCCATCTTTTAAGCTGACATATGAAAAAAAAAAAAACCCCAAACACATTGCTGTTTGAAGGTTTGGAACCGGTTAAGTACAAGATTATTTTAACCACATTTCAATGAGGAACGTGAAATATGGTCCATGAAGTCATGCAATTCAGCAAAACATTTTTTTCCCTTCCTTTTTTTTTTTTTCCTTGGTTAAATAGAAACAAAAGCAAAATTGCCAATATACCTCTTTAGTCATATTTTAATCAAAGTACTTAAGAAAGCTGCCTGTAGTTAATAAAAAGTTGCATCCCCAGGGCACTCTGTTAAAAGAATCAAAATAGGCATTGACTGACTCTTGATAGCAGTAGCTGTGTTGGATATGTCAGGAACACACATAGACACTTAGGTCTCAGTCCTTATTCTGGGGAGCTGCTGATGAGATGAGAAAAAGGAAAGAGAAGAGCTTGCAGGAACAGGACTTTTGAAATCTAACTCTAATATCAGTTTGTTAGATGGAGCAGAGCAGTATTCATTTTCATGGGCACTGGCTATATCTCCATTGCTTCTGTTTTTCTCTCAGTGTAAATCTGTTGGAAATAGTTCTAGTGACGTTAGTTACAATTAACTGATATGAAGTCACCAGCATGAAACGTGGATAAGTGCTAAAGCATCTATTTTTAGTTCCTTTAAACCTCTATGGAAAATGTTTGCTTTGTGAGCAAAGGAAAAGCTTCTTCAAGTAACAGCACAACAAAATCAACCTGTGATGAGTTACTTTAAATTCAGTTTTAGGTCCATATTCCTATCCCTAAAATGTTTTTAACTTGGTTAGAAAAACAGGATCTAGGAAGATATTAGCTTGTATAGAATATCTGCCAAATACTTGTTCCTAATTTCTTTATGCAGGATGTCAAAACATACATGTTCACAAATGATGAGTCACTCTGGACTAAAATGCCAGCCATACGTGATTCACATTCATCATATTTCCCACATAGACACTTATATTAAAAAAAAAAAAATCAATTAACTAATTATATAAAATAATGCAAACCAAGCCAAAGAATGGCTATAAATTATGTTTGCTAAATGCAACAAGAGAACAAAATATTTTTGATAAAAAGTCACTCTCTACCACAAAATCTCTACCATAATTTTCAAATAGGTCTGCTGCCTGCTTGCTGAAAGCTCTTTCAGAACTTTGACTAAATGTATTCATAACTAATTTATATCAATTTCATGTTGCACAGAATTTTCATATTCATCATCTGATTTACCTTAATGTCAATAAACATCCTGTTTGCACTCATTTAGAACTGACAAGTCATCAGAATGGAACTTTTCTCTGCTGACCACTACTGGAATGAATCCAGGACCACTATTTGCCCTGGAAAAAGGAGGAGAGAGAGAAGGACCATCACATCCTCTGTAGGACCATGTGCCAGGAACACTAATCCCTACCCAGACACTAAGTCGGTCCACTACTTCTGTAGTGTTTACTGCCTGTAAGGTGCAGGACAGTTAGGTCTAAGCTCTTCTCACTCTCACTGTGACAAGTCTTACAGCAATGTGCGGCACTGGATCAGAAACTTGCAACCTAAGAGATATTTAGAGCAGGTACTGAAAAGTTTTGTCTACACGTGTGGAAGATTGGTGCATTTGAGATACAAGATTGCCTAAGGCATCACTGAATCCTCAGAGACTTGGGCAGGCACTTAGAAGTATCAACAACAGTACAGTTCAAAAAGCTATCGTTCCTTGAAATTGCCACTTTAGGCTCTGACATTCTGTTCTACTTACATACATCCTCCTAGAAAATTGAACACAAAAATAGCAACAGAAAAAGAAATATTTAAAAACAAATAATCTAGATTGTTGAAAATATATTTGGCCTCCTTCTTCAGGAATGCACATGTTTTACTGCTTTCTGAACATAATAATCAGAAGCAGAGAATTTCATATTGTTTGAGATTTGTGTTCTAAGTAACTGTGTTAAAAGAGTATCACTAGGGGTCAAAATTCAAGACCTCAAAGCTATAAATCACAGAATGAAAGTTGCCTGCATAAACTTAATTCAGCCTTTTACTTAAAACTTTGCTTGTCAATTTTCTGCAGGATCCTACTTCAAAGGATACAAAAGCTTACTGATACAGCCAAATTTTCTTTTGTCCTTTTTGTTCAATGTACTGCCTCTGATTATACTGAGTATTGTCCAAGTCGTGTTTTGAAAAAAATATATTACTTTCTTTATGGACTTTTAGGTGAAATTTATTATAAGAGTATGCCAGGATTTCACATAAATACACCTCCATATTTTGAAGGAATATTATCAAATCTTAAAGATGGGAAACAGAAATTAAAACTCTTCTTCAGTTCTAAATATGAGATTCCAAGTACCTGATTTAGACTATTTAGTGCTATGTATCACTCAATCATTTGCAACTGTGCATCTTTCAGCAGATGAAAGCACCATATCTCAAGTTAGACATCCATAAAAAAAGAAGACGAATAATGACTGATTAAAAGCATAACTTGATTGAGGTTTGATGAGAATACTATGGGAAAAGACCATAAAAATGACAGACAGGCAGCAGACTCACTTCTACTGTTCCAGACATGCACAAAGGCATTTGAGAAACAAAGACTTGAGCGGTAGCACTTAGAGGCCCAAATGAAGGTTGGGACCCAGATGCAATATATACTGTCTGAACACATCCTGTTAACAAACTCCACTCTGAAAAAATTTCACTGACAAGGCAAAGAAAGCAAAAGATATCAAGGAAACCAAAAGTGAGAGAAGGAGTTAGACCAAGCTGTACATCAGACTGGCACTTCTGAGAACAGGCTCTAAGTTTCCTGAATCCCTGTCTGCTGCTGTTGACATCTGGCAAACACTGACTGGGGTTTTGGGAGGGGATGTGTTTGGGAAATGTAATTCTTCCTCTAAGTGTAAAGGATGCAATGTTAACTCTACTCATAATCTCAGCCTTAATAATGCAACAAATACTTTTATCATTGCTAACACTTATAATATTAGCATACTTATTAACATAGAGTAAAATTTAGCTTTTAGTAAATTTATAAAAATATTGTAACAACTATCATGCATTAACATTTTAATGGCAACCACTGACACATTACAACTTTTGGTAGGCTCATTGTGGAAATTCATGAGCCGTAGATGACTGAGAAAAAAAAAAAATCAAAACTCGCCTACAATGCAAGGACCATGGAACTTAAAGAGTTACACACATGCAAAAATCCAAATGAGTCAAGAAATACTGTGAGAGTGCCAAAAAATAGTTTAGTTGAACATGTGTGCTTCTTGTTTATGCAAGCTTTTCAGAGAATGTTTTTCATAAAAGAGATGTAATGCTGTTCAACGCTCAGTCACTGTTTCTGAGGATATGTCTTGGCTGTGCTGTGTTCAAGAGTTTAGACTGCTACTGAAGGAGGAAACAATTGTCTCCTGAGGCAGTTATGATTTAAATCTCTTACTAGGGTGGAGAAGTTTGTTTTATCCTACTTTTTTCCCTCCTTTTTTTTGCTGTTGCTGGGCACACGTGTCATCCATCAATTTCTTGCTGCATGTTTTGCACGCAAATATCAATGGATAGAAGCATTGTGTAGCAGCTGCAGGACAAATGCATGAAAACATCCATTCTTAAAGGCCAAAAAGTGCAAAAAAAAATAAATTAGAAACTCTAACAAAGCATTAATGCAAATTTCAGTAAAATTCATGTTCATCAGATGAGCATTTGATCAGAAATGATAGCACATAGATTCGGCAAATTATATTATGATGGTCTGAGGAACGAGAAAAAGGATTTCATTGTATAATGCTGAATGCTCAGTGGGTTTCAGGTTGCTTTACAACACTGGAGTAATTCCGTGTTATTGTAATATAAATAGAAGGTCAGTTAGAATTTCTCAGGAAGAAGGAAACTTTTTTTAATTTTATCTACTACTTTTAGCACTCCAACATTTTTTTCCTGCTTGATTGATTGCCCTTTAAAAGCATTCAGTATGAATGGATACTCTTGACTCATCTCATGTTCTTCAAAGCATATACTAGCTACTCCTGGTGAAACCTTGTCTTTGCTCACCCCCCTGAATGCCCTGTTGAAATTGATGACAATTTTGTTGCTGAAGTCAGTGAAGGATTTAATTTTTTCTCATTAGACATATTCAGAAACCACAGGCTTTTGTTTGACAGACAAAACCAACCATCATAGCTCAGTAAGCAAGCAAGGTCAACTCCCAAATGAATTCTGAGACTGATTTGTGTATCTCTTGGTCAACTACAGAATGATGGTCACTTGAGTCTCAGGTATTACTTAATGTATTCTTTAGACTGTAAGCATTAAACTAAGACAATGGGACAAATTCTGTTTCCAGTTATTTTAACATAAGTTTAGATGGCCTGTACTTATACTAACAAAAATTAGATATTTGGTTTTATTCCCATCTCTGTAACAAGGATGCTTACACAGCTTGAAAAATTGCAAAGCAAACTTTATTCAGTTTATCTAATTGTTTGTCCTAATTCTTCAAATAACTTGTACCTAGAATAGAAATAAAAATGGCTTTTCTGGAAAACAGTTCAAATACACTAGTCAGTCATGAAGAGCTATACCCATCCACATCTCTATACACAGCCTGTATCCAAGTGCTTTGTAGGTGAAGTCCTCTGATACTTAGCTCTGCACGTGAAGAAAAGCAATTATGCAATTGTCAAATTTTCCTTGTCTTGAATTTGAGAATCTTATCCATAAAGATGGCCCATCATAACCTGTTGAGGCACGAAGACAAACTGGCTGTTTTATATGTAGGGTAAATCAGTTAGTGATTTCATAGCCATTCCCCTTCCAGAAGTGTCATATGTGTAAGTGGGCGAGGCCACCCACATGGTCCAGTGTTGTGGTCTGGTTGCTCTGTTGGAAAAAGCAATATAAAGTCAGTTTTTTGGCTTCTGCCAGTGAACCCAGATGATTTCAATTTGTTAGGATTCCACTACAGTGGTCAGCATTACTTTGACAAAACTGTGCTAAAAACCAACTCTTTCTGCAGTCTTAAGAATTTCAGTATGCATTGGGACCAGCACAGAGTTATCAGCTTTACAATTACCCATAAGGTTTCTTAAAATCATGTCCATTAGGTAGCTCCTACATATATAAGTGTTTATGATGTGACTTAAACACAATAAACACTTTACTGAGCTCAGGTTTCTACTGATAGAGTAAGGAGAGGTTATGACAATAGCTGTACCTTAGGGAAACATATATTGAGTTAATTTTTAAGTATAGTTCAGGTTCCTGAAACTTATGAGACACTAGACTTAACTTGTCCATTAGTAGTCAAATCACTAAGTGCCAAAAAAAAAAATTGACATGACAATTTTTATGCTTGTTTCTAAGTAACTTAAATTTCATATGTAGAAGACAGCAATATCACAGAGATCATTCTTTTTCAACATACGTCTGACAGCTATAAGGATGAAAAGTCTTTTGGATTATATAAGATAATCTCCTGATCACAAACCAAGTATTCAAAAGGTACTCCTTGAATTTTCTGATGGAGTTTTACTATGCAGTAAAAGAGAGGAAATAGTCTTGGCTCTTCATATGTTCCTAGTGTTCAGCAAGTTAACCATCAACATGAGTCCAACCTCATATTGGCAAGAATCTCATGTCCTCAGAATTTCCATCTACTAGTTTCTGTTTCATTAGAGAGATGCTGTGTGGTGAACAAATTGGGTTCCCTTTTTAGACATTCAGACTGTCATATAGGTTGTTAAATCATCCAAGGAATTAAGTGTTTTAAAAGTATTTAGAACTAAAAACTGTGGCACATAACATATAAGAAACATTTCTTACCTATGTACCTGGAAAAGAAAATAGCATTGCTGATGCCACTGATTAACTCATTATCTGCAACAAAAGTTCCAGTCTTGGAACCAGACCCCAACTAGCAGTTTACTACTCGGAATGGACAGTAAATGTCTATTCTTTTGCTTTCTCACGCTATCCTTCTACCTTCACCAAACATCTAAAAGTGACTTATAGGAAGTGAGATGTTTCTACAACAAAGTTTAATACACAGTTTGAATGCCTGGACAAAGATTATTTCATGACACTGTTTCCAGCACTCAGGGAACAAATCCATCAACTAATAGTAACTCAACTGGTAGACACACACATACTTTCCCTCTTTTTACTGAATTTATGGGCTTCCTGAGCCAACTAAGAATTTTATGTTTAGAGAACTGCTAAAGGCTTGGAACATTTTACAGACCTAACACTGAATTGATATCCTACCCAAGTTAATAAAAGTGTGATGCATGGTATAAGCAGATTTTACTACCCCATAAGAACTTGACCTATTTAACAATAAGAAGGCAGGATCATCTCAATGTCTTTGCATGTTTCTTTTGGAAGTTATGAGCAATAAGTAAATGGGATCACTATGAATTGACTGTTATATGCAGCAGCAAAAAGACCAATTAGATGGCGGTACTTCTGACTCAGCAAATATTGAGCTGAAGCCCAAACACAGGGCTAACAGCAAAGCTATTGTAGTAGTTCAGTCTTGGGAACAGTTAGAAAGCGAAGTTTATGAACTCAATAGCTTCTGTGGCATCTTCCCAAAATTAACTGAGTAAATCACTGGTTTCAGGATCTAAAATTCCACCACTGGTAGGAGATTTGAAAAGAAAAAGCCCACATTTTAAACAAATGTGAGAAAATCTTGGGCTACAAAGTCAAACTATTCTCTTTCCAGCACTGCTGAAACCCATACAGAAGAAACTATGCTCCTACCCAATGAATCAAAGATATAAACCCAGTATTAATCTTAACACATATGTGGAAGCTAACAGGTGTGCAGATCAAGTTCACCCAGTAAGTTCTTCTCAGAGCTGAGGCTGTAACTCTCAGCACATAACAACTGCAATACGCTGCTAAATTCTCTACAGTCCCAAGAGATTTTTGAAAGGTCCTGTGTGATTCTAAGAAGGCAAAGGTGTTCATCATCCTTTCTGAAGTCATTCACCCTTATCTACACTTACTGTGTTAAAACTGTTCAGTAAAAAATGTAAATTGATAATCTCTGTATTTCAAATAAATGGACAAACTCAGTCTATGTCTCATTAGCAAGGAAGGATTTTCTGGAAAGTTTTCTCATCTCAGTGGAAATAAAGAGCTGCCAGCTGCACAGAAAATGTTGCTTAAAGAAATACAATTTGGGGAAAACTTAAAATATCTCTATATACTTTCCACCTCTTTATGTGTATTTAAATGTGCAGCAACATACCAGATTTGAACTCTTGAAATAAAAGTCTGAACAATGTAATTTCTATATTTAGCATGCTAGTAGTCCCATGCCAAGATTCAGTCTAGAATATTTTCTGCATACGTACCACATACATGTTACTATGAGAAGTAACAAATATGTAACATCTGGCATTTTTTATCTTCCAGTCAGTCTCAACAGAAGAAAAGTAAATGAGGTATTTTCTGCACAAACTAAAATGTACAATGCCTAAATGTACATCCAAACTTAATTTAGGAAATTATCTATTTCCTAACACAATGCATTCTCCCATCTCACAAACACAGGATTTTTTTAAAGCACTGAACCCCAGCTAACATTTCAGCCAAACCTGTCTGATCGACTCTGTGGCATCAAGCCATTAGAACAGTGGACTTCACTTCTTTTTGAACCCAGAGGACTGAAATGTTTCTGTTCTTAAAGGTCCATCCAACAGTTACTGTATTCCTATTATCAGAATTAAGTTAGATTTAGTTGCTCTTAAATATTGTTCTATTCAAAGAAGAAAGGAACAAACATGTTTTAAAGTATCTAGTCTTGACCTAAGGTGTTATACCAGTGTCTTTTATATGACAACCTGAAAACTGTCATCTTCCAAGCTTTTAAATTTTTCTCTTTCATAGGATTGGGAAGGTACTGATGCTGTCACCAGGGCATGAAGAACATATCAGGCAGAAGAACCTGAATCTGGAAAAGCTGTTCAAGTGGCAAACACTAGAGAGTTCAAAACCAGCACAGACAGCACATTGATCACTAGGACACAACTAGAGAACTGATGAAAACAATCTGTGATTTGTATCAAAAAAAAAGGTAATAACAGAATAAGAAATTAATGAAAATATAAAGGAGATTAACTGAATCCAAACAGACATTATAAAGAAGATAATCAGATGTGTAAAATTACACTTCCAAAATTATAGCACTGACCACTGCACAGTGGAATGTGCGCATTCAGTTTGTTTTCCAAGGATTTTTTTTTAACCTAATCACACAGATTTTATTGTCAATACTGTATATTTGGAGCTAATTGAAAAAAAACTGTATGATTTCTTGCCGGATACAAATCATATGCCTTGAATAAGGATTAGTTGGATAACACACTAGTCCCCTAGGGAAAATATGTTGTACAGACTACTCCTCATAAGTGGGGATTAATATCAAATCCCACAGGAAGTCATGCACTGCAGTGTTTGTTTTCATTTCATTTTATATTTACTGGCAGTTTATACTGTTCTTTCAGCTTGTGTTTAACAGACGTTGCAGCGTGGCAGGTTTTTCAGCACATGCAATATCATGCCTCACATTTTGGCCACCTGATAATATTTACTAGGTATAACTGTTGTCCAGTAGGTCTTTCAAAATTGAAGATGGTATTGACTCAAATTTACCACATGGAATGTGCTCCTTTATAGAATTTTTGTGCTTTAATCTTCTCCAAACTTAATATGGTATTGACGTGGCAGTTGCTACAACTCCCCATCATTAATCTTAGTGCTGATGATCTCACCCTCAAGCACTTTCACTCATTTTTTTTTACTCTTGCTAAACCTGGATATATCATTTTCCCTGTATCAGTAGATTCCCTACTTCCCCAGCTTACAGCTTAGTTTATGCCATTCCTGGTCAGTTCTGATTATTCTTTTTGTACCTTTCCCTGCATTTTCAAAACTCAGTTCTTCCCTGTCTAATCACTAGTCTCTCCTTTGAGATCATAAAACAACTTCTCATTGACACAACCGTGAAAAGGAAAGAATGTAATGCAAAAGAGTGTTCCATACATCCCAGCAGTGATTCTCCTCTTCATAGCATTCAAACCAGAGGAACTGTGTGAGTTATCAAATCCAGTATTCTGCATCAGCTAATTTTAGATACTTTTGTTGTTGGCACAAAACCAAACAAATCCAACAGCAGGCAATTTCTACTAACAGCTTCCTCATAACTCTTCCTTCAAAACTTGACTGGGTATGACCTGCACCACCATGATCTAACTTCAGTCTCCCTTGCTTTGAGTGGAAAGGGAGAGTTGGTGCAGACTAGTTGACCTCAGGAGGTTCCTTCCACTGAACTTTTTCTATGATTCTATTCATTAACTACAACTTGGCTAACACCCTAAAATCTATCTCTAATCATGAATTTGTGATTTTA
This sequence comes from Pipra filicauda, assembly GCF_003945595.2. Taxonomy (NCBI): domain Eukaryota; kingdom Metazoa; phylum Chordata; class Aves; order Passeriformes; family Pipridae; genus Pipra; species Pipra filicauda. The sequence continues at coordinate 2,380,172 of NW_024104387.1, read as the reverse complement.
GCCATAGAAAGAGCTCATTTATTTAGTAAGAAGAGCCTGACATAAGAACAAATGCTTGAGCCAGAACACTTATTACTGAGCTTAAACAAAATGTCAGCCAATGCTGTGCACAGTTTCTCAGGAAAGAGAGGGGAAGAGGATAAAGTGATTGTACTGCTGATACTTATCTGGTACTTTTTCTTTATTTTGACGTGGAAATCTTTCTGTAAAAGGGTCAGTAGGGAATGTAGGAGACCTATTCACTCACTACAGAAGACTATAGAGGCTGTGAACAGACAGTACCAACTGCTTTACCTGCAAATAAATGCCCCTGTGATAGACAAATCCTCCATCGCATTAACTGAGGCTCAATGTTTGTAAGTCCTTCTTTGAATTACTAGTCTTTGTGAAATATTTTTATGCATTGGTGTTATAACAGTGTATACACCACCCACATCTAAGCACATGTTTATCAACTGAATTCTTTTAGGTTTACTCTTACCACATTTTCAAATTATCTATAAATTAATTTTCTTTCTCAATAAACTGTCTTAGTCTGCATTACTAAAAGGCTATTGCTATGAGTACACTCTACAGGAATCTGTCACTGCACATTTTCTATATTATACCTCAGTCTCTCCAGAAAAGGATCATGAAGGAATAGGGTAAATTGAAATACATTTGACTGATAAATGGTAGTGTGCTAACATACAGAAAATGTCCTTGTGTCATAAACAGAAGTCTAGATGTTTATCCAGTATTGTAATAACAGGTAAAAATTCCATATGTAGAAAGGTAAATTTTAGGACACGGTATTGCATCTCTGTTAACTTAATGGAAGTTGAATTGGCAAAGGAGAGTGCAGGTAGTGACAGACTCCAGCACATGCCGATATGTCCTTGACTTTGCACTGCAGTTGCCAGCACAAGCTAAACCTCGCACTGCATTGCAAGCGCAAAACATAGAATCATAGAATGGGTTGGATTGGAAGAGATCTTAAAGATCATCTATTCCAACCCCTTGCCATGGGCAGGGACATCTTCCACTAGACCAGGCTGTTCAAAGCTCCATTCAGACTGGCCCTGAATACCTCCAGGGATGGGGAGGATGGTAGGAAACTTTACCTGCAAATGTTATTCATTCTCTGACTGCTTGAAAATCTTTGTAATATTTTATTTCATAGATCATCTTTTGTTGTAATAGTTTTTATTGCAAACAATAAGAAAAAAATCCTTATGATCACCATAGTTGGCCATCTGTAGTCTTTCTTCAGTGTAGCAAATGTCCACCAAATTACAGTGATTAACCAAATGTAAGGATATAAAGGAGGGAGGCAAGGAAGATGCAAAGGAAACACTGGCCATCTGGGTAGTGGTTTTCATCTCAAATATTAAATGTTGCCTGTGACAAATCAATATTAGAATTATAGGAAAGCCACAGGTAGAGACAGTAGCAATTTTAACCCTTAGGCATTAGGAAAAAATTGGATACTGGGTTGAGAAAATAAATTCATACATCTACATTGTCAAAATAATTTAGTTTGATTCTATAAAGACAGGTAACAGTATTCAAGCCTTGAAATTGTTTGTGAAGTAATCAGCATTTAATTTGTTCCGTTCAGAATTTAATTATATACCATGTGCCTTCCTGAGAGGACACTACCAGAAGTATACCTGTCAAATGGAAATTAATTTGCTACTAGATGACCACATACTTCATGAATTATACATGAAACTTTGTCTCATTGTTGTTAGTAGCTGTTGCTAAAAGACTCTTTCATCACTCTTATGTTTAAACTAACCACAATGATTTTTAAATAAGTCTGATCAGCAGTAAGGAGATTATGATGAAGTGCTAAGAATGACTTCCAAAATAGTATTTCAGGCACGTTTCTTATTGATGTTTTTCACTGCAATTTGGGTCGTGTTCCTCTGCTCTTAGTTGTTAGTAGAATGATGGGCAGACCATTTCATTCACTTTCAAATACAACATTGATAGCTGGATTTACATTTCTTTTTAAGACTCAGCTTTAGCAAACATGCCTTAGATTTCAGACATAATTCTGTTATTCAAATGGGAGAAGAGTTTGATAGCTATGCTAATCACTTTTATCTGAGAAAACATAACTAATAGCTTGGTTTACATTTGCCTGCATTTATGAGCATAATTTTAGCACATAATTTTATTGCACTATAAAACATAATACTGCATTAGTCTGCTCTTAAAAAAAGTTACCTTAGAGTGATTTCTACTTAAACCTTCACCCTACATCTAAATAACAGTATCATTTTAAAATTTTGACTTTTTAAAATCAACTAAAAAAAACCAACCCTGTATAACAATTAATCCTACAAGGCTATTATCTGTAGATGTAATATTCAGTGACTATATTTAAGGTAGTCATAGCCACATTGATCATAGCACTGCTTTGAGCCAGTTATTCTCATGTATAAATTGGACTGAATTAAGATAATTTGCTCTTAACATCGCATCAAAAGAATCTCTTAAAATTCTCCATTGCTGTATATATTAACAAAGCATGTGGAAGAAAAGATGAATTACCCAAACAATTATTTATTTTTTTTTTCATTTAGTGCTTTCAGTGCTGGAAACTGAAAAGGAAATAGTGCTTTGTATTTTAAAAGGGCCAGTTATTACTTTCAGTGGGACATAAACATAAAGAAGATATGCTCAAAAGAGCTCCATTTTGTAGTATTGTACTTAACACTTCCTCTTGGAATAGCTGTAGCTAATAATGATATGGGAACAGGACACAACTATGCCAATTGACATAGTATAATGATCTTATTAGTAATAGTACTTGGCATATATGTAGCTGTTTCCTCTCAATTTAAAAATATATTTTCAAATTTAACATCACCATTACCTTGAAGGCAAAAAAGCAAGGTATAGAAATGTTAGACTCCCTGTGATACCAATAAATTATCTGTGACAGAACCTGGATTTTCATTCAGCTCTCATTTTCAGCCAAAGACCTGTTTTAAGAAAGGTCTTAAGGAGTCAACAATTGGTCTTGTAACTGCCTGAAGAACACAATGCCTTTTATCCTTCACCAGACCCCTCCCCCCCACAACAGGTTGTCTTCTGCAGTACAAATTATTACCAAATTAATATCCCTGTTCTGCAAATAACTTGAAGGTTAACCTTAGTGAGTAAGTCCACATACTTTGAATCCTAGAGGTAAACTCAGGCAAATTAAGGGGATATTTTGTCTTCCCTAATATTACTGAAAAAAAAATTGTTTTGAAAAGGCTTGCTTGCTGACTCCAAGTAACAGTACTAGGTATTTTCACTACTTGGTTTGATAAGGTTTTGTATTTTTTCTTTGATTTTACAGGATCTTGGTGCTCATGGTATACTTCATATGATATATTGCATTAACTAAAATACTAATATGGCTCGATCTTAGAGTTGGTTCATGAAATTTTCAGACTTTTTTCAGGTTGAGATATTGGGAAATATGCATGCCAAAATGACCACTAAAATGAAACTTTTTACGTTGTACTGTAACCCTGTGAATTCACAGTAAAGACAAGAGTGAAGATTTGGACATATTATTTTAGTTTATGAATAAGTCCTTCTCCAAAACTGAATCAGAGAAGTTAAAACACTAAGAATTTCTATGCCCAGAAAATATAAGCTATAGATTGAAAACAAAACATGTAAATTAACTTTCGGTTAATGTCATTACATGACACTGCCAAATCTCAATTTTGGGTAGATGTTCACTGCTTCTGAAGAGAGACACTGTGGTCTAGCTGTAGATGTACAAAAGGAGACTGCCCAGACCCTGCTAATGGTCCATTCAGCCCACACTGCTGTGGAATATGGCACCCGTTAGTGATGTTTCTGCCTTTGTCAACTGCAGGGTTCAAAACCAGTTGTTGAATTTAAGTCGTATTAAGTAAGATGAACTCCACCAATCTTTTACTTTAAAAAGTTTCTTGAACATATAATTTTATAAGAATCCTTTTTTAGAAGGACATATATTTCATAGCTTCATGGTTATGAAAAAAAAGCCTTGAAAACACAGCCAAAAGTCAATTAACCAGCACAGAATGAAGAAAGCATATAAGAAGGAATGCAAATAGTCCATCTAAACAAAAATGCATAATTCTAAGATCACCTTATGACTTCTGGCATTTGAATCCAAATACCTGAAATGCTAAATCTTATTTCAAATCTGTTCCTGCAAATAATGTCAAAGCCATGCAAAGCAGGTGAAGAACACCTTGAGTATGACAGCTAAGGCTAAAAAGTGTTGAGAAGGCAAGCAGGAAGAGGTGAAAGAACTAAAAGGTTCTCTCATCCTTAGAATATCTAAAGATAGTGAAAAGTAATTTTTTTAAAAATATGGATGTGTGCAGTATAAATACTTCCTTCTGGTCCTTTCTCTTCTGTTGCACCTACAGGAAGGGAGGAAATATTGAGTAAAAGTCTTATTCCTATGAACCAATATTCTCCCCTCACTCTCCAAAACTGCAGAGTTCAGAGTTCAGAAAAACTTTGGGTTTAAGTCAATGTTTCTTCACATATGTAGAAAGGAGAGGTTGAACTTTTTTAGATGGGAAGAGTTGTTGACACTCTTCCAATCCTACTTTTGAGTTGTTGGTCACCTTTTATTTACTTACCACCTCAAAGAATTAATCCTGGAAACCAGAGGATAAGAGTCACTTATGTCATCAGAAAGTCATGAAATTCCAATTCAGGACTGATGGCCAGTGTTAATGATGCACACAGTGATTTGAATTAAATTCTGTTGAGGGGATTACAGTGGGAAAACAGCCAGAAATGAGGGCAGATTATCATCCTTTAGTTTTAGCGCCCTAGCTAACTTTAACTTAAGCAAGTCCTGTACCGATTCCAAAGTCAACAAAATTGCACTTGCTCTGTGCTGTGACTGACATTGCCTCCATATGTCATTAAAAATTAGCCTTATTTCCTCAAGCATTTTATTTGATTGAAGGGCGAATTCCTTGACAAATAGAAATAATCGTTCTCTTCAGAACATCTTTGGTGCGGAATTCTTCTCAGAGCTACTATATTTCAGCACCATTGACTTTTAAAAATATTCATAATTATATGTCTAAATTGGTCATTGTTTATTAAGACATTTTCAATTTTTATTACTAATGCTAGAATCCATATTTAGAAGGAAGCCAGAAGCAACTTCACTAAGCTATTTCCACAAATTTGAAAATCAAGTTCTTTTATTTATTTATCACATAAATAGCTTTGAATTGAGAATATTGGTGACATCATTTAGCACTCAAATTATGGGAGCTTGGGGTGGGCAAGTTACTTCCTAGATCCATTTTTGTGCAGCATTTTTATCACTTAAAATAATCAGACTCTGTAAGATAATAATACCAGCATGTTTTCAGTCAATCTGATTTTCTCCAAGTTTTACTTTTGTAACTGATGAAAACTTTCAGAAACTCTGAACTTCAATGAAGGTCTGCATTGCTAGACCTTCAACATAACAGGACGATATAATATTGACAAGATAACATCTAGCTAATTAACTGTTCACTTAGCAGTTAGTAGTTCATCCACTGCTGTAAGAACTAGCTTCATGTCCAGATGATGATGAAGCTTCCCATTCGAGAAAAGTCAGTAGTAGTTGGAGCATAATAAGAATGTAAGGAAATTAGAGAAAAAGGAAATTTGGAAAGTTATTTTGTCCATGATGGGCCATCTAATTATTTCCTAAGCGGGAAAATGCTTTTGCCTTACCTAGTTGGCCACTGTGCACATTCAGCATGAAAAATGCTACCTGACATCTGTTCTGAATTTTCATATTCTTTCCATGTATGCTCCTTTGTCCTGTCATTTATGTCAACTTGCAAACAACACAAAATGACAGGTTCTAATCACTTCAATATTGAAAACTGTCCTTTTTCTTTCTTTTTTTTTTTTAAAGAAAAGGTTTCAATAGCATACTGTTTCCTCTATCTCAGTTAAGTGTCTTCTAATTGCTGTCATGTCATAAAGTTCAATAACACAAAACCAAACAGAGGTTTCTAACTGAGAAAATACAGTCTGCAAGAGTGAAATTCAGATTTTCAAAGTGGAAATTGGGCTCTTTGGAAACACTGATTACCCTTCCCTTTCCAGCAGACAAAATGCTTTCTAGCATGAATGCCTATTTGTGGATCTGTCTTGCATTTCTAAAGTGCTTATTACTACTACTATCACTGCTCTAGCACTGACATAAATAGACTACACAGTCTGAAAAGAGACTGCAGTTGCAGGAGGATCTCAGGATAGGTCTCGTGAGTTTAAAGTCCTTCTGCATTAACATCACAGTAACAGAGGCCAGTGCCAGCAGGCAAGTGTGATGCCTTCAAGAACCTCAGAGTTTCACTGTAGGATGTACATGCCTGGTTTGGTTTATATCCCCTGGGAGGGTCATGAGATGGGAAGACGACAAGCAAAAAGACTGTGGTGTTTTAGAATAAGTAGGATTCCAAAATTTGGTTTTTCTGGGGTGTTTTGGTTGGTTTGTTGGGTTTTTTTGTGACAAGAAAATAAAGGTTTGCAAAGTTACCAATCAGTCTGTTTTGAAGACTCTCTTCAGCTTCTCTTGTTAGATGTACTGTAAAGAGAGCGAGGCTCAAATATCTAAACCATGTTCCCAGGCTCAGGCTGTCAGCTTTGCAGTCCATGCTAATATACAGATATATGGATAATGGAACTCAACAGCCACATTCCCATCCAAAGACAAGGCTTAAATGAGCAAGTACTTTTACTGAACTGAGACAGGCATGCAGGTTGCCCAATGAAATGTTGCATCAAGAAACTCAGGATAAGCCTGCTGAAACTTGACTAATGTCAGGAGTTTGGTTCTAACCTCTTATTTTTCCTCTTCTCAATAAAAGCTAAATAAAGTTAAAATGAGACCTGGTGACTAGTACCAATTTCAGATAATCTACTTGGTTGAAAAGTAATAATAGAAACATTTATATTGCTCTTTGATATAAGCTTATGCAATATATGCTATTTGCTAATCTCACAAGTCAAATCCACATAAGCATCTCTAGGCCTGATTTATTGAAAAGTAAGTTTCGCACACAGTATATAAATTATCTTTTGCCCAGTAGCTGACAGCATCGTTATTCTACTTCCCAGAAATGAAATACGGATATCTGGATGGTTTCTTTTTCTTAATCTGCAGGAAACCCAACGTAATGTTTGCAGCTGGAATTTGCATCTAACATAACAATAGCTGTCATTGTGCTGCTCTGCTGCACTGAGAAGTGTATCTGAAGGAGGCTTAGAGTTCTCCTTTCATCTTCTTACATCCTCTCCACTGTAAGTCTTAGGCCTCAATCCTGAGAAAAGATTTGTGCTGACTGATGTATTCACCCACATATAAAGTTCCATATAGGTCCATAGAGCTTTATGTGCACATATCTCTCAGTTTATTAGTGACAAAGGCCATTATGAAGGTTTCTCTCCTCTACCAGAGCTGGTCCATGTTTTCCAGTAAGCAATAATCCATTAATTACACATTGGGCACAGGTGGAGGCCTCATCTGATGATCTATCTACTGCAGTTAGATGTATATCTCTCTAAATAACTGGAGAAATTAAGACTCACAGACGTGAAAGGCTTTTGGTTTGTGCAGCCAAAACTGGTGATGCAGGAAGATGTATGACCAGAAAGAAAGTAGGAAGGTCAAGTCATAGACTGATTTCCAAGAGCAGCTAAAGTGTGTCAAAATGTGTTCATTTCACAACTAGGTAGGCCTTACCTAAACTGCATGAACTGCTTAATTTATACTAAAATCCACTACAGTTTCTGATTATTAAAAGATATAATGTTTATTTAGTTTCATATTGTTTCAACACATTGCTAAATAGCGTGGACAAAGCATAGCTTTGACCCTGCTCTAAATGGAAATTAACATCTACATTTTTTAGTTTGACCCAAAGAAGGAGTTTGACTCAAGAAGGAGCCATTTTTCAGCAGAAGGAAGAACAAGGGAAACAGTGTCATTCACTGCAAAGTTAACCTAGGTATTTGATGGAGGATTCACTTTTGTTACGAATTTACACATTTCTAGAGTACCTTCCCCAGTGAACAAAAATAAAAGGCATCTAAGTTGCTGCTGAGTTAGGGCCTTAGCCCTAACTCACTGTTATGAAAATAACAGTGTGAAAAATTTAGTCTGTAGGTAACACTGAGAAGATAATACAAATAATCATTGACTTCATTATAGAAATCTTTGGCAACAAACTTTCCAGACTTATGTTAAGCCTTGAGAGAGAAACGTTTCAGCATAGAACCACTTAATCATTTATATGAATGAAAATGAGTGCAAACAGAATACTGAGATGCCTTTAAGATCACCTCTTTTTTCTTGTACGGAATGCCCACTATAATTACATTTTGCTTGTCAGTTCATAAATTTTGCTTATTACAAAATGGGCATTATTGATTGCTTTTTAAAAGTACTAAAACTAAGCTAAGAGCAGTAGATCTCTCAGCAAATTCAAAACATACTATCTTCCAAACTAATCACTGGCGAAGGGACTGTGGAAAAACTATCTAAGTTTATTGTAAGCCTAATGCAAAAAATTGGAGTTACCATCAGTTTTAGGTTAGTAACTTGGCTTTGAGTTTAGCATGTTTTAAGCCACTATGAAAAAAAAAAAGATAAACTTATTTGGCAAAGTCAGACACTTTTAAAGCCAACATCCTGTAATTGTTTCCTCATTCAGCCTGGCAGCTTAAACAAGGAGAAAAGAGAAATGAGAAAGAAGAAAGACAGGGGAAAAAAAAGAAAGGAGAGGGGAAAGGAGAGGGGGAAATGGCAAAGCATCTTAAGAAAGAAAAGAAAAATGGAAGGGAAGAAAGAAATCAAGGTGTTTGTCTCATTTGTAGTAAATCAATATATAAATTACATATTTTCTCCTTTTGTTCCCCTTTTAAGTAGCATTCAACAGAATGAAATAATGGAAACTCACTAGCCTCATGGGATAAAGTCTGAATTTAAAATGTTCTTTGTTTGAATTGGTGCGAAGAGTGAATATTCTAACACAGTTGACCCTAGGAATGCAGGAGAGCCAAAGTGATAGCAGGCAGCATAAGAGGACTCAGTCTCTTTGAGATCAGTTGATTAAACATCTCCAAGTGAGACTAATACAGACTGGCAATATCCTTATTTAGAACCAGTAAGAAATAAAAGTGATCAGAAGGAATTTAGAGCTGCCATTCTCATTAAAATAAGGTTAGAGACAGAAAACTACAAATAGTTGTAAGTAAGGGACAGGAAATCTGACAAAGAAGAAATTAACAATGTTTGCTACTGGATTAAAGCTAAACAATCTCTAGGAACACTCGAACTTTTACCTCTTCTACTGTTGTATTGTTGCCAGTCCTGAGCTAATACTGAAAAAAGCCTATGAGGTAGCTACTGATCTGGCTGAGAAACAATGTCCTATTCAGAGTTAATATCTGTTCTAAGTATCAAGCAACAAAATTAACTGTCCTCTGTAGAGAGGGGTAAAAGAGAACATTTATATCAATGTCAAGCCAGGAAAGAAATTTTGTATTAACCTATGAAGTTAAAAAAATAGAATACACAAAAGTATTTTTAAAGTGGATATAATTTAAAAACCTTCTAAATATCTTAACAGTACACTTGGCTACACTTGTATTTAGGAAGCAATATTTTACATGCAGCAGTAGATGTTTTACAGCTTTAAATTCAAAGACAGGGCTGTATTCCATCAAGAAATTACAACGTCAAACTTAATACCACTGTGAAAGTACCAAACAAAATTTGTCAGTATACAGAAAATGGTCAGATAATAAAGTTGTGACACAATAAGTCCAGTGAGAGCAGCTGTGTTCAGAACAGTTGCATTTACAAAGCGACTGACACATGGTCCCAGTATCAGCTGAGTGACAGCTAGAAAAGCCTTTGGTTACCAAGCTTTTAGAGACACCAGAGCAAATTCTATGCAATTATCCATGAAGCCTACTACAGGCGCAAAATGTATGCAAAATGCCCTTGTGGCACAAGTCAGAGGAAGAAAAGAAAATTAATTAAAAAAGGATGACTTGGTCTCACACTGTTGGCCTTTGCAGCATTCTGGTGATCTAAAGGATGAACAAGGTACCCTATAAGGCAACAGATAACTGTGTAATAAAGGTAAATGGTCTGCTGATATACCAGAATCAGAGATAAACTCTACATATTTTCCATGCTAGCAATCCAGGAACAGAAAACTACTATCATCTAGCCTAGTAAGAAGGTTAATGTTCTCAGGATACACCATGAACTACGCTTCTGGACCAAGAATAAAGACTGCCCCAGAAATGAACAGCAGAAATATGTTGTAACACAGGTCCAGGAGGCAGGCTTCTTTGTGGATGGTGTGCCTGAATTTCCTTTTCCTGGCAACTAAGGTGGACAAGAATTCATGTGTGCCCAGAAAGCTCAGGTGTCTGAAGACCTCTCCTTCTCTTTGCCTCAGTGCTCAAAGTGACAGGGGTGGTAGAACAGGAGAAGAAATCAGTCCTACCAGCCACTCTGTTTTATCCCCTGTGAAAACCCTTCAGCTACAGAGTGGTAGCCAAAGCGAATGGGAAGTTTAACTAGTTTTTTATGTACTTTGGGGCACCAAACGAGAGCAAAGAGTTGACAGACTGTTGATATACCTGCCAAGTTGTCTCGACAAAGTAGGTGGGTCACATTCATGGGTAAGCTGTTGGTGCATGTAGCTGCAAAAGAGCCTGCTCTTAGACCAGAGATCTGGTCAGATACATTACATAAGGTTGTTGCCCAAACTGGTGGTTTTAGCTTTCATACAGGTTAGTATTTTCTATTATTTCTCATAGTGTCTACTGGTCTCACAATTATGATACACAATCACAGCTTCTGTAATAGTTCCCCATTTTGCACATTATCAAATGCTAATTCCCACAAGATTAGATCTACCACTGTTGGGTTTTTTCAGTCTGAAAAATCAGTTAAGATCATTAAGAAAGATGGAAGATTAGCCTGATTCTGTCCCATCTAATTATATTATTAACTTTACTTAAATATTTGTGGATTCAAGCATAGAAGTCTTAGAGATCTATAGATGCTCAAGAAACTTTCACCATCTTAAATACTGTTTGTTATTCTCCAGCCATCTCGTGCCATTCACAGTTATATTAAAAGCCTTTGAAACAAGACCTGCCACTTTATTTCTTTCAGTGTTCTACACTGAAGAATATCTAGTTCCCTCAGTCTAGTCATATTCAAGTTCTTCCAGTTTTAGTTCGACCTTAGTTAAGTGAGTTTCCATTTTCATAACATTATTCCCTACTTATTTTGCCTTTTTCTCTGTATTAAACAGCTTCCTTCTTGCTATTACCTTCCTAATAGGATATGACGTTAGATTACATTATTGTAGAAATTCCTGATAATTATGCAGCCCTAAATTATGTTCTGAAAAATGTTATCTAAAAGAATTTTTTAAGCTACCAGAAGAGGTGGGAAAAGGTTTTGTTGCAAACAATGAAAAAGACAGAAGATCTCTTGCCTTGAGCATCACCTGTCAATACAACAAGTTTCTCTGTGATTCAGGTAAGCGAAGCTGAGACTACCAATGCCACAAGGAACTGCACAACTCAGCAAATATTTCACAAGTGCGGTAGTTCTCTTCTTAGGTTTTGCATTACTACATCAGTGTATCAAATATCTTCATCTTCCTACAGCTATCACATCGCAGACCTGTGCTCAATTCAGTACATTCTAGAAGACTCTTGACAACATGTGTTCACAATGTTCTTAGTTGCTTAGAATATAGCAGAGGGTTGTGGTCATTTACTTGAAGAATTAATATAGAATCATATAGTTATATGGAGAAATTAATCTTGTTACAACTTCATAGTTTCCAGCTTAGTTAAACAGAGTATGTTCATACAGTTAAATACCTAATGTGAAGTCAGCACATTAATTCTATGGTGTACATGTATCTTATGCCATTGCCAAATTACACAATTAACAAAGAACCTCTCTTCTTTACATGTGTTGAAAACCGAAAACATTTTGAATATCACCCACAACCTCCTTTCACAACACATTTTCAACACACATTTACAAGGTTTGGTATGCTAGTTTGGGTTTCAATAGAGAAGATTAGTAGAATCAACTGTGCTATATTTCATTGCAGAGCTGATAACCTCAGAGGACTCATCAGTGCAAAAGTTTATCTTGTAAGTAAATACCATAAAGGGTGTCAAGGAAAGAAATATCAGGTCACACTTAAATGTTTAGTAACTGACTAAAAAAATGCAAATACTTGATGGTTAAAAAACTGAAATCTAGGAAAAAAAAGTCCTGTCCCAAAAAAAGAAGATCCACTCTGTTCATTTTGACGATTTTCTTGTTAAAGAAATCTGTTCTTAACTTAGAATATAGCTGACTAGATGAAAATTGTCCTCTGGATAAGCAAAATAAAATCTGCAGGAATTAGTTAAATCTGTGGGTTTATATCACTGAGATTTGAAGTCAGAAGTCAAAGATGGACATTTTGTTCTTCAAAAAGGTAGAGCATGGACAAGAAAAAGCAACAGCAAATACCATGCCAAAAAGAGTGTGATGTCATCAAGCTGTCTAAGAAGGCTTGCAGGATTCTCCATGGAGCAGGACTGAATGCCAAGACTTAATGTATTTTGTAAAACAATCTATGTTAACTCTCAAACAGAACTAAAAATCTAGTAAATAAACTGATTAGAAAGGGATTTGGCTTGGCAGTAATCCTATTGCACTGCTAGTAAAATAGAAATAAAAATATCTTACAGAGAAAAAGAAAAATCTTACCCAAGGTTTTAATTCGATCAGTGGCTGCTACATTTTAAAATAGTCAGGCTATGCTGCTACAGATGGTGTCCTGTTCAAAAGGAATCACAGTGTTCCACCATGACCAAATCTCTAAATTTTCTGGGAAGATACTGGTTTTGCTGTTTCAAGGGGCATTGAACTGATTTCCCATAAACTGGAGTGGAATAAATAATATGATTTGGTTTGATTCATGACTCCAGAAAAGGATCTGCTTGGAACAGAACACAGGAATAACAGGGCTCAGTTCTCAGGCTGGTGAAAGGCTGTTCCGGTTGACAGCTTATGTTAACAACTTCTGTGCTGGGAGTCTGGCAAAAGGCTTCAGGGAAACTGTCTCTTTGCTTTCATTCATATTTTATATATGCTACATATACACACAGAGAACAGTGCATGTATTAGCCTGTAATTTTCTGTCACAATCATGATCGTCACACTGTGTATGTGAGCAGTCATGGCTAAGAAGGGATATTTCAGATCTTAATTTAATAGTCTCCATTCTCACGTTCTGGCGAGGAGATCTGAGGAACATTACCTTACAATGTTAAGCAGTGTTCCCTCTCATACAGCAGATACCACTTCCAGTGCAAATACATGTGCTTACAAGTTTAATGTTAGCTGTCAGTAGGTACTCAAGCATGAAAAGTTAACATTTGCTTTCTATCAGGATTCACGTGACCAGTGCTCAGTGGCTTGAGTGTTGGGGAAAAGCAAGCACAGAAGGTCCTTGACACCAGAGTAATAAAGCTTTTAAATTTAAAATAAAGCTTTACAGATGTTTTGGCATCTCCCCAACACAATTTAAAGAAAATAACAACAAAACCAAGCCAATAGGCAGGTAGTTAACCAATTAGAAATGTTTTTCAGTTGCACATCAGTTCAAGGCGTACTCATCTGGTAGCTGACTGAAAGCCAGAAATAGCTGATGTTGCATACTGTGATTCTGCAGACATTGCTCAGTAGCACTCCCACTATAAAATGCAGAAGGATCCAAGGCTGGTTCTATACTTGTTTACAACAGAATTTTAGGAATATATGAAAACAACTGGGTGATTCTACGAGGATTCAAAAGTTCATAGAAATATACAATGTCAGATCCAATCTAACATTTAAGCCACAGAAACCCCAAATCCCCATGTTGAACCAGCTTTCATTTTCAATTGCTCAGAAATTTTTCATGTTGCAAGCTATTAAAAAAGTTTTAACTTCGTAAACTGAATGTAGAAGTTTTCAAAGTTCTAACGTTAAAAATTCAACAATTAAAAATTGAATGCCATTCAAGGTTAAGACTGGCAGCCAAATGTAAGATGCAGGACTTTAAACTGGCTGCAAGTACTCAAGTGAAAGTCTGAGAAGTTACAGCGAACAGAGTTATTTAAACATTAGCTCAGCAGTGGTCATAAAAAGGAAATGAAAGGTCAGGAATGTTGGAGCTGAAAGGGTAGTGGTCAACACTTCAAAGACTAACAGCAGCTGGTCACAAGGAACATTCTTCAGGGACTACTCCTTGGGCTCTACTGTGTAGCATTGTCATCAGTCACTAACACAGAGCACACTCTCGCCAGCCTCACAGGTGACACCACGCTGTGGGGAGCAGTTGGATACTGGAAGGCAGGGCTGCCATTCAGGGACACATCAAAAAGCTGAAGGAATGGGCCATCATGAGCCTCATGGAATTGAAAGACCCCATACAAGAATACAGCCTGGGAAACATTTGACTAGAAACCAGCTATGCAGAAAGGGACTTGGGGGGTCAAATTTAGGTGAGTTCAACCACCTACTGGTCTGCACTAGCAAGAATATAGCCAGTGGGTCAAGTGCACTTGAGAGGCTACATCTGGAGTACTGTGTCCAGATTTTGGCGTTCTAGCATGAGACACACTAACAAATCCTTGAGACTCTAGAAGAAGGGCTTTAATACAGTTAGGAGTTGGAGAAAACGGTACAGAAGATGCTGAAGGGAAGGCTGGAGGGGGATCTAATTGCAGTCTTTCATTACCCAAAAACAGGTCATGGAGAAGATGGATTCAAACTCCAGAGCAAAAGGATGAGATGCAATAGTTTAAAAGGTTCTATGATGGAAATTAATGTTAGATATGAAGAAAAGAAGAATAATACAGTGGTTGGAACAGGTACTCAGAGTGCTTGTGGAATCTTTATCTCAGGAAATTTTGACAACTCAGATGGAGAAAGCCCTGAACGGTCTTATCTAACTTTGAAGTTAGACCAGCCCTGATCAGAAGGTTGGATTGAATGGTTCCAGATGACCCTTCCAACATAAGTTTTTCTGCAATTACATGAACTATCAGTAAAAGACAAGTAACCATGGTAAAAATATTATTACTCCACCATATAAATTCATTTACTTATTCCTAAATTACAATGAGCCATTTGGGTCCTGGTCTCAAGAAGGGGTATTTTAGAACTAGAAATAGTTTCTTCCATATAGACAGTTGCATTAGAACTCTTCAGCTTGAAAAACATAATACTTAGAAGATAATATGATGAGGTTACAACATCATGAGTTACATGGAAAAAGTAGATAGAAATAATTTTTTTCACTTTTTCCTTATACAAGTACGAGGAACTACCAAACAAAGCTAGAAAAACTAAGTTTAAAAACAAAATAGTGGTTCTACATGCAATGAATGGGAGACTGGTTGAATGTTTTTCAAACAAGGGCACACCAGCACCTTACACTTAAAATAATAAGTACATTGAAAGTTACTAAACAAACATACAACATGAGGTTCAGGAATAGTGAGCTAAAAAACAGAGGCTAGGAGAAAGATGGATTAGAAATATCACAGATGTTTCTCTTGTTCTTATTCTATTCTACCACTGTTGAATGAAGGATACTAGGCTAGATAGATCCTTGGCACTAACCAGTGCTGTCATTCTTATGATAATGCCCTGTAAGGTTCCTAACCCTGTCCTTGCCATACAATCACAATTCTGCAACTTTTGAGTTTTAGTCATTCCTAAAAAGAATTATCTTTATGAGAGATTCCAGTAATGCACACACATGCATGGCAGCTGGATGTCTTACAAAGAACCTGAGACATGGGTAGTATTTTGGTAATATGTTCCGTGATCTCAGACTATCAAATTTATTTACATAAATATTTTTATATAGCAGAAATACCTACAGAAATGAATGTGAAACACCAAAAGATGCAGCCACATGAATGAGCTTGATAGAGATGTGCTGGTTTATAGGAAACAGAGATATGTGAGACATAATTTAGATCAATAAACCCACCACTGACATATACTGCCATAACAGTAAAAAATCACAATAGAGGGTGTACCCAACAAACCTTGTAGATAGACATAATCAAACATGGTTAAACACGTGAAGCAAGTCAAAAAGATCACAACAAGTACTGGATTGTGCAAAACCAGAGCTCACATCAGTTGTGTTAATATACAACTGTTCCCACTTCTATTTTCCATGATAGTGTGATCAGGGAAAGTTGTTTGTTATAGATGAATAGAGCTGATTATCACCAATTGCGGATGCACTAATTAATTCAGTTTTATTTGTTCAAAAATTCTAGTAATAATCAATTCCAAAGATTTGAGCAAGCATATGCAATCTGACATTGTTTTAGTCACCATCAGAGAAAAGTGCAGCATTCCTTTCCAGAAAGTGTTCAAGGCCACGTTGGATGGTGCTCTGAGCAACCTGGTCTAGTGGAATGTGTCCTTGTCCATGGCAGGGGGTTTGGAACTAGATGGTCTTTATCCAATCCAAACCATTCTATGATTCTATGTCTCTATGGAAAATGAAGGGAGGAGAGGCAAATAAACAAGAACAAACATTTGGCAGAGAAAAGTGTACCTAATACAGGCCACTTTTCAATCTAAGCAGCTTGCTAATCACCTTAACTATCCTGACAATTCAGACGTGCCACAGCTCTTTTATATATAAGCCAAGGAAGAAGTGGTAGCACTTTGTAGGAAAAAAAAAGAAAAACTTGCCGAGATATACATTGTTCTGGTTTAAGTATGCAAAAGTTACCATTGAGATTGAAACATGAGTCTGGAAATACCTTTACTTCATCTGTAAAAGCACTGACAACATAGGTCTAGTTGGGAGTTAAACAGGGAATTATTACTTTGCTGTTGTTATATGGCAGTTAGGTTATGCCAGCTTTTACTTTTCAAACACTTATGAGCCAGAGACTTACAGTAGAGCCATAAATATTTCCTCCAACCTAAGACTAAGCTCTGTCTTGAGGTCTTATCCCTTTCATCATTTCTGGACAAACATGCACCAAACTGGTCAGTTATGCATGTCTGAAAAGAAGTTTGTAGCACTGAAAAGCTTTTAAAGACTTTTATCTTGGAAAAAAAAGTACAGTTCTGGCACGAAAAAAAGGCCCTTGGCAAGACATAAGCCCATATTCTGCTCCACTATCTGTTAGCATTTTGGAAGAGAAGCAAACAGTCTAGTTAAGCTACTGAGATTTCTATAATCGCAGTAACATTTTCTTCTCAAATCATCTGAGGGGAATTCAGAACCCAGGATAGACACAGATTTCTATAATCGCAGTAACATTTTCTTCTCAAATCATCTGAGGGGAATTCAGAACCCAGGATAGACACAGAAATTTATTGCTCTCAAAAAAAAAAAAAAAAAAGACTTTTTTTCTTTTTTTCCCTTTCAAACTGCTCATGCAGAAATGGGTATGAGCTCTCATTTACACTCTATCAAACTTATCTATTGTCTCAGAATTTAGCAAACCAAGTAAGGTTTGACCTAGTGTTCATACCCCCATAAGTTTTGAGCCAGATACTAATTCAGTAAGTTGATCCTGTAAATATCCTTGAGATAAGTAAATACAAGGAAGCAAATGGAAATTATTTAACTTTATATTTACTGCATGTTGTCTTGCTTTGGCTTTCACACCGTTTTGGTATAACTCTAGGCATTGCAACAGAGCTGCACTAGGTCTTTTGAAGTCAACTCTGCTTCTGCAGTGTCCTTTTATTCTCCAGGTTATCACATAGCAGAAATAAAACACAATGGAATAAAACACTCTTCAAAATCCTCTCATCTCTCTGTTACCTACAGGACCACATCCTCAAGCTGATGACATCCATTTAAAAGATGTCTTCTTTAATAAAATCACATCAAATTAAAAGAAGGAACACAAGAGACACTAAGCAGTAAATGCAGTTGATGTTACACTATTAATGGTACAAAAAAGCTGAAGAATCTCACTCAGCAAGAGCAAGACCCAGCACCCTGTGGACTTGATGAGCAAAATCATGTGGAGGACATGGAAGGTACAGAAACCTATGTCTGCTGGACAACTTACTAATTTACCTCTGTTTAATAATTAATGTTACTTCATGTATGGAGCAGGTCACTTGAATAAGACACATCATTAAGTCTGTCTGTCCTTACACTGGTCTCTCCCTAAACTGTGCTCCTTCATTCACAGCTTAGAGGAAAATTAATTATTAGTCAATGGAATATAAGTCCCTGACACTCTGTTTGTCATATCATTGTCCTTAACATACTGGATTTGGGGGTTTGGGGAAAGATCTGAATTCAGTGAAGCCACTCATATTCTTAAGATCAATTATGTACAGACTTTGTTGTAAAAGTAAAATTATTAAAATTATTAAAATTAAAAGCCATATTATTTGGTAACTTGGAAGATTAAGTCTGTTTGTCACAAGCTGTTTTTCCCCTTCAGACACAGAAGAGTGAGTCAAAATAACACAGAGGACGTAAGATGACAAAAGATGCTCTGAGCTGACTAGAAAAATGTACCTAGACCAATATGCTATGCTTTCAAAAAACACAAACATGTGTAAAAACATATTTAGGAAAGAGGTGAAGAAACATATTTAGGAAAGAGGTGAAGAATAGATTCTCTAAGACATTCCCCCTTCATCTCCAACTATTATTGACTGTAAACCACTCAACTTCATTTATGTTCTTTAGAACAGCAACCAGAAGTCCTGTAGGTCCTGAAATTCCCTCAGAAGATGATAGAAAACATTTCCAAGCATTTTCTTTGCAAGTTGGATGCAGAATAATTCCTCTTCCAGTAATGATTGATGTGACAGTCTTTGAATTACAAAAGACCCTGTTACATCTTTGTCAAAGTTACCGCAAGAATAATAGCTAAAATAAACAGGAATCTTTGTTTCTCTCATCATTACTCTGTGCCTTCGAACATGAGAGGACAACACAGATACCTGTATGACTTTCACTGCTTCACAGACTTGCTGTCCTGAGTCTTTTTGCCGGCCTACAGGTGCTACTCCTTTTTAGTTTCATCTAGTCTCATTGTGCTTCTCAGCAGTTGGTGGTATGTCTAGTCGACCCTCCACTTTCTGACAATCATTAAGAATTTTATAAGTAAACAAATGTGTGCTTGAGAGCCTGGTATTAATGGGCTCTGAATTTGATTCATAATAATTAATAGGAACAAATGACAACAAAAATGCCATGCTACAGAGACCAGAAGAATTTTCAGATAGTAGGCAAATTGGTGCCAAATATCATTTAGACACCAAAGAGTAATTGGTGGTCCCTGGATGAATCAGACTCAAACCATCCCCAGAATGTAGATGCCACAGAGTTTGAATGCAGCTGTCTAGTTCAACAGTGAACAGTTTAAAACTGGAAAAAGAGAAATAACGCTGTGCTAGCAGTGACTGCAAGGCAGCTTAGACGAGCAAATGTAATCGCTTGTAAATCTGGCTGGAATACTAGGATGAAATGTCTCAGGGTTTACAAAGAATGCCACAGGATCCACAGGGACAGAGTCCCCTTAGAGGCCCTGTTTCACATGTTCATCACCACACAGAAATGCAGTGAAGAAACGCACACATAATTACCTGCAATCGCAAAATTCAGTGATTTAGATAAAAAATATTTACCTGGAAAACTAATAACAGCACACAGATATATTGGTGCATTATCTTATTGCAATAAATAATTTTTACTGCAGAAATGGATCATTATTTTACCAATGATCAGGGTTAAAATCTTACCTCTTTTGCGGGTAACTTCTTTCCTTATATTTTCTTGGAGTTTCTAAGTTGCTGACAGAATATTCTGTGCAGAAGTTGGAAATTACAGAACTACATTTTTTGTGTTTTTATAAAAAACAAGAAACAACTTTAGAGTAAAGGTTACACTTTATCTGTCTGCCACACTGCAGAAGAGGTAATGAGGACTGTCAAATAAACCATCTCATTTCCCCCATTCTCAATAATGGTTTATTACAAATCCTTTTCTAGCATGAAACAATTCTGTGAAAAATAAACCAAGCATGAATCTTATTTGGGTTACAGAAAGGTCTGAATCATTTATAACTGAATTAATTGCTAGAAAGGCTTATGAGCAGCCAATTAGTAATATTTGTATTTGGATCTGCCAGTTGGCCCAGAAGTGAAAATGAGTATTAGTTTTGACATAAAGACTGTAGTGTTCATGGATAAAAAACCATTCAATCAAAATCAAGAATATCCTTGAGAATTACTGTCTTGAATGGAACATGCCTGATAACTGGCCAGATAATTCTATTAGCCAAAACTGCAGAAGATATTTCCCAACTGCTTATTCAAAAACTGATTCTGCATTCCTCATACAACATCCTAAAGTCATGATTTTTGGTTGCACTCTCTATGAAATCCCAAAAAAGCATGAGGAAAAAATGGTGCCACACATGAAACCTATGTAGATGCCAACAAATTGTTAATTTGTGTCCATTACATTTCCACATGCCTTTAGAGGACTTAATTTTCCCCACATGGTATTCCACTTTTCCACAAGCAGTAAACGAGTTTCAAACTAATTTGAACTATCTTGAGAACTGTAAGTAAATTCTCAAAAATCATCGGGTTACAAAAGCAGCACAGCAATGCATCTGACGTCCCACAGAAGCATCCTCTCAAAGGCTTTTTAGGAAAACACACATGTTCAGTCATCACTGGTTACAAGATGGAAATGTGGGCTTGGATGTGCCTATAACACATGGCTTCCAGGGGGACAATGTCACTCTTAAGTTATTCTTCTTCCCCATACATCCTCTTCTCAACCTGACTGCAGCCCAGCAGAAGGGAGTACCAGAGGGGATTCTGCAATTTCTGGAAAAGGAAGGTAGTTTTGAGCTGCTTCTGTGACTATGTAAGGACTGATCCCTGGGAACCTTCTACTTCCTTTGTCTCCTCACCCTCCCACCATCTAAGTCTGACAAGACTCAGTCCAAAATTAAATATGAGAGGAGAAATAAAGAGACGGAAAAAGACAGAAAGAAGCTACCAAAAAATCAAAGGGGAGGAATAAGCATTGACAAATGAATTCAGTACAGTCGGGAAACATGTGTTAGGCAAGCATCCCTTAAGGAGCTATTCTTGTAGCTCCTGGTCAGAATATGTATTTTGTGATGGCAATTTCTAAATTTTTCGCTTAATAAAAAAGGTAAGTAATTGCATAATATGTCAAGGCACAATCCTGTGCTGTCCTCCAGCACTCACACTCCCGGACTGTGTGCTTTTACTCTTCCTTGAATAATTTTTAACAGTGAGCTGTATTTTAAATGTGTTTCATGTTTTATACTACAGACTGTGCTCTCTTTTAGGTTACAAACTTCAGGAGAAGTTGTATAGCCAAAGGGTTTTTTCAGAAATTCAAAGTAACATATTTTGCCCATGAAGAATGCATTCACATTTTCTTGAACTAAATTACAATAAAATCCTATATAATTAGAGTATAAACTTTAATGTATTTGTACCGGTAAGGAATACTAGAAAAGGAAGACAGTAGAACATTGTGTAATGCTTAGAGGAGTGTTTGAAAGCTTTTAAGTTAAGCATCATTTAAAACAGATTTTAATTAAGGATTTTTCTTTTTTTATTGCATATTAAGGTCTCTAAGAGCATAACTTCCATAAATAGTCAAGAATAAACTACATTCAGACCTACATATAAGCACATTTCTTGGCACAGACAAATGAAAACTGTGATTGCTGACATCTCTTTGAAGGAAGATTTTCTTTTTTTTTTTCATCCCATCCCTTGTTTTATTTATATGGCTCTGCACACTTTTTTATTTTTAATTATCCTAAGGAAAAGAAGGGGTTGAGGGAAAGAGATCTTTGTTTTCCAACTGAGACAGTGAAATACATTCCAAAGCTGCTTTTGTTTTTAATTTACAGAAGCCCTCATGTCTAATCTACTAAGCCAACAAATAATCTGTTTGCCAGGTTTTACATGAGAGACGTGAAAAGTGCATACAATTGCTGACTTTATTCTTTTTTAGGATACAGATTTGTTCTCTGCCATAAACTTGAAAAGCTCCTTTTGGAGAACTTTCCACAATTAATTTATTTTTAACTATGCAGTTCATTTCCCAGGAGGTATTTCATTTTTACCCATTTACTCGGGTATCTTTAGCTCTATTTTTTAACAACAACAAAATGAGTGTGTTTCCCTATCTGAAAGATAGCTGGGTCTGTATCCTTATTCATACACAGAAAAAAAATACTTTTTTATCCTTCTGTTCTTTTAGAATAATCCTGTAGCCTACACTTCTTAATATTTAAGGTGAACCTCAGTATTTAAAATCTTAATGTGTATCCTGAGATCCACCAAAAAATTTCAGGACAGCAACAGCAAACTATAGTGTCTCCACACTGCCGTAAATGTCTTCTGGGAAATTCATGTATTCTGGTAAGACAGAAGCAATATTTTGCAGTGAGATTTTTGGATGGTATGATCTACAATGAGGAAATTTCTTCTGATATGGAGCAGTGCACCACATTTTGTTTACTTCCCTCTTCTCCAATCTGGTACATCTGCCCCTCTAGACAACTATAAATCTGGCACAGATGTATCAATGAACTTGAAGGATGCAAAGAGCACTACGTAACTACCTGCCAGCTTCCCCAAAACTGAGTTTTGCTGGGATTTTCCCAGGCAAGGCCAGGGCTTAGAATTCATTAAGTTCCCCAAAGATGCTCTGTCTCCTACTCTTAAAGAACACAGGGCTTGAACTACACTGAAATTAATAACACAACTAGTACAGTTCTTGTCTTAAAAATGGCTCACTTATTGATGGCTTACTTAAGGGTATTTAAACTTTCCTTAGAAGCAGAACTCGTATTGAAAAGGGATAAAGATGAAAAATGTTCCAGACAAACTCTTCTGCTTCAAGATGTGCATCTTACCATATAGTTGCTCCATCTACAGGTGGAGCTACCAACTCTTTCCACCTCATGTGGAAACAATATATAAGGCCCCCTTTTAGTTACACTTCACATGTGAACAAGAATTTTGGAAAAGTGCAGAAGTATTACTAAGAATTCAATTGGTACATCTATGTTGTTTGTAACTATGTATAAGAAGGATGTTCCGAGTCCCAGCCCTTGGGAAGCAGTCAGTAATTTACATCAACTAGAAAAAAAGACATTCACAGTCTATCAGCTGTAGGTAAAAGGCTTTGGCCACAGATCTCACTGCAGAATTGTGATTGTAACCAAATACAGCATTCTTTAGTTCAAAAGAAATAAAATTTAGATATTTCTTTAAATTTCTTTGAAGATGCACTAGTAAATACAACTTCACAGGTAGGTATTGATTTTAGATGCATTGCAGATTACCCATTTATTTATATGGCTATGATTCTCATTTCATTCAAGGGGCTTATTTTATCAAATATCTTTCATCTATTTTATTCATGTTGAGTTCTCTATTACTGTACAAGTCAGCCAACTCTCACACTAGTCAGAAAATAAAGAGGTGACCTCTGCTAGGAATTTTGGAATTTAGACTTTCATAATTTTATTTTAACCATGACAACAGATTCAGGTTTTCAAATTCTGTTAACCAATATCTTGACAAAAAAAAAAAAAAAAAAAAACACAATCCAAAATCAAAATTTATTCTTAATTCATCTACTTAAAATACATATATTCTTAATTCATCTACTTAAAATACACTTACAAATCACTTTTACTCAAATAAATTTATAATCTGTATTCACTGGGTCCTTCTCGCAGAACCATCAGTGCTTCTTCAGAAAGTAATTCCTTTCTAAAATCTCCACCTCTCAAATACCCCCCTCAATTCTCTTGACTGAAACAAGAAGATGTAAATTCCTGCTCACACTCACTTTTTTGTTATGGAGTAAAACCACTATTGAAAGTAATTTGCACCTAGGACAGCACAGAGTCAGAATGTGAGCTTAGAAATCCACCTCCTTTATTCTATGTAGTTTACCTCCATAGTAGAGCAGCCTTCAACAATGCTCATGGCTCTGATATAACGAGAAATGTGCAAAAAATTCTCATAATGAAGGAGAACTGTGGCACAGGGAGAGTCAAGCTATAGGTTTAAATAGCATAAATGCATGACACTGCCACCATTCCCCATCAGTACTATAAATTAGAAAACCAGTATTGTCCTGCAGTTCCCTTGCATTGCATCTTTCAGCCAAAGTAGTTTAGTAAAATTAGACGAAATTATTAAAAAAAATTCGTTTGCAGAAAAAAATTAGTTTTCTATCACACGTTGTCACTAATGATGCATTTGACAGCACTCAGCAGCTCCCAGGCCATGTTTATATTCAAAGATAGTTTAAGAAAGTAATGCTGCCTCCCTCCTCCTGCCCACAGCTCCCGGTCAGGCTGCTGTGCCTTTCATTTAAATTTTTTTTTTCCATCCCCTGCCTTTACATACCCCTCGAGGCGCATGTTCTCAAAAGTGAGAACCACTCAAATATAGTTTACATTACCCCACAGAACACTATAAAGAGGCAAGAAAATTGTCAAGCAAGGTGACAAGATTCACACCAAAAATCATTTTGTAAACTCTCTGGGATGTTGTCACAACAAACCCAGAGGAAAAATTTTACTGCCTCAGCAGCCAATAACGGAGAAGGTGACAGGAGAGCAGAAAGGGAAAACGGAGACTCCCACATGCACTTGGGAAGCTTTTCAGATCCTCAGCTTTATCTATACTTAGGCTGCTAGATGATTTGTGAACACTACTCTCTATTGCCACTGCAACTATTCACTTCAATCCTGCATGTTCCTTGATTGGTTGGTTACATTTTCACAGATGCTATCATCACACTTTAACTGTAATAATCATGTTTGAATTGTGCTTTTACTATACTATGCTGCCAGCCAGATTTCTATACTGAGATGTCCAATGCTGATGAATAGTGCAACTGCCTGAAATCAAGCTTAGAAATTCCTTTCTTACAATGTTTCTTAACAGAGTGCTTCTTTGTAGGGAGTGATTATTCCCAAAACCTGATGAGAAGAAACATGATGGAAAGAATGAGTGCCCATCAAAGTGGTAAATTAGGGTATGGACAGACAACTGCAAACTAGAGTTAGCACAGCTCAACAATTTTCCACTTACTAGCTGAACTACATTAATGGATCACAATACACTTCCGATTCACTGCTACTTCAAAGGAAAGTAGATTATTTTAAACAAGTTACTAGTTTGAATCATGGCATTCTTATATGTAAAACCACTTACCTTGGAATTACAGTCAGTTAGAAGTACACACATACAAACAATTAGCAGCAATTCCTTAAGCTGTGAAAGCTCAATTACTTGCCTTATCCGTTCTCTAAATTTCTACACCATTCATTGCAACCAGTGCTGGACCATAACTTCCACTATTCTAAAAGAACTGACAGGTCTCCTGTGTGCTTTACACAAATACTAATATAATATTAAATTTTCAACTCTAAGTTGACATCCACCAGAGTCCTCCATGCTGCTCTCACCTGCTGTTTATCCTTCCATGTTTTTAAAAGCTAGTTTCTGCTCTAAAAGCTATAATGCAAAAAACTGTTCCAAGAAGCTCATGGTTCTGCACGGATTGTTACATGTTCAAGATCACCAGCATGAAGTTACTGAGGATCCTATTCCCCTGTGTGAAAACTCATCCTGACCAAGTCAAAGAGGTGTCCCATCTTGACTTAGACTGAAAATCCCAAATTCTGAATATGAATAAATGTTTATGAATTACTACACTGAGTAACATCAAAGGGCCTAAAAAGTAAGCAAATGAGGCACACACTATACAACACATCATATGGCAAACAATATAAACTAAATATAAGCTGAAGGATTGGTCATATTCTTGCAAATATTTTCCTCATTTTAAAATCAGAATTGTTGCTGCTTTTTTAGTCTTATGAAAGTTTTTGGGGCATGGTGCTCTGTGACACTTAAAGGGAAGACAACTCTTTTTTTAGCTCGGATCAGAATGGCACTGCTGTGCAACCACTTTGTGGTCCATGTGAAAACATTAAGCAAGGCACCGAGAAATCAGTCTTCCTGATTTTTACACACCATTCTCATCAACAAAAGCATCTGGAGCTAGTCTGGTACAAAACACACTAATAGGGAGATCACACTGCCAATGTGGCACTAACGAAGTAGTTCTGTATTGCATTTGTTTCAGAGCTCACAAAAAAATCCCAAGCAAATAAACAAAAATCTCCACACTTAAATTCCTTTTTCCTCACCCTCAGTTACCAGACATCACTAGTACCATTACAATTGCTAAGCAAACTAGGTCACTGAAAAGATCTTGCCTAAAATAGGTGGATTAAGATGGAAATGAGACATTTGCTTGGTTTTCTTCTTTAACTGAGGACCAATCCAGATTGCAGCATGGTCACACAAAGGTGCACTGACATGGCAGTGCCCTTGGCACTACAGGCAAATTGTCCCTGACCAGTCTGGCAACCATCTGTGATGGGGTGATGACAACAGATGACAAGGGAAGACTGACTGATATCATCTACCTAGACTTCTGAAAAGCATTTGACTTGCTCATACACAACATCCTTATCTCCAAATTGGAGAGACATGGATTATTCAGTGGATAAGGAATTGGTTAGATGGACGCTTCCTGAGAGTTGTGGTCAGTGACTCTACATTCAGGTGGAGGCCGGTGATGAGTGATGTCCCCTAGGCCTTTATCTTCAGACTTGTGCTCTTTAATATCTTTATCAATGACACAGTGGGACTGAGGACATCCTCAGCAAGCTTAAAGATGACAAGAAGATGAGCAGTGCTGTTGATACAGCAGAGGGAAGGGATGCCATCCAGAGGGACCTGGACAAACTTGAGAAGTGGGCCTGTGGGAAACAAGTGAGGTTCAACAAGTCCAAGTGCAAGGTGCTGTACCAGGGTCAGGGCAGTCCCAAACATGAGTACCGACTGCTCATTTAGAGCAGCCCTGTGGAGAAGGACCGGGGGGAGCTGGTGTATGAAAAGCTGGACATAAGCCAGCACTGGCAGTCCAGAAAGCAAACTGCATCCTGAGCTCCACCAAAAGACATGTGGCCAGCAGATTGAAAGACAGGACAAGGTGGAACGGCTTTAAACTGAAAGAGGGAAGGTTTAGATCAGACATGAGGAGGATAAGGAAGCATTAGAACAGGTTGCCCAGAGAAGTTGTGGATGCCCCATCCCTGAAGGTGTTCAAGGCCAGGTGGATGGGGCTTTGAGCAACCTGTTCTAGTGGAAGGTGTCCCAGTCCATGACAGGGGGTTTGAAACCAGATGATTTTTAAGGCCCATTCCAACATATTTACAAGGAATTGTATCACATTACCTAGTGATTAATACAAGATAGATAGTTTATTCTTTTTCAGGACTGCCAATATGAAGCAGTCTGATACAAGAAAGCTACCCAGGCTAGTTTTCCAAGACTCCAAGCAGTCACTTTGACTGTTAAAGTCTGTGTGTTAGTGAAAGTAGAAAATACTGCCTTATTTCTTGGGCTGAATTCCTACTTTACTAGGTTTTGGAATGAAGATTAAAGACCATGTGATCAGAACTGAAAGGTATAAAATCAAACACTCTCCTACCAAGTACTTACTATTTAGTGGCCTTGACCACTAATTTCAGGAGCAGTTTCCAAGTGCACCTTAGAGATGACATTCTAAGTTCTTGCTGGAGCTGGGGGGTGTGTGCTTCTGGGTGCGATGTGGATTTTCCAACCCCTCACAGGTTCTTTCATCATATATTTAAGAAATAGAACCTGAATAGCAACAAAAGGCTTGGTATATTCAGTGGAGAATAAAGGCTACGTGTTTGAATAAGCACTAACTTGAGAGGGTTGGTCAAATTTTCCCTTCAGTTGTTTTATTCTGGGAACCTCACAATGGAGAAAAGAATTCTTTTGATATTGACATTTCAAAGAGCACACTTTTGAGAATATTTTCAATAGAAGATGATAGCACTACTGATTTATATAGACTGTGCATAAACCTACACATGCATATGCACAAACATACATGCACAGCATATACATATGTATATGTAGAACTAACTGTAACAGAGGAGGAGATCCTTTCATTTTGTCTTTTGTGCTGCTCACTCCAGGAATCTACCCTTGATCTTGGCAGAACTGATAGTTTATAATGAATACTTCTACAGCTTTCATGGCTGGCATCAAGGAAACACCTGGGAGTAAGATTTGTTCACAGTGGTTTTGTGCATTTCCTTTTTAAACATAGCTTACTGTTCTGTTTGCCTCTAATAAACATTTTTATTGTGTTTAAATATTTTATTGGTTCAGGAAATAAACAAAACAAATGAAAACAAACAAGTAAACATGAGGGACTGCTGTGCTTCTGCACGTGGAAAGAGACCCTGAAAGGATAAAGAAACAGGGCCAAAGTCAGGAGATGTGCCATTGACTGTACTGTAAATTAGCTGCACCTGACATTTAATAGTGCCTCGTTTTCCTTGAATTGTCTACGTAGAAAGTGAGAGAGAGGAAAATGGTGATAGCTCTCAGGAAAGCCCTAACACCTATTTAAAGTACTTTCATGGTCCTCAGAATCATGGCAT
The DNA here is from genome assembly GCF_003945595.2 of Pipra filicauda. Lineage (NCBI taxonomy): Eukaryota > Metazoa > Chordata > Aves > Passeriformes > Pipridae > Pipra > Pipra filicauda. The sequence goes on along the minus strand of NW_024104387.1, from coordinate 2,351,468 downwards.
TTACTTTATGTTGTATTAATCTCCACAACACCCCTGTGAGATTCAGAATATTATATTCTCATCTAACAGAAAGGAACTGACGTTTTAAGAGGCTAAGTGATCTACTGAGGGTGACACCAGAAATTTCTGGCAAAGCTCTAAGAATCTCACATAGAAGATTTGAAGTACAGCATATTTTGTTACATCAGTGTAATACAACTGATATTAATTCCAGAAATAATATCTTAAGGAGGATAAAATGCCAGATGTACAGCAGAGTAAACAGAATATTAGAAGGAGAGATTTAGAGGCACAATACCCCATTCATTCTATTTTAAGGAACCAAGTCAGCACAGTCAGATAACATTCACATTCTACATTGATGTGGTCAGACTTCCTTTGTTATTATGACATTCCTTACTCCTTCCTTTCTGTGTATGTGTCTGCTTGAGATTTGAAACATTCTTAAATCTAGGTACTAGATGCTAAACTGCCTATTCTGAAATTTGAATTTTTTTCCAATAACAACTTCTGTTCTAAGTTATAGAGACTAGAAATAGAGCTAACTGAAAAGGTGTGCTGTATTTTAGGGAATCAGTTTTCAAATGTTTTTGACTAGCTCTGTAAAGCGAATAGGGAAAAACATAAAACTGAAGAATCAGATATCTCAGAAAACTAAGATCATCTGCTCTCAGACTTGGTTATTCAATCCAAATAGCAAAGTTATAACCGACAGGTAAAGCCCTGGTTTACTATTTTCTTGTGTATAAGCATGAAAAATTTGCGTGTAAGTACAAGAAATGCAATCAGTAAACAAGGTCTTATTCTAACACTTCTTTGCTAAGTATAACTTTTGGGGTAAAAACCAAGGAAGAGTCAGTCCTTTTTTCACATGCAAGTTAGCAGGAAGAGGCTGAAATGCTTACATGAAAGTCCTGGTACTTATGTAGGTAGTTTAAGAAAGCAACAGCGGAGTCTGTAAATCTCAATATTCCCCCATACTCTACTGCTCCAGCTGAGCATGGAGAGGAATAGCACTCTGTGGGATCTTTTTGCTTCCTGTGATACCCTGCATTTTAGTCTAGCCCATCTCTGGAAAGAAGCTTCAGTGGAAGTTCAATCAATTCCACAGCTTCAAATGTGTTTCAAAACCAGCACACATGAAAAGGGGAATAAAGGGGAGCTTCTAATTCTGTATCTTTATGAATACTTATGAAAATATGTGGATCAAAGCCTCTTTCACTGCAAGTAAATTTCAAGCCTCCTGTAGGACTCAAAGGAAAAGTATTAGAACTCATTTTATATTTCAGTTAGCATAAAGCATGTGTTCTTGCAATAGGCTTTTCCCTAATTTGCAGGGCACTGCATCAGAAATGGAGCAAAACAGTCTAAACAGGGCGTTTCTCCTGCTTCCGTTTTCCAGGGGAAAAGGATATCAGGAACATAACAAGAATGCAAGCTATCTCTGCCGTTACTTTATCTACCAGCTCTAGCCTACCTTATGCATGAGAAAAGTATATCTAAAGAGAGATCCCAGGTCAGATATAACCTCCTGAGCCCTCTCCTTACTGAAACAACATCAGCCAAGCTGGTACCAGCCAAAACCCTTTTGACTTCAGAGTTATTGATAAAATTGAACATTTGTTCCAACACATTGATTTCAGGTCACAACTCTTCCCAATCAATCAATCTTCCCAATGCTACTTCTCCTGGAGAAGGGTCATTCTATTGCTGAGGGAGTGGCCACAGTGGAGGAGTTCCATGTTCAATACTTGGCTGTAAAAAGGAGTTGTCAACACCAACAAACAAATATGACCTGAGAATCTCCTCCTAAATTTGGAGTTGCCCAGAACCCACAGTGCAACACCTTGGCTACCACGGCCATTTGCCTGAGGGTGAGTTCCTCAGCAAGGCGTTCTGGCTCAGGCAACAGACTGCACAACATGGATATAACATCTTCCAAGTCAGGATTAGATCAGGTCTCCTCAGCAAGCAATGCAGGCCACCTAACTCAACAATTCATGCCCCTTTCCTACACCATCCCTGAGCTTTCCTACTCCCGTACCTGTTAAGAAATTCAGGAGCAAAAGGAGTTATATATGTATACAATCTTTGCTCTGTATACAGGAAAGAGCTGCAAATCTTTGAAGTTTGAGTTTTTGGCTGAAGCTCTCTTTCCAGAGAGAAATGGTATCACAACACAACAACCAGGAAAAGAACACCAAAAAAAAAAATCAATTTAAAAATATCTTCCTGGATGTTTGTCAGAAACAAGAAAGAAATTACAGTGAAAGAAAGTAATTAACTGAGACTTAAGAAATTTCCTCTGCCTAGAAGAAGGGGAGTTTCCACTAGTAGGAAGAAGTCAGTTTTGAAAAATGCCTGCACCTTTTAAACCACGCAAAAGTAGAACAGATTACTGATTTCTGTTGAGAGAGAACCTCACAACTTTCAAAACTTGCCCAGTTTCCTGGGAAAATCACTGATAACAGCCATTTTGTGTTGGCACAGAACTAGTGCATCTCTTATATCTACTCAAATATCACATAACATCAAAAATTCCAGTAACTAGCCAGGAATTTCACAAAACTCAAAACAGGATAATAGCCTACTTTGAATTTTGATGCACACTGGTTCTTTTTTTTTTTTTTTACATTCATGGACATCTAATTTGAGAAGAAAGAAATAACTAGGTGGGATCTCAAGAGAAAAGGGAGTCACTTCCCAGTCCTAGCACAGACTTGATGCTCAAATTAAACAGATCATTCGATCTTTCTGAGTCTTTGTTCTCCAGCAGTAAAATCTGGGTAACAATTAATTTCTTCTGTTCTTTTACTCATTTACATAGGTTGTAAATGCTGAAGGGCAATGACCATCACTTATTATGGATTTGTGTAGTGTCTAATACAATAGAGATCTGAGTACAGCAGAGCCATCTCATGTCTGAACATGCATTCAAAAATATGCTGTTCCATACTACATACATCTCCCAGAGCTTGTTACAGCGAGAGCTAAATAGAGCTTCATATAATATGATATAGTGTCAGAAATGAAACGGTCAAGAAAAGTATCTATAGATAATGGCCTGACTTCCCTCCTTCCCTACGTATATTACCAACAATACAGCATGGTAGAGATAGAAGGCGAAATAAAAGCTACATCTGTTTTTCGTGAATACATAATAGCCAAAAGCTCCTAAGAAACCTCAGTTCTTCAGTTCTAAATTGTCTACAAAAAAAAAGTTTCCATAAATTGGCATTAATGAAGAACAATCTCCTTGCTTTGTGTGACAGGAAGATCCACCTTTTCTAAGAGAGAAATACACCACAATCTAGAAATCCTATTAATAACATTAGAGTCCTGAACTTTAATGTATTAATGAATGGACGTGCACCCATGCTGTAATCATGGATTTCAGCATTGCCTTTGATGCTTCATTGGTCACAAAGCTCTTACAAAATGTTTGAAGTGTCTGGCTGTGTAATAATGATTTATAATTCTCTTGAACCAAAGCAAAATTTGCTAGTAAAAATCATTTTTGAAATAAAAAATAAATTGTGACTGGAGGGTCTGGGTTTGTTTCAAAAAGAGATCACCCACAAGCAGCAAATTATTTAAAAAGCCACTGGTTCTAGTGTTTTGAGATAGGGAGCGTACAACTCAGAATTTCAAAGTAGTGTTAATTAAGATCAGTTTATTAAAATGTCAATCTTTTTAACCAAAAATTCTCTACCATGAATACTAGCTCTGAGTTCCTTTATGTTCAGCTTTTCATGAAGAAAACTATTTTTCCTCATACCATATGTTCAGCTTTATCCCTTTTCCTACTCTTCTTTTTTTCTTGCATCTCTAGTGTCAGGATTTTCTTAAAGAATAAGTGGTCTGTGCATGATTGTTAGACTAATGCTTCTCCCCTCCCCCTGCACTATCAGGAAGGTCTCCAAGTTACGTTAAAATAGTTGAAAAAAAAAATCTTCAAAGATTATCTTAAAAGTTTCATGAATTTTCTTTCTTCCTTTTCAGCTCAGTCCAACAATCACCAGAGACAATTAAAAGAATAATTGTACTTCAAAACAGTCTGGATTAGGGCCATATTTGAAATCAATTGCATAGCTTTATTATCACGAGTGCTTCCATTACAAGACTTCTTTCTCAAAAAGTACAAGGAAAAGGGCTCGACAGAAATGAACCTGATAAGAATAACCAGGACTGGTATGGCCTTACCACTCAAAACAGAGCAAACATCATCCTCATATTAACTTTTGTCTTTTCTTCCTTGATTCTTTGCCTCAAGAAACATGAAAGAACATGATCTCACTGCTTAGTTACATGTTTATTTCCATCCCCTCCATCACCTACTCTCTCCAGTTTTTCCTGTTATTAGAACAAACCCTGAACCTGTCACACAGTTCCTTTATGGAGACCCATACAAATTCATTAGAACTACAAACTAACACTTGTCAACTCCTCTTCCTATGATAAAATAATACATGATATCTTGCACTGGCAATGGGAACCTCGCTGCTGATTTTAGCAGAACCCCCATTCTCGTGAGTGAAAGTTATGCTATGATTAATTAAATTGTGTCCTGTAATACAAACAGGCTTTTCTTTTTTACTCGTCTGCAAGCAGTTTTTTCAGTTTGTGGAGAAGCAAATTCCAATAGACCTGTAACCCACTACAACACTAACCACTGACTTCTGACCCCCAGAAAAGAAACTACTATTAATCAACAAGGTGAACCATAACACTCCTTTAAACATCTTCATCCAAATGAATAGAAAGATTTCATGAAATCATAACCATACCTGTCCTGTCAGTCAGTAGAACAGTGACTGATTCTATGCTCTCTCAACTTCACTGAGCTCTGATGTACAATTTGATACAATAAACGTCTTTTCAGTAAACTCCTCATATGTGAAAACTTAAAGCAGAATATTAATAAAAGTTCTGGGTGAAGATATGAAATACTATTTCTGGACAAATGAAGAAATCCTTTTAAGGAGTAAAGGAGTAGTCACACTCAGTGCTAATATATTAATTCAGAGAAATTGCAAAATTGTTTGCTGGTAAGGCTGCAATTATTGCTTTCAACAAAGCCATTTTGAGCAGAAAGTCATCCTCAAAAATGACCTATTTAATTTATTTATACACAGTGTTTAATATATTATATATAATTATATAAATTATAAAAATATTAATATATTTTATACTCATGCATAATATGTTACATTATACATGTGTATATAATATTTACATTATCTATTAAACATTGGGTATGTAAAACTACAGATATAATGTCATGAACCAAAGCAGACTAGAGAAGCTTATATTAAGTTCTGTCAGGACCTTAACATAGCCTACTTTCCTCTAAAGGCAAATGTATTACTTTATTTAAAAGGTGTAACCAATGTCTTCATATCCTGTTTGACTACCAAACCTCATCCCTCTTGGCCTTAATTGATCTTTACATTTTGTATATTTGTGTAAAATGGTTATTGCTGCACTAGATTCCATACAGATTAAAATGTACTTTTTTTTTGTATTTGAACCAGTCAGACCCAGGTGCATTAACTGTTTTCACACAAGTTTCTGGGTTTAATCATGGATAAGCATCACATCATGAAAGAACAAGGACTCTGATAATTCTGGCTGATACAGTCAAATTAATATATGACAGAAGGCGCTGAGGAAGCAGTCTTGGATCCACCAGTGCAAGGAAGTTTGGTTCTCATTGTTATCCTGTCATGTAAGGAACACACTATCCCAGATCATAAGTTGTTTAACTAGCTCATCTTCTGACAGGCTGTGCTGGTTTCTGCTTGTCGAAGGAAGAATTCCCTTTCAGCTGATTTCTTCCAGGTTTGCCTATACGGACTCCCTGTTTGCTTGGGCATAGACAGAACACAGTGTAAAGTAAATACATTTTCCAAATTCGGTGATTTAGCTTCCACTCATTAAAGTCGGTGGGATTCTTGCCCAGGAGATGTTCAGTTCTTTTAGTTTGAGGGTAAACATTTCTTGTACCAGATCCAAGGCTTTTTTTTAGCAGAAGAAAGTAATAGGATAGGCAAAATGCCTTATCAATTTACAATCCAAAACACAACAAAATATAGTAGCTGAAATAACAAGTCCCCTTTTGCAAAACATGAACTACCTTTAAACACATTCCCTAAAGTTATTTATCAAGACATTAAAAAAAAAAGTCCCCCCAAAAAAACTTCCAACAAAACAAATGATACATCTAAAATCCGCAGAAGATAAATGATGCAACTTCTCCCATCCTTACATGATATTATGAGGGGGGGAAAAGCCAAACCAAACAAACCACATACAAATCTGGCAAACATGGTAAGGCTGAGTTTTCTGGTACACTTTGCTTCCACTAAAAGTACAAAGTTCTACTGTTCATTTTTCCAAAACTTTCTTCATATAAAATACATATTTTTTAGCTACACCTACATTATAATCAATATCCACTCTGGAAAAACTTTTAATAATTACTATGAAAAATAAGTAATTTTCTGACAAATTGTCCAAATTTGTCTCACTGCAAATACCTGCAAGAGGCTTTATCTCTATTTGAAAAACTACTAACCCCCTGCCAATCTAACAGTCTAGGAGTCTGTTTTCCAAAATTAAGGCAGAGCATAAACAGATAATGTATCATTTAGAAACCAAAACTTCAGACATTAAATGCTTTCTACAATGTTCCAAGTTGGCAATACCTTAACATTGCAAGAGATTGAAATGACCATATTCTTGGTATAAACAGAGTATTAAGTATCTCTAATACTTCCTTTGTATTTCTGTACATTTAGGCATTTTAGGTATATTTATATGAATTTTATATCTTCATATATATTTATATGTATAAATATATATTATATATGGAAATATAATTATTGTTATATATTTACACATAAATGTGTAACATTTTTATGTCAATATATTTTATTTATATATATATATATATATACACATACACACACATCACTCATATGTTGGTTAAATGGAAAGAAAATTCAGCACCCAAGTCACTTCTGGTCCTAATATCCTCAGGCAAGATACTGGCTTTTAATCAAATTGATTAATGTCAGTAGAAATAAGAGAATGAAGACAAAAAGAAATGGCCTAGGCTATGCCAGAGGAAGTTCATGTTGGACATCAGGAAGAATTTCTTCACTGAAAATGTGGTTAAATATTGGGATGGCCAGCCCAGGGGGGTGATGGAATCACCATCCCGGGAAGTGTTCAAGAAGTAACTGAATGTGGCACTTATTGCTATGGTTTAGTTGACCTGGTGGTGTTTGGTCAAAGGTTGCACTCGAGGATCTTGGAGGTCTTTTCCAACCTTAATGATTCTATGATTCTAAGGCCATGACTGAGAGATCACTAATTCCAGTAAAATGCAGCACTGCCGTAGTAATCTAAGAACTGTAGCATTTATAGAGGCATGTAGGAACAACCCTGAATGAAATCAGACTTAAACACAAGCCTTTTTCACAGAAATGTTCCAGTCAATTCCACAGGTTTTCCAGAACTAGGATAGTACTATTGAGACAAAACAGGGATAAACTGGAGGTGGCTGATGTTTTGAAGCCAGATATCACTTGTTTGAGCACCATTAGCCAAGCCCAAGGAGACACTGCAAGCACGATATACTTAACTGAGAAGTATAATGCAATTATTTATTGGTTAAGGATACACAAAATATAGTGAGGAATTAGCAAGCTATGAAGCCAATAACGCAGCTGCACAGTTTTCCCATGCCAGGCCAGCAGTGATCTGCTGCCTGAGCTCTCCAGAAGCCATTCTAATCATGGCTGAGTGGACACCTTCTACCAGCTCTACTAACTCTGAGCCCAGTTTCCTGACTCTCCTTTCCCTTTTAGGATTCCATACCTTTCCATGCTGGCTTTTTATCTTCTAGAACACTTGAGCTACTAAAGATCTTCTCTTAACAATCATGTTAGTGCCTAGGTTTTTTACCTTTCTTAACTCTTTCAGATGTTTATCACAGATCTGCTTTAGCGCCTATAGTCCAGACTAAGGAGCTGGACTGCAAGAGCTGAGACTTGATACACAGGCAGCTGAAACCACACGTGCAGGGAAGCTTACAGCTGGGTTTACAGACAGGACACATCTGACAAGTCCAAGTCTTCAGGATAAAATAGTCTATAATTTTGCAGGGATCTAGATATCAACATTGTGAAATTAGCTTCTTATTGTACACAGTAGCCTTCATGATGGCATGTATGGTACAGTTAAATCCAGGAGTTACAATGAGTAATGCAATGAAAAATCACGTTTCTGACTTCTAAACCATCTTTACTTATTGACCTGGGGCCCACTGTCATTGAACTCTGAAGTTTCTTTTATGATGCTGGAAGTTGAGCAAAGCCAAATAACTCATTCTATAACTACATATTATACAAGTATTTTTAGATATTCATCTGTTTCTCACCATTTGTGGAGAACAATGTCATGTTGCAGATTTACACTATTTCAAGGGTTTTTTATTTAATGGAAAAAAGGGTGGTCGGTTGCATAACTAAGACAATGAAGAGAGAGTTGTGAAATTCAAGTAAGGGGCCAAAATCTGCCCTAGGCACACACTGTGAAGGAATGAAGTACTTTACTCAGAAGTCCATCCACAACTAGTATCAATATACTATTCTCTGGTTCTCAAACTGAGGGCAGACTGGACAGACTCTGGAAAATGAGAAAAATTTATTTCCCTTTCAAAACCAATACTCTGAATTATGATACCTTAATATTTCTTTAACACTTACAGATTCTCAGGTAGAATATATTGGCCTTACATAAGTCAAAGTATTATTCTATTATTACCTATTTAACACCTAGTTAAACATTACTTAACCCACTGGCATAAACCCAATACATCCCCATTAAGTTAAATATTGCTAGTGCACTATTGTTTAAATTAAGCACTAGTCTAAGCAGCAGTAAATGTCATTCACTGTCATTAGGGTAAATTGGTTCCCTGGGCAACATACCAGGAATGCAGGTGTCCTGATTACATGGGTCCTTGTTAAATACAGTACACTATGTCTTCAAACATGAAACTCAAGCTGATTGTGACAAAAAACTCCACTATTCCTTTTTGCAGTGGGGGAGGATGCACAAACATAACTACCAGAACGTACACGTGCCCATCTCCCTGCAGCAACTCCCAGATCCCTTTACAAAACAATGTTTGCCAATTGTGTCATGGTTTAGTCGCAGGCCCTGAGCACAGAAGAAGCTCTACCCAGATAGGGATCTACGAAAGAACAAGGAACTATTGAAGCCAGGCATCCTCCTGCAGACAGCTCTTTATACAACTGAAACCTTGAAGCAGATAAGGCTCCGCACAGATGGAAGTACCGCTCCTATAGTAAATTGAGGGACCAGAGCTTGAGATGATAATCACTTGCTATTTATCAAGGACTGTGTCTTCTGTGAAGACCCTAGTATACCTCAGGGAGCTAAATAATAATGAGATATACTGTATCTCACACACCTGAAGTATTGCAGAGCAGCTACAATAACACATTCATGTTCTTATTGCATTTTTCAGTTTACTAATGTGACCAAATAGCCTAAAGTGTATTAGCTTAATAACCATAAAGCCCTCATAGATTTACAAAAATGTGCTACTTTTCTTTTTAAAAGAAACAGGGGCTTTGAAATACTAACTAAAGTATTTTTATTTCTGTTCAGTAGGGGATTCATGCACTGGAAGAGTTAAGAAGTCATCGTAGTGCTGAGAGTCATATGAACTGCTCTGTTAGCAACTACATTATAGAACTGAAGGACAGCAGTGATCCTTGCCTTGGGGTTAGCAATTCAATATCTATTTCAGGGTTCTTTTCATGACAATGTGAACCCTATACAACATTTACATAATGCAACACACTTGCATTCTTCTGCTGGGCTTCAGAATTTAGATTAGTAACAGAAACATCAGTTACACTGGTTAAACATTATAAATGTCATCCATTAAAATATTAGTTCTACTCATTGTCCTGGTGCAACCTTTTAAATAGAACATTTTCAACCTGGAGATGCAGTTCCTTCCACACAGATCTTTCTAATAAAATTATCAGTAGAACTGAATGACATAGAGGTTTATTGATTTTACCTTCTATTGGCAATGAAAACCAAAGCAATTCATTGAATGGAACCTATAGCAAAGCAAGAACAATATGACTTTAAAACGTGGCTATACAAAAAACATTGAAGTCTCATGTGTTAAGAATCAACTAGAAAAAATGACATGAAAGATGGGACCATACAAAGAATGAAAACATTTAACAAAGAATGAAAACATTTTACATGAATAAAGCATCACACAAATACAAACTCACTCCAGTATATGAATGTGTGTGCACCCAAAGAGGAGGAGCCTAGTAAAATTATGCTCCTTCATTGGTCATTCCTGAGGCTCATAGATCAGCAAGGATCATATACTAAGATGGCAAAGTGACACTCTACTCCAACTCCATTTCTCTTAATTAGCAAAGCTAATAGACAACAAATTTATGACAAAAATATACTATAATTTACACAACAGTTTAACCATAAGCTTTTATACAGGGAAGAGATTCTGAAGGTGACACTATGAGTAGGTTTAGATGAATTCCACTAGACTTCAAAAGCAGATACATGTCATTCTCAGTGCCTAGCACCACTTGAGCTCCACCAAACATATGCAGCAAAACCACAGAAAAATTGAATCACCTAGTTTGGGATTTTCTTTTAATCTTGAAAAATCATGGTTTCTTTATGAAAAGATTTACCAAGAGACTCATGAGCACCACACACCCTGGTTTAGGTATATCAAGACTGAGTAGGGAGTGACAAGGGGGTGCTGCTACGAAAGTTCTTATACGTTTTGCCAGTGTCTTAATGTGCAGGTAGATAGATATTGGAGGAAGCTTCATCTCTCCAGTGCTGAGAAATTACGCTTTGAATTTTAATTTATTATCAATGGAGTTGAGCATTGCCAAACAGAAACCTTTAGAAAGCTTAAGCCAGACCATTATCAAATCATGAGGCCGAACTAAAAATTGTGAGGTTTGAAACATACTCAAGATCCATTTCTTCTACTGACTCATTTCTAAGATTTACACCACATTCAGATCTCATTTTGAGATATTCACAGACTACAATAAAAAAACTGAAAAGAGGGAGAGAAATGAAAAGGAAGGGGAAAGAAAGCTTCTTGCCTCCAGGATTAGAGAACTGAAGGAAAGTAGGAAGTAAAGCAGTAACAGCCAACGGAAGGGCCTATTTTCCCCATCCTTTAGACTAGTTAGTTCAGTGTTCAGTGAACCAACACTATGTTTACAGTGTCTGTAAGGGTGCAAGAGCAGCTCACACAGATACCAGGGAAACAGTTTGAATGCCACTAGAAGTTCAATAACACCATGTATTAAAGGCCAGACCAGAAGCATTCAGCCAGTATTCCAATCATGGTCTATTAAACCAAGCTCAGTGCTGCAATAGTTTCCCAGTCATGTGTACTTGAATGTTCTTTTAAGTTAAATCTTATTTGACTAAGAGATGATATATATGTTGAGTATAGAACATTCAATTCATTTCTTATGATTTCAGTTCTTTATTTAATTTGGAACAGTCCCTTTTTCTCATTTACTTTCATCTGTCTGATTACAGGAAACTTCTCAGGATGATGTCTCTTTTTTTTTGTTAATTTTGTTTAGGTTTTTTAAATAAGGTATATGGCAAACACCCAAGGTAACAAAGCTAAATCACAAGTGGTGTTTGCAGGCAAAGCACTCTAACAAAACAGAATACAATTGTACAAGACAGCTGCTGAAATCTAGTAAGCAATTGCAAAGTTTCCTTCATACTGAAGCCACCCACTGCTCTAGAAGATGCTTCCAAGGAGAGATGTGGTTGGAATTTTGACCCTTTGCATAAAAATTAGAAAGTTTCAGCTCAAACCGCAGAGCCTGAGAGTTATGTCTTGAAAACATCCTAAAAGATCAGTAACAATGCAGCTTCTCCCCACAGCAGAAATAACAATAATATTGGTAAAATGTGATAACACAATTAATTTACTAAGTATCACTAAAAGTGATAACAATTAATTTACTATAAATACAGAGATAGCCTACAACTTAAAATGCTATTTCAAGCTCAGATTTCTAGAAACAAACTTAAGTGAGAACCTGCCAAAATAGAAATTATTCTATCTGGTTAATCTACCTATAATTTAAACAAGAGATAGAAGAGATAGCAGCAATGTAACAGACCACACAACCTGAAAACAAAAAAAAATTACTGAAAGAACAGAACTGGGCAAAAGGAGAGAAAGATAAACACAGAAACATAATTTCTGTAAATCACGGGGAAAACATTTTTTAAAAAAAGTAGTTCCAGTACCCTCTTTCTTAGCAATATTGTATTACTAAGTTGTATCCTCCCAGAATGTGGCTTAACAACAATGCATCAGCTTGGAATACATTCAGCCATGACTTTTTCAGGAAAACAAAAGAAATGGAAAGGAAAAAGAGGAGGGACACAATAGAATGCCACTTGGCACAAGAGTGTCTATCACTTCCACTGCTAAATGCCAATGACTTTTGTATTTGTGCTAATGGGCAGGAAATCCTGGCTCCTTTGCCAAGGAGGCCATTATACTGTGATTACAGGAGGAGGTGATTTCCATCTGCCTTATTCCCATAACGACTCTGTATTCTTCCAGAAACTATGTGAAAAAGTTAAAAAAGACTACATTGTGTGAACATGGTTCCAAGCAAATGCAATCAATCTGCACATTTGCTGTGAGGACAGTCAAATTATTCCCATTCCTGGGTTGGTTTGTTGGCGGTTTATTTTCAGGTATGCTGTGTCCCTGTATTTTCTGCTGATCTGAAAAGGTCATCTGATCCCAAAGTATTTCTGATTTGATAATGGATTTTTTTGCACTAAAAACCTTCTGCATCCCACCAGGTCATAGAAATTGATCCCACTGTTTGGAAATCTAGCACTTACAAATATCTGATTGTGGAATGCATTTATAATCATTCAATGTGATTCCAGTCAACAATCCTGCAGAACAGCATAGGTTTTACTGCACCCGGACAACCCTCCAAACTGTTACCATGGCCTTCTCCTGCAACATGGTACCAACAACAGTTGTCTGGGCTCTTATGTACAACAGTCACCTGTTCTAGAACAGGAGCAGAACAAGACTCCAACAAATAGCAAAGTCCAAGAGAAAAAGAAAGCAACTGGATCTGGGCATAGAGGTACCAGGACTTATACCCACCTGCACATGCCTAACTTCCATGTCCTAACTTCCCATGTCCTGTCAAATAAGCAGGGACAAGGGAAGGCTTGTGGTTGGAACGTGCTGCACTTTGGCTTTCCTCAGTTCTCATAAGAGAAAGCAGTTCTCTATCCTATGGTGCAGTCAGGGCTGGCAGCAGGAGAATGAGGGAGCAGTAAATCGGTCACCTTCTTCCTTGTGCCAAGCAAACCCCAGCAAAGAGAATTTGGACCCTGCTGCTTCGATATTCCAGAGGGCCTACACCCTAGCTTACTAGTTAAGGAAGCCTTGTTGCCTTTCCTACCTTTTACACAGCTTTGGCTGTTATACAACAGAACTTTGGTGGTTATACAACATCATGCATGCTCTCCTTTACTCACTCTAAACCTTGTGCATGGCTTTGCACAACTCTCAAGATGAGCTGAAACCTGGGAATCAAACACTATGCATGACACAGGAAAGAAGCAATTGAAAAATAAATAAATAACTGTTGAGCTGCCAACTGAAAAAAACTCTATGAACTATTGTGTTTGCAATATCCCGCTGCATGTTTCAGTACTTGAAGTCATACAGTATATACTTTACTGATCGATTTGCATACCGTATCGATCTCAAGGGTTGAATAATGCATTTGATTTGTGGCACTTCTGCATAATTTTCTGATTAAGTTACTTATTTAACCTATTGACCTTTACTCTTAATTAAAGAGCCTATGTAGAAGTTGAGCCGTAATCAACCTGCACACTACTGAGTGGAATTTACATCTTGTGGAATTTAAGGCTCTTTAAGGCTTTACACTGACACTGTGTGGTATGCAATGGACATTTTTATCCTTTGTAGTTTAAATTTGTGAACCATCCTGGGAATCAAACTCTACTTCCAACAGTTTTGAAACAAAATTCCCATAGACATTTGGTATTTAAAAAAAAAAACAACAAAAACCAAAGCAAAACCACACAATAGAAACCCCTACTTTGAAAGCCTAAGAGAGAAAGAACAAGTTAAATCTGTGTCCAGTTGTCTTATGCAACTGATCCACTTGTACTAACACCTGTTGAAGATTCAAGTTCAGTTCAGTTTTCAATCAGATCCCTATTTTGTACACTATGTACACCTATGCTGTATGTAGCCAAAAAGAAGCCCCTGCTCTACAGAGTTGGTAGCACATCACGTTCAGCAGTGGTCATCAACAAAAATTTTAAAGTTGTAGTAGAACTAGTTAACATGGAATCCTAATTTGAGCAAATCAGTTGGTGAAGAGAGGAAAAAACCCAAAAAACAAACAAAATAACCCAACAAAACCCCCAAAACCAATACACCATGGTCATTGCTTTTTACTGTATTCTGTTTACTGATGTTGAAAAGTACAATTTAATTTTAACGATTTATGGCACTTGGTTGTTCTTACAATGCAATATGGTATTTTACTGATTCACTGTAAAGCTAGAGGACATCTCAATAATTCAGTCAACAAACTGAAAACTTTTCTGTGTCTGGAAACCATTATGTCAATGGCCTGGAAATTCAGCAGTTTGACAACACACATTAACTAAGTATTTAGAAGCTACAGTTTGCAATCGGATATGTCTGTCACGTATGTCTGTCACGTATTGGCCTCATAAGCCACCAGCGTGCCTGTAGCAAATGTGGTTAGAGCCTTCCCAAATCTTCGTTTGCGAAGCCTAGCCATCATCATCATCAGAAGCTACAGTTATACCTTCCTTACAATTACACTTCCCTTATCTCTCCCCCTGCATATACACACCAAAAGGATGAAGATTTGATAAAATATGACCAGAAGATAATGTTCACTAACCACTCTGAACCAAAGAGTATGACAGTGTTATGCCCCTTGAGACAGTTCTTATTCCTCCACAGTACACAACCAGAAAAATCACTGACTTACTCAGTTACTGATGGCCTTAAGATCAAATTATACCAGTGATTAGATCCAAAGCACATAAGTCAAAAACTAACAGACATAAACATAATAACATAAAACTAGTTGGTGAATTGAAGCCACGTGGGTTGCACTCCATGTAGACTGAACAAAGCAAAAGATATTTCCAAAATAATTGAAACTAAACCTCTAACCTTTCTGCACAAATGTTTTCTTTCCAATAGCACTCCATATTGAGGTCACCTGCAAGGAGGTCTGTTTTTACACTGATCTTAGTTCTCTTTTTCTTTTTTTTTGAGGTCAGAAAGCCTTTACTGACTGGGAATTTTACTTTACTCACTTCCATACAGACACCAGGAATCACAAGAATTTTTTCAAACAGCCAATATTTCTCATATGCCACTATTTTAAGCTGGTGAAACACAAAACCCAAAATCTTTCCTCAGTGAATGATGTCACTGTTGTATACAACAGTTGTATACAACTGTTTCTGTGTTAAAATTCACAGGGTGAAGCAATCAAAATGGCAGAAGGACTCTGTGTAACTTGTGCAGTCCTAGTGTTGAATGATGCTGCTACTAAACTTTCCGCAGCAACTGTTTTTCCTTCCACTGCTTCACACATTTCCCAGTATGTTCTATCTGCTATTGGCAAGAGAGGAAGAGACAAAACCACCATTCCTCTCACTTTAGAGACACGACTGAGATGCACGGAAGAAAGAGTTCAGAATTAAAATTAAATTAAGATTGTCTGAATGAGGACAATATTCATCATGAGAGGGCCTTGAAGATCAGTCACTTCTATGAGAAACCTGCAGACAAGTTGAGGTGCAAGGGTCATATGGAACACATGTACTCTTGCTATTGGTGGGAACTGCTATGTCAGGAATGTGTTCCAGTGTAATCCAATGAGACTTATCAAAGGGAAATAGTGTCATTTGCTCACTAGGGCTAATTTTGATTACTTCTTCCCTAAGCTCCAGTGGAACAAGTATCAAAGCGAAAGCTCACATTCCTTCCATTGTCAGTAATGGAACAGCTCCTGGTGGCTTTTTGCTAGTTGTGTATGTAGGCAATAAGAGGCTTCCAGACAGAGTACATAAAACCCCTGTATTTAAAATATTCAGCTTGCTCAACAAAGAATGCACCTTGATTAGTAGTCTATTAAATTTCACCTACTTAACTTTGCAGCTTGATTAATGAAGTATGCAGCTTAATCAGCACAGCATGGAACTCAAGACAACATGCACCTCCTAAAACTGAAACTAATGGTAGGACCCAACAGAATCCCCAGCACACGATGTTGTGTAAAACGTGTAAGGCACGAGACTCAAAGCAGGCTCTTAGGTCTGTAAATTAAACTCTTCAGTTCCTGCAGCAACCTTGTGGCTTCATAAGGTGTAGGATTCAGGTTGTAAAGTTTCAACTGTCTGGCAACTGGAGTAATCAGAAAGTTTCTTTCAGTATAAAACCAAGCAGCATCCCTCATCAGTAATGCTGCTTCCTGTGACCACAGCATCCCTTTACTCATCCACAGCAATACACAGTGAAATCCAATTTTCAGTATTTAATTTTAAGGACACCTGAGCATCATTGGCCATCTAAAACATGATTTTGTTATCCTAGGGAAATTATGTGGAATACTTGAAGATAGCAAGCCTTTCAGCAATTGAGGTAAAATATCATTACAATTTACCCGCTAGTAAGATAAACATCAAAGTTTGAAAGGAGTTCAACCTGGAGGCATTCAGACATGAATGAACTTTGGATTTTAAATAATTCTAAAGCTGAAGACTGTTCAGGCACAGTGTTTTGACCTGGACAGCTTTACTGCCCAAAAATAAAGCAAACTCAGACATAATTAAGTAGCTTCACTTTTGGTAGAATATAACTACATGTTCTGTCCCTAGACTATAAAGAATGTGGTTATAGCTGTAGCTTGCTGTAGCTACCACTTTATACAGTATTTCCTTAATGATTTTTTTCCCCCATGGTTATCCTATATGCTGTGAACACACAAGATAAACTCAGTGTTGTTATTTATGGTACAGATTCTAAGACTGCTGCAGTTAATGGAAACATTGTGTGTTGTCTACAAAGGAGTTTTGCAGAATACGTGGCATTCATTAGAGCATAAATCTTACCAACAGAGGTACCTGCACTCATATAATTACTAACCCACGTCCTTCCTTTTGGTTACTGCACATTCACCTAGAAAAAGAAAAATGCATGTGTCTCTCAAACTCCCAGATACTCAGCTGTTTCTTAGCAGAACTGGATGCCATTCCCATCTCAGCAAACCTAGAGCTATTAATAGGTAAGGTTTCAATATGGCGATTTCTGCAACACTCAGAAAAAATACAGTATCAAACTACAACAATTATCTGACAAATAAAGTGTGGAGATTGCTCCTGCATGCCCTTTGTCCAAAAAAAAAAAAATTATTATTTTTAATTCCTCAGAAAGCTTCACATTACTAAGAAAAAAAAGTAAATACCAAACATCATTGAACTTTGATCGTTGAAGTTTCCTGTTATAGCTGCTAGACAGCAAATATAAACACACGCACAAAAAGCTCAGTCTTTCAATTGAGATGTTAACTCTCAGGTAAGACTGAACAAAAGCTGTACCCATCTTAAACCACATACCTAAAACCCAGCACAGTGATGGAAGTATGCCAGCATCAATTCAGACCTGCTTCTGAGAGGTGATACCAATAGAAATAAGGAGGACAGAGTCTTCGTAGTTTGGGAACCTGGACTTCAAGAGCCAGCACAAAAATCCAAATGTTGATTTTCAAACTCCATCTTTTCTATCACATCTTGCTAGACTGGGATTCGCATTCTATTCTGTTTCTGGAAGTAGTTCAAAGATGTGCTTAGAAGCCCTGTGTTGGCCCATTAATCACTACGTTAGACCCTCTCCTGTTATAAAATTCTGTAGAGAAAAAGCTTAAATAACCTTATACCATTTCACTCTAACCATTCATTCCCTGTGCCAGCTGGTGGTACCGTCCCTGTTGTTCATTGCTGTACATCTATACAAATATTTCAGCCACAGCTTTCAGAAAAAGTAGCAGAAACTTTTATATTTCCAAGCACTGTCTATTTTAAGCATCTCAGTTTGAAAAGGAGTAATGTCATATTTTTAGCATCTATATTTTAATTAAAAGTATTTTCTTATTGAACATTCTAATTGGAGTAGCAAATTAAAATAAACAGTGTTCACTTTCTAAAGCATTCCACTGATCACTTCCTGGTATGGTAAAGGCTAAGATGTTAAATTTTCATTCTATGAATTCAGGCAGGAGAACTTGCAATAAAACTTGAAGTGTATTTAATATTAGATTGAGTGGAGAAGGAAAATGCATTAGATATATATTATAGGTCTTCTTCCTGAATTCACCACTATCTACAGCGTTCCTAATTCAGAATACTCAAAAGTTAGCCTAGAATTGTTGGTACTCTAACGAAGCAAAATAGTCTGCAGGACAGTTGTCTTAGTACATATGACTATAGATATGAAGTTTTAACCTGTATTTTTAACCATATCCATTTTAAACCAAGCTCTACTCGTAGTAATACGACTCAGTGAAGAGTCTCACTGTTTCTCTTATTTGGCAGCCAGAGGATTTTGCATAAATTTTTGGTCATTCTGAATGTTAAAGAAAGCATTACTGTTAAAAGGTCAATATAATAGCATTATTCGAATTACACTACTTCTACAGTTTGAAACATCACCAATTATTCCCTATCCATTCCTAAAACCACAGACATTAAAACAGAAAGTACCTTACTAACTTCTGTTGAAGTAAAACATAAATATTAACCCACCAATCACCTCTCTCAATTGTGTACAAAAGCTGAAGAACTTTAAGTTCACATAGACACCAGAAAAATCATTTGAAAGTTAATTTTTTAAGAACTATGCAAGTTTAACGTACATTCTGAATATAAAATGTATCCTGGTTATGTTGTTTGGCAATATCTATTTCCTTTAAAATGGTGTCCAAGATGAAGCTTTGGAAAGTGTAGCAATTTTCAGCAAGTTGCTAGTCAGCATTGCTATTTACATGTCCCCTCAAAATCTGCTGCGAGGTGAAGATTTAATTTCCATCCATTAGCCCAGGACTAGTCAAGAGTTAGAGGTTATTCTAAACTACCCTCTCTGAAAATAGTCCCAAGCAGTATTTAGAAGCCCCATCTGCTATGAAAATCAAGACCAAACATCACTGAGATCAGCTCAGTTCTGAGACAGAACTAGACCAAGAAACATGTACAAGTATTTCTTGTTTCAGTTCAACCTAATCTCTCCCTCATTAAAACAAACAAACGATTAATCAAAAAAACAAACACGAAAAGAATCCTATACAGCATCTAGTATAGTTTACCAGATTTTTCTACATGGCAGTAAAATAAGAGTCATGAGCAGGGACTAGACAAGTACCTAACATTACTGAGCATCATCTAGTCATGGTTATTTCCTAGATACAGCAGAAGAGAGAAGGGACTTGGGAAAATCAGAAGCAAGGACTGATGACAACTGAGGTTTGTTTAGGAGCTCACTTAGATTCAAGATTTTTCAGATGTTTCCTCTCGCACAGGTACTTCCCCTCCTTTTCAAAGGAAAAGCTGCAGTACCACAGAATCCACCATGTGGTGTCTGTTAGCAAATGTTGACTTTTTCATGGCAACTGGTGTAGGTACATCTAGATTGTGTATTTAAACATCACAGTTTTGTTTTCATTTCTTGCAAGAAGCATTTGACTGAGGTTAATGTTTTATATCAACAGAGTAAAAATAGCTAATTCTGGGCCCAAAGGTCATACACATCAGCACAACTTGAGTTCTGAAGTGCTTTTAACCTTGATTTTTCCTTGTAAGCCAGGTCCTTTAAAATATACAACACATTTAACCCAGTCTCACAAGCATAGGGGGGAAAAAAAGAAACCGAAGAGGTTTTTACTGTCTTTGGAAGACCATAATAGTTTAACAATCAGAAGGATCTAATTGTATTTGAGACAGTACTTGCCAGGAAATACATCAGATAAATACAGTTCACTTCACAGAAAGGAATACAAATCAGACATATCAGCACACAGGAAAAGAAAGGCATCTTCCCCATCTGATTCATTAGATTTTTGGCACCCCAATTAAGTTCTGACAAGCTAGTATTCCAGGCACAGTAAAATATTGTTGTTCCACTAGGTTTGCTCCAATGTTTAGTCATAAGATCCATACAATAATAACAGAACAGTGGCCTATCTTGACCAACAGTACATTAGTTATTATCTGCAGCACAAACACCTACCACTTTATACTAACATTTTGGCAGTTAACCTAAACATAGCACTTAAAGCTACATCATAATTTTGAGATCTAACTGGGTCATTTTCCTTCCAGCTGGCACCAGTAAAAAGTATTTTATAACAAAAAAGTAAATGAAACTTTTTTTACGAGGTTTTTTTTTCGTTCTTTAATGGCAGGAGCACAAGTATGATTTCAAGCACACACGACACATTTTTCAAGGCCTGTTCGCGGTGATGCTAACTGAGTGAATTACAATAAGATTTATTGTGCAGTGGTGTATGTCTGATTTTCCATCCACTGCTGGGAGCTTCAGTTGGCGGGAACTAACAGAGACGCCTATTATGTACAGCCTGGTTCAAACTGTGGTTTTGGTGCAAACTCTCAAGGACAGGAACTTACTGCACATGCTGGCAGGAGAACAGGGAGAAAGTTGATGAAAAGAACAAAAAAGCATTTCTTAAAAGGCTTCTTCAATATTTGCTCTCCCATCCCTTCTTCAAATTGTTTTGTGACAGAAGAAGGAGAAAGGAGAAGTCACAACAGATTTTTCTGTAAAAATTGTGTTATATTCAATGGATATAAAACAAGGCAAATAATGACTTACTGTTCTTGTAGCAGGATCTCCTGCTGACAGGATTCAAAATGAACAGGAGCTCACCGGAACAGAGTTCTTAATACTCTACTTTCCCCATTTTTTTTTTTTTTCTCCTAATAAGTACTGGAAATACAAGTCCCTCTTTAAACAACTACAGATAGACTACTTCTACAACTACCTATACAACTACTTCTTTCCCTTACATTCCTCTGCCTTATTCCAGTTTTCTCAAATGTTCCGTGTACGCACCCAGCTAGCTGACTTGATACAGTCCACAGTGAAGGTGGAAGGAGGAAGTACTAGAAGGAAGGAATGAGGAGAAGGGAAAACCAGAAAACAGACACAACAAGAAAAAGTAGAGTCCTGGAGGAGTAAGAGAGAAAAGCGAGACTGTGGAGCTCAGAACTGCCAGCTAGAGATACATGCAGGATATGAGAGGTTAGCAGGAATGGATAGAGAACTTGAAGCAAGGAAAAGTCAGAAAGAAAAATTTTTAAGTGGGAGTAGAAAAGACAGTATGAATAATATAGTGGGAGGGTGCAATAACAGAGTAAATGACTTTTTCAGAGCAGAGCTGGTATCCGTCTATCTGAGCCACAAATCACAACATCATTTTAATACACTTAGCACCTCCTCTCAGATATGTAGCTGGAGACAAGCTCCCTGCTTCCTTGGGAACAGCTTGTCAAGGAGACCTTCTTTACATAGTCTGCTCCACAACTGGAACTCAGAAAAGGCATTTTGTTTTAACAATGCAAATCAAGTAAACAGAGAAAAATACACAATATTCCATAAACCTGATGATCTTTCTCATTGGTTTCCAAACATTCATATATCCAAACAAAATATTATGCTTCAAGTTTACAGTACAGAGTGATGACCTGGGAATAATATCTTTTCCTATCCTTTGGTTTCTATTAGGTACCATTTACAACCCTCATAAAATCTGCTTCAACTATAAAATTTCATGTCATCTTTTCAATTCTCTGAAGGGTGCTAGTTCACTAACTAGAACCTATAGTGTAGTTCCTTAGTCGCACACAGGCTGGCACTGTTAAAATTAGTCCTCACACACCAAATCTCTCCTCCATTCTGACTCTGTAGCAGATGCAAGACCTTATTCCCCAGAATTGTACTTATCCACCACAAACAGACATCATGTATTTTTATGTTTGGTCACTCATTGTATTTTTACTTTGTTTCAAACATGGAAAACCAGTACCCATAGATATATTAATGATAGGTTATGATTTTTTTGAAGGTTTGGCAGCAGAGAGGAGAAACAAGACATTGGGTGGGGGATTACATTGTGCAATATGGTATTTCAGTCTCTCCAGAGATCTGTAATTTTATGCATATTGAAAAAACCGTTAAGGAAACAATGTATGGAACATAAGGAATCAATTTTCTTCCTGAAGGAGAAAAAAAAAATCAAAACAAAACAAAAACACACCTTTGGGCTGTAAGCATTAAAAATATCATTCCAAATAAAACCATCCAACAAATCAGAATGGGGAATAGAGAGGATAGGCAGAGTTAAAGAATAAGTATTAATTTTTGTCTTCCTCTTCTTTATAGTCACATGTCTCTTATTTGTCACTCAGTTCATTAGTGCTCTATAATTGTATGGCAATGTGACCATAAATTCTGTATACAGGCAACAGCAGACGGAGACTCCTTTGTACCACATTGACTGATTCAGAATACAAGGCATCACAAAAGTTTTTTATTGTTGTCAGATAAATGCAGAGGGAGAACAAGGTCAAAAAAAAAAAAAAAAAGACAGGTAAAATACAGTTATAGTCCACGTAAAGCTAGATCTCCAAAAGGCAAGCTTTCTTCAGATTTCTGCTACTACACCCTTGCCAAAAATCCCCTTCTGATCTCTAATCAAGAATCAGCTCAATCATACGCAGGGTTGCAAGAGGGACCTTATAACTGTCATGCAGAAAACAACATGATATTGTACAGCACAGCACTGTTCTGTGTGCCAACATCGAAGCATGGCTCCAGAAATAGCATATACCTGTAGGTGATATTTAAAAAGAAAACCCACACATATGCTTTCAAGGATCTTTAGTACAACATACACATTGTGTGGACTATAGTCTGGAACAGCATATTACATAATAGAGTGCCAGACAGGCTGCTCAGCACTTGGGTTCAAAAAACAAGTACTAGATATAGCACATCCTTGATGTCAGTGCCTTTTTGGCCAGCAGGAAGGGGTATGGAACTCAGTGTTTTACAAAATGGTCATTAACATCTGTCCATTGACAGCAGGTGACTGAAACTGCATATTCTTTAGGTATGTCTTTACCCAGGCGAACGGTAACTGCAGCCTTCTTTTTTACTAATTTCTCAACTTAAGTAACTTTTATATTTGCAAATCAGACCAATCACATACTGCTGTAGGTGCCACTAGCATTGAATAACATTACCACATCAATAATATGTCCTTCCAGATAACTGGGTAAGCTCTCTGTTGTCTTTTGAACAGGAAGAAACTCCATACTGAGGAAAATGAGATGTCATTGGAGATCTTTGAGAGATGCTGATTTGGCACTAGCCATAGTAAAGAGGGCATAATTATATATCAAACATCCAATGTATTCACAAGCACATAAACCAAAACAAGCAAATTGAGATAATCTCGAAGTTTCCCAGCATTGTTTTCTGTAGACTGCCACCCAATCCATTCTCTACATGTTTTCTCTTTAATGGATGGCACAACACAAGGACCCAGGAAAGCTGCCCTCACATGACAGTGGCACAAGCAAATCTGGCTTCACTTATGTCTCTCTAGACTTTACATATCTTGCCCCATGTAGTATTGTCATAACCACCTAGATCAAAAGAGAAGGAAAATAAATGGGTAAAGGATGCTATGCACCAGCAAACTACTTTCACAAAGCATCCAGTTGGTTAGAAACAGTATTTGGGGAAATAGTTCAGCTTCAGGAATTCTGCTTCAGATCTCACAGGGATTTTAGCAAGGCTAGAATTATTGGCCTGAGCCTTAGTTTCTACTCAGGAAAGAGAGATTCATCAGTATCTGCTGGAAGCTGGACAAAAGTAAGAGTGCAAACCACAAGTTTTCTTGAAAGTATTCACAACTCACACAAAGCAAATTATTTCCACAGCTAGTATTACATGCATAATTTTTAAGCTCATAAACCAAAATAAAGGGAATTTTCAAAGGCCATTAGTCACCAAACTCCATCTGCCACTGGCTTTCGTGCTGGAAAATCTCCATGTAATATCAAATACAAACTTCCCCTGCATTTGATTATGAGTTGCATAGAACTTCACCCCCACAACACATACTAGCAGAAGTACTATTACCTTTACATTTAAAATCAAAGGACCATGTATTTGGGTAAATTCAGTTCCAAACTACATTGAAATCCTTCAGGACTTGGAAAAAAAACCCTACTTTCACATGTCTTTCTAGTAAGTAAGAAGTAATGAAAGAAGCAGACATGATTATGATCGATTATGAAGAAAGCAGAATAAAACAACCCAATAAATCAATTTACTGAGGAAAAGAATTCTAATAACCAGATGGACAGAATATTAAGAGTAGAAGTTTGCACTAACTCTTTCTTTATATTGACATATCCAACAAACTGATCAATAGTACAGAGAGCTCACCCAGGAATGCTGTAGATCTCAGTAACTTCAGTACAAGGTTATGCAAGCACTTGCTGTCAAGCCTTCTAGCCTTGCAGATATAATCTCACCTTCTACAAGAGCAAAATCTGAGTTCTACCTCTTTTATAGAAAAAAAGAGTGTAATTCCTTCTTGTGTGTGTGAGACCCTCCTGTGGATCAGTGGAGTTTTTCAAGGAGGGTGGTTCCTCACTAAACAGAAATTTGAGACACCTGTGGTAAGAGTTTGGATCCCCAGGTGTCCTCTTCCTCACTCACATCCACCTGGACAATCCACAAACAGATTAAGGGGTTTTTATCCTTCCTGGAAAGATTTCTGTCAATGTAAGAGGGCAGGGACATCTTGAGTTTACTTGTACTGTCACATACTAGGTCTGCAGTGCCATCTCAACATCAAGTAGCAAACCCCAGAAACAGAAAGGTAAAGTTAAGGACTGTGCTGCTGGCAGTCAATACCAGTTCAAGCCATGCTCTTTTCCATTGTTTGAGAACTAGGCAGGTATTTGGGTCCTGGCTTGGAGTTGCTATAGCAGCTGACTTCAGTGAAGCCAAGGTACGAGATACTCCCAAGCCACTGGTGGTACAGCCAGCTTGTTCATTCATTGTCCACAACTTCCTTTCATATTGCAAATGTAGGGCTGAAAGAGAGGCAAGACTAAGTAAATGAAAACCTCAGCTTTGCAGTAATGTGAGGGGGAGTCCTGCTAAACTAATGTCTGATGAGGTAGAAAGGCAAACGCAGCAACAGTTCTCATTCCAGTGCATCTCTAGCAGTCACATGATTAGCTGGCATGTTCCTCCTTAAGGAAACTATAAAAGGAATCACAGACAAAAATGACATTTTGTGAAAAAGAAAGTGAGAATAAGTTCCCACTTCTGGTATTCCGTCCCATTTTACCATAGTGTGCATCAACTCACTATTGATAGACTAATAGTTTACCAGAATTTTTTGGTTCTGCAACATAGAAAACATAAGACTTAAGATGACTTTCCAAAGTATGCAAGGCAGTTTTGTTCTCTGTGAAAGCAAGCAAAAATCATTGCCAGCTAGGGAAAACCACTCCCAAAAGCTGAAAACTGAAAGTGTTTATTGTTCGTTTTCCAAAAACTTTAAGCAACTGAAGGCTAGGATTTTCAAAGGAGCCTGAGAGAATTGGGTACTTCTAAACCTATCACATTTCAGTGGTATTGATATATCTTTATTTTGAAGTCTGCCTTAAAAGATATTTAAGTTGGGATTTTTCCCTTTAATTTACTATTCTCAGCCTTGGTACCTTATTTTCAGTGGGCACTATGGAACATAAGACAGATTCCTCAGCCAAAGCCTTCCAGGGTACCAGGAATTTACAGCTGTGGTGGCTGTCATAGGACTAGAATTTCTCTTAATGAATTTTCAATTTTTTTTCAGTCATTTGTACTGCAAACAATTGTCTCCTGTCTTGGGGGGGGGGGGGGGGGGGGAGCAAATGTAAGAAGAATGCATCATTCAGAAATACAAGAAGATGAAACTCCTGATTAATATGAGGTAGAAATCCCAACATCCATTAGCCTAACAAGAACCCCATTTGCAGTTTAAAAAAACAAACAAACAAAACTGTGTGAGAAATTACACATCTGTTCCCACCAACAGCAGAAAAAGCTAGGAACAGGCTTGCACCCAGATAGCTACATTTTGGGTGCCAATATTATATTAATTACATTAAAAATGGGAAAACAGAAACCCTTCTGCCTTCTTCATTTAGCTCATAACCACTTTTTTCCTATTTCTTCTAGAAAACAAGTGTTTTTCCATTTAAAAGGTGAGAGCCACTCTGTAGTTACAAGTGGTACTTTTTGACTTTCTTAATACAACCCTGTGGCTACAATTAACACAACGGATAAATAGCAGATCAAATTAAGGGCTGATCCTGTTTTACTTGTAGGTGCAATCCTCACAATAAATTGCAGGTTAAGCTGTCGGAGGTAAATGAGGAGAGTTGAAAAGTATGATCTATGATGCCTGAATTTTAAGTGTTCAGACATTAAAAGCAAGTGTATGAGAGAAGATAAGCAAATATCAAGACAGAAAATTTCAAAACTTTAAGAAGCTTTAGTGATTACTCTAAGACTCCAAATGCAGCTGAGATGCATGTTTTGCACAAAGCTTTAAGAAAAGGTAGCAAATTTGGTGGTTTTCTATACGAGCTATTTAATGCTTACTTTTATCCCTCGCATGGGAATAACATTTTCAAAAGAGAAAAAGAACATGATTTTTCCTTCTCATTATTTCAGAGTGCTTTATGTTCATTTCAGAACTTCATTGTCTTTGAAGTTTGGGGTATAAGGGAACACAGACTGTTTCCATACGTGGGCTTATTGTTGTGGAAATCCACTATTTCACCCCCTTAAAAATGAAAAAATAACTGAACCAATTTGAAGTCCTTCACAACCTGCGATTCTTTACAGACATCTTAAGACTGCAAACTATCTGATCTATTCCTTTTGCAATTCAATCACAAACTCCTTGCAGTATAAAAATCAAAACATTTTAAAAGAAGTATGTACTGCCTCTAAGCATGATCAGTCCAAGGATTTTTTGGGATGGATTAATGAAGGAAGGTAACTTTAGGAATCATTGTCCGAGGCACATAACATCTAATAAAAATCCTAAGATTGTATCTAAAAAATACTGTGCACTTATTGTCAAGTGCTGAACAAACTGTCTGCTTCCTGTGACACGAGTGGGAGCAGGATATACTCAGAATTTCAGAGAAGCAACCTGTTACCTTAAAAAGACCAACTAGATAATTTAAAATCATTTATGGTTCTTTATACCACGAGGTGTTTACCAAACAATATATTTCTGTAACTCCACTCACATAAATTATTAAAAGATGGTGCTAGTGAACTCTTCTACATCCTTCATCACACCCTTAGCACTTTCCAAATGCCCTCTGCCTGCCAACTTACACTGCTCAGTTACACTAGATATCTCCTTTCATTTTTTTTTCCTCCATTAGACATTAGAGAACTCTGTGAAGAAAACATAATATACTCAAGACCCTTGCTTTTTGCTTCTACTGTAAGAAAGACAGAAAAAAACAGTATGAACTATCACAAAGTACCCTCACATTCTCAAGTAACTCTGACCTCTCTTCACCCAGGGCAGGTGAAGATCAGAAATTCAAGTCATCTGGGGGCACTTAGCCCATCAGGTCCTTTGCATCAGCTCACAGTCCAACAAGAATCAATTGTGTGGTGGAGTGTTAAGGACAGGACTCACAGTTATCCTGTTCAGACTGCATCACTGTTAGCCTATAAGTCTCATTGAAGGTGGACAGGTACATTCAAAACAAATTCCTCAGCAGCAAAGGCTGAAGTAGGAAAAAATGCAGATTGGGTCAAAATTTAAAGTTGTAAGTTGAGGCATCAAATTTCCTCTGACTGTTCACATCTTCTGACTACCGAATTACATAAGAAAGAAAAACTAATCTTTCCTATACCCCTTCTTAGGTCTTTTTGAAGGCAGTTATGCCTCCAGCATGAGAGTCATAGCATTTGATCTGCACTCCTCACACTCCTTCCCAGTGACACAATCCCTCCACAGCCTGTCCCCGGAGGCTGCTCACAGCTCCAGCCACCCAGCACCAACACCCACAGCAGATGGGATGGAGTAAATTCTCTAACCACTGCCTGCTTCCCCTCAAATCAAAATAAACCCAGCACTCAGTCCATTTCAGGGGGACTGGAAGTGCCAAAAGAGGATGGAGAGCTATATTTGACCCTTTTTCTTCCACTTCACTGCCCTGTGGGAGGACAAGGTGAAGAGGATGGAACGAATGCCCAAAGGGAAGAGTGATGGGCAGGGAGTCCACACAGTGAGGGTCTGGAGGTGTGGCAACCCTCACTCAGAATATGAAGGGGGGCCAGCAGCCACTTCCCTCATCCCTGCTGCCATAGGTTGGACTAAGAACTGGGCAGTAATGACCAACTGCAACAGTCTTCCCCATGGAGGAGTGGGAAGAGCTGGTGATTTCTAGTAGTTATATTAATTTTCACATAATTTTGTAATTTCAGAAGTCCACCTTAACTGACAAGTTGCAAGTATAGCAAATGACAGTTAAGCAATCTATCAAAAGAGACATTAATCTTCTGTAAAGTAGTACACAGGCATACTTGTATATATGGGAGAAGGGAAGCAATGCCATTCTTAGCACAGATTACTACAGCTCAGCACAATATTAAAATGTGAATATTCATATTTATATTTTTTCCCTGAAATAAGACCATTTTTTCCTTAAAATAATCTAAAGCTGCTAGGATATCTAATGCTTACCTCCTGTAGCTGGTGTTATACAAAATCACCGCAGTGTTAGCAGGATCTTGCAGGTTCAGTTCACAGGAGAAGCTTATACAAATAAGATCATATACAATGACTATTCCCTACTTTTTCTTTCAACCCATATTGTAGTTGTCAAAACTAGAAGAGCTTGCTAGTCTGTAGAGTCACAGTCCTCAAAATAAGTGGTTTGTACCTGAAGGTGTTTCCAAAAGTCACTTTTCTCTGCATGATCTCTCAACATGTGGCAAAAGACTTGCATTTCTTTTTGGGTGGGTGGGTGGATTTTGAGGGATTTCTTTTTCCCACTCCAAAACTTAGCTTTTGGGTTTCCAGCAGCTGCAGCTATTCTAGTGGAATTAACTAAGTCTGCAATCAAGTGCATATTTCCTGATGTTCGAATAAAAGATATTTCATTGTGATTGAGTAATCTGATCATTAAAATTGATGATCTCCAGATCTTTTGAATTAAGTCTCTTAAATTTAGCCAGATCCTACAAAAATTTGGAGAAGTTTAGCATTTTAAATATTTTGGATTATATGGTGGACTTGGCAATTCAGTTGAACGTAGACTGACTGTTTTCTCTGATTGCCTTCCATTAAAAAGAATAAATAGGGCTGTTTCAAAACTCCTTATGAAGGCCCTTCATTGAAAGATCAGGCTGCAAACTTAATTGTTAACTTGCCCTCAGTCACTTCATCTACCAAAATACCACACTGTGTTCCTGACTAGGAAAGGGTTGTACCCATTAGTAGACCAACACAATTACTGTAAATGCTGAGGAACACGAGAATGAGACACAGATGTTGGCCAGGCTCAGATGGTCTCGTTAGCTGCTATCTTCTATTGCAACTGTTGAGCATAAAACTACTGGGCTAGGCAGACTAGTAATCTTATCCAGAAGACAGTTTGTAAGTTTTTTGTGATTAATTAGTTGTGAACATACAGTATCTAAAAAGAAATTATTAGTCATTATGGGATCTTGGGGGCAGAAATCCCTTTCCACTTGGTGACTGTAGGGTCTTGCAGGCTAGGGTCCTGCTGCACGGCTGTGGCTCATAACAAAATATTTCTATTTCCTGATTTACAAATATAATCCTGTGTGGCCTGACTTAAAAAGAAGCTTAGTCATGTGTCTGAAGTGTGAGGTATCTTATTCATAAAATTAAAGCTGGATGTTGTGGACGTAATGCAAGAGTCAGGGGGGTTTGTACTTCATGTTTAATGGTTTTTAGCTTACATTTCATTTTTGAAAATTAATTTTAAATGATTACCTGGTTTTTTCTTCACACATCCTGCTAGTCCAGAAGAGTAGGAAAAAAGAGACCCAAATAATCAACATGCTTTTCTTTTGTAATTTGATTATTCAAGGAGAATTATTTAGAGCTCTAATAATTACCTTTATTTCTTATCCAGTGATCCTTTGCTGATAAGCTACAACAGCAAACAAACCTCTAAGTAGGTTCTAATACAAGTAGAGAAGCTTTAATTTATTTTGACGCCACAAAATTTAAAAGTGTCCCTAAGTAGTTCTTAATAGAACTGAGCACAGTGATTTCTACAGAGCAATTATGTTTTATTGTGTCAATCATCCAATAGGCATTAATATAAAGCAGAACAGCTCTGAAGAAGTTTGTTACGGACTGTCATGTCAAGAACCCGAATACTAACCTGTAATGGCCTTCATATTATTAGAACTACTAAGGGTCAGATTCCAATTAATTCGCAGATTTAACAGTCTTCCACTGTAGTGGGTCTTGATACAATTAAGGAATAATAGATGACAGGAAGGATACTTCCTGGCAGCTAATGACCGATGGCAGTATTTGAAGGCCTTTAACCCAGCTGGTCATTAACTGCTCAGAGACACAACCTGGAGCTCATATTTTCTATTATAAACCATATATTAAAGAAATAAATCAACTACTATTATTTCTCCTCCTCCACCCTCCTTCCAATCCATAAGAGCTGCTGCTATTGGACTACTGTGGTAGCAGTTAATGGCCACAGGAAAATCCCAATGCGAGTAACCCGTGGGGAGACAGACTCGTACTGAACCTTAGAATCTTCAAAACCACTAACTACAGTAGTCCTAATGGCTTCCAAGGAACCTGCAGCTGATGAGCAGAGTTTGTGCTCAAAGGGAAAACCACATGTGAGTGAAGAACAATGGTCCTGAGCAGCAGAAGCACCTCAATGCTCATATTTGTTGTGCTCTGTCACTCGTTTTGCCAAAGTGTCTTGGCTTCCAGTGCAGTAGAGCCTTTCTGTGATGATTGGAATAACCATGGTAACTTAGGGGCTTATTTATTACTCATCTAGCACTGTGATACCTTCCCCTTGCAGTGACCTGACTCATATATTATATTATTAGTAAAATTTCTGTAGGCTAAGATGACCATTTAGAGTGGCAACCAGACTAGCACAGAGAAGGCAGCATGACCAAGTTGTTCAGAGGTGCTGCTCTCCAGGGAAGAACACCAGATGATGCCTGTGCACCTGGGCCACCTATCTGTCCTGGGCATGCTACTCCTTGGCACCAGGAACAACATATGTCCTGCTCTTGGTATGGGCAGCTCCCAACACAGAAGATTGTTGGACATGTGGAGACAGCACCCCATCCTGCATTCCATTAATGCATATTTTTTTTAGATTGACATTTAGAGATGTCACATAAACATTTTGTCTCTTCCTGTGGCAGGAAGCAGTGACTTTTTGTATGCCATTGCTCAGCTTGCTTTTCATCATACCTGTGCAACAACACACTGATGCCATCAGTGCGTCTCAGATTACTGATCAGTATTTACAGCTGCAGTTTTCAATAAGGAAAAGGAGTGGTAAGGGGTGGGGGGGGGAGGGGGAAACAGAAAAAAATTAGATGGCAGGAGTTAAGTGGAGCAATATGAAAATACAGCAGCAGAACTTTGGACTCCATTGCAGATGTAGTGCAAACTCCAGTCCCACTGACATGGTGCTTCAGCAGCTTCAGCTGGACTGACAGTGATCTAGTGCCCAATTCTGTTTTTCAAACTTATGGTATGGCCATCACCACACTGCTGTGGTGTACAACATCAAACTGCTGTTGATTATGTGGCAGAAATACAGGTTTTTTGCTGCCTTCTCCTCTAGATCACTTTAGTGCTACCATTTGACTGAGTAACTAGGTAATCACTTACCAGAAGCCAAAGCTTAAATTGCACAAGTCAATAGTTATATATTTATTCATTATAACACATTTTGGTCAGCAACTTCCTTACCATCCACTTTTGACCTTGAAGTATTTCATCACAAAAATTCATAATGCAGTATGTGATTTTTAGTAATTTCATGTATGATGCTCTCTCCAAGGAGGAAAGGATCCTGTCCCACTTAGATGTTTCAGGGTGGTTTGTGCAATAACTGCAACTTGACTGACATCTGATGTAATGTACAATCAAAATGTTCTGTTACAGTTTTGCTACAGTACAGTATGCTTCGATGTAATTTATTATTTTCCAATGAGAACCATGACTAATTACCAAGTCAGAAGCCAATCATAATACACAAATAGCAGTTTACAGACATGGCAACATGGCAACTATAGGCTTTTTTGTTGTCAACTTTGGTTAGTTTGTTTAATGTTATATGCAGAGGAAAAGGGGAAGGCAGAGAAAGAAGAAACATGAGAAATGTTTTGTCTCATTTCTACTGAATAAAAACCCTTCTGAGATTATGTTGCCACCAACAGCACTTCCTGCACACAAAACTGACAGTATTCAGTGAATATTATAAAATTAGGTTAGTTATCATCCATGTCTTTTACAGCATATGGTGTTAATGGATTTCAGAGGCTGATAAATGCCTTCATAGACTGGAAAAGCATGGGGAAAACATAAGAGCTGGAAAATTCAGTCTCTACATTTAAAAGAGGCCATCCGAACAGGCTTAGTTGCATTTTCCTGTCCATCACCTCATCATGGTCAATCTTTAATACTAATTTCAAAGGAATGATAAGGGATGCATAGAAGAAGTCACACGCAAATCTCTTAAAACAAAATTTATCTTTAATTTGTAAGTGTCAACAGCAGTACAAAAGATGGAGTGATGGTGAATAGATTAAGGGTAGAGAGGACAGTCTTGAGGTAAATGAGCATAAATAGGCAGTCTTATAGACACTCCCCTGAGGGGTCTAAACCCCTATCATGGCATATACTGCATCACCCAAGGATGACATGTTTAACATATCAGGAAAGCACCTTGTGCAAAAAAAAAAAAAAAAAAAAGAAATTAAAAAAATCCCTCCCACCCTAAACATGTAGGTAAGGTGCCAACGTACACCAGAACATACTGTATATGGACAGTGTCTTTCAATTTTGTCTTTTCCATTAATAACTGAGGCAGAGGAGGAGAAGACTCTTAAAAGTACCACTGAAAGATTATTTAATATTTAATTTACCTCACGTCAATACTGCACAACAAAATCCAAGAAGTCTGTTTATGCAATGAAGCAGAGCTAAGAATAACTATTCTCTTCTTTAATCTGAGAACAGATTTATTTTTTTTAAATCAGTATCCTTAGCAAACTTTTTTCTTTCTTTTTTTTTTACTGTGTCAAGAGGAGAGTGTGAGATGTGATGGCAACCTTTAAGTTCATTTAAAAACTTTACACTGGACTGTACAAGATTTTTTTTGATAAACTATTTACATTTTCAGACTTTAAAACATATTCAAAGCAGCAATAGACACTAGTTTATCCTCTAAACGCCCAAATAATTCCCGGCCATGGGCCCAGGTAGGTACCTGCATTGTATATAGAATTTCTACAAAGAAAACCTGCCCATTAAGTTAGCCAGTGGGTGTTCAACAAGCAGCCCTTGCCGTTAAGAACTGCACCCACAGTGTTGCTATAGGAATCAAAGCATAGTACCTTGACAAGAGAGTCTCAGTTGTCCCAACAGCTCTACACAAACTTTACAATTTGAAACAGCAGCTAGCATGTCAGTCCAGCATGTCAGTGAATTGTGCTGATTAAATTAACATAGAGTACAATCTCACAATATACATCACAAACAAATTACAATGTCAGGAAATAAGAGTTACAGTAAGATAAGTTATGTAGTAACAGCTTATAAGCTTGTCTTAATGTAATAAAAAAATTTTTACATGGGAAATACATAATGAATGAACATAAATGCTAAGCATTCTAGTTTGCTACAAGCTGAAGAAGAGTACAAGAAAAAAAACATTGCTTTCTGGAAAGCAAAACACAAATGACAAAGGAAGACAGACGGAGAATGCACACTAGCAGGTCTGCAATGTGCAGCATACAAACAGTTAAATATTTGCACATTCCCCATAATCCAAGAGCACCAAGGACCTCACTTGTGGTTTTTAGAAAGCGGAAATTACAAAGCAAGCCATGTCACTAAGTTGCTTTATAGCTTTCATATTGCCATAAATACCAATTTGATAAGTTTTCCTTTAGCCCAGTTCATCCCACCCCTCCCCCTTTTTACGCAGCGTGTGAAATCTCAGAATACTTCTTTGTCACCATTTCCAACAAATCTGGTAGTTAAAAAAGGGCGTTGGATTAAAATGAAATGGTTTTGCATATAATTTTTTTTTTCTTCTGTTGCAGGAGATTGCAGTATATCAAAAATGTAGCTTGATCTGAGAAAAATCACAGATTTTAATGGGTTGTACCAAAAAGAAAGGGTTAGGAGAAGTTTTTTTAAAGGAAAAAGAGTTAAGTGTTTTGTAAAAGATCAAATGAGGTCATATAGTATTATTCTTTTAAAAGAACATGCTTAAGTGCCAACTTGAATCTTAAAAAAGCATGCAAAACACCACGGGGTCCAAGCCCATTCGTTAACTTCTCATAAAATCTTGAAGAAGTCTATCATACATCCTGCTGGCTGCATCTTCAGTGCAGTTGTTTGTACTGCGGCCCTGGCTCAGCAAAGGTCACCCCACTTAACGCCAACACTTTAACTGGTCCTCATGACCACCACGGAAGGACTAATATGCTTAATATTAAGCAGGTAGATAAGTGTTTTGCTGGGGGAGGATGGGGTCTTAAACTTGTACTATGTTTTGCTGGGAAATTATTTTGAAATGCCATGCCTTTGATACGACCGAAAAAGAAAAGCAGAAAGCCAGCTTGGAGAGATTAGATGGCGCTGGGAGGAGGTTGTTCTGTATTTATTTCAAAGCAGGAACTGCCCACGGCTGACTGCTGTACACTTTGCACAGGGTATCATATTATTGGGGCTAATGCTGCCTTTTGTTTGGCATTCCCATCCCGGAGCAATCCCATCTTTTGCCCTCCCCCTGCCTCACACTGCACCTGAGTACACTGATTTGGGAGCACATTGTGATCCTGTGAATTCTCAGCATGTGGTTTCACAAACTTGATGGTGATGCCCAAACATACAGGCAGACCAGAACTGGGCCAATTGGTCAGTTATTTCTCCGTGTAAACATGAACTCTGAAAAGCAGTTCTGTTTCCATTATGACCTTTATCTTCCACTTTTATAAAATATGAAGTGAACTATTCTAGTTGGTATCAGACTGTTTTGGAAGTGTTCTTGTCTTGAAAATAAGTATTTTATAATTTTCCAAAAGAAAATACATTATATCTGTTAATTAAATACACTGCCTGTTCACAGGGAAAATAGCATTACTGTATTTGTGCTCCTGAATGAAGTTGTTATTTTTTTCAGGCAGTTATTAAGGAGCCTCAAACACAAATGCTTAAAAAGCAATTCCATGAGTCCTCTTTGCGTATTGTGTGAACAATTTCCCTTGGTATTATAGCCTAATATGACAATAACATGATTAAATGAATATAAACCCCAGAGATTGTATATTATTGAGTCCTGCCTGCATTGCAAGGGCCATTTCAGTCGTTATAATCTTTCCACAAATATGCTTTTGACTTCCAAATGCCATTCTTGTTAAAAAATAAAATATCATCAGTTTTACTTGGATTCAGAAGACTGTGTTTCCTATAAAACGTATCAGAAATTTGGCATGTTTAATGTATCAACTTTCTAAAGAAGAAGAAGAAAGTATTCCCTCCTTGTGGAATATGCTATCAAAAATCAGAGAGAGCACAAGTGAGGCATCTTGCTGTCCCAGCTACAGGTCCACAATACTGCGCTCACACTGCGGGTGTAAATTCAGCATCTACATGAGGTACAGTGACTTGTCAGCATTTAATATGGACCAACATACACTGATATAGAACAAAAGTAAATACATAACTTATACTTCACTAAGTATCCATGAACAAAAAATAAAATTCTATTTCCTATGTTATATTTACACAATTTAAAAAAAATCTAAAATGAGATGGTAAATTCATCAAAAACTTTGTTTTGAGCTCCGATTAATAAAGTAAAAATATTGGGTTTTATCCTTATGATTGTCCTTCCTTGATTTCTACTGACATTTTAGAGCCAATGTCGGCTAATAAATAGAATAACATGCTCATAGGCACAATTCAGCTTCAAATGTGTTCCTCCCACTCCCCCAGCCAGTAAATGCAATTTTTACCAGCTGGCAATTCCTGAACAGCCAGTCATTTTTAAGAATGTGGCTTTAACATACAGAGCATCAGCAATGAGGCAGGGCTGGAGCTAAAACAAAGTGTTCATACATACATGTATTTTGCATAAATAAATGAAATAACAAGACATAAAAATGACTCAAATCCGGCAACTGTGAGGCAGGCCCACACGAGTCGAAACAGATGACTTTTGTTCATGTAGTTTTCGTACAACAGTTTCACATTAGTCAGAAGTGATAAAAAATACCATTTATATCCAGTGCTTATAACACTTATGAAACAACATCTGTGAGTGTGTGTTTTTTTTTGTACTACAAGCAAAATCAAGTTTCAGTCCTAAAGAACAGTCCTTTGTTCTCCACAAGCCTGCAGAATATTATTTTGGCATGGTCATAAAATGAAAAAAAATAAAAATTAACCAACTAATCTAAATGTTTGCCTTTGTGCAAAAAAATAATTACATAAAATGCAATGCTAGCAATACAGCATTCTACCTATGCAACAAAACCAGAAAAAAAGAGAGCAAGAGAGAAAGAAAGTGACATGGGGGGAGGGAGAGATAATTCTAACTGGAGAATTATGTAAGACATTAATAAATAGTATTTTATTTTATTTTTTTTTTAGGAACTAATGATATCCTCCCCCCAATCGGAGCTGAATGTATTAAAACCAGTTCAAATTCCCAAGCAATTATAAGAACAAAAAACCACTTTCTATCAGTACCTTAGCCAGCTTAAAGAGGACGCTCACCAGCTAATGACACAGCATATGCCTTTAAAGTCTTGGCTAGACCAGCTTATTGCTTATTAGACATGGACTCAGAACACATTTAAATAAATATTAAAAATATAGGTTTTTTGTTCCAAATCACAAAATGGTCAGAGAAATTTGACCACTGTGTTTCTATGCCATTATCTTCATAAATTGTCCTGTAAATTGAACAATCTTCTTTGTCTTGGGGGTAGTTCTCTCACATTGAAACACGATTACTACAGCGGCAAAAATGGCTGTTTCTGATCA
The DNA here is from genome assembly GCF_003945595.2 of Pipra filicauda. Taxonomy (NCBI): domain Eukaryota; kingdom Metazoa; phylum Chordata; class Aves; order Passeriformes; family Pipridae; genus Pipra; species Pipra filicauda. The sequence goes on along the minus strand of NW_024104387.1, from coordinate 2,313,822 downwards.
AACAGGTAATAGTGGGGCTATGAGGGAAATGACTGCTCTTCCATAGAGCATCGTGTCATTGCAGCTCAGAATTTCTGCAAGACGGGATGCCAGCACAAGGATGGCCAGCACTAGCACCAGACTTCTTTTGGTGTCCGGGCCCGAAACAAAGCCTGTGCAGCTCTGTGGGAAGATGCCCATACACTTCAAGAGGAGCTGCTCTAGGCCCACTCATACCTCTCAGCCTGAGCCTGGATTTATCACTACTGTGCTGAAAACATCCAATTCAAAATAAAGGCTGCGGGAGTTGAGCACATTTATTCATCAGGCCTATTGGATCTGCATGCATATACAGTGATATATTTGTGAACAGGAGTGGAGTACGAGGGAAAAAAGTAAAGGCAATTTCTCCTCTGTCTTTGCAATTTAATAGATTTACAATCTTTGAATATCTTTCTCATATATACCCCAGAATTTTCTCCAGCAATTGCATTGTTTCTAGAAGTATTACAAATAGAAATTTTAATTTCTATAGCACCTAATGTCCAAAGATCCCAAAGCACTTGACAAGCACTTGAAAAGTCACATTCCCACATGACTAATACTCAATAAATACTTTTGATGAACCATTTTCCCAGCTTTGCAATTAGACATTTGGGTAGCCTTCCCTCCCCCATTATGAGTCTCACATATAAATCACTGCATAAATACTTAAGGTATCACACAGTTCCTTCAGGTGGCAACAGAAACATGATGTATGGAGCCATGATTCACTGCAGGATTCCTCAGGCCCTAAAAACTCATCACAGTGGACTCCAAATGCAATTTGGATTTAACATCTGCCCTTGCTGTCTAAGTATAGAGGTTTATAACTATAAACACTTTTTTAGGAATATTTGTACTCTATGTGCATATAAAAGTACTCACTTTATTTTGAATTACATATAGCAGTGTTTCTAAGTGCTCCTTGAACATACAATGTTAGAGGAACAACTGAATTTCTCATTCATAAAAGTTATGTTCATTTTAGTAGCAGGTGCACTTTTATTTTCATATACCTGTGTGAATTAGGGGAGGAGAAAGAAGGGGCTGTTAAAAATATCAGTAAGGAATTGGAAGTGTAATGCCACCAACTGTACTTTTAAAAATAAATATTAAGTGTTTGGACCCTTGACATTCTGGAATGAATAAATTATTTAAGAGAAAATATGTTAAGACTGAATGCAAGGGTTAAAAGCGAAGGGATAGAGAATGTAATCAGAGGTGGCCTCACACTGTTAAGACAGGCCCGTCCATAGCTGGTGATCGCTCTTTTGTGCTTACTTAAAATTTCACACTAATGGCACATCAAGAGGCAAAAGCAGTTGGGCACATGCACTATGGCAACCATGTTCACTACTTAAGAGTATCCTGTCTCCAGATTCCTGAGTACTTCACCATATTCTGGAAAAAAATTAGGGTTTATATATAACTTTTTTAAGATGCCAAAGGATTGTCTAAGACTTTACAGTGTCTCCTTTAAGACTTTTTTTTTTAAATGTTAAGATTCAAAAGTTATGAAAAGTTTGGCACATCAGAAGTTCAGCTATACATATGGAAAAAAAATGGAATTCAGAGACTATTTTTTAAAGACGAGCTATGATGCACAGATGTGCACACTTGTGGACTTGTTCTGTTTCACAATATGAAATCTGCAGTTTTTGTTTTTTTAAAATAATCCAGAATAAAAACACATTCACAACCTGTAGGCTGGCACAGCATACCTGAGTGAGAATGTAAAACCCCCATCTAAAACAGTAACTTAAACCTTTATCAGCATCCAAACAGAAAAAGACAAAAGGTAAGACTTGTAAGACAGCTATTGATTCATATAAGTTTTCAAGTCCTGATGTCTGATATTTATGTCTTCATCTAAATTAAAAAAAAAAAAAAAAAAAAAAAAAAAAAAAACAAAAACCAAAACAAAACGAAAACAAAAAAAAAAACCAAGTTCATGAAAAATTAGGGAAACAATCTGTCTCACACGATAAGAAACATTTAAGACCATTCTGCTGATGTAACTGTAGGAGCCACACATGCATGCAGGCTCTTTAAGAACTTTTGTTCAAAAAAACCCCAAAAAAACCCAAATGAGTCTGAGTACTTTAATTCTGTGAACACTCCTCAGTTGGCACTGACTGCCTCATGGGCTTCGTTTTCGCTACTATAGTCTGATTTGGGATCATCCTCATAGTCCTCGTACATTTCTATTTCATCCTCTCCATTTATCATTTCATTTCCAGCGAGGCTTCCGCTGTCCGTCTTCATACCATAAGTGCTCTGGATGACGGGGATGCTGGGCTCAGGGCTGGCAGAGGTGCTCGAGCAATCCGATGTCATCTGAGGTGATGGCGTGGTAGTCGCCATGGTAATAGCACCAGGGTAGACAACTCCCGTTCCCGTGGTGATTGGAATCTGAGGCTGTTGTCTGGAAGGAAAAACAAGAGGGAATCGTGATTTCCTGTGTTTAGAGGGGGAAGACCTTCTGCAAGTCCAAATGAAAGAAAAGCAGATGGTTTCCTAGAAAGGCTGCGTGCATTCCTCCATGGCTCACAGATTGGTGCTATGTGGTATTGGTTCATCTCCTCTCCCCCAGAGGACAACTGAGGGGTAAAGTGTTTAGTAACTACCAGACATTGATTCTTTCATGTATTTTATGTGTTTATTTCAACCATAATGTGAATTAGCATTTGGGTTTTTGAAGTAAAGTACTTGACAAAAAGAACAGATGTTCTTTTTTCTATGGTACAGTCTACAGAAATTCAGAAATTCATTGGGTCCTGAAGACCCAATGTCAAATGTGATTTATTGTGACAATGCAAATAAATGGTAAGACTCAATTAAGGGTGCAATACTTGTACTTCTAACACACCTTACCTTCTAGTATCTAACTTTGCAAGATGTAATGCTGTCTTTTCTCATGTGTGTGATTTTAAACATAGTGGAGCAACATCACACATAAACTAAATTCGACTTTTATCACTGCCAGCCAAGAAATTCAGCACAAGCTTTACTGTAAGCAGGCACATAGCTGTACTAAGTGATGTGATGTCTCTTCTTACAGTAATATACATATATTCAAGTGACTTTCTGAGAAAAGGTCAGCTTGCTGAACCTGTTCTATGGTCAAGCCCTTATTGGCTACACATTAACTAAATCTACATCTAACTAAATCTTCTTACATTTGGGTTAATTAACTAATAAAGTACTTTCTATATTAAACTACTCATACAAATATTCTGATATTTCTTCTGGATCATTACCTTTAGTAAAGCTAAGAGAAAAAGAAGGGATATAACTTTTCTGAAGCCTATTTGGATAATCTATTTAAAGAGTCATATATTTCAATGTATTCCCAACCTTCTTTACAGCAATATTGACCCAGTGAACTATTACAGAATTTTAGCAGGAGGAACAGTGTCAGATATGATTGAATAGTCTAATGAATCTGCAACTTCTTGATCACAGTGTCATTCTATACTAAATTCAAAAGGACATTTCATAAACCAACCTCTCAGACAAATTCTTAATAATTGGTTAAATCAATACACAAAGTTATGTTAAGCTTATTTACAAGACCCTAAATGTTGAGTATTTGTTGTTCATTGATCAAACTCTAATTTTGATAAGTATCACAGTACAGAGTTACAGGGCAACTGAAGTCCTTCAAGTCTGGTAACTGAGACAGACAGTCAAATCATGAACACTCTGTGTAAGATAACACTAAAATAGCTTGTAGTACTGTCATTGCTGGTACTGCTAGCCTGACTCTTAAAGCCTCTGCACAGCTTGAGAAATTCAAACATCTGTTGTGTAAGTATGGTACACCTGGCTAGCAGCAAGCAAAAACATTGCAGTAATTCATTTGACACAGTCATTATACTCCTGTTTGCAAATGATGATTTGCAGATGATTTACAAACAGCTTAGGATTTTTCACTAAATTTTCACTTTTTAAATGGTCTGATAAATGTTCTGTGAAAACAATTTTCAGCCAATGTATTTGCTTGCAAGTGATTTTCTGCAAATATCTTTCAATACTTTATCCATAAAATTGAACACCTACCTCGAATGGGAACATTTCTGGTCTAAGATTGCATGTTGTCAAGAGTATAAACTATTACTGCTAAAAAGCCACACATATCTCCTCCACAACTTTTAGATACAGGTAATGTTCGTGTTAATGGATGTTTACACAAAGCAAACGAAAAAGAAACCCCCACATGGTCAACAGAAAAATTCTACATAGTTGTGACCAGGCCATACATTCTAATCTGCCCATCTAACAACTGCTGGTACTAATCTTTTTTCTGGTATTTCTTAGAATAAATAAATTCAGGAAAACAAAGCATCGCCAGTTGTTCACCAAAGAATACCATAATATTAATGCCAAAAGACGCTTTGAGAAAAGTTTTCGCAACTGCTGTAACAGAAGTTGTAGAATATACTCAAAGAATGACTGAGTGCAAGACTCTCTAGTGTTATAAATGACATTATCAGAAAACTAATAACCACTTCTACCCCTCCAACCCAAAAAAGTTTGCATTTTTTCAGAAGCAAATTGCCTTTTTTACAAGCAGCAAGAACAATAAAAGTGTCTTAAGTGTCAATAAGACAGTGCTGTGAGATATCTTGATAAAATAATGGTTGTCAGTGTTAAGCCCTAAAGGACAGATAAAAAATTCTGGCATTCTTTCAAATACTTATCAAATCAGCAAAACTCTTTTGTATATCCACATTTCAATGGGACTGGGTACACTTGTACCAAGTACCACCCATTTCAGAGTATTAACGGAGCTGATCATCTGAGCATAAAGAAGTCAATTTTACAGAGATGTATTTTATTTGAGAACACATGAAAAGCATGGCAAACTATAGAATGACTCTAATAGTAAAAAACTTGATTGGTGTAACAGGGAAGTTAAAAGTTTACTGAGTTTGTCATTTATGAATGCAGTCTTTTTTTTTACGTGTTAAACAAAAATCGGACATGCCGTGCATGCCTGTTGCTGGCTGGGTAATAACTTTAAATTACCTATATCTCACCATGGAACTGTAAACATGTGGTAACTGTACCACCTAATTGAAAAGGGTCTCAAATTGCTACCCATTTGCTAGCAAAAATTTGGTAGCACTTATGCATGGGCACCTACACACCCCCAGTAACTGGACACCTGCCTCTTACTTAATACCTATTATTATTTAGAGCTGATCAGGCTGTCACTGTAAATTCTGCTCTAGTTGCTGCATTTCATCCCAGAAAGCCTTATTTTAAGATATCACAAACTATATGGATGGCACATGTTTCTGGAGATGAGTGTTATCACTTCTTAAGCAATTAAATTCAGGGGGGGTGGGGGGTGGGAATCAAAGCATTTATTTACATTCCCACTACTGTCCCTGAAAGGAACAGTTTGGAGTTTCTAACCTATGGCTCTGGCCATTTAAAAGCATTTATATTAATGGTACAAAATTAAATTCCAAACATTTAATCATTGTCTAGCTATAGTTTTGCCTACCATAGAACCTTGGAGTGGGGAGATAAAAATTTACTGCAGGCTACAGGTTACAATTCAGTTCAGTTGCACATCGTTAAAGCAAGGATGTTTTCTGTCTGGTTAAGATTTCCAGAATCCAACATTAATCTTCCGATCTCTTCAGATCTGTGAGGAATGGTGGTGACACATGGCTACATACCCTGGCTTCAAACCACTCCTGTCTCCACCATCTCCTCTTTGACAAAGAAATCCTTATGTGGCCAATTACTAGATGTCACTCACCTCTGTTCTGCAAGGATTGTTAATCTGTCTGTCCACTCTGGGGCCAAAGATTTGGTTAGGTAAATATAAAAATGGAGATAACATGAACATTCATAGATGAATTGACCTGCTCACAAGTTTGTGGCATTAATATTCTTAGGATTTTCCTGGAGAATGTTCCACTTTTGACTTTTGTAAAACTATCTAAACATTTAAATTGGCAAATTACCATTGTTTTCTGATCCCTTCCCAACCATATTTTCGACAGCTCTTTAAATGACTGAAATAAAAATTGATTGCATTAAGGAAAATGCTTATAAGCTACACACCCCTGAAACTTACATTCCCATATGGAATGAAATAACAGTAAATCTCACAAAAGCACCCATTGTGTACTTGCTTTAAGTTCAAGCTACAGGAGTATAATATTACAGCCTTATTCAAAACCGTAGTCTAGCAACATTCAGACTATGTGTGTACAGTAGTTATAAACACTATAAAGGCTTTATTCTAAACATCTTACACTGGTAAAACATCAAAAAAAAAAAGTTACCGCTTACATCATTTTTAGAGAAATGTATATAGCATATACTTGGATTTAGAGTGTATTAGACCGTAAAAATGACTGAGAGATGGATTATTTTTGTAAGACAAAGCACCAAAAGACAGATTCTTAACTTAAAATGTCTGAATTTATGGTTTATATATGATCCATTTGTTAGTTCACATTTATTTATGCATTACAAAAAACTACTATTGAAGATAAATTGTAAATCACTTGAAGTCTGTTTAGGGATTAACTTATGCTGAAGTTATCATTCATGACTTCCATTAATAATTTTACTATTAAAAATAACTCAATTATTTTAAAGACATAGCTGGCTTCAGATTCAGCTTCCACTAGACTGAAACCAGCAGTTTTTTTATATACTCTGCATTAAGCATGAATTGTTTCAGTATATTATCTGCCTCATTGGAACAAAATTCATTCATGTAGGGATGCAACAGAAAGCCTCTGCACATTTTAAGTTCGACTCTGTTCTTTAAAATACTTGGCAGTTCCTAGATTTTTGTGCAAGTCTATCAAATATGTGACATTTATCTCAAAACATTAATTTCCAGTCCAATCTATTCCAAGAAATCTTCACTCTCTTTCAATTCTTTGGAAGCTTTTCTTCAAAAATCAGAACAGAACTTGGCCATTCATTAGCTTATTTCTCTTTTTTTTTTTTTTAAAGCCTGGCTAGTTTCTGCATCTTACCAATGTTTATGAAAGAGTGCAGCTCACTGAAGTAAGCAGTATGAGCTTTTTGCATCATAAAAGTTCAAGCAGTGTAAAACTCCATGTTTGTGGTGGGGGTTGTTTTTTAGTTGTACCCATAGCAAAATTATTCTATTAGTCAGCAGCTCACCTAAGGGAATCTGATAGGAACTAGACTTGACTGGATTGCCTAAGACATAAATGTGTATTTGGTATAAGAAAAATGCAAATACAAATATGAAAAAATATAATTTTTCTTGCTTTTTACACTTTCCTCTAGCCACCTGTTTTGAATATTTATCTTTTCATTCTGTGACAATATTTTGTTGCCATTTTGACATACCCAGTCCCAACTTAATTGGTTTGTACTTTAAAAAAAAAAAAAGTACTTCAAGCAGCATGAAGCACTTGGCACATTTCATTGGAGTCTATTTTATACTTTTGTTCTCTATCTTGCAGTGAAATATTTACTGTAAACACAGAGTATATTCAATCTGAAAAACCACATTTGTCTCCTATTTCATTTTGAGAAGGAAACTCTGTCTCAACTCTCATGTCTACAGTTCTGAAGGATGATTTATGCTGTTCCATCAAAACAGTGGAAAAATGATGGGTGTGTGAGGTCAGTTAGGAAAACTGTTACAGCTGATGTTTTATGTGATATTTACGTTAAACACAGGGAAGAGTAAGTTTAAGAAGTTAATGGGCTCAGTTACTGTGTTTCACTTAGTTATAATCTGATTTAGATGAAATGTTCCTTTTTATTACTCAATGAACTATTCTTCTGAGACAAATGATTCTATGTTTTATGTTTTAATTCAAAAAAGCCATTAGTCTGGTTTTTTTCACTAATTTTGCTTGGTGTCTTCCAAAAATTTTGTTTTAAATTTTTCTTTAGGGAAAGGGGGAATTTGGGACAACAGTGGGAAGTCGCAGAAATGCATAACATAATTTTCTAAAATCACAACCTGTGATTCCTCAGTACCAAACTCTATATTCACATTGAATGGCAAGGTAGATCTCATTTCACCTTTATTGAATGCATTCATTAGACTTCACACTCCCTTTTTCATCACTTGCATAACTAAAAGTCATTGTTTTCAGTAAAGTCCAGTGCACCATTGCATAAGTGCACAAAGGTAATTTACTCTTACTTTAAACTTCTTCAACGTGAATAGATCATGGTGAAGAGAAAGTATACATAGGAATTAGAACAAATACTTTCAAGAAAATTATGACCATCTTCATGGTCTTTGTGATCACACTCTTTGATCCATGAGGAAGATGTCACATTTAGGTTACACCAGTAGTTTAATTTTGAATAGTTTCTTATATATATATATATATATATATATATATTTATAATAGAAATATCACTCTTTAAGTAGGCAATTTTAGAACTTTCTTAAATCCATCCTCCATATTCACCTCCTTATTTAGCCATCACTAATAATGTGCAAAATGCTCCTGCTTAATATTGTTTTGAAGTAGTAAACAATTCTCAAAGCATTCAGACTGCTCTTTTGGCATTTCTTTTGCATTTCTTGATGTGATTTGGTCTGTTAATCTGCTTTGGAATATGTAAACTAAAATTTCATTACCTCAATCTGAATATAATTTGTGATGTGCTGTATAAATTCAGATTTCTATTTAGAGTTCTATGTGCAATTTTGGTGGAAGCCTATTAGTAAATAATTTCCCTTAGACTGAAGAATAAAAAACAATGTCATAACTATAGACTGGAAGGCTATTTCAAGATACCAAAACCACTTCTATTTACTGATTGAAGAAAGAGCCCACATTGTTGCAGGCTGTACCACAAAATAATTGACTGCAACAGGAGTTCTGCATCCCAAGCCAAAAATGAGGGCACATAATCGACGTCAAGGTCAATTATCTGGTAGTGAAGTACCCAACAAAAGGAGACTATTGTGATTAGAGAAATAAGCAGAACATTGTGCATTTGGAAAGGCTGGCACTGGAGATAGTTTTTAAACTCTTTGTAAATCACCAGAAACATTGTGTTAGAGCACTAAGCATCACAGATTAATTCATAAAAAAATGGCAGAGAGAAATCAGTTATGGTGCAGTTGTTTCACTGGACTTCTGTTATCTTTAGCCTGTAGATCTTTCATACAGCTTCTTTCTTTGCTGGACACCAGAGGAAATATCCCTAAAAACACACACAATATTTTTAAAACTGTGCCAGGATTTTTTGAGCCATATATTCTGTGTTGTAAATCTACCCGGTCTATCTATGCACTACTTGAAAGAGTGTTCCTAAAACTCATTTTTTAAAATATTTTTTTCACAGTTCTATATATAGTAAGTTTCCTAATAGCTTCATGCTATGATATCTTACATTCATGTATATTCCTAATACAACTGCTATTACTCCTCTCCCTTTTCCCCCTCCCCTGACTCCTTATTCTACACAGGAATAATCTTTTGTGTTTTTCTCTTTGTTCTTTTCTTAATTTAGGAAATGATCCTGGAGTCATTACTAACCCAGAATGGATTAGCTTACTAATAACTCACAAAAGACATGATTCAAACCTTTCAGGCTAATGGGAAACAACTTCTTTTGACTTTAAAGAATTCCACAATCAGTCTCACAATCAGCATTCAGTGGCAAGCTGATAGCTCCATATTCCATCTTATGTTTTTAATAAGGTTTTACTGGTTCAAATCCTTACCTTCTAAATAACATTAGTCAGTGACTTAAACAGATAAGTCTATTTGGTTTCAAACAGCACGCTCTGTCTTTGAAAACAATTACAACAATTGTACTCACCCTACGGTAAAAAACTGCCTCATCTCCTGTCTTCGAGACCTCATCAGTTGTTTGTATTCACCAATACGCAGTTTCTTTCCATCAACAATGCAGGTACGTTTTGGTCGAGGTTTGTATTTGTAATTAGGATACTTTTCTAGGTGGATTTTACTTAGCCGTGCCTGCTCTTCATAATAAGGTTGTTTCTCTTGATTTGACATGGACTTCCAGCGAGATCCTGTTAACACAAAATACTTGTGAGTGCTCGAGTAAAGCAGGTTTGGCTTTGCACATACACATTTCAACATGCCTTTTCATCATAATAAATTTTAATTAAGTTAATTGAATAAACTGATTTAGATTTACATCAGTCTTCACACATTTTGGCTTTCACAACCTGAGACAACTTAAAAGAACCTTGACTTTCAGATATTGCTGCAGACCAAACATATGTAAATCTTCACTAAATAGGTTCACTAAAAATCAATAGTTAAGTCTCAAAATCTCAGCCTTGTTCTGCAAAATAGACTATTTAATTTTTTACAATATGAGCATTAATCTGTGAATAATTCCATACCTCTGTAATACCACGCACAGTACGATGGTTAAGGAAGGTCTACAGCCACCCTTTTTCTGTTAAAAGCCTAACATTGCCTAGGGATACATGCTTCTTTGATATTTTTATGAGAATTTGGTTTATACACTCCTGCTAAGAGATATTAATATCTTGCTATGTAGCAGGAAAAAAGTATCAAACCTTATAGACTCAGCAAAACTACGAACAATCCCTTGCTGCCTGAGTGTCTTAAATTTACTAATCTTCTGACATAAGCCTGGCATAATATTGACACCTTACCATATTTTAAATCCTATTATGCATATTACCTTCCAGCCAGATGTAATGAATACACAGAATTAGATTGAGAAAGTTACATTTCAAAAACTTACATTAAAAAGATAAAAAGTAAAACAGAAAGAACATTGTAATTATATAAACCACTTCAGGTACTGTAAACTCTCATTGAAAGCTGCACCAATAAAAAAGTTAAAAAATTAACACAGTGTACACAGGAAGAGGGAAAAGTATTCAGATCTCTTGTATTGTTTATAAGGAGCTATCTAAACACTTGAATAGAGATGGGATATTTTTTTACAGGGAAGAAGAAATGCAGAAAATAGCTTTTTGGTGTCTTTTAGATGAATAAAATGATTACAGCTGTGGTAAACGTGGGTGGAAGCTATTCTTTTACCAACATTTTTCATACATCAACAAATGGAAAAGTTGTATAAATATTATCTGTAGCCAGCAATACCCTGTGTCAGTTCTAATGTTTCAGTTTCTTTTCTCATTGTCCTGGAAAAGTTGCACAGATATTATATGGACATAGACTTATTTGTGGCAGAGCAGATACTGACAGGTTAATTCCATGGTTAACAAACACTCAGTTGCTGGCACTTCTGAAATATTTATGCTGGAAGTTTACATTTTAATGAATACAGTTACTATGCTCCTAATAGTTTTTTTCACAGAATGCACACAAATAATATAGATTCCCTACAGCTGCCAACACTGAAACAGTGAAGGTTTTATACACAACTGAAAGGCTATTCATATAACCTACTTATATGGCAGACAAAAATATGAGAACTACTAAGTTAGATTTTGGAAGTTTTAGGACAAAGTAACATTTATTTGTATGTATTCTTGCCTCTGATTGAACTAAAATGAAACAAACTTTGGTAAGAATGTATTTGAACTAAGAGTTTACAATATAATGATTACAGAGGAAACCTGATTTTTACTTTTATTTATTATGAGTTACATTTGGAATCTGTCTTCCACTTCAAAGACTCAGAAAGCAAATATAGGTTTTAACATTTCACCACTCATTCTCACGTATGTTTCTAATTCTCTTGAGGTGTCTTAAAAAGCAAATCAAAATTTTTCAAAAAGGAGTCCATTTATTTGCACAGTGGCAAAATATAATCCATGTTATATTCCTCAAATGTACCAATCTATACAATTTAAATATTAACTATGGTGTCTTTTAGCTAAGCAATATATTAATTGCATGATTCTAGTGGTTAGCTTTTTGAACATTGCAACACTTTTGAACCAAACAGCATTTTGCATGTGGGAAGGTATGCATGTACAGTTCTTTTGAACTGTGCCAGATTTCTTCCTTTGACACTGTACTGTCTGACAAAAACCTTCTATTTTGATTTTGTACTTTATTAATTTTTTCCCACTATTTACTCTAGCAAGTACCATTTTGCATTCAGATGATTAGGAGTTTAGATGCATTCTAAAGGGATCTTGAAATTAAACCCTTTATCGGGATACAGTTTTGCAACAGATTTCACAAAATGTTCCTTTTGTTTTAAAGCATGTTGTGACTGCTGTTGAGAATGAAAAGCATTAGGGAAGGAGCAGAAAGGCAAAGGGAAGGGAATTAAAATGAATGCAACCCATGAGTGTTCATTTCTACAGGTTTCTGTAATTCCAATTTCAATGAACAAATAAATATGTCCTAAAATTAGAGAAGCTCATATAGGACAGTTTGGATTGGAAGGTCAGGGACACCTTTCACTAGACCAGGTTGCTCAAAGCACTATCCAGCCTGTCCTTGAACACTCCCAGGGATGGGACATCAACAACTTCTCTGGAAAACCTGTTCCAGTGCCTCACCACCTCCATAGCAAAGAATTTCTTCCTAATATCTAAACTTGCCCTCTTTCAGTTTGAAGCCATTCCTCCATGTCCCATCACTTGTAAGTTGCATTTCCAAATGTAGCTAGCCTGTGTCACCAATATAAATAATCTCAGCTTTCCCCAGCTCCCAGAACCCCTAACCTCTGCCAACTACAGAGGTTGCTACAGCAGAGCCTTCAGAGCGTCCCTCAGTTTTGGTTCAGTCACCGTCACTCACGACTTGTTCCCCACCGCCTTGCACTTACCTAGGATTTTGCTGATGTTGGAGTTGTGCATGTCGGGGAAGGCCTGGAGGATTTTCCGGCGCTCGTCCTTGGCCCAGACCATGAAGGCGTTCATCGGCCGCTTGATGTGGGGCTCGCTGCTGGCGCGGCCCCGCGAGTCCCGGTAGACCCGGGCTTCAGCCACCGTGGCACCTCCTGTTGGCCAACAATAATACTGCTGTAGTTTAGCGGCAGAGCCATTCACTGCTTTACTCCCTGTAACGTCAGGGCAGGAAGAAACAAGATGGATGCAAAACATTATTATGTGGATTATGCAAGTGCTTTCAGTGCTCTGGTTATTTTAGCCCCTTTCTCTTGCTCCCTCTTTGCTGCCAGATTTATGAGAGAGAGAGGCAGAGAAAGATAGGCTGAAGAGTGGTTTCAGTGTAACAGGTCAGGCTCACCCATCTGAGATGACCCAACATCAGAGTGAGGAATTAAATCACACTGGTATTTCTCCAGTCAAGGTATGGAGATTTGATAAAGACTTTAACATTAGATACACGCTCTGAATGCTCAACAAAACTCACATAAAAGTTATACTTGAGAGTCTGAACTGATGTCAACCTGTTCACACAAGCCATTTGCAATGAGTTTGCTGCTTCAGCGGTGAAGTACATACCAAACATTTCACAAAATAAATGATATAGTACACCAGGTACATGCTGCTAGTTGTATGGATCTGATTATATCTAGAGCTGAACATTTTAAAGTTGCATCTGCCTTGGTTGAATTTTAGATGTGCCTTGGAGCATTCGATCACATATATGTAATAAAACTCTCTGCCTCCAACAACAGGTACATGTGCAGCATCCTGGAGCTTCCAGAGTGGGAGGCAAGAACTCCAGTTCCAAGTCTGCTGTGCTTTTATGTGTCTTTATCTGCCATCAATTCAACTTGTACGTGCCAATCTTAACTGGTTTTTTGAATGCATCCAGAGCTGTTTCTTGACCACAAACAGCAAAGCTTCATGGGGGTTTAGAGTTCACAGAGCTGAATGTGAAGTATAGAACCACTTAATACAGAAGAAACAGATAACCAAGGCATGCTTTTATGGGAAAAAAACTTGTGCAATTGTGATGATAACATATGTTTTTAGAGTTATACCTTAGCTATAAAAAAAGGTGAAAAGTGTTTACGATGAGAGTGTGACATATTTAGTCTTAGACCTCATCAAACTGTTCATATAATCCAATACTTTGAAAAAGCAAGATACTTTACAAGAAATTAGGACAGCAATAGGCCTCCTTTTTTTGTACAATATTACAGCTCCCAACAGGAATTTATCTGCTAAATAATACAAGATTAATTCTTTACACTAAGTAAAACACTGCAGTTTTGATGATTCTGGTGACTGACTCACAGGTTTCTAGTTGTGCAAAAGTTAATTTTTTAATTCAGAGTAAAAACATTATATACGTATGTATACCTTTTTAAAAATTCTATATAGGCAATGTATCTACATGAAAAAAGGTCCGAAATTAGAGGATGCATAACTAATACACTACCTGTTTGCCACCAGGTCCACAGTACATTAATTTCATTTAAAACGCACTGACCATACAGGATAAATTGATTTTGTTTTATATGGTGTTGACAGCCATGTTTATTGTGCAGTGAAATGTAGTGTAGTTTCAAGCTGACTATATCCATTAACACAGGGCAATATGCTGACTACTGGGCCAGATGAAGACATACATTACCCTGAGAGCAAAAAACTCATTCTCATACAGCAGTGTCTTCTCCTGAGGATCACCCTGGTAATTTATGATGCCTCTGATGCCATTACTTTACAACTGACACCAATTTGGCAATTTGTGTAACTACCTGCATGCACATAAAAGAAGACATGTTTGTGGCAAATGTGAGATGCAAAACTATTTTAATACTATTCTAAGTACCATGCTACAGGTGTTCTGCATTTACAGGAGGCTGCAGTCCTTTATTGGGACTGCAGCTTTCTATTGGAAAAAGGAGAAGTTTTGCTGAGCAACCTGCAGGTAGGACCAATTTAAGGGTATGAGTGGTTCATGAGTTGCTGTCAGAAGGCTTGGATCACAAGCATATCAAAGATACCATCTTTCTCTTGAGAGAGGATGGATATATACTGTGAAACTTAAGTAAGTTACAAACATAGTAAGTCAACACTGAAATATTTATTGATACAATATGAGTTATATAATTTGAGAAATGCCAAATATATCATGTAACGGTTGTCCTATCTTTTAATATAATACTATAAAAATGTGTTACTATTATGTGGGCAATTAGGAAGTTGGTTACAAAAAATATAAATTATTAGTCATGCAAAAGTTGTCATTTGTTATTCAACTACTCTGCTCACAGCAAAGGAAAGAAGACATATTTGAATCCATATGATGTTTTTCCATCTTTTACTTTCCCCAAGGTCCTTATTCATCATGGCTAATAGGAGTTTGTCTTTAGCCCTTTCTAACACAATTTTGGCCTGACTTTTAAGTCCTAATGCAGGTAAAGAGTAGTTTTACTGGGATAAAGATTATGGGTGGCTTTTTAATCCAGATATAATTTAGATAGAATGAAAACAAATGAACAAAAACATGGGGGGGGGAAGAAAAAAAAAACCACCATAAATTACTTGTTTTCAGAGAAAGGTTATGTTAGAAAACAATTCATAATTAGAGTGATAAATTACAACCATCCCCAGAAGGTCAAGAAACTCTGGCTGCATCTGCTTTAAGTCCATACTTGAAGAACTTGAAAAACGCAGCCAAAGAGCTGATGTTCTTTCTGCTTGATCACTGGGGGAATATTTAGCAGTTGACCTATAGGCCATCACAAAAGCATTTGCAAAATAATTTCTGCAAATAACTAAAGTAATATAATCTCCAATCCAGTTTCTAACAGTCTCAAAACTACAGAATTATATTCAGCATATATAAAACATTACAATAAAATAATTCATGTAGGGGAGCCAGAAAGTCTCAGTACCTTTTTAGCTTAGAAATCAGGTGCTAATGATACAAATACACATACACTCAGTGAGGTCTTACAAGCTGAAACATGTAAGAACAAGCTTTCAAACTGGTTGTTCTCAGGTACTTCATCCTGTCAATCAGATATTTTGACAGTATTGTGCCCTGTATAAACAATTTCAACATATTTAACAAAGTGTGGGGGTTTTCCCTGTTGTGATAATTATATTTATTACTGACAGAGGCTGAAAGAGACCCCTGAAATTTTAAAAGTAAATATATATATATGACTGCAAAGAAGTAGGTGTCTTTCTGAAAATATTTTCAGGAAAGTCTAATAAATAATAAACAAAAAATAACAGATAAAATGGAAAAGTACTACCAGAGAAGGGTGAGATGAGAGGAGGAAGATGATAATTGTCTCTCTATTGCTCTATCTGCTAGTTACTGTTCATAGTACAATCACAGGGGGAGGGATTTCCAGAATTAAGAGCTTGGTCAGAATTTATAATTATTGCAAAAGCAGTACAGGTTGGCTGCCCTAGTGGCTTAATTGGCAAAGTCTATACTTTGGCCTAAAGACAGGGGCTGTTCTCAAAGTGACACTTTTAGCTTCTGATCATGTGCAGTGCCTCACTTCCTACATCCTTTGCATTTGCTCAACTTGTCATGACTTTAATGATTTACAACTAAAGGCAGATTAAAGGAGAATGATCACTTTTTTGTGGATATATGGCAGGCAACCCCCTTGTGAAAGCTGAATTCCAGACTACTCTTTAGGGGCAATATTGAGAACATCGAAGAATAAATCTAAAAATGTTACAGCTTTGTGAAAATAATTTGAAAAAATATTTTTGTTCCTAAAGAGACTGCTCTCTAATCAGATAACATTAGAAACATAAAAGAATCTAATCATCAACAGCAAAGATAAATATTTTCATATAAAGTAAATGTTAAGAAACATACAATGTTACATTGCTTATTTATTTATTCCTGCCTTTATCTGACTTTTTAACATTTAATAATGAAAAGAATCTTAGGACTGTGCCTAAAACGCCTATCTCTTAGCATATTTCCTGAAATCCTGGCCAAATTAGGGTTAATCCTACTGTCTTTAACAAGACGTGGTTTTACTTTCCATTTTAAACATCATCTACAACAAAACCTCAGACTGGGCTTTTGCATTTTACCAGAACAGAAACAATAATAAACGTGATAGAATGGAGGGAAAAAAAGAGTGAGAAAAAAAGATGAGGAAAAAAGAGAAGTGACAGCAAAAAGAGATTTTTATCAGTCACTCTGTTATCCCTTAATTACTCTTCACTCTATGGCCATTGATTCATGTTTGAAGTGATACATTTCTTTTGACTCCCACCCAGATAATGAATCTGCCTATCTACAGAGCATACTGCAGATCATCTCCCATGGACACATACCAAGATAGGATACACAGAAATAAAGACAATCTTTCTAGGTTCCTAGTGTAAAAATGACTGGTTAGTAGTAAAGCTCCTATCATCAGTTATTCATTAAGCTGAAGTGACATATTTGTCTACTTTGGAAAATACTGATGCGACCTCCAAAATATCTGGCCCTGTCTGTGGTAATACAACTAGCACTGCTAGCAGCTTGCATTGCAGAGACTAGAACCCAATAAACATGCAAACAGGAACCACTCTTTTATTGCAAGAGATGGGTTACTCATAAACATGGAAATGCCATAAAAAGAGGGAGCATGAAAAACCAACTTGGCAGTCCCCTGTCCTGTTCTTAACCTGAGAACAGACAGATGCAGCCTTTGGGAAAAATACAGCAATATTTAAAAGTTCAATGTTCAATTTAGAGAAAGTTGCAAAAATGACTACTAATAATGCTTCACTGTAATCAGACGTAGCAGTTACAGTGTAACATTTATCTGTTTTGCCCCTTGCCTGCCTCTTACTACTTCATCCCCAACCACATTCAGACTTTCTCATTCTTTATTATTAACAAGACAGGCAATATAAATGGGCACCCCATGAACTATTGTCAGTGATGTCTTGTTATCACTGGCAAAATACCCACCTGGAAACATGACTAGGTTTGGGACAGGGGTGCCTGTGGTCACACGGTAACACAAATGTCAAATTCCTTTTATTCTACATGCTAAACAAATATTATTCAGCTGAATTTGAGCACCGAACATTTCTCACAGGCTGCATGTCAGTGAATGAAAGGGGAGAAAAACTGAGAAAGCCACGAGCAATTCATGAAATACTAGAATATTTAAACGGCCACTAAAATTTTCACCTGCAAGGGTTCTGAAATGTGCTAAGTAAATACCAAAGGGTGGGAATATACTGTAGCACAAGTTAGCTACAACCACTTGGTTATGATAAGACTTCTATTTTTCCTGTTAAGAGACTCCATTCTCTTTAAAACATCAACAAGAAGAACCAAATGGGAATTCCCTAAGGTCAGCTCTGAGGAAACATAAACCTCTAATTCAATAACTCCGCTACTGCACTGAAAAAGGCCTTATTATTGCAACATCCATATGGAGTCAATTGGACATTAATGACTAATCAATCCCTCCCCTTTCTATTCTACTTATAGTGTCACAAGCCATGTTTAGATTAGCCCATTTCCTGCTTAGGATCGCTCAAGATGTCTTTTGTTCTTTCAGGGCTGGCCTGATGGAGGCAGCTTAAACAAACACACTACCCAAGTGGTGCAGGAGTTATAAACTGCCATATGTGAATGAACAAAGGGGCCATACTAAAGCCTTTTGTGGTATTTGTTAATGTTTTTCATCTGAGTTTAAAAAGACCTAATGACTTTGTGGTGAGCTGATGCATGTGGCTCGTGGCTTTGCAAAATGAAGGAAATTCTAGCCAGTTATATATCAGCATATATTTTCCAAAGTGCCTTGTTTTCAGTTTTGGTGGCAGCGAGTTTACTTTTTTTAGTACATTTGTTTTACATATGCAAGCAAAATTCTTAATCTCAATTAAAACATAGCACTGTTTTTCACAGCCATCCTCATAACCTGCATATATATCTTTCCCCCTTTGAAAATCTAAAGCTAAAATTAATAGTGAAATATCTTCTGAGTGGGAAATCAAAGCAACTGTTCTGAGCTCCACCAGTGGTAGCAGTTCACTCAGCAGCGTTTAAAGCTGAATTGTTAGTTGGGCCATATTAAATACTGAAACAATACTTCTAAATAAGCTACTAGCACATCCATGCTCCACAGCCAGCCATTCCCAAATCTGTATTACTTAAATAAATTAAAACTGCTAAATGCAGCTACTTGCTTGATGGCTTAAACAAACAGTTTAGATTTCTTGACCACATTTTATGGCAAAACTAACCCTCATGGAAATTTGGCACGGAATGCAGCTAAAACAATACAATAATGCTTTAAATAACATGGAATATTAACTGAATTAATTAGTGCTTAAGGCCTGACTTAAGCTCTTTGTGGCTGACACAGTCACACATGTGCTCTAACATAAGAGTATAAGAAGTTACTCTGTGAAGACCCATGAAACATCTATATAGAAATTGGGATGAAGAAACAGTTTCTTCCATAAATTTGGGGAGGTGTTTAAGTGTCATCAGATTTTTCAATCATGTGGCACTTGTAGACTTCAAGACCCTTCACAGATAATTAATTAAATGCTAACAACCCCATTCTGACATAGATATTATTGATAGAAAAGAAATGTGAAACATATTTAAGTTGAAAGTTACTCAGCCTAAGTTATCATGCCAGAAGCGAAGGATTGCCAATCAACATTCCCACAAATAGTACGGTTGTTTCCCTTTGATATTTTATTTCATACTCAATTGAGGAAAATAGAGGCCCACAGAAAGGAAACTACGGACAAAACAGCCAAGCCCAAGAGAAATAATTGTAATAGTCATTGTTAGGTATCTGACAAGATCTATTTATTTTATTTTATTTTTCAGAAAAACTGCTGTTCTAACAGCTAAGAAATTATTGTTATTATACTAATCATATTCAAAGTCTAAATAATAAAAAGAGGGATGCATGAATCTATTTAACATAAAAATGTTTCCATAAAAGTAACAACTTGACTGCCAGTAGAGCTGTTATTCACATAATTTCAAATTTCTCATGACATGAGTGTCACCTAGAACATTCAGAACATCTAGATACTGATTTGAAACACAGGAATCGATTCTTTAGTCTTTAGTTATCCCTAACAGTTTTTTGTTGAAAGAAATCCTGCCTGAACAAGGGCCATAGGACATTATCCATTCATATTTCAGTCAATGCTTTGTTGTTTTTTTTTTAAGATGGAGAAATGACAGACAGGAATTCAGCACAGAGAAAGAAGGCAGTCTGATTTCATATTTGATGGATGCGTTGTTCAGGGTGTGACTGAACACTGTTCTTTGCTTGCTCACATGTTTTTTAGCAACACAATGAATTTTAGAAGCTTAAATACCATGTGGTTTGTAAAAGGGAACTACACTTAACAATGGGAGAGAGCTTTACAGAAACGCCTCCCTCAGATTACCTGATATTAATGAAATGCAGAATACTTTGCAAAAGATTTCAACATGTTGTAGTCACTGCTTTAGTGACTCACTTCGTAGATTCAATCTTCAATAATTTGTCACTTTCTGAATGATGCAACATCATTCTTTGTATCAATATAACTAATTCCTTCCATCCAATGTTTGCTGTTCTCACTTGTCTTATCACATCAGTAATTAGATGGCAAGGACCTAGGGCTAGGATACATATATGCCATTTTTCCTTGCCGTTCACATGGGGTGCTGCTATTACAATAACTGATAATATAATTAGTCAATAATATATCATGAAGGGAGAGAAGCAAAAGCAGCATGATAACAGGAGCTGTAAATTAACAAGTATTAATAAATATTAAGAAAAACTCTCCAGACTAATACTTTAAAATATGGTATACCTGTGCATTTGGGATTTGTGAGTGAAATCAGGAAAATATTTTTACAAACACAGCAATGGTATGTCCCAGTGTGTTACCACATTAACCTGGTTTGGATAAAAAATGGAGGATTTGCCATGTAATGGAGTCTTTCATGAAAATTTGCAAATCATTCTTTTTTTAAGTCCAGTGAAGCTACCCCTGTCCAAATTGAAAACATAATCATTTATTATTTTCAGAATCTGTGAAGATACTGTAATGCTCACCCCACACAAACTTTGGACCACTGATTCTGTGAAAGGACAAATTAAGAAACTATTTTCCCCTTGCTACCAACTTCTGCACTAGACACTTCGACGCTTGGCACACCTACATGGAAGAAAGACAGATGCTCTTAAACACTTTTCTATTGCTGAGATATTCTTGAAGGAAAAAGTCGTACAGAGTACAGACTTAGAAAAATAGACAGCTGTACAAAGAGGACTTGTTTGAATCTGTATCAATTGCTCAGGCTTAGCCAGAATATATGGTGTTCTCTCAATGCATTCATATTTCTGCTCCACTCCCTGTGCTCATGGAGGTAAGGAAGAAGGGCGAGATTCTTTCCTCCTTCATGCAGTATGATATAATGGTGTCCTTCTCTGTCAGCTGAAAATTCAGTTGTGCCAGGAAATTTTATGCTATTTTACAGAGCTTCAAGCTTCTTTTGCAATATTGGAGCAATATCAAGAAATGTGCAGAGCTAAGAATCAGGGCCATGAGGTGTTTTACACCTGGTGGCTGTACATGCGTGTGAAAAAATGTTTTAAACCACTGAATATTTAATTTTTCACTCAGTCCACCCAAAAATAGCTACGCAAACTGACTGACGCTTTCAGCATTTGTGACAATTTTCTCATGGTCGAAGATTTTCTGTGTAAAACTGCAGCCCATGGTTGCTTTTTACAGCTGCCTTTTAAATTCCTGAAAATAGTGTTTTACTATATAATGGAAACTGGGAAAAGGCCTTAGCCATAACTGTGCTAATAGGCACTCCTATGTAAAACTCAGGGCATTGTAAGTGTGGTTGATTGTACAACATCAGAAATTCTAACTAGAGGTTTTTTTTAAATAGACGTATTATTCTCTAAGAATCAATTACTGTAGCTTAGAACTGCCAAATGAGAAAGCCTCATATTTAGCAGTAGGAAAAAGATATCTGAGACATTTGAAAATCAAAAGTTAACAGTTGTGGAGGACATCCAGATTTGTTATTCTGAATGTGAGAAGCCTACTATATGCTAAATATTAGTGTCTTGAGAGGAAGAGGTTTCAATGTCATGAAAAGATCACTCCACACACTCCCAGCTCAGATTATTCAGATCCCCCTCTAAAATGTTGTGGAGACGCTGGCAACAATGAGATGCATGAGGTGGTTGCCATAAGAAAAGTGATGGGGTGGTTCCTAAAGACATCTTATTCCTATCCCATCTGCAGGTGTCGAGTTACTCCAAGGCTGAATCTCATCCAACACAATTGAAATACTGGGCCTAAGTACTTTTTCCCAGATTCCTGATCTGCTATGAATTATTCTGAAAAATTTAAGCATATCACTCAAGTATCAGGCACAATCAGATTCATGGATATTAAAAATGGCAAATGCAATTAATGAAGGCCACCTTTTAGCAACTGGTCTAATTGACTAAGATAATAAGTTATTTTATATTTAAATAATAAAGATACAATTAAGGGATTTTACTTTTGTAATCAAAGACCTATAACAAGAATTCAGATGAGTAAAAATTGCAGTACTTGAGCTTACTGCATTCTCTCTAGAAACATTTCTTTGTTTTCAGACGGCTTTCACAGTTTTCTGATTTTCATCTTTCCTCTCTCAACTGCCATAGCAACTATTACAAATATTTATGTGCGACAAATACTGGAGTGGAGAGGCATTCTTTCCTTCAGTATTTATGAAACTCTGTCACAAAAGTAGGTGATGCTTTATCATGCATGTACTACCTGCTGTTTACACCTCTGCAGAGGAAGGTGTTAAACAAGTTACCTCACAGGTTTGGAGCATGTTGGCAGCCTGCCAAGATTGATCTGCCTGCAAATATGTGGTTCCCTTTTGCCTGCTTCTTTGGCTGCTCAAAGTCAACCTTTTTCAAAGTAAAGAAGGAACTCTCACCCTTTCCTATAGGCAAGGGTGTACAGAAGATTGTTGAGGCTTTGAGCATGTGGTAGAGGTGCTCCTTTAATTAAGTGCTGATCTATTTCTTACCTAATAGATTTTCAAAACCCAGGCACTTGTCATGATGTCTGCTCTGGTGTCAGAAAGACAGACTGTGTTAACTGCTGCAAATATTGAGCTATTCATTGACTTTATATGTTGGTCAACAAATCCATCATGTGACAAGCTGTAGAACTGATTTTTTAAGCTTTCTGATGAATTGAAATATATTCTTCTAAAAGACAAGGTGAGTTTGTGCTACTCCAAGCCTGGGTTCAGGTCCAAAATCAGATTCAAACCAAAAACTATGCATATCTGAACTAGAATTAATAAGTTCAAGCTAGGGCTTACTACTGGAATGAGTCAATTACCAGTGGTTATCCAGCTTGCAACTGGCTTCCAGTCAGCCTACTTGGAGCATTGTTCAAAGACACCAGGAACAAACCGATGAGGCTTAAAGTAATGTAGTCTCAAACAGTGACTTGGTATATAGAAAACCACAATCTTTAATCCAAGGAATTTACAAACTGGAGTAAGAGACAGCAAGCAGGTAAAGAGAGGACACAGGCACTATGGAGGGCATTTAAGGAGAATGGGGTGGTGCCAGTCCCATGCTTAGGACTCTAATGACTGACTTGACAACTAGGTTTCATAGCAAAGATTATCCTCTAGGAGACTTTGAAAAGTCTCATTAGTCTAATACAAGAACAAATTAATACATAGATACAGATAAAGCAGATAGATCCCACCATATTATTAAAAATTGTTTCTATCTGAACTAGCAGGCCTGTACCTATCCTCAGAACTATGGTCCATGCTTAACACACTGGTAGAGTAATATCAAAGAAAGAAGCAGCAAGTACTAAACACAAGGTTTAAAGAATCGAGAAATCTACCATATGAAAAATGTGAATGAGTCAAAACAGAACTCAGAACTCTTTTTTTGTCCCAAATGGCAAATTGTGAGGCCAAATATTTAACTCACAAGCCACTGATTCTAATGTACTGACATGAATGAACATAGAACTAAATATGAAGTACTGAAAACGCATTTTCATCTATTTCAATATGTTTTATAAAAATTATTTTAGCTTTACAACGGATATTCTTTTTCACTTAGGAAAGCAGGGCAGAGAGAAGTTATTTCAAAATAAGACAGTGAGGTAGTGGCAAAACAATAACATTCAGATGTTTTTGCCTTGGACCTAGGAGTCAATCAAGAAAATTACATTTCAACAGATCCAATTCTTTGACAGGAAGAAGATCAGGTCTTGATGGAATTTGAATCCCTGAATACTACTGCTGAAGGAAACCACACTGCAACCTGAGCTAAGGTAAAACATGTAATTTTCAAAAGGAAGGTTATGTCTACTCTGCATATTTCTATCTACTAGAGAACAAAACCTTAACACACTTCCTACAAATTTCCAAGACATTTGACCACATTCCCAAAACCAGAAGGATCCATAAACATAGAGCACATGATACAAGCACAGGATCCATAAACATCAAGTACACTGTACAGTTCAAAAGAAACAGCACTATCACCCAAAAGTGAGCACTGGTGAAAGTAAAGTCTTTTTTAGAACTTGAACCAAAAAAAGCATATTCACATCATGCAATATTCTCAGTAACTGAGAATCAAATGCTTAGTATTATATAGGTTCCCTGACCTGAAATTTAAACAGGGCTTACCTATGGCTCCTGACTACACTCTATACACTATGTTCAGTTAATGTACGTCAGTCATGTTCAAGAGAGGTTTTAGATATAGCTGGATTCAAAGCTGTCTTGGTGTGTCCATGCCAGGTAGCTGTATTTCAGTACTGACAATCTCAAATGTTCAAAATCATGAAGCCACCTACAGTAAGACTGATGTTTCCTTTAAAATGATAACATTTGGGGAAAAAAACCAGACATTCTTGTTTAGTTCTATAATTGTCTGTTGCTTATAATTTTGGATATCAGTCATGGAATGTTTATGAGGCTATTAAATCATAGTTTTGAATTTTGCTAGCTAAAAATGTATCATATATTTCAACTGACAATTGGGACTTCAGGTAATGAAATAAGTCAAACAGCTGTGGATTATTCTTCAATGGTGTCACAGTCAGTGGCAATGTTTTGAATACAGTTTGAGCATGATTTTTAATATAGTTAGCTCAGTCCTGCTGGTGGCTAAGGAAGTAATAGAAATGTTGGTTTATGTCACATTTAATATAAAACTCTTGCTAATGATTTTCAGGCCTCCATTCAGATGACTGTTAGCCCATTATGAGTAACACAAACTTTGAAGAAGACTTCACACACCAGATCATCTCTGGAAGTACATCTAGTTACCATTAATTAACTCTTACTTTTAATTAACCTTAAAAAAGTTTTCACACACTGGGTAGGGGCAACAAGTTAAGAAAAAATATTCTACAGTGTTTCACATTTGTCTAATTGCTAAGTTTGAGGAATTTCAAGATTTATCTTATAATTCATTAATCAAGAAAAAAAATAAATGTAGCTTCATGTTCTGATCAATGAGCCAGTACCTCAAGCACTCCTAAAATTACAGGAAAACGTGACTCTGATCCTGTCAAACTCAGATCTCTGCCATATGTTATAGAAAAGATGTAAGGTACATAGAGAAATCATTGCTAGAACCTATTACAAAAGCATTCCATAGAACAGAAGTCTGCTGATATGTCTCATAACAAATTACTTGAACCTTAAAGGCTGTATCAAAACAATGAGAATCAGGAGGACTTCCCAGATCTCAAATGCCTGTTGGGCATTTTCCTATGGAAATGCAGATGTGCAGGTACAAATGGAGGAGTGGAATTGCACTTCCACAGCCCCTTTGGTCTAGGTCAGTGGGCGGATCAGAATGCAGCCCAAACTGCGTTTCCCCCCAGTTTATGACCAGCAGTGGGACTAAATTTGGAGCCCTTAGCTCAGGAAAAAATCTGCTACACCATTGCCCCATCCCTACTCCCCTCACCCACCACCACTTTAAAAGGACCCTCTACAAATTATTAATATTTTCTCTAAATGTAGTGACTTCCATAATTCTGAAGTTCTAAAATTCTAGTGATGAGAGTAGAGCCACCTGGTAGATCTAACAGCCATACACCCACTCTGTCACAACTGCACTTGGGCCCCAGAGATCTGGATCTACTTCTGATGAGAAAAGAAAGGGCAGCAAAAGTTGACCATCAATATGTCACTTCGGAAATCTTTATTCTCTATTCGACTGCATTATTTGTGTAAAAGCATACAAACCCCATAGAAATATTATCTAAAGATGTCTACATCAACCTGCATTCAAGTGATACCTAAAAAAAATTAAAAAAAAAAAAGATTTAAAGTAACAATGACAAAACAGAAAGGAAGGTGTGAAACACACTGAGTCTTCAAAGAATATGACTGTGCCTATTAGGAATCTTTGACATTCAGCTGACATGACTGTGGCAACACAATAAAATGCAACCAAGTACTTTTAGAGGAGGTAAAAAAAGAGAAACAAAGATGGCAAAGGATCTAGAGCACAAGTCTGATGAGGAACGACTGAGGGAGCTGGGTGTGTTTACCCTGAAGAAAAGGAGGCAGAGGGAAGACCTTGTCTCTTTCTACAACTACTTGAAAGGAGGTTGTATCCAGGTGGGGGTCAGTATTTTTTCACAAGGAACAAGCAATAGGATGAGAGGAAATGGCCTGAAGTTGTGCCAGGGGAGGTTTAGATTGGATATAAGGAAATAGTTCTTCACTGAAAGAGTTGTCAATCATTTGAACAGACTGCCCAGGGAAGTGGTTGAGCCAGTAGCTACTGAAAAAATACTAGAAGCCTCACATCCTGGATGCTGTGATTGCTACCTTCCACTCTAAATGAAGTCAAGCTAGAAGTGTCATTTCTTAGCCAGCCTGCCAAAGATAAGGGGCAAAACTTGGGTGATATTTTGAAAGTCTTTTTCTTGCATCTGCCTGATATCTAAATTCACCTTGTCTGCAACTAGAAGGACAAATAAGCAGCTCAGTTTTGATCTCCTGCCAATGTTTTTTTTCAAATCAGCAGAGGTATCTATCCAGCACCTCTTTTCCAGAGATATCTCTTGGCTGCTAAACAAATTTTGGAAATCTGAATCCATTCATGAACTCAGATTTCTAATGTGGCAACGCACCATGCCCAAAATGCCCCACTAGCTCTAGAAAGACATGTACACTGTCCTTAACCTGGCACACATCACTGTAGCTTGGGTTACATATGTCAAAGCTTTGCTCTTCACTATCCAGTAACAAGGGGGGGCTGTCACTACCCCGAGGTGTATCAAGATACTAAATTAAGGACAGTAGAAAGAGAATGGATGAACTGAAGGAAATGAGCTAAAACAAGAGCGTCATCAGAGACCTGATGTCATCTAAACCAGTAACTGCGTATCTGTAAGTATTCCATTGCAACTTTTCACCCAAACTGACAAAAAAATATTCTTTAACACGTTGAAGTATGAGATATTGCTGCTGGATGGAAATTCCTTTATAAAGCAGTTTATAAATAACTGATTAGTCAAAAAGTATTTTTGAAGTCCATGTATCTCCCAATTCCTTTTTTCTAGAAAACCAGAATCATTGCAAAACACCTGTCTGAAAGTTTTCATCTACATTCTGTTCATTACTTTTCTGTTTTCAGACAATACAACAGTGGCTAATCACATTCAATAAAAGATGAAAAAATGAAACTCATAAGTAACAGCTTCCTAAAGTTTACTGGTCCTATTCTTTTGATCCAAGAAAAAAATGAGACTTTGGATTTTTCAGACATTTGGATTTTAATGGAAAAGATCAGAGGTGTTTTAACCTTTCCAAGCCATAACTAGAATTTGCCCAGTTTAAAAAAGAGCGAAATTACTCTCAAACAGAAGTAAATTGAGGAGGCAAAATCCTGCATAATATTCTACCTCAATAGTCCATTAATTTTACTACATGACTATTTAGGGTTCCTTTATGTCTACATGTTCTCTTCTAATGTATGATAGGGTAAAATGACATCCACTTCCAGAACGTGCACAGTAATCCTGCTGGAGACTCAACTCAGTCTTGGTAAACACTGATTTCCACCTGTGGCTTAACACATATAGAATATGTAGATATATAGAGAACCCTGACTGAAATGAGCACACTAAAGGTTGATATCATGAAAAAGACCTTTTCATAAAGAAAATGTGAAATATTTTTCCATTATCATTTTACAGCTTCCTAAGAGTAGATTTTACTTGCTTTATCATGAATAGGCAGTGAGTGTACTGGTGGGTAGATTTCTTAAAATGTTCTAACCTTCTTCAAAGCTGCTAAATCCTAAGCACTGGTGAAAATATACATATACATACATACATATATATA
Organism: Pipra filicauda; assembly: GCF_003945595.2. NCBI lineage: Eukaryota > Metazoa > Chordata > Aves > Passeriformes > Pipridae > Pipra > Pipra filicauda. The sequence continues at coordinate 2,285,566 of NW_024104387.1, read as the reverse complement.
TATATATGTATGTATATATATATATTTCCTGAGATAATTTTCTCAATATTTCCTAAAATGTTATTAATAGTTTAAAATGGGTAGCTGCTTGGGGGAGAAACAGTTGTGTTGCAGAAGTGCTAAAAGGGCTATATAATCCTTTTCATGTCTCCACCCTTCATTATGGACTTACCAACATCTCACAAATTCAGACAGAAATCAATCAAGTGTTACCCTAGGATGTAAGATAGGCAGTACTTATGACACTGGCAGTGTTTCAGCCATATCATTCTGTGATGCAGTGTTCAATAACCCATGGTCAAAATTGCAACTCACCTTCTGCATCTTCTGGCCTTGTAAGATCGATGACACCAGGGCCAATTTTTCCATCTTCACTGGGTTTCCCTGTTAACTGTGGGCCTAAATTTTCAAATCTTGTTCTCTCCTGGAAAAGAACAGAAGGAATCTTAATGCTCCATATAGGATAGTTCTCATTATATGCCTGTGCATATGTGTATGCATTGATACATGCCTTATTTTTTAAATCCGAACAAATAATGAATGCATCTAATTAGAATTTTAGCTCAGGGACAATTTTTTTTTACAGATTCTGAATGTTTGCATTTATGAAAATCAGCTTTAAATGTGAAACATATACAGAAACTTTGAGATTATTTTGATCTGCACTGCCATAATGCATAAACGATTGTACATGCAAATACAAAACACTCTTGGCAGCACACAGTGCTGATTGATGCTGCTCACTTTGCCTTTTCACTTATTTTGTAACTTAAACTGAAAAAGACAATCAACATTTGGGAAACATGAAAATTCAGAAGTGGAAAGAAGAGTTTGTGTTAAAATGCACTGTTATTTTAATGAAAAAAGCACTTTTTCCTCACTATGAAATTTGAGTTTGCATTCATACCTCTGTGAAAATACAAGTCTGAATTTTATGCAGAGGTTTTCAAAGCCATATATTTGAAACAAGGAATATTAGAGGACAGAACTGATATTATTTTGTATAGAAATTTAAATTGTACCTCAGTGAAAAGGGAACTTAAGAAGACAAAAAAAAAAAAAAAAAGAAAAAGGACTGCCCACTCCTAGAAAAACAGAAAGCTTTTGAGAGCTGGAGACCTCCACAGGAAACCTGGAACTAGAAAGTGGAAACTGAAAGGTATTTTATTTGTTAAGCCAGTTCCTCAGTCAACTACTGCACAAGGGTACTACAAAAGACAGTGTAATATTGTCTCTCAGTAGTAGTCTCTGTAGTACTGTGTATCAGTAGCAAAGTGTTCAATGGTTATCATTAATTTAGCATTCTCATTTGGAGGAACATAGCGTGTTTTCCCTCTTGCCTTGTTGTTACCTCTTCAGACTAAACTTGGCATTATGTTGTACTTGTGAATGAACGAAACCTTGTTGTTCATTACTATGAAACAATATTAAATGTCATGTCAGCTTGAATTTAGAGACATGAAATACCAGCTTTCAGCTCTATGAACAGTTTCTCCATGTTATACTTAATGCATTATGCAGAAGTAGAGTGCTGATTGCTGTTCAGACTATTGTTCAATGACCTAGTTCTGTGCTATGCTTACTAGACATAAGAAAACATTGTGAGTTTCTCTCCTAAAAGATGGCTAGAAATTTGGAAATGTTTTTAAGGACAAAACATATTTGAGGGTCTTGACTCCTCGTTTGCTCCACCTCCAACTACTCCTTTCCAATGTGATTATTTTTCTATTATCATTATGTTTTAGCAATGAAACCTCACCAGGACAAGTGAGGAATTGTTTTGATTCCTCACGCTTTTGATTCCTTCAACCATGGATTTTTTTAAATTTTTGTGTTTAATATGCAGAGGAAAAGAAAGCACAATCTGACACTGGATTTGCCACAACATGCAGCTGAGGCATTTCAGGTACTAACTGCATTTCTAAAAGTTCCTCAGAATCTTCCAGTTGTCAAAAAAAATAACTCTGCATTTTATATTTGCTAACTTCTTTGCTTATTTTCTTCCATAAAATCCACGGATGATGAAGGAGCTTTCGTATACGAAGGAAATCATGAGAAAAGAAAGGGTTACAAATGAAATGTGACTGCAGAAAGGCATTGCAATACTAGAGGCCCAATATTTTACTGAAAGATGTTTTGCAATGTAACAATACACCTGAATCATCACGATGGAATAGGTTTTACTGATAGAGAGAATAAAAAATAAGTTTGTCAAGGATTCTGTGTTCCACTGCAAAGGGCTGATTTGCAGTTGAGATAAAAACAAAGATCAGTGCTAAGAAAACAGCTTTTGGCACATTTATTTTCTCTTCCAAAATATTTGCACTAAAAGCTTTTTCTTAAGGATGTTAATACAACACCTGCAGTATTCTTGAAGGAGAAATACCTTTCTGCTATAAAAATCAACAGACCTTGCTACATATCAATATGCACACTTGGAATATCTTTCTAGTCATTCATTCTCTTTGATTTTACCAGAAAATATTCAGTTACACAAAAAAAAAAAAAAAAAAAAAAAAAAAAAAAAAAAAAAAAAAAAAAAAAAAAAAAAAAAAAAAAAAAAAAAAAAAAAAAAGAAGAAAGAAAGTTTCTGAAAGAATATCAATATTTTGACATGGAAGGAGAAAAGGGAAAATTACATGATAAGGTTCAGAAACAGTAAAATGAAAGCACTTATGCCATAAAAATACCTGCTCTTGTCAAACAAAGGAGATGTACTCATAACCCCTCCTTCTAATTCATAAAAAGCTTTAACAAAGCTAGTTATATTTAAGTCTCTGAAATGCCTTTTAAAGTAATTCGTTTGCTTGGTTTTCTACTGAAAATTATCATCATAGTGATAGAAAATTCATTTGCATTGAATTTATAAAAATTCAAAGAACTAAAAAAAATAGAAAACTCTTCCTCAATACTAATAATGTTTTTATCTAGTAGATGCCTTTACATTTCCATGAAATAGAACAAATTCACATGAAATTTATTATTAGAGAGGAAACTTCTCTCACCCAGCTCAAATCCTTTTTAGTGGGATTTGTCTTTGCTCCTGTCTTGAATTCATCCTAGAAAGAATAGGTACTAGCACTAAAAATCCCTTAAAAGTATGCATTTGCCTAGAATTATTAAGAGGAAGATTGATTCTCTACTTCATGCTCCTATATGAAAAAACAGACATACCTTCATTAAAACTACACAGTTATACGTAGCTGCGCTAACAAATATGCTACCTACACATGCATTACATCTGCACACATATGCATCAGCTACTGGATAGATTGCTGCCTCCCTAACTGACATTAGTAGAAAATTTTGGTGAGTTTGCAATAAAGTATGCTGCTATGGACAGCGCAGGTGTTTTCTTTCATGTGAGAAAGCATTTTGGACCCCTATTTTGAACAGATTCTTTTGTTGCTGTTGTTGTTGTTGGTTTGGGCTTTTTTGTGCTGGCTGTGGAGCTTATACTGTATAGTTACATTAAGTTTTCCCATTTCAAACTCAGAAAAAAAGGTCTAAGACATGACACTGACAACCCTTCCTCATGACTCGACCAACATAGTCAGCTGGAGTTGGCATTAGTAAACCGAAAGCACTTCCCAACACAAATCAGATCCTTTGTGCTTCTTTATATGTTGAACATTCAGTAAAAATAATCCTTCCTTTAAAATGAGAAAAAGAAGAGAAAAAAGAACCTTCTGAGCAGCCAAATCTTAATTTTCCATTCTGTGATATGATTAGGCACTTATTTATGCGTTGTCAGTCACAAACATGCAGAAAACGTAAAAGTTATTGAAAAAATTAAAGTCTGCTCAACTGTCTTGCAGGACTGTTGGTTCTCTAAGTGCTTTGAAATTATGATGTATGAGGTAGATGTTGCATATTAAATAAAGATATTTAAATTATAAAGCCCCCGTTAGTGAGAGCTGATGAATGTTAAATGTTATGAGCCACAAGGCTGTGGCATCCATCATATTCACATATTATCACAGTCAGTGATGGAGCGGCCCCAGTGATGACAGATAGACTGCTAGATAGTTATCCCTTATTTCCAGCGTCGCCAAGCAAGCCTTTCAACCCCTTTGGCATTATTTTTAGCTTTGCATTAAATTAGCAACTTTTCCGTCACGTTCTGCCAGAAAGTATCAATTCTTTCTTCACGTGTGGAAGGTAAAAGAATGATTCAGTGAAGCAAGGAGTAAAGCAAAAGGAATCTGTAGCCCCTACCTCTGTAAAGGCTGCAAACTTCAAATGACTAGAAACAAATATAAAATTGTGATCTTGTGAAAGAACAGCAATGAAACAGTAAGCACACAATAATGGCTTTTTCTCTGCACTTAGATAAAAGCTGAATTTTTGATGCGCACAGTATATTTTCATAAAATTTTATATACTATGTTTTATACACTTATTGGCTATTCCATAATAATGTGTGTGCTAACAGTAAAATTGCCCTTAAATTTATGTGTGTTATTTATACGCTCCCACGTAACAATGCTTTTTGTTGTAAAAAATATTCTGTTTATTAATGTAACTTTACAACCACTGCATCCAGGATCCGTGGTAAATTAATGACATTTTTATTATTTTATAGTGTCATTAAATTTTTACTGATCACTCCATCAAACAGAAGCAATAAAGGCCATAATGCAAACTGGGACACTTAGATCAGGGGAGCAGGAAGGCATTCCATATAGTCTGAAGTAAACGGCTTGCCATAAATGATATTTATACCATCTTTAAGGATGTGAGAATACTTGGACAAGTTTGGCAAAACTGTTTCTGTAGTACCGTGGATTGTGTACTTAAATAACAGTTTACTTGCCAGCAAGACAATTTTTTTTCAAACCATATGCGAGAAGATGACTGATTGCATCCATCTCTTGAAAAATAATATATGAAATGTAATAATACACTGGGCACCCCTCCCTTCTGGATTACCAAGACTGATCTGACTATACCCATGCCTCAAATTATTTCAACATGCTTGCTTTTTCCACATCTGAAATGTATGCTTAGTCTGAAATGGAAAATGGCATGCATGCTGATCGTTGTGTAAAAGATTTAAAATATATACATTTTTTTGCAAACAAATACTTTTATTTAAGTAGGCGTGTTTGGACAATGATGTAATACCTTTATTTCAATAGCCTAGCATGGAAGCAGTTACCAACATTAATTTAAAGAGCCAGTTTCTAGAAAAATCAAATTAATATGGGTCATTCACAGAAGCCACAGAACATACGACTGAAGGGATATTATTTCTTCTGAGGACAGTGCTTTAGTTAGAATGACTTCAAATAATTATCACATGTTGCCTTATGTATGAAATGTATTTCAATTGAATTATTCCATACTAAATGTTCCAGTAGCTTATTTGCTAACTCTGATCTATTCCCTTCATGTACCATGGACAGTAAACAACAGGCAAACAACTTAACATATTCAAAATATAAAAAGGATATTTTCAGTAGAACACAGAGAAAATTATTCCCAGTTTGAATAAGGAGGAACCAAAACTCCATTTTTCTGCCCTCTGGAAAGTCAAGATACAAAAGTCCCAAGCTTTTCACCTTGTTACTACTTTTTAACAGCTAGGACTGAAAAGTTAAATTACCCTCCACTTAGAATCTTTTGCAATGTCTTGGCACAGCAGGGATAATTACAAATTGACTTTCAGCCTTATCTCTGGATATTTTAGTTATTACGGGTGGGAAGTTTAAACATTAACCTTATTACAACAATGTCAATCATCCTACTGGTGTGCAGGCATGCAACTGCTGGAATTCTTTGGATGGCAAAGTAGATAAACACAATAGTGGCATTATTGCTACAATTAAAAGCAAGGCCTTTGGCTTTGCAGAACTATGGTGAATGTCTAGGTCTTGTTTTCAATGTCATAGCAGCGGGAGTTGTTCCAAGAAACCAGAGAAATTAAATTAGCAAAGCAGGCATACTTATTGTAGGAATGCTGATATTTTAAGATATTACAAGATACAAGGTGTATCTTTTCCAACCACTGATTTACAGGTTTTAAGAATGAAGGATATGCAGACACCTATGATGTTGACACAACCTTCCCTTAGTTTTTTATGTAAGTGAAATACCTGAATTCAATGATCTCAGGAATCAAAGAGGGGTAGTTTAGTGAATTTTAACCCTGACATACTGCTGCTTCCAGTTTTGGAGGGCCCCTATGTTCATAAACTGTTCCAGTACTATCTTTGTATGCTGAACATACAGCATGGACTAGCATCCCTGCCACAGACTACAGATTTGTGTTACATTGCAGTGCCTCAAAGCAAACAGCTTGCTTGAAAAGATGTGGGGAGAGAGAAGCCACTAGGTCCCCTTTTAAATATACTCTTCCATCTTAAAGCATAACTGAAAAGTAAAAGGTTAAAAGCAGATAACAGGGAACTAACACTAAAATTTCTTTGCCTGACTGGCAAGCCTCAGCTGGCTTCCACGTGACAATGTGACATGTGCAAGACCATCGCAAGCAGAAAATACTCCAAAGTCGTTCAGCAACAAAACTGCATAGTGATTGTCGCTTTCTTCTTTTAAGACCCAGGTTCTGGAGTCAAAATTGAGAATTGCAATTTCATCAAAATTTAAAATGTCTACAAAAAAATTTGAAACCGGAGGGCTAGCGGCAAAAAACCCAAACTCATCAGATAAGTAAATGCCAATGCAAATAGCCTACTTGTAAACACTCTCTTTAGCTAATTATTTTGGAAGCCTGATCTTAAGGATCAGAATTCCTAGAGCTTCTACTTACTTAGTGTGAACAGTAGCCATCTTGATTTCGAAACACAAATAAGAATAATTTAAATTAATTTTCTGATTATCAGGAGCATTCAGCAGATCCTAAGTGCATATAGACTTCAGTGCATTGAAGTTTGCTTTTAATAGTAAGCGTTTCAATTCAAAAATAGTTTTTAAAAGCAGAAAAAAAAGAATAGATAGCAAATCTTTCCACCTAGGATATTATGCCCTCCTACACATGAAATATTGCCATCCCCATAACTATTGCCATGCTTGCAGGGACTCCTAAGCTATGGATCTGCCCTGGTTAGATTACTTTCAACAGGATTACTGCACTTACTGAGCCCCCTTAACCAAATGCTTTATGTCTTTGTTCATATGGTTTTAATATGATTTTAACCAATTGCAAGGTTATTTATAAGTTTGCAACTCCCCAGTAGTTAGAGTTATGAAGCGTTCAGACTTAAGCATATCCAGTTGTGTGGTAACCCAACTACTGCTTTCATGCGGTTTCCAACTTTTTATTCATGCACAAAGGCATGATGCATGGCAGTATCTGAGACCTTTCTGACTAACTCTTTGTTTCAGCAGCAAAATCATACAGCAGCCTGCAGTAAAATTACACATCAACTAAAAGGTAAAGATTAAAAAAAAAAAAAAAAAAATCACACGATCTGTGAAGTTCCATCTCAGACTGATGAGAAGTCATTAGTCCTTGAAAAACAAAGGGACAATCAATTAAATTAACAGCTGGTAAATGAAAAGCAAACAAAAGGAGTTACTACTTTACACTCTGTATAATACGGCTGTAGAATTCACCAGAGGTCAGAAAGAGTCCAAAGCTTGGTCTGTCACTTGTTTTTAAAAGAGCTGGATAATTTTATGACTGTTAATAACATTTGTAGTAACACATGCTAAGATAATCAAATCTCGTGTTCCAGAGTGTAAGCTGTTCAACTGTTGAGTTGAAGAGAAATTCCCTCCTCTCTGTTCCCTTCCCTCCTGACCAGCATCCACAGATGATTAACTGGGAGCCTTCTAGGGAGAGAAGTTAATTTTCTTTTATAACATCACTAGATTTAAGGGAGAACCGGTAAATGGTACAGATCAAATCTATTTACCTTGTAATTAGAAGGAATTCGAATGCAACCATTAAAAAAACCCCACCATGCTTTCTTTTAATTAAACACATACATGTGCATTTTTGAGAGACAGACAAAAATAAACACAAATTACAATTGAAATAGACTTCTACTAGGAAATAGCAGGACCGTTGTTTGTTTTTTTCTGTGCTATAAAGTGACTAATGGAAGCAATTCAATAGCTACTCTTGAACCTTCAGAATGCTCATTCAAATTTTTAACATTTTATCTACAAGAATAAATCTGTAAGGACATGGCAAAACAAAGAGGGTTTTTTTCCTAGTAGTCTAAATACTACAAAGGAATAATAATATATATACATATCTCAGTTTAATTTAGCAGGTGGTTGGACCTTGTCAGTTATGACCTCATTTTCACCAAGTAATTATAACTATTTAAAAGCAGAGCCATTTAAATATCATAAAAGTGAACAAAAATACTTTTACCAGATTTAGACAATGCCATGATACTGTATGTATATCTGCATGTTCCCCCAGGCTTTTACACTTGAGACTAAATTTCAGTGAAAGTATTGTCATGCATTACAATCAGAACAGAATTCAGAAGACGAGAGATCTGGTTACTTGCCTCAAAACTGTGAACCTCCTTCTCTCTCAATCACCTAGTAATATATTACAGGCTGAAAACCCAGTTTTAGCAAGAAGCCACAGCAGTGTAACAACCAGCAAAACTATTCTAGGTTCAGCACAACAACTTTTTCTTTTTTGGAATGGAAAAAAAAAGGCAGAAAAGAAATCACCAATGCCAATTTCCTTGTGGTGTTCTGCAAACCTCAACAGCACAAAGCAAATTCAGCTGCTCTCCACACAGAGTTGGGAAAAGAAAGGTCTTTAAAAAATCCAAAAAACCACAGACAGACATACATACATGTCACTGGTCAAACATATCGAGAAGAAATCTGATGTTCTTTTGTGAACAGCATGTGAACAGTATTTAAGCACACGTAAACAGGCACATATATACATTTAATTTTAAATCTATAAAAGCTAAGAGAAAGACAGATGATGTTCTCATAAATACCTTCATTCCATCATTTCAACTGTTCGCTATGATAGGCACATGTCAGAGTTTGGGACACTATCAAACAATCCTGGAAAAACTTTGATAAACTTGGACTACATGATGTAATAATCAATTATCAAATAGCAGTAAGTACACTTTTTCTACTTGACACGTGGGTAGTAGTTATAAATGTTCAAAATCAAGTATTTCAAATTCTGTATTTGCCAGTGTTTTTACAATTAAATTTTGGGAAAAATCTGAATCTGAGTTTTGTGCATTTTATTATAGCGATCTTTGAATATGAATAGTGTTATATATTGTAAATGTAAATTCAAGTAGCTCCATTAGGGTAAATCTTCCCAGGCTCTGGAAGTACAGATATCTAACCCAGATATTGTGAATGAGTCACTGAGGGTACCTACCCCTTTTGTTTACATCTATAAGCAATGGAAACCTCTAGATATGTCTGTTCCAACCCGTGTTCAGGGAGACACCTGAAGTAGTTTAAATTGGTGATGCAAAAGACACTTGGGCTTAAATGTTCATATTCATATTTAGAATTAGAAATGCAATCAAGGTAGTTAACAAAATCCCACCAAATGCTACTGTTTTCAAGTATATGCCTTGCCTTGTGCTGGATGTAAATATATAATTGCATACCATGCATATAAAGATTAAGTAGGCTTTTTCTGTATTTATCAAGCTGAAGTTTTTTTTTTAGCATTTTAAGTATACTTTTTCAAGGTTGAATTTTATCATTGCTGCTTATACATTGCTCTATTTATACTCGGGCCTCTTTTGTTATGTTTAGAGAGAAAAGGAACATATCACTAAGGTATAAGGATGGGTGACAATGGAACGATGATAATAACATCATTATGCAGTGTTTTGCCTCTTGTACCTCCATCACTGCCATGTTTTTCTCTGATTACTTCAACCTCAGGAAAAAGTGCTGCTTACTGTTTATGTCAGGAAGGCAAGATTACTGTTTGCATGATTATAATATCAAGTATGATGTACGTAATGCCTGTGATAATATAAATGTACCCCTCAACTACCTCCTGTCTTTAATCTTCATGCAACAGGGAAAAATGCAATAACAAAGAAAACAAAACAGTGAGTTGCAAATTCTTGCAGCCTTGTATAGGCCTTAATCTTGTAAGGTGCCAAATACTTTCACTCCTGTCTATGAGAGGCCTCAAGGACATGGATAGTCAGTACTTAACTCCAGGGGAATATGTTGAGAATGGACTAATGCACTTTACAAAATCAGGACCAAAGCCTGCAGTTCTTAAATGTTTACATGGAATCCGAGAATCAAAATTAAACAGGTTCTTTCCAGGTTGAAGAAGATGCTTCTTCCTTCTTAATGATTATTTCTTTTTCCCTTTGAAATGGCTAGGTGGAAGGCCTTCTGGTAAGAAGAAGAATTATTCTTGTTTAGGAATAAAACAGTGCAAAGCCAAGAAGACTGTACTGTAAGGATCCATGCAAGTGGACAAGACCTTGCATTAACAATGTCCTGGCTGAAGACAAAGGGGTAGCACTGCATCACTGAAATTGCTAGGTTTACTTACTTATCTTTCTAATACAATCAGAAATAAGTTTCTCATAGTTTATGATTTTAAAGTTTATTCTCAAGGAAAAAGCAGCCCAAACAGGATTTATGAGCACTATAAATGCATAGAATCATAGAATGGTTTGGGTTGTAAGGGAGTTTAAAGAACATCTAGTTTCAACACCACTGCCATGTGCAGGGACACCTTACACTAGACCAGGTTGCTCATTCACCAAACCAAACAACAAAAAAGCTACTGATAAAATAGAAAGGTTCCATTTGAGAAATCTGACATGCAAATACAGGCAAATATAAACTTCCTGGAAACTGGGAGAGATTTACATCTCTCAGGAATAGCTCTTCCATGCAGGAAGTATGAATCAAAATAATGCAAGAGAGAGAAGAGAGAGAGTACTTTAAATGGATAACAGAAGGCTATGCACTTCTTTCCATGCAGAATCCAGGAACCCTTGCACCTGAAACCGTCTTAAACACAAACTGACTACTTTTGGGTGGAAAAAAATCATGTGGTTTCTCTGCTGCAATATTCGAGGAGAAAACTGTTAGTCATCTATAGCTAATACTTCTAGCAAAAATTCACTCTCTGGTTTTTCATTTAAAGTAAATGATTTTTTATACCTTGTTTTGTTTCTACGAAGAAAAATCTGTTTCAAGTTTCCCACAGAAGATATCCATTAAGTATTCTTCAGTTCAAGACAACAATGACAATTTAGAAAACGGTTTTATACCTTAACAACCAAGCTTGAATGGGCATTTCAAAAGTAGTGGTTTCACCCACAGATTAGCCACTTATTTCCCACTTAAGACTATTTTTTACCTCATCTTCAGGATAAGCAAAAACTGGGTCCTACTCCATCTCTCTGCACTTAAAATGCACTTTTTCTCTCTTATCCCCTATCCTCATTCACCCACTCTAGTTGAGGTATATGGAAAAGTTCATGAGATTCACTGAAGGAACATTCAAGCACCTTGTTCAATGGAAGATTTTTTTTGCTGCTCTGAGGACAAATACAATCTGTGAGCAAAAGGGAATTTCCTGTCTCATACTTTCCTTACACCTTTGTGTACTTGTATACTTCATAACTGTGATCATATTTTCTAGCTGTGTCTCACAGGAAAGGGCACAATAATGTTCTGAGGAAGCAATCAGTATTTTCAAGTTTTTTACTATGATATATGTAGACAATTGTAATACCTACCACTGCACATTAGTAGTACCCAAATAATTTTTAAAAGGAGATTGGTAACAGCATCTTCAGGCACAGAGAGGGGAAATTATTATCTTCTGGTTACCCAGAAAGTCAATGATTAAGCTGAGAACTGAACCCAGGACTTCTGAACATTAGGCCAGTCCACTGGCTGTTATGCCACACTGCCTCTGCCATAAATCTGTTTGATGGATTTTTCAGTCATGGAACATTAAAAGCTCTGCTCTTGTCTAATGAATATGTTTAAAGAAAACAGTACAAACAAAAGCAAATGTAACACTTAAATTATCTGAGACATCCTGCTCTGTCACACTTGGATAAAGGATTTCCTACTGGAGACCTATGTACAGTTATACACACTGAAAAATATTTTAGCCAGGACCACTAGCTGGCATAGTGGTATCTATTTATACCTGAAAAGGGAATGTAATCAGTTTTAGTTGGTTAAGAACAATCTGAGCCAACTTTTATATTATGACCAAAAGCTTGGCAGTGCACTAGCAGTGGCAAGTAGCAGAAAATTGCTTACAGTCTTATTTGCCAGATTACTTGAACGATTTACATTGGGTTTTCAAGAGAGTCTGAAGTATTAAAAACTTAAGATCTGGAAAAGCCTTGGACTGTGCATTTTTTTTTCCTATTAACAAAAAATGCACAGGGACATCAAGAAGAGGGTTATGATATAGTAGGACTGACTAAATGAAGCATTTTTAAAGATAAACCACCTGAAACATTTAGGAGCAGTTCAGTTTGAATAGTTAAGATATTTTTTTTTAATTGAAGATATGGAAAGTCAATTGATTTAGATTAAATGACCAACCTTTCACATCTACTTGTTTAAGATTCATGTTGACATAGTACTAAATACAGCCATATAGTTTGTATTCCAGATAAATTGATCTGACTAGAAGCCTCACTCTTTAGTATGATTCTTACTCCAAGATAAATCAATATTTAATATCTCCTGCAACAGCCCCTGTAGATAATTTTAAACCTTTTCTCCATCCCATTAAGTTACCTTTAAAAATTCTTTATGCAAGGCTTCACAGATGACTTCTGAAAAACTAGTTTATGAAAAGCAGACTGAAATTCATTAATTCAGGTGGAAAGGGTTTTTTAATCTTGCTGCATTGTGCTGATCTCTAAATCCGTCTCTGTTTAGCTAATTCTCCTGCTCAGCTAATTTGAAGAATAAATAAATACTTCCTGAAAATCTGCAACACAGATTTTAAACATAAAGAAAAATATCATTTTACCGCTCTCTCTATAGTACAAGTTATCTCTAGGGTGTGGGCTTCTGCAAAACCAGGCTGAGCAAGGCTCCCTGACTCCCTGAGAGGACTGGCACTCTTCATTTTCAGGTACCAACCTCTACCCAGCTCCAACCCCACTGCCACATCAGCTAAGAAAAAGAGTGATAAGCAGCAGTACTTCAGGCTCAGGCATCAGCCACATCCCAGCCTCCATTTTGAATATTAAAAACTATGTCTGCTCCCTCTCCCCTTCCCACCCTCCAATCTGGTGCAGCAGCTGAGAAGGAAAAACATCTCTTCCTCCTCCCTCAAACCTCTCCTATGGCTAAGGGCCCCAGTGGGATAGGAGTCTTTGATATCAGAAGAATGCAAACAGCAAGGCTCAGGTTTGCTGCTTCTTAGGGTTTAGAAACAGAGACATAAGAGGAATTTCAAATGATTATATATTGGGAGAACTGAAAGGGATGATGCCAAAAGGAAGGAAAAAGCTATATACTCTGGAGCTATCTGGTTGTAAATCCACCATTTAAACTATAGGATCTTCACATCCTCTGCTCTGTTGAGATGCTCTCCCTTACTCTCATTTCCTACTCTGTGTTACATTTAAAGTGCATTTTCATGGACATTGTATGCAGCAGTGAAGTTCTGCATCCATCCCTCACCCTCCAACCTACTGGTCCCCAACACAGTCCACAATATTTTAACTCTTCTGATTCAGTTATTTATGGGGTGATGCATAAAACTCAAACAGTGAAATATTTCAGTTTAATAAAAGAGGAGGGGAGACTTTTTGTTTTCAAAGCCATGTTTTACAGTTTTTACAGCAGAATTGCTCAAATAGTTACATCTTTGAGCAGTCAGTGAGGTGCAGCCAAAGCTGCTGAGAACCTCTTTGCACTGGAGAGGCAGCGTGTTGAACCAAGATAGCTCTTGCCTTTCAAATCTATTAAAGATCTTCGTCTCAGGAACTATAACTGCCTCGTTTTGTATCAAACCATGGCCTAACACGGTCTGATCGTAAATGAGTTCTGTCATCAGTTTCAAAATAGAATTATTAAAGAAAAAAATGTGACTGATTGACTCACAATGCAGTTCTCAATTTTATCTCTATTCCTTTGCTCCTCCGAGCAATGAAACATGAGATAAATTGTGTATTTTGCTTATGGAAAGTGATCAGTGTTTAGCTTAGTTGTGAACTCAAATGCAACGCAGATTTAGCAACAAGAATACAGCAAGAAAACATATCCACAAAATAACAAAAATAGGTGAAATAATACTATCACTTCACAGTGTAAGAAGTTAGTGGAAATTCTAACATGGAAATTGGGTGCTATTCTATTCATTAATTAAGATGTGACACACATTTTAATGTGGACACACAGCAAATGGGGATGTTGTTTTCACAAGGCTCTACAAGAACCCCAGCAAAAGCAGGGTGAGGTTAAGCAGCAGGGAAGAAAGGAAAGGACACTTGAACTAGCAGATCATTGCCAAATTGCTAGAAAATTTCTCCCTCTCTCTTGTGATAAGAGAATGATAGAGACTTCCACTACCTAAACCATAGTCTGCACCACGTTAGGAGCATTTCTAATACTGCAGTAGTGGGGACTCAGAACAGTTGAAGGTTGATTAAGTAATGCAGGTCCTGATTCAGAGAGACACATCTGCTAAAATGCATCCTTAACATAACAAAAGCTTTACATTAAAAAAAACTTAAATGAGGTCACAAAGAGGGTGCTTTTTTCCACTTTTAACTGGTTCTTTATGTTCTTATAACACATGTGGTAGCTACAGTAACATGGCATGGATGGAGATAAAGGGAAATCACTTGATAAACCAAGCAAGTAGTACACTTCATCACCTTCCCTTGTAGGATAACTCACATATGCAATACAAATTTCTCATACTGCAATTCATTACTTTTGCCTGTCCATGCTAGTGAGTACATACTGATAAACTATGGATGGCTTTTGGACTGAATGTAATGGAAACCTGGCATAGCAGAGCATGCTGGTTAGTGCAGAAGACTGATAGGCATCCTGGTCTATATAGCATCAGTCTATAACTGTGAATATTCTAATTCAGCCTGTTCCTTGCAATGAAAGAGGAAAAATAAACCTTGCATGAAAGAGGTGGAGAGCAAACTTGCAGGAAAACATCTTCCTTGTATTTCTAAGATTTTGGTTATTTCTGAACGGAAACTAAGGGCTGACATCAATGAGACATTTACGATGATATAGTGTGATCTGTAGTGTGACACTGGAGAATAAAACAAGGGAGTTATGCAAAGGTAATGCAGGTTATCCCTTGATAAAGGGGAATCCCTTGGGAGGAAGAGCACAGCCATACAATCTAGTCTTATGCATGAGTATTCAAAGAGCTTGAGTACCATCAGGCAAGGAACAGAATTCTGGCAGGGAGCTGGCAGCTGAATACATGTTGGCAAACTGCAGAACCTTTGACAGACCAAGAAGTTTTACAGTACATGGTGTGTCAGTGACTCACTTTGTGTACAGCTCTAATGCACATCCTCCCAGTGATGCCTTCTAAACAGAATGCAATACAAATGTAATGGCATCCAAAATACAGCAAAGAGTGTTCTTATGCTTTAGAAATGAAAGGGAACAAGCATGTAAAAGTGGGATGCAGTAAGCAAGAATCTCTATGTGTATGAAAAGACAGTTCTTCTGAATAGGAAGCAGATAATGAAATTGTTACTTTATGATTAAACTCAAGGATGTATGGAAAATGCCAGGGAAATAAGAATGTATTCATTGCCTGCTTTCTCAAGAAGCCCTTGGCAAGATAACAGTGAAATCATGCACCCAGCTACTGATCAACACGGGTCTGACATTAAACCACAAATGTCCACTTCTCTTACTGGCTGTTTAATAAAATGCTTTGGAACGGGTGGAGGTAGAGAGGAGATCTTTCCAAAACCTTGTCTCAGTGTGCTCCCTCAGTTAATGAATGTCAGCAAGTGGAATAGAACAGAAATTTGATATGTTTTTCCAGCCTTTCTTATAGAGGCATTTGCAACATGTTAGAGGCCACAAGCATAAAAGTGAAATACTGGAAAATTAATGTTGTCTGTAGATTTTCAGGATGTTAGCTGGGCAATTTCAGCTTGTGGGTTAGGTATACTTTAGGTTTTAAGTAGTCTTATAACAGCTTACTATGACTTGAACAAGATTTTAGTATGAGTAATCTGATGTTGAGTATCATTTATTACCCTGTTACATTTCCAGTTGAGATAGACCTGTTTACAGAGTTAGTGTTATGTGACTACAGATAGACAAGCTATGTGCAGTGAACAATTTATGCAAAAAATAGAGTATTTCTTATCTTTTCAAACTACCCCTGGAGGATCAGCAATTTCTATACATGTATGAGCGCCAGTGTTCTAACAATCCAACTTTTTAAAGCAATGCAAGAACTATGCACTGAAATGCTTGTGATTTATGCTCTAGTTGGTCACCTAAGACAAATGGTGTTGGTTTTGATGCCTAACTCAATGACAAGTATCGCAACACTGCCTTAAATTACCTGGAAAAAAAAAAAAAAAGCAACTGGGAGTTCTTTCAGCTCAAACACCTCCCAGGTAATGAAAAGCCTTTACTTCAATCTTTCAGCTCCTGAATCCTAAAGCTTCAACACCACAGAAAAACCAACGAATCGGCCTCTGGCATACTACCAGTAGGAAAAAGATGGCAGTGGTAAGGGATAGTGCAGCAAGGACTTCAGCACCCCTAGATTAAATTGCTGCAGAGTTCAGGGAGCTGCTGTAAAGATCTATAATTAGCACTGACACTTTATCAGGGGCTGGAAGATCTCCCTCATACTGCATTCCTCACTTGGTCAGTGGGTACTGCATTAAAACCTCTATTTCTTATTAAGAGAGGGTGAGCAATTTGGGCGTAAATTGCAAATGCCTAATTGTGCACAAATGTCCATGTTCATATGTAAATACAACCATAGAAATAAAAACTTGTTTGCATGAATATTTGTGAAAAGGAAACAAAGGAAGGAATACGCATGATCAAACTCCATTAATCATATTTAAAACAAACATTTGCAAATACTGTTTTGCATTATTGGCTCAAGTATTTTCATGAGATAAAAGAAGACAGTTTTACCTGTTAGCATGCTTATTCTTTTGTTTGAAGCAAAACACTTAAACTGGAACAAAGTACTGCATAATCCCACAAACAGGCAGATAAGTAAATATCCTTCAACAACAAGGAGTGTATTTGAATTTATCATATCTTTTGATGCAGCCTAATGACACTTGAGAAATGGGAGACATTTTTAATTTTAGAAAGTAATGAAGTATCAGAGAAAGCAATCCCAATTTATCCTTGCTATATTTTATCTACTGCAGTAGAGAGTTATATTGGCAGTGCATTTGGTGTTGCAAATTTGCTTAGAGGAATACACAGATCTTGGAAAAAAAATGGCAGTAACTTTTGTGGATGTCTCTGCTTGTATCTAAGTGTGAAATAATATGCAAATGTATTCTGTAGTTCAGGACAATTGAGGGAGTGATATGATAGGATTGTGCAGCTGCCATTCTGACCCACAATTTAAATCAATGAATATATTCCTGTCCTAGTTTGAACAATAATTTTCAACCTATCTTTATTGTTTTGTAGAGAAGCATAATAAAAAAATCGAACATATTTCAGTATAGATCTGTAAATTCTCCTGAGTAGCTTGGGAAATGTATTGTACATAAGATAAGATCATTATGCTGTTACAGTCATCAGAAAGACACTATCCTTTATGGCAGAAACACATGCTTTGGGAAAAAAAAAATCCTTGTCGGTTTGCACAAATTTTTCAACATTCTTGCTTAAAACACATTTTAATCTAATTCTGTTCCTTTGGGATTTTCTGTTGGTCCAAAATTTAAGGAAAAAGATCATAATGGGGCAAAGTTTATATCCTTTTCACAGGAAATACCTCATGCGAGTGAAAAGCAGAGTATTTGACATTTTTTTCCTGAGCTGGAAAGGCAATAGAAGAAAGCAGACAAATCCCCATTATTACTATCATCATCAATGTCGTTAACATTATTATTAATCTGGTCTAAAACCTGCAGCTAAGCAACCCGTTCAAGTAGCCCTGACAACAGAAATAAGGAACCATAACTGTGTTCAGCAAGCATACTGTTAAGCATAGGTAGTGGCAAAACCTCTAGTAGCCAATATTTGAATGCAAAAATAGGTCTTGATAACAAAAGTTTGTGCTGATTTCATTCCTGAAAATAGTATTTTGTTGCCAAGTGCTCTTGTGATTGAACTGAAGGCATGAAGAACTTTAAAACTTCACCTAATATGGAAGTTTCTTCACTATGTGTGTGTATACACAAATACACCTACATATATATGGTTATATAGTTATTCAAATAGTAAAGTTTCTTATAGGTTGTTTATGTCTAGGTATATTTTCTTTTAATTTCTTACATGTGTACATCAGTACTGGGCTGGTCAAACTTTTTTTTTAATTTACGGTCCAATAAAGTTTCTATGATTTATACTTTGCAAAGGTTGCATATTTTTCACTCAATTGATTTTGATAATTTAATCAATAGAAAAAAATAATTTAGATTTTAATCAGCCTCCACATAATTTGAGGGACTAAGCATTTAACTGCATTGGAACTGAAATGTACAAATTCATTTAATACCAATTTTATAAAGACAATTTTAGAAAGCAAGGTAATTTAGCAAAATGCTTAAAAACAAAGGTCTACACAGAAAATTCTTCTATAGGTGTAAACTGGATGCATAGCAAGCTGGCGCCAGAGCTAACTTATCTGTAAATTTAGATGACCTACATATGCCAGAGATTTTGCACTGTTTCTTTTTGTCTTTTCACTGTCAGTTCCACAGTTTCAGTGAACATGTATTTTTAATGTGTAAATTTCAAATACATTATTTGTATGTCTTTCTACACATAGCATACAAAGTAAATCTGGAAAAAAAAATTAGTAGATATATTGATAGGCATCAGTGCGAATATTTAGGTGTAAACAGTATTTGAGCCATAGCATGTGATCAATTATAGGCTGCATCATATGTTACTTACAGACAGAAAGTTAACGATTCATGAGCAGCTTTAATATTTCTATCTCTTGAGTTGGAGGAACAGATCTGACAAGATTTCATACCCACAGCCTTCTGCACCTGGTTCCCATTATAAACCTGGCCTTGATAATGGAGCTGTGTTCTTCTGCAGAGGCTAATGTTAGCACTGGTATTTTCCTCCCATAACTCTTATAACATGAGTACCAGTGTTATGGCTGTATTTGACCCCTCTATGCATGTGCAGTTACAACTTCCATCACCTTTCTCACTAAATACTTAGAGATCAGATAAAACATTTCTCTAAGTATGGGTACAATTCCTAAACCTGTTTTTATTTCCTGTGATATCTACAAAAGCCTTACAGGCCTCAGGGTTATATCAAAATTTGGGTAAGTTGTTTCCCTTCTTTGTTTACAACTGAAACATTTCTCTTCAAAAGATATGGTTGGAGACACAGGGATTAATGTTTTTTCCAAGATGCTCTGCTTTGAACTTAACTTCAAATTACATTTAAAGTTCTAATTGTAAAGCATAAATTTATTGCAATACTTATCTGAGTCTCAGAGATATTAAAATCATTTAGCTATTCACAGGTGCATCTAATTCCTAATAAGACCTCACAACAGAAAAACAAAACAAAAAAAAGATAATGCTCCCTGTGCCCTACTGTTATCATCTGAATACACTGATTTAGAAAATCAATGCAAGCACATATGACAATGAAATTCATACAAAAGCCAAAATCATCAACACCTTGAGTTTCTTGAAAAAATAGCAGGGAATTCCCTGAAGGGATATGCTGCCTAGGAAGTCCAGTCATAGCATAGACAGTACACCCTGAAAAAATGTTGCTTGGAATCGTTAGTATTTTTCTTCCCATTTATTGTTATAAATGTATATGGATGTCATGCTTTACCTTATCTTGGCATGAAATTTCAAACGCTGGAAGCAACAGCATGAATAAACAATTTCTCCAGCTATAAAACTAAATGTTTGAAGTCCAGCATGTTTTCCAGTTCTAATAAAAGGGGGCAGTATTACATCAGCTGAAATTCTGAATTGTCCAAATTATCATAAAAAGTGCTAGAGAAGGATACAAAACTGCTGAATTCTACTGAAAATAGACTGTTACTGTGTATGCAGCCACAAATCTGCTTGTCTGCCTTGGGCTAAAATTTTCAGAGTTAGTTCAGTGGGACTTAGGCTCCTGCATTGCAGCCACTTAAAAAAAATTTGAGTCACTGTTTTCCATTCAAAATTATTAAAGAAATATTACAGTTGATATAAAATGAAGACACATGTTTCATGTAGCTAGGATAAGCCCTAAGCCTAAAAAAGAAATTGTAAAATTATTGCAGTTTCAAAAAATTTTGGAACAAAATATCTTTCCTCTTTTTTTCTTTAAATGAATATTTTTCAGAATAAAATACTGTATATATATGGCTTTAGGAAGCTAACTTTGAACACTCAATATAAAAAAAATATGGTAGCTTACATATATTTTGTACAGCCACAAGTAGATTACTAAATAGAGCAGTAAAGTATGAAGTATAAAGGACATTTGTTTTGTAAGAATTATGAGGACTGCTGGGATCTGTATCTGAAACTTTTCCCAATTCTAGGACATCTAACTTAGACCAGTCATTTATCTGTTATAAAATGATGGATCTGTAAAGAGGTTGTCTCGATGCAGCGTGTCCTTCTGCATCTCAGAAACTCCCCGGGGAAAGGTTTGTCAACTGAGCAGAATGACATACTCAGGAAAATCAGTTTCCCAATTGCAGTGTCTCTTTGCAGAAATCAGAGTCTTCATTAGACAGATGGAATACACTCCCACTGAGTTGAATAAATTGCCTATATTCTTGCAAGAAAGTGAGACCACACTAACAGTTCCTTAAGTAAATCAGTGTCTTTCTTTTTTTTCCTTTCTATACAGTTTCAGATTTCCTATTACAGAATCTAAATTCTTAAATTACATTATACCTAAGTGTAAGCTATGGGGGACAGGATCTTTCTTAAGTTACAGTGAGAACAGAACTTGCTACAATGGCTATGGAGACAATACCATAATAAAATTAATAACTTTGCAAATCTAGTCATTTGCTGTTGTTATTGCTATCCATTTTTCCCCCTAATCATTAGGCATTCACCCTTTAATTATGAGTAAAACTAAGATTTAACCAATAGAAATAAGGATCCAATTGAAAATGCTTACAGTTTCTGTTATGTCTCACAGCAGACTGAAATGTAAACATCGACCTCTTATGTACTACATCTACAAGTAACTAAAGGGGAAAAAAAGAAAATATAACTTTTACTTAGAAGACAAAAACTAAGAAGAGCAGATCACTACCTGCAAATCTAAACCAAATATTCATAAAGATTTATAAAAAATGCACAAGGCCCTTATGACCAGTTAATTTTTGTTCTAAATGTAAAGGTGGTCAGCACTAGTTCTAATGAAAGGAGAAAATATAATTGAATGCGGAATGCACTGGAAAAGTATTTTCTTAACTATGTGTTTGGGGTTTTTTTAACTGAGTTGAAAAATGACTAATAAAATGGATGCTTATAACAAGATGACTCTCTTTGTGATTGTCTGAGAAATACACTGCACATGCAGAAAACACAGTGTGACTCCTGCCACTGCAGTTGTTCTGTCTCTAATTCTGAATCTATAGGGAGTAGAAAGCTGGTAAAACAACTAGTGGCAGCATAATCCAGTACTGCTTGCCTTTAGAAAAAAGCACTACAATGCTGGAGCCATTGCAGAGCTGTAGGCAGCTGAAGGAGATTATGCATGACTAGTGACTTTTCCTACAAAGGCTTCCTGAAGTGTTTTTATCAGGCAAAGTTTGTGCATATGTGCAGTAGCTTCATATACATGATGAAGTGGAACAGCTCCAGAGGAGTTGTTACACTTTACTGTCTCAATAATCCACATATTTAACAGTCCCTAAATACAGCAGATCATAACACCTCCAAAGGGGTCGTTATGGCTTATCAAGTCAAATCCAAGTGCCTAAAAATGGATTTGATCAATAGACTGTAACATCCCCAAGGGTAAATACTACACATTTTTAAGAATGTACACATTTTGCATACAAACTGTGGTCTATATTAGGATAAATTACGTGGATTCAACTTGTAAAATTTTAATTTAGAAATAAGAAAGGAATAAAAGGCTCATTAGAAGAGGTGCTAAAGTACCATAATTCCCAGGAAGTAGGCAATGACTCATGTCATTTATTTTGGGGTCTAGTTCTGCTTTCCTACTGCAAAAACACAGTTGTCTGAAAATCTACAAAAGAATGAGAACGGAATGTAAACATAAAAATGTTATATTAAATTCTGCTTCCTCTCAGATCTTGAATATGCTTCATGGTAAGTAAATGGAGAGGTGGGGATACATCCTTGGGTCTAGCAAATATGTTGTGATTATTAAGCATCTTTGTCAAAAGTATCTTTGTCAGTGTTTTCATGCTTTATATACAAAAAGATTAGGAATTTTTTTTTAAAAAATGTCAGTTATATTATAAATTATATACCATTTTCAGGTTCACTAAGTCAACACAAATCTTCTAAGCAATCATGGTAGTTTGAAATACTAAAATAAATACAAGTAGCTCTAGCTATGCAAATTTTGCTTAAGTACTCTTTTTTGTTGAAGGTAAACATGGCTTGACTGGAAAATAGTCATATCCTCTAAATAGACTGGATTTTAGTATGATTTTACTTTGGTTTCTATCACATGCCAAAGGCTCTGTAGAGCCTATTTTCTTCATTTTCCTAATTCCCTCTCCTTCTCCAATGTTTCTGTTTACTCTGTGAAACAGCTGACACCATTACCTCTTTCCTTTCTTCAGTCAGGCACACCTGAGTGCTCTATTCCACCTCAGGTGGAGGAGAAAAAGTCAACTCTGTTATAGTGATGTTTTTTGTTTCATGTGCACTGTACTGGTTGAGGCTCAGATAGAGTCAAATATAATTCATTAGTGGTGCTGAGTTTTGGATTTGTGACCAAAACAGCTGATAACCCATGGGACATTTTAGCTATTGCTGAACTGTGCTTCTACAGCAAGACCTTTTCTGGTTTTGATGCTGATCTGCCAGGGTTAGGCTGGGAATGCACAAAGCATTGAGAGGCTATACAGCCAAACCAGCTGACTCCAACTGACCAAAGGGATATTCTACACCATATGAAAGCATTATCAGCTATAAAATCTGGAGGAAGGAGGAGGAAGGAGAAACATTTGGAGTTTTGGCATTTGCCTTCCCATGTAAATCACATGTGCTGAAGGCCTGCTTTCCTGAAAATGGCTAAACATCTGCCTGGCAATGGGAAGTAGTCAATTAATCCTTTGTTTTGCTTTGCTTATGTGCACAGCTTTTGCTATACTTATAAACTATACTAATTGATCCACAATTTTTGTCACTTTTACCCTTCTAATTCTCTTCCCCGTCGCACTGGAGGGGAGTGAGTGAGCAGCAGCTCACAACAGCACACAAGCTGAAATAACTCCTCTGAATGGTATCATCTCAAAAGTGTAGAACTAACCTTAATGTTTCAGCAAATGACAAAGTTGGGCTGTGCCAGAGCGCTTCATGTTTTTGTTTTGGTCTTTCTGATGAGTGAATCTCTGTGAGCACTTTTAAAGCTTTGTAGAGGATTTTTTTTTTTTTTTTTGAACAGCAGAATATGAACAGAGGCAATTTTCAATTCTGTGTCTATAACCAAACACAAAGCTTTCTGAGATTTAAATGACACATTTTCAAAAAGGCCTAAGCCCAGGCTTTGAAGTTATGTACATAATTTTGTGAGCGCAATCATTTGCACAACAGACTATTACCAACTATCTGAACTCGAAGACCAGTAACTGACCAGAACTCAATAGCTTTTTTTAAACCAGCTGCAGGCAATTAATTTGTCATCTTTTTCTGGTGCCAGCTTCCAGCTCCTCATTTCTACAAGTCTAATTACCTGAAGCCAATTTCTGAAAATTTGGTCCTGAAAACACGGGGTTCTGATTCTTCAAAAGAAACCAATCCAAAACTGCAACTATGCTATCAAAGCTTCACTGGGATTATGACAGAAACTGTACACAGCCTTCTTGCATACAATTATTTCAAAATTATGTTTTTCTAATTGAAGTGATCCAGCATTCCTCATCCCCCACCTCCATTTTGACCATCCTGCCCATCATTTTTAGAGTAAAAGTAACATTTCATAGTGTAAAAATTGAAAGGCAGAGGGTGAAGACGGAAGAAAGAGTATTCTAGAATTCTGTTTGTGCAAATGATGCCTCTGGTTTTAATGTATTTTATACTTTCTATAAAATACAAATACATTATCTTAGTATTCATGACTGAATTAATACTTTTATTTTATTTAGGATGAGAGTGGGGATATATCATCATTTAAAATTACTAATTTATATCCTATTCTTTTGTAAACCCTACCTCTTGCAGCTATGGAGAAAAGGTAACAAACACACCAACTTCTTCCTGCCTTAATGACTCTATAGTACCTGCTACAATAAATAAACCCAGTAGGATTATATAAGGTCACTTAGAGACTTAACAACAAATTTTCTTGATGCTGTTTTATTCTTAGGTTTTAAAAGTTGCAAGTGGCAGCATGAAAAGTCTCCTATAAAAATGGCATTTGAGAATGATGTTGTTTGTATCTGTTAAAGAGTTCCAATTCACTCTGCCATATTTTCAAGTAAAATTTTTTTTCCTCAGACTGCCTGATGTACAACCTAAACCTGGAAGCCGTACATCAATCTGTGTTTTGCTAGTAACCAGCACAAAACAGAAATTTCAGATTATTCACTGAAATATTTTTTGATTCTACTTTAAAATGTGAAAGATTAAATAGAACCTTGTTATGTCAAATACAAGACATAAACATGATAGAGTAAATAATCAAGGAACAGACTCAATAAGTAAGTGGATGCCATTTTTATAGTTATTTTTCAAAGTCAAATCAAATGTTAAGAATTCTTTTAATAGCCCTTATAGCATATTAGATATTTTTAAATGTCAAGCCACTGAAACTCATAAAATGTATTTTAAAATAAGCATAATTTTATAAACTCTTAATACTGATATGTGTGACATTTATTTTATTTTTATAACTTGGGTTTTAGTATCCTGCCTCTTGATTAGTTAAGACAAACACTGCCTTTACAATTAGACTGTTGTCTGAATAAGGTCTGCTTCATCAGTTATTAATTTCTATATTTTTTGTAGTATCACCCTGTTTAAATGAGTTTTCTAGTTACAACATTTAAACTAATACTAGCAGAAATAGTACTAGACTCTGAATTTGACCTGGAAAAGTGTTGTTTATCCTGTGTGACAACAATCTAACAAATCTTTCTAATGGACACTAAGCCTTTCTCTTGTTTTGAGTGTTGTAAAAAAATATCAAGCAAAAATATAAAGTGTAGATTAAAAGGTGTTTGTCAATCTTTAATGGGTCTGTTTGTGACATTTCTTTGCCTTTCCATGCCTTGTTACAGCCCACTTACTCCCCAAGAATTCCCTTGTGGGTTGAGAAAAGATCAAAGTATCATTGAATTCATGGTTTAAGTTATAGTTAGTACTCTGTCGAGTCTTATACTCAAACTGGACTAAAAACTCCTGTTAGTCTTTGGACTATAATATATAATGTTCCCTCCCTTACCCAAGAAACAAAGAACCTACCATCTACTATATATATATATATATATATATATATATAAGAGAATTTTTATAGGCATTGAAACTACATGTTGTTTTTTATTTTTTTAGCAAATAGTCTGAAACACTGGTTGTTTTATAGGCTAATAGTGTCAGTTTCCTTTCCATTCACTACTAAATTGCATCATAACTGTTCCTATTTGCCAATGCCTTAGTGATTACTGGGATATGTTTTTCCCTTTCTAGTTAACTGGAATAAGAATTGTGCAGCATAACCACCTCTAGAGAAGCTAACAGAGAAGCATTCTTCATCCAAAGGGCTGCTTTATAGCTCAGCCAATTACCCAATTCACTGTTCACTTGCTCCAGGATACATACAGAGACCTGCTGATGGAGCAGAGCTTGAAGACCTCGGAAAGGCCACAGAACAGGACAACACAGGTACAAAGAAGTTTCCAAGAGTCTTCTTTCTTCTCTGAGTCATCCTTAAAGCAGGTCTGATAGAAACTGTCCCTCACCTTTCAGATATGATCTCAGCTTGCTACTTTGTAGACCAAATCCCATCCTGCTCAGTCCAACGCTGGTCCCATTCTCTCAACACTTTCTCTAATTTGCCCTTTTATTGTAGTGTGCTATTTCATTTCAGTGGAAACTACAGTCAAGATTCAATAAAGAATTTTGATCCCTAATTTTCCATTACAACTGAGAGCCAAATGTACTGTTTTGAGCCTAAATACTTTGTTGCATCTGAATCATAGATTCAAGCACACTCAGATACACAAAATAGCACTGTAATAATCATGCTAGTACATAACTGGCCTTTTCGCCTTATTTATCAATTGAATCATTCTAAAATGCACAATTCAAAATCTAGTGACCGTGAACAATGGTATCTCCAACCAATTTACTCCCCATGTTGCTATATGCATGCTTACAGCTTAATCATATGAGTGCACAGGGCTGTGGTTTTGAATGCTGTCAGGTAAATGAAGAGAAGTTTGTAGCACAGCACTGTGAAGTGACAAGGTGTATTTAACATGAAATCAGAGATGGCTAAAAGCTCTAACAAGAAGTTTCATATAAAAATATAAGAAGCCATTTACAGGGAAGAGAAGAGTGAGTGACAGACAGTGGGGAAATGGGAGACATTACCTTTTCATTCCTGCAGTTGTTTAGACCCATGTTATTCATGGAGGGCAATTTTCCATCAACACCATGAGGCTGTTGTTGCTGCTGCTGTTCCCTTTGGATTTGCTCTCTCATTTTTCGAGCCTCCTGAATGGCTTTCATTACTGTGTCCTGGTCCCCAAATAGGGCAGGTGAATTAAGACTGGAAAGGATATCTATAAACAGAGAACACATTTTATTTAGGTAATTGTCCAAATTGAAATCTGAGGTAAGAACTCACCTCTCATACTCTTAGAGCTGCACACAACTAACATCTGCAGAAGGAGGAGGAGTGGCAATTGTAGTCTGTTTGAAATCTGAATTACTCTACGGAAGTGATTGATAAGCCTGTGAACTTCTTTTGACATTAGAAATATGACCACTGAAGTCTTGGTATAGCCTGATATGGAGGTATCTGAGCATACTCATGGACTCAAAGTTCAAAGTTCTGAGTTTAAGACAACAGTATTATGAACCTTAAACTGGAAGCCTCTGAGGTATTAAATATAAAATGAACAAAGGAGAAAACAATCTCATTTAGCTGGCCATGAAAGTCTATGTCAATTCTTAGAATTTCTTTCTAGAGAGAACCATCAGTCCAGACATTTAGCTTTCCATTTCAGAAAGGGCACTCAGTTACTTTTTGGGGACAAAGTTAGTCATCGCCATAACATGAGTATAAAGCTCTAAATCAGTAGAGAGAAACTAGTCTTGTTTCTATCACTCTGAACAGAAAGAAACTTTTAAACATGCATCAAACTCATGCAAACATTCCTGTTACATCTTAAAATGCATGCATGGAGTATCCCAGAAACTGTTTCTGATTTGAGACCATAAGACAGCCATTATTTTCTGACTGTTTTTTGTTGCTGTGATGAAACTGTGATCTACCTGTTCCTACATGGAAGTATTCAATACTGCATATGGATAGATTCATGCATATATATTCTAGCTAGGAAATTTTGATCAGTCAGAGTTTGTGTGTGACCAGTGCATCTGTCTGACAAGCAAATGAAAAATATTTACACCTTAGGCATATTTATATCTTAGGTAGTAATTTCTCTGGAATGGTCTATGACTTCAAACTGATATGCCACTTTCTAATGTTAGATAATGCAGTGATAGCTGCAAATAAATTGACAGTTAGAATATCTAGCCAATTGCAGAAAGTATCTTTCAGAGATCATGATGTTCCCAAGTGTTTGGGAATGGAAAAAACCCCATAATTTTTATATATTTAATATATGTATTTAATGTATCAGTTCATTATTCACAAGTGTTTCCATATATTTTACAAGTACACTTGAGTTACAGATTGTGAATAAGTGGTCTGTAGTAAGTATTTAGTCACTGTTAAAATGTACTATTTGAACTTTAGGGCTGATCATCCACATTTTGTAGCTCTTGATTCTGTTTCTTGACTGGCTAAGATAGTCTTCATACATAGTTTTCAGACCAATTTTGTTTCAGCACTTAATAGGCCTAAAGAATCTTGAACACAGGTAAAAATATTCCTACTTGTAATCACATAAATTAACAAATTCTTGACAGATTGGTGAACAAATAATAAAAACATGATCAAATAATAATATATACTGGCTGGACTGAAGCCTTTCTGTCTTCGTTTAAAAAAAAATTTAGTATCTAATGAGGCTCTATGTGCATGCAAAGATAGTTTTTTGTTTGTTTACTCCAGAGGTCAAAATTCAAAAGTTAACTTTGCCTGGATACACCCAGTAGTTGTCTCTAGGAAAGATGTTCATACAAACCTCTTTTATAAGTTTTGTGCATGCATATTTATTTACCTACATGTATATATTTGTATGTATGTTTATTTCTTAGGTTATTTATTTATTTGCTATATTTCTTGTAGATAGTCATCTACAAGATGACTATCTTGTCAAGGCAAAACCTTGACATTTAATTGTTCTTTGAACATCTTTACTGTAATTTATTTTTATTTCCATTTTAAACAGAAATGTAGGCCCAAGTATCTACTTTATTCAAAAGTGTGTTCAGGGTGAGATTTCATGCAGAAAACTTGCCTACTTTCTCCTTTCCCCAGGACAGATTAGTTACCTAAAGAGGATCCTCTTCCCAGAGATCCACTGAGCGGGCTGGGGATGCCACTCTTGTTCGTCACTGTCACAGGACTGCTTTTGCTAGCTGGGAAGAGATTCTGTGTTGGAGATGTTGGGGATTTGACAGGTTCAGCTGTTTTGGGTCGGGCTGAAAGATTCAGTGGCTGAGCTGCTTCATCCTGCAAGAGTTTAATGTGAATAATTATTAGGAAAAGACAAATGAACACATCATTTTGCAAGTAGCAGTTACTTTACACCTCGAAGACAATACCACATTCTCCAGCAATAATAACAAAAGAAGCTAATTATCTGCCTCCTTTAAGATTCAACGAAAGGAAACCTCATTAATTTCTCTGTGTTATGCTTCTTATTTACATTAACTATGTGGCTGGATCATTCTTTTTGCCAAATTAAAATCTGAATTAGCTCACATTACAGCTTAATTTCCTAATGTGTTTTCAGAGATCTAAATTAACCTAGGGCATTTACAAAGAATTATTTAAAATTTCCAGCAGCTCAGTAATGCTTTTGCATGGTTCTATTTGAAAAGTTCCTGGCATTATAAAAATAAGTTATGTAGCTTATTTTTAAATGTATTAGAAGCTAAGGAATCAGAAGTACTTCTATGAAAGAATCATTTGGAAAACCTGACAGTTCTTTGGCCCACATTTAGCGCTGCTGCTAACTTATACATTCCATGCATCTTATTCTGTGTGCATGTTTTGTTTAGTAAAATAATCTATGCTCTTCCCTCATATAATAGAAGATAAGAATTTCCCTGAATTCAAATTCCTTTACTTACTAGGGTAATGACTGCATATATATGCATTTCAAAATATATTTTATTTTCTACTATTTAATTTTGTATATTTTACAATATTTTATTATATGTCATGTCTTTTGACAGATTTATGTAAAATCAAGAATATTTTCCACATAAATGCTATTCTGCTTCTTATTTGATACTTCCATTTTATTTCTGTATTCTGTAGTCATTTCTGGTGCATTCAATGTTTAGTGTATTTGTATGTTTTATTTGCATAAAGACAGGGAACATTTTCTAAGGGTATGTAAATCTAGTATCAGCACCTTTATATCTGTTGATACTTTTCATATGCAATTGTGGAATAAATTCTCTCTGACATATATCTTGCTTCTGTGCTGTAGGAGAGTAGGTCCATCTAAAAAATATCTTGACTTTTGGAAGAAGACTTATTCAAGCAATAGATTTCTTTGATCAGTATAGACATTCACAATCCAACCTTCTTCCCACTCTTTGAGCTTGTTCCTTCTGCTTAATACTTTAAGCAAGACAGCAGAGCATTTGGCAAACTGTGAAACAGTGATTTCCCGTAGTCAAAGAGCCCAGTAAGACAGATCTCTCATTTAAATTATGCCCGGAGCAGAATTATGCTGGATATAAGAGAATATCGTCCATATTTTAAAACACTGCACCGATCGCTTCAAAACTTAGAATTATGTCAAAATACAATAATGCACCACATTATCTCATCTTTTCCATTCTCCTTAGTGTCAAGTAGTCATTTAGCAAAGCACATCCAGTCATACACAACACATTAAACGGGAAAATGTAACAAACAGGTATCGATAATGCTATCATATCTCCAGTTTTAAACTTTTCAGATAAAACCGCATAACATTTTAATTCTTCCTGACCTTGCAGTGTGCACAAATGTCCACACCTGTTCGGAGGCCAAGTGAGAGCAAAAACTCAAAGGTACAAGGGGCATAGTCCATTCTTTTGTTTTGGGGCTACATTTACATGTGAGCTGTTTCCTTGCACAGATGCAAAGTGGCTTCAATAAATTTCTGCAAGAGTTCAGAGCCCCATTCAGACTACGAAGTTTGCCAGGCTAGGTACCATGAACATGTTTGCATACAAACCTATGCTACAGTGTTCAATTTTTAAACAATTTTCCATCTAGTACTAGTACAATCATGAAAAACCTCTAAACACTGCCAGAACCTGTTGGTTTGTACTATAGACAGCATTCCCATTTCTGAAAAGCTGGTCACTGACTTAAGAAAAACCTATCATTACTTTTTGAAAGACCTGACTTCTGTAAAAGTACTGCATTAGTTCTATAAATAATGCATGTAGTTTATAGAAACAACTGCTTAAAAACAGAGAAAATGTAGAGGATTTGTTAAGCAATGCATGCCCATCAAAACTGCCATGTCTAACAAAGGTAACAACTTGCAACGACTGAATATAGATACTGCTTTTGTACTAATAATTTCTTCATTAGCCATTTGTATTTGTTCACACAAAGCACTTGTAGTTTATCTTTAATATTTTCAATGAAATAGTGTGCTTAATAAAAATAAGAATAAAAAGGCTTCATTTTTATTAATGTATACTTCAGTCCATTCAAGTCACATTATGTAGGGAAACCCCTAAGAATTTGCATGTGGTCAATTTTGTAATAGGACTCAGCTGGAGTTCATTCCATGAACCTGGAATGGTATTGGCCTTGGTTCAAGAAGATATGTGCTTGAATTTAACCAGGGAAAATTTTACTCATATAGTAAAGGTTTGGTTTGGTGTAGATCCATTTGGCTCACTCACTTACAAAATTACTTTTTCACATTAAAGTAGTCAGTAGTATATTCTCAATACCATAAATCACTGGTGTTAGGTATCACTATACTATGGCAACTTTGCTGAAACAGTTGGGCTTTGCTTTTGGTGGCTTCTGTATTGACGGTAACAAACTCTGCATATGTGGTAAATTTCCCTGACTGCTCTCAAACCTGGCATTGGATTACAAGAGGTAAAACATTAGACTAATACACATCTACAGCTAAGTAAAGTGAACGTTTTGCTAAATAAATGTTAGATCTGGCCATAATGGAATAGTTTTTATTTATTAGTACTCTCAGCCTAGCAAAAAAGTGTCACAGAAATTTATCAGTCCAGGCAGAAATATCTATTCACCCACACTTTACCACAATGATTGATGATAATGAAAAAACAAATGATATTTTACTCTCACGTCAAAACATGGGAAAAAAAAAAAAAAAAAAAAAAAAAGAAGAAACCTTCACTTCAAGTGAGTAAAATCTTCCCAGGCTGGTTTGAGGCTAAGGACTGTGTGCCTGTAAGATGTTAGCAGCCAGCAAAAAAAAAAAGGTATTCCCTCCCTCTCCCCACAAAGTCACTATATGCCATCTCTAGATTTATTTTAATAGTTCTGGATTTATAGCGCCATCATTAAAATTGGTAAAACATGTGAATGTTGATGTTTCTTTACAGTTTGAAGTAAATTGCTTCTGAATTCTGGTCTCATGAAATTCTGAACAACCACAGGAGAGCGCAACAATAGAAGTGAACCAGTTCCACCCAAAGGTACTGGCTGCACCACAGACTTCGCGGGGCACACAATGTTCATTTCAGGCTGCTGGCAAATGCCATGTTGTAGCTGCCTGGTTCCAAGGAAGTGAGAATAAGCAGGCACAAGCATTCAGCAATGGCTCAAAACCAACGAGGAGCAGCCCAGTTGTCAGCAGCTGTGTGAAATCAGCAAAAGTCAAATCAATCTGCAGCGACATAATGTTTTCCCCGGAGTCCTGACTTACATGTTATTTTTATGTGGGGCTTTTCCAAAATTGCAGAATTAAGTACAGCTAGAGATCTGTAAAATAATTAGAAGCCCTACAGTCTCTCTCTTACCCTAACAATATAAGCTAGCACCACATTTTAAGATACTCAAGAGTTCGGTGTGAAACAATTCATGAAATGGACTCCATTTATGCACATTACTAGATTACAAACTGAAATCTTGAAAATATCACATTTTACTGATGAATCTGTTGTGCTGCCTGTGGTAGGAAGAGGGACGCCTGGTATTTTTGGAAACAAGAAGTGAATTCTTTCTCTTCCCTTCTCTATACTGATAATACAGCACTGAAACTGAACTTTTTTATTTGAATATTGAAGAACTGTTAACGTGGTTCAGCTTCCAACTGTTAAACAAAAAAAAAGACTGTTTGATTTCACTGTCCTTTTCAAACACCAGTTATTTTCTTTACTGAAAAATACCTTAACTTGAGTTACCGGGCTGGTCCCTCTCTTCTCATTTTTCATCCCAGTGGGTGAAAGTGCCCCTGTCGTATTTGGTGGCTGTGGAGTAGATGGCATTTTGGCTCCAGGAGAAACTTGCATGCTTGCCAGTTGAGCTGCATACAGTTGCTGGAAGACAAGAAGATATACATATATTCCTGCAAAAATTCCTAAAAAAAGAAGCTGTAAATATACTTTTTTTTTTCCTCTGGTGTTTCTTCTCTTAAAGAAGTTAATAGATCTTTTTTAGCTCTTGTTTGTGGCTTTTCCCTTCTTGTTATTTGAAAAAAAGAGGAAAAAAAAAAAGACTATAAAACACTCAAACACCAATCTCTTTTTTCTTAATTTGACTTTTGCTGACTTTTCTTGATTTCTTTTTTTCCTTCTTGCTAATGATCATGGTATTGAGCAAAAAGTTACACTGTGCCTGAATATTAAACACAAAATCGATAATATTATAAGGCTGTTCATAAAATGGAGGTATAAACCCCTGCCAGAAAAAAAAGTACTCCAGGTCTTTCTATTCTCACCCAGAAATGACCCACACACTCCAGAACCTCTACTGAGAGCTGACATAGGAACAGTTTCCTCCCAAAAGGCAGTGCTGCATCTTCTAGACAGCAATGGAAGTTAAGGTAGGCAACAGGGTATGTCTCCATCTCTGTGTACAGTGATATAACTTCTATAAATGCTAATAAGGAATCTGGGCCTTAAAAATTCCCGTAAATAGTGATGAAAATGCAAAAACTTTCTCGTGGAACTTTTCAAAAAGTTCAATGGAAACATAATAAAAGAAACATAATAAAAGTATATTGAAATAAACAATTCCTACCAATAAAAAGTGTTCACTGAACAAAATCAAATAGGTTTAATTTCTTTCCAGTGACCAAATTTAAACCCTCACCTTGAATTAGCATCATGAGTAATCTTCTACCATAAACAGGGAAGATTCCAATCCCTCTTCTACCCATAG
Organism: Pipra filicauda; assembly: GCF_003945595.2. Taxonomy (NCBI): domain Eukaryota; kingdom Metazoa; phylum Chordata; class Aves; order Passeriformes; family Pipridae; genus Pipra; species Pipra filicauda. The sequence continues at coordinate 2,251,522 of NW_024104387.1, read as the reverse complement.
ATATATATAAACTTTGCCTTATTAATGAGAAAAAAGCCAGGTGGTTTGTATGCAATTTCCAACATTACTATCATTCAGATGGACAAATAAAAAAATTTACAGTAATCAAAAGCAGGCCTTTCAGCACATGTAATTAAATGAAAGCTTAATAAAGAATAATTTGCAAGAGCCAGATGTGCTTATGTCATAATTGTTGCTTTCTTTGGAACAATTTTTCTAATATAACAAGCCCCCACAGAAATGAAAGTTACACAGTGCTGTAAGCTCAGTGACTCAGTGGCGAGACAAATGTGTGAAGGAGGGGCAGAGTCACAACTCTGGGTGACAAGTGAAAACTCTTGTTTGTTTGTTTCCTTCCACTGTTTTTCAATACCACACAGGGACTACAAAAGGATCACAGATTAACATTTTGAAATCAATGGTGTTTAAATATTTTGGCCAATGTACCACATTTTTCCTACACTGGAAGTCAAAAAATGAAAATAGAAAAAAATTCCCAGCTATTGGTGATGTTTTGGAGAATGAAAATGAAGCCTTTTATACAACAGTAAGTGGTTTTTCCACCTACTACTTGGAACTTATCCCTTTTAGCACATTGTTCAGGTCAGTTTATGCTTGCTTAATAGGATGGTCTGCTTAAATGAGAGTAAAAAGCACATTTCACAAACTTTTGAAATCCTGCACACTCTCAGCTCAGAAATAATCAGGCACTGCACTATGAAAGAGATGACACAATAAACTTGAATACAATTCAAAGATAAAACCCAACAATTACAAAGGCTTTCTCAGCGTTCTGTGTTTTGTCTTTTAATACTTTTTTCTTTTTTTTGAATTAGGAACCTATTTGACATCTTCTTCAACTACCTGAAGGAGATTACTTATATTTTACTAGAAGTATACTAAAACTTTAGTACTTAATATACTTTGTACTTCACTTTCAAGAGTGTGAGAGGAATTCTGTGTAAAAACAAACCCAGGTTTATTAACTGAAGTTCAAAAGAATTTTTTCCTCCCTTCTCAGGTAACCTATGAGGGCAAAAAAAAGTTATTCTTTCTACAGTATTCCATTTTTCTTAGAAGATAGAAGTTGATTGTCAATTATGACAACCAAAACAGTGTGGTGGCTTGACCTAGGCTAGCTGCCAGCTGCCCAGCCAGCCACTCTCCTCCTCCCCCACTTCAACAGGATGAGGGAGAAAACAATATGGAAAGCTCTTGGGTCAAGATAAAGACGGGGAGACCTCTTACCTGTTACCATCATGGGCAAAACCGACTTGGCCTGGGGAGAATTAATTTACTTCCATTTACACTGGATCTGGCTGCTGAGAAACAGCCACCCTGCATCCCATCCACTGCCAGCACTGGGCACCACCCTGGGCTCACATGGCAAGTGGAGCTTGTAGCCCACTTGTAGACAAGTAAGCAAAGATGTGTTTGTGATCTCTAAAAGCTGCAGCCCACGGTGTACCTCCCTCTTGAACAGATATTTCAAGATGAACACAAAGATAAAGATGTGACACTAGTCAGAGTAGGACTTGTCGATGATCTGGTGCCTTGGTCCTGTCAGCATTGGCAACAGAAACACCTACAGCACTTTAAGGGTTACAGAGATAACATCAAGAAAAGTGGGCTGTTCTGGTGACTATCTAGGAAATCGCTTGATTTTGGAAATGCAAAAAGAAAAAGCAGAATAAAATTAGAATTCTTCACCACTCCCCTCCCAGGGTGTTGAGGGCTGTATTGGCTGTTCTGCAAGTCCTGTCAGGGAGAAATGTTTCTAAAGCAAGACAGAGAATAACAGAAATTTTATCATTTATGTATCTCTATGTATGTATAATTCATGACTGGATTATTCCAAGGTCTTAGTACTGGCTTTAGCCTGGCATTTCTATAAAGGCATTTTAAAACATAAAAGCAAAATATAAAAATAAGTAACAGTAATTAGCTTCCTGGTCTGTTTAAAACAAAGCTGTTCTGCAAATGACTGCAAATCTTGCAAGAATTCACACCAATGTTAGGAACATTGCTGTGTGGACTGAGAAGATGTATAACTTTTAAATATCAGTTTGTATGGGAAGCTAGGCAGTCTGGAAAAATGCATGCACAACACCACTGCAGGGACAGAATGGATATTTTTGCAAACACCACTACTATGGCTTAAAATGGTAATTTAGGACCTCACATTGGGATGGTCAGGTTGTGATGCTTTTATTTGCAAGATTAAGGAGAGGAATAAAACCCAAACATTGAATGAATGTTGACTGTTAACTTTTAAGGCTCAAAAGCAAAAGTTTCAATGGAATTTTTTCAATTGACATTCTAACCTACCAACTATTTTACTACTAAGTAAAAAAATTAAACTACCTCAAACACTGAAACATAGCTCCTTTTTGATCTATTTATGGCTATCACATAAAGAGAAGAGCATTTCACAATCCTTTTGCCAACCACTGACTCTCAAGAAGGCTCTTGATTACAAATTAGATATTCAAAACCATCAAGTATTCATGATTGTTTTAAGAAGCCTTAAAAATGTATAGCCTGGTTTTGTTTTTTTAAAGAGGTCACTAAGTTAGATTCTTACAATCCAATTCTCAGCATCTAAATATAAGTAGGGCTGATTTTGAATTACTGAGTGCTCCTGAATAGTTAACAATTTTAAAAACCAGCTTGCTTAAGGTACATGAACAAGGAGGTAGCTTTACAATTTCCAGAACCAGGTTTTTTGTAATGTCATGCTTTGATGCTGAAGAACGGGACTTTGAAATGCCACAAGTCTCAAGGCAATGGCAAGTGAAGTCTCACATTTAAGCACCTATGAACTTACAGGCTCACAGACCTAAGCACTTATTGCTGAAATCTTATGCCAGTTGTAATCAACTAATAATCCAAAAGTTGCAGCTCACTGTGAGTCTGAATGATGTTCATCTACTTTAAAAAATTACCCAACAAGTGGGAAAGTGCTGTACTCGGTGTGTGTACAGAACAGCACAAATGCACACTGATTTTTTTACCTGGAAACAGCAGAGTTCACACTAAGCTTTTGTTACAGCTTAGAGCTACCATTCAAGAAGAACTGAATAACTAACAAATATAATAATCCAGTGGTGATGGTGATGGTGTTTACTGCTTCAGAAATTGGCTATGGAATTGGATTAATGATTTCCATTTCACTTTTCTTATAAAAAGTATTATCCGTGATCTAAAATTTTTTTGAAAAGCTATGAACTAATCATAGCCATTTTGACTGATCCAAATGTAAAATCTTTCTTAATGCCACCTAAGTTTCACAATGCCTTTGTGAGATATTTTCATGACACAGTAGGAAAACTGCCTTTGCTGCCAGTGTTCATTCATGCTTTACCGGAAGACAAAGGCCTTAGGCTCACACATCCCTCCCACAACTTTCAACATTTTTTCAACTTGATTTTTCAACTAGCTTTCAATAATCAAAACACTTTCACTGGCTCAGGCCCCTTTCCTTATAAGTTTTCACTTGCACATAGGCCTGTGACATTCCTGGGCACATTCTCTGGTAAATGACACTGAGCACAGAAAATAAGCACAGAGCAAAGCTTTCTATGCACCAGACATTTCCGTTTCTTTTACAGCAGGAATATTCATACCTGTCTCTTGGGCTGCAGCATCTGTGTCTAAAAGAATGAATTAAAATGAAGAATTCTGAGAATGAAATGTTACAGAAGTGACACATGGTGAGGAAAATAGAATGGGCCTTAAATCGACACAGTTAAGGGTGGTTTGCGCTGACAGCTTGTTAACTTTGTGACAGGCTGTTTTACCACCTAACACAGAATTAGGATTGTCATAGAATCATAGAATCACTAAAGTGGAAAAGACCTCTAAGACCACCAAGTCCAACCATTAGCCTTGCCCTGCCATGTTCACCACTAAACCATGTCCCCAAGTGCCACATTCATATCATAACCTTCTTACAAGGGGCTTGTCAGTGACAGGCCCTATGCAAAAGGTTTTTGTGAGAAGATACAATACAGAGAAAGCGATTAACTTCTGCACAGAAGAGAGACAGTTTCTTCAGATGTAAGATCTCAGGGAGGAAATGGAGAGAACAGTTGCACTCTATACAGGAACAAAAAGTCAAGGGCTAAAGACATTTCAACTGACTGTGCAGTGAGGGAGTATTTGGTCACAGCAGCGGGGATCTGATTCAGATGTTATTCTTTGCAGCACAATTCTGAAGAAGCTGTAGTAAAGCCATATGTGAAATATGGAGATAAAAAGAGGGGTTGCAATACTCAGTGTAGGAGATCTAAGTGCGGATGATGAGAGCTGGCCTACCACGATAAATTGCAGTGGATGTACATGGAAGATGCATCACAAAGAATTTCAATAGAAGGTGGTTCGACTGAAGGAGAAGGACGGGACCTGTTCTAGAAACTTTTACCCTTTTATTTTCTTTTCTCAGGAAAAAATGTTAAATTTTATGAACCCTGATTAATTCTAAATTCTTCCATTACTAAAAATGGAAGTCCTATGTTGCATCTTCAACAAATACATTTGCTACAGTAAATGAAACTGAACAATAAAGCTACTGAGAATCAAGTGAGAATCCCTATTTGTCAGCATTTTAAATGAATTGTGCAAAGCTGAAATATCTTATTTATAGAGATGAAAGTTCAGCTATTTAGACAATGAGTAATTTGGTTTCTAAAGATGAAAAACTCTAAGGAGTGACTGCAAGTGCTGTTGAAATCCTGCACTACAAGAGGTAATGCGGTTATTTTTTCCGTAGTATATTTAGTAAGTAGTGTTGCAAAGCTATAATACCAGAATTTTCCTTCTGAGTACATAACATACAATAATAATACTTAGAACTGTCTGATGACAACGAGTTTTTATAAGTTCACCAAAACCAGCAACATCTTCACTATTTCCAGCACACATTTCTGAAAAGAAGCTACAAATAAAAATAAAAATAAAAACTTCAGTGGGATTTCTTACTTTTAATTATTGTTGTAGTGGTGTTTAAAATAAGCTTGATGTCAAACAGATTGAAGGAAAGAGAGTCTCTGAAAAAGCTTTTCTTCTGTTTGGAGGAAGAGCAGATTAGTGTTCACACCCATGTTTTGGGTGTCACAGATAATAGCTATGGAAATAAAGGTTAAGTGTTGTCCTGAGACTGATGTCACAGGTATAAACTTCAGCAGTTCAGGAAATGTAAACTTTTCAAAAAACAGTGTAGAAGCATAAATATCCTACTCCAAAATTTCAGAAAGATCTTGATCTAAGTGCAAGAACTGTTTCTAAAATCATATTAATTGTACACATTCCTTCCTATTCTTATATGATATATAAATATCATTTTTTGTATTGGCGTGTCTTTTGTACTAAATACATTCAGTGACTAGCACTGTAGTTGAGTGCTCTACTGTAGCATCAAGGTAAGAAATGGGGTTATAGATTTATGTATATATATAAAAAGTAAATACATAAATAAATAAATAAAAAGCATTCGGTTACTTTTCTCTTTATTTTAGGATGCTTCTCATGTAGATCTTTAGAGTGAGAGGTAGGTTAACAGAAAAAGACATCCAGAAACACAAGACAGCCTAAGTAACTCATCAGCAGCTTAACCATGTGACAAACCCAGGGGCAACTCGAAGGCAGCTCCGGCCTTTGGAGTCTGCCAAGCAGCCAGATGCCATCACCAGAAAAACACCTTCCAAGGCTCAGCATCTGTGTCCTAGCAGTGCTCTCGACACAAAAGGAAAGGAGGAGGAGAAGACAGAGATAGAAAGGTGCACAGAAAATTGTTAAAGAAATGCACAAACACATGATAGCAACTCTCATTTGAATTCAAAAAATCTAAAACTTGGAAAATCAAAGCTTTTGAAAAAAAAAAACAAGATCCCTCCAAATCAAAAGATTGAATATTTGATGGCAAAAGTGTATGTTTTCTTTTGTTGCTGTTACCTGTTAAAACAGTGTATTTTATAAATTTATTATGATGAAATTTGGATGTCTCAGTAGAATTTTCTCAGTTTTCCTAAGAAAAATGTTAACAAATCAAAATAAAGTGAGTTTTATAGATCTGCTATGACTATGGCCAGGCCCTCCTCTCAATTTCAGATGTGCCACCACACAGACAATAAATAAATAGTATCTTACTATTTAAGAACTAACAAGTATGCAATATCAAATTAACTCACAATTTTATGCTAAATAACTGAGAACTACTCAGCTTTACACAGATATATCTGAAAGGGCACTGATCAAGTACAGCTACACGATGTTGGAATAACAATTACAGAAAAAGTGTTTAATTTAGAAACACGATAAATAATAAATAATAATATATTGAAAATACTTCTTTTTCTCTACAGAATCCATGCCATAATATATGTACATGGTTTCCTCATAACAGCATCACTTTTTTCTTTTCCCTGCTTGCGCATGCCTAATGTGTCCATAGCAGACATAACATTCTGATTTTGAACACCCATATATCACCCTGCTGCAGAGTCTGCTAATCATTATAGAGCATGAATATTCTCTGCATCTTCTCATAATACACCAAATACCTTTGCAAAAAGGCGTTAAGGTGCAACACAAACAGGCAGCTAATGAATTATCATAACTAATGTCATAATAACAAAGATTGTTGCAGTGATTATTTATGCGCTTGCTGACTAATGTGCTCTCCGATTTATTAAAACCCAATATGTGCAAACAAACTAACTGTATTTGTGAAAATACAAATAACACATTTTGTAGTCATAGATGAAGTTAGAAGCGTTCAGTTTTCCCTATACCTCCATGACTATGAAAAAAATTCTTTCTTAGCTAAAAGAATGCTTTTACCAGTTATTCAGATTCATTCACTTCAGGTTTGGGGTTTTATTTTTAATGATTAGCACCAGTAATTTCAGTGTTTGTCAGTTGCTGTTATATATATTGTCAAGGGAAACTTTTCTGTGGCCCTAAATTCCACTCAATTCCTGTCTCCTTAGGAGACACACATGCCTGTATTATTTCACTCTCAAGCAGCAAAGGAACAGTTACCTAATTTCACCGTTGAGTCTGCCAGTTCCAACTTCTTTTACTGACCACAAATTCATTGTACTGGTTCAGAAAAAGAAAAATCATTCTCATCTCTTCTGCTGCCCTGCTGTGGCTAATGGCCAACCCATACTGAAAATAAAAGAATCTCTCCACATTTCAGATACTGTGGATTGTATTGTTGTAGTACTGCAAAATAACAGCTTTATTTTGTTAAAAGGGCCTAACTTTAAGTGGACCATGGAATATTTATGGCTCTCAGTAGTCCTTTGAAAGAGTTATCTTATGTTTTTATGCCGATCATGGGTCAGAGGTTCAAATCAGCACTTCTTTCTGTCACTCCTTATATGTTTTACTATAATTTACAGCTCAGCAAGAGGACTCATAAAACAAAAGTGTCTATTTTACTTCAGCAACTAATTCTAGCTAATCAAAGCTTTCCAGCAAAACAACCCAGCATGAAACTCTGCGTGGAAAATATGCAGAGAACAAAGCGTTTTGTCAAATAACACATCTCATGATGTAAACACATATGTCTCTTATAGGAAATTTTATCGCTTCCACATTATCGGCACACAAAAGGAGCATTCTTGTCGCAGACCTGGTGCGACTGTGGAGCCATCGTCATTGGAAACAAGAGCCTGATTAGGTTCCCACACAGATATGAATAGATTTTCTTTTTTTAGTGTAATGCTGCCTTTCTTATTTCTTAAACAGACTAGTAATTGTGGCTGTAAAAACAGTGAATTGTGTTTGGACGACATTTGTTTCTTCATATTTTTTTTAGCTACCCAGTGACACCAATTATCCCATATGGTTGTCCTCTTCTGGAAAGTCTGAGTTAATCCACAGCTGTGAAGATGAAGACGCACCCAGCAGGCTCTAAATCTGGTGGGTCTCTTGTCTGTTAATAAAGTCCACAGTCTGCTGGACAGATGTTAAGAGGATCTGTTAAATAAGTCAGTGACAAAGACACAGACTTCTGCTGGGGAAAATAATCAGCAAAACCATATCTATTCTTCATAGTTTTTCATTTCTTTCTTCATGTTTTGGTGAAGAAAATTTTCCTTACTTGACAGAGGAGTCCCACAAAACATACGATAGGTGGTGCTCAAAATATGAATGGACTAAAAGATCGCATTGACGTGAGTTCTGAACAAATGATAGATCTTTTTGTCCTTGACTTATTCTTGCATGCTGTGGTTCCTACACTATTATTTTAAGTTTGGGTTCATTGGTCATATTATGGTGGGAGCCTGAATAGGTATTTTCAGCTATAAAATATCTCCTTAAATTTTTACTGTAAAGAGAAATGTAAACTGAAGATGAAATTACCATGTGACTAATTTTTGTTAAAAGTTATTAACATTACCTTTTCTTAAATAAAGGAATTACAGATGATGTTTTTGTCCCCAGGGCTCATGCTAATGTTCGAGGTTGGGGGGGAGGGGAACCACCACGGAAAAACGTGGAATGAGAAGATACCTGCAGTAAGATCCACATTTAGAACCTTACTAACTTTTCCCTATCCCCACCTGTTTCTCATTGTGGCCTGACAGCACAGACATTCAACCTCAAAGTCTCTCTCAGTTACAGTCATGTAAATTTGGAGAAATATTACAGACCTAAAATATATGCACCAGCGCAATAAAGAATTAACTTGCCTTCAGGCATGTGTGCATTAAGGTGTTCTTAAAATCACTTCTGTTTCATTTGTAAACTGTATTTCTTGTTCTTTTGACCTCATCCTGCTTTGACGTAATGAAGTAGAAGTGTTCATCAAAACAGCTCTCTCTGCTTTGCTTCCTAAATGCAGGAACTTTGATGTAGGCATCATTCCTGAGATCATGCCCCTTAGAAATCAAATGGCCTTGATTCCATTGAATTATGACAATTAAATGCAATCTCTCTACAACTGCCTTTTCACAACCTGTTTACTGTAAAGCTGTGGACAAAGCCAAGAAAGAATATTTAGAGCTCAAATAAATTACCAATCACTGCAAGTAGGTAAGACAATGTATATAATTTGGCACCTGGCAGTTGCCTCTGTAATATTGTGTTTGTTTCCCCTTAGGAAGTAAAGCTGCTGGTTTATTAGTTTTACTGCACCTTGACAAGTTTTCAAGATATAATGTCACCCCATCACCCTATGAGGCTGCTGGGAATTTTTAATGAGACAGTATGAAAATTGTGAAAGAAAAGTTTACTCTCTGCAAAAAACATTAATTCAAAAATATATCTTTAAAAAGTTATATAATTACATATAATACAATAGCACAGAATATATGTAGCATTTTATCTATTAAAAGAAAATGACTACTCAGCTCACAGTGTCTGTGATATTTAAATGAGACTTTCAATTATTTTCAATGCCACCAAGTCAAAAATCTAACCCTGTGAAATATAAGTACTGGTCCTCAGGCCCCCAGAGAGAAAACTATATTTCTGCCATGTCAGAAAAGAACAAAGGGCAGTCCAAAAGCTGATAGGGGAAACAGAGTAACAGCTACCAAAACAAACAAACAAAACCAAAACAACAACAAAAAACACAACACACCCCTCAAAAAAAACCCAAACCCACACATATATACAAAATTGAAAGCCTTCTGTAGCAAATATGGAGCTCTTACTTTCTGAAGAACAATTCCCTTGTGAAGTCACTGACTGGAAGGAGAGGCAAAAATCCTCACTGACTTGGCAGCCGTGTCTCACCTCATTTCACTCTTTTTATTTTTTTTTCCCCTTTCCAAACAGACTGAGTGTTGGTCTTCTGAGAATATGATGCTAAGCCACTTTTCCTGTAGAGTTTTTAAACTGGGCCTCTGAGAAAGGGTTTGATACAATTCAATGACTGAAGTAATACCTTTGTCCATCTGAGCATTAAATGGCCCATTGAAATACAGCTTAGTTAGAATTTCAGTAAATGGTGCTTTCTATTTTTTTTTTTATTATTATTCCTTTCCCAACAGATTACAGTCTGTATCTGAAAATGAAGTTCAATCACTTTTGGTTGCCTCTCAGGTCAGGCCCTTTAGCCAGTGTTAATTAAATATAACCCCTTCAGAATATCGGAGGTTAAATGAGAGCAACAAACTGGTCTTCTTCAAAATATTACTTCATGCTCTCCAAAAAAGCTGTAATATGTTTGGGAGGGCCCTCATTTAAACACATTGGTCTTAACAATAAAAATGTATTGGGGGTGGGAGGGGGGAATCATGCTAAATGCTGTTTTATCCAACAGCTAGTAATCAGAAAACATTAAGCACCTATTTCCATGCAATATACCGCATCTATTGTGTTTAAATAACACACACCATAAAGGAAAGTGCTGCAGCAGACTATTTAGGCTGTATCAGCACATACAGCAGAATTTTCTACTTGATAAAGTGAAACTATAAAGAATCAATACATAAGTCAGACAGCTTCCATACCTAATATTCTTCCCCGTAGCTATTAGAAGTTCACATTTCTGTCTCTAGTAGGCATGAACATTAGTATACCTTCAATTTTATGTATTCAGTCACATTTTGCTGTCTGTTCCATACAACTTGACTAGAGCATGAAATTGGAAAGTAACTGAAGTTGTCTTTTTTCCATCGTAATGATTTTAAAGGAAAATGGGAGGGGTAAGTTATTTGTTTGCTGCCTTGTAAAAAGTTTCCTGAAGTATTCATAATAATTTTACTATTAAATTAGTCGAAAGAAAGCTTTTTAACACATGGTAATTAGTCTTGTCTTTCTGAACATGACTTTACTGTAAATACTCCTCCTTGACTATGCCTTTGTCCCAAGATTCCTTAGAAGAACGCAACCAAGCGATAATTCAGCATTATTGCTGCTTCAGTGCACTAATCGCTTAAAGAGCAGCAAGGACCCCATGTTTACTGCCACAAGGCTCCTACAGCCTCCCGGCCTAAGGCAGGCTTCCCAGCCCAGCAGCATCCAGATGTCAAGAGGAATATCCAGGTCCTGATGCAGCATGCCGCTCCATTCCAGTATGGCCTAAACATCTGTTTCATCTGCTGGCGTACAACCTGCTGAATACACTGAGACTGCCACACGAAGCAGGGAATTGAAGGAGGGTGGGAATGAAACACTGCAGTTTGCACAGCTCAGTATACATATCACTAAAAAACCCTATACAGGCAAAAAAATTGACACAAAATGTTTGGAACCCCAAAACTGGAATTTGATCGTTTGCTCTCTAGACTGAAAATCTAGAAAATATGACGATCATTAAAAAAAAAAAAAACAACAAGAAACCCCTTTCTACACAATATATGCTTAGCATTTTTTCTCCTAATGGGGGAACAGACCATAACACATAAGCATCTCATCTTACTAACTTTACTCTGGTTTAATTCCTTATGGTGTAAGAAAAGTACAAAATAAGGAAAAGTACAGTAGTGTGTAACAAAAAGTGCTTGTTGTGCTTATAGCAAATGCTCTTTAAAAAAAAAAAAAAAAAAAACAGAACTTAAAAATAAGATAAACCTAGGCATCTCTTACATATTTATAATTTCCTATAGATAGTAACTCAGGAACTCAAAAACAATAAGCGTCTTTTGTCTAAAAGATAGGAGTATGTAAACATTGACATTTTATCTTGAGGCATGACAAAAACAGCAAACATTTTTAGTTGATCTAGATTAAGTTCTGACAGGGAATAAAGGAGTGCTAACTGTTCTCATCTCTTCCACTTTGTGTATCTATTCTCTCGTATTTTTGCTAGCAACAATAATGGAATAGTTGCCTGCTCCCATGCAAATTCTTTGAGTTGTTTATGAAAGCAAGATCAAAGCCCAAACTGAGAGTGCCTCTTTTTTTGCTGTATTTTTTCCTCAAGAGAAGGACCTAATGAGAGGCTGTTAAACTTGCAGTCTTGCTCTGCACTTACAGAGCAGGAGCATTCTGCAACCTCCCAGCTTATCCTTTTCTCTGGCCAGCCTGGAGACATGGTTCACCTCTCTGTGCCTTGAAACAGGAGCACAGAAGGCAGGAGGGACCAAACACTTCCGCGTCCCACCTCCGCACAGGGTCAGCACCTGTACCCAGAAAGGAGGTATCATCTCTCAGACTTTCCATTTAAACTCACCCACCCTCTGTGAACCTGAGCAAGTCAACATTTTCTCTGTGCTCCTCATGAAATGGATACACTGCTGCTGCATTACTACAGCATCTGAACTAGGTATATCTGAATACAATCATAAAGTATTTCTAGTACAGATAAAACGTGAGCATTAATAAAACTGCTATTTTAATAAAATATTGTAAATATCAAGTAAAAAAAGATTCTAAAATCTTCATCAAATATCTATAGCTATTCCCTCTGCAGGAGGATAGCAGAAACATCAGTAAAATCTTTCTCTTAAGCACAAAGGTTTGCATTCCTTCATTTAATGCTGTCAGATTACCGACACACTACTTTTTGATCACAATTCTCCTGTTATTTACCATGCACAGGAAAGAACACAATAGCCTTATCTTTGTGGTTCTCCCAGGTTATATGTTGTTCTACACATCTTAGTTACTCACAAAAAAAAACTTTAACATTTTTTATGATTTTACAAAATAACTGTGACAAGCTCTGTTTGTCAAAAACAATAACGTTTTTGATATGGAAGGAGACAGGCAAGTCTGCCTAAATACCTCTGGTAGAAAGCCAGTCACAGCAAAGGACAACTGTATTTGCTTGAAAAATAATTTCTAGTTTCCAGTGGATAATGGAAAGAAAAAATGAGAAATGTTAAAGTTGAATCTGTACATGATTTTTCTATTAGAACTTGCTATTGTCATTTTCATGGCATAAATTCTAACTCATAAAAATTGTGGGTAGCACCAAAGTTACCAGACTAACAAGCTCACTTAGGAAAAGAAACAAGGACAAGATAGCATAGCTCCAAAGATACCTGCAAACAAAGGCTGTAGTGTTTTAAACTCCGTCTCTTGCATCCAAGGAAAGTGAATAAGCAGTATTTTTTTAAACTAAAAATATAAACAGATCTATCAGGAAAATATGAAAATATAACCAGATGGTTGCATCATAGTTCAGGTTTTTTAATTCACTTAATGCTACTATAATACCTTCTCTGATAACACTGTAAATCAAATTATTCATAGGAATTTAAAATGTATTCTGGTATTTTTTTAGAAGTTTTTCCCAAAAAATCTGGGTTTTATTCTTTACTGCTAATATAAAATATTTTTAACAATAAATGTGAGAGGTCTATATGAAAAGCAGTTAACTAACAAATTCAGACAGTTTCACATACTTTATCTGTAGAAATGTGTTCTACACTAAAGCTAGTGTAGAAAAAAGAAACTTTTTAAAAAGGACCACTGTGATAAGGGAAATAAAATTATATGATTGAGAAGCAATTAATTACAGTAAGTTTGCTGAAGGGATGATAGCTATCAAAGCTTATCAAATTTTGCATTTCAGAATTTCAGATATTTATTTTAAAAAATGTTCACATATAGATAGGCTTTGTGAGAGAAGTCAGGAGTTTCATTCAGTCTCATGTCAGCAGGATTACAAGCAATTATGAGTAGCTGCTTGTTGAGCTGTGTGAAATGAGTTGGTGAATGTATTTCCTAGTAAGCATATGTCCATATCACTGGTATGATTACCAGTAATGTAGACAATCTTAGTTGAAGGGGTCTAAAAACATAATTATTCTTCTAATCCTATAGGGGATTAAATCAATTCAGGATAGAAGATGGTTGTGCAACTGCTGCTTCTAGAGTACACCTTCTAGGTCTGTCAACCAGGCAGCAGAGAGGAAAACCAAGGCAAAAGTAAGAAAAAAGGAAACCAGGACATGGAAAAAATAAGTGGCAAAAAGTCTTCCCTAGAAATATATTTTTAAATCTGGCTTAAGTTGGTGGGTTCATTCACTCTCCAACCAGCCAGATGGAGAAATTGTCTGACGTTTCCCTGTGTAGAATTGCACAGATACAGAACACGAAAATTGAACACTCACCACTGCTAAGCACACTGAGAAGCAAAAGCACTACAATTAAATTTATACATGCTCCCATAACAGAATAATGAGATCCCATCCTAGTAATAAGTGGGTGCAGGTCAGAAAAAAGGAGAGTCCCACTTAAACTACCTCTCTCAATTCCCACATCTGAATCCCCATCTTGGAAGAGAAGATGCCAAGACAACCCTACATTTAAGATCTGAATATTTGAAAGTGCTGCTTGGGATTTGAAACTGTAATATTTTCTTACTTTTATAAGAGACACAGTTCATGTGGTAGCTCACAGCCATTCTATAATTTTCACTAGCAAAAATGGACAGAAGACAGGGCTATAATAAATATATACTGGCTCTACTGATCAGGAGAAGCTTTATCAGTCAGCTGGGGCACATCTGGGAAAAAAAGTCACTCAGGTGCATCTCTAGCATCCCATTCAATTAACATATCATTAAAAATGGTTTGTCCCTGTTCAGCCTGCTGTGTTACCTGATAAGTCAACATAGTTAAAATGTATATTTAAATGCAGAAAACAGTGAAATGTTTTCTTTGTGAAGCAGAAAACAAGACCAGCTTACAGGTATTTTACAGCATTAGAAATAATTGTGCTTTGCAGGTTGCTTACCAGATCACTCACACTGATCTTTTATGGTGTATTTTGAACTTTCATGCACCTTCAAGGAAAATTAAATAATGTCCTTGAAGGAAATATACACAAAATTATGCAAAACATATTCAAATGGACTTATAAAAATTACATCTAAAAAAATTTCACATTTGCACCTCAAAACCAGGTAACTGGGAACTTACTGTTATAAATTCATGGGAAGCTGATGTATTTCATCACAATTCACAAGAAAATGTGAATTGGGCATAAGATTTCTGAACTGCAGTGGGCGTGATGATGCTTCAGCAACAGTGCTGGGTGCTGGGACCTGGTTAAATGGGCTATGAGACCTGATCTTAGCCCTCCCCTAAGTGTAGAAGACTGAAGCAGAAGAGATGGCCTGTACTGGATGAATTACTATGGATAGTTCACAGAAGTGTTATTTAATAATGCTGTAAATTAGTTAAATCCAGTGACTTGTTCTGTTTCTAGTGTGTTGGACGAATTATTCAAGTTTTTTGAAAGGACTTTAACTCCTTGATTTTTCACTTTCGAAAATACCAGTAGACCTGAGAGCACACCCTCACTATTCCTACAGCTGAAACACTTCTTCATTTTTTGTGTTTAGCTACTTGCCATAATTCATGCACAACACCAAAATACGTGCCCTATTATAGTGACTTCAATAGATTTTGTGAATGATTCCATTAAGTTTCAAATAATCCCTCAATACTAACATTTAAGCATCATGTGTTTTCTTCTTGTACACCTTAATATGATCCTCCCTCCAGTCTTTTTTTCAGGACTGCCATGCAAGCCTTCTGGTGTGCCTCCAGCCATATGTAGCCTGCATGCTGAGTCTTAAGAACAGACAGATGATTCCCATATTTTCTGTTTAGGACACTTTTCTAATTTCTCAATCATATGGATTCTAAAAGCATCACAGACCAAACACATTTTAGACAAGCAGAGTGTTGGAGGCCATACCATTCCTCTTTTATCATCCATACAATCTCTTCTACTTGGTGATCGCAACATCTACACACCAGTTTGATGAGTTTTGTCTCATCTCCCATGAATTTCCCATTTTTTCTGAACTGGGTCAGTGGGAGGGTATATGGTCTTATAATCAAAGACCCTCGGAAATGAGGCAGGTGATGATATCTTTCCAGTTCATGCATCTTTAAGAGAATTCTTCTGCTTCCTTTGAGTATGTGTGTGTGTTTGTCTGCACCTAGAAGCTCTAACCTAACCACCTTTGTTCTTAGAACTTTTAGTTCAGATGAAAAGCGAGTTATTAAGTTTTATTTTTTCTGTAGCAATTAGTCAGGAAGGAATGATGATACTGAATTGTATTATTTTCCTTCATGTAAAGACCTGACTTAAAAGACGTTTTTGTTTTTAATCAGATTCCTGATAAGTTCCTAAACAACCAAATACATTAACACCTTCACAGGAAAAAATCCTTCATGTTTGTAATTTGTAGTCAAATTAAGAAGCTCGGTTAATGGTTATCAAAAGTATAATAAAATTCCAGAAACATATTCACTTGCAGCTAATTCCTGTAAGGCATACACCATACACATTTCTAGAAAGCTTGAAGGAATCCAACTACCAGCTCAGAGTATGCCTCACAGTCAGCCTATTCCCCAAAGGGATGCCACAGTTTTAAAAGAGCTTTAAAAAACGTACTCGTCCCCTGACGGCACTCTGTAGTACTGGTGCCTCTGGTGCTCTGTCAGTAAATGCAGCAGTAATTTATTTGCTTCTTACTGGCTTCTGAGTGAATACATACCCCAGGGAGGGAGCTCTGCAAAGCACAATGATTTTAAAACAGAGCCTGGGCTTTCAGCGAGGGGCAGCCAGTGGTTAAGGCAGCAAGAACATCTTGTTGATGCTGGGGGCTCAGCCTCTTCCAGTCACTTGGGGCTCTAGCTTTTGCCTTGATATAGACTGAAGAGATGCAGGAAACCTCCTGCAATCCAGGCTATAAGGATGATATCCTTTTAAACATACAAGTTTCCTGATAAGTGAGTTGATGCCTGTGCCATTTATGGTCTTAATGGTAAATTCTCCCCGGAAAAGAGCATATGGGCCTGCAAGGCAGCTGTCCTGCTCAGTAAGATCTAAAGGTGCAAAAGGTGGGAATCGTGCCAGGAGCCTGATCCCTAGCTGCCAGATTGAAAAGTCTTCCCTCTTGGGAGAGGACAGCAGGAGCAGGACAGGAGCACTTCCCAAGGAGGAGGGGTTGGGCATCTGAAAGGAACGGAAAGAGAGAGCTGTGCCAGTCTGGGTGACAGTCCGGTGGTTAGGGATCTTCCTGCAAATGGTGAAAACACCAGCCCAGGAATGGACTTAGGCTTGCCACCACCAAGACAAGTACTAGAACTGCTTTAGATTATAGAAACAGTCTCTTTCTTAAACATTCCTATACATTTTTTAATAAGTAATGTGGCACTGTTCCATTAAGCAAGAATGAGCGTAACAAAGACGTGCTGTTTAAAGCGGTTTTGGAGGTCCAGAGCATTAAATGGGTGCAGAAAGCCTCTTGCAGCTGCAGTGCTGCTGTGCCAGGCTGATTACTCTAGCTAATGGCTTTGTTTGTTTGTCTATCTGTCCATTTTTACCAGCTTGAAGAGAATAGGGAGATTTCCTCTCATTTTAATTGGGGATGACATTACTGGGGGAGCTAGGAAAATCCTCCTGGGCAAAATTTCCTCACAATTGATACTCTTCTGCAAAAAGTCTCAGTTTTGATGGGCTGTCCTTTCCTGAGGAAAATCACTTTGCCAGATAATTCAGGGCTGAAGATGAGAAGGAGTAGGAGAAGATAAAGTATTAAGAAATTCTGCAAAGAAAGGAGGTCATATGGTAAAATATTGACTCAATGACATCATTTTCATTGATACTGCCACTAATATAATTCAACTTGATAACATAGATATTACGTACAGAGACATAAACGTTCAAGTAGGGATAGGCACAAGTATAACTATTTCATTGATTTTAATTAAATTTTCCTAAGTATTGCAAGGTTGGCATATTTTTAATTTTATTTTCATTAAAGGACATGCTTGGTCTCTCAGAGCCCTAATAAAATCTTCTTTCGACCTCTTTTCTTTCTCTGCTACAACTTAAATGTCTACATAAGAAAAGGACCAAAATATTTAATTTACTACTTCCATATCTTGAAATTTGCACACACCATCCCCTTAATTTAGGCCACTATTCACTGTATCATAATAAGGAACATTCTGTTAAAATATGTCCACCTAGAGCTCAGTAGTCTTTGAATGCTAGATAAAATCATTCTATAAGGCTAATGAAGACAGAAACTCTGCCTGTAACAATATTAAGTTTGTTTTCTCTAGTGATTCGAAGAAGTGAGCAATCTGTCAGTAATTCATTGAGGGAAATTACTTGTCTTGTAGGAATTCCCGCTGACAGTCACTCACTCATAGTGCTGACCCAAACATCTACCCGCTGACAAACAAATTACACTGTCTTAACTTTGAAAAGGTAACTAGCTGTTTTTAATTTTGATTGGTCTAACCAATTCTCTTTCACATTTACCCAATCCTCATCCTTTATCGTGTTAAAAAAAAAAAAAAAGAAAAAAAAAAAAAAGGAAAACCCCATGGTTTTTGCATTTCAAGAAATTATTATTGCCTACATCCGAGAGTGTTATGTCAGATAAAACTGTTAAACTGTGTCTAACCAACATTAAGACTGGCAGCCCTGCCAGTGACTGACTGGGTGAGTGAACACATTACTGAGACAGCATTGTAGAAATTAATTTTCTTCAATAAAGTGATTTTTAAGGCTCATATATTTCACAATCTAAACATATGTCACTGTTTCATAAACAAAATAAATGGATTAAAATAATACATTACCAATATGCTGACACATGGAGATATTTTAATTAGAAATACTTAAGCTGCGTGATATTTAACTGCTATATTTGTTGAAGAGGAGCATGCATCATTTAATAAGACATAAGGCAGGTACATCACTTTGCATGATGTGGTACCAGAGTGGGACCAAATCACCTCCAGTGTGAGCTATCACTATCATATCATATTAGCCCCACTGAAAAATTGTGGTAAGGTTACAGCATACAGAGGAAACTCCGTAAGAGCAGCAGTCCACTAAAACAACCTTTTCATTGAAATAATAAGTCACCCAGATTCTAGTTCCCGAGAATAATATTTCTTCATAAAGGGCCACATTTAACAACTTAGCTATTTAAAGGCCATATTTACATGACTGTCGCATTACATTGGCCTCTTTCCTGCACATTCTTCTTGACTTACTTTAAGGACCAGCACTAAAATAGCTGAGGAAAGCAAATGTCAACTATGTCCTGAAATTTATATGTGTGAGAGAATTGGAATAAGTAGAAATGTAATATATTGTTTACTGTACCAAGTGCCCTCTGTCCTCTAAAGGTCAAAAGCATTGTAACCTTGGAGTTACAGTTTCTGATTGTTCCCAGGGTTAAATACATTATCAAAATTAATGGTTCAAACCCCTCAACCTTCAGATATATGAGTATTCATGCCTCCATCTGCTGAACTGTTCAACTAAAAATAGCATTCTTTGGCCTTCCCTCTACTAATATTGTGCCCCTGAGGCAGGCTGTGCAATGCTTCAGCAGTACACCGGATCTGCACCCAGCAGTATTAAAAAGAGGTCATAATATTTGTCTGCAATTAGAAGAGAATATTGAGGAGCACGATGAGATGGGAGGGCAGAAAAGAAATAGAAAAATATGTGTTCAGTTAATTTTTTTTTTAAAACGGGTTATAAAAACTTCAGGTTTCAAGAACACAGCTGCGACTATAGTTAAGACTTGCCAAGGTTCATTAGTGTTATAAGCGATAAATTTTGAAGGACAAATTACACAAATAGTTTGGGGAAAGAGTTATGAACGAAAGCTTTTTTGTTTTGCTTTTTTTTCCCAGAGCTCACTTTGTTTAGGAATAACTCCAGTTAGCATCATTGTAGTGCTTCCATTTCTATCAACAGTTTATCAGTCGTGGTTGAGAGAGTTGCGACATTTCCTTATTTACCACATAGACAGTTTTGTAGAAATATGTAAGAATGAAGGCATATTCTTTTTGAACAGTAAAGAGCATATAGTAACATGCCTTGAAAGTAAGGATATAGGTGCCACCTCTGCCAGCATTATGACTTCCCAGTAACTAAGTTACTGCTGCCAGCAACATGGGATCTGGGAAATCCCATTCCATGATCAGGTTCGCTCATTTAACAAGACTGCTGGCCACACATATCTAGCATCAGTTAATATTAGTGCAAACATCTGACAACTGTGGAAAAGATTCAGGGAAACGGGAAAGGAGAGAAGGTATGTGTAAAGAGAAGCAAAAGGAAAATTATTGACAGGTTTTACAGCTCACACTGATTAATTAAAGCAACATTCTTTTGTTACACAAATGCATCAGAACTGTTTCACACACCACTATGCACACATGCTACAGGTGTATTTGGTAATATATCTGTAAACTAGCAGAAGTTTGATTTGACCAGATTCATTCACAGCTGTTTGAAGCTGGAGGGGCAAACAGAAATAGCTTGTTTTTTCTGATTAGACTGTACTTAAAGAACTGTTCCTGCATCAGCAAAATCCTTTCTCATACCAAGAATCCTAACAAGGCTTAATCCTACCAGGTATATTATTTAAATCTTTGGCTGAGTTGTTGAGGAAACTGGTGAGATGTGGCTGAGACAGCAATGGGAAGGGTGGGTCACAGAGTTTTAAGCCTTTTTTGTCAACACCACCTTCGATGACACCTTCATGAGATCAGTATATAGATTAAAAGAAGCTATCTGACACCCACCCAAAGCCGAGCAAGTCACCAGTTTGGGAACATGGACTGTCATAAATGTGTGGTAGTTACTATTTTATTTCAGGATACTCAAAGCTGCAACTGAGTATTAATGGTATTTACCATGAGTTGATTAATGTGATGCAAAAATCTAAAGAGCAGATGGGTCAAACCAATCTGTTGCTGAAGGAGAACTTTTTTTCTATTTTATTTTTTTTAATGTTGCACTTATGAGTGAAACTAGTTACTTGAGGAACTCCTGTATATGATTTCAGTAAAGTCTTTTTTTAACTCATGGAGATACATAGTTCCCTGGTGAACCCAAAAAAAGAATTCAGAGAAAGTACATTTCGATAACAATGTGCTAAAGAGCTTGAGTAAGATGGGCAAATCATTAATTACAACTTGCCCTCTGGAGAAACATCACCTGGGGAATAATTGCTATCGTTACATGACGTACCTGGGAGTAAATGGTTCTCTGTGCTGTTAGATTCAGAGCTTGCATAGAAGTTGCCCTATCACACAGGAAGATGAGAACACAAATTTGCTACTAGCCCCCACCCGGAGTATGATCATCCCAAAAAAACCCCCGCAAGTGGAAAAAAGGAGGGATTACAAGCTTGAAGCTGACAGAATGTCCACTGCAGCTGCATACAGATTATGGAACATAATTTTGGAACTAATAATAATGCCCTGGTAAATTGAAATATTACAGCTACTGCAAAGATCTTTGACTTGACATAGCTTTCCCTCCCCAAGTTCTCCAAACATGTATATTAGACACACACTCACATGTAGAAACAAAACCAAACCTGCAAATGAAAGCTATTTCTCCCACTGGTTGAAAGGAACAGAGATTAGGTTTGTGATCAGTATTTTTAAGCACTTAGGAAATACTCAGATACCATGGCCACAGCATTCATGTAAATAAATAAGTGGGTGGGGTGCATGGAAGAAAGGAAGCAGAACAGAGAAAGAAGGGGGAAGGGAAGCAAAGATGGAAAAATTAGCTGAAATTCTACACCTCTAACAGTCTTCATGACGCATCAGGTATAACAACAAATTCCCTCCAACAAACACACCCAAATAAGTAGTCATTTAGGGAACACTTAGAGAACTGACACAAAGAGAACATTAATAGAATATTAATAGTGGGAGTAAATAAAATTTGATTTCTGACAATTTGACAATCTGATGAGCAGGTATCAAACTTAGGTTAAGTACTATATCACTTAAGCTCTTATAACCATGAAACCTTAAAGGTTGTGAAATCCCCTAGAGGTGAAATTCAAACAAAATAGAAAAGGGGGAGAAACAAACAAAAGAAAAAAGAAGCCTTTTGCAACAAATATATTTCAAAATGGAAATTCAGGCCCCTCGAGCCTGAATGTTTCTGAGTTTACTAGCACCACTTTCTTGGCTGGTTGTTTTCTCTCTAATTGTTCTCATCAAGTTTAACAACTCAGTTCATCATTTCCACAAATTAATGAAATCGTACTATTGCTGTAGGTTCAGATCAAGTCTAACGTATAAATATGTGGGTCAAGTTACAAATGGATCCTGTAAAAGGAAAGAATCAAAATGTCTGTTGTTTAGATCCTGTTTCTTTGACAGTTGAACAGTTTTCATGCTTTCCTGCCTTACAGCCTTGTGTAGGCACAGTATTTGTTTTAGTGCATTTCAAAGCAGCAAAAACAGTCTCTCTCTATTCACAAAGGTGATTCCTGCAGTATTTTCTCTACTAAAGTTAATGAGACTTTCACTTCAATAAATAGTCAAATACAGACTTTCAAAGGATACCTGCTTGCTATTTTTCCTTTTGAGAAACTTCCCTTCGGTTTGAAGCCTGCCCAAGGTACAGTCTAACATTACATTATCATGTCCCAAAAGCATTTTTTGGAGATCTTTGCCTGCAGACTCAGGGTGTTCTGACAAATTTTGATTGTACGTTAGGCCAGACCTAAGCTCGAGAGGTCTTTTTTGCTAGCTCTGGACCATCAATGAACAGCGAATTCTGCTGCCATTCTCACTTATCCTAAGTTAATTTGGCAAGAATATCAGCATAGGGTAAAGACGAAAGGGTTTTTAATTTGCTTTGGTCCCTCTGGAAAACTATATAGTTACAGAAAGGTAAGCAAAGTAGATATTTGGATATTAACATGGCAATATTTTGCTACTCTAGGCACAATTTATTCCTACTTCGCTTCTGAACCTGACTCTAACCTAACTCAAATAGGGGTTTCAAAGGTTTACTTGCAAATAGTTACATGCATCTTTAATGGCCTTTCCTCTCATGTTCACTGTCACTTTCTTTCCACACATTTTAACTCTGAAAGCTTTTGACTGTTTCTTCATTATTTATGACATTGTTGTGTCTTTTCTTGTGAAATTAAAAACTTCTTGCCACAAGAAGCTAGCTAATAATATGGCACATAAATCTTTCTTTCACGACATTTCACTCTGCATATGCCAAAAATAAATAAATGGCCAAACTAAGGCTCCTAACCATGCTTGGCATCTGACCAGCTTAATGCACAGAAAGGTTGAGATTACCTAAATACAGTAGCTAAAAGAGTTTGCAATTTATTGTATTGTCAACACCACACTGTTTGGAAAAAAAAAAAAAAGAAAAAAGAAGAAAAGGAAAAAAAAACCACAATAACATACTTTTGTTTGGATACACTGACTGCTTCAATTAAAGGTAGTACATTGCAGCTACAGGGGAGAGACCACATGAAAATAAAGTACAAAATGATCTTTGAACTTGTCTCCCATCAACTGGTCATATAAATAAAAAAATACCATTAACTGCCAATACAAAACACACGTAACAATGTCTTTCACTCACAGTATCACGGTTGGCTTGCACATTATTGTATTTGCTGTACTGTAAGTACATAAGGTGTTAATCCTCCTGGGCTGTGCTCAAAAATTATTTAACATTCAGACTATTATTTAGCATACAGCTGGTTAGCAGTTTTCCCCTAAAATGTTGGCTTCGATCCCACATTTTTTTGTTCTGGCACGTACCTGGAGCTGTAAAGGGCTGAGTCCAGAAGCAGCAGCAGCTGCCATTGTTGATGGAATGAACTGCACAGGGTAGTTATCACCTGTCGGGAGAACAATGCGTGCAGGTTCAGACAATGAGCAGAGAATAGCAACAGACAAGTGCAAACAAGGACCTAGGATTGCCTGTGCTCCACAGCACTCCTTTAAGCCTAAACATCTGCAAAAACAAAAGGCTTCACTGGGCACAGACTTGCCATGCTCCCTTGGAACTTTTTTTGTTAGCAGATAGCTGGTAGGCAAACTGGCAAAACATAAATACGATGCTCGTGATTTTCAAAAGCAAATGTTCAAATCAAGCGTGTAAGCCTGGGTACAAAATGGGCCTTAGAGCCACAGACATGCAGATAAGATACTCCAGGAAACCCTAGTGGCTCCCAGAGGAAAAAAAGTTATTTTCACCACATGTCTCTTAAAACAAAAGAAATTTGTTATCACCCAAGAATTTTCTGTCCAGTGTAATGAAGGGTGATTTCTTTTTTAGTGTCGAGTGGCTTCTGTGAAAGTTACCCAGTTGGCTCAACGCAGGTTGAGGTTTCTTATTTTCCTTTGGGGTTCTCTGTCTTGGGACAACTCTTTAAGGTAGTCATAGAGAAAAAAAACTAAATCACTTCTTAAAATAGCTGGAAATACAATTTTAACTTTCTCTGAGATCTGGGGAACTACTGAAGTTGGTAGATTAGACAGCTGCTCAGTTACATGAAGATTAGGGTACTAACGTTTGTGTGTTCTGTTCACTAGAAACTGAAAATGTGTGCCATCTGCATTTAGGGGACAACAAATACTCCAGAAAATAAGAGATACTGTTGTTCCAGATTAAGCATTGCAACACTGTGTCTTATAGCATCTATGAGTGTGTTCCCACACTTATGCATCACTCAGTGCCTTTGGGACTCTTAGTGGATGTAAGGAGTTAAGGAAGGCTGAAATAATTTAGCAGTGTAATCTGAAATATAAAAATGAATATAGTGATGGATAAGTTACACAGTAAATATGATTTAATGGAATATCACTTTGGCTCAAGCTACTTATTTAAAGTCAGCGTTATATACAGTTTGTAGGTTACATTTTAACAGGCTGCTCCTCTGTACATTTTTGAGACTTACAATAATCAGTCTACTTTACACAAACTCTTCCATGCTGAAAGCAGAATGTAGCAATGAGAGAAAATACAGAAATCCAATATAATGTAATTAGGGCATTCCAAGAACTAGATTTTTTTTTTGTGTCAACCCCCTTAAATAAATAACAATAGCTAAAAATCTTTGCAGTCACTGGATTCCTCAGAACTCTCCTTTCTTACCACCTGAAGTTCTATTGTATTCAGCTCAGTTAAAATGTTCGGTTGCTTCACTTTTTTAATAAATTGTACATGTCTAATCCACAAGGTCTCTTTGCATCATATCCATAATACCTCATCAGGCCATTGAGCACAGTATGTGCTTGTACACAGTCCAGTAACAATTGGATTCTGATTGCGTATGGAGCTCTGCTACAATGCATTCACTAACACTATATTGTACTGGTGTCCTATGGAGTAATGTTCAAAATATCTCCTCTTATTTTCCCCATTCCATGAGGTTGATTTTAGTTTGCAATGATGTTGGTGGATTTTTTTTCCTAAAAAAAAAAAAAAAAAAAAAAAAGGCAACAAAAACCCCTAGATTATTTTCTAAAAGTGCTAAAGCTGCCTCTTTATGGTTAAATAATTCCACTCATGTCTTTGATATTTATATTAAATTATCTGAATAAATAAGATCCTAATCTAAGTTAAATAATGTTTCTTTGAGAAATATCT
This sequence comes from Pipra filicauda, assembly GCF_003945595.2. Lineage (NCBI taxonomy): Eukaryota > Metazoa > Chordata > Aves > Passeriformes > Pipridae > Pipra > Pipra filicauda. Next base: position 2,226,178 of record NW_024104387.1, on the reverse strand, counting down.
TACAAGGTTTTTTAAAAAAATCACAAAGATGTTGAATTAATGATGCTTTAAATGGGGGGGAAAATAACCATCCGACTTATCAGCATGGACTGCCTTGCAGAACATTTCGGAGGCATTCTTTCTTTAAATATCATGAATTATTCATTCCTGTTCCACACAGCAATCTCTTCTTTCTCCCTCCCCCTCCGCATACACTTTTTAAGTTCAATACCAGTTGCTTTATTTGTACTAAAACATTTTCCATGTCAAACATATTTTAAAAAAAATCAAACTCTAAAAGAATTCCCTGCGGCACTCCTTTTTCACAGCTGTCATGCTCCTATGGTTTGAAATAGCCAGATATTTTATACCCACAAGCACACACGCGCATACACACAGAGTTTTTGGCTTCACAGTTAATTTAATAGTATCTTCACCACACCCTGTAGTGTTCTCTTGCTCACCTGCTGGCTACAGTTCTTTCTTTTATTACAGGAAAAATAATTTTATAGTTATGCCATTTACTTGCATTAATATCCAATACTGTCCCTCTTCCCCCTCATTTTAATGTGTTAAATTATGGCTAAGTCCTGGTATGTTAGCAGCATCTTTGTGCTGAGAAGAAAAATTAATACTTGTTTAGCTCTGGAGTACTTCACTGACACCAAGCAGTAAAAGCAGAGCAAAGGTACTTCTTTCTCCCTTGAGCAAACTGAACATGTAAGGAATGCTCTGCTTTTCATTTTTAATTACAGAGGTACATATTTCCCCCTCTCATTTTCTCAGTGCAAGAATGGATGAAGAAGCTTCTTCATAGCTGGCAAGAAATCAGTCAATGTATTGTAGCAATTTTTTTCAAATTTGTTTCTCAATTTGGAATGCTTGCATGAGGATCCATTCTTTTAAATTTGTACAAAAGGCAGCAGAACATGTTCAGACAGGTCTGCCTTAGGTACTGGTGTGTGCTGGTCTTTGATAAACAGGAGTGAGAAGAATGCTGGAAGAAGAAAATCTGTTATGTTTTGCAAACTGATCTGTTCAATCTCCTCACTGTGCTGATTGTCTATTTACATTTGGCTGCTGTTGTTTATATATAAATTGGTGTTTACAAGCCATGGAAAAGTATGCCAGACTTCTGTTTCGTTTGTCAGGTTGAGCAACATTTCCAAATGAATAAAAGCAGTGAGCAATTGTGCTGTGCTATTCTACATAGAAATAATGTAAATGTTTCTTTTTGTCTTGGATGAAGAGATGAAGTCTAGTGGACTTTATTTATAGGACGTATAGACTTACCTTCCAGATCAAGGCTTTGTGAGCTGTGAGGAAAGAAGGATGTCTGGCTTGTGTGAGACCCAGAGTAGGGGGAAGGTGTTGCTTTATTACCCGTCTTTCCTAAAACACAATTGTAAGACATAAGCTGACTCCCCTCATCTGAGTTACAAAGCTCTTGGTTTGACAATGTTTTCCCTATTCTGGGATTGTGACTTAAAATCTGTCACTTCACACATGGAACTCAAACTGCCGCTTGCACACTCTCCATGTATGCTCATAGGATGAGAGGAAATGGAGTTGGAAGAGCTGCAAGAGATCACCCATTCCAGGGCCCTACCCTTCCAGGCATAATGAACTGACCAAGAAAAGCGTATCTCTTCTCAGGGTGTTGTCAGGATACAGCAAGGATACAGATGTACTGTGTACTCCCACAGTACACCCACACAGGGTATATATTTTGCTTGTACATATCCATTAGGATTGAGGAATATGTTAATAGAGGTAACTGGCTAAGGGAACACTGGACCATCTCCCCTGTCCAATGGTACTACTTCAGTTATGCCTTTTGTTCTGAGTAGGGTTTGCTGCAACTCTGCTTTATCACCATTCACATGTTGCAGCAAAATCGGTTTCCCCCACAATTGTCTGTCTGTGGGTAATGTTTGCAAAATTATGAAATTTGCAAATTTCCGTGCAAAATCCCACCTGACAATATTGCCTACTACCACGTCCAGCTTTTACCTCAGCATTTAGGAGTGAGGCACATATGGATTGCTACAACAGATCCTGAGGTTACAGATTTCTTGTTCCAACCAGTAAAACTCAACAGGGAACACGTGACAGGCTTTTACTCATTCCTGGGGAAATTCCATTAGAAACAAGACTCATGCAGCACCTCTGCCATGCAAAGATACACGGCCAACTCGGCACACAGTTGATTTGGTGTGCACTTTTTGTTCTCACCTGCCAAGAGGAACAGCAAAAATAGAGTACTGAGCTATGTATAATCTAAACCCCCTTACGGCTTTAGGAAAAACTTCTGAAATGCCTATTCCAAATGGAAACTGCAACGCTGGATTATCAGTGAAATCCAGCATATCTAACATTGTGTTAGTTATGTGGATTAGCTACCATAATCAGGAAGTTTAATTTGTTTGATGACAAATATCTCACAGTATTGGAATGTTCTGAGGTCCAGTCCAGTGACAATAAGTCTGACATTTTTGTTTGTCATGCTTTGTCTACTACTACTTTCATTGATTTCAAAGGATTGATTTGTCCCAGTGCACGTAGAAACAGAATTAGGCCAAAATGTTGGCTCTCTTTCTCATTATTTTTGCTACCAGCCTAGAAAAACAGTCTCCATTTTCACATTGTATTGCAGCATAGCTAAATCTCTGGAAAATTATTTTTGCGTATAAAGCCAAATGACCTAGGTAGGCAGAAAAAGGTTGTTTCTTAGCCATTCTAGTCATGGTCTTTATACAGTTCTTGCATGAAAGATGAAAAAATGCTTTGAAAATAGACTGCAGTATATCACTCAACAAACCTTTTTAAATAGAGTTTTACTCTACTCAATGTCTCTATTTTCAAAAATCTTTTTCAGAGATATTTTCCAGATGTGGTAAAAAAATGATATAACACAAAATATTTGCAAAAGATTATCAAGCAAAAGTGATCACACATTTTCAAGTCATATGGACTGTCATTATGCAGACAGCATAGAGACCAGCCCTCCCACTCTCTGCTTTGAGCAAACCATAGGTCTGTTTGAGCTCAGTTCAATGTACGGTCTGGCTCCTACCCAGCATTGCTTCTTTACTCCATCGTCATCCTACTTCCCTGTTCCCTCTCAGCCACAGAATTTGATGGAAGTAATACTTTAGTCACCTCAAGATGGAGGAGGAAACTGTCTTCCTCTTTATTCCACTCACTCTCTTCTCCTCTTGTCCCAGGGCACTAATGGGGACACGCTAATCAAAGATACTCCAGCCCACTAAGTTTTCCTGGATGCACGTGGTTGGTTAAATGAAGGGAAATTTGCACTGGGTGAGGAGGTATAATGGTACCCATGTTACCTACCAGTTCCAAGCAGTAAGTATAGTGGTCACAGTCAGAAAGCCAGTGCAGTTGCTTCGCTGTACTCAGAATGCAAAATAATTCTATTAACCGCGTAGCATCTCTGGGCAAGTATTAGCTTCCTAACAGCTGCCACTCTCAGCTTCCCACTGGAATAAGTGGCAACCCCCACAACCAGGTACTCTACGAGGCTCGTCAAATGCCTGCAGGTCAATAGTCACAACAGTCATTTGAGATGCACAGCGCCCTAAAGTTTTAATTAATCCGGTATACAGTATAAATACTGAAATATGTATAAAAAATTAATTAGGTGGTCTATGCAGCTCTGATTTCTCAATTAGTACTTACCATGCCGGAAAATTATATTACATGACTTTGAGATACATAAGGAAGCATGGGACTTTGGGGATTTTTTTTCTAATGTAATTATTACTTGTCATCAGCACTTGCTAACTTTGGCCTGTTTCACCTCCTAGAACTCCAAAACATGGCAGGGGGAGGGTTACAGCCATCTCAATGTTAGAGATTCTGCCAGGCAGTAGGAAACTCTCTCCTGGCTGGCTTTATCATAGCTGTATATCAGCAAGTCCTTAGAGTTTCTGTTCATAATGATCTTCTGAGCTCAGAAGTTCATGAGCACCCAAGCTATGTACTGGAAGGGTCTCAGTACCTAATAAATTCTCCTCTCTTCTATAGGACCTTCAATTGAGGGAATGAACTAGTGTATTTTGCTAAATAATATCATTTTATTTCTTCTAGGCATAGAGTTTGCGTGCAGATTTGCCGCAGTACTTGGTAACTGCTATCTTGGCATTGAACTAAACAGCCATGAAATTGGTTCCCACTTAGCCCATGAAGACATTTCCGCATGGACATGTACACATAATCATCCCCCTGCTTGTACACCAAGGCAGGACTCATCTGGGCTGTCCTGTCACACTAACACTGATACGTCGCTTCCACTTCGGAGCTGGCTTATATCTAGCCCATTCTGCAGGCAAAGCAAAGTAAGTGACTGTGCACACAATATTTGACATTCCCTAAATGACACAGTCAGTTTCAAAAGTACTTAGTTCCCACTGCTCCTATTACTGAAATGCCTCTCGCTGCATTTTCTGAATATCAGGGAAAACTGGCAGGGTCAAAACTCAGTCTTGCCTACATCAAACTGCAGTAAATGAAACAGAATCTAGACCAGCAAGCTAAAAGGAAATGGTGAGTGTCTGAAGGGTTAATCCATCTCCTATCTTCCCTCAGAGGTATGACTGAGTTTAAACTGACAGTTCTAGAGGTGAAAGTTTCATTTCTCGCAAAAGTAGGAGAGTACAGGTAGTAGCAGTCAAGTTCATAAATATTCCTCAGAAATGACTTTGAAGAACCCTCTCTATGAAAGAGTATAGCTTAATCTCCAGTTTCATTAATTCTTTAACTACCGTGCCGAGAGTGCCAAAAATAGGAATTAATCAATACCAAGTGTAGTTACAGCATTTTTTTTAAATCATGATGTCTCTCTGACAGAAGCTACTGACCTGCCCAGCTACCTTTACCACATATGCTGTAGAATTTAATAAATATATTAAAGATATAAATATTCTCATTTCCTTAAAACCACTGGGTATAATCAGATAATTGTAACTTCTGCTCTTTACTGGCATCATCTGCACATAAACCAATAACATACCAGCAAACAGCTTAGCTGTCTTCCAAGATATCTAGGCCTTGGTTTCTTCCTGCACTTTATTCTTCTAACATTTGTCATACATCTCTCTTTCTGCATCCTGGCAAGTTAAAAAATGCCCTGAAGCTGTATCACCTCCTATTAGAAGGTCAATAGGATCAAATTAGAACAGCTGAAGCTGTTAGGATAGGTACTGTAAGGAACACTTTAGAATAAGTGCAGAAATTTGGTCATGTGCAGGAAAAGTTGCTGGTACTCTTCTTCCTAAGTCATTATTTTACCAAGAAGCCTACAGAGGCAAAATTAACACAACATGATTTAACATAACACCTTTCAGGCAAAACCAACAGCTAAGTCATTAGCAGTCACTCTACAGAAAGCATCTCAGATTAAAACAGGAAAAGCAAGGAAAGCATGTGCTTTCTCTCGTGTGTGGGAAGAAAGATATTAGCCAGGGTGCTGTAGACAATTTCCACAACTGGCAACTCTTTGTCTTTGTAGACAAAATATTCTTCAGTTTGGTCCCCAGCTGCTGTGAATAGCCATCATCCTGTGCCATCTAGAGCTCTCTGCCTTTCAGAACTCTAGTAACTGCTTCCTGCATCCAGTGCACCAGTTTGTCAAATTGGAAAAGAATTTTGGGGGTTTTTATAAGTGAAAATAAGATAATATCTGGAGAAAGATTCTAGTGTTTTTAAAGAGGAATGTCTCCAGACTAAAGAGACAGAAGGAAGTGGAACAAACCGAAATACTTGCTGAAATCCTGCTTGGCCTCACTTCATCTAATATTAAGCAAACTTGCTAGAAAGGATTTTAGGTTCAACCTGGCTTTTAATTAGCATGCTGTTTACATCATCTATTATGAGGCTTTACTTTGGATTTGACCCTGTTCCTGTTGCAGTCAACAGCAAAATCACCACTAACATCAGTGGGAACCGGATCAATGCTTTACTTTGTACATTTCATATTTAATGAATAAAAAGGAAACTGGTCTTTATGTTTCGTAGTTATTAGTTATCAGGTTAATATGCTAAAGGCAGCTTGACAGGGAATACTATTAATGAGCAAAATAAGGTTGCTGCTTCTGGACTGAGGTCACTTATAAAGAATGTACAAATGAAAATAAGGTTGACTTTTATTTACTTAACTATCTTCCTACATTGAATTCCTTTGGCAAAGTGTCTTTAAACATTTAAAGCCCTGTTTACAAGGAGACTCTGAAAGTAGCTTCAAACCATTATATCCCTAATTGAATTCCCCAGGAGTCCTGTAAACTTGGAGGAAAAAAGAAAGAAATCATAACATTTGCTAAATCATCTCAAAACATATTTCACTGCAAGGTTATGTGACCTGTTATGAGTCTGAATAATGACTGGAATTGAGCTACTGAAACCTTTTATTAACCAGATTGAAATCAAACAAAAGAGCGAGAATTTTGGCACAAAAGACAAATATACTGAAGATAACAGGGTTAATTAAAGACGTGTAGCTTTTGTATAATAACACAGGGCAGACCAGATGCAAATTGCTAGCTAAGTGGGCCAATATATTTAAAGCAAATGATTTTGTAGGAAATAAAGGTAAGAAAATCATGATGTTCAATAACCAATAGTCCATCCACCTCCTTCAATCCAGAAGTTTTTTTTCAAGTGGAATTGCAAAAGCTCCACATAATTTCCAACCAGCTATGCCTGCTGTGTATCATCTATATGAGACAGATCACACAAGAAGATACAGTTAATGTCTTAAAATGCGCAACAGCTTCACATCCCTATCAGCTTACCTGGTTTGTAAGTTATTCCTGGGGGGAAGAGAAATCCCTGCTGGGCTGCAGCAGCCGCTGCCAGCGTCCGCTGGTCGTGTGGAAAAATTGGGATCATGAGCGGAGGCATGTGACCCTGAACCTGCTAAACAGAAGAGAGCCTCTGATCAGAAATAGCACAAATTTGTCTTGACAGGTATTTCTCCAGTACTGATAGTGTTCTTGTGTTCACACAGTCCCAAAGAACCTTCGCCTTAATGCAATCCCTGCCAACTTCACATTATCACATCAAAGCCCTCACTAACATTGTTTTCCCTCGGTGTCAAAGGTGTAAGAGTCTCAGTGAACTGCACGTTTTCCTGCTTCTTTCTGGTTCTCTATTATTTTTTTTTAAACTAAAATTCCCTGTCCTGGCACAAGGCAAAAAGGTACAAAACATACCATAGGTTTTCTTAAAAAGTAGAGTGGTACATATACCTAGGAATTTTTCACAAGTTTTCTCATCTTTAGTCACAGACAGCAGAGTGACAAGCATTTAGAAGTAGCCTAACACTGCAGTATCTACTTCAACGATCAAATTTTAGTAACCCTAGGATAATTTTAATTCTGAGATCTTACAACATTGTATTGTTCACATATATACCAACAACTCAGGTATGTTATTTCCAAACCTCACAACACTACTAAATAGTTTTCTAGTCAACACCCCAGCTCTTAAAGTTTAAGGCTCCAACATCTTTATTTGTCTCCCAAATAGACTAACATCCTCTGCCACACACACCTCACAATAACATATAAATTGCTTGTCTATCTGAGCAGTTTTATAGTTGTATGCACTATCATGTAGCTTGGTAATTATAGAGCTGTATTTAAAGACCATTTCAGAAAAAAACCCTACTATATCAAATTTAATTTGACCTTAATGAATGTATCAAAAACCACAAACAAGCCAGAGGAAATTCTTCACCTTATACCAGCCTTTGTATTCAACATATAGAAAATCAGAGATGTGATAGAATCGTGTTTGTTAAATCTACATGTTCATTTCCTAGTTCCTTAATTTACACTACCTGTGTTTCAGAGACAGTGGATAAGATAACAAAGAGTTTTTATCCATCATACCTTAACCCCAGAAGTACCCAAGGGTTTGACTGTGATTTTTATGATTAGTAGTTAAGAAAATATATAACGGTTTATATATCAAAGCTAGTAAATGTAGGAAGAAATTTGGGGTTTAGGCAGAAAAGAAATTTTGCCCTCATCCTACCATAAATCGGTGGCATTAAATACTATTAAAAAGTTAAAGTACACTTCAAGCAATTTTTTTTCATTTAATTCCTAAAAAACTTTTTTGGTCAAATCCCATATGTTGACCTATGACATTGTTTAAATAGTGCCAAATTTTCTTGTCATATCCCCATTACTTTCACAACCATTGATGCAGTGCAGAAATGCTACTGTGTGTGTCTGTGAGGGTTAATTTACCAACAACTCTTCTCTTGGGAAAGCCCTAAGATGTAGGTTAATAAAGGTCAAGCAAAAAATAAACACTTTACAGTATTTTTTGAATCCATTCCTCAGGAAAATCAACTTATAATAAAAAGGTCTTTGTGCAATTACTGCTATGGCACTGGGCCGTGAAAGAAACTAGCTTTGCACAGCTATTTCTCTCATTTTAGCTGAGGTAAGCCTGGCTGTGTGTTTTAGGTTATGAACTAAACTTGGTCAGATTGGAGTTGATCCCCATGTGCCCACAACAGGCATTTACCTCTGATAAAATGGTGCTGGTTTTGCTGTGTGGTGTTCCTACACGCTGGCTCTACAGGAGTACACCAAAAGAAAACCACAGGCTTTGTCTGACAGAAGAAACTCTACTGGAAGAAATTCAGTACAGTACAACTTACAATCATTTTCAGTAGTTCCTAACTAATGGTGCTAAAATCTTAAGAAATATGCCACACACACATGTGGGGATTTCCATGGGGTTGCAAAGGTACAAGACACCAACACAATCTCACAAGACACAGGAGAGATCAGAGTTCACTATGGTTCAAGTCATGGTGCATACATACCTATAGTAATACTTCACTCCATTGTGCCTTAAAAATAATTCAAAACATATAATGCAATCCTGTAGATTTGGATCCCCTTGGCTGTTTGCAAACAGATTCTGTTTAAATTCTCAAATAAAAGCAATTTTTTAAGTGGGGAAAATCACTATTTCGTATTCTGCCTATCTGCTGTTCTTCCTACTCTGAATCCAGGACCAGGTCTTTAGTCTATATAAATCAATGTAACTTTGACTAAAGGTTGCATTTAGGCTGTAAGTTTGAGTTTACATTTAAGAGAGTTATAGAGCCAGAAAAAGCCTATACTGAATAGCAACCATTCCCTCCCATGGGTCTTCCCTCTGTCACATATTAAACACTATTCTTACATAAATATTTGTTTCACCCAGAATTATTATATTCACAGGTGTCCATTTTCAGAATAGGTCAACTGAAAAGCATAAATAAGCATTAAAAATGAAGAGAATGTAAAAGTGTCACCAATCATAGAATTATTAAATATATAAAATGAATGCAAAAAAAATCCAATAAAATCTTTAAATTTTGATAATTTCTTTTCATGAGAGTTTTATTATGATGATGATAATGATTTTGATTTTACTGAGGGGAGAGAAAAATTGGGAGGAGGCATTGATTGATGTACTTCATAAAATCGGCGACATGCCCAGAAATTTTAATTGCTGAGATGTTCCTCAGGTCTTTCTGAAAACCAAGACGGTAGCAGATGCCTAAGAAACACTGACTCTGTCTCTTCCCATTCGTAAAAATAACGTATTGTTGGATCGGCACTTTCCCCTTTTGTCTCCTCTGTGCTGTCGTTGATGATGCCATTTCTTGCCATCTGCCCCAGAGCTTCATTAAAGATACATGAATGGACTAACTGGGCTGCTATCTTGTGAGGAACAGGTGCTATTGTTTGTCCCCAAAGACTTGCACTAAAGATCTCACTCAGAATACTTGAGAAAGAGCATCTGCAGCAGTCAGTCAGAGAGTAACTTGGCAGAGCCCATACTATGGGCTAATATGCAAACAGAGGCACTCAGGGGGACTCATTTTCTCTTTCATGAAGTTGGGGGGGGGGGGGTTTGTGACGTGTGGTAAATGTTTGGTTTTGAACAATTCTGCCAGTCTATATTTATAAATAAGCTATACAACCTCTGGATGAAACCTGAATATATTCTTTCCAAAATTCGGTTCTGCTACCTTGAGTAAATTCATCTCTTATATAAAGCTACCTCATAAAATTAATCTTTGTTTCTATACAGCAAGCTCAGGTTTAACTGAGTTAAACAAAAAAATCTGCCAAGATTAGGGAACTCTTAAAAGATGGTGTACCATTCCTTTAATATCCCATCACAACTCTGACGGCCCTTGGGAACTGATTACAGCATTTCCTTGCCTGAGATCTAAGTCAGGAAGCAACTTTAGAGCAAATCAGCCCTGATTAGTTCAAGAAGCAACTTCCAATTTGATTCTCCCTGAAATAATAAAAGCTGGTGGCCTGTTTGATAAGCTGGGCAAATCTGCAGTGCTTTGTCCCACAGTTTTGTGAACGCTAATCTCAGAAGTTGGCTGAACAATCCTCCTTGTTAAAATGTCATTGATGGTTAGTGTTGTGCATGGAAAATATAAGCCAAAGTGATATGTTATACAAAAATAATGCTTTGAAATAAAATGATCTGCCTCTTTTGGATAAGGAGCACAGCACATTTAGTGAGACCGACGAAGAGTTCTGTCTTTAAAAACCAAAGCTACCTCTACAATAACGTAACATTGCAACCAGAGAAGTAAAGGCATTTGGAGAAAAGGGTGGCAGCACTGCAAACAAAAGCACAGCTCATACATTTTTGCTTAGCTGCGAGGATCACAGGTTTCGAGAGTAGTAATCCCACCCTATAATGGCAGATGAATTTCTCTTCCTTTAGAAGATCAAACTCTGAAAGTTGCCTCCCTCTGCACAGTTTACTTCAGTAAAGGGCAGAATTAAGTGCCATATTTTTTCAGAGATAGTAAGCACAATCTTTATAATATTTCATCCCTTCTTTAAAGCTTTTATTTATTACATCCAGAGTTAGTCTAAAATAGTGTGACAAGCTAAATATGATCTAATGCCCTAGAATAATCCAACATTGCTATGTGAAACCATTGCCCCCACCTTCTTCCACTGATAAAATCTCTGGACCCTGTTCCCAACTTGCAGAAATACTGAGATTTGTTTTGAATCTAAAAGACTACTCCAATATAAGCTAATTGAGAAACCAATCTTTGAATTTACTGAATTGAGGGGTTTTTTTTTTAGTATAGGATGAACAGAACCTTTTGTCATTGTGATGTTGCAGTCTCTGTAAGAACCTAAATCATTCACAGGGAGATTTAAACTTTTTATAGTTTAAATTTCAGTTTCTACCTAAGACTTTTTAACTTCTTGAGTATTTGGTACACCCAGACTACAACTTTAACCTAAGCCATTATTGAGCTTAGAATTTCCATAGCAAAATGTGCCTGAAATTTTCTAATCTCTTATTTAGAAACTATAAAGTAATAGACAAGATTCCCAGGTAATGGCAGTAAATTAAGTAAAAATGTGCATTTTCAGAGTGCTCAAAATATGTCTTTATATGATAGAACATAGTAGCTATAACTGGTAGCTGAACAGGTGATATTTTAAGTTGATTTATTTTAGAAATCTTAACGGCACTGAAAGCAGTGTTTGTGGTCCCAGAATTAGTAGTGCAAGCTTTTAAATATCCTGTATATTATATGTATTTACCTCATCTGCATTTTAAATAGTCTTTATACAATACATGTCACTATCACTTTTACATCATCATTATATCATCATTAGATTTTTATTTGTTTCAATAACTAGTGCTGGGCTGTTCCTTGTTCCTTTTTAGAGGAGAATTATAAGAAGCTTCGTATGTTGAATTTTATTTTGATTAAGACATTCTTGGTGAAACTGCAAGAATCCAAACACCATGTTGCATAAAGGAGTAGGGACTTCTTTTATGAAAACTTATTTATGTGAAAGTCAGTGGGACCGTGTAAATGTTAAAAAGCAGCTACATGCTAAGATATCTGCAAGTCTGAGCCTAAATCTCTTCACCAACTGTGCCAATGTTGTAATGAATTCATGCCATTGCTGAGCCCTTTTATGGTCCCAAAAATGATCTATTTAGAAAAACTGCAGAAGAATTGTACTGAAAAAAAAAATTAAAAGTATCTTTGGTTACAGTTGAACATGTGGATGTTTTATTTGTGCTGTTCTGATGAAGCAAAATGACTGTAAGGGTATGTTAACTGGCCGGTTTGGCTATAAAGGATCTGGTTACTTTGTCTGCAAGTGTGGCTGGGCCTTTTGTTCTGGGCTCAGAAATGCAATTCATAAACTCCCCAGGCTTTGAATTCATGGTCATCAATGCAAAGCATTCTCTAATGTAAAGATAATATGTGAGAGTGGACCCAAACACTTAAGTGAGAAATCCCCTCTAGCAAATAATCCCAGGGAAGCACCTGTGACTGGGTGTGAGGAGGAATGGCAGTTGGAGAAAGACTGGGGCTCCAGCAGACCCAAAGTGATCCCTCAGTCACAGTGTCAGAGCTAAGACACTGAAAATCATTTCAATATAGTTCCCGCACTGAAAATTATTCAGGGACTACTTTCTGCTCCTGTTACCAATATAGAATCACTGGAGATCTATCTATATAGGGAGGTATATTATGTTCTAATTTATCTGCCATCTAATTATCTACAGTCTAATTGAAAAATATTTCCTCTCAGTGAAAGTACATGAGCCACAAAGAAAATGTCTGCCAATGAGATCCCAGGGGAAGTGTTGGCAAATAAACTGTAAAAAAGATAACATAGACTTGCAAAGTGAGAACATTTCATACTGGAAATACTACAGGAAAAATATGTAGCCCACTATTGAATTTGTAAAGGAATTGTAACTGCTATTTTCTTTTTTTCCCCTATCATTTTTTTCCATTTGTCCAATGCATCACCATGATTTAGAGATTTAAGTCTACTGCAGTGGCCACAACAGTAATGTGAAAATTGCAACCATGATCATGGAGCGAAATAGAGCATCCTTTTTTTTTTTTTTTCCTCACCACTTTGAAACTTTAAATGAAACAAATTCCATCTACTTGGAAAATAAATAAGGGAACAACAGAAAAATACTGCCAAGAACACTGAAAACAGAATAGTTTTAAACACTAGGTCTCATTTCATTTCTATTAGCTTCTCATTATGTTGCCCTGTTTTTATCTAGCTCCTTAACTATCTGGAAATACAGAATTCAACTAAAGATGATCTCATGAAGTTAGGAGTATGATAAATGGTAATTAAATCTATTTAAATTGTCTGTATTTTAAGAAACTCTCACTAGGAGGGATGGAGAACATCTCTGCTATAGAGAAATAAATAAAACATGTTATGCAAAAGTGAATTTATAGTTCATTTGGAATTAGAGATCTACCACCTTTTCAATCCATACAAATGCATAATCTTGTCAATTAAATATTATTGTTAAGGTCTAGTAGTATGTTAAAATCACTTTAAAGTGCAACTAAGGAAAATTCATGTGTGTTTATTACTCCTTAAGGGTCTATTAGTGGGTATTTTATTCAGATTTGTGTTGTAAAATCTGCATAAACTCAGCATATTGTTATCCCCATGTGTGCATTTGTTTGGTTAAAGCATAACAGCAAATCTCTATTACTGCAACTTCTGGAAAAGTCAAGAGAACTAAAACAGTCCTAATTTTAATCAGATACAAACAGTTATCTCTACAGAAGTGAAGAGTTGACTATTATGCAAATTGTCACAGTTAGTGGTCACCAAGCCATCACAGAAGACTGAGCAAGTCAATTATTTCAGATATTTCCAAAGACTAGTGAAGATGTATGTTTCTCATTTGCACCTTGTCTTATTCATGCCAAAATAAGAAAAATATTGCAGCCTAATGATACTTGTTGATATTTTATACATGGAAGCTCCATTACTTCAGCTCAAATCTAAATATAAATTATGTTAGAAATTCCTCATTAGCTTAAGTTTTTTTATGGTGATATCAAAATGTGCAAGATTTTTGGAGTACACTGAAATTTCCCGTTGATGGAAAAATTTAGAGCAAGAGATGCTTTAAAATTTGCACTCAGTACTGGTGCTTTCAAGCAGTTTTTCCCCCATATCCATTCAAGACAGAGTTCTTTTTTCTGAATATTAGCCATCACTAGTTACTAACATGAAACTAATTCCCTTAATAGAACGGCTTGCAGTGTATAGTATAAAGAAATCATCTCAGACCACAACACTGATGGTTACTAAAGGAAGGATTGTCTCTCACTTTAAAGAGTACCTCCAGCAAAAGTAGGAATGAAAACAGGAACACATTTCAATGTCTCTGATCAAAAATCCTTCTGCTCTATAGAGGTAAAAAGGGTGCAACAAAAGAACAGAACATATTTAAACAAATACATAATACATCTGAAATGCAAGAGGGCACCGATGAAAACAGGAGTTCTGTGATTTTCTTCACTATGGGAAGAATTTTGTCCTGAGCAGTATTTTGTTTTTATAGCTTCCTGTATTTTCACCAATATTCCAAGATTTTTAACTATAACATAACTACATAAGCACTTACAACTTTTACATACTTTACAATTATTAATTAATTCAAGTTCAAGGACCCATTCAGAGGACAGTATTACATCTACAGTTTACACTGGAGGACTCTCAAAGAGGCCTGGATTTCTTTCTCAGTGAGTGACAACACATGGTGGATAGAAACCAATTCCATTGTACTCTGCTGCTTGCAACCTTTATGCCTCACTGCATGATTGTATCAAAAGCTACCCAAGGTGCAGAGCTATGGCTAATGAGGGACATGCTCTTGTAAAACTTGGTAAAACTTCAGAAGGAGGCAGATTTTGAGCAGGTACATGCCACCACTACACAGTTTAGCCCTCCAACACTTGTATAATGGCAGGATACAAGGGTGAAGATGAGGCACAGGTGTGAAAAAGACACACCTTTCACATCACACTCACTGCTATGGCTGATTTCTTCTCATATTTATAATAAAGAAGAATAAATTCACAGAGAAGTAGAGACACGTGTTGCTATTTTTCCTCAAGCATAAATGCATAATATTCAAGAGACTAGGTCAAAGGAGGTATTCACATCCAGTGAGAATATTCTTGCTCCTGTATATTTTTGAAAGATATTTAATGCAGAATAGTAACCTAGATAACTTCCAGAAATCACACGGTGTTTATGGAGTGTCTAGATTGAAACACAAAGGGTTATCAAAGGCAATTATGTGGAGAACTAGTTTAATGCAGAAAACTCCTGTGTCTAGAGATCAAAGTCAAATCAGAATACTGATTGCATGCAAAAATTAATTTGTTCCATCTCTTCCTAGGGTTCCTCAGATTTTGACATCATCTGACCATCTTTACTCAGAAAAGGATCCAAAAAACTGATGTGTTCGCACAGTATGACTGAGGTGATTGCCACCACTGTATATGGTAATTATTGCAAATTTGGGAGTAAGTAACAGAGAGTTTCTAAACTTCCAGTGACATACACGCAGCCTGTGTGCTTCCAACACCAACTGGCTCTGCCTCCAATCAATTTTATTGGCTTCTCAACTTTCTACGGCATTTCTGATTAATCTACAAAAACATTTTGAGAAAAAACAAAATCATTAAAAAGGTAAAATAAGTCCAAAAACCGGGAAACTTATATTTAAAATGAACATTGGGTATTTCTCATCCAACTTTCGGTGTTAAAATTCCAGCAAGAGCTATACTTCAGATACAAAACCGCACTGCTGTGCTGCCTTTTCTGTAGTGGATCCTGATACTCGAATGTCAGTCTTTCCATTTTCTGGCTTTCCCCGATTTGTCAGAACTGCACTGTCACTCAGGGCGCGTTTTCGGCTCGCGAATAGATCCTTGCCGTGAATCCTACGATCACACTCGGTTTAGAGTGAGTTCCAAGCCGGGGGCATTTCCTTCGGCTGCTCGTGGCAGCCTGCGGGAGTCCACAGCACAAAAACTGTGCGGCAATTCCCGTTCTCCCTGAGCCTCCCGAAGCCGCCGCGAAGGGCTGGCTCCTCTGCAAGCCCAGCACGCTGGATGGAGCTGGTGCGATCAAATGCAGGCTCAGAACTACGCAGCGCTACGGGGCAATAACAATGGCCCTTTGTCCAGCTGTGGCCGCTTCCCCCTCTGCAGCCAGGCCTTATCTGCTCAGGAAATGCCTGCTTTAACTGACAGGTAGGAGATTAAATCTACAGCTGCCGAAACACAATCTCCGCTCTGTTAGATAGGCTTTCATTGAAAAGCACTACAAACACATAATTTGTTTATGTTGTACCAGCAATCTTTGACAAAGCAGACTGTCTAGCTGAGACAAATGTGGTTAAACCCATTTATTGTATTATTTCTGCTACACAGAACAAGCTCTTAAAAACGTAGAAACTACACAAGGCACAAAGCTCTAGCTGTCTCAAGAAATCAAGAATAGATGACTTCTTGTTACTCTAGCCCCCTTTACACAGCATAGCATGTTCCCTCCTGGAAAACATCCACTGTGATTTCTTTCTTTTCTTTTTCACTCTCCCCCACCACTCTCCCCCTTTTTTTTAAAAGGGGCTAGTTCAATGATGTTTATGTTTCCACGTTTTAAAGTTTCTTTTGTTTTCTCTAGCATCAATAGCTATAAAATAACTAAGTCGGTCAAAGGATGCCTTTAGATTTAAGAAACAAGGGGATATTTTTGAGAGTCTACTTCTCAAAGAAAGAATCATTTTCCAGACACACTGTCTGGTCTTCCCGACTTAATGCACGCTCAAACCGAAGTTTTGCCTGACTAATGAATGCTGGACTGACACCCCCCACCCCTTCTCTCTCTGTTTTTTAATCATCAATCACCTATTTCTCAAAACATTACTTCATTTTTGTTACACCTTCTGCCTTATTTTAAAATAATATTGCCGGCTGTTTATTTCAAATGAAAGGCGTGGGGAACTGATGAATTAAGTGTTTATAAATCTGAGTTTTCAGATTGAAAACAACCTTTTCCATAGTGCAAAGGCTTTATAAGTAAAGCCTGTCCTTTAGCCCTAGTTTCTTCTGGTCATACATTACTCCTAGTAAACTCTCCTACAAGAACTAAATGAGTACTATATACTGAAGATGAGAAGGGTAATATTTGTCTCTCAGGAGGAGAGGCTCAGAAACTCTTACTCCAGTGCAGTAGGACAGCCTCCTGGGAACAAAGTGTGGCCCATACTATTCTCTTCTTTCGATATTTCAGACTCCATTCTCTGTCGATTTGCATATGTGACTCCAATTAATGTTACTGGGAGTTGTGTGCACACAGATGTGCTCAGCGACTGGCATATTAAAACATCCCTTCACTATAGTGAAATTTAATATATGAGCTTTCCCAGGGTTATTTCTATAGATCCTCAACAAGAAAGATCTTGTAAACCATAGAATTGTTGCTCTAATGGTTAATCATAATTAAAAGGAAAAGAAATAGGAAGAGCAGTCAACATCTTAATGTTTTGTCATTCATATTACTTCTAGAACCCTCCTGCCTCTCCTGGGGCATTCTCTTCCATACCCTTTTGCAGCATGTTAGTTTCCATATTATTTTATTTAACCTTAATCACAGCATTCATCTCTGGATTTGAGAGGAAGCTGTAACGGAGCTACCATACGAGCTGCCACTCAGAACATTCAGCTTGGCATAAAATTAAAAAAGTATGCAATAAACTGGCTGAATCCATAGGGAATCCCTCAAACAGCATGGATAATGAGGGGAATCCATAACAGACATAAACAAACCCAGAAAGATGTCTGGGGCCAACATCATTATGTAAGATATATGCCCAAGATGTATGGGCATACGTTTGAATGTTCAAACTCAGCCTGTATTAGATTGATTGAATCTCAGCATGGGGTTCAGTTAATAAACAAACCTTGCCTTCAGAAAATATTTGGAGCTGAAATCATGTATTATAGCCAGGCACCTACTACACGTGGCACTAAGATGCCCTTCTACCTTAAAGCTTTGTTAAAACAGGATGGTAAAGGAAATTAGAAATCCGTACTATCATAGGAACAGACACAATTTTCAGGTTAAGTGGCACCACTCTAAAGACGGTTGTTTCCCACAGACTGTATTTCAGTCTATGCACCAGGGGCATATGAATAGAATTCACATTAAAAATTAGAGACCGGTTTGAATCTTTGGGCTTTGATTCACACTTCCCATGTTTTTTAAACACGTTACTCATATTCTCATAAAGGATACGACAATAATGCTAGCAAATCTTTTTGGTAATTATTAATTTCACTGTAGAATAGCTTTTTTGCTATGCTTGGCTTGTTAAAAAAATGCATTTTGCTCACCTCAGGGTACACCATTAGCTTGCATATTTGCTCTTTTCCTTTTTTTCCAGGTTTTGTTTAAAAATTCTTCTTAAACCTGTATATTAATCACTGCTCAGAGGGTGAAAGAATTTGCAGGAGCAGCTGAAGTGCTACTATTTTTCCAAAGTAGGAACTAGTTAGCACTGACACTTTTTACTCATTGGAACATGAATAAAAGAGAGACAGAAACAGGGGAAAAAAACATTAAGAGTAAGGATGAGGGCTGACTTGGTGGTACAAAGTCCAACATATCAGTCTAACATAATAACATCTTTCAAAACTGTGAACTGCAATGGCATGTCCTAGTGACAGTCAGACCCAGAAAGTGAGTTACCCTTGTCATAATTTTGGTCATTGGGTCAGACAATTAGAAAATAAGAGAAGGAACTCTACAAAAGTGCCCATCCAAACAGAATTCTAAAATCAGAGAAGACAAAAAATTTCTTTCAATAAATCTGTTCAAATTCTTTAGTAGACTGAAGATGGCTTTGTGGAAATTTGTTTACTCACTAGAAGGAGATTACTCTTAAAAAGAATGCACTGTAGAAGTTCATGTGTAGTACATGCCATGATAAAGTCACACATCTTAACAAGCAAAAACTTTCCTATTAAACATTTTCTTAAAATGAAAGTGAATGCCTTTTTCTCTCTGTACATAAAAACATGTTTATAGATTTTATATTATAAAGATAAAAGCATATTCTACTTATATACATGTACATATAGAATATACAGATATGTATATATATGTATCATACCTATTTATATACATATATTTTTTACAAATAATCTTAAATATACATATATATACACACATAGGTGTGTTTATATATATATATATATGTAGAACATGCTTTACTCTTATTTTCCAAATCCATCCTTGGGATTTCTGTGTCCTTAGACCCATCTGGCTATACAACTTGCTTGTTGCCCTTCTGGATAGTCACCATTTGAATGGCTTCCTTAGACACACAAAACCCGTGTTTCTGTAATGCTCACTCTGGGAAGACCACTCTGTCTGAAGATGTACTTTGAGCAGTACACATTTAACAGGTTCACTGCTAAGTGAAGAAGTCAGCAAGACAGCTGGGCTAATCATAGTGTTAGACAACTCAAGTAATAAAAAGCTGGTCTTTTTGAAATTACTCTATCACTCACATCCAGTACTGCTGGATTTCTTTCTGTTTCTTCTATTTATCAAACAATCTTTTTTCTCCTTCACTTAATCTTGTTGCTCCTCACCCTCAGTCTCCTTGCAAAACTCCTAGCATTCATTCTCATTTGTCTCTTTTGGGGGTTATTTATTGTGTATGCAAGGTAGCTATCCAGCAGTAAATTCTCCTTTTTATGTCATTCATACCAAGAAAGTAATGCCCAAAACTTGCCAATAAACTTTCATCATAAGGAAGGATACCATAGTAAAGTATATTTGGCTTTCTTGTCTTTAGGAAGGCCAGTGTCACAAATACAGGAACAGCTTAGACATAAAAGTAGCACCGCATCAAGGAAATGAGGACACCTACAAACATCTGGTTTTTAAGGTAGAAACATGCAGCTAAAACAAATTAAAATTGTGATTTTCTAAAACCCTCCTAGTGCACTCGAGGGTCTTTAGAGTAAACAATGCTTCTCCCCAAACTCTCTGTTTTGTGAGCATGTGCTTTTCTCCACTGTCTTTTCAGGTAAATAAGACTTTTCAGGATGTAATTTTCTATTTCAGTTTAGGTACCCTCTTCAAAATATGTTTTAGGTTGTTGGGGTTTGGTTTTTTTGGTTTTGTTCTTTTTTTCTGCTGCTTTGCTCTTTGTGAAATCAGTCTAAATCCAAAATTACAGCAAAAGAAAATACAAGAAAATAAGATACCAATATAGGATTTCCCAGACGTGAGGGTAAACGGACTGAATAGGATTAATGTGAAATGCACAGACCAATTAATCTCCATGTTGATTTTTGAACACACTGGTACTGTATTTTTAAGGGATATGGAGGGGAGAGGCGTGGTAATATATTTTAAGGAAAACAGAGGAAAATATTTTGCTTACTGTTGGTCAGTAATGTCTTGAAATTATTTAATGCTTAGGCCCCCAAATGTCCATCCATGCTTTTTAAAACAGATCAGATGTCTCTGTGATATTGTTACTGTCTATCTGCCTTATCTTGTGGCTGAATAGTGTAATACCCACTGCATTTTCAACAGGACGTGCATCCCTGATATCACCGCCCCACAGTTGGCTGGTGCATGTGGTACTATGCTGTATGCAGCTCTGTTACAAACAGCAGTGCACACCCAAGTCATCTCAGCATTCATATTGTACATTTTCAGTATAAATCTCTATTCTCACTCCTGGAAGTCTGGCCCATGTTCAAATCACTCATTCGTTTTCCATACTCAGTGTCTGACTGGCTTTTGCTGTTACCAGTCTCTGCTATAACCTCTGTGCTATGCATAGTAAAAATCTTTCCCATCTGAGTTGTCTGCCATGGTTACTGGAAGTCTGCTGTATGTAGCATTCCCAAGAGCAGGAAAGGAAGGTACCTTTACTGCAATTGGATAAATATCACCTTTTCTTTAAAAGGAATGTTTACCCTCACTGAAACCACATATAATGGTGACTGCTAAGCTACTCCCACCTCTGCAATAGAATTCATGTTAATTTGCATTTTACTCTTTCTTCTGTTGACATAATAACTGAAGTATATGCTCCTCTTCACTTTTCATCATCTGCATTAAGAAAAAAAAAGACCAGTTCCCTAATATTTCACAAAACTTCACCGGAAAATATAGCTAGGGTAAAAACTATCTGATCACTGCCTACTTATGATGCTTTTTAACTGAGTTTGCATGTTAATTTATTGCATGCTTTGTTTGTAAATGTGCTTCTGAAATAAATGAAGCATTTACAAATATGATTAATCTACAGATTCAGAAGCACGCAATAAAGAAACAAATTACTGAGTGCACTTGTCCTTCTACACAGAAGCTAAAATACAACTTTCAAACATCTAAGACTGCCTAGCTTTATATTTTCTTTCAATAATGGTGTCTCAAATGGAAGTTTTCAGCAATCAATTTTTTTCTGAGTTCCTGGTTCCAGTTTCATTTATACTAGTGTAACTCAGAAGCAACTGCAACATATGTTGTAAACCAACACCAGTGTAAACATTGTGTAGATGAGGTCAAAATAAGGCGGTTATTGTATGACTTTTAAAGTGTTCATGTAGATTAATATTCTCACCCTTTAACAGATTTAGATACATTAGCATGAACATAGAAATGCAACAAGTTGAAAATTCAACGTACATTTACTAGTGTATTTTATGCCACTCACATTTTCAGTCAGACCACCCAGAGCAAAGAAAAGAAAAAGCCACAACAAAAAAAGCCCTCTGCATTGTTTGCAATAATATGGAAGGAAATTGAGTGTATATTCTCTTCTTCCTGTATTTTCCAGCTAGATTAAGCTGTTGTCTTCACAATTGCCTCCCAGCTGCTGTGACTTGTGAAAACAACAGACCCTGCTCTGTTGTCTGCAGAAAGCCTGGATTGTTATGAGTAACTTTATTGCAGGCACATGAGTGTGTTAAGACTTTAAAACACGCTCAAATGTCATGTGCACACCCAGTGACGGGCAAGAATAATTATGAAAAAACAAGAATTCTATGTCTACGAAACAGTGTCAGACAAAATGGGCCATTCATTGTGTTCCTTTGGGAATGCTTGCACTCTCCAGCCAGAAAACAAAAAAGGCACTTTTTTCCTGCCGTAGGCTGAATACTTAGCTTTGCCATCTGAGCCCTAAGAAAACATGGGCCCCCTCTCTAACTACTGGCTGGCCCGCACACAGTAAAAAGTATTAATGTCCCCCTTTTTTCCAGCAGTTCCCTCTGTGTAGGCTGCGGCCAATGTAAAGTCAATGCAAAGACAAAACAGTTTGCCTAACATTAGTAAAAAAAACATAAGTCTTGTGCAGTCTGAAAATCCCTCTGACACACAGAGGTTTTATTCTAAGGCATATCCCCCTCTATCCTTCGTCAAGTCACCGTAACTACCGTTAATGCTTTTAGCAGGTAATAACCGCTGCCTGCTGCTTCGCTTCAAGATTTCTGGAAGTCTATAGATGAATCAGGTTGTGCACAATTGTTAAAAATTATTATACAATTGCCAAATTTACTACTGTCCATTTTCACAGTTGATCCTCCTAATCAGAATCTGCCTGCCCCCAAAAGGATGAATAGAAATGGAAACATAACATGGCTTAGTTAACATCAGGTCATTTTGATATGAGGTTTTTTCCTCACAGGTGGACTAACTCCAGTCTCATCTGAAGAGTGATAAATTAAAAGTAAATAAAAAGGTTTTTGTGCTATTTCTCACTATAATTTCTATGTCAGGCACCATTTGTGTAACATACGTTTTTAAGCTAAGGAATCACATTTCTCCACATTTTTTTGATCTAGCATCTACTCAGCATATTCAATTAAGTGTCTGTACATCTTTAAAAGAGGTGACCGTATCAATTCACTATTAAATTGAAGCAATGTTTTATTGAAATAAAAACAACCCACAGTGACTTGAAAAATCATTGTGTGCTACTCATAAAAGGACAAGAACTGTTTGTTATAAATTTGGCCCAGTGTCTAAATATGGATTTGCAGGCTATTAATTAAGACACCTAGCATGGATTTTACCTTGCCACACTCAAAGCAGGCTAAGAAATGAGTAAACAATGGAACCATAATTCTGAAGGGCTCTAGTGCATCTGAATGTTCGTAAAGAGCGACCGAAGGAAAAATGAATTGTACCTCCAACGATTTTCTAGCTTGCTATTTTCTTCACTAAGCCTTCTTACTCTACTTAGATAACATAAGTAGATTATGTCTACAGCATTAAATGGGTTTTGAAAGGATATAGTGCTTTAACGTTAAATTCTTCTCTTCTTCAGGGCACGAACTGTCCTTTCTTGTTTGTACAGTATATAAGCAGCACCTAGCATAATACCAGAGTGATTCTGACCAGGGTCTCAACCAACTGTGCAAATATTAGTGCTTGTAATATTATAATAGAGGGTCATTACAGTTAATACTGGGTCATGCCAAGAGATCCCGGGGGATGCATCAAAGATGAATGCGCACAGGTAAATTGCCTTCTCCTTTTCTAAAATCTAAAGGAGAAAGGTTTCAGACCACTTCTTGTCACTCCTAATATGAAAGTACAGGCTTACCCTCAAAAATGTATTTAAATCAGAAACATACAGTACTATGAAAACCATCAGGCCATCCATGAATTTGTTTTAACAATCCAACAACATCACCATTTCTCATTCATCCACTTAGCTTAATTTTCCTACCATCACTTTCATTGCTGAGGTTGTCTCTATTAAGCCATTTTTTGTGCATCATTAACTTTTAACCAGGCATCGATAGCTTTATTGTTTAAATTGCGTATGACTTTATTTAACGTCAGCATTTCTTCTGGCTCCTGACATGAAGTCACATTTTATAACTAATTAAATTGATCCCTGGGAAGCAGAAGCCACTAAACGGAATTATTCGTACCCAAGTGTCAATATATTAAATCAAAGGGCTAATGAGTTGGGTCACTGCTTCTTTTATCTGAAAGCTACTGCAGAATAGGATTCATACCAACCTCTAGTTTCTGCTTTAACAATCAATTTTATTTAAACCAAAGGTAACTAATTAATAAATTTTGATATAGCTGTAAATAATACATTTAAGCCAGGTTTTACCACTTGCACACATGCTAAGGTCACTTTTTTAGGCAGAAAAAAAATGCTTTGTTGATATAAACTGTCTAAAAACATATTGTTTGAACTCCAATGTGTAAAGAACATTACTTCTAGGTCATAGGAAGCTTCCCAAATGACCTAAAAGGTGTTTTGTAAGTAAACAGTTTTGAGAACTTTTCAGTTTTCAGCCATTTCTATTATAGGCGTAAATCAAGATGAAAATTTGCCTCTTGGAACTGACAATACCGCCTAACGAAAGTGATTAAGAAATGACTAAATTTGTCATGTCAGCTTTTCCTATAGCTCTTGCAGCTGCTGAGTAATATTTTGGATGCTTTCACTATTTACATCTGGACACTACTTTTAAAATTCATCACCTAATAATTCATACCATTCACAGATTTAGTCATAGTTCAGCTTTCTTTGACAAAAGGTTTGTAGATGGTTCAAGAAAGCTATCTTTACTGAAGTTGTCCTCAACTAATGTGTTTACATCCAGATTGTTTAAAAATACATTCTGAAAATCTCTCATGCCTCAAAACCACATTTTAACGCCTATTTGTTTTGCTTGAAATCCAATCAACTTCTCTTATTTTATAACCTTCAGAGAGTTCACTTGTATGGAAACAGCAAGTGCACTTCGACACTTACTAATGTTTATAAGCTATTTATAAGCTACAATTATGCTTGAAGTCAAAGGGTATTAAAAAGAGAAAGAAAATTAAACAAAAAGGGGTTGGGTGTCATTGCCATGCTTTGCTTGAGCAGGGATACAAGGATAGGTGTAAACGTACCTACTTGAAGCAGCCCTCTCAAATCGTGACCTCATGCCAACCCCTGTGAGCATGCAAGAGGGCAGAGGGCAGAATGGAGACTCGGATGACACAAATAACCAATCTTTTGATGCAGCTCGCCATACATATAAGGAGATCAGAAGAGAGGGTGAAATAACACTTTCTCTCATTCATTCATCCTCTTCCCCACAGCAAATAGGAGTCCAAAAGAAATGCAAATGAGACACCACCAGCTCCCTAATCTGCATCTACGGCTGCACCCCTTAAGCAAAACAAACTGTGAAATTATGAACTGGTTTAAAAGAAATACCTGAGCAACCATTGAAAGCAAGGCTGTGATTGTTCACTTTAAACTAATGGTTATTTTAACACATAATGGTGAATTAAAAATAGGATGGCAGCAACGTCCTTCTAAAACTTGGTTTTGTTGTTTTACCACTAAGATCAAATGCAACACAAGGAACACCACAGATGTTTTTAAAAAATGCATGTTCTTGTACCCACACATCATTTGCTTTTTCAAACAGTAAATTAGGGGTTTTCAGCCGGCACAGTGGTTGCCTTATAAAACAACTTTAAATAGTCACTTTTATCCATTTATAAATGGATATACTTTGGAGGGTCAAGTATGTGCTGTTGTTTCACACCACAAATGTTTTCTTTCGTTTCCAATAGTTAAATGTCATGAGAGCGCTTGACCCCACTACAGAACATCATTCAGTATCTGGGGGAAACCACAAATATGGCTGTACCTGTGGCTGGCATGAGATCATTTAAAAATAAAAGATCATTTCAAAAGTGGATTTTGTAATAGTGAGACATTTGCACCTACAAATGTTTAATAAATATGAACTGTCTTAACATATATTCTGTAGTCTTTATACTTTTCTAACATAATTTTTTTTCAAATATATAAAATATCTAGAACTATAGCAACACTGTCTTGTAGTTAGATTAATGTGATACCATGACTGGTCATTGAATATATGTAGATTTTTTTTTCCCATTTAAACTGCTCAGGAGAAAAATATCTTTTTAATACCAATGGGGAAGTTCTACACAAGTATTCAAGTCGTTTGTAGAGAGGAAGAGTAACGCCTTTAAAGCAAGACTTAAAACACAACAGTGCTACAACTCTGTCAGCCACAGTTTTTGTGCAAAGCACAGAGGGGGTTTTGGGTAAAGAATGTTTCAGAACTGTGTTATAGAATTATACTGTTGCATGAGTTCACTGAAAACAATTTTCCAACATGATGCTGGAGATGCACTGGAAGTAAATGCTTTAAGATAGACAACAGTAGCAAAATCTGTCCATAGTAGTCCCAAAATCATGCTTTAACTGCCACTACCAGCATCATTTAAAAATAGTTGAGCACAGTTGAAACAAAAAGAGAAGTTTGATATAGAAAAGGTTCAAATTCCCATCAATTACAATGGCATCAACTGTTGGTAAAACACATGGGTAACTGAGGGGGGGAGGAGAAGAAAGTATTGTTTTCCCAAAGCAGTATGGTTCATTGCACTTTACCCAGCTAATGTTGTTCAAAACCAAAATTATAGTTAAATCATATAGAAATCTGTTTTTTCAACTAAGCTACCTAGCAAAGATCCTGATGATATATTTGAGGTTCAATACTGCCCATGAGAAAACAAAACATGGGAATAATGTTAAATCTACCACTAAATATTTGGTATTGGCCAAATAGACTTGCTGGGAAACTTATCTGTCATCACATTCAAAAATTGGTTTAGCTTATGGGTTTGGAGAGTTTGCAAAAAATAGAAAAGAATGTCCCTTACTAGGGATATTTCCAAATTCTTTTACATGGTGTTTCATTCACCAATGATTGCAGAATGATCTAATTAATTTATTTAAACTCTGAAATTTTTTTTTTATTTTTAGAAATGAGCAACCTGGAACACATGATCAAGAAAGAAATTTAATGTTTAATTGTTTAAAACAAAATCACTGTTCTCTTCAGTTTTTTGGGGGAAACTGTATAAACATTAGTGCCAAAGGGGTATTAGAAAATATTCTAATATCAGTATTAGAAAAAATTATTCAGGGTCCATAAGGGAGTTGGAGATAGACACATAAAATCCAGTTACCACACCACCAATTGGTTTTAGGGGGGGGGGAAAGTGGGAAGGGAGGGTTTGCAGATGTTAAATGCAAGCACACACATTAATAACCATTAAAATGGAAAAAGAATTGCTCACTAACATGCTAATGCCAATATTTTAAAAGAATTTTTCCCCTAGTTTTTGCCAGTGATTTCACTGTTATGCCATTGCTGTTACTATACTCCAGTGGAAAGTGATTTGTTGATATCCCCTTAGGTCATTCGAAGTTGTATGGAGCCTCCAGCAATTAGCTGCTCAAGTTTCTGTCAGTTTTCTGGTACTAGACTTTCCTTTTCATGCAATTTTTCCCCCTGCTCATTTATATTAGATGCTTGTGGTTCTCTTGCTCTGAGCTATACAGATAACAATTAAGCTGAAATGCTCAAGACCAATATTCTTTGTACTCTAGAGTTAGCACAACAATTTCTGAAGGCATCTAATATTCTGCATGAAGAAAGGCAGAGAAATGTGGTAAGAAACATGAACTACTTGTGTAAATTTTTATGATTTATCTTGGCAATTTTTTGCTTACGATTTTCTTTAAATGTGAGCTCTTGAATGCCTAATACAAATATGAATACCTACATACCCAACTAGCCCACATGCAAATTTTGAAATTGATGTTACATTCAAAATTGTTGAAGCAAAAGGACAGACTATCTCTTCACTCCTTTGGAATCTGTATTTTAAATTCTGCCTATCTATATATTTGCATGCATCTATTATCTTTTCTCCGCAACTTTTATAAAACCAGTATTTTACTATGATTAGTTAAAAATGAACAAACTTTTGGGATCCACACGCTTTTGGTGCAACAAAATGGAGGTTCATATTTTTTAACCTAAACAACTTGGTACCTCATTCACAGGTGCACTTTGAGATTATATATCTAAATTATTTCCACTTCACCTGAAAAGAAGTTCTTGGAATTAATTGCTCTTGCCATAAACTGTGCCCTGGAAGTTGGTGGAGAAAAAACAGGGTAGTCTGAGAAGTATCAGGGCCTTAAAATATGTCAGTAAGATGCCCAAGATATTTTAATAAAATTAAGAAAGCAATAATTGCATTGGATTTCTGTGGCAAGTTGAATATATATCTTTCTAAAATATACATAACACTTATCATGCATGAAATTTATTTTCATCCATTCCCTGAGCAAAAAGGATAATTAAAATGCAGAGCTCTAGGAAACTTGATGATTTCATTTTGCAAGGATTTGTACAACCACTTCTTTATTTTTTTGTTGAATTACTCAAAGAGAAGCAACAGCTAGAGGATTCAAAGTCAGAAATCATGCCAGCCTCACATGAAAATCACTTTCCGGACATTCAATACATTCTAGTTATGTTTGAAGCATGTAAATTAGTCTTGTTAAGGGTGAAATTAAAAGAATTCCAGTAACAGATTAGTATTACTGGTTGAAAGAGTAGTAGTGATAAAATATTTCTCAAGTACTAAGAAAATCATAGAAAAGAACTGAAGACTTAGACACACTCACTAACAGACACAATTTGGGATTTTGCTAGTGCAAACAGACATGCAAACAATTTTTCCAGGCTACTTTCCAAAAGCCTCTGAGAATACAGCCTTAAGTGAGTATAGTTTTTCATGAAGGATAACAAACTGACAGCCTAGAGCTGGAAAACTTATAGGCAGGTACACAGTAAAAATGCTATAGCCAGGGAAAAAAAAAAAAAAGAATCAATGATACTAAAAATTAAAATGAACTGATGATATTTCATCTCTGTGTTTATCTGCCTCTGTAGCACATGGCTTTTGTACTTTGTGTGAATCACAATGAAGCATCAAATCCAAAAGTCAAGAGGCAAGTTTACTATATACTTAAAAAGAATTCACAAAAATGGCTCTCTTTCTGTCAACTTCTCCCATTCAAAGGCCTGAATGAACAGGCTTTATAAATATGGGGTACTCATGGAAGCCTGCACAGCCTGCAACTAGATATTTCCTATGTGAATAACTAGACAGGGAATTTTCAAAGGCTCGTAGTAAGCAGTTTCAGCAGCAAATTCTCTCAGCCCTTAGTCACATGTTCCTTAAAAGGAAATCATTAGCAGTCTAAAAACTCCCTTTCTTTAGTGTTTTCCAGTGTATGCTCAGTGTACTGAGACACACTGTAAGTGATATTAACCTATGTCTGAAACAGCAACCAACAAGTTTATACTCTCCTATAAAATACCATACACTTCCACTGAAGATCTATTATGTACCTAGCATGTTCCCCAGTTCATAATTTCCACGTTATTCAGACCCTACTTAATAGATAATAAAGCCACATTCTAAAACATTTTAAACTGGTCTTCTGTCCCAGCACTCAGGTTATCTGTGTTCAATTCCCAGCTCCACCCAGGCTTCCTGCGAGACCTTGAGCAACTCACTTAAGTGTCTGAGTTTCTTGCCTGTAAAATAGGATAAATAAAGCTTCCTTTTTATAACCTTCTTTTGAGTCTTATCTAGACAGATTTTGCAATTCTTCAGGGAGAGGAACATCCCTTACTTCTTAGAAGCAATCATGACTGAAGAGTCTAAGATGGCCCATACCATGACAAAATCTCCAACACATTTGAACAGGATTGACTCTCCTCCAATACCATTCCAATAGTGCCAGTTCAGCTCTATCAGTGACTTGCAATAAATTGTGGTCAATATCTGATATTTCAAGGGGAAAAAATTAATTCCAGGAAAGAATGGATGGCTTTTTGCTAAGTTTTTAAACAAGAGGATTAGGTGTTTTGAAAGGAATTCAATTGCTAATTTTAGCAGTGATCTGAACTCTCTCTCCCACATTTCCTACCAAGTGCTCAGATTTTTAAGTATATTGAAAAGAATCTCAACCCTTTGCTTTTTATTTCTATGTCCTTTTGCTGGTACCCACTCGCTATGTATAACCAGCAACACCAGAACTACAGATACTGTTAAACTGTATTTTTCATCTTGTTTTTCTGGTGACATGTAGAAACCTTGTGAATTACTCTCTTTATCATGCTTTATATTGTCACCAGTTATCCCTGATAAAAAGCACAGTCTGATAGAGTACAGCTGGTCAGAGTTTATGCAGTGCATGTGTATGAAAGCAATAAGATTGTGACTAGATCTGCAGTTTTATCCCCCAGGATACCCAGGGTATCTGGTAGAGGTAAACTGCTGGAATTTGGGGATGATTGTATGAACTATTTGTAGCCATTTTTTAAATTCAAAAAATAAATGATACAGTAAAGCTATTTTAAAATGAAAGATCATTAACAACATATCTTTTCAGAACATTTCCACTGTACAGAGATTTCAGTTTCTACAGTTTTCTTAGATTTTGATTATTCTTTTGATTTTTCAAAGCACTTTTAAACAATGAATGAATTAAATAACTGTGTACTAACCACCTTTTCCATAACTGGGCCTATGAATATTAACTTGATATTATTTCATGTGCAGAAGTGGCCTTTCTCATCAGCAAAGAAGAAATGAGAGGGGCGTAAAAAAAAAAAAAAAAAAAAAAAACCACAACAAAACCAAAGGAAAAATGACAGAACTAATAGGCAGAGAAAAGACATCCAGCATAGACAGAGACTTGTCATGCACACACATCTGTTTCCCACCTTTACACTGTCTCTATGCATTGTGTAAATTTCTCACACTATTTTACCTAAAATTTGCCTCCTATTAATTATAAAATTAGTCAGAAGAAACTCATGTTCTTGTAACCATATAAGACTAGAACTACTCCCCAGTAAAAATTTCTGTCAGCATAAAGGAATGACCTATATAAATACTGTATTTTTATTATTCAGAACTTTCTTCATTTTTCCACTTTTTCCCACCACTCTACTTAATATTTCTGCATGTTTTTTTGCCAAAACAAATTCAATATCTTTGATGGTATGATGTGTGTATAATCCACTTGTGATTTTTCAGTTAAAGAAGCTATCCCAAACTCAAGGGTGTTATAACTTTTTTCTACTGCTATTCCATATTTTCACTTATACCCCTGTGTATTCGCATATGCATTTTAAATACTTCTCTGAAACACCAATAATCCCTCTTTGAAGTACTGAATGGAAACCAAAAGATCAGACATTTTTAGTTCATGACTTTTCTCTCACTACAGGAAGCACTCTGAGATCATAATTTGACAGCAATTTCCCTTGTCTTCCAGTCTTGAGTTGTTTTCCATAGCCTTATTTATTCCAAGTACGCAGATTTTCTTTGGAGGTGCTATCTGGTCACAGTTCATAGATCAACTGACGACACTGAATATCTCCACTCACTGTTTGCTTCTGGAACACAAACTGTTAAAATAACAAGTGAAACGAGAGGTTTCACAAGTTTAAGGGCAAATATAGTCAATGGATTTGTGACTTTCAGGCCTTTGACTTCACTGTCTACTGAAGTAAAAGCTTCAGTTGAAGCTTTTCCTGTGATGGGGCTATTCTCCCATTCAACAAGTTTTTACACAGCAACTTTTTGTGTAAAGATACATGTAAGAAACCCAACCTGTCTGAAGGAGTATGGAAAAAAATCCCTCACCTCAGTCTAGCTGACTACTTTCACAGAGATTGGGGGAACTTAGTTTTCTTCGAAACATCTATTTTTCTACCAAATTCAGCTGAAATCAACCAACAAGCAGAAAATTCAGTGGCATACTGTCTTTGACACACACAACAGAGTTACATAGACCTCATTTCCAGAGGCAATCAGGCCAACAATACAAATCTGGCATTTTTCTTTTCTACTCAAATTGCAAAACTGGCAGCTCTAGAAAGTGAAGCTCCTTTTGCTCTTTTTGCTCTGTACTACAACAGTCTCTGCACAGCACTGGCTATAATACCACAGACAACATTTGAAAGAGCAAATTTCACAAGGAAAAAGATCAGAGCTCCTACAATTCTAAACTCCACTTTGTAGTGCAGCTTGCAGAATGCAACACCTCACTCCTCAAAGTGGAAGGTCTTCCCACCCAAGTGCTCCTCTCCCTACAATCCCTCTCCTTTTGCAGGCACTCGTTCCCATGCTTGCTCTCCTGCCAGCCCTGGTGCCCCCTTTTCTGTGAACCTACTTTACTCACTAAACTGAGAGTAAATCAAATTGTGTAGCTACTGATCTCTGCACTTTCTGCTAAGATGAATGGAGATTTCAGGGACAGTAGGGCTTCCTTTCCCCAGAAAGATGCCTCTGATCTGTAAAGTATCAGTCCAGGAACCACAGAAAATATAAGATGTAATAAATGAGTGAGTGCTGGGTAAATCAGTAACACACTGTTTAAGTCAGGCCTTGTGTGAATGTGAGGGTTAAAAAATCCTGCTGTGTCTCTGTAAGCCTGGGCTCATATGTTTCTTACACACTCCTGGATTCAGGCTGCATCCAAGCTAAGTTTGGATCTCATGACAGGTGGAGACTGGGCTCTGCTCCACTCCTTTCATATCTAGGTTCTCCTTCCAAGGGAAGCCCAAGGATCTGAGCAGGATGGAGTCCATGGTGGACACTCAAGCATTTCTCTCAAGGGGATAGCAACACTGCCAGGCGGTGGGGGACTCTTGCAGTATAGTCACATAGATGGGATATAAATCCTGAAACAGGACTGAGAAGCACATGAACTCAGACAACAAAGAGTCTAGAACACCCCAACAAAAGAAGCAACTAAGTGGTTTCCTCTGAGAGCTGCAACACAGTTTTTAAGATATAGTGCCATTTTAAGCATCATGACAAATGAAACAGACAGGTCTCCCAGTCATTCCTCAAATACACTTCACTTTTCTATTACTCCTGGTTAGGAAGTTTGCCCAGCTTCCCCAGTACAAGAACATTGAATGCAGGTGAGTCATTATGAGGAACTGGACTGCTGTGGTTATAAAACTATGTAGCCTTTTACATTAGAAACAGGATTGATCATAAACCTATCAATGAACACATGGGAAAAACAGTACAAACTGTCAGGAGAAAATTATGGGCCTGAGATAAAAATTAATAGTGAAGTACTTGACAAAGTGCCAGATTTTGTCCAGGCACAGTTGTACCTCCTTCCTAAAATACACAAAAATAGCTCAGTATATTTCAAGGTAAATTGTTTCTAGCTATGAATTACTGAAAAATAATTTAAAATTTGAGGATTAAACGTGAAAACTACAGATCTCTTTCAAACCCTCTTACTATAGTGATACTCTAACGGAATTAAAGCACTTCTCTTTCTGGTATGTTAGATAGAACACTTGCTCCCACAGTACAGAGCAATATGAAATGAAATAAATGAGGTGAAACTTATTTAAAAATATATAATTTAAGTCCCCAGTGCACCTAAACCTTAATTATTTCAGTTTATTTCCATAAATTTAATTTAGACTGGACTATTGTCAACAAATTCATAGTATTGCCACCAAAAGTTCAGAAAGCATTGGTTTCGCAAAACCCCACGTGCATAAAATGGAACGCATTTTAACTATGCCTCAGCAATGTGAACATACAAAGGGAAGAACCTGAGATCTACAGCAGGTGACAGATTGACTGTTTGTTTAGAGTAAAATCTCCCAGTAAGATCTTTCTTCAAATTGCACAGCATATTCCAAGTAAATCACTGAAACTCCACACAAAATTCTAACTGGTAAATTTGCAGAAAAATATGTAGGGTGAGATGAAATGTATCACCGGGAATGAAATCTTTTTCATTCTGTTTTCCCTGACATGTACAGAACTTGTGCAAAGAAGGAAAGAGGACATTATTTTGGTCAGTACACAAGGCTCTGTTTCCATGGGAAGCATGTGCATATCCAGAACAAGTAGTTTGGTAAGCAATGTGATTTATGAATGCTTGCTTCCCATGGTTTTGCATGAGATACAAACTCAGAGTTTTGTTTCTCTGCTATGTATTAAAGTACAAGCCCAGATCAAAACTTCGCCTGAAGCCAGGACATTTTGACATCTCTTTCCCAACTACATTATTCAAGTTCTAATATGGGGAGAGCTTAGTCTAAAGCCTTAATTTCCAGGACAACCTAAAAGCTTTTATCAGGGCAACTAACTTTAATGAGAATTAACTGAATGCAATAACTTTCAGGCTTTTCCTATATCTCAAATGTGGTTACCTAATTACCTAATGTGTCCAAAAACTCTTCAGCTCGAACTCTGACAGACAGACATGCAGCACAGCTGTTTGAAAGTCCTTTCTTTAGGAAATAAAGGTAAAAGATGCTTTGATTTGGGGGGGGGCTGTGTTGGTTTTTTTCTTTAAAGCTAAATGCTATGATAAACACAGGAAACAAACAGGCAGATAGGCTCTCTGAAATTTGCATTCATTATGACCATTTTGTGAAAGTAAGCTGCAAAATAGTAATAAACCTCCCACAAGACAAAGGCAGATGTTGATAAATATAGAAGAATATCTAGGAAGTGTCTAGGGGAAGTGTAACACTGAGTCAAAGCATCAGGTAGCAAGAATGTGAGAGAAAAGTGTTGATTATTCCTTTTTTCTTCAGTAGACTGATACGCTACTTTTACATGATTAACATTTCATTCTGGTAACCAGACAACAATGCAGCAAAGGAATAAAAGTTCATTTTTAGATGGTAAAAGTAAGCATTAGTTCACCTTCTTCTTTTCTATTGTAAAAAAAAGCTAAGTACTGTGGAGCCACAGCTTTAATACTCTCTGCAGCTCTTCACAAAAGCCTCAGTGAAATCTGTGTCCTGTCATAGCATGACAAGAAGATAATCTGTGTGGGACCTTCCTTTCTGATTAGGAGGTGCTTTCTCTTAATCAGATAGAAAGAAAGTCTCTTGGTAAGAAACCCCTTCTCCCCCAGAAAATGAAAACAAATCTTTAGGGAAAGGCTTAGTCAGAATCTACATGGAATCCAGGTTAAATCATTTTCCTTGGGCCTTATAACTACCAAGTGTCCCTGCATATATGTTACTCCTTAACTTCAGTCAAAGCAGAGTTTTAATTCAGGCAAGATTTCAACGTGCAATATAGGTCCTTCTATTAACGTCTGAATGTTCCTGGATGCTGCAGCTCATCAAGTGTTATACACTTTGTCATCTCTAGGGAGAAAGGAAATAAATGAGTGACTCTAAGCCTTGATGGCTGTAAATCTGTTACCAGGATGAAGAAGGCAGATAAAAACCTGTTTATTTGCTCAACTAATTCTATGAGGATACCTACATATGTTGCCTAGATTATGTAATGGATATACTGAATGGAAATACTGAAATTAGGAAAAAAATATTTCTCTAATACTTTTTGAACTACAATTTTTTTATGTAGATCTAAGAGACTCTAAGCTTCACAAGAAATTTAAAAAACAGTTCTTATAACTATAATCAGTTTATTTTAAAAATAATAATAATATATTGGTTCTAAGGGGCATTTGAACTGAAAATTTAAAGTCAAGTTATCAAACAAAAATTACATGGCAAAGAAACCGTGCAAGGGAATATAAAACACTCCTCCAGTTTACCTTCCTAGATTTGGAAAGACGGAGTCTTGCATCCAAAGTTAAATGGATGTTTAATAAAGAAAGTCAAATTTGGTTGGTTCAATTTTGATTTGAAAATACCTGAATATCAACCTACAACACTGATTATAAAAATAAATAAAAATAAAAACCCCCACAACACAAGAAAACACACCACAAAACACATATGAGGGATCCAATTTAAAAAAAAATATCTGTAACATTAGACAGTGAGTAATCTCACAAAGATTTCACAGGGCTTGTGACAAAGACGCAGTGCTAGTATTACCGGTACAAACTCTATATAATGTTGGAAGCAGCACTCCATTGGATGCTCTAGTTTCTAAATTTTATCCCGTTCACATTTAAAGGCTTGTCTCAATGCAAAAAGCAAGTTGCTTCTACCAGGGTCACTCTATATTTGCTATCATTGTCTCAGTTTTCACAAACAAATATGCACCGTGTCCTGAGCACAGGCTACGAGCTTAGAGGCCACATGTCCCAAAGTCTTCTCCTATGCCATGTTGAAGCCTGTTCAGCCCATGACCTCACAGAGCAATGGGAGAACACTTCTTTCCACCTGTTTGGGTTCTGATTTTAAGAGGATCAGTACGTTCTGACTGAGAAGAATCAAATGGGCTGCCTGTTTCACAAGGAAGTTTCCTGTTTGTTTCAGAATAGGAAATAAGTCTGAAACCATGTAGTATTTCTTAACAAAGTGGTTTGCTAATGGTGACCACATCATTTTCAAACCTGTTGCACTGGAGAGGTTCATCTTTCTTTCACGGGTAACAACAGAGTTTGCTAACACTGTCCAAAGAAAATAACTGTGTTTTCCACATTTAAAAAAAAAATGACATCACTCTGTCCACCAATTGGCCTTTTCTCCACAGAAAATACCAACTTCAGTACACAGGAGGGACCAAGGGACATTGGAAAATGGAGTAAAAGACCTACTTCTTGTACAGAGTAGCACCACTAGACTACTTGAAATGCACCAAAAAGGTCTTCTGCATCCAGACACAAATTTATATATGTAGTAAGAGGTTTATAAAAAGCATACCACACTAGACATTTTATCAAGTAGATATTAACATGCTTTATATGTGCTGAACCATTTATCTGGACAATATTAATTATTGTATTTACATAAAAGAAGTAAGCACTAAGGACAACTCCTACTACCATATGTGAGACAAGGAAAGACTGAAAAATAAGATGAAGACATTGGAAAAGCAATTTTACTACACATTTTGAAAGAAAGTCTTTCCAAAAGCTTAAAGTGATGGTGATTTTCATAGCAGACTCAAAATGATATGAGTGCATTTTTTTTTTTATTTGTTATTATTTTTTGGTCAGCAAGACCGAAAAAATTTTAAAGGGGCTATTTCATAAAGAGAAATAGCACCTTTGTAATTTTAATGTATGTTTATGTAAAACGACAGTGGCAGTACCACGTTAATAAACTCTGTTTAAAAAACAAAGTTGGGGTATTTTAAGTTAAAAAAAAATAAAAATAATAAAAAAAAAAATCTGTTGCTGAACTACAGTGAGTAATTAGCCCCTTAGCATCCCCTTTCTCCAGGAATGCTTCCTCCTGAGCTGGCTCTTTTAAATAGCTCCAGTCCTAGCTGCCTTTGTTGAGCTTGGAAATTGTGCACATATGAGAGAAATTAAGCCCTCATTTAACAGGGACACATGCCTGTCAAGTCCAGAGGAACAAAGGCTGGTCTCTGGGGGCTACTCAGCTCCCTGAGGCTGCCACTCATTCTGTTAGCAATGCTTACCCTTTACAGATTGTGTATAAAACCCAATAAATCATTTCGTCTGCTCTGGTTAATATACACATGAGCTTGAGACTTTCTTCAAAGTATTTTTTTCTTTTGCTTGCAACTCCATTCCTTTATTAAGAAATGACCTGTTTGCCAGAGTGTAGCCAGGTCTTTACCTTTATGTAATAACATTAATGTCTGTGAAGTAAACCTGAAACATTTACTGTCAGAAATAAAGACATTTGATGCCACATCTATTTCACAAAGGAAATGTTTTATTACTCTCTAATGGTCAATAATCATCAGTGTCTATTGTATAAATTACTAGTAATTCTGCTCCTCCTAAAGTTACATGTAAAATGTATGCATATTTCAACTGATAGCAAAACAAATAAAATTACATGTTTATAGCCTCGCCTAGGAAGAGAGTCTTTTCTCAATTAAAACAAACCAAAAAGGAATGTAGTATAAAAAAATATCACTTTAATATTTGTTCTTTACAAAGTGTAAAGAACACATCTATGTTGTCTTGGATAAAACAAAAGGACTCTGATGATTAAAAAAAAATTAATTGCACGAAGTGATAACTGAAGTAAACACATGCAAGACAAAAATATTGATATACAATATATCAGCTACCTCCGAGCACTCTGTGGTGGATGGGCACACTTATCCCCAAATAGAAATGCACACATAGAGCAGAGGAATATTTTACAGTGAATGAAAAAAAAAAAGCAAAATGAAATGCTGTCATTTCCACGTGAGCTCTTTTTGTATTTAAAAAGAGGACCTAATTCTGTACTTCTAGTGTTAGACTGACATAAGAGGAGAGAACATGAACAACACTAGCTGAGGAAATGGCACCCTGCACTGAATTCAATGAAGCAAAACTGTCACTAAGTTGAGCGTGAGTTTTTCCTTATACTTGAGTGTAGGATTAAGCCAATACAGACAAGTTAGTGGTGTAGAATAAAAACAAATTAAAATGCAGAATTGTGTCTTCTATCCCTGAAATGGTGAAAGCCATATTTCAATGCCTGCTATTAACAGGGACCTTTTTTTTTTACTTTGTCCACTCCACAACTTTTAACTAACGCATTGAAAGCATGACATTTCTCAAGCAACAATATTAAGCTTTGTATTTAAAACCACAAAATAAAGAGGGCTGACTGTTCTGACAGCTTTAATCCTGATGATACTTGGAGACTCAAGTAAAAAGAAACTGGTACAGCATGGAGTTTTCCCTGCTCAGCAGGCAGAGAAAAAGCAGTTCTGGATTTGATAAGTAAAACCAGATATAGTCAATGGTTCTATGCTAAAGCCTTGCAATTAATGGAAAACATCAACAGTCCAATGAACTTGCATATCAGTGGGGTCTTTGAGAAGGCCTTTTCTCCCATCTTGTTAAAAACTCATCAACTATACAACAGTCATGGCTTTTATTTTTGTGTGTGTCTGTGTAAAGAATCATGCATGCTCCACTGCTGTCAAAGGGGAATATGTGTAAGATATCAAGACTCCAGGTCCCATTTTATATGTTAAAAAACCCTGTGCATGTTGTTATTGATATTCCTCACTGCAAATTTGTGCCATTGTAGCAGTGAAAAACACCAGATAGGATTATGACCTCAACATGAGGCACTTTACAAATGTGAAGAGGTGGCCCATTTGTCCTTAAAGATCTGATGGTGAGAAAAAAATGTTGTTACTGTATATTAAAATCAAGATATTAACAAATAATTACCTTATAAAAACAAAACTTCTGTAAAGAAAACATGATATTATTATACCTCTGTAACTCTAAGTGACAGAAACACAATAAATAACCTATTTCTCAGTAATAAAAATTGTACAATGCAATGTACATATCTACATTGTTCAACTTCATAGGGAGCTACAAGCTCCACCTCCACCATATATATAAAATGCATTTCTGAATAAATAACTGAACAGACATAAAAAAGTGTGTCTACTATGCAGTCACAGTAACAGTCAGAAATGATTCAGTAAGGATAAGTAAATGAAAAGTAAGCCATTTTCAGCAAAAATAAGTATGTGATAAAAGTAGTTGTCATTCTGGAAAGAGTCTGGTGAAACCCGATTTGTGTAAGGATAGGGTTCAAATTAAAAACCCTGGCCCAAAAGTCACAAAACAAAGTAAAGACTTTGATTTGAGCAGAATTTGTTTTGTATCTCAATGCCTCTATCAGATTTACTTGGTTAACAGAAGACCTGTTTCTAGAGGAGGCCATAAGCAAGCATTACCCAGGCTGGATTTTTCTCCTTGAGCAAAAGTGATCAGAAACTGAGCCACTTCATCCACCTACTCCTCACACATCAAAATGCAAAACGTTACCGTGAAAACAAGGGAGAATATGTAAAGGTGTTATATGCTATGTATGCCACTGACATAATACTTTAATAGGATATGCTGTAATTTCCTGCAATTAATATCTTAGCAGAGCTATAAAGGCTTTTTTCCAAAATTATACCATTGCATTTACAACACTAAAATTAACGTTGTGTCAACCTTTCCATTATAAGCCCCCTTTTTTGGAGGTTTATAACTTGGCTGTAAAAATACATTCTGGCCTAAAATGTGGCATGCAAGATCTCTGTTTAAAAACAGCCATTTTGGTTAAATAAAAAACATTATTTAATGTCTGTTTCAAGTAAGTCTCTTGAATGCCTTACAAACTGTGCAAGGGACTGCCAAGAAATGCAGGCATTCTTTGAAAATAAAATTATTTTCTCTCCACAATAAGCCACTGTTCAAAGGATGTTTCACAGCCATGGAATTTGCTCTGCATCAGTAAGGGAAATACATGGATTTGGGAAACTACAGAATTCATAGCCTCTCCACTTGCCTCTTTCTGTATGACCACGGCTGTACTTCTGGTCAGCAGTTTGGCCACATGAGAGACTCGAGCCAGCTAAAATGGTTTTCATTTGATGCCGAGCAGTCGGTGAGAGGAACGAACAAATATTTCTCTGGCTGAAGTGGATTCACTCAAGCTAAAAGCTCCAACAGAGTAAATTAAGGCAAGTGATAAATGGACAGAAAATCATGATAAAAAACACAATCAAGATTTTATAGAACCACCCTACGAATTCTGAAACCAAAGATTTTAGGTCCATCAAATTTCATATAAGAACTAGATTTAGTCACTTTGGAAACGTAACTAAGGTGCTTAAATTAGGAACCTCGTTGTCTAATCAACAGAAGGTAATTCACAGCACCTGGACTGCTTTATATATGGAGCCAAAAGTCCTAATTCAGTCACCCAAATTAGATATCTAAAATTAGATGCCCCCAAATATCTATATGCTTTTTATTCTGCCTCAAAAGAGTGCTGTGAGGATAATACACTTCAGCTTATGAGACACTCAGATATGCAGTTACAGAGGAGATGAGTATCCTGAAAATATATCACCAATAAAATTCAATGAGATGGAAAAGGCAAAGCTAGAAATGTGATAGTAGCGTTCTTCATACAAATCACTCGTTGTCAGAGCAAAAACAAGTGCCATACCCCCTCTTCTGATAAAGGTTTATTTCTATATTTATACTATATACATGGCTTTGTCAAATACAGAATCTCAGACTATGCTTAGGCTATTAGGTATATATTGCACTATTTTGTTACCTGTAGCAAATACCACGCTGTTCATTTTTCTATCTAATCTAGATTTTAAACTAACTATATGTTCCTCCAACTGGTTAATCTCTCTTTTACAAAATAAAAATGACTAATACATTACTTTAAAATAAAGTTCCCTAACTCAGAAGTGCCCTTCCATGCTGTGGGGCGGTGATGTGTCTCAAGATGGATTTCACACTTCACCATCAACTGTGAATTTCTTTGCTTTTATTATTTAGTGTTACAACTTTAATGTTTTCTTATACTGTCATTTTGGGTGGGTAAAAAAGATGAATTCAGCATTTCATAATGCACCATTGTATACTGTTTACATCATTTATTTTCTTTTTACTGAATGATTACAAATTTCAATTTAAAGTTAATAACATTTTGTGGGAGTTACTGCATGTGAATTAAGCGTGGTGATGTCAGTGCATCCCTCTGGAATTTAAAAGATATTTCACTGTGTTATATCATGTGCCGCACAGTATATCAATTTTTATTTCCCATCCCTCAAGTGTGGAATGCACACTGTGTAACTTCTAGATTCTCAATATAGACATAATTTACCCAAGCTGTGCAAATGCCCAGCACACTGAGGATGATATATACAAGATTTATATAAAAGACTAGTTCTTTCAAGGAAGCAAAAGCCTTGCATACAACACAAACCACTATATTATCTAATTATTTGGGAAGAGGGGTTTCTAATGTTAGAGACAAAAGGAAATAGTGTGTAAACTGCAATCATAAACCAGTTTTTCCTTACTTTAACAACAACTTTAGAATTAGATAGATGAATTCCAGGCAAGGCCATTTACCTTCCTTGAGAATTATGCTTTGACATTTTTGTGAGTGTCTGGATTAGCTGGTTGCATAAGACAGCAAATATTAAAAATATTCATTCACTTTACTTTTACTTACATGCCATCAAGTGTATACCAAATGTTAAACAACATCTAGTTTGCTCATTTACTGGATTGCACATACTACTACTTTCTTTATGTGAATTCATAATTCCTGAATGCATTCAGAGAGCAATGCACTTACTTATTCCTTCCTGTCATGACATTAAATATATTAAAAATAAGATTTTATGCTCAAATTGCTTCAGTAATATGCTTACATTCTGGAACATTCCCACAATTACAACTGAAAAACACTTTGATTCCTTAGGTCGGGATTTAGTCCATCTGATAAATTTCAGTTTTTACTGTGAGATTTCAGAAAGTACTTTACAATTTATTTTTTAAATGCTTTTGGCCTTTTTATGTGGGGCTGTACTTCATCATTTTCCTCCAAATACCTGCTTCTGCAGACAGAAATTTTGACCTCTGATATCATCGCATTCCAGTCCTGCCTGTATATCTGAATATCTTCATAAATCAAGTAATTTCAATACTAATTTTTGGTAACTATTTTCTTTATTCAGTATCTCCTGATGAGTGTGTCAAATATTGGGGGGGGTATAAAAAACCCCCAAAACTTATTGTTTTCCCTCTTGGCCATCACATGGTTGTGAATCACAAAAGTCATCACTGAAAAAGTAACTAATTAGAAATGAAAGGCCAATATCTCAAGCAGTTTCTGTCAGTCCTGGGATACGTTTCAATGTAACACTGATGTAAGACATGAAAAAGAGCTGGCGTGCCCAAAGGGTTGCCTGTTTTTTCCACATACATCTGTCTAATAAAACAA
This sequence comes from Pipra filicauda, assembly GCF_003945595.2. Classification (NCBI taxonomy): domain Eukaryota; kingdom Metazoa; phylum Chordata; class Aves; order Passeriformes; family Pipridae; genus Pipra; species Pipra filicauda. The sequence continues at coordinate 2,183,655 of NW_024104387.1, read as the reverse complement.
ATTACATTCCCTAAAATCCATGTTGCACTTATATCTTCGATATTCCAACCACAATACTAATATCTTAAGTCCTTCCTTACATGTGATGCTCAGTTCTGAAAAGGCCACTTATATGAGTAACACCTAGTATACAAGTCACCAAATACTAGCTGTGCAAGTATTTCTCAAGCAAATAAGACTTCACAGGATCTGTCCTGTTGGATAGGCTGCCAGTTGGCACAATTTCCACTCCCAGTTTTCCATTCTAGTTTGTGCACATGCCACTTAGGAAGGACACTGGTTTTCTGTGCTGTAGCAAATAGTGCATTACTATTAAATTATTCTAAATATTGCAATATTGCAAAGAGTACATCATGAAGACTGACAGAGAGGGTGATGTGGACCTGTGCTACCAGAGGAATAGCACCAGACAGGTTCAGAGCATAATTTTTGCCAAACTCTTTGGGAGCTAGACCAGGGTGTCTGGCTCAGCGAGCACTGAGGCTGCCATGGCACGTCACTCCACACGCCGCTGGAATGGGCAGAGGGTGACCCCTGGGCAGCAGTACAGGTGGGCAGCAAGTATTTGCTTGACCCTCTGCTGGTATTCAGGAGCTGGTTATAATCTGCCTCTAAATTAAAAGGGCTCAAATCTGAGGCCCCTGTGTAAGCAAAGGGTGTAGAACAAGTGTTTGGGCTCAACAGAATCAATGAGATGTTAGCCCCTGGCTTTGGCACAGGCACAGCTGAGAACAAGCCCTTAAGCCACTGGCAAGAACACAGCACAGCACGCCCTGAGCAAATGAAGCAGCAGGACTTGAACTGGGAATGCCTGTGTCTTCATTTCCAATTTTAAAACAGACGTGGGTGAGGGAAAATGGGCGGACAGCTACTATCATTTTCTGCACCAACATGAGCCTAAGAAACAATGACATTTACTTTGGTTTAACTAATTTCCACACATCAGATCATGTTCAGTACCCATGTGCCAAAGTCCTATTCTTCAAGTCTGTTGAAATACCACTTTTTGAAACATGTGTGCTAACATTTGGCCAACACCACCACAAGATCATTTTATTAACTTGTAGCTCATTTCATAGACTGCTGCTCATGTTGCTAACATATGCTATTCTACCATTTACTGCTCTATAATTAGAGAAGTCATATGAAAGAGATACACAAGGCTTAATTTTTGCATTAAATGCAATTTGTTTAGACTTGGGTAGATGAAATAAGAAAAAATAAAAAATGCCAAATGATGAATTAGAAAACTACAAGGCAGTTAATTTAACTCTTAAAAGGTCACCGTAAAATTTTTTAAAAACCCAACCGCCCCTCATGACTGCACACAGTTTTGAGGTAAGAGTCAAATCCAGAGCTACACTCTGTTTTGCCAGGATAAAACTTGTTTCCAGGGACAGAGGGCCTCAGGGGCAGAGCAGCTACTAGGATCCTTGCAAATGGGGGACCAAGGTGCAAGATCAGAAGCTTACAAGTAGCATAGGAGCGTGAACCTTTTGCACAGTGTAAGGTAAGGATCCCACATCACTTCTCTTTCCATGCAGCTGACAGATAAAATGCCAAGCCAACCAGCCACAAAGATGTCCTTTAACTGGGAAAAGCTGACCTATGACAGATTTTTTTACTTGAGTAATTATCACAAAAGGACTTTAGAACTCATGAATAAGCCAGTATGTAATAATAAATAAAATATGAATCATTTGACTTTGATATTTAGCATATTTGTCTTTTCTCCACTGGATCAGCTTCAATTTACACCAAGCAAGTTATGAGCTGGACAGAAGCTGTGATACCACAACTACAGCAGAGCCCCACGAATTTGAATCAGTGATTCAGCAGCCAGCTACAAGTTACGGGCACATAACAGCATTTCTGTAGTCCATGTGCACACAGCTGCATTGCAGAAGCAAGTTAGACACTTATTATTTTTAATACTGAGCTGCTTAAAAAACAGTAAAAATATATTCCAATGATGGCTGGGAATCAGTTCCCAACCAAAGTGGAGTTTAAGGGAAATGCATCCTTTCTACTGTAAATTAATAAACTGCAGCTATAGTTTAAGCCACCACAATATTTTACATTTTCTACTGCCATAATCTTGACTGCTTATAAATTACAGTACTTTTACCTATTCTTTAATCCAGAAACATCATTATTAAAGTGTTTGATGGAGGCTGCAGTGCATCTATCATTACTTGTAAAACTTAATTAGATTAGATAAAAGAAATAATTAGATTTGCATTTTTATCCTGGTTTTAAACTTCCAAAGAAGATCACAACAGTGTGCCTGTGGGCAATTAAAAACAGCATACAGCAGTGAAATATAAAGGCAAAAAAGGTCTGTTTTTCCTGGCTAATTCATGATTGAAGATACAATTACAAAATATTTTAAGGGTTTGCTGAAGCTGGGGGCTATTCCTAGACTTCTAAGCTTTGTTTATAAGTCTCTCTCTCTTTCAAGGGAGTATCTGATCTGCGTACCCTGCCAATAGAAGTATCAAATTGCTTTCAATGGCTTTATTTGGTCCTGTGCAGAGCTTGCTGGAAGGGGATCAGTTTCATGATCAATAACAAGGAAAAAAAAAAAAAAGAAAAAAAGGTAGGGGAGAATATTCCCTGGCGCTGGAACAGTAGCATCACCATTGCTTTTGCTTGTCAACGCTAAATAGAGTTTACAAAGAAAGACAACCTCAGAGAGCGTAACTGAACTGACAATAACTAGATTCCAGCTTGTGCATTTTCAGCAAGCTCTCTGCAAGAAGCTTTAACCTGTCTCCAAAAGGCAATAAATGAAAGGTTCAGCTCTTAAAATTGGAGGTCAGTTACATACTTAATGATGAAGCATATCTTTAAATCTATTTCTACTATTATTATCCTAGCAAAAAATTAATTAACCAGGTCAGGGAGGCTATGAAGGCTAATGTGGAATGTAATTATTCCTGATCTTTAGACACGTACTTCACATAAAGAGATAGTCCTTATTCAGCTCACCAGGTACCTCAATTGTCAGTAGTTAATCATAGATAAGAAGAGACACTCATTGGCTCAGTCTCTAAAGTTTTACTTATGATTCAAATGATTCCTATTCAACGACAGTTTAAATAGTTATAATTTTATGTTACTAATCTTTTGTCTGTTTACTATCACAGTAATCACGTTCACTCTCCTTGACTCAAACAGAAAACATAAGAACATTTATATGAAAGTAGAACAGCATGGATGTATAGATTAAAACTAGAAAAAATTACTATTAGGAATAATTTCTAGTGGTTGAATTAAAACAGAATACTTATGAGTACAGAGAAAACCAGTTTCACTATGCAAAGAAAATTGTACTGATTCAAACAGAAAACGAAATGCTTTGCAATGGCATTGAGCATAGTACAGAGGAATCAGGTATGGACAAAAGCAGCTTGGATCATCTGCCAAAGTAGTACTCATCACAAGTTTTTGCAGAAAAGCTCAACAACCACTGTCCCTTTTAAAGATTTCAGCCACAATCTAGGACTTGCCCTAATGAAACCTGCCCACCAGAGGAGGGAAGCCCTCAAAATTTGATCCCTTAACTCCACACACATCCCCATTCCCAGAGGGAAATCCTGGAGCGACACATTCCAAGCAAGAGTAGGATCCACCTCCCTTGCTCAGATGGGCATGGCAGGGCTCAGAAGAAGTCCCCAAGCCTCATTCTCTAAGGACTGAATTCTGATAATGAGGCACAGGGATTTCAGGCCCTCAAGAAATTTTTGGAACTATCCAAGAAATGCAAGTCTTCCCTTCCTCCAACGCAGTCATGATGTACCACCAAATTCCTCCTTTAACCAGCTTTTTCACTTATTCCTAGAGATTATTGCTTTCATTGCACAGGCTAAGAAGTGTTCTTGAAATAGTCTTGTCCCCTCTACTTTAGGAATGCATATTTTTTTATTTAAAAAAAAAGTTCTTTTAAAAAAATCTTAATCAACCTGGGGACTGATCTGTGAGCTCTCACTTGCCCCACAAGTTGCTTCTCAGCTTTAATTTGCACTGAAAGCAATGATTTCTCTGCACAGCTCTGCTCTGTGGAAGAAGAACTTAATTTGGCATACTAGATTTCCTTCCATCTCTGTGGACTCCTCTGTAGAAGAGTGTTTATGAACATTATGAACATTTGAGCTAAAAAGTAATAATACACTGCATTTATTTGAAAATTTTCATTTAAGATTCTCAAAACATTACACTTGAATTGAGGAAAAGGAAACAATTTGCAAAACTTCAGATAATCAGAGACAGGACTGAGAACAAGTCCAGATTCTCACTCCCTTTAGCCAACAGGCAAAACTGCTTTCCCCAACACATACATCCTGAAAGAAACATTAGCTTCATTTAGAAAACACAAGATGATTATGCAGAACATTTAATGACCTCTGTACTCTTAAATATCTAGGTTGTTCTCAGACACTAAGCCTAGCTAATGTCCTCTTTGCTCATAGATTGTTGACAAAGTTTTGGATGTATAACAAGTCTGGAGTAAAGTGCTCCAGTAAATGGTCTTAAAACTGAAATAAAACAAAACAAAAAAATTCTCCACTGATTAAAAGAATTAAGGTGTTAAAATATTAAATAAATAGATAATATATGGTACAATATAAATAATAAATACCAAATAATGAAAATTCTGAGTAAATTAAACCAGTAGTTGCCCAGGAAAATATGTGTTTTACTTAATATGGATTATTTTAACTTTTACATGTGCTTGACAAAAATCTTCTACGTTCCATCTAAAGTAATTTCTAATTGTTTAAATGGTTAAATGAACTGGATACACGTATTCACAGAGACTATTGTTTAAGAATGAACACTGTACCTCAGAAGATGACAGTGATACACTGTGTTCTCATGATGAAAACACTGCATCAGCAATGCCCCTCTCCTGGATTCTGGAGAACATACTGTTCTTGCTTCAAGTAGCTGTGCCATGAATAGGTCCATGCCCAGATGGAACTGGCACCTGTGTTACCCATATTCTGTAATCTCTTCAAAACAGGAGTGTCAGGGAACAACACTATTGTCTTCCCAAGCACAGAAAGTATGGATAAGAACCCACATCAGTCTATGAAGATAATCATTTTTTCTTGAAATAAGTTGCTTCAAGAGTGTCTTTAAACAAACCGTCTAAATAAAATGAAGTTACTGGGGACAGTTACAAATTCTACCAAGCCCAAAATCGAGACTAAGAATGTAAAAATATAATATAAATTTTTGTTTCCCCCTCAAGCCACAGAGTGTATGATTCACCTCATCTCTACACTAAAGGCATCAGCATGAGTATCCTTCATAGTTAATAGAGAGAAACAGCCATTTTAGGGAACAATTTATCTGGTATATTTTAAATATCTGCTATAGGACAAGACAAATTGCATCCTAAAACCTTTCACTTTCCTTCTCTTTGCTCACTATGAGCACAGTCTGGATGATTAACTGAGACAGAGTTTGTACTGCAGATACTTGTCCTTGATATGATGAACGCCACCCAGAGTCACCAGTGTGACTTCAGAATTGTTATTGAGGCTTCTTGGGAAGATGGTGGAAGGGGACCTGGGAAAACCAGCACAGCACTGCTTCTCTCACCTGCCTCCTGGTGAGAGAAGTACCTCCATCCCAGCTATAGCCCTCAAGGAACTACACAATCTCAAACTGCAACATTCATAACCAATTCTACATCAGCAAACATACGTTGCAGAGGCAGCTTAGCAACTAACTTCTCTCTCAAGCAGCTTCTAGTTACCAAATCCACCACAAAACTAAGAAAGAACAAATAAACAAAGCAGAACCACCTGGCTGACTAGCAAATGGGCTATGTAAGCTGGTGTTTAGCCTAGAAGAAAATCTCCTAAGAAACTTTCTTTTAGTAATTTCCCGGTTTGAGATGGAATCTGTCCAACATGTCTAGAGCTTCGTAGTAGACCCTACAGTGTTCCTTGGGCAATGAGATGCCCACTACCAATCTGGCCACACAGCTGGGAACAGAAACGGTCCTCACTGCCTCAAATACCCTGATTAGACTCATGTAACTATAAAGATCATAGACAAATAAAGAGGCCAAACTACTGAGAAGCTATGACATAAGAATACCTTATATTTGCAGGAAATTTGAAACAAATACAGGGAAGGACCACCAAGAAATAATTTTGCTCACACAAACAGAATAAACATTGAAACAGTTCTTCACGTATACATCTAGGAAGGGATGGGAAGGAAAACTTGTGGAGGCTTCAACACTGTGTAAGAGGAAAGTTGGAAGTGAATGAGAAAATGAACACATAAACTATTCTAAAATAAACTTGCAACCTATTCTAAGACTGCATTTCCCTGGAGACAGTGGAAGGGTAAAGCTACTGGAAAGTACTGACTGAACTGAAACATAAAGTACCTTTGAACTTTTTACTACAGAGCACATACTTCCCAGTAAAATATACCCACATTCTCCAAACAGAAACAAAAATTACCTGGTCATTATTCCTCTTTCGGGGTCCTAATTTTTAAAGGAATTTTAAAAATTAGAAATTTCTCATGAAAATAACTCTTCTGTTTTGTAGACTCAGTTAGGTTTCAGTCTCAGCTTTTATGCCAAGTAAAGATTTTTTTGACATTATTCTTTGTTTTCTGAGGCCAGATTTGCAAATAACACATAGAGTAGATGTTGTATTTTTTCCTTTCGCAATTCTTATGTCTCTTCCACCCTTGATGTACACCTAATATAAACAGTCTTCTAATAGGCAAAACCAATAAAGGTACTTTAAAGTTCAATTGTGTGTCTCATATGAGGTATTAACACACTTATTTTTGCTAAATAAACTCCTTAAAAATGTAACTGAAACTGCATTACAACATTTTCAAAAGCTTTTACAAGCATTCCTTTGGGATGAGGGAAAGAAAAATTTCAGTTTTGGCACCTAGTGACATAGCAATCAGCTAATTAAGGAAAAAAAATGGATAGCCCAAGCTTATAAGAAATGACTGGCAGCACAATCATCTGTCAGACCAAACTGAAATATTTAAATCAATGAACAGGTCCATGGAAATGCTTTCCAAGTAGGAAGCCGATAAGGTAATATAGTCACATGTCAACAATGCTTCTACATCCATGTCACTACCTACCCACATATACCTGCACAAAATAAAACCAGGTTCTGAGTACAAGTACAGATAATTAAATATCTCCAGAATATTTCCAGATCCAAGAGGGTGCAATTACTCCAAATTGCACATGGAAGACATATACCTGTGGGTCTTTGTACATAAGCAGACTGGTCCCAAGGACTTAGTACTGTTCTAATGTCTCACTTTTGCCTTTGTAGAACAAGGAATTCCATAAACAATGGTTGAGATTCTGCTTCTACTTCACACAATACAAGTCAAACTGATTGCAGATTTCAGAATTATGACCAGATGATGAGATTTAAAAATAGTTCATAACTTTCAGAAGAAAACTCTGCCTATTAAAGATCTTTGCACCAAAAAGATGTTTGACAATAATTTTCTAAGACATGAAGAGCTCCCATAAAGAGCATCTTTACTGAGGTTTGTTAATAAAGCATGTGGCTGCTTTATTTTAGACCCTTCCCTCTCCATAAATGGAATTTAAGTATAATCAGAAGAGAGCAATAAAATACACTGACCTGAATTTGCTGCTGCAGTAGATTGATTTTGTGCTGCTGTTGCAGAAGTTGCTGCTGTTGTCTTGCAATCTATTAGAAATAAAATTTCCATAAAATTAAAACAGCAATATTGAAACTTCAATACTATTGAGCAAAAAACATCATATTTGTTATTCTTTATTATATTTTATTAAGCATATAATTTTTTCTTAGATGAGGGATATTTTAGAGAGAAATTTAAATTCAACATAAAAATCTAGTTAGCCAGTAAGAAATATGTATTTTAAGCACTGAGGCCTTAACTCTGCAAAGCACAGAAAAACAGGTTTATTTATGTGCCTGTGAATAATTTCCTCACTATTCAACAAAGCATATAAGCCTGTGGTGATCTTTGACTATGATGCATTACTGTTAGCTACAATGGGAATGAAACACGTGCTTAAAATTAGGTGCTTTTCTGAATGGGGATGGGATTACGCAGGTGCTTAAGGTTAAACATACATTTTCCTGCTTTGCTGAACTGAAGTCTTAGCTAGTATTTATAAATGTTTCATATTCAGCACAAGCTCCTAGGGTAAGCTTCTCCATTCACTATGAGCAGTACATTACTTCACTTGTAAATCTCCAAAATCATCCTTGGAACTGCTTAGGGAAGCAGAGCCTTATTCTGTGTGAAAGCAGTACATGGTGCTCAGTAACTCATCCTCAACATAATCCTATGAAATATGTAGATATTGTTACCCTCATTTGGGAGATTCCCCCCTGTTCAGGGCGGGGAACACTAAGAGACTGGTGACAGAGAATTTGCCACAGAGACCACTTCTACCTCCCTGATTCCCACAAATCATTCAGAATGATCATGCTAAAGCAGAAGGGAAATAGGATCCTGCCCTCAGACCACAGAGCTGCTCCCTGCAGTGGGTGATGTGGACGGCAGACACAAGGGAGGAGCCACAGGGAGCTGGGGGAACAACTGGAACTTCTGATTTAGAAGGGTAACTGTGCAGCAGACTGAAATGAGGACAAGATTTGTGTTTCCTGGAAATCCCAGCCTCAGCACTTCTGCTACCTTCCTTTCTTGAGTATAATTTCCCCTCCTATAAATATTTATCTAGAGCAGAGGAATCATGTAAAACACCAAGAAGTTGGTGACAAAAGTCATTTGGTCACTCAAATCCACTGTTTTGGTTTTTGCAAAATCCCTCCCTGTCTCCTTCTCCAATATCTTCTGAGTACACTTACTCTGTTATAAACAGAGAAAGCTAAGTAAAATGTTTTTATGATAAAAAAATTAGAGAAATGTAGCAAAGTTGGTTTGGAAATAAACAATCACATAGTTTTAGTGAAAACTGTTCAGATTAACTCATAAGGAATTTGCAGTCACATATTAACAGCTTGTAATTGTGCACGCAGAGAGACCAAGGCTGTCACTTCCTTAGTCTCATTCTATCACCTGGAAATAGCTGTAATATTTTTCACTTATATTCACTTTAGCTGTATTTTTTTTTCAGTTAAAAATCACTTTTGTATAAGAAACCAACACAAAATTCGTACATATTTAAAGTCTTTCACATGGCCTCAAGGAGACAAATTAAGGTCTACATGATTCTGGGGCTGGATCACGGCAAAGTGCTGCACAAAAAGTCAAGCAACTCTCAAAGGCCACTACACTGATGCTTATAACAGGGCTTAAACTCCTTTTAGAAGCCTGGTGTTCAAATATTTCTGGATGAACCTCCCAGCCAAGCAAATAATATATGGTGAGTGATGACTGAAGGAGCGGAATCTTGTGTGCAAGTGAGAAAGGTAATTCAAACAGAGCTAGCAGTCCACGGCCCCGGGTAGCCCAGGGGCAGGTCCTAGGACCTCAGGTATATGTCGTCAGTACCCTGGTCAGCAGTAGTCTCTCTGCTTGGTAAAACAACAATGGTAACAGTGCTGTATAGAATATTTAAAACGTGTGTGAGAGCTGGAGTTACTATTTTTAATGAGTAACACACCAATTGTGTGATTCCATATTAGAAGTGTAGTGTTTATAACTAAAGATAAGGTCTCAGATTTACGTCCACATTGCCCCTGCTGCTAAAATCTCAGAGAAGGCAAAAGGTGATCACAATGTGCAGTTTCAGTAAAGAGTTACTTGTCATTTCACATTGAAATCAGACAGAGCATGGAGCTACATCACAGGCCATTGCCTCTTAGTGCTGTGTTGCTTTTTCACAGGTACACAGTACCCTATGTCCAGAATCGTCTGGAACTGCTGGCAACCTGGCTGCAGCTTAACGTGGTAAGCTATAGCCAAGGCAAGGAGGAGATATTGGTTTACATGTGCAAAGGCACTGATCTGCTGGAGTTCTGACTCCTTGGGAGCAGCTTTTTGTACCTGTATGTACAATGTAGCACCGTTTGAATGGGCATTTCCTGATGAAAACAAGGAATATACCGCGAAGCATCTAATCTCAGTGGTTCCTCTAAGATGGAGCAGTGCTGTGATAGAAAATGCACCCAGGACCCCGCGACGCAATTACCATAGCATCGGCTTGATGTATAGGCTTGACACAGTAAAGTAGGGTACACAAGCACCATGTGGCTCAAATTCTGAATTTTATTTGCCTATCGGTTGAGCTACATGCTCGCTTCATTGAGCATGACAACCTAGTTTTAAGTGTCATTTAATTTTCATTTTGAAATATAATTACAAAGTGTTCACTGTAAGATATCACTCGTCTGCAAATGTGTCAAGATTAATTTGTGCTAGCTTATTCACAAGTGTCAATAGTTAATTACTGTGTCATCTCTAGATGGCTAAATGACATTCTAACTTCTGATTTTTTACAGTGTTCCTTTATGTTATTTTCCATTAGGGGATGAGTCCATATTCCTACATGTGGGCAAATACCCAAGCACATAAAATACCAGACGTCACAACTCATTAAAATCAACAGAGCATATATTGCTGTATATATCCTATAAAATATATTTAACTGAAAAGATAATTCTAGTAATAATGTCAGATTCCTAAAAACCACACATTAATTTGGATCAATCTGATCTAATGCCTAGGGGACTAGTGTGTGGGATCACTGTTGTTGCACTTTCGTTCAATGAGAAAAGGACAGCTCTTTGGACAACTGCATTTTTAAAACAAACAAGCAAAAAACAATAACAAAAAAGACAAAAAGAAAAATACAAACCCTTCACAATCTGAGCAAACAAATCAAACCTTACTTGCAGAAGATATTTGAAGGCTTGAGGATGTTTAAGGCTTTTTGTTTAATTATTGTCTTGTCAAAATGAGAAAGAGTTAAATAACAGTTATAGTCTGGCTTATTTGTAATTCTCAAAATTGCATCAGTGCAAGAAATAAGAACTGTGAAATGTAACAAATTAATCTTTTTTCTAGGAAAGAAATTATTTTAATATCCCCCTCCACCCCCGCTTTTTTTTTTCTCAGGATCCTATATATTTCCTCTTTCTGGAAAAAAAACCAAACCTAACTTCTGAGAATATTTAAGCTCTTTTACCAAAAAAACATGAAAGGAAACACCAAGCAGAACAGTGTTTTTGATAAGCATTCTGCAGGAAGCATTTTCACAGGTTTCTTACTTGGAGCCTCACCTGTTCTTGCTGTTGGCGAGCAAGGTCCATTTGCTGCCGTTGTTTTTCAATTTGTGAGGCTGCCAGCTTTTTCTGTTCATCATGGGCAGCCAGGAGCTGCTCCCGTAAGCTGATCAGCTGGGTGATCATAGTAGAGAGCTGTCGCTCTTTTTCTGCCAGGCTTTCTGGTGTACCTAAATGAGCAAGAAAGATATACTGTAAATACGAGATAGACAATAGTTACAAAGCAATATTTATTAAAAAAAAAACAATAAATGGCTGATTCACCAACATTATTATTTCAAACAGCAGCTTGAATATATATTCTACTAATAAATCTCAAAAGAATCTAACACATAGCTTTGCTGTGCTCTGAGCAGGGGAGGATGCAACAGAAATTGGAGCAGAAAAGATATAGAGCATTTCCTTTTTTTCCTGACAACAGTAATTAATGATACAGTTTGTACAAATCCCTATATCTTTTCCATCTAAACCTGTCTACTGTGATAAATACATTCAGAGTTTATTAGACATAATTTTCCTTCACTTTATATTTTTTTTTGTTTTTACCCCAAGTATGTACAAATTGTAAAAACATAATTTAAAAGATGCTGTTTGGTGGGAGAAGTAGTTTAATAGTTTATTGATCATTTCTCTAAAACACCCATATATCTGGTAGGTCATTTAGGTAAATGTAAGCCTTGGTTGTGGAACGTGTATTAAGAATGAGCTTTACTTGTCCCCAAGAGAAATGGCTAACCTGAGAAAATGGCTTAAAAATTTTCATTTAACTTTCAAAGTTTACTCCACAGAGAGCACTTAATTAATATGAAACTACGGTACATTTATTCTTTGCACTAATGATGCTTAATGGTCTGTTTATGGGTAAATTGCATGGGTCTCATAAGTAGAGAGTACAGGGTCCTTTTGCAAGTCAATCTGAAAATATCACATCTTATGTATAAACTTATTACTCTGTCAGAAACAGCAATGTCAATTCCTGTATTTGAGCCATACACTGCATTTTCTTGTGTGAGCATCTCAGATCCACAGCTGTCTATAAGAGGTAATATAATTACAGTAAGATAGCAGTTCAGGAATATTGGAAGAGGATCTGAAAGAATTTTACAGTTGCAAGTGGGATAAATAAAGGAATTTTATGTTGTGCAGGAGAACTGAGAGTTGGAGAAGAAAACCAAATCAAGAACTACTCAGGTCTGTAATCTGCCACAATTACATGAGAAGTGGCACAAAAGAGAGGATATTTGCAAACTTCCTTTTCTCAATTCACAATGGAGGACTGTGATAAAAAAGTCACAGGACTTTTGAAGAGGAAGAAAATGTGTGAGGAACAAGACCTGGGAGAGAGTGGAGAAACTGTCACCAAAATTATGACTCCACCTTCTTCCCAGAAGGAAGACAGATATCTTTTAGGGCAGAGAAGAAAGAGGTTGACAGGTTTCATAAGGAGAGGAAAGACAAAACAGACTTCTGCCAAGCAGGTGACAAACCCAAGATTCTCTACTACTTACACTGTGCTATGATGGGACCAGTATGATTCTTACAGAGAATTTCACTTGCAAAGGCAGCATACAAGAAAACCTCTGGCTATAATTGCTTTATGAGGAAAAAAAGAAACTACATGGCTTAAGCAGACTCACAGAAACAAAAGGTACCTGGTTTTCTGTACATTTAGTAATTGCATTTAGCAACAAGTCATGAAAATATTCAATTTCTTATCCATTATTAACTATCTTAGTTTTGAGAGTTTCCAACAACCTGATGTTTCAGTACCCTCTAATGCCTAATCTTCATTCAGTATGCATGTAACACAGGTCTCCAAAAGAGGAAAAATGTATAACTCCTGTTGTGGTAGAAATTTTAGAAAGGGTTAGTGATTTCCTTACAAGAAGTATGATGGATGCATGAAGTTGAAGCTGAAGGGTACTCTACTATTCAGACAAACTCATTGCAAAACCTTAGTGTGATGTACACAATTGAAGCAATAAAAGCATTCTGTGCAAAAAGCTCTTTCAAAAAAAAAAAAAACAACAACAAAAGATTTTTGAAAGCAAGCTTGGGCAGGTATGTGGCCACGAAAATGCCTGCACTTAAGGTACTGCCTTGCCAGTATCCATTATCATGTATTGAGCTCCACGCTGCTGACATCTGTTCAATTATCTGCAACTTCAATATAAACTTACCTTAACCCTCCTAAACTCTGTTATTCGGTCTTGAAGATTTTTCACGATGGTCCAAAGGTTATTTAAGTGGGTTTGAATGTGCTATTGTATACTGAAATTCATTTTCATGGCTAAAAAACTGTTCTGCCAAAGAAAAACTCCCTTGCTCATTGTGACTAGAAGAGATCAACCACTCCACCTATTTTAGAAAGCCAATGGGAAGCAACCTGCTGCCTCAAATGATACTTATTGCCCTCCACTGCCACCTGGGAAATGACAGCTTGAGACTTTCACATCTGTCAGGCAGCTTTGGCATTGTAATGCAGGCCCCTGAGCTTACAGTCATAAAATATTTTACACACCCAAAGCAGATATTAATCTCCCACTCCATTTCCATATTATTCTGTACAGCTCGTACTTGCTTCATAACATGAGTAGAAAGCTACCACAAAGAGTGTCTGCTAAGGCTACAACATACAGTTGTTCTGTTATGATTGCTTAGAACCATTTGATATAGTTACCACAAATGTATAGGGTCATTTATTTTTTTCTTTTTTTCTCTGATTTTTTTTTTTTGTTTACAACAGCAGGCAGAAGTAACTGTTCTTATTCAGGAATTCATAGTAATTGTTTTTCTTTCCTTTTTCCCCTCAGAGAAACACATCTGAAATACATGACCCCATTTAAAGTACTCTGCTCTTTAATTTGTACTGTGCTATGTAATCCAACAACAAAATAGAACTGATGACCACAAAATGTACACTGTGCTCCTGGAAAATAACGAGACCTCCATGAAGCTTCAAGACACTTAACCCAGCACTGCTCAAGACAAGAACAAGCATAAGATGAGAATGTTCTTGTATGAACAGTTTGGGGGGAGGTATAATTTAATTTTACAGTGGAAAATCCCAACCATTATTTTACAGTTTAAATACCAATAAAAACCAACTTGCTTGGAATGCAGACCAGATTGAGCTGATCTGGCTGGGCCAAGAGAGGTCATCAGTAGCGGTGTGCCGTCATCATCTGTTTTGCATCCACTTACTTCAGCAAGCAGTGAGATTCCTAAACTCATTACCAGTAAATAAACTTCTGCTAAAATATCTTTTTGACTAAAAATAACTATAAATAAAATAAAAATACAGCTCTCTGTAAAATATATTTGCCATAAAAACAGATAAAACAAAAAGCTTAGTAAAAAATAAACAGTAAATATGCCAGCTTCCATAAAATATTATATACCACAGCTCGCTCTCTGTTCTAATCCTATTCTCTTACTCCAAAGACAGCAGTACATTTTTTCCATGGGGTCTTCCTTATCCCCAAAACACATCTGTCTTGAGTTTCTCTCAGATTTGTCAGGTGGATCAGTGCTCCCCAGGGCCTGCTCCATCTGAAGTATTTTAATTTGACTAAACACCTGATTTATTTTATCTCTCCGATGAGAAAGGCAGTTTGTCTTAATAGAGCCTGTCAGCCTACAGTCCCATTCACAGCAATTTACAGGCAGCCAGGGATGCTGGAAAAGAAGAGTGCTGTGATTCTGTATTTTATCCTCCTCCAGAAAGCACCTAAAAGCAGCTATTCACTGCTACTGCATGTGGCATTTTAGAACTGAATTAGCTTTTTATTCAAGTAACTACACTTGTTGTGAATAGCTTATCTGTAAAATTGCTACATTCACTACTGATTTTATTAACCTTTGGCTCTATCACAAAATGGTCTTCAGTTAGGAAAGACCTTTAAAATTGACACATTTTTCTTAGGGGCCTTTATTTCAGTGACTTCAGATCTACTGAATTTGATCCATTGACTCCCCTTACCAGCAGTATTTAAAAATTTGAGTGTTGGTGTGAAGCTGATAGTGTTTAAGGGCTTCATTTTAAAATGAAAATGTGACAGTCTCATCAAAAGTTCAGAAAAAATTGTTATCATTTTTGATAGTTTTTTGCAATAATAATCATTAGCTGAAAAATAACTTGGTTGTAGTAATATTTTTTTCCTTGTGTGCTTATTGTTTTATCTTTTATTTTGGATTTCAGCACAAATTGAGATAAAATGGTCAGATTGAAGAGAACTATGGCATCAAAGAGAACTTTTGAGAAATTCTGGTCATAGGTCAATCTAACCAGGAGTGAGAAAATAAAAAGTAGCTATAAATCTGCTGAAAAAGAGAGAAGAGTTCAACTTGTGGTCTAAAATTACATTTAGAAAGAATTCTGCTTCTGGCAAAACCCTACCTTTTAAAACTAATTAGAATACTACATGATTTCTGGTACATAAAGTAATAAAAAGAGCATTATATATCTTAAAATGCAGGATGATTTGTAAGAAAAAAAGGTTAAAAATCTAGTAATCTCTAGATATAGATATATAACTATAGTTTCTCTATCAGTCACTGGTTTACCACCTTACAACACTCCTATTACCTCTTACTACATATTCAGTCTATACACAAATGTAGCTGCCTGTCAGCAAATGCTGGAGGCTTTTCAATGTTAAATTTTGTACTGTCCTTGTGGCAAGCTGTCACGAGAGAGAGGCAGAGTAACAGAGTAATAACTGCTGGTAAGAAAAAAAAGAAGCAGAAATAACAAAAAATAGACTTCTAGGTTTACATAGTATAATTTAGACTGATCTCTTTGACACTCAGGAAAAGAAAACTAGATAAAACCACATATTCTATCAAATGAATAAAGGACAAAATACTGCAGTCATAAATAAGCCAAAAATTTTATAAGCATGAACCATAGCTTGCCGAAGTAGGATTCTTAGCTGTGACATGAAATTACTGTGGGTTCTTGAATGTGCTTGCCTTAGTTTCCCAACATGTACACAATCTAAAACACTACCAATCAGAGGTTTTTATGCCTGGTTAGTTAATGTTTCTGAAGTGCTTTGCGATCCTTGCATGGAATCTCTACACAGCTGCAAAGTATTATTGGTTCTCTTGAATTCTGTGATTAGTGTAAAGCATGACAAATATCATCCTTGTTTATGCACTGCATCTAAACTAACTTTTGCTCCATACACTTACAGGAAATACAAATTAATAAATCACAAATGATTACTCCTGTTATGTTTCTAGAACAAACACATAGTGTGACTTTTATGAAATCAGGAGACAGTAATGCAAGAAAGAAGCATGGACTTTGCCAGAAACTAAGCAGGGCTTTAAATCACATAACTGCAGTTCCAAAGTATCATCATCCAAAGCAATTCAACCAACAATCAAAAATGATTTTGAATCAAGTTAAGCAATTTCAGCTTTTTTTTTTTTAAAGAAAAAAAAAGCCTTTATGACTCAATTTCTCTGTTAGGTTGAAGGCAGTTTTTATTATTTTATGGACATTGTTTGAAAAGAAAGCAAAAACACAATGCTGGACATAAAAGAAAGTGTATTTGATCTTAGCTGCCCAGAGATAACCTGGTTAAACCATTCTGTCTAACACGGCAGTCTGCAGCACACATCAGATGGGCTGTGATGTCTCTACTTCACAGGCTCTGTCCAGCATTTAGCATTTACCCTTTTTTGATTGGGTCACCTTTTAAATGCCACAAAAGAGGGCAGCAAAAGTCAACAAAAATAAACAGGAAAAACAGAAGAAAGTAACAATCTAATGGAAGGGCTTCGGAGATAAAAGTCACTTTGTGAGGGCTGCCTGACTAAGGAGCCCCCTTGCCATTGCAACAGCATCTAATTTGAGTTCTAACTCCAGCAGCAGTTTAAAAAGCTTCCACTCTAAAGGGCCCCAAGTGTATCATAAAGATAAAGCATTTCAGTAGAAAACAGCCACAAAGACCTCTATTATCTTATCAGTCTTTGGTTACAACAGCTGAACCAATATGACTAAGTTCTGAATGACTTTTTTTTCCCCTTTCTTTTTATAACACTAGAATACTGGAATTTCTTTATTTCATGATCAGTTAGCAATTGTTGATGTTCCCATATGCTACTGTCCCGTTCTTAGTCAATAAAAAGTTTCATAAATGCTTCCATTGTGCTTTGTAGCATCCCAGTGCAGAAGGCAGAACAGCAAACACGTCCAGCATGCAAACCACACCAGATAGCTTCTCCTGGGAAGGTGTGAGATCCCTCCTCTCCCTTATGTCTCAAAATGATTCTACATTTTAAGCTTTGAGCACAGAAATTTTATTATCACACATCCATGAACAGTAATGGGAATTAAGATTAAGAACTACTAAAAATGTTCTGGGGAGAAAAATCTGTTTGTCAGATTTTGAAAAACAAAAAACAGGTTAAAGTAGCTATGTTTATGAGAAGGATGAAAATGTTTTACTGATAATCCACAGGTTTTATCCTAGTTTCACATATACTAAACCTGAGATGTTGAAACAGCTTCTTAGGTGGGAGCAATTTGAAACTCATATGAATTACAAAACAGCAGACTTTTAATACAATCCTATACTTATTGTAGTCCAGACTGTCCTTCTTAGATTGGCTGTAAAATTGCAGGTAGCTGAGTGAATATGAAATCAACTCAGTGAGGCCATACTAACCCTTCATTTTCCCATGTCATTGTGCCCACAGACAGGTGAAGGAGAGGGCAGGGACCCACAGCAGTAGGGCTTGTTCTCCTCCATCCCCACAGCCACCTCCTTGGCCCTGTGCAAGCTGAGCTACTGGCAGGTTTCACAGCAAACATCAGGGTCCTGCACCCATCACCCTTTAGTTTGGATCATACCAAGTCTTTCATCCAGTCCACACACACACACTTCTTGCCTAACCAGGGGAGGCCCTACACATTCAGAAGAGTGATGCACACCCAGATCTCTTCCTGACATTGAGCTGGAACAGAGTCAGGAGTCCCTGGGCATAATTGCCTTCACAGGCACCTCTGAATGTTCATGTTCAACTGAACCCTATTCAACCACTTCAAGTGTCATGATCTGTTGGCTTTTTCCCTTCTCAAAAGAATTTGAAGGATTTATCCTTTCTTCAGACTTCACAAATCACAGAACCGTTTACTCTGCATTAAGAAGAAGTAAGTCACAAGAATGTCTATAGTAATCAAAGACAATACACTCTAAAGAAAAATACTGAAGTGACTGGATCAACAGAAACTGTTCACAAGTTACTCCCAAGCAGCTCCACAACTGTCAAAGCAACCTGCTAGGCAAAGGTTTGGATTGAGAAGTGCCTGGTCAGCTCATGGAGCAGCACAGTGAAACTTTGCACCGTTTTTAGCGATGTGATGAATCTACAGTTGAGTTCTAAAATGTAACCCACGCCAGGAATGTAGGAAAGAATGCGATGTTAGCCAGAGCTTCAACCTCCCCCTCCTCCAAATCAGTGCCCAGCAAAAAGCAGAATTCCAACAAATCTCTTGGACTCCTTACTTTCTTTCACACACGTGAAAATAAGAACTCTATCTGAAATAAGCCTTGGAGGACTTTAATTATGCTTAGAGATTTAGTTGCTATCTCATTATATACAATTCTATTTTACTATTGTATTCTATTTTAAAAAAAAAATTAAAAAATAGATAAAAAACCACTTCAGCTCATTTCTTAGAATTACTCTTGAATCCAGAAGAACTTGTAACTTTACATTCTAGATAATACTAGAAGTACATATTAACTGTTAATTCATACACGTGCACATGGAAGAAAGATGACGATTTTTTGAATAAATTATTTGTAGGGTTTTTCAGCAGCAAGTAGAGTGAGAATGCTTTAGTTCTTTCAGTGGGTTTCGAAATTTGTCATATATACTCAATACAAGCTGTTTAGACTATGTAGGAAAAACGTGATATTGCTGGATATAAATGGAGAAAGACATATTATACATTTCAACTAAAAACTCACAGTCAAAATATTCTTGCTGCATTAGAATATAATCATATAGCAGAGGCCACAGGCTAAGAGTTATCTGTACAGTGTTACAAACACTAAAATATGAGGTAAAGAGAAAAATGAGTAGTTTTGTTTTGTTAACTGAGAATACTGTTCCCAGGGCATAGCACATCAAAATAAAATTAACACGGTAGTGTTATATGGAGAGCAAAATTCATATTATTAATATTATTATTGATTCTAATGCTCAATTCCTATGCTTTAAAGTAAAAAAAAAATTACAAGTGAGAGAAAAGTTGGTCCATACATTTAAGGTACTCATTCCAGACTTGAGAGCTGACAAAACATCCTAACCTTCTGTTACAGTTTTTCCCATTTAAATACAGATGATACTTCCCTAGGTCATGGAGCGAGATGGAGAGGAGGATGTTATGCTGAGGACAGCAGCAGTAAAGATTCCAAAATGTGTTTGTGGGCCATACAACAGACAGAAATAGTATATTAAAAAAAAAAAATCCAAAGGATAGAAAATGTATTGAAAATAAAAAGAAATTATAAACAAAAAAATCCTGAACAAACAAGAAAACAAACAAACAAACAAACAAAACAAGGAAAAAAAAAAGATCTAACCATCACATAATTATACAGCAGTTCCTCTGCTGTAAAAAAAGCACACTGAGATGCCAGGAACTGTGCTAATAAGGGTAGCAGAAATACTTAAATGTCACAGTAGGAATAAAGTTTCAAGATCAGAACCTTCTCTCTGCAAACATCCCTGCATAGATGATGTTTATCAGCTTTTTTTGTGGACATTAATACTGTGAATTAAAAAGCACAAGATTGGTTTCATTTTCCCTATCAGAGAACGCACATTAAACACAAACAACAATAGCAGGTCAATATTATGTCTTCCTCAAGGAGATGAGGAAGTCATAAACAGGGTTTGAAAGTTAAATCCTTAAAGTTTTCTCATTTGCAAGGGCTGTAAAACTAATTTCAGTCCAATAGTCCTGCAATGATTTAAGTTGTCTTGTAATAAAACAGAAGTCTCATAACAAAATGGAGATATCCAAAGTTTTTCCTTCTGATAATGGGACACAAATATTAATATCAGAAAAATCAAGTCCCTCAGCAATGATGAGCTTCACTGTTTATTTCTTCTTTATTACACTGGAATTAACAAATCAGCAAGTCTAATTCTCTCTTCACATTATTTACACATACACGTAGATCAAAGACTTCTATTGAAATACCCTGTATTTACAATGGCATGAGAACTGATCTCCATGTTCCTGTGAATAGTAAGTGAAGCCAGTTTTTCACCTTCCCTATTATTTTATCTCTGAACCTGATCCAAAACACATGAATTCTCTCATCATCTTTGGCTGAATTTTGTAGTTGTCAGAGGACTAATAGCAGACACGTTGAATAGAAGTCCAAAAACACTCAACTCAGTTTCTAGAAAACTACCATATTAGGTAGGTAGAAATGTTAGTAAAGAAGTCTATATATATGTATATTCTGTAGCATCATCCCAGTTTTAGATCTGAGACTGCTTTGTCCTGACAGCATCATTTACATAAAAAACCTGGGTACTTAGTATTAGACCTTTTAAATGCACTTTCTTAATAAACTCTTTCCATGAGCTGTTCATAGCTTAATGTGAATCTATAGATGTAAAACTGAAAATGAAGTGCTTACACAGAGAAATACTGCCCAGCCTTTCACATCAGCTTCAGAGGAATCCTACACAATGAAATTTTGTCCTAAACATTATTTTGTTTGCTGGATAATTCTTTAAAAATTTACTTTTTGCTTCTGATTCCTAAAGTTTGCTGAATTAAGTTCTTCTGCATTAGTAGTTTTGCTATATCTCAATTAAATTAAGCAATATTTTAGATGTTTGAATTGAATAAAAAATCCCTAACTTTCATTTCCAGAAAAGAAGAAAAAATATTTTAGTTCTAAGTGAATTTTTGCACCTCTGCCTTGATGTGGACCAATGGATAGTCTGATATATGAATGCTAACCCACTTCTAATATTCGTATAAAACATTGCAGTAAAAGGTATAAGTAAGATACTCTTTGTAACATCCTCTTTAAGCCGTGAAATGAGATTTTCTTTTGCTTATATACAATCATAGGTAGTGTCTTCTTTGGAATTACAATGTTGAGAATCACAATTGATAACAGCCTGGAATAAGTAGGATCTTATTAACTAGCACGAAAAGATTGGGAGTCTGCCGAAGAAAAAAATGTAATTGGAGAATTCAGGACTGATTTTGAAATTGCTCCATTTCATTGATTGTTCTTTCCTAACAGCACACAGCTGAATAAAAGTAATTTTGTTTCCATATTCGATTTTAACTTAACAAGTGATTTCTGGGTGCCATTAATCTTATTTTTTCATTTTGTAAACATGATAGAATTCCAAGTGATCTACACAATTTTTCATTCTTTTAAAACTAGTATTTCTTCCCGTGCAAGTGCAAAAAAGCACTTGTTTGGAAGGAAGAGCTCTCCAATTAAAACTTGTATCTTCAATCACAGGGATGAAGTGAAAGTCTGTTCTGTCTAATCTTATTCTGGAAAGAGAATTGTATATGTATGTGCATAAAAGTGACTTGAAGGAAGCTGAGTTTAGAGGAAGTTAGTTTCATATCTCATTTGATTAGTATAGTTCATATGAAGCAGATGACACTAATTTCCCTACCTAACAGGAGTCATAGTTACTTGTGATTTCTTTAGCTGATTATTTGTCTCTCATTAAAAAGTTCATGATGTCAAAGAAGCTTTTGTTTGTTTCTTTTTCAGTCTACTCCATTGTCTAAAATATGGATTAATAATGAAAGGAGAAAAAGAATTATACATTTTAATTAAGTTATACATTCTAAAAGCCAAGCTACAGAAAAGGAGGGTTTAAAACTCTTTCTCTGCTTTTTGTCAAAGTATTTGCAGAAATAACGTGATTCTTCTCTTTCAATAGTGAGGAATACTTCACATTATAAAGTCTACATGGCTGATAGTAAGAAAAGGTGACAGTTGAAGTTCATGCAGCTTTTATGTGTCCTCCTGCAGTAGGACACACGCAAATCAGGTGGAAAAAACTGCCTCATCACTGTATCTTCCTGTGGGGCTAATCTAGTTCTAAGGAAGACACTGCAGTGTCTTACACTGAGCTGACCACCTGTGTGCCAGGAAGGTCTGCACTAACAAAGATAGGAATTAATTCTTTTCTCTGTGTGCAAGAAGGGAAGAGATCCTTTCCACTGGTGCCACTGCAGCTTTCTTATTAAAAGGCTGATCAATTTACATGTTAGGATTCAATTATTTGAGTTCATCTGCCTTAAAGCCAACACTGAGGATCCTAAACCAAAACACTCCAGGAATCTTGCCTCTTTTCCTCTACTGAAAATTGTAACCCAAATGCATTACTTCAACTGCATCCAGAATGCACAATATACACAGGAGAGGAGATGTGCCCCTGTGAAATGTACTCTGACTTCTGATGTCTTGCAGTTACTTTTTATATCTTGTTAAATAAGTTACTTCCATGAGTTTTTAGTTAGTAATTATTAGCTACACCACTCAGAAATGTCTAAATATAAATATGAGGAGTATTAGTACTGCAAGATTTATATACTTTAAATATAAATTTTAATTTTGATCTTAATTACATGTTCATCTTTCATGTCTTACAAATACAAACAAGTATATCAATGAAAAACTTATATTTGCCTCTGAAGATTTTTATTGCCTCTGGTGATAAGTAATGAAGAAGCAAAGTTTATTGCAAAACAAGGACATTAGCATAGCCTGTCTATCATAGAAGCTGTAAAGAAGAAACTTCCTACCTCATCCGAGAAGAGACAATTTAGTCAAAAGCCTTTGATATGTATGGAAAAGCAACAACATTTTATACATTTAGAATGTGCCCACAGAAGTCAGTTGAAGGATTTACACTTATTTCAGAGGGCTTTGAAACAGGTCCATTGATATGTTCATTAATAATGGCATTAGGTGGTCAAAATTGGCAGCTTCAGGCTTGTAAATCTGAATATTATTTTAAATTTAGTTCCTAATCAAAGCGTTATAAATTGAAAGTGCTACTTATCTGCTGCCCACAACCTACCAATCTGTAACACCGATTCAGCAGAGCGTATTAATGCTACAAATATAAATTATCTTATGCCTTTTGAAATAACCACCACCTCACTGTACGGGTATGAGAAACACAAAACAAACAAGTAAACTGTGCTGGTTTTCCCTCAAGGTTTGTTTTATAAATAAATAATTAATCGGGAAAAAATGCATTCCAGAACAAATTAGAATTCTATGACCAGCTTGCTGTGCTCCCTTAAATATGCTACAAAATTATCAGACAAGTTTTCTGACTGCAGAAAAACCTCCTAAATCACATTAACCAGAGCACAAAGGGGGTGGCCTACATTTGCAGACTGAAGTTCCACACATATTCTAAGATTGTTCTGGTACAATTATGCTCTAACCACAAGCATGAGTGTGTTTAGCCAGATGGTTCTCAGAGGCAACTGAAAGTACAGTTAGAAATTTTCTTAATTCAATTTATTTGTATACCTAGTTGATCACAAACCAAAACATTTAACACAGCCCTTTGCTACAGAGTCTTTGGTAATTAAGTTCTTCACAGTCCTAAACCAGAGTGGTATCATGTTATTTGGTTGTGCTTTCATAGGTATTCTACTATTCAAACAGGATCATTCAGAAAGAAAACATAAACACTATCTGTTCAAAAGACTTAATATAATCCAATATTCAAAGGCCCGAATTTAGCAAACTTTAAGCACAGTGTTATGATGGTTCACAAGAAACCTTGAAGCACTGGGAGTGTATAGGAAACACCAAGAGGTTTTGAATTCTGCTATAACAGCATTCTAATTCAATATATTATAAATAGACCAGGGATACATTTAAGAAATCAGTATCCTTTAAATGTTTCTCTTTCCTTAAGACAATAGAACACTGTCCAGGTTGCATTTTCATTACTTTATTTCTACAGCAACCACAATTTTGGCATTATTTTTCTTTCATAACAAGACACTAGAACTAAAAACACAAAGGAAGAAAAAGCAAGAGCAGGGAAAACATATTTCTATAGAGACAATTCTCAATTGGTGTTAAAAGTTAATCATCTTCCTTTTTAGATGTCCCATTAAAAAAATAAAAGAGTTATATCTGGAAGAACATACCTATTGCAACTCAATGCAAAATTTCTGATGTGTTTCTCAGAAGCCTCTTCACTGTTACTGTGATGCTGAGATAATATTAACTTACAGGAAGGCTAATTGTGACTGCAAAATAATTTTTAACTTAATCAATGTATTTTGTGGTTATTTCCTCTCTATTAATTTTAAATAAACATCAATATTTCAATCTGTCTGCATCTGCAAAGATCTCGTGTATTTTTACAAGGGGTTTCTCAGATTTAGGTGTCTCTGGGCCAGGTTTTTAAAGAGATTTGGGATCCTTACTGTTGCAGATATACCTATGGCCATGTTTTCAAAAACATGTGAAGCATCTAGCACCCATTGACTCAGATATCTTACACTATTTTAAAAAATGAGATAGATGTGTCTGAATCATATAACACCACCTTAGAAGTTTTCAATTAATCTGACCCCGAGATAGTTCTTCATATAATGGACATTAGAGCCATGGAATACCTTCCTAAAAGATGCTTCTGGTTCTAAGTCTTATGTAGGTTCAAGGGCAGACTGGTCAAGTATTTGGAACAAGGAAGAGCCATCTATTTGTCTGATTCAAGATACACAAACCCCATCAGAGTCTGGAAGTCCCTGGAACTGTAAATAGAGGTGGAGATAATATTAGTGTGAAAGTATATGTTTTTCCTGTTCTTCCTCATTCCTGTGTGTCCATTTGTGATTCCTCCTGAGGTCAAATGGGTGTTTGACTGTTTTCTCTCCTTTATGCCAAAGATCTCCTTCCCATTTTTGCTCTGAGTACTTTTGCAGGAACTTTGGCCTTTCAGATACAGTACTTGATGATTTTTTTTTTTAAGATTTGTTTCCCCAGTATGGAAATTCATACCTATGGGTCAACCAACTGTCTTTCCTTAACATAGAAGTAGTTTCATTCACTTTTCTGATGTGAAACACTAGCAAGTGAACATGAGAACCTGGATCTGTGTGACAGTGTATACACCCTAGGCTTAGGGCTGACATGTTTCAGTCAAAACCTAAAGTTGGTCACTTTGAGTTTCCCACAGGTAACAAACTTAGAACAAAAAAAAGTTTTGGACTGCATACTTACAGTAACTTCTAAAGTACAACCATCAATACATTTTGCTATCACAATAATTTCAGGGTATCACAATAAAGAGAAACGTAAAGATAAATAGAAATATTGTTGAAGGACTGCTGTTGGACATGAGATATTTAGATATCACTTTCTAGAACTCAGTAGTACTTTTGTAACTTCTAAGTGGCATGGACTGCATTCACTTAAAAATTTTCAAATTCCTCCTAGGAGCTCTTCCATTATTGGCTGGATATCCCATAGCAAAGATGAGATTTTTCTGCTCTTGTGTACCTGCATTTCTGCATCTTGTGTTCTGCATTTAGGGGACCTCAGCACCTTACAGTAAAGCTAAGCTTGCAGTTTCAACTGTATCATGAACTCAACATATGCAGACAGAAGTCTGTATAAGATAACCAGCTTATATAAGAGAATGGATGAACATAAAGACAATGCATTAAAATGCATTTATATGGCAACCCTCACACACACTCTTTCACATTTCTTTCCTTATGTAAAAAAATATATATTTTTACTAAGTCAGGAACTCAGTATTGCTTTAGGTATAAATTAGTTTAGGAGGGACTTCCTCAGTTGTTTAACCAATTTTACAAGTCTGCACCTGCTATGACATGGCTAACAGTGACAAAAAAAAAGCACTTCTGGTAAAGCCTGAATAGGTAGAGATGACAAAAACACTACCTAGTTTACCAATTAACTTTCTGCTTCTCACACTATCTTTTAACCATTTCCTAGCTTCTAGCAGTCAGTCAAGACCATTAAACAAATATCATACATCGTGAGTTCTTGAACCACAGAAAATGAACTCTTTCAGAATTCCAGTGAAAAAGAACACATTAGTTTTGTTGTAAAAAAAAAAAAAATTACACAACTCAGAGGTTATTAATAACTATCACAGAAACTGAGTCTGTAAATGTTATAATGTTGAACAGGAGCCGAAGTCTTAGCTCTGGCAGTGGTGATGCCAGCTGGTCTGTAGGGTGATAAGTGATAAGTGAAGAGCTCTCTTTTTACAGATCATAGAAAGGGTTGGGTTGGGAGGAACCTTAAAGACCCTCTAGTTCCAACCCCTCTGCCATGAGCAGGGACACCTTCCACTAGACCAGGTTGCTCAGAGCCAGATCCAGTCATGCTGCAAGTGTTGGGAGTGAGCCTACTGGTAGAACACTTTTGTCCTTCATGGAGACTACTTCATTAAAACAAGTTGAACATTCATTCACGTTACATAGATCTTCAGTTTTCCTTCACTTCCAGACTTGAACTCCATATTGATTCTATGTGTTTAATGCATTCAAACATTTTACACAGACATAGCTGTCATAATGTAAATTTCTTATAGCAGATTCTCCTGATGAGTCATTAACGCCTGTATTTTGTCAAAGGTGATTTGCTGCTGATCACCACAGACTTTTTCAGTTGTTGTAACAATAATACAAAAAAGAGTTTTCTTGGTGTTTTTTATCTCAGTACACATGGAAGGGAACAAGAAGAGGAATAGTGAAAGAGCCTCACCTATCTATTAATTTAACTAAACTTTAGCTATGTGTGGAGACTGACTATGTTTTTTTCCATGTCAGCAGAGGGAGAATTCTCACTGTGGCCAGCTCTTAGCACCAAGTGTTGATACCTGTCTGATGGTGGGA
This sequence comes from Pipra filicauda, assembly GCF_003945595.2. NCBI lineage: Eukaryota > Metazoa > Chordata > Aves > Passeriformes > Pipridae > Pipra > Pipra filicauda. The sequence goes on along the minus strand of NW_024104387.1, from coordinate 2,156,460 downwards.
TATGCTATCTGAGAGTATGCAGAGAGGCCTAAAGTGCCTTTGTCAATCACTGTTATCTTGAAAAGCGGCAGACCACACCCTGATAGGATTAAGTATTTTTTTTAGAAAAATCCTTATGCTTAAGAAGTGGGCACCTTATCTTTGGCTGAAGTCTGATTGACCCAAAATTATACTATAGAATCTTGGAAGGTGAAGAAAACAACAACAAAATAGATGAGGGTTAATTAAGTTATTAATACATCCTGAAGTAGGAATCCTCTATTCACTACAGCCCCTAAAAGAACTTCCACAGTCATCCTGTGACTGTTACAGAATCTCAACAATATGTAGGCAAATGGGTCCTGTCACCAGAGGAAAGCAGCAAAGGTAAAAACCTTCTTTCAGTTTCAAATTAAAAGGAAATCTCTGATTCTTAAGGAATCTGAAAAAAAAAAAACAAACCACAGAATAGCTATGCCCATTTCATTCTCTTTACCTTCCTTAGTAAACCTGTTTGTATTCTTTTGATGTTGCCAATCAAGACTTGAAGTCTGTAAGTTTTCCCACATTTAGAAAAACTTAATTGCACAAACCTAATAAAATATCTGTATACACTACACTGACTTCTTAAATCCTGCAACTTGAGTACACCGCCTGCATATTAACAGCTCTCTCTTCCAGAGAGAACTACATTGTCTACTAAACAGTTACATCAAAGATCAAATCCCATAATTAAATTTCCAAGTACAGTGAACCTTAACTATAAATAATTTTCTGATCTCAGGGGTTAGAACTGGGATCTTATGTCAACAGAACACATTAGGGGCATATATCAATCTAGAGTATTTCCAAGTCAAAACAAATGCAAAAGATCTATCTTCACACATAGTAGTACGTTTAAAAATGTCGGAAATGTCAACCACTTACATACTTTCATATTATCCCTAATTAATACAAATTGCATTTAATTTCACATTTAGTAAAACATATTGCTGCCCAAAATAAGGACTATAATTTTTATCAGCAATTATTATTACTGATGTATCAACACAATTATTTAAATTCAATGTATATAGAGGCAGAATCCATGCAAGCATTTAGAGTTTTTGTTCCCTCTGTGCTTCTTCCCTAATTTTTGTGGCTTGGAGCCACTCCAGATGCTGTCTCTGACTTCGTGGTTTTGTATTTGAGATCTCATCTCCTGATTCATAGCATTCCTTGACTGACAAACAGAGTCAGATATGAAAACAAACAGTTACCTGTACATAATCTGTGCCTGACAGCTGTACTTCTAAGTTTTCCATTCATGGTGAACCTACTGTTTCAGACTTCACTCATTTCTTAGGTCTCTGAGTCACTGTGTTTACTGAGCTATTCAATAACTGGTGGCATATGTGATCTCCACACTGTAAGTTGCACTTCAGATTCAGAGGATTTTCCTTTAGTCCCTCCCCCTTCATAAACTAAATTATTTTAAAAAGAACAGGGGGTTTTGTATTTCTAAACTGATGTGCCTCCTAACTGAATGCAGAACACTTTCAAACTATTTTCCATTAGAGGTTCAATTTTTTTCTGATTTTAATGCACAGTATAATACCTTCATTGGTCAATTAAAATTGTTTGACTAGAAGTAAACCCTGTTATTATATGCTTTTTCAGTGTTTTTTTTCTTGTGTAATGTGGGGTGAATTATGTAAAACATACCAAACAGGATACTCTACAAGCTGCTACTTGTATGCTGCAAACAATCACAGTTTCACTGATAGACTGGGACTTAGCATCTTAAAATTCCTGTGGAAATCAAGTGCATTTTAAGTATTGGGTTTGATTATTTAATCAGACAACTTGCATTTTGCCCTGGCTAATTTGGAAGGCTGATAATATTTTACTCATAAAGTAATTGTGCACCTGTTGTGATGGAAACCTGCTCAAACAAATCTTAATAGATATGAGGATTCATTCCCAACATGTGTGTTAGCCTGTCATTACTGCTATCTATGGGGCAACAAATTTTAAGCAGCTACCAAACAGGTCTCAGGTTAATCTTGAATAACTCTTAAACAACATTTATGACAATATGTCTAATACTAAACTTTGTGGATTTATATCAATACAGACTAAGGTAAATATTAGCATATGTGGGTTACGCTAACAGTAATTTAAAGAAAAAAGGGTAAGAAAGATATGTTCATAATAATAGGTTTTCAGTGTTGAGAGCTAATGACAAAGAACCAGTTCTGATCAAGCTGCCTGCATATAAATCTATTAATTTTATTATCACAGAAGTTAATACCTATGATGAACTCATAGGATCAGGGCAGGCTATGTCTTTAATAGATTACTATTTCCTCTCTTCAGACAAATTTCTATGGAAACTGTTTCAATGCATCTCTCTCAATTTTCTTTAGAATTCATATATTCATATTAATTGATGGGACTCATTTTTATAAGGTTTTTGAAAATTTTCTCTATTGGAAAATCATGCTAGAACAAAAAATAAAATTGTAGAGAGTGGAAAAGAGATACATTATTTACTTTAATCCAACATAAATATTTGAGGGAGAGACAGAAGGGACATAGTGAATTGAGACCAATTCACTCACCATGTAAGGGGGCAGTATCGTGAATGACCTGATTGGAGCAAGGGGATCGTGATTAGCCTGAAATCACTTTCCTGTTGGCAGGAGGAGGTGAAAACAAGGAAAATGAGCCCAGTTTGGCTAGATCTGCCCTCAGGCAGAAAACTGTCAGATGTCATTGGTCAGATCTGAAGTGAGGTGACACAATAAAACAAATCAAGATATCTTGAAAAAAACACTGATAGTTAACCTCTTCTGAAAGGTCAATTTGTTTAGAGGGGACAAGGACAACCTTCCTTGTATTTCATCTTCTATTCCTCACTGAGCTTAGGCTTTTGAGGCACTAGCTGTGTCAGGTTGCACATTATGTTCCTGCTGCTCTCAGTTGCACGTGAGTTTACTAAACGTGCTCCTACTTCATTTTTTCTCAGTCCTAATGGTATGTCCCTCGAGTTTTACAGATGACATTTCTGACTTGCCTCTGGGTCCACAGTTTGTCAAGTTCCCAGTAAGATATTTTTACCTATTTCTTAAAAAAGAAAAAAAAACAAAACACTGGTATCTTTGATATCATCAGGATAACCTCATTACCATGCAATACCCACACATCAAGATCTCACTTCAAGACAGGACTTTCTATTCAGAAAGGGAGTTTAAAATCAACTGAAGTGAAAAGGATTGCCACAAAGGTTCTCATTAATCAGTGCCAAAGTTTGATGCTGTTCAGAATAGCGATATTTTGTGCAAGAGGTTTCTTACCAAATTAACTGCAAAGAATGTGGAGGATAGTGGCCAAAGTGCAGAACAGTTTTCATATAAGGAATAAATAAATACATTTTTACTTTTCCACCCAGAGAAGAGACAACTGAGTGTAGTGCAACAGAGAAGATGAACAGGGAACAGCCAGTCCCTATTCACTGTAATACAAGATCTAGGGGACATCTACAAGGTGCTAAGTTCAAATATACAGCATATTGCTAACTGCTGAGCTTATCCCCACAGACTTCACAGCTGTCTGTTAAAGGGCTCAAAAGTGATTGGACATGTTCATAGATGATAATTCTAACAAGGGTCATTAAACCCGAATGTACCACCTCTGAATCAAGAAGGCAATTAATCATATTCTGTGGGAAATTGGAAGAGTACACTGAAGAAATATTACTGTATGTTTGTCCTTTGGTTACACGCTTCCTCAGGTTGCTCAGTATCCACAGAGAGAGAATGCTGCAGGACAGTATGTTCTTTGTATTTGACACTTAAAGTTTTCCTTAATATGAAATACCTGTAACAAAAGACTGATAAAGTACATGTAGAGGTCTCCCCAGAATCCAAATTGATCAGAAAATTTCAGTCTTTTCATAACTATGCCTATATGTATTTTTCTAGATAAATGCTGACATTCATCAATTTGTTAGAATTTGACTTTATATATCTACAGCAACAAAAAGCCAAAAGCACTGCAGTGTGATGAAACACGAGAAATGGAGCTTCCACTCTTGTTTTAACAGTGCAAACTCCTACATATGCATTTGCTTTTTAGTAAGAAGTCGTATATTTGTCTTCAGTAGGAGTTTTATTTTGCTAAAGGTAAGAAGCTTCGTTGGTGACTAAGGTGGGATTTGAGTCAAAAGGAAACTTGTCACTGACATCCACTATCTGAAGAGAAAGGGGTAAGTTCCAGGTAGTGACACATACTTCAACACAGAAACCTTTCTACTACAGATAAAGACTCTGTATTTATTAAACAAAACAATAACTGGTATAATGAATATATACATATATATACACTAACAAAACAACCTACCAACAGAAGAAAATGGCATATTTTTGAAGAAAACCCACTTGTAATTTTTAGTTTATAAGCAACCCTTTTTCTGCTAAAATAGATTAGAAGGCATCTGAAAATAAACACATTTTAATACCGTACATTTTCTTGTCACTATTTGTAAAAATGAAGAATGGATCAAATTCCAGAAGGCAGTCTGTACTAATGTGCCAAATAAATATATTGCAGTATATTAACATCGTTATCCATCTTATTCCTTTTTCTCACGAACAGTTGATATTATTTCTTACTACACTATTTGGGACACAGTTCCACAGAACCCAGCATATAAGCGAGCTCTCATACTGATTTCAGTGTAGTACAGAGTTCATACTTTTAGCCCTGAATTGTTAAGCTTAGAAATATACACTAACAGGGTAAAAAATATATAGATATATGTGGTTGCAGTAAGTATAAAATTCATTATGTGCCTGGAAATAAACGGCATGCATCCTGGTTATTATTTTTTATAAAATATACTCAACAATGTAGAGAACTTGATTTATGTGAAAGGTTGATTACAATGTAATTTATAGTTGTGGAGTTTTAAGAACTAGAAATGGTAATAGTCATTAACTTTTAACATTAGAAGCAGGCATGATCATGATAGGTGCCACTGAAATACAACCCTCTGACTAAAAGACTAGAGCAACAAAAAATGTTTGGGGTTTTTTTGATGTGATAAATACAGCTTCTATCCTTCTGAGATTTACATGCACATAATTTAAATAACAGCACTATGTACAGTGAGCAGTCCCACTCCCTTCCACAGAACTATCCTCTGTCTGTATGGTTTGGGGGTATGTCTTTTTAAATCCAGAATCTGAAGAACCATATTTCAAATCAAAAAAAGTTAAGACATAAGACAGCACAGTTTAATCTATTTCACACTGGTGATTAGTCAAACTAATTGTGTTGGTACCTTGATCATAACAAATATATACAATGGGGCTTGGTAAGCTTAACCAAAATATTTTTATTTTGGAATCCATTACGTTCTTCAAGCAAATCAGGCTAAAGTGCATGCAAACATTAACTGTTGAAAGTGCTTATGAAATATTCAGTCATTCAAATTTAGAAGGTCAGTTTAGACCTGGAAATGTAGCCTTTGTGTCATGTTACACAAAGTGCTAATGACTGGAGTAATGGCAAAACAAAAGCATCACTCTGATTTGGAGAGCTACAACACAAAGCTAAACATATCACTTCATTGGATCATGGCAATAAATTCAAGAAACCTTTATAGCCTGTGGTATATTTCTAATCAGGACCAATTTCTTAAGGATTTGGGTGTAGGGGTTCTGGGTTGTGCTATTCTGTTGGATGTTTTCATTGGTTTCACTAATTGGAACCAGTTGATCCTTTTCCCTGTGTATTGATTTTTTAAATCCTAGCAGTTAACAATGATTCTAATGTATCATAACATTTTAGACCTTAATCATATAGTGGGGCTTCTGCTTGTAGCTTTTGTTTGAGTTTTAATTAAGAAGACCTTGTGTCTCAAAGCCCGAGCTGGGTTTTTAATTGCTAGTATGTATATCACACAGACTTCAAAAGAAATAAAATACGTTTATAACTGAGAGCACAAAGGAGAGCTTTGAAATGTCTATAGCCATACAAAGTGACATAATTAAAAACCTCTGAGTGTCTCTGTGATATAAGACTTATATATATTTATTTATACATATTTATGAGGCAGACTGCTATATACCCTTGGACTTCATGAGAAAGAATTTTCAGCAATTATACTGAAAAATAATTACTGCAAATTCAGACTATAGTGTTGATCAGGGCTACAGAGAAACAGGTTTTATTTTCCTCAAAATGACCTTCACTTGGTTTGATATAGTGCATCAAGAAACACCTGAAAGCTTATCTGTGAAGACAAATTTTATAAAATAGAAGGAAAAAATAACATTTTAAAATTTTTCATAAACCATGCTTAAAAAACAAATGAATTCACTTGTAAAAAAGGAGAACATAAACTTTCTCAAGGATTCATTCATGCACAACTCTCTCCAAGACTATTCCAGAAATGGATAGTGTTAAATTACTAGATCCAAACAGTTGTGCCTCACTGTCCTCTTCCAGTCACTAATACACACCAAAAAAATGCTCCTAGAAAGCACCTCTTTGAGTCTCCTCTGTTTCCTTATACGAGGGACAAATATCCTTTCCAAAATTGTTTATAGTATATCTTAGAAGGAGACTATCAAGTGGGTGAAGTTTCTTCACTTTGCTAAATTCAACATTTCCTAGGAAACAGGAATGCTGCTTCCCACCTACCCAAATATTTTGAGTCCATTAAATGTGCACATGTCACACAAAACAGGAGATTTAGGCTCTTATTGATAAAGTAGCAAATATAAAAGGAGAAGGAATAAGCACAGGATTCCACATAATGGAAACAACCTTCTGTATTGGATAAAGCTATGGACACCAATCACTCACCTCCCCAAAATAGAGTATACTGTACAAAGACAGCATGTGACATTCAAGTCACAATGCCTATAAATACAGATAGTTCCAGTTGTAAGCACCACCAATGGAAGCCAGAGGACTAACCTGCAACACAGTAGCTGGTGACCCAGGAGTCACTCTTCTCTAAGGCTGCTAGACCAATTCTGACCCTTTCACGATAACATCATTGCTTAAGTTACTTAAAGACTGACCTTTCTTATTTGATCTTCAAAGACTCTGTGTGCTGAGAAAGACCATTGCGGGCTATTTCAGTAGGACAACTGCCTGATGCATGCAAGACTATGCTATTCCAGAGATTTATATTTGGAACAGAAACAGAAAACTTAAAACAGACTCTGTATAGTGATAAATGATGCTACTCTGCCTAGCTGTGGCTGCTGAAGAAAAACCAGATAACTAAGCAACAGAAATACATGCAGTGAGGGAGGGTGAGGACAGAACTCTGTGCACCCAAGTATCTGAAAATACAGAAAAGAGTCCTGCATCACTTTGTTTATTCAAATACATAATAACAACAATTAGAACAAAAAGTATTTCCTGATCCTAGTTTTTATAAAAAAAAGACCCAATACTGCAAAAGCTGGACGTAAGCCTAACAAATTGTTTGTATACCTTAAATAAATCTATTTGCATGTGCACCCTGGCAAATAGCACATAATCAAATTATTTGTATAGGCAGTTCTGGTTGGTTTTTTTTTCCAGGTGAGCAGGGCATTTAACTCAGCTCAACTGCTTCACAGATCTTTGAAAATTTGACCTATGAGTTTCATTTATAAACATATCAAATGAACAAGCAGACTTATTTAACCACTGGAATTTGGCTACAAAGCATTCTGCCAAATGCTCCTCAGAGTTTCATGAAACCTCCCTGAAGTCAATGGCTTGTTTGGCTGGAATTCAAGGAAGAATCTGGACCATTATCAATAACTGAAATCCTAATAAAGAAACTCAGAAAAAGCAGTTTTACAAGTGAAGCACACTATGCAAAAGTAATTGTGAACAGGAACAATCCCACACTGAGAAAAAACGAATTATTCACTGTTTGTTACTTTTGTATTGGCTTCTATTGTTTGAATTAATAGATATAGTTTATAATTATGTCTTGATTAACACTATTGTGTTCTAAATATAGAAGGTAAAGCAAGAAAATACCATTTTTATTTGTTTCTCTCAACCAATTATCTTTTCTTCTCGTCTGTGTGCTTCCCAAACATGAATAGAAACAGTTTGTGTCAGTGGTACTTTTTTTTTTCTGCTTTCATCCTTTTTTCTGGCACTGATTCTTAGTGAGCTGCCTTCCCACAACCAAGATGCCAGTCTTTCACTGAAGGGGGAGAGCTGTAGTTGTGCAGACACAGAGGAAGAATATGTGCTCAGGTTATCCTTAGTGAGAACAACGCCTTCTCTCTAAAATAAACAACTCCCGGTAACAGTCAGTGCAAAGAGCAGTTCCTCACAGGACCACACCTTGCTTTCTTATAATCAAGATTTTTTTTCCTCTAATGAATTCATCCATTTATTTTTACTACATCGCTTCATGTCTTTAAGTTAGGTTCTCAGTAATACGAGCAGAAAGTCTGCAGAAAAGCCAAAAATATCAGCCAATTAAATAAAATTATTTAGAATCTAACAGAAATTAAGGAAAAATATATCTGCCCTCCCAGAGACAACAGATTTTCAAATGTAGTTTTTTCAGACCTCATCATGCCCTGCCAGTTACACAGCTGAAAATTCAATCAGCACTATGGAAATGAACTTCATGATTTTGAAATCTACCACCTTGGACAATGAAAGAATTTATTTTAAAGTATGCTTCTTTGGTGAATTAAAAATTCTCTCTGGTTCCCCTACTTCATTTTTTTCCCTTCATGTAATCTTGTTTTCATGCTGCCATGATTGTTGATTTTTTTGGGTTTCCTTCTTTCTGAGATGATTTTTAAGGTACACAAATGCTGATATGAGCTAATACTCAACTATTAGGTAAATAACAATTCTATCAGCTGGAGGTAACCAACCTGAGGACAGCAGTTAGGCCATGAATTTGGGAAACCAAAGGGAATGAGTTCAACTTCAGACCTGCCACTACTCCTGCTATGTAACTGTGCATCCAGTTTTCTTCTTGCACAAAATGACACCAATGTCTTTGTCAAGAGTTTCGAAGTGTAAAGCACAACACAAGAGCAACCATCCTTTATCTTCCACGTTGGTGCTATTTTGCAAAAAGTTTACATGCAGTTGCAGCAGCAAAGATTCATTATTGCATCTTGCTGGAAGCCATCTAATAGCATAGATGAATATTGCAGACATTGTGACAACTTAAGGACAGGTTACACAGGAAAAGAGCTGTGGAAACTAACTGAATGACTGTCAACCCATAAATCTGGTGAGTCTAATCTGATGATCCTTTTTATACAGCTAATAAGTTATTCCCTACCCAGAAAGGGTAGTTGAATGAGTTGAAAATTCTTCCAAATCTGAGTGAGAATGCTTTGTAGGTAGACGAGAAAAGGGTTAGAAGCAAGAACTCTACCCATTCACTCAGCAGAGATTACATATGCTAAGAAAAGAGGGGGAACAACATAAATCCAGAAAAAACAAAGGGTTTTTTTCAATAAATGAAAGCTCATTAAAAAGCTTTTTGTGCCATATAAAAGAATAAAGAACATTATTCTGCATTGTTAGAGATCCCACCTCTTTTAAATTTGATTCGCTAATAGCATTCAAGTAGTTTCTATTTAAAGACTAAGTAGCTATATTTTGCAATTAATGGACAATAACAATTGAACAAGCATTCAACATTTTTCACACTATTAAGAGACAATATGGCTTTAAATAGAATGTGATTTCAAGACATAATTTTGGGGGATTTTATCACAGCCAATTTTAACATGTTCCTGTAAAATTGTATACTATCTTTCTGCCACTGATATTACTATAGGATTTCTTACTTGCTTAACATACATACATTATCCTAATTCTGCCAGAAAAATCAGGAGAATCCAAGAGATTTTTGATCCTGAAGGAACTAGTTACAACTTACTTATTAAAAAGGGCCAATCTTTTGTCTATTTGTATATTAAAAAAAAAATTTAAGAAAATTGTGCTATCTTAAATTTCCCTGGTGGAAACTTGAAACCCTAAGAATCAATTTTCATCAAATAGAATCTTTTTTTAACAGTAAAGATTTATTAATATTATGAGCATAATTCTTTGTCTCCACACCTTAGTTGCAATTTAATAAAATTATACAACTGAAGAGAAATTAATCTTAGGTACTTTGTGTATTCCTCAAACATGCCTTATGTTCCCTTCTCACAGCACAAAAACCCCACCTTTTAGATTTGTTGTTTAATCAATAACACCGAATTTCTTCTCACTAAGGAAATCCATGGAAAAATTGACGGGTAGGGAAAAACACTTCAAGTTTTCTACCTAATACTTAATTGTCAAGAGAATTCCACTTTTCCTAGCTTGGTAGGTTCAACAAATCATGAAAATATTGGAACTTATTGTCCATATATACAATAAAACTTGCACTGGTTTCAGTAGGTCCCAAATTTCATCCAGAGCTGCTCTTTCTCTGCAGAAATGGAATTAATATAAACAAATGCTTTTTTTTTTTGCCAGTTTTGAATGAAATATTTAGAACAGTAATCACACAACTACCCCCTTTTATAATCTGAAAGCAGTTTCTACATATAATTTATGCAACTGGGAAAAAGCAGTACCAAGTACTCATAACTCCATGTTTCTTCCTCTTCCTCTGCTCAGAGATATATAGCTCATGTCAATGAACTAATGTAACTAACCTGGTGTTTGTGATAACATCCTTGATACTGCCTATAACTGATTATGACATACTCTATTTTTTTTGGCAGACTCATCCATCATTTTGAAGATAAACATTAAAAACCAGAGTGAGTTGACTAATAAGAGGAAGGCACCCTCTAGTTATGATAGCTATTTCTATTATTTTTTCTGAACTTTCAAAAATCTTCAATCCCCTTTTTAAAATATATGCAAACATTTAAAATTTGATCTAATCAGATACCTTTAATTTCACCAAGGAGATCACTTGTGTTTAATTTTTCCATCTTCTCCTTCCAGTCTTTAGAAAGTAGCTTTTCCATACAGGATGAATCTATTCAAAAAAAAAAAAAAAAAAAAGAAAGAAACAGAATTATCAAATATATCCTCACATATCAGGAAAACAGGTGCCACCTTCATTTTAAAACTGTTCTTCCTGTACCAGTTGAATGATAGTTTAGAAGGGAAATGAACTTGCAGCCAAACAGAGTTCTTATTTAACTGCATTTTAAATCCGAAGTAATTCCCCTGAGGTTAATGGAGTTACTATGGATTTAACAAGGGTCTAATTGAAAGAAAAACCTAGTTGAGGATTTATGCATGCTAACTGCCAATTTACATGCATAGATTGCCAATGTATATCTGAATTCTGTCTTTTTCATTTGAGAATGATTGTACACTTGAAATTATACATGAAGATTTAGTAGCTTTTTTTGGAAATTTGGCACACAGTGACATCTGAAACCCATTTTTATACCCATGTCAATGCAAAAGTTATTCATGTAATGTCTCCATGGAATTCATAAAAGCACTCTACATATTCGATGTTCACAGTATCAGGAATTTTCTCAGTACACTATAAACAACATGCAATGATTAGAAGAGAGGCTTTCGTAATATGAAGTTCAGAATACATTTCAAGTTGTTACCCCAATCTGGGAGGCCTTCTGTAGGCAAAACTGTCACTGAAGTCATTACACTTTGGAGAAAGTAGAAGAGGCCTTAGTAAGTTTTCTATGATCAGACCCCAATTCCACCACAAAATTTGATACTGAGGATAACAGACTTCAATAAATTCTAAAGTTTTTTCAGTTCCTAAATTAAACTAACTGTCTCTGAAGCCTAAATCATACATAACCTTGCAGACAGCTTACAGAAGGTGACTTTTAATATGGGAATTTTTATGAACGGAGCGTACAAGCCTACAAATTCTCCTGAAGGGAGCCTACAAGAAAGATGGAGAGAGACTATTTACAAGAGCATATAGTGACAGGACAAGAGGTAATGGCTTCAAGCAGAGAGTAGGTTTAGATTAGAATTAGGAAAAAATTCTTTACTGTGAGGGTGGTGAGGCACTGGAACAGGTTGCCCAGAGAAGTTGTGGGTGCCCCATCCCTAGGAGTGTTCAAGGCCAGGTTGGATGAAATGCAAAGCAATCTGGTCTAGTGGAAGGTGTCTCTGCCCATGGCAGGGGGATTGGAACGTTAAGGTCCCTTCCAAACCAGGCCATTCTATGATTCTGTGGTTGATGTTGTGTTACAGATTTTTATGACTTTGGGAACCACAATTCAGATTTATAAACAATTACCAAGCAAACTCTGCAAACAATTGAACACTTATTTTTCCTTCCCAGTTAGCAATAACAGAATTTCTGTTGAACTTTGTTCATTTACTTTCATCTGTAGAAAGACTCATCAACAATGTTTATGTTAAACTCCTTGGAAACCCTTAGGCTCAGTTTTGCAAGATATCAAAAACATTATCTGAATGTTCCCAAAGCAAATCTTTGCAGAAAGCCTTCATTATAAGACTACACATCACTCTGGGTGGTGTTGAGCACATCACTCCTTAAGGCATACACTGGGAATAGCCACACACCTTCACTTGCTAGAAACTCTCACAGCAAGGTGCCACTTGTGTTAGGAGAAGAACAATTCATACAGTGCTTTCTAAATAGCTAATAAGATTCCAAATTTTGATAATTTTAGTACTGATCCCACTCCTGTCACTTAGGAATTAACATTAGGTTGTACAAGAAGGAAGAATTCAGTCTAACTTGTCTTCTGGTAAATTACTGGCAGATTAAGGTCAAATCGTGGCTCAAATTCCCGTGTCAGCAGTCTCAGCAGAAGCACTCACACAAGTGAAAGCAAAAGCAAAAGCAAAAAAGCCCAGATTTAAGAACGGCAACACAGATCATTTCATTACAACGGGTAACAGTTTGTTCCACCTCAGAGGATTCCAAAAATACTCAGAGGGAGGAGAAGCATTCAAACAGGTCACAAAAGGAGGAGTTAAAGCTTTAGGGAGAAGTTTAAAGAAAAAAAGGTCATATGGCCAATCATATTTTAGGGTGCAAGTCATTTCAGTCTAAAAATTCACATTAACATCGCTCATTTGAAATAAACAAACAAACAAAAAACCCAAACAAAACAAAAACCAGCTGAAAACAAACCAAACTGTAACTACCGAAAGATCAAAGATCAGGTTTTAATTGCAACACATTTTCACTGTGCAAGCCTCCATGGAAAGACAACGCAGCTCATAAATATTTTTGAAGTAATATTTCAGCAGAAAAGCTAATTTATTTACTAATTATATCTTTCTGTGAAAGAGACAAAATTAAGGAGCTGTAAGTTGCAATAGGCAGTGTTAAAATACTTGTTATATAATAACAATTTACTTTTAACAATAACAGGCACTTATTACTTTTATGAGTTCTGGCCTGATAATAGGAGAATCAAGAAATAACCATCAATTACCAATAGAACATTATAATTTGTCCTTTTTTGTGATATCATGATTAGTTTAAAAAGACGTTTCTATGTTTCTCCCCTGCCAAAATTTCAGACCCCTCATCCCTGAAAAAAAAGATCTTTAGAGTTTTATTTTGATGTTTGCTATAAATTATGTATTCTACTGCTTTTACCTAAGATATTGTCCTCAATTCACATAAAGAAAAAACATTTCATTTAAAAAAAGAAAAAAAAAAGAGGTAACTAGCATATTACAGTAGTTGAGAAAATACTTTCCTCAAAAGCACTTGTTTTGTTTCTTCTCTTATCGTTCTTAAGAACACGCATGTAGTATTCTTATATTATGTAAGGAAAAAAAATACATTTCTGCAGACAGACTGAGAAAGAACTAGAATGAAAAACAGGTCTATTTGTGTGCCTTCTTTTTGATATAATCACATTTCAAGTTTGAATTTTTATCTCTATAAATGACTGAAAAATTCCTTAAGAATGAGTTCTTTTAACACCCTTATCTTATTCAAATTCTATGTTCTAGATCTGACCACACAATTTATAGCTACTGTATTTTGTTTTTGGGAAGATTACAAAATGATTACACAATGAGCCTTTTAATAAACTTTTTCATAACATTGTAAAAATAGCTCTCTTGAAATCCTGTAAATTTTCAATTAGCATGTTTATTCTGCATAATTTTTTAGAATTTAAAATAATGATATGTGTCAAAACTCTCTGGAGGTCTTCCACATTAAATACAAAACCAAATATAAAGGCTTATACTTGAAAGGCATGTCTCCCTTCAAGTTCTGTATTCTGTGTTCACAAACACATTTTGAAAAGGATTGTGAATCAGAAAGGGATTTTTCTTATTTCTGTACTGAAAATTAATTTTTACAGACATATAAAATCTACAAAGATATCTTCTGACATCAGTAAAATGTCTTCATCCATATTGATTCATTTTCTGATTTGATTCAATATAGAAACAAAACATCGACTTGGAATCCATCACTGAACATTGAAGAAAGAAGCCCAAATTCACATCTGCACTGCATCACTCTCCCTGCACTGAGGCTCTGCTTCAGCACTATTCCAAAACCTTGTGGATCCTGACATTTTCAAAATTCAGGGGTATTCTTGCTAAAGACAATTATAAAGAAGCAATGAAAGAAATTAGCATTTATACATTTTTAGCTCTTCTCACTGACTTTATAAACCACAGTTATGCTTATGCCACAAAATAGCATATTTTCTACTGGCACATGTAAGATCAAACTCATGAAGTTGCGCTGGAGCAATTTCTTTTATGAAAAACACGCAGCTTCTCATCCTTTATATTCTCTTGTGAACTAGAAAAAAAATTTCTTTCAAGGACAGCAAACAGGTTAAGTATAATTATGATGACTAAATTAAATCATTGAGTATTATTTAATATCATGGTTTGTTACATACTTAGTTAGCAATTTTAATTGTAAACTAAAGGAGTTTAAAGTACTGTGAGAATCTTGTTAGACATGACAGTTCTGAAAAGGTGAAGAGAAGAGGATGTTAAAAGATATATAATCAGGGGGAAAAAAAAAAGCCAAGGGAAAAAAACCTAGGTGTTAGCTGAAAAGGATCTCTTCACAATGACAAAGCATCGATGAAAAGAATTAACATTTGTCCGTTGGGTAATCAATCAGTCATGGAATGGATGGAATCCAGCTCTTTGTTGCACGACCGGTGATGAAGAACGAGCGTGTTAGCTATCACAGCCAAGCTCTCAAGTTCTTCTGACTGAATGAAAGTCATCTTGTTTGAATCAAGAGTAGCTTTTGCCTCTTGTCTCATCCTTATTCTCCCCTTTTTTTCAGGTTTTTTTTGTGTGTTTTTTTTTCTTTTAATTTCACTTTTACAGTCATCAACAAGTTACCAACCCCAGCTATATCTTACATGAATACTGTATGACCTTACAGTGGCCTGCACCTATCCTCATTGATTTTGGGGGGTTGTTCCTTTTTTTTCTTTTTAATTCACTGAAGTAGCCTCCTATTACTTTCTTTGAAATACAGACACAAAAAAAAAAAAGACGTTCATGCCATGTGTGAGTTTTTGTTTTTTATGGTAAAGTCATACATAAAAGAAAACCTAAATGTGAGAGTGCAGCAGCAAAACTTCAAAGCACTGACTGTCAGACATTATTATTTCAAATCAGCTTTGACTTTTTGAGACTTAATAAAACACTATAGTACAGACTGGCATATTTATAACATCTATACCAGTGATCAACTGAACTGTCTTATTCTTTCTACTGTGCAGTGCCTTGTTATTTCTTTTATAATAAGCTTCCCTCAAAACATGTTTAACAATACTGCAAACTGATAATTATTAATGATATGAGTTCTAAAACATGACTTGTTTTGCATACAATTCTTTTTGAATGCATACATTACTTTGTGACAGAAGACAAAAGCACATTGATTTATTAATAATGATTGCAAATGCATGGCAAGTTCATAAGCAATAGAGAAATATAATTCAGTCAAAGTTATAGAGGTATAGGTGACATATTTCTACGTGCATCTGAACTCTTACATCTCAAGGAAAGAGGCACTGGAAAAGACAAGGTAGAGGATTTAGAAGAGAAATCAGGCATGCTGCAAGAGAAATTGTTCTAAAGCATGATCAGATCCTCAGCAGGAGGAAGATATAGTTCCTTTCTGCATTTTAGAAGAACGATAGTACAGACCTAGAGGCATCTTTGTCTCTATTTCAGGACTATAGTCTGTAGTTATATCCCATTATAATTCAGTAGATATTGCTAAACATAAAAAGATCTCATTTTTGCAGGGTTTTGGACTACCTAACACTATGCAAGTTCCTTCATCTCTAATGTTCTATATTCCCAAATCTACTCTCATTACGTTTATTTGCCTTCAGCTCCAGGGGAGACAAAAGGTGTCCTTTGGATCAGCTTTTGTCAAATAAGTTCAAATGCCTCATTCAATTCTGTATAAGAAAAACAGCACAAGTGGAATTAGCCTGTCAGCATCTATGAAGCATTTGTTAGAGAAAAAGTATTGTGTGGGTTTGGTTTTTTTTTTCTTTGAAACAATGTTAAATGAGGGTATGAACTCCTTGTGACAGACATTGGCCTACCGCGCTGGATTCCTTCCCCAGAAGAGCTGCTTTTTTCCCCCCAAACCAACTAAACTGCAAATAAGCATTAAAGTGACTACCATTTCTTGGTCTGCTTCATGTTGTACCTTTGCATATCTCACCACATGCTCCATGTGCAAACGGGGTTTTTTTTCAAGTGAGTGAAGCTAAGTACATGGCATCTAAAATAATAATACATCATGGATCTGAAAGAGCCATACTTGTTTCAATATTCTTCATGGGATACTAAATCCTCTTCAGAGTAGAAAAATCAAAATTAAATCAGTACTTTACAAATATTTCTGAATAAAAGTCAAGCAGAATTTAGATTTACTCTAGTCAATGTTTGTTGCTTACAATTAAACTGAAACACCAGGTCCATCAGTGCTATTATTAGATCCATTCACAAAAATTGTGAATTATTCTGAAAACTAAGTATATTTTTTAAGATCTAGTGTTTTAATAAACTTGTGCTGGGACTTTTGATTAACTGATCCATCTCTGAGTACATGACAACAGCTTGCTTATGCGTCTCTTGTGAGTTCACTGCCAATCAGATTTCCTTGAGATAAAGAACCACCTAGTACAGAACTAGATCGTAAAAATATTTCCTAATTTTCATGCTTCATACTGTGTATTTTAAAATTATATGCAAACTCTAACATTTCAGTATCAAAGGGAAAGGCAAAAGGTTAATTTAATTCACTTTGAAAGAACACAATTTTATAATCTTCTAACAATCCAAAATTAAATTAAGGACTTTATGTTTTCATTCACTATTTGAAAAATAAAATATAATTCAATCGTGACTATTAGAAACTTAACTGCTGGATGGAACTATCTATCCTGTTTTATTCCAAGGATGTAAAGTTTGTTACTAAAATAGATTTTTTTTTTTGTTGCCATAGTTACTTTTTTTCTTCTTTCAAGCACAAATTATCCTTTTCTGTTTCAATAAACTTTAAATAAAAGAAAAGGAGACAGTAACAATACAAAACTAATCAAAACTCAGCCTGAAGGCTTAACACACACAGTTGCAATGTATTGCCACTGTCTCTTGTTCACAAGCAGCTTGGCTCCAATCTTGCTTTCAGTGGAGCGGCAGGTCAGGGGAATCTCATCTCATCCTTCTCAATTTCCATACTATTCTCATACTGTAATTAATTGTCGTGGTCTATCAGAAAATTAAAATATAAGGCATTTCAGCATGTTGTTAGCCAGTGAACTTATCTCTCTGGCCAACTTTTCAAGAATTTCTTGATTTAATAAACTTTCAGAAAACAAGTTCTTGAAAAAACAAAAATGCAATCACAACTCAAAAATGAGCAAAGTGACATTTAGAACAGGACGACAAGCTAATCCCTTTTGCTTTATTTATTGCAAAATACAAATAAAATCAAATCACTCCTAAATTCTATATCTTGCTTAGGATGTTAAGGAGACAAATAATCCTGGCCATTCACTTACTCCCTCCTCTCATATTGACTCTTTCCTACCCAGGTAGTATTGTAAAAGAAAAAAAAAAAAGGGGGGGCGGGGGGATAAACACTGCAAACAAGCAAAAACAAACAAACAAGTAAAAAAGGCAAAGAATCCTTCCTAAATAGAATCATATGCAAAAGGCAGTCAGCTCACAGTAGATGGAGCAATGATGGAAATGCAACTGAGATCTGACTACCTAACACACAGTTTTGTTTAGGACAGGGAACCAAGCAGATCTGCCAATTGCTGTACATTTTTTCACAGTGACAAGATTTCCACAATATGATAAAATTAGAACTGTAAGAGCTTGGAGAGCTCTCTTAACTTTTAATTAAAACTCTCCAAGCTCACTAAAAATAATTAGGCATTAAAATGTTCTGGTTTTCCTCTGAATTCATTTGCACTACTTGAATGGTCTAGATCTTGCATGAAACAACAGACATTCTAAACAGAAACACTGGAATTAAACTGGGGGTAATTTTCAGACCTGCTTTCTGTGATGTGGCTACTGGGAAAAACTGTAGAGTCTGAGCCTGTACCAATTCTGCCTAAAATGGCTTGCTTGAACAGGAATTCTCTAGTGCAAAGAGCAGAATTCTGTTCAATGCAAAACTCTAGATAAAAAGGAGTTTGAATTTCATGGAAAGAATAACCCAAGATACAGTTCTGACCTTTATTTTTATTTATTTATTAAAAAGCAGGACCTTTAACCTTGCAAATGTTTTTGTTCTCTTAAAATAACTCATACAATGCTATATGCCACACTATTTTTAGAAAAGCAACAAGAGAAAGCATGCTTTTCCCATACAGCAGGGCACTGATATAAACATCAACACAGATGCTCTGTGAGAGAGAGCTGGACTTCTCAAGCACTTGATCATTAAGGAATGCACCAACTGTTTTAGATAATCTCGTGCCAGCTCAAATTCTGCTCCACACTCCCCTTTGGGAGTGGCAAATCTTGTCCTGCTCCTAATTTTTCATTTTACTCACTCCTCCATTCTTTTTTTTCTCTTTTCCCCCTGGAACAGAGGGAAAAAAGCATTGTGTGCCAAGCAATGCAAGACTAGAATCACTTCCCCAAACAGAGCAAAACTTTTAGACAATTAACCCTCCCCTCTTCTTTCAGATAAATTACTAAGTATAAAATGCAATCTGTTTCCTTTGTTTACTCAATATGAACAATTTGTAAATGACTCAAGGATAAAATTCAGAAAATGTTGTGCTAAATTAGAACCATTATAAACATGCTAATGACTGCTCAACTAAAACATGCAGGATCAGTGTGAAGAAATATATTTAGTTCCTGTGAAATAGAGTTGTATTGCCTCAGAACTATTTGGTCACTTAATTGTATATGATTACTTCAGGAAAATGTTAATTTCATGAACACTGCACTAGACAATACACTATGTATGTCAAAAGGAGTTTTCTCAAGTGTCAGTGTAATTGCTTGGATGCAATGTTTTGGCATATTAGTAGAAGAGAAATATCTTTTAAGTCTATCAAAATTACATGTACATTTCATTCCTCCACTTAAAATTTCCCTTCCATGATAAGCTATATTTTAATGTTAGATTGGCTGTATTCATTGAAGGCATTACCTTATTTGCATTACAATCATAGTATACAGTATGTTGTACGAATACACGTATCCCCTAAGTATGTGTACCTCTATTTACTTCCCAAGTGAACATAGAATACTGGCAAGAGAAAACATCAGGCTTAACACAACAGCAATCAGGGATAGACAACTTGCTTGTAATCACTCGCCAAAAGATTTTATAAACTGATATAAAAAAGGAGAACTACAGATTTATTTTCCTGTTTCTCACTATGCACACACGAGCAAAGTAACTAAACCTATAGCATTTGCAATATTTGTTGTTTTGCAAAAGGAGAAAGTTGTGCTAATGGAAGCAGAGCTCAATCTTCATTATTTTATTTGCCTCCACATCTTCACATTTTTCTATATTGACCAGTTCTAGAAAATCTTTTTTTCATACCTCAGAGTGGAAAAGAATGACAGCCAATAAGTTAGCTAGAACTCACCAGCATAGCTCCATCATAGTCTACTTAGTCTTAAAGAGATTTGAAATTTCTCCCAATATTTGGCCTAATTACTCTTTCTCATAATCTCATATGTCTGTACCTTGTTATAGTCCTTTTATAACCCTAAACAATTCACTCGCATCTTTTGCATCCACTCCTCTCAAACACTTCCAAACTGAAATGACATTCTTCTCCTTATTCCTCAAACTATTGAGAATTTAATCTTTAAATCTTTCTTTGTTAAACTTCTCTGGAAAAATCATGTATCATATGGTCTTTGGACATGGAGTGTCTTTCTTTTAAAAATTAATTTCCCTAGTAGCTCAAGAAGTTGCAGATGGCATGTCCACCTCTGCTCAGCTGCATTCTAAACCCAGTCACTGAATTCATTTTATTAAAGACATGGGGGCAGATTTTCTTTCTCTTAAGATTGCACAACTCTCCCAGATTCTTATATCAAGCTGAAAAAAGCAGAGGATCCCATCTCAACTTAAGAAATTATCTGGACACAAATAGATATTTGTGTTATTGAGTATTCTCCTATCAAGTGCAATGCCAATTAATTATTGCATCTTTTAACAAGGTAGAAATTCTGTAAAATTAATATGAAAAGATCAGTCAAAGTTTTGAGGAGTAAAAGCATCTTAAACAAAAGGTAATACAAAACCACAATAGTGTGGAGGCTTCTTCACACCAGGTTAGTTTCAGGGAGCTGAGGGAATGGGAGTGAGGGGACTTCCTGAAAAGGAAGAAAAATCAGTTTCTATTAAACTGATTAATGTTCCTTGCAAAATTTGTGACACCAGATGATTTAGTAACAAAACATGAATGATTCAAAAGACATCTATTTTGTTCCCCAAATCATGTTCTACTCATTACCCTAATAATGCAGTAATAAACATCTGTTTAAAGATTTGAAGGCTTCTTAATATTGTGTATAAAAATCTTAACTCAGCTCTTACATAAAATATTCTGAAATTAAAACAATTGTATAACAAAAAGAATTTTTCATGAGAAATCCTTAAGCATTTTTGAATGTAAAAGTGTAATACAAAGAAAGCAAAATAATATGCTCTTGATTTGAAATGACTTCAAACAAGGATGCAAAGGAATGAAAACAATAGCTAGAATCTCCTCTCTATTACCATTTCTGAAGGTCTCTATGGCACATGATGCAGTCTCTTCCAGGACACTACAATACACTGACAAAATCAGTTCTGTAGCCCCTTTTTTATTAATACAATTTTGACTTAAACAATCATATTCTATATAAATAAAAATACAGATCAAGTAAGACTTTCCTGAGCTAATTCCAACAAACAGAGCTTTAAAAAGTTTACAAACCTCACAAGTCATAGATTCATAGAATCATTTAGGTTGGAAAAGAACTCTAAGATCATGGCATCCAACCATTAACATAATACTGCCATGGGTATATATTTCAGGAATAATAGATGGCTTCTTACAAATCTTTGCAAAGATTTAAGAAAAGAAGGAACTAATATCTTCAAGAACAATATTCTAGCATTTTCACTTCCCTGTATACATGGAGCAGAAAATTAGTCATCATTTTTTCATATAAAAGAATATTATTAATTTTGTAAAGTCAATGAATGGAAAGATATAGAAATCTTAGAATTACAGTTACCCAGGAAATTCTAATTCAGCCCCCCTGTACTTTATGATATATTCTCTAGGTATTTTTTTAATTAAAACAAAAAATGTGCCAAATTTTTGTATGGGATTCTTGCTATATTCAGTACATGGGATAATCACAGACAAAGGCATAAACTGGAACTGCAGAGCAAATGAGGCTTTTGCCCATGCAGTCATTGTCTATATTTCATTGCAAAAGTTCAAAGAAACTAAATGAATGAGGGAGGGAACTGCAGAGGAGAAATGATGGGTCGCAGTTTCATTTTCTGGGAGCTCAATTTAAAAAAACTTGGGGTTTTATTTGAGGAACTGCTGAACATTCACAGCTGCAGCTGTGTCAATGTAAAGTCAATGTAAAGATTGAGGCTATAATATATATAACTATATATAAACTGCTGCACAAAGTGAGGTCCCCCGGAAAAGAGTCAGGGCCTAACACCTCAAGCTGAACAACCAAGAAATCAATGTTTTTAAAGTCAAACTCTTAGTCCCACACCTGTGAAGCTGGCATACTGAGTACACTTTTTTCCCTCTTTACAAAAGTTTGGAGAAGATAATTTATTTGTAGCACATTTACAGAACATGCTGAAAATAACACAAGCCAATTTTGTAATATCCATGTCTTCAGAGCAGAGCTCAAATGACAAGCAATTAATAGGCATTAAGGTTTCAAACTGACCAGTAAGGACATAACAAGCTACTGGATAGTTTCACATTCGTGGAGGATCATCCTGTCAGTGAACTGGATGAATCAGAAATCTTTCTTGAGGAAAAAGTATTGCTTAATCATGTAAGAAAATCATCTACATTGACACAAAAATTGTTTTAATTTTAGTATATTTTAAGTTCTGTTGAGTAACTGAAGAAAACTTTCACCAGTTGGGAAGACATGGGGCAAAACGAAAAGTTTTAAAGCACAGGTTTAAAACTTTAAAGCAGACTTCTATAAATTAGATTTAGTGGCCAGATTTGGAAACAATGGCAATTTGAAGGGTATTGATCTTGCCTAATTAAAGACAGAGCGAACAGGAAATATTTCCTGCGCGCTGCACTTCACCAACCAAAAGCGCTCGTGATAATAGAAGTGTGCATGTTGCACCCTGTCCTAGTGCAGCAAAACAGGATAAGCCCCTTTTGCTCTCCTGACAGAGCAGATCTTGACATCCCCCATGTACAGGTTGACAGACCTGTGTAGGTTCCCCTGTTTGCTTGGAGCAAGTGCTGTCACACTGCTGTGCACTAATGGACCCTGTGTTTCACAGTAGAAAATAATTTTTGCCACCAAAACTGGCGGAAAAATGAATCACCATAAGCATCTTCCCAAAATATGTAACACAGTAATACAATCAATATCAGAGCCAAGAACATGAAAGTCATTTGTAAACTGAGAGATTTAATAATACTTAATCTGCTACCCAAAACGTTAAAACATATTCAGTACAATTAAATCTTCATAGCTACGTAGAAGGGTAACAACAGTACGTTCACACTATTTGTTTCAAGTTATTCTTTATTTCCTATTCTGCTACTAAACAACCTTTCTTTTCCAGAATCTTCCTCACTACAAGCAAGAAACAGGCCATGGAGCTCATGGCTCATGCCACAATCTTCACTACAAGGTGTATTTCAAGTAACAAAGATAACTTACACAATTTCTGTGTTAAACATTTAGCCTTCTTGCTTTTTTTTTTATTTAATCCAGACTCTGTAGTTATAACAGTTTAAATTTATGAGGTGAATTTTAGCTGCATAACTCCCCAGAAAATGTAACCATGCATGAAATTTTACACAGCTATTTTGAAATTGTAGATTAATGTTGGTTTATGGTATATTTTTTACACCAATTAAAAAGAATCTAACACAGACTTATTTTTTTAGATGTTGGGGTTTTTTCATATTTAGGACCAAGAGAAAATTCCATGTTATCAGAATAAAAGATTACTCAATTATGATCCTAGAATTATTTGGTCCAAAGAAAAGGACAGGTAGGAAATATCTTTTTTTGAATACTAAATGACATAGTACATTGATAAATTATTATATTCACAGAATCACAGAATATTCTGAGTTGGAAGGGACCCATGAAGATCATCCAAGTCCAACTTCTGGCTCTGCACAGAACAACCCCAAGAATCACACCATGTGCCTGAGAGCATTGTTCAAATGTTTCTGGAACTCTGCCAGGCTTGGTGCTGTGACCACTTCCCTGGGGAGCCTGTTCCAGTGCCCAACCACCCTCTGGGGCAAGAACTATTTCCTACTATCCAGTCTAAACCTTCCCTGACAGAATTTCAGGCCCTTCCCTCGGGTTCTGTCACTGGTCACACAGAGAAGAGACCAGTGCCTGCCCCTCCTTTTGCCCTCACATAGAAGCTGTAGAATGCTATGAGGTCTAATATTGCCTTATTAATTTAAATATAATACCAAATTCAGCGCATGAATAACAGGCAAAGGTTTGTTTCCTTTTGCATTCAATAATCACAGACTAATGTACTTCATGCACTGGTACTCAAGGAAAAACAAAATTCACAACAGCAATCATATATTTCTTAATTGTTATAATTATTCTTTTAAATTCTATACTTATACTTCCTTTTAGAGTTTCTTTAGCAAGGGCACTGCATGATTTCTAAGGTTAGATCCTTTATATACAAAGGATGTATGTATGGACTTCATACAGAAAAAGTAGTGTGGCCACAACTGTTTGAATGTGCAATGCAAAGGCTCGTTACTATCAAGTCAAAAGCAGAAGTTTGGGCTGCTGCCAGGTTCTCCACGTGCTCACAGTTTGGTCCACCGAATTTGTGTTTACATACATTAAAATTGACATCAATCTCTTACCCTTTGGTTGCATTTTCATTGTCTTTACTCTGCATGAAAATTATCTTACTACGCTTTTTATCTTGACATTACCCACAAAACTTACTGTATTTAGACAACTGTACAATCTTTTTTGTCAACTAATCACCTCTTTAATCTCTGGGCTGCAAAGCTGCCTGAACCCTGCTCCCATATTTGCCCTTACACTATTAATATAATCATGAGCACTAGGAAAGCAGAATCTCAAACATCGCAAGTTACACGTCTCTGGTTCCTTAAGCTTTTTTTAAACACTTATTTATGGGCAAGGTATAATTTACACCACCTTATGTATGGCTGGGCAGGTGGCACACTGTGACTGCTGCTCCTTACATCAATATGCTAACGTCAATGTCAGCACTGCCCACTTTTCCTCACCAATCAGATTTTCACCTGTTCTCTCTTATTACAAGATTTGACTGAGAGCTCTCTGTGGCAAGGATTGTTGTTTGCTTTTACTACTGCTACATGTACAGTACCTCATGTACTTTCTGAGAGAGGCCCCTGCAAAAAATTACAATAAAACATCTGAATTACTTCTATTAAACTCAGAGACTCTTCGGAACTCAGAGGCCATGAAAAAAACTAGAGGTTTTTAATCACAGAATGTTCTGATTTGGAAGGGATCCAAAAGGATCATCGAGTCCAGCTCTTACATGAAAGACCTACATGGGGATTGAAACCACAACCTTGGTGTTATTAGCACCTTTCTCTAACCAGCTGAGCTAATCTCAGGGGTTTTGGTCCTTTTTCCTTTCAAAGCTGTGCATGTCATAAACTTACTGTCTGAACTGAAACAACTGCTCAGCCTAAGCAAGAGGTCCATGAACACTGAGCCTCTGCCTGCACAAAGAGGTGAAGGCAGTATGCACAGGCATAGTTTTCCCAAGGCAAAGTGGACACTGTAGGTCCCAGAGCTGCTGGTACAGTCTAGGAATGCTGAAAGTCACAGGGAATTTTTTTCAATTCTACAGTGATATTTCTCAAGATTCTCAAGTTCAGAAAGTTTCCGGTTCTAGGCATGTTAAGAAGAAATGTGACAAAATCATGCATGTAGGAACAATAATTCCTTTCTGTGAGCTATCCCACATCCAGATATTTTCAGGAATTGTCCAAAAGCCTTTTAGCTGATAGGAAGTGAACTGTTCCCTTCTTCAGCAAAATGTAACTCCCTAATGAGTGTACTAGCCTATACCATGGTATAAACGTGAACTTTCTATCAAAGACAATAACATCTCCTTTCTTTTGAAAACTATTAACTGGACCTACTCAATACCTAAGACTACAGAAAATACATTTAAGAAGTTAAAAATTGCAGCATTCCATTACTTTTTGCAATTACAAAAATAGTATTAAAATTTCCCCTTCATTTGGATTACTTTTTTTTTTTTTTACTCTTTTTACACTAGTGAAATAGTATGGATACTGACAAGAGACACAGGCCCCAATAGTAGAAACCTTATGCTTATTAAACAGATGAATAGAGTATAAGAACAAATATTGACAACAAATGTAATAAGAAAACCATGATAATAATTTGCTGCAAAGCCATGCAGGAAACACCATGTTGGATCAGGCTGTTCAACAACTTCTCTCTAACAA
Organism: Pipra filicauda; assembly: GCF_003945595.2. Classification (NCBI taxonomy): domain Eukaryota; kingdom Metazoa; phylum Chordata; class Aves; order Passeriformes; family Pipridae; genus Pipra; species Pipra filicauda. The sequence continues at coordinate 2,130,247 of NW_024104387.1, read as the reverse complement.
TGGCAACTTTTGCAAAGACTAAATTAAAAATTTTAATATGAACATGTTTCATGATATTAACACCTTTGTACCACAGACAAGGACCAGCAGCCCTCCAAAAGGGCAGAGTTTGGCCAAACAGAAAACCACAAAAAAATACTTTTAAACCACTAATTTTTCATCCAAAAATATATGTTTGCTACATGGGCAGATACACATACTCTTAACTTTGCTCAATTCTTTATTTTTTAAACATAACTTTTACAACCTCCTGTTCCTTGCTCAGACAGCACATAGAATCATAAAGTTTTAAGGGGTTGGAATGGACCTTAAAGATCATTTAGTCCCAACCATCCTGCCATCAGCAGGAACACCTCCCACTAGACCAGGTTGCTTAAGCCCACAATTAAACCTGTCCTTGAACACTGCCAGGCTTGGGGCATCCACAGCCTCCCTGGTCAACCTCTTCCAGTGCCTAAACACCTGCACAGTAAAAAATTTCTTCCTAATATCTCACCTAAATTTCCCCTGTTTCAATTTGTACCCCTTACTCCTTGTCTTATCACTACAGTTCCTGATGAAGAGTCCCTCTCAATCTTCCCCATAGGTCCCCTTCAGGTACTGGAAGGTTGCTATGAAGTCTCCATGCAACCTTCTCTTCTCCAGGCTGAACGGTCCCAACTTTCTCAGCCTGCCCTCATAGGAGAGGTGCTCCAGTCCTCTTGCCAACTTCATGGCCTTCCTCTAGATTTGCTCCAGCAGTTCCATGTACTTCTTATGCTGGGGACACTGGAACTGTATGCAGTACACCAGTGGGGATCATCCTAATCTTAAAGCCCAATTCCTCTTGTTTTGCAGGTGTTCTGGTTTCAATTCACAGTATCACAGGAAGTTACCCATAAAATCCCCCCAAAATTAGACAATTCATATCAGCTACTAAATGCATTGGAAAACAATACCAAGTCAACCAACATCAATTATATTCTGTAACAACTTTCCAGGGCCAAGGTGTCAGGTGTTGTCCCTATACTGGACCTTCTTTACGTCTCGTTGCTCAGAGACTCTGACTTTGACTTTTGCAAAAAAAAAAAAAAAAAGTCTGGATCAAATCTAGCAAAGAAAGGGATCATTTATAAGTCCTCTGTGGGTACATTGTGTCTTTGGTGTGTGGCTGAAACTCCCATTAACACTAACATGAGCTACGCAGTCCTACTGATGGGTGAATTATACCCCTGACAGAAAAGTGGTTTTTTGCTCGATGGATTCTCTTTGATGAACTTGTTGGCTACTGCACAGTCATGTGTATATATTTAAGTATTTCTCTGTGTGTATGCATTTGTATATCTCTACAGTGATGATGTCAGTTTGACTAAAAATGCAGATAAAGCATTTCTTAAGCCAAAACGGGCCAAAGCTAATTTTCCCCATATAAACTTCGGTTTGGCCCCTATTTATCAAAACCAGAAAAAGTTTGACAGAAAAGGGGATTCAAATTGGTTATCCCAACAAAAAATAGAAGTTAAGGCCTTTCTTAAGACTTACTTTATAGGAACCGTATGCACAACTTTCACTTTCTAGAAAGTGGTTTTCTCTTGAACACACATCAGAACCATTCATCATCACATAATTGCAAGTTGTCAGTCAGAGCCGCACCCTTCACGCAGTGGCAGGCCGCCAGCACATCTGTCAGAAGCACTCACAAGCTTCCGTGTATTATTGTAATCCCCTACAAAAGGAACAAACCCATTCATCCTGTCCACATTTTCCAAATGAAATGACGACTGTAAACCCTGAGCCTAGAAAAATAATAGCACTTACCCTAAAAATGCCACACTTGTCAAGTGACCACAGGCTAAATACCAGTGAGCAAATACAAAATAATTCTAATCCATACATGCAACACATAAGTTTTAGGGAGTCGAGTTCTGCATGCATGAAAGAGGAAAGATGGGTTCTGTGCATACAACAAAGTGGCCTCCAATGGTGAAACTAGCTGTGGGGTTAAACCTTGCACCCAATCTGCAAACACTCATTCTGGACTTGATTAGGAAAAATGTATCCTTCTTGCTTAATATTTCTATTGTCTTTTTTGGCTTCTTATGTTTTCTTTCTCCTTTACCTAGGATCATCTAATCTTTATGTCAGCACATACTCTTTTCTGCTGTACCTCTTGAAAGATGTATTCTGCTCAGATAGGCTCCACAGGTGACACCTCAGGGCCAGTGAACCTGGGCCAATGACTACAAAGCAGGCATGATTCTCTTCTCAGAAGTGATGTTAAAGACTTTCATGGAGAACTAAGCAGCTTTAAAAGTATTAAATACTGTTCTACACAAGGCTTCAGAAGTTTATTTGCAGAGTATATGCATATGAGAGCCATGAATACTTTGGACAATGAAGTAGAGTACTAAGCTTTACCTCTCTACCTTCACTAACTCTTTTGCATTCTCTCCTGTGAAAGTATGACAGTTCAGTGTTCAGCAACACTGATTGAAACACATGCCATTCCCTTGAAGGCAATAGTGCAGCCACATGAATCCAGCAAGATCTTCTGAGTAGCTTTGCTTCAGCCAGTGAGGCTGCAGACAGAGTCTAACACTTCCCTCTAACCAGCCAGATTTTTATACATGCTCAGATACAGAAGTGAAGCCATGACTCTTCTCTGACCCCACTTCCAATACTTTGCCTCTGGGAACCTTAAAGGAGCAGGAGCATCCAGCCAGCATGCATGCCCACTCATAGTGACTGGGCTGGTGAAGGCTCTGTGCATGCCACACTGCTATTGGGCACTTTTATCAGCCCTTGACACAGACAGAATGCATGTTACGTATACAGACATACACAAACATGCATTTCTGAAATAATTTGAAAGATATATGATGGCTGACCTGCTATAAAATTTATTTCCAAGAGCAAATAGAGAAAGCATTACTCCTGAGTAATACAGCCAGGAGTAAATTATACCATCTCACTGCACAAAGAAAAATATCATAACAAATCAACCCGCAGCTGTGCTGCGCACCTATATTCACACAGTGCTATTGTTCAAACTAGTGTTAAGGAAAATATAGCAACTCTCCAACTATCTCAAAAAAATCTCAGTGTACTGTAAAACTGCCATGCAAACATAAGGAAGGTGCAGAAACTGCTCTGCTTACTACTGGACTGTCACACAGACTAGTCTAGCTGGTCCACCCCACCAGATTGAGGCTGGAACATAGGCATATCAAAGTGGATCATCAAACTCCTGCGAAACATGCTGGTTTCCAAAACACCAGCGGGTTAATAAAAATTGGCCCCTCAATTCTTTCGTTACTCTGTTTCTCAGTTAGAAAGATGATCTTTTTATCTCATACAACTACTGAAGAATTAAATCATTTTGCAAAATGGAAATATAAACAGTTTTAAGCACAATAGTATTTTTTTTCAGTGACACCATCTTAACTTTTACATATTTTCAATGTTTACTTGATATTTTTTCAGAACTATGCCATATTAAGCAATTGTTAATTTTTGTCGTGAATGAAGACCAAATTTCACTAAATCTGAAATAAATTAATTTTGGACTTGAGACATCATGAGGTAAAAATATCTGCTGTAAACTAGTTAAATCAAGATAATTGAATGCTTTGTCTTTATATATATATATATATATGATATAAACACACACAAATATAAGAACAACATATGGTCAACAAGAAATAAATAAAACTGAAAACCCTTTACAACTGCATGGCAAGCATCCAAGCTAAATTTCAGGTAGCAGATGGCATGAATAGGATACATGTGAGAAACAGGCAATTTCAATTATCTCTGAATAGTTCATAAACAGGAAAATTTGGCAAACGACAATTTAGAAAAAAATTTACTTGAAAAATAACATTGTGTAATAGAGATAACTGAATTGAAAACATAACAATGCAAAGTTATTAAGCTCATCCTGACCATAATTTCATAATGAGTATTACATGATTACATGTGACAGAAAAGAGCTGCCCCAAATACTCATGGCTGGAAAATGTAATAATTAATTATTCCAAGTGGGGCTCAGAATTTCATTTCAGTTATTATCATCACCCAAAAGTAGCCAAAATATCTTGCTCACCAAGTCCCTCCTTAGATTTTGTGCAATCTACAGATGAAAAAAAAAAAAAACCAAAAACAAACCTACAAATTGGACCTGTGCGTTTCTTCAAGCAGTTATTCAGACAAATTTCAAAAGAGTTTGTTCATCAGAGGTCAGATTTGCCCATACATGTCATTCAAAAATTATGCTGTTTTAAGCCATAAAATAAAATAAGATGCAAACAAATATTATGTTTAGAATCTTCTGTGAGTCATACCAAATAAAAATCTGACCTTCGCAAAAGAGTTTGCTCTCTGTTTAACTTATCTTTTTGAAAAATCAGAAGTGTCAGGTGTATCTCTGAAATGTCAAAATTTAATAAGTAGAACAGAGGCTACTTTCCTAAACATTTCATTGAGATGCTTATAAATGCTGTGTATAGTCAGTCAGACTAGTCACCTAGGAATCTATTCATTAGACATTATAGTTCTTTCTGCCTTTGTGCTCCCCTCCCTCAGTCTGCTTTCAGGTAACAAATGTGTCATACATAAAGATCTATTAACTCAAATCCCTGATGTTATTCAGATATCTAAATGTGATTTAAGTGACTAATTGCCATTTGTGTAATTGGGAGTTAGATAGCTAAACAATAGTTTGGGTGTCTGTATTCCACTGAGACCTAAGCTTTTCTGTTAATATGTCTATGAAAAAATAGTAAAAGAGTTCTCAACCATTCCATTCTTAAGTTAGATTAAAGACAAAATCAATTAAAATGAAAAAATAATCCTTCCTGCATAAATATAGGCAGAAAAAAAGTGTAATTTACACTGAAATACATATAGATTTTCATTTATCAGATTAGTACCTCCAAAAATCAGAAAAGAAAGGAAGCGTTTATTGCCCCCTGTGATTTCAGAAACATTTAATAAGAATTGAAGAAACTGTTATCCAGTTCAAATGACAACTATTTCTCTTTTTTCATGCTAATAAAGAGAATTTGATCCCTGTTAAAAGGGAAAGTTGTTCGGAAGGCTTTATCAACAGCACCTTCAGCCTGGCATAATAGAGGCACAGCAAAATCAACAGATGCTTCTGAGCATCTCAATAACCAAGGTCTGGGTCTTTGGAAGAATAACTAGTCTGCCATTTCATAACTGTCATTTGAAAAAGGAAAAGTGATGTTTAATGACAGCTGGGTATTACTGCCCAGATGAATTGAAATACATAGAACTCATGTATTTTATGAACATTGAATATTTATGTAACTTATTTATATAGCTCTTGCTTATAGCTAGAAACTGATACATACACAACTGTAGTATTTAAAAAATAGAACTTTTAGGAATGGTGCTTGAATCAAATTACATCTCATTTTCAAAGCTGGTGGTGGGCCCAATAGTTTTGAAAGTTAAAGTTATAAGTGCTGAACATATCTCAAAAATCAGTCCCACTATGTTTCAAGTTAGGTATCCAAAGTCAGTAACCACAACTGATCTCTTGGGACACCAGAAAGGATGTTCGCAGTAAACACAACTACACAGTCAAGACACTCTGAGCTGAATATCATTCCCATCAGAAAAAAGGCTGCTATATAATACCTTTCAGACAAAGCAATACAGGAGCTACCAGCTGCAAATATGTTTTTAGAATTCACAGCCTCCCTGAGGGGGAGTCAGCTACTTCTGTTGGAGACCTTAACCCTTTCTCATCATACCCAGACAGCCTTTCCGTGGGTCCTTCCACCACAGCTCACAAAGCCAATGACGTACCTCCTATCTTGGAAGTCTGGGACACAAAATCTAACAAGGAGTTGCCAGAAGTGTCAATAGTCACCCCATACATTAGAAGCCCCAGCCAAGCAGGGATCTCTTGAGCCCTGTCCTCAGTAAGTGCAGGTAACCATATAATAATCAGCAGCAAAGTCTGCAAAGCTCACCAAGCTCCATGTGGCTACTCACTTCAAAATGAACACGGTTTCTGCTTTCAGAGTGGTTGCAAGCACAGGGGTTCAGCAGACTTGGGTTTAATGTCATTTTTCTTTCCCTACTTGCCCACTGACTGACAGTCCAACAAATGAACAGCTACCGCTCTCATCATTTCCATAGCTCAGAGCACAGGAGCTTGCCTGGCTTCGTAAAAGAAAGATCCTGGTTTGAGAATATTACTTACTCTCTCTGTAATAATTAAAAAAAAAAAAAAAAAAAAAAAAAAAAAAACAAAACTTTCTAAAATTTAGAAGTTCAGAAAATTTAAACTTAATTCTTAATATAAATTAAATGAATCCTAGCAGCCCAACTATCGGTTTCAAACCAGTAAATCAGTATGCTTAATGTCAGCAACCAATAAAGCAGAAACATATGCTCTGCTTCACTAATGGCATAAAGAACATTCCCTGATTGCCTTTTGGTTGAAGCCAAATGTTTGTTGGCTAAAACAAGATTTATTTTAGAAACATTAATTTTCAATAGCATGCAAACTGATTCATTTTCTGTGAAATCTGTGAGATTACTTTTAGTTTTAAAAGACTTCCATAATGGTTTCTACACAAGACCTATCAAATTATATTTCTTGGCCCATAACAGTCATCTATCGTTTCTCCTGGCTAAGAAACCTTCCCACAGTATATTATAGTACAATATATGAGCTACTGTGTTTGAAGTTACAGCTTATTTTATCAAGCTATAGAGGTTCTCTACAGCTAGTAAGCAGTACACTCCCTTGAAACAAATAGATCAGTGTTTTCTTTGATTTTGTATTTTCTTTGTTTGAAAAGAATACTAGATGTTAAGGCAATGAAATATCAAATATTGAATACGTAGCTATTGAAATATACATATTTCAATATGTGTATCGTATCAAACTATATAGATTAAAACTATGTCACAGTTGCTGAGCTTCCATTTTTCTCATGTATTTACACCAAGAAGCAAGAAGTTACATTTTCCAGAAAGTTCAACTATCTTTCAAGCACTCAAAAGCTGTGAACAATTTCTCCAAAGTGTTCCCACTATTCTCAGTGCTGAAAGTTTTAATAAATTAAACATTTCTTTTGTGACTGAATAAGAGCTGTTGAACACTAGGGCCATTTGAAAATGTCTTCCAGTGGGGGCATCTCACAATGACACAAAGTCCAACTAGCATCTTTAATATAACAATTCATTACACTTGAGGCATAACACTATATTATCTAAGCAAGAACTGCAAGATTGGTCCCATAAAATGTAAATTTTACTCTTTCCGTTTGTGACCGAAGTAATTTTAAGAAACCAGATAATTCCAGTGTCTCAGAGATCAAAGTAAATAAGTGGTTTCATGAAAGGGTCAGCTGCAAGTATATGGCATCCAGTGGTTGACAAAAGATTAAAATGCAATCACATACAAAAAAGCCACAACTTGAAGGAAATCATGCATTCTTGAAAAGATACTTAATACTAATAGATGACATACTTTTACTTGAGTTTGGATCATCTATCCTCATGACTCATTATGTGTTTAAGTACATCAATTATATCATAAATAATTTATATCATTACAATGTTCTGTGATTTAATGCATTTAAAACTGTTTCAGACTGATGAGGGTCTTATATGTCTCACACACCTCAACAGACCAGGACACTAAGACTGAAATAAAACCTTCTTATTAGTAAGTCTTAATACTTTTTCATATGAATAAGTTAATTCAAAATATACCAAAGAACACAAATCAAAGTGCTAGGGTGTCCAATTTACAGACAGGGTATCTGAAGCAGAAAGGTTAACATCTTTGCCCAGACTCAAAGCAAGCCACTGCAATCACTGTGCTTCTCTCCAGATTCTGAGGCAACTCCTGGAACATAATAGAAAACCTAACAAAAACAGAGCTTGTAGGAAACATTCTCTTAACATACAGCATGATCACAAACACTGAAAGGCTGGTTGACATTTTCAAAGCTGCAAAGGGAATTTGGATGCTGCCAATTCTCATTAACTTTAATGGGAACTGGGCATCCAAATCTCTTAGGCAGTTTTGCAAATCCCACCACAAATGACCATTTAGGTGGTAAGCATTAAATGGTATTGCCTGCCAGGCACCTTTATCTTTAGAGAGCTTCATAAAAGAAAGCTTCATTGTTTTCTTCCTTGTAGAAGAGTATGTGAGCTAAATGAAGTTTCTCACTCATGGCTTGCACAGAAACAATTTTTCCAGCCCCTTGCAAGGTGCAATTCAAGCAGTTTCTGTAGGCTATCACTAGGAAAGTCAGGACAAAGAACACACATAGGAAAACAATCACTGCTGAGAGATAAAAAGTAAATTCACTGCAAGTTGGTGAATATTTCTGAGCAGACACTCCTGAAATACATGGGCTTTTTATTTGACTTTTAATAGAAATATTTGGTATTACTAGTGCTAAATTTCTCACCTATTCATTTTTTACTTTCTATATGCCCGTCTTTCTGACTAACACCTTGGCATTCAAACAAGTACTATGCTCAAAAATAAAAAAAATAAAACCTGTATAAATGACAGTGTTCAACCATGAACACATTGTCTTTTATGAATATTATAATCACAGAATCAATAAGCCTACAAAGAAAAAACAGGACACAAAACGTGTTTTGTCATTTCTGACGAAGTTATAAAAACAACAGACATTCAATATGCCAAGTGTTCTTCAATCCTTCATAATCATAGCCTTATTGAAGTGAGGACAAAAAGGGTCTAATTGCATAGGAGCAATCTCAATGTAATAGGTTATACACCCAGGCACTGCTGCACAATACAACAAAAACAACGTTCCCTGTGTATAGCAGAATGTCATCTCTCATTTTCAGGCAATTACCTTCTTTCTTGTCAACAGTTTTAATAACCTCCATCATCTCTAAAAGACTTTTGCTTCAGTTAAATAATTTTCAGCTTTTTAATATGCAAATGTGCTTGTTCATATGCATGGGTGAAGTGGCGCTGCTACTTGAAATGTGTCAGTACATTGTGGAGCACCTGCACCTCGGGGAAGCTTGATTTAATTGACACCTAATACTATTCATTATTCCACTTAGTGAGCAACTCCTATTAGTCACCTGTAGGTTTTCCTATAAGCAGTGCTTTGGCCACCAATGAAAATATGAATATTTCTATAAATAGAATGGCCATATTTAGTAAAGGGGGTTCACTACTGGTGAGTCTGGAACATTATCTCATTGGGAATATTTCTTAGGATTCTCCCCCACCCCTATTCCTCCCAAGAACTTTTCCTGACTATGATAGAAGTCAAGAGTAACTCCTATTTAAAAAATATTTTATCTGTGTTAACTATCAGTATCCTAATTCTATAACTGTATTAAATGAACATTATGTGAAGTATGCAAAAGAGAACAGGCGAAAATAATCAAGGTGGGTGGTTTTTATTAATGTAGCTACTGTTTCCCTAAAGTGTGATCTGAGTTGGACAATTCGAATATCTGCTTTATATGACCTAAACGTAATCACTGGCTGTGCAAAGAAATGCAGAATACATGTTATTAATTGAATATTCTTGTAATAAATATTTACCATTATTTTCTAGTTTAACCTTATCCAGTTAATAGCCAATTTCGCTCAATTGTGAAGAATGTGCAACAAAGATCTTTAAATTGCCGCATGAAATAATTACGATGAATGTGGGATTCTCTGTCTTTACTGATATGAATGTGAAAAATATATGCTATAAATGGACACAATTTAAAACTGCCATTGTTCTTTTATTGCTGTATTAGAACTCAGGCACAGGGCACTGTATGTGCTGAGTTGATGATATCGGGGTTGTTTCTTTACCACATGGTCTGTAACCTTATTGTTCAGGCCACATTTCTTTCCAGCATTAATGCATTTGTTAGTCCCAGAAGGCTTAAACTACAGATGTTTAACATCCTGCTTATGGACAGATCATCTGGAATATGAACTAAGAAATCTATACGACTTATTAGTATATGTTATGAGTGCAGCAGAGATTTAATAGCCTGTTCAAACTAGATTAGTGAAACAGTTTCTTACAAAACTGCAAATTCTTAAAATAGACTCATGTAAAAATGAAAAATTAAGATATTCTTTTGATTAAAAATGATTTTTATCAGAAGAATTTGTCACTAATTAATGCTGTTTACATAATAGTGCATGTAACATTAATTACAGCTTTCAGAATGTTAACTGCAAACCTTTTTTTTTTTTTCTTCTGTAAGCACAGATTTACCAGTATGGTAGAAATCAGAGCTCTTTTGAGGGCTTTTCTGCAGTGTATTCAAAGTGATCATAAATCAAGTCTAGAATTCAAAGACAATTAAGGACACAGGCAGTAAAAAAGACTGAGTAATGCTAACCCAGAACTCCAATCATTTTTAAAGTAAGTGGGGAGAACACTGGTCAACTAGGCGATTGTTGGTATCCCCCAAAATGTAATCTCCAAGCTGAAGAATGGCAGCTGGCAGAACAGCTGGTGAATAGGATTAATGTCAGAAGAAAGAAATAAAACTCAACATATGTCCAAGCCTGCGGTGCTGGGACTGAGCATGATTGTACCCCGACGGATACCATGTGTACAGCTGGAAAGTGCCACTGTGCCATGCTTCTCTACCCCACAAGGTCATTTCTAAGAAGTACAGCTAATATCTGAACTGAACTTTTCCTTGAGAACTCTGACTGATTAAGAAACGAACAAACAAGCTTCACAGTGCAAACGTTTTGGACCATTTTAAACGTGCTCTGGGTGGTTTTTTTATAATACAATCTCAAATAAAAAAAGCAGATTAGTATTAAAAAGGACAGATTGCACTAATGTAAATATAATTTTAAAGCTATTTAAACCTTTTAATCTCATCTCATTCAGATTTCCATGTTCAAGGTTCAAATAATACCAAAACTGCAAGTTTAATAAAATAATTTAATTTCATAGTACTTACATGTTTTACTGAAACAAATTTTAATAAACAGCCTGCATAGCTAGGCTTTGCCTAAGAAATTGGGGGAAAAAATGACATTAGCATTAATTTGTGTTTATATTTTGAAATGTTAGCTCTTAAGGGTTTTTCAGCTCATGTCTTAGCATACTCCTAATTTTTTACTGTAACGGGGCAGTTGTTGGAATTGGTTATAGTGAAGAACAGTAAACATATAAAAATTCCTAACTCATGAGAAAGGCACGAGTATTTTTAGAAGTTCGAGAAGAACAAATTCTGTTCAGTCTCCACTTTTCTACTACTGGCTTCAAAAAAATCCTATCAGCTAAATAGCAAAGTTCATAGACAAACAAACTCTTCACTACAATTGTGTACAGAAAGAGCACAAAGGGTTAATATAACCGGTATTTTTCTGTCCCTAATGTAGTCTTCAAATATGGTGATTTTGGGTGCCTTTTATTTTGGTTAGGGAAAATAAGGAAAAAAACTACAGTACCAAATCCAGGTCACTTTCAAAAATACCTATTTCAGCTATGTTCACTTGAACTTAAAATATCTATTTGATAAAAATGCAAAAATTATTGAAGTGAAAAGTCACAGCTCCACTCCTTTACTATTTTCTTGTTATCTTTCTTTTTTATTTTCCTTCTATTACTGTTGTCTTTTCCTTTCTTTTCTCTTTTTCTGTTTTTTTTTTTTTTTTTTTTTTTTTTTTTTTTTTTTTTTTTTTTTTTTTTTTTTTTTTTTTCCCCTTTCTCACATAGCAGGAAACAAGCAGTGGAATAATACTTCACACGCTCTTCCCAGAGGAAAAGACACATGTACCTCAAAGGATGCAAGCATGCATCCTTGGTACCTTAAAATGGAATATCCAACTGGTGTTCCATCCGTCAGCTGCAAGACAGCAACAGGTAACCAGAGGTAATATTTTATTACTCATACTAAGTTGACTTCACTAAGGAAAGTAACTGTGCTCCTTTCCACTTAAATAAAATAATCAACAAATGGCAAGCAGACCTAATGACTTGTTCCGGTTAGAACGGTATTTTTCTGACTTGTAGAAAGATGCTTGCTCATATTTTAATAATAATGGAAATCCTTTACAGTAAGAGATGTAGAAGAACTACAAAAAAACCAGTACAGATGAGAAACCTGAGCCAGTTTGAAACTAGTGAATGCCAAAGGCCACAACTGTTACTGGTTTGAAAACAGTGTAATTACAAATGAAATTGCTACTGAAACCTCTAACCTTTCTTTATTTATCAGGTGCTTATACAATAGTCACATAATTTTAAATACTGTGGTATGTTACAGAAAAAAATAGAGGCCTTCTATTCTTGAAATATACTTTATTCTGGTATAACTCCATTAGTGGCATAATTTTAAGTGAACTAATGTATTATAAACTGACATAGTTTGTATCTAAGAATTTTCTAATGCATGTTCACCCTCTTAACACAATTTGTGTTCCATCACTTCTTTGAAATGTCACTATAATCTATTTATTACATTTATCTGGAAATACCTACCCATTTTTACCAATTTCTCCAAATCACTTCTCAAAAGGAAACCAATAAAGAAAGTGGAAAAATAATTTTATATAATGATAGTAAAAGTATAATGTGCATTATATTCTCATGTCCTGATGGCTGACTCCTTCAGTAGGAAAAATGCTGAGAAGTTTTAATTTGTCAGCAAACACACAGATCTGCATTTCAAAGGTAAAACTGCCAGGAACGATTTTGAGCTTTCCTTCAAGAAGGACTCATATGTGAAGGTCTAAATGCCTAATCAAGACAGCAAACTTTGGGTTTTTTTCATTACATAAAATTATTCCATTCTATTTTAAGATAGTCTTGATTCTAAGTAAGAATCTCCAGCAGTGCTGATCTAATGTGATTATGTACCGGTAAAAATGTTTTTGTTTACATTCATGAAAAAGGGAAAGAAAAGCACATTGCTTATTAATATGTACTGAATTGTTTAAGAAGATTTTTAAGATACAAGTTAAAAGAATTTCATAATTTCAATTTCTCCTTTTCATTTAATAGTAGACATTCATTAGGACCCACACACTGTAATAAATTATAATAATTTCAAACAAGAATTAAATTACTAGGTACCTAGTGAAAGAGCCATTTTTTCTTAGGTACCCTGTAATCTAACTGTCAGATTTAAAATCTATTCCCAATCAACTCTTCACAACATTCACATTTATTCATCTATGCTAAATTAATAAAAGGTGTGAATAATACTGACAAAATTGATCATTATTGTTCATGTAGATTTAGAAAATTATAAGGTAATCTAAAATATAAAAGGAATTGAGGGAAACTATTACAGTTCTTATAAATAAATTCATCCTTTGCTATCTTTTTTTTTAAATTGGGAAAAATTTTCAACAAGAATTTATTGAGATTGACTAGCAAGCTATTTAATAAATTGCACATTTCAGAACAGAACTACATTTTTATTTCAAAAACTATTAAAAGTTGACGATGACACTAATGCAACATGAGAGTTCACCCAAAGCCTTAAAAAGTAATGCTGAAACACCAAAAAAGCTATCCACTATCAGACTGAATACAATTTTTTGGTAGGTTTCGCCTAGGGTATGCCAAGCACCTTCCACAAGGTCCTGAGTGAGTTCAGGTAACATGGAAGTAAACAGGAATTGGGGTCACCCAGAATCACTTGGAATCTGGATCTAACCGAGTACACCAACTCTGTAAAACAGGCTGAGCATCCCTCCCCTTTATCTGTGCAAACAGACATACAAGGGGACGGCATTCTCCAAGGAGTTAAAGGTGTTACACCATCATCTTTCCTTATATACAGACTTAGCAGCAGCGAGAAGTAACCACTGGATATTATTGCTTCTCTAGGAAAACCAGAGACAATGTCTGTATCAGACTATCCTGTCCTTTGCACATTTGCAGTAATTCCTGCTATCTAACCTCACTGACCCTCTCCCCCCTGACGGGGATCCCTGCAGATAAAGTAAAGCATGTCAACATCTGTTCCCATTCACACCGATTTTAATTTACAAAAAGAGCTTTGCTATTTTCAGAACAGGCTCCAGAGCACAATGACAGATTTAAGGCCTTTAATGGGGTTGCATTTTGAGTGTGTCAGCGTTTCATACTCACCAGGACTTGATTCTAAGGGGCTGCACCAAAGGAAGCTGCGCGGGTTTGAGGAGCCACAGAAAGGGTATTCTCCTCACTACTATTTACCTATAAACCAGCTGGAAAAGTTTTAATGTCCTTAACAAACCTCTGCATTTGCTGCTTTGACCAGAAACTGGAGATCCAGAGCACCAGGGACACAATTCCTTCCCTTCCCATTTTCATCCTGTGCATTCCTTCTACCGTCACACACCTTTCTGAAACTCAGCATGTATTACTGGGGGTACGTTTTCCAAACTGCTTTCTCATGACATTACTCTGTTCTTAATGACTTTTGAACCCACTGGTTTTTGTGAAAGCAAAGCCAGACCAAAGCCCTTTGTGTTTTTTGGCTTTTGTTTTCGGTGGTTTTCTTCTTTAAAAAACGCAGTCCTTGGCCTCTCCTGTCCTGATATATTACAAATACTTTCAATAACTAACTGTCTTTTTTCTAAAGTTCTTTTAACTGGACATTATTTATCGACTACCCTCGTAAATCTGAAGAATTTACTCATCCCACTAGAAAGTTGCAGAGCATACAGATATTATGAGGATCACAGTCATACAAAAACAATTCACAGAATTTCAGGGAATTCTTAGTGACTCAAATTAATTTTTTCCATCTCTTTGAGAGGGTTTAGTTGTTTTTTTAAAGATATACAATATGAAGAACAACTTGGAGAAACAATGCACAAGTTGTGTTGTAATCACATAACAGCTAAGACAAGAGCAGCTGAGCAGAAGGAAGATGGGCAGTGGAATGCCATACAGTAATCAGCACTGTTGACTAATCAGAATTTGAGACACTAGAAGGTAATAAGGGTATTATAAAGAATGGCTTATTGAAGGAGCAGCTGTTTATGTGTAGCTCACTGTTTAAATGAATTCCACTAGATTGCCATGGTATGTTTTGGTTAAAAAAAAAGTTTTAAAACAAAAAAAAAAAAAAAAAAAAAAAAAAACCAGAAGAAAAGGAAAAGATATATCAGGAAAGGCAAGCACAAGGGAGCAAATATCTGCATATCATGACCACAAGTACATAAATAGAAGCAGTTCTCTAGGTACTGGAGACCTCTAAAAAATGACATAAATTCATTGGCCCTGGAAGTTACAAAAGAATATTCATTACTTAGGCAAAGCTTAAATGTCATCTTTGTTAGCCTCAACCACTGAGCTTTGTTGCCATGGGCACAAGAGCTGAGGTGGTTATGAAGGGTAATAGACAAAGAGGAAAAAACCAAGGGAAAGTGTAACGAAAACCAACTACAGAGCCATTTTAAGACATTCATATTTGCACCGGCAGCCAATAAACACAATAAATAAATTCAACCTCATTTACAGAAAAAAAAAAGGCCAACTTTAATATCCCCCCACATAAACATAATAATAATAAAATAGTGCTATGATCACAACTAGGAAAATCTAATTAAATAATGTAAGAAGACCAAAAATAGAAACAATATTCAAAATCACACAAGTGAAAGCAACAACTCACTATAATTCTCAGATAATAATCATGCTGTTCAAATCTATGTGCCATAGGGTTGTTCAACACTTTTTTTGTTCGCCTGTTTGTTTTCTGAAGCCAAGTTACACTTTTGTTTTTAAAAATATCTTTGAACAATTGGGGGCAGGAAGGAGACTGCCTAATTGTAGTGGAGATTTATCATAATCCATTATTTAAAATATTCTACTCTGGACAGCAAGGGCTTGGTAATATTTAAAAGCAGTCAGCAAGAAGTGGAAACTCTGGTATCTTTTGTAACAGTTCACATGTCAAACTGGCAAAGTGCCCACAGTGTACGGCAGAAAAATCTATTTAATGTCTGCCCCACAAGGCGACATGAGGCTTGATTGGCAGAAAGCAGAGAGTGGCTTTTGATCATGTGTCCTAACAAGCAGTTCCAGCTCCTGTCTCTTCGGCTGAGCGGCTCCACATTACCTATTCAAACAGAAGTGACAGGCCACTGCACTACTCTTTGGCTCTAGTCTCACGCAGTGGGAGCTATGCTGGAGACAGAGCCACTGATTAAATATATCACTTTTTCAAGACAAGCAGGTTGTCTGAATCAAAGTTGGACAGAATAGACTCAACATTATTAAAAGAGGATATAAAACTGGAGTTGAGTGATGTTAGGCCAGTGTGTACAGCCTCAGGGATTCACAGACTGACAAGGGGAATAAGGAACAGCAGAACTCATAAAGCAGGGTCAGAAATTAGCTGTGACACCTTGGCCATTTTCCCATCACTTCAGGGCCACTGTGTTTCAAATCCTGTAGTCTCTTTTTGGCCTTTTTTTTAATGATTTTCTTTGCAGAAAGAAGGAAGGGGGGGGTGTAAAAACCGTTAACTACCAAAAGTCGCAAATTGCAGTTTTACAATTAGAGATAAAACATTAGCCACATTTTGCCACCTAATATACAGTGTTTTCTAATTAGATTGTGGTTTTTTCCTTGTATTCTCATCAGCCAAATTATTGTCATCAAATAATTTGTTGATACAGCACTAACTACTCTTGCTCTAAGGAATAACTGAAAGCTGAGGAAAATGACTGAATAAAGATGCTTATTACATTGCCTTGTTAGTTCATTAACAAATTGGTTTGATTTCTGAGGTCATATGTCTGGCCACTGTCTGTTGTGTTACCTGATACACAGACACAAAAGGGCAACAGACATGATTCTTTGTCTAGTCGTTATATCACAGAAACACCAGATACACTGAAACCTAGTGGAACCAATGCTCCAACTAAATTTTTAATTACAAGTATAACTGCAGATGTAACAAAACCTATTAACAAAGCTGCAACAACCACATTTAAACAGCTAAAAACACAAACAGTCCACAGAGGGAACAGAAACTGAAGCAAAGGAATCTTATTTTACTCAGTGATGCGTGTGCGTGCCAGATCTATAAAATTATTTCTGGGCTATTCAAAGTTCTGTAACAAAATATTAAAATTATGATATAAAATCTAGGCAGATTTTTTCCAGAACCACTCCTGCAGTAATTCCATTGAAATTAATAGAGTTACCTCAGGAATAAACTTGGTTCAATATTTATTTTTCACTACGGCAAGTTCTTCTGACATTTTAACAAACCTCTGCCCGATGTGTTAGTTTTTGTTTCATTGTAAATATTTAAAAGTAATCTGCTTGTTACATATTTAAGATATGATAAGGACTGCTTAGACCTACACTGAGAAGCAGAGCTGTTTTAAATATTGAATATGCAGGTAAATTTTAAGATAGAGTAGGAAGAACCAAATCCTGTCCTCATGCATATCCCGTGACACATACAGCACAGCTATAAATGCAAACAGAATTCATTCTTAAGGTGGTGTTAGACTAAGAAATTCAGTACAGAGCCCTCAAAGGTTTTGGTGCAACTACAGGCTCTCTAGGCTGTAGTGTTCAGACTTCTTCCAGATGGGTGAAAGAGCCTGCTTTCTTCAACATTTTCAAACAAATAAAAAGACAGAAGAGTATTCAAGATGGGTTTTTTTAGGTTCAGTGAAGATCATGATTTACTGTAGAGGGTGTTGTCACATCAAGTTCTTTAAGAAATGTGAGCAGGCAGCAGTGCATTGTAGCTTCATGTCGAAATATGGCAAATGGTTATGTAAAGCATTAAGTAAAACAGTTAACAAAAAGGAAGATGAAAATAAACAGCCATTCATACATAGGGCACTGTGCCCAGGAACTCTGGGCACCTATGTAAGTAAAACTAAAAATATATTATGATTAATAAAAGAAAACAGCTATTAGATACATTCCAAAATGCTAGGCTGTAGAACAAGACATTTTGGCACAGCTTTACTGATTGGCAGCCCATGTTAAGGACCGACCCAAGACTGCAACAGAGTGAGAGCTGCTAGTCAGGACAGAGCAATGCTAACAGGAGCTCTCTGCAGATGTTTACACAGTACTTGCCCTCAAGACTGTATTTAACAAGGACTATTGCACTTTTTTTTTCAAGAATATCACAGTTTGAACTTTACAAAAACACCACCACTTCTTTACGTTATTAAAGCAAGACAGAAGTGGGAGGCTTTGACACATTAACCACCATCTTGCTTCATTTTGGAGATCAACATGCCAATGAGTAAACAAGGAAGAAGCCTGGCTACAAATGGGAACTAGAAGGATTCCTCACAATCCAAAACACATTTATGAAGTGGAGAAATATGTAGTTAAGAACACTGAATTATGTTTTTATTCTTGGTTTTCACTTTGCAGTCATCAGCTACACGCCAGGAAGGAAGAGCACACAGACAGGGTGAAAACTCAAATTATACAGCCAGGGCTTGAGCACACACCACTGAAGTTCTTGATAAAGCCCCTCTTGGGTTTAAGGGCACCAGCTCAGTCCTACAGTGCAGAACCAGTGGCTTTAAAATAAAACATATTGGAGATCACACTTTGGGTGCTGTGTCCACTTCTGGGCGCCCGAGTTCAAGAAAGACATGGGCATACTGGAGAGACTCCCGAATGGGCCACAAGGCAAACAACTGACTGGAGCATCTCTCATATGAAGAGGGGCTGAGAGTGCCATGAGTGTTTAGGCTGGAAAAGAGCAGGCTCCAGGGGATAACATACAAATATCTGATGGCAGGAGTAACAAAGGCAGATCCGTGCACTTGTCAGTGGTGCCCAACGACAGCCTCAGAGGCAAAGGGAACAAATAGAAATACAGGAAATTCCCTTGAAACATAAGAAAAAAAATCTTTCTTATTGTAAGGATGACCAAACACTGAACAGGTTGAGGGGTTTCCATCCTTGGAGATATACAAAAACTGATGGGACATGTCTCTAAACAACTTGTTCTAGGTGATTGTGCTCTGCACAGAGGGGTTGGACAGTGCCTTCTCACCTCAGCCACTCTGTGATTTTCTGATTCTATGGAACCCACAGCAAACTGAGTGTAGGAGAACACAGATATAAGGCTCTTTCTCATATTGGCTGATATACTTGAGAGAAGAAAGCTGCTTTTAATGATGACATCCTAAATTTTATGGTGCCGAACTAAGCAGTTCTTCGTAAAAAGGATAAATTCAAAAGCCAAGTCCCTTCCTCACACTCAAAAACACTCTACCAGATTTCCAAATTTTTTTAAGCTTATATTCTTCCCATTGCAAATTTCAGAGAAAATAAAAATGCCTAAAAATACTTAAATAAAATACTTAAATTAAAAAAAATAACTACTTTTTTCTCATTAATTCCTACTCATATTTAATAATACACAAAAGTAACAGTGATGTTGAATGAATTTAGCCTCCTTAACACAATATTATTTGGGGTTAATTAGCATGGCTGAAGACTGATCTTAATAGTTGTTTGTTGCTTCCACTGGAGGCAGGTTTCTCTCACGAAAGAAGTGGCATCTTGGAGTTTCAGAATAAAACACAGAGGTAAAAGTAGCTGCTCTCTCCGTTAGATGAACAAGACAGCCTGAGCATGCAGCCACCTCGTGAAGCCTGGGAGCAAGTACCTCTGTCTCTCTTGTGGCAACCAAATAAAGTTGTCAAAATTATTTTTAAATAATGACAAGGTATCTAAACCAAATATGGTATAGAAAAATAAGGAATATATCAGCATTTAAAATGTATATGCTGCTGAGCATTTTTACTGTCATTTCTTTAAGAAAAGCAGATCTAATTAGCTGTATCTCTAAAGTGTGTACCTAGCATTTTTATTATGTATTATAACGTTTTGCTTAGAGTTGACATTTTTATTCTGACAAGCACTGTCTGGAGAGCTCTCAATAAATAATACATTTACAATTTTCAGTAAATAAGCACTGGACACAAATCGTTATCCTTACTTACAGCTGCCCTTCTCTAATAGTGCTTTTACAAGTAAGGTGACTATTCACTCTAATGCAATACTCTCAGTGCTGGAAAGATATTTTCATTCATTACCCCAGTCACAAGCACTTAAAGCACTTTTAGGCCCTGTTGCAAACCAGCAGGAATGGCGAAGCAAATAAAACCAACTAAAACTAAAGTTCATCACCAAAGAAATCTGAGGCCATTCACCTTACAGAACTTGGAAAATACAATGGCATACAAGATCAGCCATGTTTTAGTCCCATTTTTCCCCTGTATTTTTATATTTACATTAGCAATTTTAGGAAGGGAAGTATTGCAGTCTAGTCCCTACTATTAACCTGAAGGTTACAAAATGTATTTCAATTGCCATTTTAAAGCATGATCTGATCATAACATTGCTTGTGTCACAGTACATCAGAAACCAATGAAATTTGAATCTATATTTCTGCTGCCAAGACCATGCAACTGAAGCAATTCACCATATTTTTACAGCTATTTACTCACTCACATTCTTTACCGCAGAGCTCAGTGTCAGTTGTACCTATTCACACTGAACTTGCCCTTCTTACTGCCCCTAGGAAAAAGATGGCTTTTAAGATATGCTATTTTAATAATGCTTTCACAATACTAATATCATACAAATAGTGTATAGATAGCAGATGTTTTACCATGTCTAAAAAGGAGACAAAAGTGTGGAGTAGCATAGCACAGAAAATTATATAAAATGGAAGCATGGACACAATTTGTCACACAATAAAATGTGTAGAGTGGGATTAAAGAAAAAGAAAAGGTGAAATGATTCCTGAAGGTAAGACATTAGAAAACACAATTGCTGGGGAAGAACTGGTTGGAATGGTCAGTAGATGCTGGCACTGAGAATATTTCAGCCTTTTTCAGTGTAATCTGTCCTGATCTACCACTCAAATTCAGAGAAAATGAGAAAAGGGTGAAGGCTCATTTGTTCTAATGAAAAGGATTTTACTCATCTCAAATATCCTGGGTTGAATAAAGACATTTTTTCAATGTGATGTAAGCATCTCAAAATGGTGAGAGCAATTATCTACCCAAAAATAAAGAATTTGCATAGCTAGAATTGAGTCCTGAATGTCAGACTCTTCCCCCATCAGGATTCAATATGATCAACTCTCTTTACTAGCAAAAGCAACAATTTTGTAGATATGCAGAGGAACAACCTGCATCGGGAAACTGAACCTCCAGAAAAGTAGAAGCTCCAGAAAATTCCATGGGTCCTACACCTAGGTAACTGCCTGGTAGTAACCAAGGTGTATTTTTGCCTGGCAAATTCTCACATGGCTACTATCAGACTAACCAGATTCCTGATGATGATGCTGAATAAGATCTAAGAACGGAAGGGACACGAAAACCTTAAAGCAAAACAGATGATCTATACAATCTATCAATGTATTCATGTAAGTCTCATTCTTCACGATACCTATGTAAAAGTCTGTACTATACTCTTTTTGTGTGCCATGAATGAATTTCAGAACAAAGAAAACTGAAGTGAAGCTTTCAAATGTAGCATGAGACATACTGAAAAGTACTGAAAAATTACTACATCAACACAAAACCTTTGAGTAATGACTAGATGCTCAAATGCAACAACATTGGGTAAGACTTTAGTGTAGGCAGCCAGATAATAAATGCAAAGATAAGGTGGAAAGATGACAATATGTACCACTTTCTTAAATAAAATTTGTGAGATAGCATTTAATCACAAAACAGTACTCTGAAAGACTTAAAGAATATGAGAAAGTAAAAAAATCAAAAATGCATAAATCCTCACAAACCTAGAATGATAAATAAAAATATGAGACAAAATATTAATGACCAGACACAGTATGGTTACACATACTGGGTCTGTCATTGCAAAAAAGAAATATGTAAACACATATTGCATTCTAAATTTCATTAAAATTGTAATAAAATTTAACAGAATGAATTTTTGATGGAAAAAATCAAATACAACAGACAGAATGAAAAAAAAAAAGCTGCAAATTCTTTTAGTTACCAGAAAATAACCCTATAAAACACTTTCTTTGTGGTAATGTTCCTAAAAAGTCTTAAATTATTTTAATTTAACATACTGAGATATTGAAATTCACTATACACTTCAATAAATGAATTCTTAGACATTTTATGATCTATAAAACATCTATAAATAAAAGAATATCTTTTTCTAAAACGGCAGTATATATTGCAAGGAAAAAGAGTAATCAATGTGCTTTTACCAAGGTAATTGGATTTAAAAAAAAAAAAGAAAGAAAGAGAGAGAGAGAAAGAGTAAGTTGCATTTAATTATTTGGTAAAGAGGTAAGTAATTGAAGTAAACAGTGATTTAGGAAAATGTGTTTCATATCTCTCCTTTAACTTGATCTGAGTCATCTATTTATTGTGTGGACCTTTGGGCTTTTGGAAGCATGTTTGGAGTGTAGAAGAAAAGTTCTTCGTCTTAGATGTCATATATGGCTTCTAAAAAAAGCAAATGAAAGATAAGTATTAAATTAACCATATACATAACTGATTCTGAATTTACTTAGCAAAACTGATTTTTAAGAAGAAAAAGGAAACACAATGAGAGTGGTACCTAGCAGATATGACAAGGTTTTTCAAAGGTGATGAAAGAAGTTTGAAGAGGGTGGGGTTTTTAATATCCAAAGGGCTTGTTTCTAGCTGAGAGGAATGCCAGTTGTCATTTGTAAATTTAATAGATATCATAAAAAAAGAAAACAGTAGTATTAACTCATTTTTAACCATTACTTTGGATAATCCTAATAGCAAAACACAGCAACGTTTTTAAAGCCTTGAAAGAGAACAAAATATCTGTATCCATAAAAAAAAAAAAAACAAGGGTCTATAAATGGTCTATAAATGCCAAGTGTATTAGGAGAACCAAGGATCGTGACTGTCAGTAGAAAATGCGGGTATACAGCACACCACAAGACAGGTAACTTGAATTAAATCTCTGCAAAAATTCTGAAAAACATTTAAAAATATTCATTGACCACAAATGGTCAACAGTTCACTTCTAAGACTGATCCACAAAGGAGAACTCCTGACATGTACTGTCCACAAAGGTTATGCTAAAAACTATACTAAAACCAAGTATATGTTTGTTTATGTCTGAACACTTTCTGTTCTCAGCTGTGGCAGGCTTAAAACAAAGAATACAAAACAGAAACTCTCCATTCATTTAATATAATATGCACAGATTCCATTAAAAAAGAACTCAAAACAACAATAACCAAAAACCCAAACGAAACCTCAATAATAACAACAACAACAACAAAACAACCCTGCATAAAATTACAATCAAAATTACAACCAAAATATCCACTTATAAAACACAGTATGGGAAAGTTTAAGTTTCTTCATTCCCAAATAAATTAACAGGAAATATGTACATATTTGTGTGTGCAATAATTGAGTATACTGTCCTTACTGGAAAAATAGAACATTTTATAGGGGAAGTGTCTATTTTAAGCCAATATAACAAAAAATTTTCAATTATTATTAACTGATGAAGCTGGAGGAAAAAAAAATAGCAAAACAAAAAAAATCAGAAAAACCATCACTACTGAGTACTGCAGTAAGATTTTTCCCTACTGCATATAAAATTATTAATACATGTGAACTCTTAATTTTTAATTTAGATATCTTTAGACATATTATATATGACTATGAGTTACATATATCCACCCGTAGAGAGAGAGCACAAACAGGTGCACATGACAGAGAATAGATGGAAATTTATGAATATACTACTCTTCATATAGATGTTCATTATTCCAACATGCACACATAAAAATCTTTGATCACTGAACATTCAACTATGGTCTTCAAGGAGGAAACAAGAATGGGAAGCACTTTAAAAAAGCTTCTGCTAGAATTGTGAACTGAACTTGGTTGAAAAATGATACTGTATACATTGCTCAGAATCAAGGTCAAAAGTGAATTAGGAATCCAGGCCCTGAGTAATGAGGGCTTAGCACTTAGCAGAAATGACATGCCCAGTTTCCAGCTCAGAAGTGCCAGCTGACCTGCCAACCTAGCATTCCAGATCTGAAAGGGAGAAATCTGCTCTCCTAGCTACAGACAAGATGTGTACTACTAATTATTGCTCCTAGAGGCTTATGATGAAGTACAGTAGGATAGTTGTCTGGAAGCCAATTCTCAGACTAGAATTCAGGTAGCCCAGGCTGTAAATCTGTCTCACAAAAGTAATATAAGCAATATTCAAAAAGAAAAGTCTTTTAGTGAAGGGGGATAGAAAGGGAAAGAAGCAGTAAGACCATACTATCTAACAAAAAATCTTCATTTGAGCTGTATAGAGGTTTAATACTTGATTGTACTGGAGGATACTTCCAAAGAAAAAAAACACTAAAACAATACTTCTGCTCACAGAAAAACCGAGACGAATATACTAAAGTTATCCAAGAGGCCCTAGAGTCTGGTCTTGTTGATTAAATTAGACACCTGTTCATTTCTGATCTCTTCTGTCTTATGAGAACACAAGTCAGCAAAGTCTTTACATACTCAAATTAACTCTAAATATTTGTAGCATTCTTTCCTTTTTCAATTACAACATTCTCATCAATTTTCTCATTTCCAAATCATTACCAATTAAGACACAGGAATACCTTAATGTACAAAAAAATGCAAATACTGGACCCCGAAATCAAAAAAAATGTTGTTTATTCTGTTATGTTGGTAGTCTTTGTTCAGACTCCAAATAATGCTAAAAACATACCCAAGGTATGTACCTTCCTGTATGAGGCGCTCATGTTTCCAGTACTATACACAAGACATGACACTGGCTGAAGCACTACTATTAAAGAGAGATTAAAACAGCTGTACATTATGCTGAAGCACTCACTCTTCCCTTTACAAACAGACGGTCCTGGATTACAAGCAGCACTTGACCATTTAAATCACTACAACAACCAGATTTAGCCAGCTGGGCCATATTCTCCTAGGCAATGCCTGTTGACCTCCTCAGTCACAGCTGCTCAGATGAAATTCTCATCAGACAACTTGTTTTCAGAAGCCAAAGGACTCTGATTAAATATATCTATTTAGACATGATAAACTCTCTGAATATATTTCTTTTTCAATGTTATGAGGTACAGTGGAGACCACAAGTAGTATATACAAGCATAACAGACACCTAATATCTGAATGTATACCACAAAATATTTAAGTATTTAACCCCAGCAAGTCATATTACTCAAATTCAGATCCTGAAGATGAACCAGAAAGTGACTATATAATAATACTAAAAGAGACTTTTTGCTGTACTCGCATGGGGGTTAGATCTGACGACTGGAATGCTCGAGTTCTTTACTCCACTTCTAACTCTACAATTACTTTGACATATGACTGTACATTAGCCCAAATTCCACAGCTACATCAATGGTCATGGAGGTCATCTCTACAGAAGAGGCTCACATGAATTATGAAATTTTTTTAAAGGAGTCATGCAAGACTTAAAGCCCCACACAATAGTATACAATGGAAATACACATCTTTTCCCCATTCCATTCATTAAAGCAATATATATTGTGCTCTCTATTTGCTAAAAAATCAGCAGGTGTTTTTTCATTCGGGTAAGGAATTTTGTGACAGATCAGAACTTAGTACACTAAGAGCTCCTCAGCTGCATTGGTTGTGTACCATTTTAAGAAAAAAACTGCACAGAAACATATTTTAAAATGTAGGTGTTAAACAGCGTCATATGTAGTATATGTGTGACCAGGCTATTAATTAGGTTGTTTAAAAGACACTATCAGATGGCAAAACAATTTCATAATTTCAGCTCTCATTTCTCCAACTGACTCTGCACAGAGTTAAAACAAGTTCAGAGTCATAAAATTTTTAAAATATTATTTTATTTTAGTTAAACAAGTATGGAGAATTTACTTCTTTTTAATTCAGAGAAACCTCTGAAATAGGTATTCAAATCTGCTATAAGAATTTTGGTATTCCTGATCTACACGTTGAACTTTCTAAGTGTAACATCCTGAAGAATTTCCAATCTTTCTATTAATGATTTTTCTGTGTTAGTTTATATAATATCAGTCAAATATTCATTATTTTCTGCTAAATGTAAGTAACCTTTTTTTCTACAGAAAATGCTGGATGAACTGAGAAGAACTTAACATAGTTAAGCTCTTAACATAACTTCATAGAATGGCTTGGGTTGGAAGGGACCTTGAAAATCATCTAATTCTGACTCCACTGCCATAGGCAGAAGCACTTTTCACTAGACCAGAGTTCTCAGAACTCCATGCAACCTGGCCTTGAACACTTCCAGGGATGGGGCATCCATAGCTTCTGTGGACAGCCTGTTCTAGTGCCTCACCACCCTCACAGTGAAGAATATCTAATCTAAACATGAAGATACAGTCAAATACCTTTGAACTTACAGGCAGACTTTAGAATAGTTTTCCAGTATAATGTAGTCCATAAAAGGCAAGATTACTTTATAGATCAGAAATTACCTTCATTTCACAACTGATGAGAAAATATAGCACAGAAGGCTGCAACTCAGTGAGAGGGATCTCTCTGCTGTGCACATACCTCTCTTAAAACAACTAATGTGTACTAATGCAGAGGAAACGTTGAAAATTCTAGAGAATTCATACAAAAATAAGCCATCAAATGCTTGAATCCATACAGTAAGATACTGTGTTTAAACTTTTTGATGCACATTTTTATTAGCACACCATTCAGTATACTCCTGGAATAGTGGTGTCAATATAATCAACAGCAACTTTTATACTCCCACAGCAAAGTAGGAGCCAAGACCTTTGATTAGCATGGAGTGTTGAACGACTGCTACTGACTGTAAAAAACAATTCTGCTAAAGTAATATTTAAAATAGTTTTCTAAGTCTAACTACCAAATCTAAGAAATTTTTGAAAGAGTGATCTTTACAGCTGAAAACAGACAGATGGTAGCAAAGAATCTGGGACATTCTCTCTTTAGAGATGTTTCACCAGCTTCAGAAAGGATACCTATAGAACACATTTATCTATGTACTGGCATTTAACAATTATGCCAAGAAATATGAAAGCCTACTTCCATCCCTACATGATTTTAGCCCATATTTAAGCATATTATTGTATCAGCTTCAATTTTAATTGAAATCTACATTGATACGTGGAGTCAAGGGAACCTAACCTAAAGTGCACTGTTTGAAGTGCACTGTGACCATACCATGAAATTGAGAAGTCAAAATAATTCTGAACTCCTTCATATTTCAAAAAAAAAAAAAAATGAATCACAAAGTTCTACTGCCTTGTGGCTCTGCTACATTACAAATAATCTTCCTGGGTTATTTTTAATGCCACAAAGCAACACTGTTAAAATAACTAAGAGAATCCACATGTTTATCTATTTCAGAGCCTCCTACTCTCACAACTTCACTGATTCAAACTCATGTATGAGCACATAGACTAGAAGGTATTACTGCAGAACCAAGCAAGACTTCATTCTACTTGATATGTAGAGAAAGTTTCATGATGGGCCCTGACCATGTGCACAGATACCCTGATAAACTCACTCTCCAATTCTACTTGGCTCCTGCCATGGCCAAAATCTTAGCAAAGTCAATGAAAGTATCTGAATGAGGACTGAATACATAAACTATCTCAGCACTCAAAGATTTTTCCTCATTTTTCTCTCCGTTTTAGTACTTGTAACAATATCTGAGCAGACTGCACAATTCTAGCTACATAGGTCAGAACTATGTAGTTTTAGACTTTAAAGTGTTTCCCATTCTCCTAATTACAGACACTGGGTCATTAGGGTGATGAAAGATGAGAATTTCTAAGGCAAAAAAAAACAGCTCGTGTTTTATTCATTCTTATTGTTCAAAATAAACATTTATCTTTTAAAATGAGAAGAACAAATAGCACTGAAGAATACTCCTAACAACTCTACAACCTGTTGAGAATTCATCATAACCTTTCAAGTAAGGGCTGAGTTTTCACCTAATCCAACATTCTTGCTTTGACTCACAACCAAGACACTTTAAAAACTTTTAAAAACCGGTGTATTTGTCTAAAATCCCCAAAGGACCTCAAACTACCACTGCCATGGAAACCTGTGAATAACTTTATCCTAGCCTTTGCCAATCATGCAATTTTATGGTTCTTGATACCCAAGACATCCTTTATGCTATAAAAATTATAGGATTTTAGGGTAGGGAAACTGCATCAGTCTTTTCCAACACATACCTTCTTGCTCAGTCCTGGTCATTTCTTCTAGTTTCTTCTGCTTCAGTGTGTCCACCACATCTGCTAAGCTTCCTTTGCGGCGTTCCGGTGTTCCAAAATTAACACTGGTCATTAACTCACTGCGGTCACGACCTCCTTCGTCGGGCTTGTTTGGTGAGGTAGAGGTATTTCGGAAGGAATATAGGGAACATAACTTATTACTCTCTGACTCCTGCAAAGAAACAAAAGAGTGTGAAAATATTCTCTTATGGCAGAAGGATCTCAGACAGGTAAAAGCTGAAAGCATTATTTATTAGTAACCTTAAGTTCCTAAAATGAGCGTTATGATTTGAATTTCTTGGTTTCAGTGCTTCACAAGGGCTCTTTTGTCCTTAAGCTCAGTTCTCCCTATGCTTCTATCATACTTCATGCCATCTTACTGAATCAGGGATTTTCCTTGTCAGGAACAGCCACTTCAACACTTTTTAACAATTAACGTGTTAAGATTTTACAGGTTTTTTTAGTTCCTTACATAAGGATGATACATGTAGCACTAAGAGAGAAAGTACAGACAAGTACAAATTATTCCTGGATAAACCCTCAGCTAATGGAAAACAACATCACTTTAAAACTAGAGAAAGAGTTAGGCCAACAAAGACTGAGGAACAAGAATCTACTTCACAGTTAAATAAGGATGATATGTGTCTTCCCATGCTCATTCACTCCTCTTTAAATGAAACCTTTCTCTTTTTTTAAGGATGAAGGTTAAAATGCTTCTAATATACAAAAGGAAGGCCAACATAGACAAGAATGAGCAAGGAAATGAGTTTATGACAGAACAAGTCATGTATGCCAATACATAGGTACTGAGACTACGTGTGTCAGAGGTGTTATACAGTCAAAAGCATAGAAGTAAAAAGGATTAATCTCCCTTGTCAATAGATAGTGCATATTTGAGAAACAAGAAGAAAAAACAAAAAAGGCACCAAAAAGCAATGAGTAATGCCAATTCTTCTCAGTGTTGTGTTGTCACCCAACAGTCAAGCCTTCCTGAACTTCTCTGGCTCAGACTTCCCATTCTCCCAGCAACAGATGCAACATTCACTGCATCTCTGTTTTCACAATTTCAGCTAAAAAGAGAACACATTCTTTAATTTGCTCTCTAAAACTCAACCACAAAAATTTCTTACACACTTTCCTTTCCAAAATTACTCTTCTATTTTAATTTTTAATAATGCCAGGCTAGGATTGCTAAACATTTGGGCTAAAGAACTAATGATTTTTTTTCATTTATGGTAAGCCTAGAAATGTCAGTGTGTATATTAGATTCTGTGAAACATTTTCTTTAAAATTAAGGAGTAATAATAGTAGCAATTCATTTAAAAATTAAGAGACGAATTAATAGTGTTGTCAAAAATCATTCTTCCAATGCACAGTGTTCCCCATAAATATATGGAGAATATATACTACTTTATGAGCTGAAAATATCCACCTACTGAAGAAACTTGTGTTGGGAAATGCCCTAGCTGAAACAGGGTCTGAAGAAAGGCTAGAAAGCATTAACCATCAGCAACGACATCGGATATAAATTTTTGCTTCAGTCTGGAACAGATCAAGTAGTTGTGCAATGTAACAGAAGGAGCAACACCAACAAGGAGCAAGCACAGTAACTCAGGGCTGCAGACTGTGTAGAAGGTGGTGGTGACACATTGTCATCAAGCACAGCAGTAGGTGATCAGCACAACACTTACAGTCGTTGGAGAAGGAAGCAGCATTTGCCAGTGATGTTGCAAAAGTATTTATTAACTAAGACAGGGAACTAGAAGACCCTACACCCCAGTAGTAGCAGCACCCTGTCAACACAATAGGAGTGACAGAGGTTTTGTAAGCACAAACAGAAAGAGAGGTGACATGGACCAGAAACTTTACCTTTGCTTTTTTATCTATGAAACATTAGAGAATTTTTCATTCCACCCATTTGCATTCATTAAAGAATCTAATATCACAAAGGACAACAATATCCTAGACCAGGTACAGAGATAAATTTTTTTACAGAATCACAGAATATTCTGAGTTGGAAGGGACCCACAATGATCATCGAGCCTCCAACTCCTGGCCTTGCACAGGACCATCACCAAGAGTCACACCACGTTTCTGAGAGTATCATCCAAATGCTTCTTGAACTCTGTCAGACTTGGTGCTGTGACCACTTCCCTGGGGAGCCTGTTCCAGTGCCCAACCACCCTCTGGATGAAGAACCTCTTTCTAATATCCAACCTAAACCTCCCCTGAAACAACTTCAGGACATTATCTCAGGTTCTATCACTGGTCACCACAGAGATGAGACCAGCGTCTGCCCCTCCTCTTCCTCAGGAGGAACTGCAATGAGGTCTCTGCTCAGTCTCCTCTTTGCCAGGCTGAACAGACCAAGTGCCCTCAGCTGCTCCTCACACGGCTTCCCCTCAGTGCCCTTCACCATCCTTATGGCCCTCCTTTGGACACTCTCTAACAGCTTAATCCCTTTCTTATATTGTGGTGACCAAAACTGTGCACAATATTCAAGGCGAGGTCATCTTTAAAATGGAAAGCTTTCATATATTTAATTGTTTCTGAAAACTACTTTGCATTTTTCTTAAAACTTGGTCTTATCACAGAGGTGATAAAAAAGCATCTTCTAATATTTTTCAAATTTAGATCTGGAATTTCTATAACTTTCCTCA
Source organism: Pipra filicauda (assembly GCF_003945595.2). Classification (NCBI taxonomy): domain Eukaryota; kingdom Metazoa; phylum Chordata; class Aves; order Passeriformes; family Pipridae; genus Pipra; species Pipra filicauda. The sequence goes on along the minus strand of NW_024104387.1, from coordinate 2,099,336 downwards.
ATGAAAAATTAATACTTTTTAGCACGGCATTTTCACCTTTGAAGACAACAGTATAAGAGCAATTAGTACTTTTAAAAGAATCTGTTCTCGAGAGAGAACATCCTTTTACAGCACATAAAATACATCCATCAGGTTCAATGCAGGGGTTTTCATGTTCTCAGCAAGAAACACTAAATCTATTGTTTAGCCCAGAAAGGGCTAATCTGTGGAGCAAGTGGAAATAACTGAATGTTCTTCCTCCTGATAACCTATCCTGTCTCTCGTCTGGATGCTGGATATGTGGTCCAGCACAATGTTCTTTTGCTGCTAATGAAAGACTCTCCAAGTCCTGCCTCCATTAGGCAGCAAATTCATCCTTCTTTTTCTTGCCCAAGAGACTGCAATATCCATAATGAAGATGAGACAAGTTTAAACTCCATGCAAATGATACAGATTTATGGAATGGAGGCAGAATGACAGCCTTTGCAAGAATGAGGATTTGTCCAATTAATAGATTCTTTTATACTGTCAGTTTTGTGGGTATTTAAAATGTAGAACAAAAATAAAAGAATAAAATGCATTCCTAATATTTCTGGTTCTGTTTAGCCCTACAGCTGTAGTATTGGGGTCACCGAATGGCTAATATATTTGCAGTGCATTATCTGAACTGCCAATATAAGAAACCCAGTATGGATGACTTTCTGAGCCCCATCTTTTTCTAAAATGAGAAACTATTAAAAAGCATGATTGAGGATCCAGCAGAAGAACTGCACAAACTGAAAGGAATTCAAGGGGCTAAATAGGCAAATGGGAAAACTGTAGACTAGTCCAGTGTAAATATCTTATATAATAATAGCAGAACTCAGCTAGAAAAATCTACATCAGATGCATGTACAATTATCTACAAGAAACAAAACAAATTCTTATGTCTTCTTTGATTCTGGATTAGTCCGTGAATAACCTACAAATAAAATGTAGCTAAAATGAAATATTTAAAAGGCTTCAGAAGGAATTTTATTGCTACACATTCAGAATAGATATTTTTTACTGCTACGTATCTATTGTTGGCAACTTTCTTTTCATTACAACCATATAGACAGGTTATATTGACCTCACATTCATGGCAAACTAGACAGATCAAAACACAAGGGGGCAAAGGAAGTATTCATTTTTTTCCTTAGAAAGTTGACTCAATTGTATCTGCTGTTGCTACTGCAGCATTCTGTTTGTTGAAAATCAAATAAATGTTGCAGCAAATTTACAAATTATTTTAATTTTCATGGTGCACCTTATAAACTTTTGCAGACCAATTGTTGTGGCATGTCACGCTTACGTCCCAGCACCTCACCCCATTGCATGACCAAAACTGCAACTATCACATACACCAGATGCAGGCCTGGCTACCAAAAATGTATTTGCACTGACGTTCATAAGCAGCATGGAGAGACCCTCTTAATACATCCTAATGGTCCAGGTATCCTCTGAAAATAGACTACTTGGATCGTATATGTTGTTTGAGATAAGAGGTATCATCACCTCCACAAGTGTTTTGTTGGACTTCTTGCTCTAGTGTATTAAGTAATCTCACTAGAAAATCTAGAGTTCAGATTAAAAACAACCACCAAACTTCCTATAATAGAACAAGTTGATGAATTCATGGTTGGGAAAGGAGAACCTGGTCATTTTGAATATAGATGTCACTGAAGAAAGATATCCTATCCCTAACAAACTTTATGAAGCCACCTTTTACAGAACAAGGAAGTCACAGTTTGTTTGACCCAAAGAGTGAAAAGAAAGGATACTGTTAATGGTCTTTTTCATGTTTTTTCCAAGAGCACGGAAGAAGAGATAAAGGCAAGGAAAGCGCCTAGCCAAGATCAGCTCAAATTATTCCAATTTGCAAAATCCAAACCATCAAATTCATCAGCACTGATGAAAATTCCCCATGCATGCCAACTTTTTTCAGCATAACTGGTAAAACTTGATAAGAAAATGAACAAGAGAACATGACTGATACAAATGTCCACTTCACTTATTTGGACACACTCCGGTGCCCAAATTCATCCAGATACACTAGACAACTGACACATCCCTGAAATCTCAGGTTTAAAGTTCACATATTTCTGTAAATATGATCTTTTAAGTCTAAACTTGAAGTAATGTCTTCAACACATGACATTCCCTTTGAAGGCGCACAATTCAAGGTGTGTTATTCTTATCAATGTCCGTGATTTCGATGTAAGGAGGGAGAAAAAAAAATGGAAAATATCTTATAAACAGGTGAAAAACAAACATTTAGTCTATGGACAAAAGAATTAACACAGAGCATGCCTCTTCATCAAAGACTGGTGAAATTTGGTCACAGTAAACCCTACACATTTTTAATCTTGACTATATTAGGATTAATTAAATTTTCAGTCAAGAAATAGAACAATCATCAACATTAATAAAGTGTCAGCATCAAAATATTATGTCCATCTGAAGCATCTTTTACTTCCAGAAAGAGTGGACTGCTATGCCTGTAATTTGTTCCTAATGGTGTTAGCTAAACATATTGCTTACTACAAATAATAGAGCAATGTGGGTTTCTTCTCAGTTTGATCCATGTGAAGATTGCTCAGAATCCCTACACACCTTTGCTGGATTTACAAAACTATCCTCCCACTTACACACTAGTGGGATATCCACTTACACTACTGGATAACTGTAGAACAACTATTTATGCCTGTACCAGAATGCACAAGGGTATGGTACAGGGATTTTTGTTCACCACAATGGAGGCATTTCCAGACTAGCCCTCTAACAGTTGGCAAACAATAAAATTTGAAGACAGCTTATTATACAGAAACAGGCACAAATCTGACTGCTTAGAGAAAAATATGATGATTTTGCATCTTAAGCTTTCTTGTTTGCCTTACCGTGTCAGATATAAAAATGCTTTAATTTGAAGAAGGTATTTATTTGCAGAGATGACTAAATAAGAAAATCTTACTCCTCAACAACTGAAGAGAGAAACTCTTGACCACTATTTCAGCTAGTTACTATTCAGCAGGGACAAAATTGAATTTATTTTTGAAATGCTGGGTTTTCATATCAAGGTAAATAAATGGCATTTTTCCTCTGTACATTTTCTTGCCAGCCTATTAGCACAGACCAAATTTTATTACTGATCATTCCACTCACTGTGGTTAGTGTTTTGACAAAATGTTCTTATTATAACAGTTTAAATACCTATATACAGACACTAAAATTTAAGGATTAAGTTTCAAAGTGAACAAAATTGAGCAAAATAAATAAATGCACAAAAGACAGAAAACCAGAAATTAGCAAGGCTTGGACACTAAAATACTATGCATGACTCACTCAGGGACAGATAGTCCATGCATAAAATCATACTTTTACTTGCCCCTAAATCCTTTACCTACCTTCCTACTCATCTGTTAGTGGGAAAACAACATTAAGATTTACAGCACACTATGGTAAAAGCTTTCCTAGGTTTATCCTTGGCCTTTTGCATGTTAGAGGACAGTATACTTTAACCAATTCCAAATTTTCTTTGATTATAGGTGGTCCAACAACAGTGTCCAAAGTCTTATCTTTCCAGGCTGCCTGGTGTAAACAAGGAGTGGCCTGTTGACTACTCCTTTTAGAGCTGCTGTGAATGACTCAAGAATAGCTTTGCTAACAGCAGGAACAATTCTGAATAATTACAAGCATCAGCTTGGTATAAATAAAGACAGGACTCTCCGTGACTACAAACATGGTATTTTCTTCACACGCCACAATTATTCTTTTAAAACTGCTACATTAAATAAGATGTATAAATTGTTCAGTAAGCCTCTTACTCTGAGAAAATGATATTTTAGCATGTATATTCGCTAAATTTCACAAGTTACATTGGTTAAATTCTTCAAAAAGAGAACTAATATTTTCTGTACAAAGAAAGGGAATTCCTTATACTTTCTCAGATGTTTCTGCTGAAAAGAGATTGAAAAAATAATCTTAATTTTCTTGTTAGTGTAAAAAGATATTTTCTTACATATTTAGATTCTAAGTTTAAGCAGTGCATTTCCCATCACTGATTCTCTTGGTTTTAACAGAATAAATGAGGGAGTAGTATTGGATGTAAATAAAGGTACTGATAGTTTACCCAGTATTTTTCATATTGGGAAGCTAGTATTTATAGCAATACCTGCAAGCTGAATCATGAGCCAACTTGTGTCACCTTTTATGAAGTCTTTTCACTTCCAAAATAGAGTGAGCAGGCACAAAATTACAGTTCTGTTGGCAAAAGATTGCAGGTTAAAAGCAAGATTTGATATTCTTGCTCCTTCCTCCACACGGCCCAAGTACAAAACATGGGGGTCTGTATTTGGAGGCTGAGAAGCAGCATCTCAGTTTGGGGACATCAGAACCATGCATGGAGACCTGGTGTGGGACAAATCTCTCTTTGGTATCCTCATAAGGGTTAAGGACAGACCAACATTCTGGTGAGCTGGATTCTCTGGTCAGGAGTCTTAAACGGGGGGAGTGCACAAGGCTGCAGATTTAAATGGCAGCATTTATGTTTCATGTAGGGAGGAGAGATCCTGTTTCAAAGAGAGAAGCTCTCTGAAGGTGAGAAAAAGAGGAAACCTCAGAAAATGAAACTGTGGGCTGTACAAAATCGGGGTCACAGTGTTAGTTAGCAATTTAAGAATAACTGTGATCAACTTTGATTGAGAGTTGATGACTGCAATCCCACTTAATAGCCAGAGAGAAAACTGTTTCTGTAGGAGTTCAACTGAAATCACAGGATGAATGGCCAAGAAGTAGAAAGCAAATATTACTAACATAAAATGTGTTAGCTGAATTGCTTATTTCCATGTGGATGAGGCTTTTCTGTTATAAAAGGATATTTATCTGTCTCTGCATTGAATGGGACACATGTAAACACCCCAGGAAAGTTGGATATCCAGAGTGGTTTTGATTCCAAGTACTAGAGGCATGCTGGCACTTGGAACTAGTCTGGAGTTAACATATAATGAAAGCAAATGTTTACAAAATCATTTCCAATCACTACATTAAATATGGTTTCCCATTTTGAGGAATTTAATTAAACAGAATTAAAAGAAATTACAAATCTAAGTGATCATTTCCAATTCTCATCCGATTAAGAAAAAAACACAAAAGTTTTATTAAGAAAGATTTATTTAAATCCAAGGCTTGAGAATGACTGCTATGAGCTATTGAGAGAATATCATTTGCTAAGTCTCAGCAAATTATGCTAGTGGGAGGGCAAATGGCAAGTAATGGAATAAAGCCTCAAGTCTTTAACTCAGCATTTACTCTGATAAAACTTATACTGATTTCACTGCCAAAGTACAGGCTGAATACAATCTTTAAAAGGCTTGTATTTCATCTTTTAGATACATCGAAAAACCTCAAGAAACAATACAACAGTAAGCACTAGCTCTAAGCCAAGAAATAATATAATAAATTGAGAATTAAAAAAAAAAAATTAAAAAAAAAAGGAAAATTAGTTTAGATAAAAGGTTTAAAAATAAGATGTCATAATAATCAGGCATATGTGATACAAGTATGGTCTTATGAATAGGTCACTGCAAAACTAAATATCTGTTTGGAAGGAAAAGGGCGGGACTTTTTGCTTCATGTAAAGTATGACCACTTAATTGCAACAATCCCTTCATACTCAGTTGTTGGAGCAAACCAGATCAATCCAGGTAAACCAGCATTGGGTACAGAGATTTCAGAAGGTTACAATTTTTCAGCTATGTGATTTAAACCCTACTTTACAAATAAGCAACACTTTGGAAAGCTTTGACAGGCATTTAGCTCCGTTCCACAATAGAAAAATCACCTCCGAATTCTTAAATACAATGACAAATCATTTCTATATGGCAATCAACTCACCCACAAATGATATGCATAAACTCATGTGTGTTTTTGTAAGAGTTAGATGCTAAGGATTTCCTTAATTATCCAAATACCATATGTCCTAACTCCCAGTGTTTAAGTTTGGTAATAAATCACAATACTGAGACTTTATGCCCTGCACTTTGGTTAAATGCTCTTATTAAGGAAAAAGTAATGGACAGCCATTTACAAAATGAGTATTTAGACTTACATTTTCATCTAAACTGAAACTGAAGAAGCATTGTGATCAGTCTCAGATGATTAGCCCTGTTTACCTTTTGGGTAAATAAAGGTACATATTTTGTGATGCATGCTTGTCAGAAGCTGCCAAATAAAACAAGGATTGTGTGGGTTGGATATTCCAGACCGCTTTGTATATATCCAACTTCCCTCTATCAGGTCATTTTAATTGTCCAGCTTATAACTAGATCTATTGTAAATATAGAAATGAAATTTGTCTTTATATTTTAGCAATATTGAATGCGCATGAAAATCCTTCTCTATATATAGTTACATGGTGTATATTACATGCTTTATGTTTCCCTTTTAGCATTTGCAGAGGAATGCATGCAGGAAACCAGCCTGCTGCATAGAGTACTTGTATTTCTTTAAGGTAAACACTGATGAAACATTTGGAAGATTGAAATAAAAACAAGACATTTATGGGACATAAAGGTATCACATAAAATTGCTGTGAATTACAATAACATTGGCTGCATCCCAGAACAGATAATCCTTATAAACATGCAGGAATGTTGTAAACTGTGTATGAATGTCAGTGATACAGTGCATTAGAAGATTCATATTACACTTGGTGCTGTGTAAGTCTCAGTCCCTGGATTTTTCATGGCCTCAAAGACTAAAATAAATATATGTAGTATCTTTCCTTCCTCCATGAAGATATTTTATGTACACAGTTTTATTATGCTGAACAAAGATATCAAAGTCTGTTTTTTCTTGAGCTGTCAAAGTACAAAAGAAATGCAAAAAGTCCTTGCACAGATGTAGTAAAGTGCTGGATTTTATCTTTTGGCAGGTGCTCAATATGCAGCCCACATAATCACATGTTAATGACTGGAGTGTGTTAATCAGCATGCATACCTGATTCCTTCTTGCCCAAGGAAAAAAAAAAATTAACAATTTAGAATGTGTTAATGCTTATACTTTTGGAAAAATTCATGTCAATATACAGAAGTGAATTAAAAAGTTTTCAGAAATTGCTTCATAAAAAATAGGAAATGTTAAAAGAGGAGAAATGACTAAAAGTTTAGATGGACAAAAAAAGCAAATCTTTTGTGAAGAACTCAGGTGATGATTAATTCTATTTAAAACACAGTTCACCGTAGAATGTAGGGAAAGGTTTAAAATAGACCATGCATTTGGAAAAAAAATGTTATACAATGTCAAAATGAAAATGAAACAAATATAAGAAGTATGCCAACAGGAACAATTATTTGATTCTTCCTCAAATAAATTCAATTTTGTATTTCACCACTTCCATTAAGCACACTATTCTGCACAATTTTAGGGAATTGTTTTATTATTTTTAATGTGAAATGTAAACATCTTTTTATGCTAAAGCTAGTAAAACTAAGTCCTTGATATTTCAAACCTTTAGACATGTGCTTAACATTAAAGTTGCCAGTAGTCCTAATAAAGTCAAGTTAAGTACATACCTGAATGCTTTCTGAATCAAAACAACATGCTCAAAAAAAAAAAAAAATCTATCTTTTCTGTAATATATTTCTCACTAAAGTTTATTTTATGGAAAAATATCATACCATCTGCTTTTTCACACTCTTTAATTTCAGTCAAAACTTTATATCTATGCAATTATATATGAAGGTATTTATCTCTTTAGTTAGATAAAAAATTCTGATGCACTACCTGGCATGCAGAAATAATATCACAAGCACAGTAGAATTGCTTTCGATGATCACAAAACTCAGATTTGTACATGTAAATAACAGCTGCATGAGCAATTTAGCAGATACAAAATTGCCAGAGTTTAGGGCATTTATATTTGATGCATTTTATATGTTCATATTCAGCCTGTAAAGGAAGTAAAAATAAAATTTCAAAGCATGTAATTGTATCTATAACTTTTGAGAATTTGAAGCCATGAATTTATATAACAACAAATTCACAGTGTTTAGCATGTGTAAACATTTTCCAATGATCTTCCCTAAACACCTGAGTTTATTTTCCTTAAAGGGAAGACTCTTCAACGTGAAAAGTTAATAACAAGGGGCAGGGGGGAGCAACAGGATTGTGCCTGCTTTAGGTAGAGACAGCAAGCACTGAAACATTGAGACCTTCAGGATACCACCTATTTCTGTGTTTCTGATGCCAGGAACTTTGCTAAAGCTATATGAAGTTGAAGTTGATACTTGGTGATTTAAAATTATTTAAATTTTGAAAGGAACAAATACATGTGGTATTAAGAGATCTTCAATTTTTCTGCTGCATCTATAAATCTGCTCACAGTACTGCTGAGACGTACATGCAGCCACAGTGGTGGCAAGTCTTTTGCTCTTTTGGCTAGAAGTCAACATAAGACAGAGACTTGACATAATTATGAAATATATTTTGATGCTGCCATTTGAGATAAAATCCAATGAGATACAATTAATTTCTAAATCCAAGGGGTCTCTGAATGATGTTACAAAACATATAGGGAAATATAGCACAGGTTTGGAGGTAGTTAATTGTATTTGTATATGTATATGTGCCGGGTTTCCATCAGTCACAGGGAAATAACACCCATCCTTTAGACTTGAATTGCTGCAGTTGTTCCCTGTAACAGTCTCTCACTTCTAAAAAACGGTAGAGCAAAAAGATGTGGATGCCCTCATTCAGTGTATGTACACACTGTCTAACTAACATATTATTGGGATACAACAATTCAGTTACTATTAAATCTAGCAAAATTAAGTATTTTGGGGTTTCCCCACTCATTCTCTCTCAGTCTTTTGCCCTAAGAGAGACAAGTTTTGGATGCAATCTAAAAATTTGACTGTATCTCTTGCCTGATACTCACTATCCATGGGTGAAAGCATGACACTTTCACTGTTATCATAGTACAACTTTGACCTCTTCCCTACAGCTTACTGCAGCAAATAGATATGGTTTTAGCCTAAAAGAGATTTTATTTTCTAGTAGGGCTACAATCAGCAAAAATACCCCATACATCCAGATATTTTTATATTAAGTTACAGTCAGAAACACACGTATAATCTTTTCAGCTCAGCAATATGAATTTACAGAAATCTTTGGGTTGTTTTATCTTCTCCCCACTGGAACATCAAATTGGCTGGTGATATGATACTTGCAGTATAAGTCATTACAGGTCTGACGTTACAGTTGTTACACATTGCTGAATCTGTCAAATGAAGAGGGAGCACAAAGGGAATTTCCAAATGCAGCTGCTATTTCCCATTTGTTAAATCCTTTTATTACACCATATAAGTACACAGCTGGGAAATACTATAGAGTGGGAGTTAAAACAAAATATTTTGGCTTCCAGACATTCAGAATACACAAAGGACTCAGTGGAAAGCAATGCCTGCTATCAAAAGGGAGTGAAAGTTTGAAAACATTTCTAGCCAGTGTGTTTTTTTTATGATAATGCACGATGTAGTTTAAAGGTATCTTACATTACTTGAAGTGTTGCATGCCATAAATGTTGGGCAAAATTGTAATTTTTTTCCAGTCAAGTTGCCCTTCTACTGCATCTTTTTTCAACTTAAGATCTGTATGGCCCTCATAACAAGTTATGATGCATACTGTGTGCTCTCTCAAATTCCACTGAACTCCTTAGTAGCTTTAGGGGCACAACAACGCAGGATTTTGCCCTTAATTAGATACCAGATAAAAGAGAAATTTTTTCCTCCCCATATGTCAACACAGCATTCTTTGAATTTACTATCTTTTAACCAGACAACACACATTATTGATGCATTTTAATGAAAGCACTACTGTCTTTACTTTCAGTGTAAATGGTACTAACAGGTGCTTCTTCAAACCTGCTTTTAAAGGATCCGTCTGGGAAAGTGCTTACCTTCTGGGAATTTCGTTTTATTAAGTAGAAAAGTTTTCACTACCAAGGCCCCTAATCTCAGAATTACCCAATCCACCTTCTGGAATTTGTCTTTCTGGAAAGAAACTTCTTTCCTCCCTTTAAGGAGTATAAAACTGTTTTCATCAGGATAATTGCAGGCACCTCTGAATTCTTTCTTAGCAATATCATGCCTGCTTGGAGACTGACATACTTCAGAAGAGCTTTTTGCAATTGATTGAGGCTTAAAGGTTGGCTCATGAAGGATATATTTAAGGGAGAAAAAAAAATCATTCATCCCCCCCAAAAAAATATCAAACAGGGTACCCTAAATGATAGTACCTTAAGGACAAAAACACTTTTTCACCACTTCACTGTGGTGATCTAAGTAGTCACCTAACTCACCTAGCTGTAAATACACTGGGGCCTTGCTCTGTACATTTTAGATCTCTTTTAAGTGCAATGAAACAACATGCCCTAGAACTTCAGTCTGCACTGGTAGCCAAGCCTTGCAAATTATATCCAGCTTTGAGCTGGGCAAAAGAAAGAATCTATTTGGTTTAGTTGAAAGTTACCTAAATAAGGTTGACATATATCCACCACCAGATTTAAGCCAAGGGACTTCTGGAAACTCCTAATGATTTTCGGGACATTCATCTACATATATGATGGAATATTTACTGGAAAAAGGAGAAAGGAAAACCAGAGTGCTAAGTCCCTCAAGCAAAGTTTATGCACCTGTTCTGAAACACGATAAGCTGAGTACTGATTCGTGCCTGGCCAGAGGAACAGCGAGTGTTGACATGATAGTTCAGCATTAGGAAAGAAAACAGAGACTGCACTCTGTCACTGTGAGTGCAAACCCCCTTCAGAGCAATACACACAAGTACAACTGATCACTCTACAAAAGAGTCTACCATTTTGGCTTACTCCGGGTCCAAGGAGCAGACTGAACCAAAAAAAAATGCATTGAGTGTCTCCTGGAGGCCAGGAGTTTCTCTCTCCAGGACACAGAGTAATTTTGTCAATGCTGTTGGTATCCTAATACTAAAATTCTAAGAGTGCACCTGACTCTCTGAATGAATAGAGAAGTAGCCGATGAATTCACAGATTTACTTTTTCTATAAACAAACTGGACCCATCCTTTCTTCATCCAGCTTGCTCTCCTGATAACACAAATGTTAAAATTATTCTAATATGCTTATTGTATAACTTGGGAAAAAGAGTGACTCTGTCCAAAATGAGGTTAAATCTCAGAATTCTGAATAGAAGACATATATACAACTTACAACCTACCTTGCCAAATTACTAACCTATCATCATTTTTCTTTAAAGCTATTTCTGCAGTTGAAATTTTGCCTTCTTTGTGACAATCATCCAAATACTCAGGAATATTTTAGGCCAGACAGAAAATTCTGCACTGCATTAAATTATATAGTATGGATTAGGTAGCAATTTTCTGCTTTGGTTTGATCTTTTGAATCAATCCAATTTTAGGAAAAAAAATTTCAACACTATATTAACAAAATAGATCTTATTGTAGTGATATTATTTAACTAACTCCGGGCATCATAATATGCACAAAGATCTATGGTATCTATACTGATTAATGCATTAGAATTATTAAATCTAGTCAAATTTGAAATAAGTTGATTATTGTTAATGTTGTTAAAAAAAATCTACAATTATATTTAACCTTATTGAAAGATGTTGATTTGTACTAAAAAAAAAGGGAAAAAATGTTTGCTGAATAGAATCTGCTCGTAGATATTTTATAAAAATACAGAAGAAATTTTATGAAAAGGCAGATTATTTTTTTAAGCTAACTATTTGAATTTAAAGTCTGTGAAAGTCACTTTAGGGAGAGTCTGGAATTACGATGTTCTAAATTTACAGAACACCTGGCTGCTCCACGTACCTTAATTCTGTTTCTGAGGAACACATGCAAGGAAAATAAATTGGCTGAGATGCTATGCCCTTTCAGCCTTCATTCAGCCTGCCCATTTATTGCAGAGTTTTGGGGATGCAGAGACAAGTTACAACCAAAAAACAATTTTATCTAGGCTACTGAAGAGAATACATTTAACAATTCTGATCATTCCTAATGTCACCTGTATACAAACTGGTGATCTAGAGCAGAAGAGCACGACAGAATTGCTCATAAACACCTTTCCCCTCCACGAAAATTTGCAATTTCCTATAAATACAGCAAGACGTTTCTGACACCTAAAATGCCATGCTTTGTTGTGGTGTAAAGTTAGAATATTCTAGATTTTGTGGGTTCTATTTCTGAGAGACAAGTAAAAAAATACATTAAAGTTTCTTCCTTCAGCACAACACTTTGCAGATGACAAACAGTTGTGAGCTACGTCCTGCTGTCAGAAATTAATGCTTGAATATATGAGCTAGAAAGGTTATGACATAAATCAAGGTATGAATGAAAACATGATAAATAGATGCATTTCCTTTCAGAAGGTGAACTCATCAAATGACCTCATTCATAAAGACGTGTATACTTAAGTAGATTATACAACTGTAATTTACAATTACACCATATGATGTTGATCTACTACTGACACTATAACATTTAAAAAGCTTTACCCGTGAACATGTCTTTTAAAATGGGAGCAAACAGTCTTTTACGATACTAATTTGGAGAGCCACGGCGAGAAGTGTGAAACTCACCATTCTGTGTTGGGCTGAGATTACTCCATCCCACTCAGGATCTTGTTGGATGGTCGTGACCAGAGTTGGTAGCTCCTCAGAGTGAGGTTTGTTGTGCATTACATTGTGTAGAGGCAGATGAGAGGCCGCATGCTGATCACTGTTGCCCTCTTCCTTGTCTCGTGATGCTAAATCCTGGGTCATTGTTTCCTCTCCATCAGCTGCACATGCAAATGGAGAGGTGGCCTGCTTGGAAGACATTCTTCTACGAGACAAGAAGAGCAGACAAAAACAAAAAAATTGGTGCTAAGTGAAAAAAATCCTCTAAACACATCACATCTGCCTACAAAAGTCAAAAATTAGTCACATGCAGGTAACAGAAATACTCTAAAAAGTACAGGTTTGGGGGACCTGGATCCAAAACACTGAGAAAAAGTATTAATTGATGGCAAGACAAGGTCAGGGTTAAGTTGTATGACATCATTCTATTCGTTTAGGCTTGTCAAACAATATCATTTTCTCCAGCCATAAGAAAATAGTGATTTTATTGCTATTTTCATGTTGATTTTGCATAAGAGTTCAATTATTTAAACTCTTACTCCCATGAGCAATCTGAAGGTTATAAGCAAATGTTTAAAAGAGAGAGCCCATCATGTTTACCCAATCTCATCCCTTGCAAGAAGATGTTTTCTACACAGATAAGAATTTTTAAATCCATTTCAAATTCTGCTAAATAAGTCCTTTTGCTGTTCATTTAAAGCTGTACTGCTTTTAAACTGTTTCAGTTTTACCTGGTTTTACATTTCAGAAAATGTTTTCAGGAACTCACGTAAAAAGTGTTCTAAACTTTGTTGGATGGATGGATGGATAATATCTGAATAATCTTTTACAATTCAGACTAAAAACCTAAAATAATTAGGTTTCGCTTCATATTAGGCATTGAGTACAGGATATAGCTCAACAAAATACCTCAAATTACTTAAAAGTGTAATGAATAAATGCATAGATTTATGTTAAATGTCTTTTCCAAATAATGGCCTCTTACTACCATCTCACATGCAAGCACAGCTTTTGCCACAGTTTCTGCACTTAGATGAAAATATTACTGACTTCAACTCAAAATCTGAAAACACTGTATTCAAAATTTCTGGTACGATCAACTGCAACTGTTAAAACAATCATTAATAAACCTGAAAGAAGAGAGCCAAAATATATTAGCTATTTTCCCAGGGTTTAGTAACTTTAGAATATCCTTGACACTGAAATTGCTGAGAAACTGAGGAATAAGATCTTCATCTTAATTGCTTTTTAACAATAATTGATTTCATACCATTTCTTTAAAAATGCACAAATCAGTTAACATAGGAAACCACATGAGCATTTTTCAAATTAGCAAATCATTAACTTGCTAGTACTGTTTCTACAGACAAATAAATACTGATTAAAGGGTCTGGAAATCTGAGACTAACAGTTAAATTTACAAATCTGTCACATGCTTTCATGAATATTACAGTGAAGGAAATATCAAGTGCAAAGAAAAATAATTAAGTTAATTCCAATTTAAACAGTAGTTTTTATGTAGCAGCCTGTGTTTCACATAGGATTTAACAGCTAATGCTAAATTTCTCACAATTAATGAGGGAGTTCAGATTTAGTATCCTACAGTGAAAAAAAAATTAATATAGGATCAACTAATCTAATTATGTACAGTTCAATATGAAAGTATTACAAGCTTTGAAGTGCTTTGAAACATATTAAAACACTGATACCTATTTAGAATAACTATTCCACAAATAGAGATAATCCTGCCTCTTAAACTCGACACTGGTGGGGAAAAAAAGGTTTGTGTTTTCTGTAGGGAAGCCTAAGTGTAAGTGGGAGTCTAATATTAATGTTGCCAATAAGCAGAACTGAGGAATTCAAACCGCGTATTACATTCTTACTACGCTAAAGAATTTGTGTTGATGCTACAGAGAACATGCCAGGAGTTCAGCAACCAGCATTACTGTATGTACTTCAAAAGGTTCTGCTTCATAATTGCTATGATCTAAGATAAAATAAAAGGTTTGCTTTCCCTTTTTTCATTAAAATAGCCATGTTAATGTAATCACTCACATGAAAATATACATCATGCTTTATGTAATTTGAAAACCCGACATGAAAACTGAAAGTCACAATAAAGGATTTTCCTTTCTTTCACCTTCTCAACAGATCTTATTCCTGTTTCATACTGAACAAGCTTCTGTATAAAGCAATAGCTATGGCTGTTTCTTCGCCATAAATTAATCATGACAGAAAACTAGAAATGAAAATGTCTCTTAAGAATAATTTCAACTACAAACTGCACCAATGAATAATAGTGCACAATCCTAATTAAACACAACTCTGCAGCTGCAAAAATAGGCTGAATCTGTCCAAAGCTACGAGTTGGCTTTAAAGGCTGGTTTGTTAGGGACTGTTTTCTTAAGGAAGGCTGGGCCCTCAGTCTTAATCAGCCAATAAATTATTTCCTGCAATTACATTAAATAGAAAATTATCTTCAAATTGGGAATGTTAATTGAAAATCAAAATTCAGACTGAAGTTTAGAAATTACATGCTGAATATAATTAGTCTAGAAAGGCTTCACCTCTATTTCATAAACAGGCTTTTGGTGTTTCCTCAAGTGACCATTCAGTAAAGCTATCTACTGGTAATGCACTGTAGGGGAAGCATTTTTTCTTTGCAATGTACACTAATATACTTTGCTTTTATCTAAGATGTTTTAAACACAATTCAATAAAAATCTCTATTCAAGTTCTGATTACATACAGAAAAGGGACTTTGTTAATGTTAAAAATAAAATTATATCAACAAACTCCCATTCACTAATAATCTCAAGCCATGCCCAGCAATATTTTTCTGTACTAGAGTAAAACAGACCAAGGGTGGGGTTCAAATGCTTCCTAGCTCCACCTACACTTTCTCCCCACTGCTGCATTATGGTCAGACACGTTTCATGCTGTACTTCACTCAGTTACCTATAGTGCTGGAGCCTGAAAAGGAAGACAGGCTCAGGCAGGCCTCCTAGGCACTCACTCTCCTCATGACATAATTTTTAGGGGTGTGTTTCCCTCCTATTTTCTCCTACAGCTTTGTTAAAACAACTAGGTTTAATGGTTTCAGTTTTTTGGTTGCTAAATTTAAAACATTGGGTTAAAAGGGACAGAGGTGTAGGGCCCTGCTAGATTAAGCCCTCCACTTTCCTTCCCAGCACAATCATTAACTGAGTGAATATACCTCATTCTTACGTGCCTTCTGAGGGTGCCTGGTTATGCACCAAACATTGATTATGCTTAGGTTAGCAATCAGTAAAGCAGAGTAAATTTAAACTCTTGCAGCTGGATGTTATCCAGTCAACTCCTTCATGTAGGTTTTACTCATTCCCTGTGTATTTTTACCTAAATGGGAGAATTCTGTACACATAACTCCATCAGGTCAAAAGGCAGAGTCTAGACAATAACTCCAAGGTCTCATCCAATTCAAAGGGAGAAGAATCTGGCTCATTTGAGTAGTTTATGTTTATGATAAAATTAAACCATAGAACAGCGTGTTGTGTTAAAATATTTTAATGTTAAAATATGAGCATGAATAGCAGTCAAATTTTAAGCCATAACAACTTCCCAATTTTATGTTTAAAACATTCAAAACGCACTTGTTAAAAATCCCTGCTGAGAGGGAAAAAAAAAATCAATATTCATAATAAATAAGGTTTGTAAAAGGTATCAGAAACCTACTAATTTCCATTATAATTTATTTTATTTTATTTCTCCTATTATCAATTAAACTCACTTGCATGATTTAAAAAAAAAGTTTCTGATAAAAAATATCTCCCTAGTTATAACCCCTGCAAACAGGGGTTTATAATGGAAGTGCTGACACAACCCTAACTACAGCAGCGCAAATGGTGCCGCTATAATACACAAAATCAAGTTCTATTATTCTAAACTATCCTCGCTCGGGGGGTTTTCTTTACTGTGCTCCCAGACAAACTGCTGAAGCATGAAAAATTTAAATGCAATCAAGTGGGTCCAATTCTACTTTACTAGAACAAGTGTCTACAGTGGTACAATCTTAAAAGAAGATGCAACAGATTTGTTTGGTGCTTTTCTTTCTTTTTTCTTTTTTAGCTGTTTATTTATAATACTGTGCAGTGGAGATAAAATAAGAGAGGAAATTACACTCACATTATATCAGTATATTGATTACACAGCACACAATCAGAAAGAAAACTACATTGTGAAATTGTTGCTTTGGTTAAATTGACAGATTATCTGAACACAGCAATACCTAAAGGTGGAAAAAATACCTAATGGGTATGAGAAACAGTTGAAAAAGGCCCTAATTATCTGAAGTCCTACCACCAACTCAAGTTTGAGAATTTAACAAATCTTGATTTGTATTTTCCAAAACTAAAATAAATTCTATCTCATTTTGAACTCAAGACAGAAAAAGAATGGGATCATTTATCAAAATGTCCGCAAAGCTGAGGGATTGGACCCCAATTTTGGTTGGCCTCAGTACTGAGGTAGTAATGCTACAGTTGAACTGCTAAGGGTCTTTTACCTACAAGTAGCTAAACACTGTCCCAAACAGCTCCATTCTCTATAGATATGACACGATTTTTTATTTTAAACCAGAGAAGACATTCTCTGTGCTCTAATGAAGGCTGTCAGTCAGATTCACAAAACATTGGTTTTCCTTTTTTCCCTACAGCTACTGTGTATTACACCTTTCTAAATACAAATAATAATACCTTTTTATTTTGTTTAAGGTTTTTTTATGGTCTCACATTCTTCAAAAAATTCATATCCTCTCTCATATCAATTAGGTGATAGTCCTGACATGAAAGGTTTCCAAATCCTGAAAAAAATCTCCCAATCCCTGCTGTCTGCTCAAATGATTAAATGTTACAGTGGAAATTAAGGCTAGACCTGGAATTTTAGCTGCTGGACATTTCAGAATCAAGCCACGAAGTGTAACGACAGACAAGAACAAAGCCCAGACCCTGTTTCAAAAACATATAAACTAAGCAATAACAACGAGATATATGACAAAGCAGGCTCGTAGTTGGCCAGAGACTCTAGCTTCTGCTCTGCTCCACCCTCACAAAGCATTCATAAACCCAAAGGCATGTCTACACTGCAGCTACATAAATGACTGCTTTGTAATGCTCAGATATCCAAACTAATTTTAAACAAGCTTGCTTCTGATAGCTCTCCAACTACAGTAGTGTGGTGCTCAGATGGACTAATTGATCCTGCTTTAGTGACTGCAGTAGAGACATAACTCAGGTCTACAGCTCCAACAGTAGATTGGAATCAGATTAGATTAGAAATATATTCACTTACAGAGCTTTTATGAACAGTCTCCATTCCTTTTCCCCAAAGTGCCAGATTAAAGTACTTAAGTGCCTGATTAACTGTAAGTATGCAAGCAGTCCGCTAATTTCAAATTGGACTACTCAGTTTCAAAAAGTTAAGCACATGTCTAAGTGCTTTGGTGACTCCAGAACTAAATAAATTAAGAGAAACCATTTTTAGAGGTACTCATAACCTTTTAAGTATTTCCTTCTAAACTCCTGTGTTAATCTGGTGTTCATAAGTAAAACTCAGCCACAGTACCTTATCCCTCCCCACCTTTTAAAAGAGCAACAAAGGTGCATATTCCTCTCATAATATTAAGCATGGTTACAGGACCCTCCTTCACTAATCAGCACTCAGCTTTGGGATACATTAGATGCATCATATACTTTTCTTCACCTGCACTGCCCACAGTACCCTCCTCTTTCATACCTATGGCACAGCCATGTCTTTCATGGATCCTCAAACCCCTTCTGAAACTCAAAATCATCTTTTATGCAACCTATTTTGCAGTGCAAGTCCACCTATACGAGCACAGGCCTGACGTAGAATGGGGTACGCTGACATAGTTGCACAGAAGCTACTAGAATAATTTACTTATTTCTAGCTGCAAACCAGTTTAGCTTAGATTAAACATTCAGGAAAACTGATCTTTGTTTTTTTTGCTGCATAAATATACCAGTTACAGCAGTGTTCAGATAGACTTCAAGAAAAATGAACATGCTTTGGCAGTAGCCTAAAAATTTTGCAGCTCTGGCCCTGTAAAACAATGTTCTGCAGGCAGAACTCAGTAACGTAACTCATTGTAAAGCTAACGCCGTAATCTGCCTGCCATTTTAGAGTAAACAGCTATTTCCTAAAATTATGAAATCTCATATCTATTTTCAAGGAGAATGAGTAACACAAATGAACAGTTAGTAAAAAAATTTAATTCTCCTGGGGTCTCACACCCCGATATAAATCCCTGTGCACAAATCCTGAATAACTTGAGAAGGCAGCAATGGGAGAGGATCTCCCAGTTTCTGCTCCTGGCTCTGAGTCACTGCAAGGCCTCAGGCCAACCAGCTTAACTCCCTCAAGCTCTTCCTTGGCTTCATTTTGCAGGAATTCTGTAAGAATTAGTTACATATAGATCATAAACAGCATTGCAAGATTAGAGAGCTTATGGTAATCACAGGAACCACCTTGGAAATGAAAGGGCGGGAGGGGGAGTGGAAGCAACTGTGATTCAAGAAATGACAGCTATAACGTTAACTGAGCACCCAAATCTCTAGCTGAAATAAGCATCAAGCTAAGTGATACACCCACGGCTTCCAAGATACACACTCAGCTATTCTTGCATTTGTTTTTCCAATCCAGGCAAATTACACTTCTGCTAATAGATATGGATCCAAATCACAAAGTCTGACTTCAGATTCAGACTCCCTCAAAGCTCACCCTGAGCTTTGGAACAACTTTTATGGTATCTCTTCTGATTTTTAATAAACAATGTGAGAGCTAAATAGCTCATTCGATCTTCTTGGAAACTATTCTTCTTATGTTCTGCCGTTAGAGTGACCTCCTCAGCCATGCAGCCACAGTGAAATATTAGGGTTAGGGAACAAGTTCTTGTCTATTCATCTAGTTGTTGAAAATATCAAAACAGATGCAGCAAAGCATCCTCAGAGGCCCCCCCCCCCCCCCCCCCCATGACTTTTCATTGAAAATCCAAAGTATTTGTTTGGATTCATAAAATGCCAAAAATACAACCTATCTTTCTAGCAGGTTAAGTATTCCATTCTCTTTATTCACTAGCAGAAGCTTTCACTGAAAATGCCTAAGGTGAACTCACTTCAAATGCAGTAAAAGGGCACTGAAAGAATAGTCACTTAGCACCTGGGATGTGCTCATCTTCAGTCACTGTAGTTAATATTTTCTATAGTTTATATTTAGCTGACAATATTGCTGTCACTTTATTTAAACAGCTTGAGACTGTTCTTTGGACTGGAGCTCATATGCCCTGGAATGCTTTGACTCATGAATTGTTTCTCCTGATAATGTTACATCACGTAACCACCTCTGTTTAATTGGTTGGTATTAGCTTCTCAGTGATGGCTGCCTTTAAAGTCCTATGACTAGGCCATGTGTCTCTGGATATCCAATTTCTTACTGTTGGAAAAAGAAAAAGAAAAAAGGCAGTACTGACTTCCAGCTATCTTTACCAATAGTTATGGGAACAAGAGCAAGCGTGCCAAGAATTTATCCATCAGCAACTTATTAGGATTTGTTTTTTCGGGCAGAAAGTTAAGAGAATATACAATATAAATAAAAGCTATCATTAACAATAAAATTTAAAAACAATGGTTGCTATAAATAAGCATTAATCCACATATTTTCAATGTATTTGAATGACTTGTTTATATGGATGGTTATATAAATGATTTTGGTAAAGGGTGTCTAAAAATACTAAGAATTTATGTTAGCACGTTTAGACTTTTAGTAGATTCTTTACACAGAATTCAAGAATACATTTATTTTTCCCCTTACAAAGCTAGTTAAGAAGTTGTTCTAATAACTAAAAATCTTCCTGACAACACTTAAATCTGATGGGAATAAGTTCCTGAAATGTTCATTAAATCCTTTCAATACTCTATGAGAAACGTGCTTCAACAGTAAGAGATAGTATTCTTACATTTTTTCGCACCTACAGGTAATTTTCAGGAGTTGCTTAAGATTCCAGGTAATGAATCAAACAGTTATTTTTTAATTCTACAGGTGTGGAAGGTCACATGCCATTTCTCTTCACCACCTAATTCACAACAGAAATATTAATATTGTCAGATTTCTCTCCCCTCCTTCCCCTTTCTCCTGCCTCCTTTCCATGTTTTTGGTTCTCATTTCTAAGTCAAACCAAGCAGCTCAGTAGATAGTGAAATGAAGTATCAGTTTCAGGTTCACCTGTAGCCATTTGCCACCTAATTAGTACCTCCACGTAACATAAAACAATGGCTCCGCACTCAATTACAGATTGTCCTCTTAATAAAAACCTTACACTACAAGCCTAAAAACATTTCTATCAGGCAAAATATTTCTGATTCAGTAGAGGTTAGGCAATCATCAAAGCACTTAAACGTAGGTGCCAAACCACATTGCCAGGAGCTCTGAGTATTGTAAGGTACTGTTACCTGACAGATCAGTGAATATAAAATTGCTTGTTTCTCCAACTGAAGACAATCAAATTGTCACCTTCCATTGTAATAACACATAACTTGGGATCAGCAAACTGCCAACAAAACATAACAAAAATATCAGATCTAAATTTCTCTAAAGGGTAAACATTTCCATCTGGCTATTCACACAAATAACAAAAAACAGGATGAGGGATTTTATTCTTACTATCAAATATCCTAGTGCTATTTAGCAATAAGATTTATTTGCCTTTCATTAGGTAGAAAAGAAAAACAGCTAAAGGAGGTGATTCATGAAATACTAAAAATAAACACAGGTCAGAACTGTGCTGGGATTTTACTTCTGCACATATAAAGTACTACAAGGGTCATCAGAGTTGCTAGGGACAAGCATATGTATCTGTATTGTTGTTATTATAAACTCATATATGTAAGGATTCATAAAAATTAATTCTAACTGGCACACGGCGTACTTTGGCACAAGCTACACATGACGTGCCACTTTTATTTGTTTATTTAAATGACTTCATTCTAAGAACTGAAAATGAAGTTTGAACTGCAGTCTGCCTCAGAACTGGGACCTTCAGGATATTAAAAACCTGATGAAAACCTTTGAAGGGAGTAATCTGAATACATGAGAAATAACATTTTCACCATATATTTCTTGAGGTTATTCAGCAAGTGGCCTACATATTCAGAACTGAAATTTGCATTTTGGTGATGCAGAGATCTAATAGCCAGAAATTTTATATCTACAGTAGCTCTGGGCACCCTATAAACTACAGAAGAGTGTCCTAGGTAGGATATATACACGGAAAAATATTTTCATCTGGTTCACAGAGATGAAGCTAAACTTAAATCCTTCTTGAGAAACTTGCATTGATGAGTGATATTATGGATTACCTTTTCTGTATCAATATTCCATTCACTACTAACACATACACAAAGTTCTTACACATGTATTGATGTAAATGCACCTTCACGTACTCTTTAAAGTTTCACCAGTGATGGATGAGTTAGAAAAGAAGAGAGATGAGCAAAATATGCAAAGCCGAGAATCCATCTTTGACATCAGCTTTTCTCTGAAGGAATATTCAAGAATGGCAGTAATGGACAAGGAGCTTTTTTCCACCCTGAGCAATTGCACCAGAGTCAGATGTAATTCTAACCCTCGTGGATAAAATAGGCACAAGGACTAAAATACGTTGTTAGCCTCGCAGAAGAGGTTAAGGAAAAGATGCAGCTCCACATAACTGAGAACTCCTTCTGCACCTTGTCTCAAGTGTTGCATCCCCAAGAGCTCAGGTGCAAACATGGAAAGGCTGGGATTTCCAGCTGCAACCTGCTTGCAGCTTTTGGCCATTGATGTTTGCTCTTGTACACTACACTGTATCCTACAACACAGCACACGGGTACAGAATAATGAACACAGGAAGACAGGAAGGTAGCAAAACCCCAAAACAACTTTAATGTCAGATGTATTTTGGTCAGATAAAACAAAACTAGACACAATGCACATTTTTCTGCAGCTTTGGGAAGTTGTGACTTTTGTTAAGGTTTTTAGAAGGCAGTATTGTGCACAATATTTCTTTGTTTTGAACTACGGTTTACACAATGTGATCATTACGTATGTGTACAACGGGAACCCTAAAATGTGTTTACAGGTCCCTGAGGAACCACCTCATTCACAGTGGGCTGCACCTACTACTGGGAGAAAGGAGAGGGTAGTCCGAAGCAAGGTACTGTTCAGAAAAAGATTACATGCCTAGCTAAAACTACCCAAAAAATATTTGAGAAATACCCTTATTTGACTGGCAATGTGGCCAAGTACAACAGTGGGGTAACGTCTCTCTTTCTCCCCCCAAACCCTCCACCTCTTTGGCTATGCAAAAGGATTGGGCCCTTTTCTTTTTGTGTTTACTCCCTTCAATATGAAAATATGAAGACAAAAGATAAATAATTGCAACAGTCTAAGAACCCAAGTTATAACAAAACATTATGTCCTCTATTAATTAAGGTAATCAGTTGCCATTAAGAAGTGCAAACAATTTAAAGTTCAATTTATCGAGACTTTGAACCTCCTATCCTTTCACAAGCTACACAGATGAAATATCTACCAATTTTAACTGCCTTTAAAAAAACCTGAAATAACTAAGTCATTGTTATTCAAAGTTTTTGTATGACATACTTAACAACATCAAGTATTTAAACTGTTATTTAGCTTAAAAAAAAAATGTTTAATATTAACCAGTTTCCCAAAGCAAGTTTTCTATTTTTTTAAGAAATTCACTAAGGTATCCAGACTAGGCACTAAAAAGAATTGGAGAACATTAAAAAGTAACCGCCACAGGTAAAAGTTACACCACTTCATCATTCAGGTTGGAGAGATCAAGCAGCAGCAGTCCTTGCATACAGCACTCTGAAAGTGCATCAGCTGCAAAGGAAACTACAAACTCTCCCTGTCTTTTGGTTTCTGTTCTGCAAAGTACCATAAAATTGCTAGAAGAAATAATTTGCGATAACTGAGGACACTCGACCATCCTGTTTTCATGGAAGGTTATAGCATAGAGCATCTGCCCTCTAACAAGGAGGAGGAAACATGCATAACAAAATCAATCACAAGGGTAAAGGTGAAGAGTGCCCAGGCTCTGAATTGCTCTGTATTTCTGAGTGCTCAAAGTTCAGTGTTAGTGTTTTTAAATGTGTAATAGAACATAATGAAGAACAACTATCAGAGTACAAAACAAAAGATAAACCAGCACATGAACCAAAGGCCCAAATGAAGTTGTTTCCAAATAATTAGAAAGTTAAAAAGCCAAATGTCTAAAATACAAACTTAAAATATTGTCAGTGATTTTAAATAAATTCAATAAGATCCCTTACAAATGATTTTGCTAAAATACTGAGATATTCTTTTTAAGTTGGGATGCAGTATGGTTATCATTGTTTTATTGCGGTTTTCGTCTCTGACCCATTTTTTCCTATATATTAAGGACAAAACATATGATCTGCATTTGTAAAGCAGTCTTGTCTTCTCAAACAGTGTCAATTCTTGCTCAGGGCTATATTTTGTAACAGTTTCTCACTTACAATTATTGGTAATAATTTATAATAGACAAGTAAACAGTACATATGTGCAGCCAATTACTTCTA